>NC_134464.1:30999019-32411519 GCF_047948215.1 Lycorma delicatula | reverse complement strand
TAATAAACTAAAGTACTACGCTTTAAGTCCCCCGCTTTAGAGCCAAGGTCCGGCTATGCCGTCCAGCGCCTCAGCAGGGAACCGGGACTCGGTCTTTACGTGTTTGGCCTCTAATCGACAGCGCCGACCCTACAAAGAGCCTAGGCTCCCGCAGGGACGACCCCGCCGACCGGGACTTGGTCTTTTATTTTAACCCAAACTCAAACTCCCCTGGAGTTCACCCCCTTCTCAGGTACCCGCACACCAAGGCGTACGGGCCCTCCATGGAGTGCCTGTCCGCCCTACCCTACTGTTTATACTCACATTCTTCTGTCTTCATCCTCTTTGGCCCGCAGGTCCTCCCCGGCGAACCTGCGGAACCATTCCCAGTTCTCATTGTTGTACCCCAACCAGTTTATAAGATTTTCTGGTGTAAGACCATTAATTACTATTTGACCTCTGTTAACCCATCTTGGACATATGACGTATGTCATATGTCCTACAACGTATGTTCGGCATCGTCGTTCTCTGGACAATAGATGCACTGCAGGGTGGCTCTCTTCCCGATCCTATACAGATACTGACCGAAAGAGCCGTGCCCCGACAGTAACTGTGTCATATAAAAATTGACATCTCCGAGTCTATTGTTATTCCAGGTTTTAATATTAGGGATTAGACGTTTGGTCCATTCTCCCACTCTGGACCCTGCCCACTCTTCTTGCCATTCTTGTTCTATAATCCCTTCCATCACTTCTTTCGACATACCGCTGTATCTGAGGGTTCTGGCTTTTATCTGAAGGTCTATGGGTAGGACCCCGGTCAGTACGCACAGCGCGTAATACGATACCGTACAGTAACTAGCAGCTACACGCAGCAATGCCAGTCTATGGACACTTCTCAACTTCTTTTTATTTCGCTGTATGTTCATTGCCGCCCCCCCCATATGGGAGCCGCATACAGTACCGCCGAAGTGATAGCCGCGGTTATCAATCTTCAAATAACCATTTTAGGTGTGCCGTGGTTTTGATATAATCCTCTTAATCCCTTTACAGCAGGAGTAACTCTCCCACAAATCATATCAATATGCTTGCTGAACCTTAAACTTTTGTCCAGAAGTACCCCCAAGTATTTTGTTTCTTTTACTTCATCAATTCTCTGTCCTCTGATATTTATATTCACACTTCTTAATGGTCTTCTACCCGAGAGGACCAGGCAACAGGATTTATTAGCAGCTATTTCTAATTTGTTATCCTCCATCCATTCATCTATTTTTCTAAGCGCTTGGTTTGCCTTGTTCTCCAGTTTATTAATATCTCTGTCTTCTACTAATATTGCGATATCATCCACGTATCCTACTATCGATACCCCTTCGGGGTAGTTCAGCCTGAAGATTTTATCATAGAAAACATTCCATAAGGTTGGGCCAAGGACAGATCCCTGCAGCACCCCTCCGAATACCTGAAATATCGCTTTTCTTTCTAGGGTTTTGACCTCTATGAACCTATTTTGCAGATATTGATCTATCTGATTTACTAAGTATTTACTTATTTGCATGGCTTGAAGCGCCTCAATGATGGCTGTCCAGGGGACCGTACCAAATGCGTTTCTAACATCAAGCATTATGATCATGGGGATTTTTCTAGTCCTTCATGTACCGTTTCTGCAATTTAATGCCCACTTTTACCTTCTCGACTGCGGTCACCGTGGACCGTCTCTTTCTAAATCCGTATTGTTCCGGATGTAGACATTGTTTTTCCTCTATTTGCTCTCTAAGTCTATTTTCTAACAACCTTTCAACTACTTTTCCCATATTTTTTATGAGCGTAATCGGTCTATATGCTGTGTTCTCTTGAATTTGTCCTGCCTTGGGAGGAAGACTGTTCTCGCTTCCTTCCAGCATTCAGGGAAACTTCTATTTTTTAGGTCGTAGCTGGCTACGTCGACTATTTCCCAAGGTACGATCCTAGCTATTATCTTAATGATGGCAGCTGGGATGCCATCTGGGCCGGGGCTTTTCTTATTTTTTAATTTATTTATAGCTTCCATGACCTCTTTTTGTGTAAATCTTCCTCCCTGGCATTCTATCACCTCTCTATTATATTGCTCCTCCGTTCTGGGGAATAACTTTCTGATCTGCAACGCAGCCGTTTCTTCATTCAGTGTCGGAGCTTGTCTCCCAAGCCGCTTGGTTACTATTTTGAAAGCCTTTCCCCAAGGATCAGCATTCAACTCCTCGCATAGTTCTAACCATTTCCTTCTTTTGGCCTGCTTTATGAGGAAGTTAAGCGTCTTTCTCGCTTGCCTATATTGCTCTGTCGCAATGTTACATCCTATTTCCGAACCAACTCTAGCTCGCAACCTCTGGGCCGTCCTCTTGTGTCTTTGCATAATTCTACGCTGTTCCTCTATCTCCCTGGACCACCAGTAGACCATATTGTGTTTAATATTATTTCTCCTCGGTATGTTCGCCATCTCTTGTTTAACTATATTTTGGAAACCGGAAACTATATTTTGGAAACTATATTTGTGTTACCTTCCCGTATACAGTAAGACTAAATGAATAAAGTAATAATTTATCAGTAATGCTCGTAGGAAAAGGTGTTCGGGAGGTTTTTCATGAAAAATTGTCTTAGTTTTCTACTGGTGGTATTTATTTTGTCATCAGATTGAAAATAAACAAAATATTGACGAAAAGTAGAATTATTCGTCAATAACATTCAAATCTAAGGTTAAATACTGAAAAATGACGTATTTTTACATAAATCTATGAAGTTACATAAAAATATCTATTTTCTTTAATTCTTTATAACAATTTGTTTAAAGCGTAATTTTCATGTGTTTACAAAGCGTACTAATATTTACTTCCTAAAACTCCCTGAAAATTGTTTTTGAAAAATCATCTCTGCCATCCTTAAAGTACATGACCTTACAAACAACAATTAAATATTTTTATATTTGTAAAAACAGATTGAATAATGATCGGTTTTAAGTATTAGCTAACGTAAAGGCTGTGTAATCAGCCGAGTAAGGGTTCATAAGTACCTAGGTATTTTGTTTGATAAATTGCTTTTTAGCAACCGCATTAAGCAAGTTGCGGCGGACGCTGTCTCTGTGATGCACAAACTTAGAAGGATTGCTCGGAAAGACTACGGGCTGTCGGGTCGCCAAATGTACTTGGTGTACCGAGGTGTCTTCCAGAGTATGATCGCATACGCGGCGCCAGTCTGGGCGCATAGGTTGGATAGAAATAGAGCACTGCTTCAAAATTTAAGGAGTGCCCAGCGCAGAGCCTTAATAGTATGCACTGGTGTTTTTAAAACAACCTCCTACGAGGCTACCACCGTATTGGGAAAGGCTCTCCCAATCGATTTAGTGGTAAAAGTTCGAGCAGCCATGTGGAAGTTGCGAAGAGGTCGGGAAACCGAGGTATTTGGGATGCGGTTTCGAGCCGGGCTAGAACCGGAGCGGAACGACTATCACAATGCACCAGGTCCAAATTTCGTTCAGTTGCCCATTTCCCGCCTGCGGAAGAGGATATGGAGCCTCGCGATGGATGTATGGCAACATGAATGGCACACCACGAATAAGGAAAGATCCCTGTATAGATTTATACAGGATCTGGGAGGATGGTATGACTCGAATTCATTTTTAAGGGCGTCGGGTGCGCAAGTGCTCACCAACCATGTGAATTTGATGCAATATCTGTTTAGGTTTCGCCTAGCGGCTGATGAGTTGCGTGTCTGCGGGGAGGTCCAGTCGAACTAACATCTTATGTTCGACTGCCCTGCTCTTGGGGGGGGGGGGGCAGAGACCGAGCCACCCTGGAACTTAGAGGTCAGAGGGGAAAACTGGCCGCTCATAAGCGGCAAGTCGATGTGGCGAGAGCGGCATTGTCGGACCGTGTGGGGGTTCCTCGATGAGGTTGCGATGTTCAACCTTCATCGTTAGATTTTAAATTTAAATGGGATTTATTGATTCCTTTAGCGGAGCTGTGGGAAGTCCTTATCCGAAATAATGGCTGGCCGCCAGCCAGTAAAAGCTCCAAGCGCTTTAAATGGTGGACAGGCACTAGCTGGCTGACAGCGACCGAGGCGTGGCGGCTTAAATTGCCGTCTTTTTAACTTGTAACTTTTTTAGTTTTAATTTGTAACAAGGGGTGCGCCTCCCCGATCTAGTTTTAATTTGACAAGTGAGCGGTAGGGACACATAAGCGGGTGCTATACGGCACTCAGCTTAACCGCTCACGCAAGATAGGAGCTCACTAGGAGCATTAGGAATAACGAGGTCGCAAATCTGTTTTGAGGCACAGTAGCCGTTTTTTGGCACAGAAGATTTGGTCTGTGCTCTAGGGCGACCGAATGGGGTGGTGGCGGGAGAGATGCCAGCTAATCAATTAGCCAACGTACTAAAAATACGCTTTTCTAAAAAAAAAATTATAATTTTCAAATAATGATAAATAAACAATTAAATAAGATATATAGGTAGTAACCTCCAGAGCAGAATGCTAAATTTACTTTTTAATTTTTTGCAATTTTTTATTGTTATAATCGTTTTATCAACAACTTGCAAATTTTCACAGTAGATCTGGATTAACGGACAATCAAAAATTAAAAATATTTTGAAAATTTGATTAATTTAATTTAGTCTTGGGTCTTGTGAATCACCTTTTTAATTATCTCTGATAGGAATAGAGTTACGGAAGTTTATTGCGCGCCCTCGAGTTACGTTACTATAGCTGTAGAACGCGAGTTTGGTGCTTATTGAAAAATTCGCTAGCGCCCTTAGTTTTGCTCGTAAAAAAAAATACCCGAGAGGATATTGAAGCAAAATTTCCTCAGCTATCTATTGGTGATTTTTATTTTTATATGTAATTAAAACTAAAACTGTTGTTGGGAAAACTAATCATTTTTCCTTAATTTATTAACAAATTAAATAGTTAATCGCTCATTTCCGCTAGGGCACACTTTTATTCTACATATTTTTCCCAACCCATTCCAATAATTTAATTGTTGTAGTAACTTTTCTCGTGGATAAAATCTCTATTGACTCGGCTAATATAATACGTCAAGTTTATTGTATTCTTGTTTTGTCAGTTAATATTGTTTTGTTCCATATAACTGGCATTTATCTGTATCTATTGCTGCTTCTGTTTTGTAGAGATAATATGGGTGGATTTGATCTACGATTTTACTATTGTGACTTAATTTATTGTTCGTGGATCATCCCTGCAGCAAAATTATGGCTCCTGATATGTATTTTGCGTGTAACCTGAAAACAAACACTTACAATACGGTTTATTTTCATAAAAAATTATGCACCAGTGACACTTTTCATAATTTATAATTTTCTTAGGTTATGTTATTGTAAGTTTCTAGTTGTGACTACCCTATCTTGTAAAAAGGGGATGAAACCTTTCTAAGAGTATCTTCCTTTTTTATTCTCATTATTGTTTTAATGTAGAAAATTATTTTTCTAGATTTTCTTGACTTGGTATTGGTATATTTAAAAATAATTTTTTTTTTCTTTCGAGTAAAAATTTAGTTTATTCTAAAAATATTAGAAATTCGTAAATTTTGACTTTTTTTTTCATTTTTGAGGTTGGTCCACCTCTTATCACCTCTCCGTTGACCCTTTTTTTGCATATTAAGAAACACTAGGAAAATAACCGTTTAATAATATCGATAAAGAAAAGATGCAAAAAATGAAATTTTTTCCTGGTTACATTATTGTCGGTCAGTTGTAAACTGATGGTGCTTTTAAATACATCAATTGTTTTCTGGGAAACTGTCCTTTATTAGTAAATGTATATAAACTTTATTGATAGCCTTTATGTAAATTTCTTTGATGTTCATACCGGTTATTATAATAGAAGATAAACTAACGTAATTTTACTAGGATATTAAAAAAAGAATCCATTATAAAGAGGTTTTCGTAATGACAGGTCGCACTATATTATACCTTATTAATTCTTCTTCTTTCTTCCCGCTTTTTCCCCTTCATACCGACCGGTACTACTTATTCTCAACTTTGTAGGTTAAATTGTGCAGACGTGAAAGATGCTAAGAGATCACTTGAGTGAACGAACTTTCTAATTAATGGAGGCTGTGTGTTCTGTTCAACGTTCAAAACAGTCAGGTGAGGTGAAGTTCTTACCTAATTCATAACCTCATTCTATTTCAACGGACTTACTTACTTTCGTAGTTATACTGTTTAATAAATTATTCTCTACATGCTTAGTTACTTAATATAAACTTATTTTCACTTTTTATACTTCCGGATTGTATAATATAATATTTAATTTTGTCTTAGACCTAATTTAATATTGTTTTTTTCAACCTTTTGGTTTTTTTTTTCATAAAAAGAATAAGTGGAAATCTTTTATTTGTGATTACCGTTTAAATTTTTATTGTGTTTCGTTACGCTCCTCAATCCATTACAAATAAATTATAATTCACTATTTTCAAAATGATTTCCCGAGTTTGTAAATTTCTCTTTTTTAAATCTATGAAGGATTTCAACCCTCCCCCCCACCGTATACTATTAATTAATTAAATACTGACCTCCGTAGTGGAATGGTATCTTATCTGCCTTTCATCCGATAGGTTCTGGGTTCCTATCAGACTTGACATATTTCATTAAAATTTATATATCTTAAAGTAATCGTACTTATTGTTTTGAGGATAGATAAATAAGTAAAATAGCAATCGCTGTATTTTTTGAGTAGATACATTTTTTTTATAATTTTAAATCTAAAAACTAATTTCAATTTGCAAAATTTTCAAAGCTAGAAAATTATAAGTTGTCTTTCCTATTTTTTCAAAATTTTCTGAGTGGTTTTAATCCTTCTTTTTAAACGTAACTCTTCTTGATTTCTCCCACCTCCTTTATATGCATTTATATTTTTTTTAACTTATATAATCATTCGACCAAAAATACAAGAATGAGATTACATTATCGTAAGTTAAACCAGATATTCATGCCAGTACAGATACATATAGTATCTGTATTTAGTTTTATGCTAGATTTTAATATTTTGAACTCAAAATAATAATACATTTTTAAAACTTTACGGGATTATCATTTTCAGTTTTTTTGTTACACATAATTACTTCCGGTAATGAAAAAAAGGTTATGAAATTAATAAATACTGAACTGAAGATTTCAGTTCTGTATTAATTAATACAGACTTTGTTTCAGACGAATTAGTAATATTACGAGACTTTTTAATTTTTTTATTATTAATTAATTATATTTTAATATAAGTAGAAAAACGTTACACGTGCGGTGGTTGTAAGGTACGTATGATTGGTTTAAAGTAGATTTACCTAAGAATCATAGTTCTTATGACATAAATGTAATAGAAATAAATAAAATAGTAAATGATATGAATAAATAAAAATCCTTATAATAGAATTAGTGGAAAATTAATAACGGACTAGTGGAGTAGAGAATTTACCTCAACGGTTTAAATGAGTAGAACCACTTCTTACAGACTTGGATTAACGTATTATACTAGTCGTGTCATATCTTTAGTGAGGAATTTGTAACTTAATAAAAAAAGCTTCATTAAAAATCAAGATAGAAAGTTAAAGATGATGATATTTTAATCATTAATTACTTTTCTGTTAAGTTGTCAAATATCATTTAATTTTTTATTTTTATCTTTAAAAGAAAAACGTTAAAAAAAGAATCTTTTTGAATACCTTTTTAACTTTAGTACAGTGGGAATTGGCGCATAAATATTTAAATATATGTCCTAATTACTTTTCTTATGTGTTTCTAAATTAACGATAATTCTGTTAGCGGCTTTTTTTAACCTATTCCAGCGAGTAATAATATTATTAAAAATTAAAAAAGGTGTTTATGTTGGTATTGATAAGCTATATATATATATATATTTATATAAAACTAGCCGGTCGGGGCTCCGTGGATCTGGAGCCCGGGATCCAGGTCGGCTCAGGCAAAACCTGGAACCGACCCTGGGACTTCCGGACTAACCCTGGGGAGACGGAGCCTATCCTAGGGCGTAAGAGCTCGCCATTCCCCCAGAACTCTGTTTGGTAGGCTTTCCCGTCTTTTATTCTTTTTCCTGTTTAGCCTCCGGTAATTACCGTTCAGATAATACTTCAGAGGATGATATGTATGAATGTGAATGAGGTGTAGTCTTGTACAGTCTCAGTTCAACCATTCTTGAGATGTGTGGTTAATTGAAACCCAACCACCGAAGAACACCGGTATCCGCGATCTAGTACTCAAATCTGTGTAAAAACAACTGACTTTACTAGGACTTGAACGCTGGACTCTCGACTTCCAAATCAGCTGAATTTGGTAAGACGCGTTCACAACTAGACCAACCCGGTTGCCTTTCCCGTCTAGCCAGAGGACTTCGCTCCCACGATGTGTTCGTTTCTCTCATAGTTGTAAGAATAATACTTATAAATAACAATTAAACTACTCAGGCTTTATAGAAACCTGAAAAAGAAACTAAATCTCAAAAGACAAAGGAGTAGTAACAATGGTAACTAAAGTATAACAATTCATAACCTATTTCTGTTGCCGCCGTGACAGAAATATAATAATGAAGTAAAATGATTAATCTTTTTTAATTTAATCAATATATTTAATTCACAACTTTACGTTCAAGGGAGATAGGGCCTCGGTCTATGGCTTAATACCTTTCCTGGGATAATATGACAGTATCCTACAAATTTGAAAGCAATCGGTGGGTTGGTTTTCACGTGATGCAACAAACAGACGACATACAGAAAATAAATCAACTTTATATATATATTAATAGCAAATAATTATTAGTATATCTTGGACAAGTTGATATCTATAAATAAAAATTTGTTTAAATATTTTGTATCAATGCCGTAAATAACTCTCGTGGAAAAAACAGTTATTCGTCTCCTTTGTCTTATGAACAGGCAATCTCGGTAATAATAGTGTATTTTATGTAATTGTGTTATCGTTACAGTAAAACGTCTTTTTCCACAGCAGTTGATTTCACAATTACCAAAATACTTTCTTCACCCCTTATTAATTAATTGTTAATTTAACTTACCATACAAATTTCATATACACCTGATTAAAACAAAAATATCAGTTTTATTTTTATTCTATTTAATTTTTTAATAACCATCACTGATAGAAATATTGGAAAAATACAGAGTGTTCCTGTATTTGAAAAAACGCAACCCATCAATCACTCATTCATGAAATTTCAAAAGTCAAGCTTACTTCCCTACTCGTTACTGAAATGGACTTGTCCAACATCTGAACATCGCGGCGACACAGTAGAACACTACCGATAGTAACAACAATGCAATCATAACGTTCAGTGTATTGCTAGAGACAAGATGGTGTTTTCACTAGATGAACGTGTTTTCATTGTTGAGTCGTACTTCAGTAGAAATCAGTGGTTGAAGTGCAAGATTTGTTTTGCCATAAGTACCCAGATAAACCAGCTCCTAACAAAACAGCAGTATTAAGGTTTGTTGCAAAATTTAGAGAGACCGGTTCTGTTAATAACAAGGAACACAAAAGATCTGCGTCAGTGTTGAATACGGATACAGTCACTGAAATCAAAGACCGATTACTCGCCTCGCCAAATAAATCGATCAGACGTTTGTCTGCTGAAATTAATTTGCCTAAATCAACTGTTCATCGGGCGACCAAACGGTTACAATTACGACCTTATGGCATTCAAACGGTTCATCGACTTCTTGAGCCCGACAAAGAAAAACGGCTACAATATTGTCAACGGTTCCGTCTATTTCTGCGTGAGGGAATTAATGTTATGGATTCGTTATTTTTCACAGATGAAGCACGGTTTCATTTGGATGGCTACGTATACAGCCAAAACAGTAGAATTTGGAGTGATGAAAATCCCCAAGTTTATAACGAAAAACAATTACACCCGCAGAAGTTGGGCGTGTGGTGCGCGATATCGCGGAAGAAAATAATCGGTCCTATTTTTTTCGAGTACACCATTAATGCAGAACGATATCAGGATATTTTATTTCAGTTCATCGCACTCTTGGAAGAGGAAGACAGACACTGCTGGCTACAACATGACGGTGCGACATCGCACTACGCAGGTTCAGCTTCTGATTTCGTTAAGGAATTCTTTGGTAATCGGTTTTGTTATCGGTCTAGGCTTGTGGCCACCATGATCTCCAGATTTGACTGCGGCGGATTTTTTTCTACGGGTTTACCTCAAAGAAAAAGCCTTTGTGTGGGGAAAATGAAAAAAAAAATTGTAATGCGTTTTATACCATTTATAAATTTAATCAAGTAGCTATTTTATTTAGTTACACATTTATAATTTAAAGAAAATTGCGCAATTAAATGAAATTTTATAGGTTAAAAAATAATTATTGAAGTGAGAACATTCTCTAACTTTTACCTTTGATATAAAGGAAGTTATGCTTCAATTTGTCGGTGAAGATATATCACGACTTGTGTAGTTACAAAAAAAAAATTCAGCACAATGCTCAAAAGATTAAAGGAATATTTATTTAGTGGTAATGAAATATGAGAAAATGTTTAATTAATTATTTTTTTTAATTAATTTTAAATTGCTTTACAGTTAGTTATACCCAAACAAACTACAGTTTACCAATTTTCTAGTTTTAGGCTCATTCCTGATGCATAATTAAGTTAATGCTTATAAATTCCAGCAATATTTATGTTATTATGTCGTTGTACTTTAATTAACGGGAAAATTCTGTAACAGTCGAATTGAAACTGGGACTTGATCATCTGCTAATTATTAAGAAAACTTAAATTCTATTTTTACGAAGTATTTTAAAAATTAAAGAAAATTAATTTAAAAAAATATATATTTTAATAATTAAAAACATGAAATACTCTACATGTATTTAATTAAAAAATTAAATAAAATAATCAAGTTTCATCCTTGGGTAAAAGCGTACTGTCTGTGTTACTGATCCCTAATTGATGTATTTATATATTTGTGATACGAATGAATCTTAATAAAAACAATGTTTATTTATTTTTTAATTAAAAAATATCACAATTAAAATTATCGCAATATGGATTAACCAGAAAATAAATATTTTATATTTTTTAAACGTTTATGTGAAAGCCAAAAACTTAATTTTTAATTAAAATTTGTTTAAGAAATGTAAAGAATACAAATATTTTATTTATAGATATCAACAAAAAAAATTTTTTTTTTTTTTTTATATTACATTTAACATTATTTTATCACTCGTCAAAGTTTAGAGATTTCAGTAGTTGTTAGTAAGGATAGAAATTAATTGCTGGACCAGAGACTGCCTCCAACGTCCTACGTTGCCCAGATTATACTGTTAGGAGTACCAATATTACTTTTAAGAACCTCTGGTAGAAGTATGTGTTTTCGCTTTCGAAAAGTAATACGTTGGTATTTTTTCTTATTTATTTTTTGTTCATTATTGCACAATGAAATTGTGCAATTTCTTTCTTAAATAAATAATGTAACTAAATTATATTGACTGAAAAAATGTTTATCGAACTTTTCGATCGTTTTTCTTTCGTCGATGATTAATTTACCACTTTAATTTGAAATTTGTGCGTAGGAGCATTGATGGAAATATTGTAACTTACGAAAAACGCGAAGACTAAAAAGGGGACTCAATACTTCCGGATGAAATGTTCAGGCGTTATTTTATTTTGCCAAGAAGGTTAGAAAATCAAAATTATTTATCTACTGAAGTTGTAGTTGTTACATAATTTTTTTTTGTTCTTTCAATACTTAAAAATAAATTTTATTATATACCATGTGCCTGCACCTTTCTGTTAAATATTCAGCACATCTTTTAGTTATTATTAAAATTGCCTACTTCTGACTGGTTATTATAATCGTAAAATGTTATAATATTATTTACTATATTTGGTCATTTATATATTATTTTAATGGTTAAATGATGTATGTTTTTATTTTTTTTTAAGAATTCTGATTGATTTTGTTTTTTCATGGTAGATAGTTGGTAACCCTGATGAGGTGGGGCAGGGATAACGGTAGGAAATTTTGCTTTCAGTCGCTCGGTCTGGCTGAAAGTGGTAACACTGCCTGGCGTTTTAAGCACGGTTATTACGTACGGGTAGTCCAGACATGTACTTATATTCGTGCGGGAATAAGTTAAACTTTAGATTTCCTTATTAATTATTGTTAAAGTGTTATATTAAAATGTGACAACATTTAATTAAATATGTTTATTAAAATTTTTAATTGTGTGTCAAAATTTATGTTAATACGTTTGTTGTCTAGGAAGATTTGATTTTATTTTTATTTATTTTTTTTGTTTTTATTTTTAAATTACTACAGAATGTAACGGTTGGTAAAATATTTAACTTTAACCAGGATTTCATAAAGTGTAAGTTACAAAAATATTTATTAATTTTTTTTTTTAAGTTAAGTAAGTAGTAACAACAACTTGTTAACGTACATAATACAAACACAAAAGATCTGTACAAGTTTTATTTATAAAATGAATCATTTTTACGCAATATTTGTATTTTTTACATTTCTTAAACAAATTTTAATTAAAAATTAAGTTTTTGGCTTTCACATAAACGTTAAAAAAAATATAAAATTTGTCGTTTCTGGTTAATTCATTTTGCGATAATTTTAATTGTGATATTTTTTATTTAAAAAATAAATAAACATTGTTTTTATTAAGATTCATTCGTATCACAAATATATAAATACATCAATTAGGGATCAGTAACACAGACGGTACACTTTTACCCAAGGATGAAACCTTGATTATTTTATTTAATTTTTAAATTAAATAAATTTAGAGTATTACAGGTTTTTAATTATTAAAATATATATTTTTTTTAATTAATTTTCTTTAATTTTTAAAGTGATCCTTCGTGAAAATAGAATTTAAGTTTTCTTAATAATTAGCAGATGATCAAGTCCCAGTTTCAATTCGACTGTTACAGAATTTTCCCGTTAATTAAACCCCAACGACAACATAACATAAATAATGCTGGAATTTATAAGCTAAATTAAACAAATTTTTCCTTTTTAACTTTTGTTTGAAATTATAACTTGGTTTTCAACTAGTAAAATATTTTTTTATTTAGTAATTAGTTACAGTAGTCACGCTATATCTTTGCCGATGAGTTTAAAGCGAAATACCTGGATTTATAATGACGTGAATAAAAAATCTGATCTGGACACCTCATGACTTTCTTGTACGCTTATTAAATTGTACTCATACACATTTTTTTCTGCAATTCATTTATACTTATTTCTTTTGAAAGTGAGATACGATCCTCCAATTCTTTAATAAAGTGGACAGTTACACACACAATTGCTAAAATATATATTTTTTTTATCAACATCAAATATTTATACAATTTTTAATTTTCTTTACCTGAAATATTAGGTTAGAGTAAAAGTCCCTTTATTACTCTTTAAATAAATGTAAGTCTTATATCTATCATATACTGTTTTTTTTTTTTTTTTTTTAATTATTATGATGTAACCATCAACAAAATGAAAACAAAAACGAAACAGGTGAAGGTTACTAATTTTATAGCAATATTTATTATCAAGCAGACTAAAACAAGTGTATAAATAAAAATAATACGATTCTAAATTATAATTTTCAATTAATATTAAATAATCAGATGTTTCACCAAATCTATTACATATACGCATATGCAATAATGCCCGTTAAATTATAGATACGCATTTTTAAATGTACATAAAATTTTATTTCACTAATGACTTGTGATTTTTTTTTCATATTATTTTTTTGTTATTATTTATTGTAATTTGTTTTACTATCAGAGGTCAATAAATCAATATATTTAAATTAAAAAATAATGAATTTAAAAAAGCGAATGAAGCCGGATTCGAATCGTTGTGCTTTACCCTTGTAAGATCCAAATATTTCATTAATTAAAATTTTATTTTTCTATAACTCTGCAACCAATGAAAATAAGTACCACTTATGTTATATCGTTGAAAAGCTCTCAATGAGGGCTTATTACTGCAGTTAAGAAATAATCCAAAATCCAATACTTTTGAATTTTGGACTTTTTTGAACACTTTGGTCCAGTCGATTGCAATCAAAAGGGGTAGTCCACAACTAAATGTTACAACAGTCCTAAATCAAAAATTTCAACATCCTACAGCTAATCGTTTTTGAGTTACGCAAGATACATACGTACGTACAGACGTCACGCCGAAACTAGTCAAAATGGATTCAGAGATGGTCAAAATGGATTGTTTCGTTGAAATCTGAAAGCCGAAATTTTTCGCAATCACAGTACTTCCTTTACTTCGTACAAGGAAGTAAAAATTAAATATCGTCATATTTTAGTTTTCACCACCTTCATATGTAATTTTATTTTATTACTAAATTTGTTTCCAAAATAAAACCTGAGGTACGGTATTCATTTTGTACTACTTTTCTAGCTAATTTCAATTTAATCCAGTTAAAACCTGCAAAAAGTATAAAAAATTTTTTGTCAATGCCTTATAACAATTTTTTTGTCATAATTTCATCATAAATCAAATATAATAATTTTATCAATAAAAACGTATAAAAATAATGATTTTATTATTCAAATTAAAATAATAATTTTAAAATTATTTTTTGAGATAATTTTATCACACTTCAAATTAAAAAAAAAATTAGTTATTATTTTCTTACGTCCTTTGGAATATAATACTGTATAACGAGGTTTTTTAATAATTCAAAACACACATCATAATTTTTTTGTATTATAATTCGCCTATTTAAATGTTTTTTGGTTAACCGTTTTCCAAAAATGTAGGCCATAAATGAAATATCAGCTTTTAAAAATAAAAATAATAATGTTCTGTTTGTTTATTTAAGCTGAATTAAAAATTCATAAATCAAATATAATAAGTAACACTTTGTTGAAGAAGAATTAATTCTTTAAAATATAAATTTGATTTAATATTTCGTGCATTGCCTCGTAAGCAGTAAACCACTTTTTTTTTGTCTTCAGTCATTTGACTGGTTTGATGCAGCTCTCCAAGATTCCCTATCTAGTGCTAGTCATTTCATTTCAGTATACCCTCTACATCCTACATCCCTAACAATTTGTTTTACATATTCCAAACGTGGCCTGCCTACACAATTTTTCCCTTCTACCTGTCCTTCCAATATTAAAGCGACTATTCCAGGATGCCTTAGTTTGTGGCCTATAAGTCTGTCTCTTCTTTTAATTATATTTTTCCAAATTCTTCTTTCTTCATCTATTTGCCGCAATACCTCTTCATTTGTTACTTTATCCACCCGTTTGATTTTTAACATTCTCCTATAGCACCACATTTCAAAAGCTTCTTATCTTTCCTTCTCAGATACTCCGATCGTCCAAGTTTCACTTCCATATAAAGCGACACTCCAAACATACACTTTCAAAAATCTTTTCCTGACATTTAAATTAATTTTTGATGTAAACAAATTATATTTCTTTCTGAAGGCTCGTTTAGCTTGTGCTATTCGGCATTTTATAAATCACAAGTAAACCACAACAGCGATAAAATCGTTTATTTTATTAGGCGTTCATTACAGTATTTTTTTCTCTCAATTGCAGTTGTTTAGCAACTGTTTTAAAAGTGATTTTTTTAATCCCTGATCTAAAAAGTTAATTCCTTTTAATTACCATGTAAATTTTCTTTTATAAATAAATCAAAAGCTGATAAATAATAAAATTAAAAAAAAAATTCTTTGCATCAAACTAATAATATATCTCTGTTTAATTTTTTAAAATAACCATTCCTGATAGAAATAGCTTTGAAAAATATTTTGTAAATGGAATATGGTTCTTTAAAAAACGCCCAATTTGAGGAACAATAAAAAAAATTACTTATTGGGAAGTTATTAGAATATATTTTTAGAATTTATTCACTTGTACTCTTACATAAACTCGTGATAGGTTAATATTAGAAAAGAATAATTTTCTCTTTAATTTTTCATTCTTTTTTTTATAGGAAAGGTATTTTTAAAGCAACTTTTTTCTGTTAAAATAGGTTATAAGAAAATTGATCGGGAAATAAAATAATTTCACTAAGAATTTTTTATCGTTTATTTATGAAATTATTTATTAAAATTAAAACTCATCAGAAAAGATATAATGAGTCTAAGTACAATACCTTAATCTAAAGGAGTTGATAAATAGACCAGCGGTTACACCTGTGCTCTTTTCACCCGCTAAGATAAACTTCCGCTCGTACTGTATTCTAGTCTCAGGTGTCCTAAAGAATTTTCTTATTTAGCTTATAAGAAAGGAAAATACCAGTTATCTTTAAAATAACAATCCCTGAAAAGAAATAAGTATTAATTGTATAATGGTCGAAACTGGGAAAATATTGATTTAAAAACGGTTATATTTGGTAAATAAAATTAAAAAAAAAAAAATCATAATTAATAGATAAAATTCAGTTAATAAGGTGTACCTTCAGATTCGTTTTTGCGTGTTTTACTTGGAGTAAAATTAAAACCGAATTTCGTGGATGAGTAGGTAGCTTCTCGACATTTTATACGGAGGTCCCGAGTTCGAATCCCGGTAAGGCATGACATCTTTTCATATGCTACCAGTTTCCTTCAGGCTAATCACCATAGGTGTTGATACACGCTCTTTCGTAATAAAAAAAATAAATGTTATAAAAATGGTATTTTCTTTATGTTTTCTTTAATTTTTTTGCTTTAAGAAAAACTTCAATTATGAATCAATAATCGATCCGTGCGTAGGAATTCGGTATTGAAATAAAATAAATCCACTCGCGATGCTTAACCATCATTAGTAAGCGAGTTATCTTTAAGCTCCAACTCGTGGAAAATCCGTAGCATAATTTATAACTTACAAATTTGCTAATAGCAGAATTTGTTAATCCTTTTAGATGTTGAAGTTACTTAAGTTATACGTATAGCAAACATTTATCTTATGCTTGCATATATTAAATTTAATCTTGTATTAACGCACCTACGTATTAAGATGTATTATCTTCTTAAGATGTTAAAATATTTTACTTAGGATCATCATTATTTTCATCAAAATGTTATTTTTCAGATCTACAAATAAAATAAACGAAACTTTTTTTATAAAATTATAATTTTCTTTTAACAGTTAAAAAATTGAAAATATTTTTAAATCGTTAAAAGGTGTACGGATTCCATATTTTATCCATTTCTGGAAAAGTAAAAGTCGATATAAATTCCAAAAAATGATCCTTAGTTTATTTGCTAGCTATTTTTTTCTTAAAATCGTTTTCTAAAGTTTAATTTTCTTAGTAAATCACAAAAAAAACTATTCTATTTCAGGGGGAAGGTATTCTCGTTTAAATTTTTTTTTTTAAATCTTTTAAAATATATATATATATTTAATTTTTTTTCTGTCGGTCTGCGTGGCGCGAGTGGTAGCGTCTCGGCCTTTCATTCGGAGGTCCCGGGTTTGAATCCCAGTCAGGCATGGCATTTTTCACACGCTACTTGTCATTCATCTCATCCTCTGAAGCAATACCTAACGGTGGTTCCGATCGTTAAATAATGAAACATTTTATATCTTTCTCTAAAAATTATTTAAGATATTAATTTTTTTTAATAAGAATGTCTCCTTAGTGGTCAAAGGATAAAATCAGTTTTAATTCATAAAAATCAGTTTTATGAAGCGAATTCCATTTTTCCATTATCATTTTACATTAAAGAAAAAAATATTTTTTCTAAGTAATTTGTTTTAGATTATATTTTTTTAGACATTATTTTTCGTTTAAAAATTTACAATTTTGGCATTCGGAAAGTGCAAATGACGAGAACGTTTTTGTAAAGGAATAGTCACCTTTTAAATTTTAATATATTGCGAAATTTGTAATTTCAAGTAATAAATTACAAAAATGTTTTCCATTGATTGTTAAATTGAGCTCTTGTTAAAATTTAAATAAATATGTTTTCTGAATAAGTTGTTGAAAACGTTATGGACTTGAATTTTTTATGGACTTGTACGTTTTATTAAAATCGATTAGATTCTCCTTGTATAATAGCAGGAATAATAAAGTTATACGATAATCCGCACAATTGAAATTTCATACTGATAATATTTATGACGTACCGTACACATCAGGCCAAAGTAAACTCAAATATTAAATAAGTTTAACCTTGATCTATCATTCGTGAGTAAGTAATGTAAATATAAGATATCTACGTAAAAAAAATCTTAAATAGAAAGTAAAATATTAACCTTATAAATATTACATATACCACTTAGGCGGAATTATAATGTCTGCTAAATACACATTAAAATGTGTGAAATTTTCACTATAATGCAACCGTTATTATACGAACATAACAAGGCCCAAATAAGTTTTTTTTTTTTTAAATTGGCTAATTATTTCTTTCTTACTTACTTTGGAATAATAATACCATATAATGAGGCTGTTCAGTTTGTCAAAACGTATTATTAAGTCACAAAAATTGAATTTTCATTTTGTTTTTTATCCGAGTAAAAATGAATCTTGTAGAAAAATATTTATTTAATTAAAGATTCTAACTTTCAATACTGTTATATTCAAGATTATACTATCATTTATAAGATAAATATAATTCATTTCTAAAAAACCTAACAATATTTATCGGATCAGACAAACAATCGATTTCAAATAAACAAAACGCTGCACTAAAAGAATGATAATTCCTTTCGATGATTCTATTGGCATGTTTTATGACTTTTCCATCGGTTTGAAAGATCTTCCCACCAATTTATATAAAAGCAACTGTTAAAAAATCATTTTAGAAAATCAATATTTTGTTAAGGGTTATCTGATTTCATCAAAAGAAGAAGTAGTTTTTCTTTACTTGACCTTAATTTTGTATATATATATATAAAAAAAAATATATCTTTGTATATAAAAGCTGAAAAAGTATTGCATGCCTTTCCCGGCTAATAATAACAAAAGTTAAAAGAGTTAGAGGTGAATAAAAGAAGTAAGCTTAATAAATTTGCTAAACTATAGGTTTTTCTAAATCTAACACCTTCAATAAAGGTTAAAGTAAGAAAAATAAAATTTTCAAAATTTTTTCTGTATTTTAAGTGCTGGGTCCACAATTAAAAAAAAAGAAAAAAATTACATTTCTTAATACCTATATATCTGAAGTATGACCCTTCAATAAACTTTTGAAAAATATTTAAACCGAAGGGCGATAAATAAAAAAAAAACAAACAAATATATATTTAAATTTTAAGAGGAGGGTTGGTTTTTTTAAAAAGGAATGGATTTTATATATATATATATATTTTGCAGCTAACAAATTTTCATTAATAAAGTTCTCTCTAAAATGCCTCTGAAGAAAATAAAAATTATTTTTTTCACTATTTCCTCACGACCACCTTAACGAATTTGAAAAAAAAATGATACGATCAATGTCCTTTTTATAAATATATTTGAGCCAAATTTGAAAATATTCGGTGTGATCAATCTTGAGATATAAGGCCAAAAAGCTCTCTGACACACATAGGTATGCATATATACATACACACATATATTTTTTACTTCCTTGTACGAAATAAAGGAAGTATTGTGATCGCGAAAAATTTCGGTTTCCAAATTTCAACGGAAATATCTATTTTGACCATCTCTGAATCCATTTTGACTAGTTTCGGCGTGACGTCTGTTCTTACGTACGTATGTATCGCGCATAACTAAAAACCGAGTAACCGTAGGATGTTGAAATTTTGGATTTAGGACTGTTGTAACATCTAGTTGAGTACCTTCCTTTCTTATTGCAGTCGAATAGATCAGAAGTGTATAAAAAAGCCCAAAAACCAAAAAAGTTAGATTTTGGACTTTTTTTAAGTGCAGTAGTAAGCTCTCATTAAGATCTTTTCATCTAAAGTGTTACTTATTTTCATTGGTTCCAGAACTATAGCCAAATAAATTTTTAATTAATGAAATATTTGGATCTTAGGGTGAAGGCAAATCGGTTCAAATCAAACTTCATCTCCTTTTTTTTAATTTAAATATATTGATTTATTAATAATTAACCTGTCGTTATAAAAAAAAATTACGAAATTCAATAATAATTAAAACATTTTAAAAAATATCAGAAGTTGTTAATGAAATAACATTTTATGTACTTTTCATTTTAAAAAATTGTGTATATGTAGGAAGTCATATGGTATACACATCACATTTTTTGGTCTAGATGAACTAGTTGGACACTTAACCGTAAATATTTTTAAAAAATCTGATGTGGACAACACATGACTTCCTTGTACGCCTATTAAATTACATATACACATTTTTTTTTTTTTAAATTGAAACGTTCATTAAATTGTATTTCATTAATAACTGTTATTTTTTCATATATATATATATATATATATATATATATATATATATATATATTGGTTTTTTTTGTATTTTTTTTAATAATTGAATTGTTATTTTAAAAATGATTAAAAATCAAGTTAATAATTATTAATAAATCAATATATTTAAATTAAAAAAAAAGTTATAATAAGGAGATGAAGTCGAATTTGAACCGTTGTGCCATCCCCTTGTAAGATCGAAATATTTCATTAATTAAAATTTTATTTTGCTATAACTCTGGAATCAATTAAAATAATTAACACTTATGATATATCATGAAATAGTTGTCGATGAAGAGTTATCACTGCAGTTAAGAAAAAGTCCATAATCCATTTTTTTTCTTTTCTGGCCATTTTGGTTCAGTCGATTGCAATCAAAAGAGGAGGTGCACAGTCCTAAATCCAAAATTTCAACATTCTAAGGCTAATCGTTTTTTGAGTTATGCAAGATACGTACGTTTGTACAGAGGTCACACCGAAACTAGTCAAAATGGATTCAGGGATGGTCAAAATGGATATTTCCGTTGAAATCTGAAAACCGAAATTTTTCGCGATTACGATAATACAAGGAAGTAAAAAGACCCGATATTTGAGATAATTGTATCTTCAAGATTTACTCTTCATTAAATAAATTCATTTTGATTATTCTTTTTTTGATAGAGGGTAATATTACCATTGTAAAATCTTTTCACGTAACTTCAGCAGTAGGAATTTTTATAGATGAAACAAATTACATTGTTGATTACGAAGCTTTTTTTTGTCGTTACTTAAACTGAATATTTTTATAGAATAATTACATGTAGCCTAATGTAATTCTTATGTTTAAAGTATTTTCCCAAAAAGTCGACAAAACGTATTCAGAATATTTATTATAATATACTAAGTGATTAATGAAGAATGCAGCAAACTCTCAGGACATGTTTTACTGGTGAAGATAAAGAAAAAGTTTTTATAAACATAGTTTCAGAAATGGACGGTCTGCGAATTAAGATTAGAGAGAGATAGCAGAGGCTATGTGCATATCGAAAGAACGTGTTTGTCATATATTAAACTGGACATGCGTAAGCTATCCGCGCTTTTTCTCGCTTTGGACCAAAAACGCATTCGATTGGACATTTCCAAGGTCCTTCTGAGCAATTTATGCAAAACAAGTCAGATTTTTTGCGTCGATTCATAACTGTAGATGAAACGTGGATTCACCACTACACTCCTGAGACGAAACAACAGTCAAACCGTGGACTGAAAGAATGAATCTGTTCCGAAAAAGTTGAAGACGGTTCCATCGGCCGGTAAGGTGATGGCGACTGTTTTTTGGGATAATTACGGAATTTTTTTTATCGATTATCTTCAAAACCGCAAAACAATAACGGGACAGTATTACGCATCATTACTTGACAAGCTGAAGGCAGAAATTAAAAAAAAACGACAATATTTGAAGAAGAAGAAAGTGATTTTCCATCAGGACAATCTGCCTGCTCACGCTTTGACGGTCGCCATGGCTAAAATACAGGAATTCCACTTTGAATTGGTAGACCATTCACCAGATCTAGCCTCAAGCGACTTTTTCTTGTTTCCTAACCTTAATGTTTCGCATGGCGGAAAGAGATTTTCATCGGACGAGGAGATTATCGCATACGTAAACGCCTATTTTGCGAAGAAAGACGCCAGCTACTATTTGGAAGGGTTAAAGAGGTTAGAACATCGCTAGATGACTTGAAAGGAGACTTTTTTGAAAAATAAAACTATATTTGACAGAAAAAATACGTCTTTCTATGTTAAGTTGAAAACTTTTTTGACATCTCTCGTAATTATAGTACTTTTCTAGAAATTTGGTGTAAAAAAAACGAAAGCTAGGGGTCGTAAAACACACTATATTATGTTTGGCGTAAAATAACTTTGTTAAATGTGTAATAAAACTACATAAAATGTTTAAATAAAATTTAAAAGAAAATTTGATTCTTACTAAAATGGTATGTATAAGGTTTGCAGGACTAAATACAAAGGTAAGAATTTTAAAGTTCGTTAAAAACAAAACATATCAAAATGCGAAAAAGAAAAATTTTAACTAAATATTAAACGAAATAAAATTTTCAACATTTTGTGTATTTCTGCATTCTTCCGAAAACCTATCGTGCCTTCATGTTGTTTGTCTGCTTTCTCTTGCTTATTTTTATTATGTTGCTAATTTATCGTCTTTGTGTTTCGTGCAAGATGAAATATTTGTTACGGGCAGCGTTTTCTTTTTAGTGCTAATAAAATTCTACGTAATATTAAAAAATATATAATATAAAATAAATGGGAAATTTTTTTTAAATATAAAAAAAATAATAAAACTTAAGTAAGAATTTAGGACATTAATAAAAATTCTTAGTAAATATTTCTTTTTAATTTAGCGCCATCTTCTAAAATTCATTAATTATTTAAGAATTATTTGAAATAAATATTATTTAATTTTAAAACATTTTTTTTTTTTTTTTGAAGATAGGTTATATTTATCAAAAAAGGTTTTTTTTATAAAATAGCAATAATTAAGAACATAAATTTAATTTTTGTATTCTCGTTAAGTGTTTAGAATATTAAAATATACACCAAAATAATTTCAATTAAAGCTTAAAAAATTTGTGTTATATTTTGTACTAAATATTATGTATTAGCTTTAAATATTCCTTTGCTCTACTATTGTTTCTTTTATTTTTGTTTTAAACTTAATTGTTCTGTTAACGGGAGTTAAAAAATATTTTATATTTGATGCATATTTTTTTATGCTTTCTTACCAAAGCTTTCTAAAGGTATACGTCGATAATTCCAGGAAAATGCATGGAGAACTTCTTTTCTTTATCCTTGGTGTATCGTAATTTCATAATTTTAAGTTATTTGCTGTAATAGATAATTTATACATAATTTAGAATCAATTATTTTAAGGAAACTTATGAAAAATTATCTAGCAAATATAGTCAATAGAAATATAACAAAAATAAACCAAATTATTTGTAATTATTAACTATCTACTTACGATTTGCTTTAAACATTTCTCTACAAAACTTAATTATTAAGTTACTTATTATCAATTTCATAATTTTCTTGTTTTCAAGTATAGTAGTATGTAGCGTAATTTACACGTAAAATATTTACTTGTAAATTACTCTGGTAATCTATTTTAACATTATCAGTCAGATGTAATTAAAAGTTTTACGGTTATAATGTAATGCAAAAAATGTATTAATAGGTACATCGAAACACCTAACATGATGTAAAAGAATAAGTGTTTTTAGATGATTTTAATTTAAATCTTAATTTACTGTGTATAATTTATCAGTTGTTCCTATTATTTACAATAGAAGTAAATAGAGATTTGACGGTTATTTAAATAAATTAGAAAGCAAGAAAAACGACAAAAATACAAAAAAAATTACAAAAATATATTTGATTACATATAAAAAATTATTTTTTAAAAAAAGCTTTTATTTAACTAATATTAATAAAAAAAGGAAACAAATTAGAAAAACCCTCTAAAAAGTAAAAATAAGAATTAAATCAAATTGAGAATTTTGAACAAAAAAATATAATATATTAACAAATATAAAAATGCACTGAAAAGTAAAAAATAAATTATATAAAAATCTCATAAATAACCAATAAATAAATATAATTATTATTAAATTTTAAAATTAAAAGTAATGAAAATATTTAGTTAAATAAAAGCGTGGCGCGTTTTTTTTTTTATAACAATGTTTTCGATTAAGTATTTATAGACATTTGCTGTATTTTAAAATATATGTTTTGTTTAATGATGTTGTTTTGTGTCTAAAAAAGCCCAAAATTCAAATATTTTTGATTTTGGACTTTTTCTTAACTGCAGTAATAGCTTTCATCGAGAGCTTTTCAACAATGTAGTGATACTTATTTTCATAGTTCTAGTTATAGCCAAATAAAATGTTAATTAATGAAATATATTGGATTTTACAAGGGGAGGACACATCGGTTCGAATCCGACTTGATTTCCTTTTTTTAAGTCGTTTTCTATTTAATTTAATATATTGATTTATTAATAATTATTAACCTCTGGTTATAAAAAAAATTGTAATATATAATAATTCAATAACAATAAAAAAAATTAGAAATTATTAGTGAAATAAAATTTTATGTACTTTTAAAAATGTGCATATATAATTTAATAGCTGTCAAGGACGTCATTTGGTGCCCACATCATTTTTTTTTGTAAACGGTTTTTAAGAGTTTTTTTTTCAGTTGTTTCTTCGTTTATTATTATTGTCTGCAAAATTGTTTCGCGAATAATCTTTACTTCTTCTTTTATAAAAGTTCTGTAAGGAGGCGAATACAAATGGAGAATACAGTAGAATATTATTTATTATTAATTAAAAATTCCCGCGACAGTATTTTAAAATGATATGCGTTATTATTACACTCTTTTTCCACCGAGTTGAAATTTCTGAAATATCTTATGTACCATATAGTAAATGAAGTGATGAGCCTTTATTAAAAAGAAATATTCCAGCTATTCTGTTTTAATATGAATATATATATTTTACTCTTGTTTTCTTGTAATAGAAATCCACATTTTTCTTTTGTTCTTTCTTTCAAAATATAAATAACAGATCTTTTTAAAACTGTTACATAATACAGAGTATTCTATATACTGATCTGTCAGTATGAAACTCCTAAATTCTCCTCCACCGTAAATTGCTATTTAAATGGATTATTATCATTATTCATATTTATTTTATGTATAATTTATCAGTAAAAATAAAAGTATAAATAAAGAAAAAATATTTTTTTTAAAGAAATAAATCTTAGTTGAATGCAAACTACGTCCCATAATATTTTCCTAATTGCAAATTAAATTGTGCGGTTTTTCAATTTAAAATTGACAAAATAATTACCCTGGGGGCACTTATTTTACAATGTTAAAATTGGGAAACTAACCTTCCTCACAGGAATCGAATTATGTATTTTAAATTGGCAATATATCGAGTTATATATCATTCTAGTAGTTTTAATGATACAAGTGTCATTTTTCCATTAACTCTGATCAAATGATGGTAATCTACACTATAGTTCACCAATATACGTTCAGATTTCATTATATTTTACCATGCTAGTATTAACATATATATATATATAATACTACATATTTTTGTTTTAGTATATTTAAAATAAAGATTCGGCAAATTTGAATTCAAAAATTTATTTTTTATAAAAAAAAAAATCCTAAAATTTTGATGTAAAATTTATGAATTCTAATTGATTTAATTTATGAACAATAATTAATTAATATAATGAAGGGAAAAACATATCTATAACTTTTTTCTCTTCGTTATGAATGAACAATTAAAAATTAATTTAAACTAATTTATTTATTAATCTTTTTTTAATAAATACATATTTTTGCTGAGAAAATTACCAATTTTTATTAATATTACTAAAAGCTAGATATTCAAATCAATAGATTCAAAATTAAATCTTTCATTTCGAAATCATAACTCCGGTTCCGTTTGTCCTTTTTACTGGTTTCAAAATATCTTGTTACACAGCCTGAATCGTAATCGAAGATCATGAATTATGTTATCTGAACCTATGATAACAATCAAGAAGAGTTAGATCTGAAGCACATGGTGATTGCTAAACTAGATCATGTGTCTACCAGCCAGTCGTTATCAAATTTTGCATTAAATCATACTTTCAGTCAACTAGCAGTGTGGGAAGATAAGCCTCCAATATAAAAATTAGATTTAGATCTGCATTTCCATCAATTAATTGTTCTTCCAACTGGTCATATTTCTTCTTCACGGAAGTTTTTAAATTTCTAGCCTGATCTACTTCCTTCAATAAAAAAATATAATAAAATGTCCAAATTCTACTCATTTATGCATTTTTTATTAAGGTACACTCGTCAGAAAGTATTTAGTATTTAGGCAAAGTTCTTATGTAACTGAGTTTGCCTCAGAACTTACATAAAAAAAAAAAAAACTTATTTGCGTACTAGATCACCCGGATGAAGCCTCTGCATAAATTAACTTTATATGTTTACATCCTGAAAAGATTAAAATAAAATCTTTCGATATATTTTTATAATATTATTACCAAGCCATTGAAACTGAAGATAAGTTGTTGCTTATATTTAAATGGCCTCTGTTGTTAACGGAGCGGAGATTTTTTTGATTTTTTTTTTTACGCCAACAATTTTATTTCATTAAGGCAGATTAAAATGATACGTAGAACGAGGCTATAGTTTCCGTAAAAGATGTATGAGGTT
Organism: Lycorma delicatula; assembly: GCF_047948215.1. NCBI lineage: Eukaryota > Metazoa > Arthropoda > Insecta > Hemiptera > Fulgoridae > Lycorma > Lycorma delicatula. The sequence goes on along the minus strand of NC_134464.1, from coordinate 32,384,905 downwards.
TTTTTTAACATCCATAAGGAATGGTTAGCTCCTTATCTACTTTTACTATTGAAACATATGGGCCCTAAGAATCACAGTTATTCTGTTATATTAATATTTCAAAAATTATAACACATTATCTTATATGGAATTACTTCGGCGCGAGTGGTAGCATCTCAGCCTTTTTACCCGGAGGTCCTGGGTTCGAATCCTGGTCATTTTTCATACACTTTTCCATTCGGGCTAAATAATCATAGTAGTCGATGCCTGAACATCTCACTAAAAAAAAATTGTAAGACATTATTTACATTTCTAAAATTTATATAGAAAGTTTAATAATTTTACTCTACAAAACGACTTTTCTAAGAGTGTGTATGTGTGCGTCCCCTTAGGTTAGCACCGGAATGTACCGATCACTAGCGGAAAATCCCGATTCGTTAGTACACATCTCGTGGTGGTCAGGTGTACAATTGTTATATTATTATAAATCAATATACCGTATATATATATATATATATATTGAAGTTTTTGGAAAATTTAATACTTTAACCGAATCCGAATTTTCTGACGAAAATCGCAAATATCTCGAAAACGGCCGGTCCTAGCGCTTTGTCAGATCTTTCGACCCCCATGACGGGATACGATGGGATGCTACCGTAATATCTCGGCAACCGCTCGTCCGATTTTCACGATTAAAGCGGCATATGTATCAGCAGGTTGAGCACTAACTGTTTAACACATCGGGTACACTATTGATCGACCGAATCTCGGTTATCCGGAAATTAAATCACTTAACTATTGCAAAAATGTAGGGCACCGTTATGTACCGATCACTAGTGGAAAATCTTGATTCGATATTATCAATTTCTAGAGTTAAATTTCTAATTAACATTGGTTATATAAAGCCTTATAATTAAAAAAAAAAAATATTTTTACTCAAGAGGTAATCAATTATGAACACCTAATAATCCCATTCCGAGATGCCGCCCGTCAGGGCAACCCGCCCGGAGGAACTAGTCGCAGAGCGTGCCGTAGTCACGCCTCCGCAGCTAAGCACGCTTTATACTAGCTGCAGGGCTTGCGTACGGCAAGCCTCCGTAGCTAGTATACAACTAAAATGACACACTACTCTTTACAAAATCAAAACAAGAAGCAATTAATCAAATTAATCGATTGAAAGTAGCTGAAAAATTAGACTTGCAGATATCCTTTTCAAAGCCAGAAATGCCAATAAATATCAAAAAAAGACAATAGGCTTTATTCAAGAAAGCCGTTATTTAGTATAGTGAAATTAAGATCACGGTCCAATTTAAAAATCTTAGAGAAATAATTAGTAGAAACGGAGCAGATAAGCAAGTAATTGAGACCAAAAAATACAAATTAGAACGACTAAACTTTTACACAAAAATTTGTTTACAATAAAAAGAACCTTTCTATAAATGGATAATTAAGGGATTATAATGAGTTGTAAGACCAGTAATTTTGTACGGCATGGAAGCTACAAATTTAATTGCAATAGAAAATTTACTCAGTATAGAAAGAAGAATTTTAAGGACTTATGGTCCAAGTAGAACACAGAGTTCAAATAAAAAGATATACGATAAAATTGAAGAACTGGAAGTCGCAATAAGAAAACGACAACTAAAATTCTATTAACACATGATCCGAATGAACCAAACAAGGATAAACAAACAAATATTCAATAAACTCTGGAATTTTAAAGGTCAAAGTGACTATGTTAAGCAGATGAAAGAAGAGCTCAAAAAGTTCAACATTACAGGAAATGACTGTCTAGATCAAAAAGAATACAGAAAGAAAATTTCTGAATTAAATATTCCTGTAGGTGAAAAGAAAAAACTGAAAAAAGAAAAGTTAACATTCCGTATGAACAAAGTGCTTCTGGAAGATTAAGAATAAGAAGAAGAAATAAACTACATGAAATGATGTTTGCACATTTCTTGTAGACCTATCCTCAAAGAAAAAAATAGTTAAAAATGTTATTCGTATGAGAAAAATATTGAATTCAAATGGCTTAAATCATGAAATTCTAGTTCAAAAATATATGAACTATAAGGTTAATTTTTCTGTTTTAATTTTACCTCTTCCGGTGATAAATGTAAAAAAAAATTATCCATTTACAAGTTTAGTTTAATAATTTATATATCTCTTTTATATTTTAAATAAAAGAGAAAGAAAAGCTGGCAAAGTATTGGATGACTCCCGGCTACGCCGGTCAAGTCATACGTACAATATATCTTGTACAACTTTTTTATTGGAAAAAGTTTTGGCAATTCAAATATTAAGGTTCTGACTTTTATTTTTGTAATAAAATAAATTTAATATTTTTATAAAACTAACAAAAATGTATTAAGACGATTAGAAAACATTTTTGGTAACTAAATTTTTTAATTAAATCATTATTTTAAATAGGAAATGAAAAATATTACTTATAAAATATTACAGGGAGGTGTTAGGTTCAAATCCTAGTAAAGGCAGTTACTTTTATATGGATTCGAATACTAGATTGTGGATACCGGTGTTCTTTGGTGATTGGGATTCAGTTAACCGCACATCTCAGGAAAGCTCGGCCTGAGTCTATATAATAGACTCTTATAGTTTACCGGTAAATTTACAGTTACACTTCAGTCACTAATGATTTTAATTGTTGATGTGATTATAAATAAAAAGATATTAAAAACAATAAATAAAATATTACTTTTAAAATTTTACGTCTTAAAAAACTTTTTCAAATTGTTGTAATATGTAATTAAGGACTTAAAATAAATTACTTGAACACTTTATGCGCGTATTGCTAACTTTTAGAAATTTATAAGTATCATGAAATCTGTAGTGGTTGAAACTTTGTTTATTTAAATTTGCGACCAATAAATAAATTTAAAAAATTACTTTACTTTTAATAGCTCTAAGTGCTGAAAAAAATAAATAAATATGATGTTGAACAAAAAAAAAAAAATTATTATTTATAGGTGGGGAGTATATTTAAAAAAATACGAGTATTTTTCTAAAGTTATTCAAGTATACGTATGTTTTTTGGTCTAGATGAAATAGTTGGACCCTAAAACGTAAAGATTTGTAAAAAACCTAATACCCTATTTTTAGCAGGATCACCATATTTTCCTCTTTAATATACCTATTCTAGCTATATTCCTCGGGAAAGTAATTTTATTAAATGTTAAAAACTAATTTATTAAAACGGAGAAGACAAAAAGAAAATTCTTCCCATTTCAACCATACACAGTTATTTTATATTATTTTATAAAATATAAACTTTTGAAACATACAAAATACTAAATAGTGGTTAAAAAAACATGTGAAGTATTCTAACGTAAATAAATGTACTCTCTTTGCCTTGTTAGGGAGATTTCATAAGATCGCTACTTATTGTAACGGGTGCTATGTTTCAACTTCCGGAAAATTTGACATATCTTCGCGTTTCACAATCCCTATCCACAAAACCATCGTTAGTTCAAAAGTTTAAATATATATTTCACTTTCTTGTAGACACGATAACTGCCGTAAGTTTACGCCAATCTCTTTCAAATTGTTACATAAAATATAACGAAAAATCTCTCGGTCTAGTTTGTTATTGGCCAACATTGGACCGTGGAGGTGGAAATGGGGTTTTTTTTTCAAAAAAAATATATCGCTATAACTTTCTTATTAAGTAAAATATCGAATTCATTTGAAGTTCCAACTACTCTTTGGATAAGGGCCCAAAACTTATCTAAGTATATTTTTGATATCACCAACTATTGGCTCAGGAGATGGAAAATATGGGGTTTCGAAGACAAAAAAAAATCGTACTTTCCTTAACACGCACAGTATCGAATCGGTTTAAAGTGGTCGTTAGTCCTCTAAACATTACTTAAAACTTTTGTCTGAAACAATTTTTGATATAACCAGTCCTTACGGCAACGGATGACCAAAATCTTGCTGGAATTGTAAGAAGAGTTGGGACTTATCGTATGCTAAATATGTGAAACTTTTTTTCACATGCAACTATTGTATTGAGTAAATTTGAAGTTTTTCGTTAAGTTAAAGGTGAAAATTTTTTCCCCCTATTTAACACCGGTGAAATCTATCTCCGCATTTCGGCGTGCCGAAAGGGATTTTTTTCTGTAGATAGATTTTTTTTAAATATTTATTGTATGTATATATTTTTTATAATTTTTAAAAAATCAACGTTGTTTTAAGATTCACTAATTAACTTATTATACAATTATTTAAAGTCAACTCATAGAAAAATATTACGGGTTATTTAAATAAAAGTTACTTTTTAAAAATTTATTTAATGTAATCCTACTTATTTGACAATTTTTAAAATTATATTAACCCTGGATAAAGTCTGTTCTTAAAAAAAAATGTTTTAGTTTTGTAAAATTAAGCAGTAAAAACTTTATCGGAAAATAATTATACTTACTACTGTCGGAGATATATTTTACGATCTCGAGGAGCAGCTTCACTTACGATATTCACTGTATCAGTTATTTCACCAACTTTCTTTGTCTGTCAGTTGCATCTCATTGCATGTTTGTAACAATATAAACATCTGAGATTACTTAGAGTTGCTTTCTCTTAGAGTAATGAACATTTTGTACGTACGGCCTCTATGGTGAATTGCACCTGTATATTCATTCTATAATTGCATATATATTCTAGAGTAGAACTGAATATCACCTGCATTTCAACAAGCTTTGTATACTGATAATGCAGCGGATATAGTCGGCTCAGTAAAAAAGGAAGTGGAAAACCACTTCTTACGCATGTTTCACTCTAGAATGGTTGTGCCATTTTTTTTAATTTTTTTTAATAACGGTTTCACGTCAGGTCGCATACTGGTTTTTTTTATTAGACCACACCACTTTTGTTTTACACACCGTATTTCAGTCATATCGATTCTTTAATTTTGTACCTTTCATGCTGCCCTTATTTTCCTTTAAAATAGGTTGTTTTTTTTTAATATTTCTTCCTAATTATCTTATGTTTATTATTGGCAAATTTACTTTCAATAATACTTTTCTTCTTTTGATGTTTCGCTTACATCGTTTATCCTTTGTAATTCTAGTATCTTTAAGTAATTAGTAAGACTTTGTCATTTTACTATAAAGCGAAATGATTTGCAAAAGCAGGACGAGCTAGGCTGATGATTTAATTATTAGCTTAACTAATCAGTAATATAATATTAGTTATACTATAATGAGAGAGACTGTGAGTGTGTGTGTGTGTGTGTGTGTGTGTGCGTGTGTTACTGAAATAGAAAAAATCATTAAATTTAGCTGTCATTCATTTTTCTTAAAAACTTTAATAAATTATAAACAAATAAAAAACTTACAAACATAAATGAACAGACCACACACAGATAGTAAATTTTTATTTTTTCACGAGTGCCTTGAAATTTTTTATTATAAAGCTGTTTTATACATACGAATATTTGTGAAGTTTAATTAAAATTATATTTTCGTTGCATCAGTATAATTTTAACGAAAAGGGTATATATTCATTAATCAGTAGCCAGTTGGGTGTATTAGTGTCGCTCTATTTTTCCTTCCCTAATTATACTTAAAAATAATGATATAGTTTACATATTCGAATTTGTATATGCAAACTTAAATTCTGTGCTTCGTTGTTTCATTTCAGTAATATTAATAATAATAATAATAATAATAATATTAGAGGATTAGACTATTACGTGCAATGCTTAGCTTATGAATCCTTTGGGAAAATGAGCTTTTTTTCATTTTATATATATATATATATTTAGTTCATTCAAAATTGTCGTGCGCAGAATAACATATTGTGGGTTTCTTTCTCCTAATTACAAACAGTAATTATCATGCAAAAAGTTTTCTACTAGCGTAATTAAACTGTAATTTTGTAATCATTTAACGATAATTTTTAAAAAAATTATTATAATTTTTTTTGTCAGGTAAAAAGAATTAATTAAGGTTATAATTTTACTAGCGCGGATCGTATCTAAATAAAAGAGGTCGCCAATATAACAACGTTTCCTACTTGTTTTATGTGCAAGTAACGGCCAAATTATACTCATAATACGTCACGAAATATATTTATACAAACCTATTTTTGGTTTTTATAATTAAAAATCGTGGAATATTAATGTGTTCAGTGCGGAATATATAAAAATACCTATTTAATTAAAAATGCTAAAATATGTTTCATAAACAAAGAAAAAACTGGACAAGGATTTCATAACATCACCGACTTTGCTCGTGACAGATTTTTATTTTAAATACCCCATAAAATTTTTAAATATTAATGGTTTAGTTACATAATATTTATGGTTCAGTTACACAAAAGATAAAATTGTTTAATAAAAAGATTTATGCTTTTTGATTTGACTGCTTTCATTAAAGTACTTTTTTGCCTTAAAAAATAGGCACTATTAAAAATGTAATCAACAAAAAAAAAATTGTTAGTGAAAATTTTTGGCTTCAATTCAGTGAAAATTTTTGGCTTCCTTGATCAAAAGATATTTGTATAATCAAAATTATACTGTACGTAGAGTATAATTCCTAAAAAAAATCAGTCTTTAGTAAAAACATTAGGCTTCAATTAACCATCATTCAAATCAATCATGTGTAATTTTTATTAGTAACCTCAAATTGAAAAACATAGATTATTAGGAATTAAAAAAAATTATTAAATAAATTTCGAAATTTACTTAAACTGTGTATTGACAAAAAAAGAATGAAATTTATTACCGCCTTATTTGAGTGTAGTTAGACGTGCAAACTAGAAATTATGCAATCTGACAATATTTTTCTTGTTTTCACGCATAATTTTTCCAATCCAGTTAAACAATTTCAGTATCTTAAACGTTTGACAACCGATCTGAACGAATAAGATGTCATTTAAAAGGCTGAACATTGTATTTAACGTCTAAGATATTTTTGGGTACGTATTCAATAGATTTCATTAAAATATCTTAATCCGATTTTAGAATATAAATTAATTTTGTAAAACCGCACAATTTCGGACAGGTGGGAAAAAAACGCAAGCATTTTTTTACGTGAACTTATTTGTTTTCTTTTATATCCTGAATATGTTTCTTAAATTTGGCCAACACCTCCCGGGTCACTGTAAACCACTGTAAACCATTTGCCGGTAGGGGAAATACGGATGTTTTGATTCCCCGTTGTCCGATGAGGTAAGAAATCAGGCCAAAGCTGGGATATACTTAGCCCAAAATTTTTTTACAGATACTTTTGAATATCCCCTTACCTAAATAATATTACGTAAAACTTTGAAAGAAGTACTTTCTTCGTACTGAAGCTCAGTTTCCTACAACCAATATATAAAAAGAAAAAATACAAAATTGTGAAAACTACTTTTGTACATTTTTAATTTTGTCCTAAATTTAATGTCATCAATGTCCCACGTAGAGAAATTTTTTGAGCGATTACAGAGATATTAATCAAAATACGGCTAACCCATAAAAACATCTTCTGGAAATTTCTGCGGTTTTTTTTACGTTTTTTGGACTCAAGGGGACGTGAAATTTCAGAAAGTCCGACAAAAAGATTCGCAACATACCTGACATTGAAATTTTGTACCGATCCATCCAGTTCTCCTTTACAATTTTAGTTGCTTCTTTAAGAAGTTAGAACTTCGCCGGTTAAGATTCCGCAGAACTGGAAAACTGGACGGCACGGCGAAGTCAACGAACTATGTTTACAGTTGAAAAAATTGAAACATAAACAAGAAAACGTTATATTTCAGTTCATTCAGCTTTGTAAAAAAGATTACTTTTAAAAAATCCCTGAAATATTGTTAGACAATGTTTTTTCTTCCATTAGATGAATAGTGGGACTCGAATATGTCACTTGTTCCTCAAAAAGGTGGGTTTACGAATCGTGCCACTAGGTAGCAGTACTTGATAGTACTAGGTAGCGTACAAAAAGTTGATAATGTACTTGAAATAGTACAGTTTAAAAGAAAATATATTGCAGCTTGTTTTAATAGTAAATGCTCTTACGTAAATGAAAGTATTGAAGATGAAACAATTTTTTCAATTCCTATCACTTCATTAAAAAAAATTAAAAGTATTAGTTTTTTCAAGAGATTACAGCTGCTAATAAAACATAAAAAAACCCGAACAATAAGAAAGTATTGCAAATGTGGCAACAAAAATATGTTACATAAAACAGAAATAAATTCGATGGGTAAAATTTTTATTTTACAATCAGAATTATTTGAACTAACTGATGGAAAAAAAAAAAAGTTCATTTAATAATAATATAAAAAATGTGTTCACGGATACGATAAAAATCGAGGTTTACATTTACAAAGTAGTGCAATATTACATCACGGATCATCGATTCGTGAAGATCATTAACTAGTTTTATTAAAAAAGGAAAAATATGGTATGAAGTGAATGATAGAATATCAACAAAAAAAAATTGGCCGAGAAATTCAAAAAATATATATTTGTTTGTTCTAGAAAGGCGATAAATTTTTATAATAAATCCATAAGATAACAATCAGTAATTCATAAAAAAAATAAAAGAATATCTAACAAAACGCAGTGATATCTGAAAAAATTATAATGGTAATGTAAACCATACGGTAAGAGTCTCGCAGATAACATTTCTTCCGCTCAAAAAAAAAAATTCTGTAATATAAATAAAACTGTTTTCAACAAAATGATACTGATATTAAAAAAAAAAGGTAAAACTACATTTCTATTATCAAAATCTGTTATTAATTTAGAATTTTATTTAAAAAAAATACATGTTAAATATATTTAATAGACAATAGATATACAATAGTAGATAATAAACAATGTTTAAGCGTTCCATATAATAAGGAAAAAATAGAAAAATTTGTTATAAAACTCGTACTGGCCCGATTTAATTTATTAAACAACGAAATCAAGTGCTAATTAGTGTTAATTAGTTTAATTATCGCTTTTCAAGGTTAATTAAAACCTTGAAAAATGTTCTTTTTTCAATCCTTTAAATCCTGACCTTTTTACTTGGAGCCTAAAGAAACAAAATGAAACATACCAAAATATTACCTAACAAAAAAAAGGCGTTAAATTTGAGTTTTGATATAAAGAAGAATCGAATTTAAATAGATATTAGACGTTAGGAGTTCTTTTCTGGATCATTAGATATGGGTTACTGGAATGCAGGAATTAGTACTAATTTTTTCTCAGTTTTCCAACAGTTTTTTTCTTTGAGTAGTTTAATAGTTTGACTTTTTTTTTAATTTTCTGTCGAGTTAATATATATCTTTTAAAAAAAGCTGACAACAAAGTGGTAACCAGGCGTTGGTTTTTTGTTCTCTTCAGTAGAAGAATAATGAAACATGAAAAAAGTTTAAAAAATTGATTTTTTTTTACTTTTTTCTTCTCTCCCACATCGAAAATCACCTTCCAAGAATTTTTTTCTACATTTACTATGTTAAATGGATGAAGCTAAACAAATTTCACTGAAAAATGTACAACCACAAAATAGAATAGAAATCTTAGTTACCGAAGAATAGGTATGAATATTATGATGAAATTTTATTGTATTATTATTTAGCAGTTTTTACAGTCGTTACGGTTATTTACCGCATCCTACTCTCCAACCCTTCCTATCCTGGGTCGCTTCGTCTAACAAACCACGCTCCTCCACTCTCTTCACCACATCACAACCTCACATCCTCCTTGGCCTTATTAAAAATGGCCTTATTATTACTTAAACTTAAAGCAAAAAATTGTAAAATTCATAAAATCAATAATTATTTATTTTGATCGGCTCTCCTATCCCCAATATTGCTCCCAAAGTATTTTTTTTGGGGTCGTTTGCTTTACTACTATACCCAAGAAGACATAAAACATACGCTATAAACAGAAAAATATATTGTTTCGATCTTTAGGAAAAGGGAAAAATTGGGGGCATTTTTTTTAATTAAGTGGTAAAATAAGCGTGTAAGAATGTGCTGAACTTAGTATGGAGTTATGTTTGCTAAATTTTGAGAAAATCGATCCCAAAGAAAGTCTTTATCCCTTTCCTGGTAAATATTGACCCAAACTCTTACTAAGAAATTGCCCCATATACACAAGTCTCTGTCCCAGATTTCATTAAAATCGGTTTATTTGGTCAAAAGTTATTAAAATTCAAACATGTGAACACACATACGTACTTATCTAAGTACGTACATTTCATCCCCATCACTTTTGTGTTTTTTAGGGGTTCCAGGTTTAAGAAACGTCCAGAAACGCAAAAAGCCTATTCTTCATGTCAAAGAATGGCGAACAGGATTTTTGCATTGAAAGTATGGGTTACCATACTTTCCTTCTCGCACCATAGCTGTAGAGCTATGATATCAGGAAAGTGAAAATCATTCACTAATGTTAAACGGTAATAATATACGTATAATGGAAAAGCCAGATGAATTTCCGTTACAAAAAATGAAATTAAAATTGAACCATTGAGTGCAGAATGAGACTGAATAAAATAATAATAATAATAGTAAACATTATTCAAATTCGTGTAGGTCAAACTGAAATCCTGCTCATTTATGTGTCACTCGTTTAGTCAAGGATACTGTTGAACTTAATTGTTATTTTTACATATGTAAAAATTAAAACCCATCTACAAATAACACAGTTGAAATCTTAGGTTTACGACTCTTCTTATTTATTAATTTTATTACAAAAAGAGAAATAATAGCAACAGAAATGTTTATTATTTATTTAAACCGATAAAAAGTACAAAATTAGTTATTAATTAAATTTTTTTCTAATATTTTCTAATCTAATAATAAAACACCTCAAAAAATATTTTTAAGCTATTTTGAAAAAGATTATTAATGAAATGATTTTTAGATAATTTAAATATATTCTCTAACGATAGGAAATATTTTTAAACCTATTACTGAAACTATATTTAATAAAAAACATAAGTAAGAGAAATATTTATAATATTAGAAATATTAAATTTTAGAGATATAATTTCTCCTTTGATGTTTTTTTTTTAAATATTTAATGATATTAAATATTTTCGAACATTTTTATTTTATTTTTTTAATTTATTTTTATTTTTTGATAAGGTAACACGCACACACGTTCCTGTCAAAATTTTCACAAAGTGCTTTTTTAAATATTGTATTCTTTCTGTATCTCCTCACTGATTGATTCAAATTAATGAAAAATAAAAGGTAATACAGTAGAAGTAATTTTTGTAATAAACAACCTATGGCACCAACACGTTAAACACAGTAAAAAGAAAGGTCTTCTATTAAGCTGACCTTGAAATATTTAAAGAAAATAAATTCCAATTTAAAGGCTTTTTCTCATTTTCTTTTTCTCCTTCTTCTCACTTTCTCTTTCTCACCACGCGCTCTACTCACTCTCTCTCTCTCACCACGTCCGCGTGCGCGCACACACACACACACACACACACACACACACACACACACACACTTACCTACACACAACATACATATATAATTTTATAATTAAACCTTAATATTTTTAATCCAGATACCTAAACATATTGTAACATACTAAAATTCAATATTATTTTTTTTACCCATTTGTATATTTTCCCTTTGTTTAATAATATTGATTGAACAAAAAAAGTGTTTCAATATTTCAGTAGGATTTAATAAAAAAACGTTTCTAATCTAAGAGAGAGACATCTTTATTAGTGACAATAATCGGAGTTGCTTTTTCTAAGAGTAATGTTGTCCATTGTAAATCTAGTAATTATAGTGAACAAAGTGACGGTGATACTTCATGAGATGCGTATCAGTTGAATTTTATAAGGTATTTACTTAGTGGATTGCTGATGAGCAAACCTTATGTTGACATAAATGAAGAAAGTAACTGGAAACCACGTCACTTGGCATTTTTTTTGTCTTCAGTCATTTGACTGGTTTGATGCAGCTCTCCAAGATTCCCTATCTAGTGCTCGTTTCATTTCGGTATACCACCCCTACATCCTACATCCCTAACAATTTGTTTCACGTATTCCAAACATTGCCTGCCTACACAATTTTTTCCTTCTACCTGTCCCTCCAGTATTAAAGCGACTATTCCAGGATGCCTTAATATATGGCCTATAAGTCTGTCTCTTCTTTTAACAATATTTTTCCAAATGCTTCTTTCTTCATCTATTTGCCGCAATACCTCTTTATTTGTCACTTTATCCACCCATCTGATTTTTAACATTCTCCTGTAGCACTACATTTCAAAAGCTTCTAATCTTTTCTTCTCAGGTTCTCCTATCGTCCAAGTTTCACTTCCATATAAAGCGACGCTCCAAACATACACTTTCAAAAATCTTTTCGTGACATTTAAATTAATTTTTGATGTAAACAAATTATATTTCTGACTGAAGGCTTTTTTCGCCTGTGCTATTCGGCATTTTATATCGCTCCTGCTTCGTCCATCTTTAGTAATTCTACTAAAGATGACAAAGAGATGACAAAGCGATAACAAAGAGATAAGTTTAATAAATATATGTATATATATTTCCGAATAACCGTGATCTGTTAGATCGAGAGTGTACTTGATGCATCTAAAAGTTAGCCTCTAACCTACTAACAAAAACCCAGTTTGAAATTTGAAAATCGGACGATGTTTTGCAGGGATATTATAAGAGTACGTCATTGCAGATCCTAGAAAAAGCGCTTCTGGGACACCCAGTTAGTTACCAGTTGACGGTGATGATTGTTTAAGTCTCCCATGAGGTTCTTCCATACCTCACCACTTTAGCCTCACACGCAGTTCCCACGGGACCATTGTTGTTAAACAGAACATTTTTAAATTTACTTAATTTTATTTAATTTAACGTAAATTTAATTCTATTATTTTTATAACATTATTCATTTTATTGATTCAAATCATTCAGTTCAAACCCAGTTCACACAGTGATAAGAGAGTCGCAGTTCATTACATTTGATGATATAAAATTTGACGATATAGCAATTTTTTTACTTATATATATATATATAAATAAGTTGAAAAATGTATTAATAAGTTAATACTAATTCTGATTTTGGTTTGAGAAAGGAACGTATATGATCAATTAATTATTAAATTCTAATTCTTATATTACTCAAAGAAATAAAATAATTAAAGAATTCCCCAATAATAAAAAAATTAATTAATTTTGTTGCTCCAGAAACGATTTTAATAGATTCTTATTTTTATAATAGTAGGTATAGATGTCACATATCCATGAAGACGTTTGTGTTTCGAATGAATTTTAAGTTGATTTTACAGAGGGTATCCCCTCCGATCCTGTTATTATGCCAGAAACATAACACAAACAAGTTAAGCGTGAGAAGACGGATGGGGATTTTTCAGACTTTGTAATATGATCTTTTTACCATCAATTTTTTTTTTGTTTTTTTTTTCTTCGGTAGGGAAGAAGGTAAGTAAAGAAGAAAAAGGGGTACGAGAGCACTGCAAGTTTTGTTTTTTAAGATTGCGCCTTGTGCATCTTAGATTAACACTATGCAAAGAAAATTCAGAGTTAAAATTACACTAAACAGGACTCGCGTAGACGGGTGACAACACATAACTTACACTTATTTGGTGAAATACATTAACACTTACACAAGTAGGAATCCACGTAGGGTCTCGCATGTCAAATGAATTAGATAGCAAGTATGTATTAGCAGGACGGAGTGGACATATGCCTCACAATAACATTAATTTTTTTTTTTTCATGAAATGGAAACCAGTAATACCAAAAAAAAATTAAAGAAAATAATAAAAGTTCACTAACGTATTAACTGTGTTTATAACGATAACTTTTAAAATAAACGTTTATGATTACTATTATTCAAAATAAATACGTAAAAATATATAAATAAAATAAATGTACATAAATTACTGGTAACATTTATCATTCTCTATTGACACAGTAAAAAGCTGCTCAAACATTTTTTTTTTTCATTTATTCAAATATTTTTATTCATTACTAAAAATAATTACCCATGAAAACTTTCGGTTGATGCAGGAATACAATGTTAAGAAATAGTAGTATAATATTTGTCACAAGTCCTGCCTCTTACAGCCGCCTTTTTATTTTATTTTGGCGAATTTAGCAATAACTATAATATACATAACCCAAGTACTTCATAAGAAATGTTTTGTATCGATATATAATTTGATACCTTCATGAAAAAAAAAAAAAATGGTTTTTATATAAATTTTATCTTAAAATAAATAGTAGTATTAATAAAAAAAACTTAAATGCAACTAAACTTGAAATGGATAATGAACTGAATAATTTCTTATTAGTTGTTAGCTATTGCAGAAGAAACTAATTTTGAATAAAAAAGCCCAATAAATATATGGTATATTTTTGTAAAATATATATATATATATATATATATATATATATATAATCCGATTGTGCTTTTTAAATTAAATCTCAGCTCATGTTTGCTTACTTTGTAAGATCTTATCAAAATAGATGACGATGCGAAAGTGAACTATTTATCATTGAAAGTTTACAAACCAGTTCTGTCGCTTTGTAATTGTACAAGTAGTGAGTGCCTTTGTAATTATATGTAGTCGTAAAATGTATTTTAATTTCTGCTTAAAGGAAATCATACTGTATCATCTATGAAAGATTATAGACTTGTATAAAATGTTAGATGAATCCGTAAAAATAAATTAAAAAAATTTTTCAACGGGCTTTTGGAGAGAAACGCATTTAAATTTGAACTGTTTACATTATAGAACGAAGAAGGATTTTTCAAAAAAAAGTTATTACATTAGTGGTGGGAAAGGGTAATTTAACTATATGGGTAGTAATAACTTAATAAAGTCGTTTAAAATCAACCATGATCAACGGTTAAAATAAACCGTTCTTATCAATCGCAACCAAAATTTGGTTTGATTGATAAAATTGTTTTGTTTATCCCGAACAAACAAAAACTCTTTTCCTTTTTAATATTGTGTGTATATATATATATATATATATATATATATATATATATATATTATGAAACGATCAAGTCATAGTAAAATAATTATCACAATGGAACAATTTTTTAAAATCAAAATTGGTAGAATAGTTTAGTCTAAAAAATCTCGAACCAATTATTATCTCACGATACAATATGTGGTTAACTGTCTTTATAGTAGGCTCCAGTCTTGCTACCCAAAAGTCACTTTAGTCACGGAAGACGATTTAAAGCAACCTTCCAACCTATACAGTTCATAAATACAGCGTCAGCACAGCTTGCCCGCCCAAAAGACGCGCGAATTATCCTTTTTCAAGCGGGCTTTAAAGCATCCCAACCACGTAGGGGAAGACACTCGCCTTATGACTCTTCCGGTCACCACCCCCTTCCCGTTCCAAGCCCTGATGGGCTTTAACGGGAAGGGCTTTAAAACAGAGAGAAATGGATGTTTGCCTAAGGCAGATCTAGTTCGGACAACCCACCGTGTAGCTCTAGTGGCGTACGCGTCTTCCCAAATCAGCTGATATGAAAGTTGAGAGTTCCAGCGTTCAAGTCCTAGTAAAGTCAGTTATTTTTACACGGATTCGAATACTAGATCGTGGATACCGGTGTTCTTTGGTGGTTGGGTTTCAATTACACATCTCAGGAATGGTTGAACTGAGACTGTACAAGATTACACTTCATTTACATTTATACATATCAATATTCATCCTCTAAAGTATTATTCGAAAGGTAATTACCGGTCACTAAACAGGAAAAAAAATGATTCAGTTCGGACACTTTACGTGTGGCTACGAGCATAACCAAATCTTTCTTTGGTATCTGATAACTCCAGCGCCTGTGGTTGGTTACTTATGTAACCAACGTTTAATTTCGCTTATTGGAAAAAAAACAATATGATCATTCTTTCAGTAACACTTAATTAAACAACTCACTTTGTACAAATAACTGCACCTGTTTGATTATATTTTAAATTTATTTTGAAACTAATCTTGAAAAGTCAAAATCTTTAGAAAGTCGTAAAGAATACATTTTAATGTGGCTTATCGTGAAGATGATGGTTGCGTACACTATTTATTACCTCATTTTATAAAGAATACTTATTGACGTGTGTTGGTGTGTATCCTGAATCCTAATCTATACTTAGTCTCATATCTGTGTTGTATTGTGTCTGCAAATTTTTATGTAGTTTTATCCCATGTAGTTTAAAAAAATATTAATTTTTTAAATTAATTTTGTTTTATACAAAACTAATCGATTTGCTAACGGAATTTTAAATAATACTATATATAATATAAAGCTACTGTCATTCCAATGTATAGGCTATACTTTATATTTATTTCGTAAAAATAAAGGCGGTGCAGAGTCGTAAGTAAATTTTGGTAATTTATATGCATCACCACGTTCTCTTTTACTCAATACACAGATAGGCTAGTATTATTTTTTATCCTTTTAAATCAATATTTTCCCTGTAACTTTTCCGATTTTAATCTTTTACTATATTTTCTTCGCAAGCAAGACAAAAAGTATTGCATGGATAACAGTTTTAATAAAGACGAATGGGTTTATATAATATTCTTTTTGTATAATTATAAAATAAATTTTATATCTCTATAGATTTTTTTTTAATATATATGTTTATAAATTGTTAGTCAATGTTAGATGACTTACACATTCTATTCCATTCACTTATACAAATGTTCATTGTTCAAATGCAGTGCAAAAAATCTGATTTGGACACAACATGACTTCCATGCACGTCTAATAAATTACATGTACACATTTTCAAAAGTATATAAAATTTTATTTCATTAATAACTTCTAATCTTTTTTTTTAATTGTTATTATTGGATTTACTGCAAAAACATTTTTACAAACAGAGGTTAACAATTATTAATAAATCAATATATATTTAAATTTAAAAAAAAGAAAGGGAAATGAAGTCTGATTCGAACCGATGTGCCTTCCCCTTTTAAGATCCAAATATTTCATTAATTAAAATTTTATTTGGCTATACCTCTGGAACCAATGAAAATAAGTAACACTTATGATGAAAAGCTCTCAATGAGAGCTTATTATTGCTTTTAAGAAAAAGTCAAAAATCCAAATTGTTCGAATTTTGGGCTTTTTTGGACATTTTTGGTCCAGTTGATTGCAATCAAAAGGGGAGGTGCACAACTAGATGTATCAGTCGTAAATCCAAAATTTCAACATCCTTCGGCTAATCGTATTCGAGTTATGCATACATACATACAGGTATAGACGTCATGCCGAAACTAGTCAAAATGGATTCAGGGATGATCAAAATAGATATTTCCATTGCCATCTGAAATCCGACATTTTTTGTAATTACAATACTTCCATGTAAATGAAGTAAAAACGTAATTGGTTGGAATTAACATTTACTATCGCCAATTATGAAATAAATTATTTAAAACAAATTTAGATGAAATTAGTTTTTAATTCGCTTTAAACATGTCTGATAAATTGTTTTATTTGGTTTTTTTTCATTTTTATTTTAAATTTTCACTATTTATTTTTCTAAAATATTTAATTCTTCTGTTTTGTAATATTGAAAATTTTTATTTGTTTAATGCCTAGTTAAAGTTTACCTCATTTAGACGTCGTTTTTAATAAACTTTAAAGAAAGTTTTACAAGTTTTTTTTAATTTTCTGTGGACTTTCTTTATCACATTTTACTCAAAATTGAATTTCTTGTGAGTATTGTTTAAAATCTTTGTGTTTATTATACATTTAATTAACTTATTTTACGCCAAACATAAAATAGTGTGTTCTTCGATCCCAATCATTTGTATTTTACCACTTATTTTTTTTAAAAAACTACTAAAAATACAGTTCTGTGACTTTTTTTTAATTTTTCAGGTCATATTTCATATTTTATATACAATCTCTAAATTTACCCGTTAATTTGAGTCCACAGAATTACAATGTGGTATAGTTTTACCAAAGGCGTAGAAATTTTTCACCAGCCGACACTCACAAACGAAGCGTTTCCGAAACTCTGTTTATATGATTTATATATGTTTATATGAATTTTCTTCTTTATTTTCACCAGTAGAATATTTCTTGAATGTTTTCTGTAAAAAATTGTGTGTACCTTATTGTTACAAAAGATGTTCAAAATCGATGTACTTTTGTACTCGACTGTATCGAGAGTCGTCTGACGCAAAACGTTGTTGATAATTGCGTTGATTTCTCGTTGAATGTTCACCTTCAGTTCATCAATATTGTGAAAGGTTTGATGTGTGACACGTTAATCCGTTTTCTTGGAAGAAGCTGTATTCTTTTTCATTATCAGTTAATTGTGCATAGAATTCTTCTAAAATGGCATCTTCTGAACTGGTAGTAATTCTCCTTTCAGTATCGGCAATGGCCTGTGAAGTCCTAGCGGAAGGTTGTACCCAACCTGTTGAAAGCCATTTTTTAACTAAAACGTGTATCCTACTTTTCACTGGGATACAGGCACTCGGAAATTTTTCTATGAATACTCGATGTGAATATTCAAACGATCCAGAACGAATATAGGCCTCAATTATCTTGGACAGAATAATGCATTTTACACAAGCACAACTGCATTCACAATACTGCACTGCAATAAAACGTATACTGCACTGATACGTAACTACTTGACAAACGGCACCAACAGTCAGTGGTAAATATACATCCAATAGTCGCGCTAGTTGTGCGAGAGTCTTTCATAAATAGTGTTGGGTAGCGGTTTCATTATGGGTTCCGTTTTATGTTGCTAACCCTGTGTATATGTCTCTACTGTTGGGAGTTAGACACGCTGGAACACGTGATATTCCAGTGCCCGCGGTGGGACGTGGAACGCCGCGACTGTACTGCAGTAACTGGAAATCTCTTCGTAACATCGTTGGAACGATGTTACGAAGTTCGGTGAACTTCGACATTGTGACGGGGTTTGTGTCGGGAATACTGCAACTGAAATATCAGGAAGCGAGGGGATGAGGGACAGCTCCGTACGGAGCTGCCGTTCGCCCGTGCTTGCTGCACGGGTGGATGACGGTGGTGATGAAGTGCGGGGACTCTCAAGCCCCTGAGCTAAAATACTGAATCCCGGCGAGGCTATCCCCGTTAAGGGCGAAGCACAAAGGTCCGAGTCCCGGTTGCTGGGTGATGGTTGCCGGGAACGGCAAAGCCGGGCCTGGCGTTTCCCTCGTCTGGCAACTAGAAGCAAAGGCACCTCCCGGAACCGTGCTCATGCTTAATTGGGGATCTGGTTCCGGGAGGTAAGAGGGAAAAAACCCGGTGTATATATGTATATATTTGTGTGTGTTTTGAAGATTTCAAATTCTTCAAAAAAGTGTGAACAAAGAAATGGGACAGATTACAAAGTAAGTTATTTTTGTAATCTGTCCTTAATTTTTAAAAAATGAGACGGCCTTAGGTACTGGAGAGGAAGTTACTAAGTATGTTTGGACTGTGGAAAATTAGTGGAAAGTTTGACATAAAACCTTCGGGTAGTAAGAGAACGAAAAATCTCGTAATCTGAGATCCAAAATTTAAAAAAAAAATTGCTAGATAAATTCCAAATACTTTCTTTTGACCTAAAAAGGCTATTACTTCTCAATCTGTTTAATTTGTTGGCTTATTTTAAATCAAAACTGTACAAGAAATGTCAAGAAGACTTTTTCCAATTCCAATCGGATGCTAAGTACTAAAAATATCATCACTAACCCTTTATTCCCTCTTTGAGGGTGACAGGAAGTGTTTTTTATGTTAATTTTTTTTAATATCGGAGTGATTTGAAAAATGAAATTTTATCGGCAATCCAAGTTCCATTGATAATTTCTCGTATATTATCACTGTAGAGACATTTTGACAGAGTTAAACTACTTAATTGAAGTGTTCAAAAAGTAACAAAATTGTTCAAACTCCATATAAATCTAATTCGCGTAGTTCATGCTTTACTATAACTAAGAGAAAAAAATTCTGATTTACCCATTTCTCTACCAGTAAAGTGAGTGTTGGGGAAAAATTTTACTTTTTTCGACAAAGCATAGTTAGACCTAGTGGGTTATTTAACAGTCAATCAGGAAAATTTGGAGTACTGGGATCCTGCTTGCATTCAATGAACCGCTCCATTATGTGAAAATAGTTATTTAGTATCTATGGGTTTCTTTTATCAAGTTTCACAACCTTCTATGGTGAATCAATTCGTCAATCGAACCCAAGAATGCATTCCTAGTGAATCATGGTGTGATAATTGGATAATGGAATAATTACAAATTATGCTTTCAAAATATATTTTTTTTAAATATGTACTTGTAATATGAATGTATGTACTTGCTAGGTAATTGATTAATTTCTTCATAATGTTTATGTTTAGGCTTGTTATCCAAGACTTATCCTAACTTAAAAAGTAACATAAGGATGATTGCAGAACTTATAAAGCTGCAAAAAACTTTTTTTCCTCTCATTTTAATTCCCTGAAGCTATTATATTTTTAACAGATTATATTTTAAATTAATATTCAAATAGTATTTTATATTAAAAAAAAAAAAAAAAAAATACGGAAATCATAATATTGTGCAGAAGGAAAAATGTATCTGGTTTAGGATAAAAATAATTTCAAATGAGACTACGCATTTTGATTTACATTTTAACGGAGCTCTGAAAGAACTAAATAATAAGATTGTACAATATCCTACATAGATTATCGTGTAGTTTTTAATAAAACTGAATACGCTTTACAGATTAGTATGTAAATTATATTAGATCGGAGAAACGGGTTACTTTTTATTATACCTCGCTTTCAAACTGTAGAATAATTAACGAAACTGTAGAAAGAGAAGAGAAAAGTGTATTACGTGGAAACTATTTCAGTTTCAGGAAAAGCAAAGGATACAAAAAGGAAGATAGATTGAAGCAATCCAAAGCTACGTAATTTAAATTTGTTGGCTTTTAAACAGCGTTTGCCAGTATAAAATGCAATAAAATGTTTAATATTTTAACAGAATTAGAACTGAAATATAGAGAAAGTAACAAAATTTACGATCTGTAAAATCATTTAACTGTAAATAGAATAAAAAACGAGGAAATGTAACCGGATACATAGAAAAAGGGTGACATAAATATATAATTTATTCCCATTGTTTTTAACTTATTTTGAAGAAATAAAAGTAAATAAATGATAAATTATAACGCCCTAAGCGGCAAAAAATTATTATTTTAAGAAACCTCAATTCGGTGCTAAGTTACAAGTTACGTAAGAGTTTCAGTTAAGTTTTATTTAAAAGGATTCAAAATATAATATTTTGGGTATTTAATTAAACTTTCCTTATTTTTTTGTCATCCATTAAAAATACTATTCCCCAATCACAGGCCTAACAGTAAGATAATATTATACTTAAATAAGTTGATTTAAAAAAAAATATATTTAACTAAATAATTAATTATTTTTTCAATATCTTTTTATTTATAATCGGATCAGCAATTAAAGTCATTAGCGATTATCAGTGTAATCTAACCGTACTGGTAAATGATTAATCTTGGACTATCGTATTCACGATTTAGTATTCAAATCTGAATAAAAATATCGGGAATTAAACTTGAGAACCCTCGACTTCGAAATCAGCTGATTTATCATAAGGAATTTTGCCCTAAACCAATGCGGTTAAATCAGTTTAATACAGTGTTTTAAAAGTGACGCAGCCCTATAGGAGAATGTATCGTTCTTTTGTTGCATCTTTAATTGAGGAAAAATAAGTTACACGATAGAGCAGAAAATATTGATTGTCTCCCAATACATTAGATGCGCCAGTTAGCCCAGACCCAGAATGCTTTCACAGAAAAGTGTTGTGTGGATGTACCAAACAAATCCTCTATCAAGCGGGTGTACGATAAGTTCCAAGAGACAGGGAATCTGGAAGATGCAGCTAAAAACGGTCGACCAAAATTGCTAATACCAGAAAAGTCGATCGACGTGTTCAAGTTGCATATTCTGTTAGTCCCAAGAAGTCTGTGGGACGCCTATTTAGTCAGTCTGGTCTCTTCTTTGGTAGTGTCCACACGGTAAATCGTAAGTATTTAAAGATGCATCCACGAATTCATGTTGTTCACGAGGTGTTACCTGCAGTTTGTCGGTGGTTCAGCGATCCGTAACGCCAGATGGGAAAGAACTCGTTGACTGGTTTTGGTCTGACGAGGCATGGTTCCACCTTGATGGATACGTGAATGCATAGAATTCACGAATTTGGAGTACGGAAAAATTCACATCAACTGCACGGACAAAAAGTGAGTGTTTGGTGTGCAATATCACGTAGGCGAATCTTCATGACATTCTTTCACGGCTTAGTGAACAGTGAACGCTACGTACAGATGGTGCAATAATTTGTAAACACTGTACCTGCAGACCGGCTAGATTACATATGGTTTCAGGGACAATGCTGCGGCTAACAACACACAGTGACTTTCTTGGATCAGTGTTTTCATAGAGAAGTGATTTCGAAGGCGTTGTGGCTCCTTCGGTCTCCTGATTTATCCCCTCCTGAAATTTTATTGTGGGAATACCTTAACGATGCTGTTTACAAATATTATTCTCACACCATTCCCAAATCGCCGAGAGAAATTGAACGATGTATCGCTGCAATTCCTCAACATTTGTTTAAGATCATGCAACATCATATTCAATTACGTAAATCGCATGAGAGGCCTCTTTCAGCTACTACTGTATCTTGCTCACTTTTCCATAAGATTGCATCACTTTTTGAACACTCTATTAATTCATTAATTTTCATTAAATGAAAATTAAATGTTTTATAAAAGCTTCAATTTTCCTTCCATTTTCTTTCAATTATGTACTTATTCAATATTTATAAATATAATTTTTTTAATATGAATATAAGGTAGTTATGTGATTGGAATAAATAAATTTCTTTTATATTAAACTTATAAATATTTTTTTCATGAATAAATTAAAATTTATCGGATAGTATATGACACCGGTACGTACAGAAATTTTAATTTTTTTTAAACTACAAATGAAAAATCGTACTTTAACTTTATTTGTTAATATTTTTTTTTTTTTGTATATAGTTTTGTTAAAAGTCTTTGATGTCTTTAATTGTGTTTGTGATGGCTTTATTAATTTCAAAGAGCCAAATTAATTAATATTTTTCTATTAACCTTTGTAAATTAAGCCCCGGTAAAAACCAGACCATCCAATTGACATATACATGTAGAAATATATAACTTCAGTCGGTTATACAATTCAATTTTTACTTCACACCGTTGAATTTTCATGTTGTTCTTCGAGAAAATCGAATATTGTCATCTTACCTTGGATCTTTTCTTTCTGTTTTTATCTCAGGAACCACCATAAGGTATTACTTATGAATGTAAATGAAGTCGCAGGTCGACCATTCCTGAAATGTATGGTTAATTGAAACCCAACACCAAAGAACACTGGTATCCACGATCTAGTATCCAAATCCATATAAAAGGAACTACCTTTAGTAGGATTTGAACCTTAGAACTCTCGACTTCAAAATCAATTATTTGCGATGACAAATTCACCACTAGACCAACCCTTTGGGTTTACCTTAGACCTAATTTTTTTTTTTAATTTCTTATCGATTTATTTATTTTTTTTTTTTACCTAATGAGAAATAATTTTTTTTCATATTTTAGATTAATTTCTTAAAAGAAACAATAAGTTTTAAAAAGTTTGCCCAACTTTATATAAAGTTACACCTTATTATAAGGTAGTATATATTTTGTTAAATTCACAGAATATTTTTAAAAAAAATCAAAGGACAATATTTAATGTTATTAAAATTATAATTACTTCTTTTTAATTTAACATTTTCCTTTACGTAAAATTATTCTTATCCTATTATTTTTTCATATAAAAAAGTTTGATAATTTGAAAATATTATTTAGAATAATTAATAAAAGATGAATTTACGTCTGTAGTAAGCATTATGAAACTGCGTTAACGAAATACTCGTTCATAAAATTATTAAATAGAAAATAAAATCAGTTTTAAAAAATGGAATGCTTCTAAAAAAGATCTTTTGGAGGAGCTAATTCAAAATAATTAATTTTTCTTTGAAATTACCAGTTCCCAGCTCTAAAGTTACCTTCATTAAATGTTAATAGATAAATTCCTTTAGTATGTAATCTAATAATCTTATCTCACTACTATATAAAAAAAAAACTTCTTTTTCGTTCGTTCCCGGTAACCATGAAAACTACCGAAGAGATTTTTACCGAAAAGAAACTACCAGTGATTTTTCAAAAATACTGCACATACGGTACTGAGACGTCGATTTTTCAAGTCGAAACCTTAAGAAATCACTAATTCTGGCCCCTTAATTAGCGTCCTAAAAATGTCAGTTCGACCTCACTTCAACGGGTTTGCTGAATCCGAGAAAAATCTTTCACTCTCTGTAACTTGGAAATGAAACATTTTAAAACATATGTTTTATATGAAGGTTTGCATTATTTCTATAAGTATAATAGGTTATAAAAGTCTCGGAAGAACTTTTTATATTCTAATTACGTTTTTTTTTGTTCGTTAAAAATATTGTTTTGCCAAATTTTTATTATTTGTAAATTTCATATTGATTTTGTTTTTATATTCTCTGTTTAAAATTTGCATGTTTGTGGTTAATCTCGTTGTATAGTTTGTCTCGTTTCTATATAACGTTAATAAGTTTTCGAAAAAATTTAATTTTAGCAGTAAAAGATAATTATGTATAGTTTATCCGGACATTAAGGAAAAAATAAAGTTGTAAGTGGGGAAATTAATATAAAGACGACATAAAATTATTTAGATAATTTAATTTGATAATACGTTTAATGCATCTGTGGGTAAACGTGCGTTGAGTCTATTCAAGCCTTACTATTTAACGCAATTACATTTTATATTTATAATCCTGGGGTCTGAGTTTACCAGTGTGTTTTATTAATATAATTTAAAATATTTCTCTACAGAACAATTAGTTTAACTAGTCATGCATAAAAAATCTTAACTAAAATTCTATACAGAAGAATTGAGAGGAGAGTGGAAGAAGTGTTAGGAGAAGACTAATTTGGTTTCAGGAAAAGTATAGGGACAAGGGAAGACATTCTAGGCCTCAGATTAATAGTAGGAGGAAGATTAAAGAAAAACAAACCAACATACTTGACATTTATAGAACTAGAAAAGGCATTCGATAACGTAGACTGGAATAAAATATTCAGAATTTTAAAAAAAATAGAGTTCAAATACAGAGATAGAAGAACAATTGCTAACATTTACAGGAACCAAACAGCAACAGTAATAATTGAATAACAGAACCCGTAATAAGAAGGGAGTCCGACAAGGATGTTCCCTATCTCCGTTACTTTTTAATCTTTACATAGAACTAGCAGTTAATGATGTTCAAGAACAATTTTTAGATTCGGAGTAACAGCACAAGGTGAAAAGATAAAGATGCTACAATTTGCTGATGATATAGTAATTCTAGCTGAGAGTAAAAAGGATTTAGAAGAAACAACGAACGGCATGGATGAAATCCTACACAAGACTACCGCATGAAAATAAACAAGAACAAAACGAAAGTAATGAAATGTAGTAGAAATAACGAAGATGGACCACTGAATGTAAAAATAGGAGGAGAAAAGATTATGGAGGTAGAAGAATTTTGTTATTTCGGAAGTAGAATTACTAAAGATGGACGAAGCAGGAGCAATATAAAATGCCGAATAGGACAGGCAAAACGAGCCTTCAGTAAGAAATATAATTTGTTTACATCAAAAATTAATTTAAATGTCAGGAAAATATTTTTTGAAGTATATGTTTGGAGCGTCGCTTTATATGGAAGTGAAACTTGGACGATCGGAGTACCTGAGAAGAAAAGATTAGAAGCTTTTGAAATGTGGTACTATAGGAGAGTGTTAAAAATCAGATGGGTGGAAAAAGTGACAGATGATGAGGTGTTACGGCAAATTAATGGAGAAAGAAGCATTTGGAAAAATATAGCTAAAAGAAGACACAGACTTATAGGCCACATATTAAGGCATCCTGAAATAGTCGCTTTAATATCGGAGGGACAGGTAGAAGGAAAAAATTGTTCATGCAGGTAACGTTTGGAATGCGTAAAACAAATTGTTAGGAATGTAGGATGTAGGGAGTATACTGAAATGAAACGACTAGCACTAGATAGGAAATCTTGGAGAGCTGCATTAAATTAGTCAAATGACTGAAGACAAAAAATATAATATTTTGTTTGCAAAAAAATACAATCGCCTTCTCTCCTGAAAATATTGGCAGGTTTCAATTATATTAAAAAGATTATTTGAGATCCATTAGCGAAGAAGCTAGAGGATTATTTTAAAAACTACTACTAACTGGATTAAAAAAGTTAAGGAAGACATGGAAAAGGAGAATATCAAAACTTTAAGTTGTAGAAAACAGGAGTGATTATAAAGGAGTGAAAAAATAATAAAGGACCCTCAGTTTGAAGAAAAACATCGAATGGAATAATTACAAGCTAAATCATATATAATAAATGTATAATTACAAGCTAAATTGTGGTCATAAAAATTTTTTATTCTGATCATTACATAATATATAAATCACGTCGAAAAATTCGAATTAATTACTTAAATATAAACATATTCAAATAACGTTGAGCACATTAAATATAAAAAATAATTCAGAAGGTATTAATGAAAAATGTTTTTCCATTAAACCACATATTTATATACAATTTTTATGGGATGCAGATAAATCAGGGTTTTTATGATTTTTCTTTAATAAGAATTATTTAAAGATTCGTCGGCGAGGAATATTGTTTCTATAAAAAATAATCATTTAGTAGTATTTTACATAAAGTGGGTGGGAAATTTTTTCAAATGGTTCGGTAATTTAATAAAAACGGCAAATAAAAGGAAAATATAAAAAAAATAAAAAATAAAATAAGTTTTAAGTATTATATTGAGTTTCGTAAATAGTTCCGTTGTCTGGTTTGGTAGGAGTCCATATTGTTATTTTTATTATTTCTTTATTAAATTAGTGGATATTTTTTACCAAAGATTGTACATTTATAAATACAAAAACACAAGGGAAAATAAATATATTTAATTTTCTAAATATCGGTTTATAATTTATCCATATATCCGTCGGATAATGATCTCTAATAGCCCATTTTTGTATCTGAAAAACTCGTTTTGCCCTTTGTAGGAGCCCCAACAGACGACTTTATACTTTAGATGGGAATATATGTAACCATAAAGTTTGACTTTGTTATAAACGAAATAAATCTTGTGAGAATTTGTCATCTAAAAAAACACCCAGAAATTTTACTTTATGGGCAAGAGAAATAATATCATTTTTAATAAGAATTTTATCCTTTAATCCGATTCTATAATCTGGCATAAGATTAATTCGAACGGACATATTATTAACTGAAAACGGGCTTTATCTACAATACCAAATACCGTATGTAAATTGATGACATAACTTCATAACTTGTATTCACAAATCAAATTATTAATGTAACGGTGCTGAAATTTGGTACCGACAAAATTTTCACTTTTATTGATTTATTTTTTATTTAAATATCTTTACTTAATGTATTTGTATATTTGATTACGTTAAATTAATATTACATATTACAGTTTAAGTTAAAAGATTATATATATATATATTTATTTAATTACAATTCGTAGTTATTCCATGTTAACATATCAGTGTTTAAAAATGGAATTAGTCAAATCCTTCTGTCAATGAACGGATATGTTGGAACCAGCCATAACGTCTCTACACCTCTTTATAAAACACAGCGTCGTTTGTTGGGCGTGTCCTTTTCATGTTGCTTGACGTACATCAGAGCTATTTTAATACGAAATCATTAGTTCAGGATCATTGATATTACTTTTGGCAGTTGTATTTCCCTGTTTCCATTGTTTTAGTTACGAATAAACTTTCGCTGTATTATTTTCGGTTTTATTATAATTTTCTTCAGTATAGTCATGGTATTCTACCGTAAATTCACCTAACTTTCATTTCCAAACTTTCTCGTCTCACCAAGGTATTCAGTGTTAGATAAATAAGTCATATTTTTATCGAATTTTTCGTGTAGATTAACATTTATAACATTCGATTTTAGCTTTTTCTATGATTTTTTGTTGTATTTAATTGTACACTATTTCAATAATAGGCAACCTATTAAAAGAAATCTACGAGGGATAACTCTTAAGTAAAGACAGCTGGGAAATTACTCTCCTTAAAGTTGGCGAAGCTGTCTCGTTCATGGCCACGCTAGTAATGTACATACTGCATTGCAATCTGTAGGTAGTCTTTGATTACGTGTGAGTTATTACTTTATAAAATGAATAGGAAAGTCGATGACGCCGATAACTGTGAAATATGAGCAGTCATACCTTTTCTAAGCCATCAAAACGGTAAGCCGGTTGAAATTCGTAGGCAGTTGGTTGCTGTATACGTTGATAATATAATGAATGAAAGAAACGTCCGAAAATGTTGTGAAAGGTTAAGAAATAATAGATTTAATGTTCACGATGAAAAAAGTTCGGGGAGGCCCTCGATATTCACCGAGGACTTGTTGAAACGCGTCGATGATGAAATCAGAAAAGATCGTCGTTCAACGATTTCTGACCTGGCCCTTCTTTTTCCTGATGTTTCAAGAGCTGTCATCGGTCGCATTGTTCATGACCATTTAGGCTTCAGAAAAGTTTATGCACATCGGGTGACGCACGTCTTAACGGAACGTCGCAAAAAAATCCGAATAGGATTAACTTTAGAATTTTTGATGCCCTACATAGGAAAGAGTGATGAATTCCATAATTCAATCGTTACTGATCGATTTCGTGCCACGTGAAACGACTGTATATGCAGAAGGCGTCCTGGGCGGCTGACCGACGGCGTCGTCCTACTACACGATAATGCACGTCCACATGTAGCGGGTCCGACACGTGATTTACTGAGAACATTTGATGGGAAATTTACGATTACCCACCATATAGTCCGGACGTAGTTCCTTCTGATTACCATGAAAGAATTTTTGAGTGGTAAGCGATTCGCGGGTGACGATGAACTTAAAAATGCTGTTAAACAGTGGCTAAATGGATTTGGCGGCAGAAAAATACGACGATGGTATATTGAAGCTGGTGTATCGTTACGATGAGTATCTTAATTCATGTGACGATTATATAGAGAAGTAGTATAAGGTATGTAGTTTAAGAGAAATAAAAAATATAAAGTTTTCAGAATAAATATTTTTACAATTTAACGGCCTCTACTTTAGAGATAACCGTTATTATTTAATCTGTTTTAACTTGTGAATATTGTAAAGTTTTCCATCCCATGGTAAATAAATTCTATAAGTTATTAATATTACAATATCGGACCGTCGAATTACATTGTCTAAAATACTGCTGAGTTGAAAATTACAACATGAATAAAAAACATAACTTTGCGATGTATAAATATACGGTGTAAAATTTCTAATTGTTGTGTAATATAAATTGAATCTGCTTATTAGAGCGTTGGTCCCAATTAGTTTGAATTACCCCCGGGTTTTTCAGTGTGTATATATATATGTACTCGTATATCCTTTGCTGTAAATATTTTTGTACAGCTTTTCGGATACACAGCGGTTATATCAGTATTTATTTTATTTAATTTGTTATAACATCGCAAATAAACAACACCTACTCTGTAAGGTTATCAAAGTACAACGCCCGGCCACTGAGTATATAATTTGATTTATTTTTTTCACATGATTCTTCTATAGAAATAAAAAAAAAATCCTGTTTTACTCAGATTTTACTTTTTTCTCCCATTAGTACAGACATATTCTTGTACACAACCGCATATGTCTAAACTTCAAAGCTTCTTTGTTATTACTCTAAGAAGTTTTAAAAGTTTTCTACGTGGTTTTGGCTCTTTCTTTTTTTTATCCGCAGACCTTATCCGTACAGTTTTTTTTCCCCGTTAATATCAGTCTTATCTTTTTGTTCGTACTTTAATCTCTTCGTAGCCCTTTAAGAGACGTGCTATATCTTTCATTCATATGTTAGGAAGTTTCTTGTTTGCCTTATGTCGATTGAATAGAATTTTTTTGGAGTAATTATTACGTTGAAAATGTTTTAAGGTAAGAAAACCATATTGTGTTTTAATTTTGTTGGACTTTACAACAGGTTATGATGATTTTTAAATGATTGTTTACTGCTTTGATGCTTTTAAATGTTTGTTTACAACTGATTTTATGATTTATTTTTTTCTATTCTGTAATAAGGATTTCAATCAAAGACATCTACAGTATTACATATCTCTATACAGTGGTCATATTATTTAATCTAATTTACCTTTATATACTGTTCAAGCTTTTACACTTAATTTCTAGTTCTTAATTTGTACCTATAAAACAACTTGTCCTGACTGGCTGATTAAAGTCCAGTAAAAATTATTGAAAATAAATTGGTAATTCATGTGAATATCTAAAAACTAATTTCTATATTTTTTGAAATGAGAAACAAATCACGGTTACCTTCTATTGGTGTTTGTCGGGTAACGCTAAGAACCGGACAAAATACGTTTTTTATAACTAATATTTTTAAGATGGAACCCGACTATTATGAAACCTATATTCTTAGATCATTGACGTTTCGGGTTCTGTACTGACCAAATTGTTGCTTTGAAAAAATTACAATACAGTGATATTTTTTATAAATTGAACAGGTTTGAATTTCTATTTATCATTATTATTCTCACAAACATGAATTTAATGAACAAAGGGATCCAAGGGCAAAGTCCTCCGGTTAGACGGGAAGGGCAAGAAAAGAGAGCTATAACCGGTTTAATATCCCCTGATCACGAACGAAAACGCAAGCAACCATATAGCGCGGGCGAAGCCGCGACGGTGAAGCTAGTCAATGTATATAAAAAAATCTTGATGACTGACTAATCAACGTACAGCTCACCACATAATCTAACCTAGATTGTTGAATTTTGGACTGTCATTGTCTTTTTAACGTAGGCATTCACTGAAGAAGGATTCTGGAAAACTCCCGTCAGAAAAGAGTAATAAGGAGAGGCAAGTTCTTTTTAAGAAAATTTTATAAAAAAATGTGCATCTCGGAAATTGAAGGTTTAAACTCGAGAAAAAAATTCATATTTTAATTCTTTTATGAAAACAAATTGACA
The DNA here is from genome assembly GCF_047948215.1 of Lycorma delicatula. Lineage (NCBI taxonomy): Eukaryota > Metazoa > Arthropoda > Insecta > Hemiptera > Fulgoridae > Lycorma > Lycorma delicatula. The sequence continues at coordinate 32,353,767 of NC_134464.1, read as the reverse complement.
CGTATTCACCACTTTTCAAAAATCAAGTTTAGGAGTGCAATAAGTTTTTTATGGAACTATATGAAGCGGGAAAGATATTACAGTCGTCAAAATTAGTATTTTGACTTTTATTTGAAACAAAAAGCCATAATTGTTTAAAAATCCAGTTTGGGGACAAGCGAACGGAACCAAATTTTATATGAAAATTGATTTTTCGAACAAAGATTATATCTAAAGGAAGAGAAGACATAGAACCGAATATATGAGATATTTTTATTTTAAAGTTCAGTACGAAATATCTTTCTTAAAAAGCTACTTGACTTTTATAATCCTTCATTATATTTAAGTAGATTCGTAAATAATTATTTAATATATTTTAGATACGTATTTGAAAGAATCTAAATGTTAAAACTTAATTACATTATTGTTAAAGTACATATCAAAATTATCTTTCTGAAATGAAATTAAACTAATAATTTTATTAAAAGCTATATTTGAAGTTATTCATTCAACCTTTGAACAGTGTTGCCAATTTTAACTCTGCAGTGATATAATAGTTTAATATACCAGTTTCTAGTAGTGTTTGAATTAATTACAATAAAAATTATTATTTATTTTTTTCGGTACTTATATTTCAACGGTTTTATTTAAATTGGTATTTTTTGTTTATTATTGCAAATACACTGTTGTTGAGAGTCTGTTCTTTTGTCAGCGTAATAAAGGAAACTTGTCTATAAATAAAAAATTTGAATATTTTTTTTAGAAAAGTTATTCTTTGCCAAATTAGGTTCAAAAACTTTAAATTAAAAAAAAAAGTTTGGTAAATTTTACTGTTATTTTCACATGGCTTTAAATGTAACAGTTTTACAAGCAATGAAATTAAAATATTTATTATCCCTCCTGATCTTTGTTTGTTTTCTTTTAAATTTAATTGAATTACCGTATTTATTCTAGTATCTCCCGCACGTTTTTCCTTGGAATTGGAGAGAAAAAATAAGGGTGCGGGGCTTACTTGAAACATAGCCTTTAGTCAGGATAATTAAGGTAAAGTAAACGTTTTCTTAGAAGTACCTAAATTCAATCACATAAATATAGTTACATTAGGCTTTCGTTTGTCAATACCGGATGCCACTTATACAGATTATATCCCTAATTATTAACATCCTGTTCATATTATCGATAGGAACGAAGTTACGGTATTTTTATAAAACTGATTCATTCTGTACAGGCTGCATCCAGTTTTAATGACACTACAGTTACAGTATCGGTTACCCATCGTCGTCTTGTCTATTCGCCACAGCAGTGTACTATTTGTACATGTGGACGGTTATGTGCATTTTATCTGTTTAGTTTATCTTGTAAAGTTTAATACGGTGATTTATTTTAATTACGACATTAAAATGAGTACAAGAGGACAGCGTCTACGAGCTTTTACAGTAAATGAAAAACTGTGTGTTATAGAATAGGCTGAAAAAATTGGAAATTGGGCAGCAGGAAGAAAATTTGACGTAGATGAAAGCTGCATTCGAGACTGGCGTAAGAAAAAACAACTTCTGATGAAAGGCACTGGTAATAAAAGGGCTTTTCGTGGGTTAAAACCAAAATACACAGACACAGAAAAAAATTGTACGACTTTGTTATGAAAAAAAGGAAATGCGGTTATGCTGTCACGACAGAAATGTGTCGATCATATGCTCGTGAAATCTCTAAATCATTGAAAAAAGTTGATTTTAAAGCAAGCCGTGGATGGATAACACGATTTTTTGCACGAAATGATTTGTCTTTAAGACGAAAGACGACCATTTCTCAACGACTTCCAGACGCTTATGAACAAAAAATATTACATTTTCACAAATACATAATAAATCTTGAAAAAGATAAAGGCTGTTTGCCTTCTCAAATAGGAAACGCTGATCAAACCCCCGTATATTTTTAAATGCCATTTGACAAAACCTTAAAAAAAAGATGAAAAAAGTGTTACGATTCGCACTGGTGGTAATGAAAAACAAAGGTGTAGTGTTATGCTTTGCATTACTTCTGATGGATCAAAATTTACTACGTACATTGTTTTTAAAAGAAAAACTTTTCCTACCGTACAGGTAACTGGAGTTATTATCAGAGCACAGGAAACAGGTTGGATGGACAAAACCTTAATTTTAGATTGGATCAGGTGTGTAAGGCAAAAGCGATCAGGAGATTTACTTAATAAAAAAAATACCGGTATGCTATAGGGTATGCTACCGGTAGTTATCGGGGGCATACGACTGATAAAGTGAAAGACATTTTAAAAAAGGGTATGACAGACCAAGAAATAATGCCAGGCGGATTTACATCTCTATTGCAACCACTAGATATCTGCATTAATAAACCGTTCAAATCTGCATTAAGACAACTGTTCAGTAAATGGATGGCTGATGAAAATGTCTTTCTTACGCCTACAGGAAGAATCAAACGGCAAGATTTTAACCAGATTTGTGTTTGGATAAAAGATGCTTGGGAAGGTATTTCCATGGAATTAATAAGGAAACGTTTTAAAAAATGCGGAATATCTAATGAACTTGATGGTAGTGAAGACGATCACCTTTGGCAGAGCGACGTGGTGACTACCGGTAACTCTTCTACAGACATTGACAGTGTCAGTGATTAATTAAAAATAAAATCACATATTAAAAACTGTATTGAAATGATCCTTTTCAACATGAGACTTTCTTTTCGTTTTACTGCCCTACTGATTCTGAACTAAACTGGTACTTAGGTAATTGATTATTAATGTAATAATATTGTAATTTAAATGAACGAATTTAAATGCTTTACTTTCTGAATATTTTCGTATTTACATATTTTTTTATCATATATGTTGCACTTTAAAATACTGGTATATACATATACTCGATTTTTTTTAGATTTTTGGTCCGAAAAATCGAGGTGCGGGGCTTATCCGATGGCGGGGGTACTCGAATAAATACGGTATATTTAGAAATTTTTGTAATAAAGGATATATAAAAAACTTAATTTAATTCACTTTAATAATATTATAACAATTATTGTTTTAATCAGTTAAAATATTTATTCTCTGCACAAAAAATTATTTTTGAAAAACCTTTTTTACATCGCTCGCTTAAAATATATAATACTCAAGTCATCGAGTTGAAAAGCATTACCTACTTTTCAAGATGAGAGTTTACTACACTGAGAGTAACAGAAGAGGAGTTGGTTATTCAGTGGAAAGATCTTTGTAATATTAGTTGAAAAAAAAAAACACAATACCAACAGTAGTTTAAAAAAAAATATGCAACTATAGCAAATATTTTAAAGGTAGAGATTAGTAATATATATATATATATATATATATATATATATATATATATATATATATATATATATACACACGAATTATTTTGCCTTGGGTGAGTGAAGTCTTATTTTAGATAGTCTACGAGCAGTAAAAATTAATTTCTGTGTTTGTGTTTACTCATTTGTGTGGAAGTTCTTACTTAACCATTTTTGGAATAAATTTTTAGGGAAAAAAGTTAATTATATTAAAAATAAGCCGCTGCAGTGAAATATTTCTTAATTATATCCGATAATATGAAGTATTTGTTACTGAAAATATTTTTTTCTCAAAAAATATGGAAAACATTCTTTACGATTGATAGAAATTTTATCGATTACTTAATTGTTATACAAAAATAACATTCCATAATTTTAGCATTTTTAAAAATGTTCAGCATTAAATTTTGCTTCGTGCCTATAATTCAGAAGTAATTCAATAATATAAATAGTAGTCGTTGGAGTAATAATAATAATATACAAGTATACTTTCATTCCTTAGATATAAAAATTTCTTCATCCATTCTTACGAGTATATTAGATGAATAGAGGAAGATTAACTAATACTATCTTCAACTATTTCCGTAACAAAAATAAAATAGAAAATCTATAGATAGAGAGAACGATTAAGGATATTAAAGAGTTGGACATTGAAAAGCAAACAATTTAGAACAGAGGAAGATACGAAGAAACAGTGAAAATGTGTAATTGAAGGTTTTCAAGATAGTAACAGAAGAGGAGTTGGCTATTCAGTAGAAAGAAGGAAAGCAGAGAGAGTTGAATAAAAACGTATTGGGAGGAAATATAAGATCGGGAAGGAAGAAGGTAAAAACCTAAATAAGGATTGTTATTCGTGGTTCATAAATGGCCTGTACGAAAGAAAAGGTAACTTTAATTTTCAAAAATATTACAGAATTTTAAAAGTATTAGATAAATATAAACAAGTAGACTTTTAATTTTTTTTATACTCGAATTTTCGAAGTTTGTACTTATTTTTATTTATTAGTTCACCAGTGTATGACCCGAGGTCATTCACAATGCTGGCAAATATATCAATCTTTAATTAATATGTTAATAATTAAAAAAAAAATAATATCTTCCTGTATTATAAATTAGAATTTTTAATACCGATATAAAGGTGTACAAATGTAATGTTAAATAAATAAATAAATAAAAAATAAATTAAAAAAAACAATAATTATAACGTTTTTTCGGTAGTTCTTAATCTGTTCTACTTACAATAATTTATTAACATTCCAATAAATTTTAAATTGAAGTAAATAAAAAAGTAATTCTATGTAGAATAAATGCTAATTACTTCTACTGTAACGAAAATATCCAAAATTCAAAACTTTGTAAATATTAAATTTAATTTAAATATATTATTAAAATTAGCTAACCAATAGTTTAGTGAATTCCCTGAAACCTTTTCGGCCATTTCGCCATCTTCAGGAAGATTGATCTTATAATAATTTAGAATTAAATGATAAAAATATATAAAATTCACAAAATAAAATTGTTAGAATCATAATAATTGATTGTCATAAGTTAAAAATTGTAAAATTTAAAATGAAAGTACATACGTTGGTTTGTAAGAATGTCTCAATTTTTATGATCATAACAATTATTACGTGACGTAGGTACTTTTACTTTAAATTTACAATTTTTAACTTATGACAATCAATTGTTTTGATTCTAACAATTTTATTTTGTAAATTTTTATATATTTTTATAATTTAATTCTAAATTATTATAAGATCAATCCTACTGAAGATGGCAGAATAGCCGAAAACGTTTGAAAGAATTAACTAATCTATTAGTAACTTGATTTTAATATATTTAAATTATATTTTACCAACGATGCCATGTTTACAAAACTTAATATTGAATTAATGATCTGTCATAAAATTTATCAAAAAATAAAATAAACGGTGGAAAAGAAATAAATATTTATTTATTTTAAGGCGCAGATAATATTTTATTATTGTATTCTATTAATATGTCTTCATTTGTGACATATTACGGTCATAAATGTTATATATTGTTATTATAATGTAATATTCTGTATATTTATATCTTACTCATATGCTCTTCTAACCCTCTACTCTACAGGCTAATTATTATACTACATTTACATGTACATATATGCTATATGCAGGCACATACGCAAACGCACACATACACACATACAACACACAGATATTATATGATAGATGCGATAAGTCACTTAATGTGCAATAATTGATCATTATTTACACTTTCTAGCCAATATGAGATAAATCACTAAATGTGCAATAAATCATTATTTATACCTTCTAGCCAATGACACCGTGGTAATTCGGGTCATTGGACGCATCTCGCAATAGGTGCGTCACGAACAATATGTTTAAAGAAATCCTAGTCGTTATAAGATAACAGATACAAGATAGAAGCGATAAGTCTCTATTTGCGTAATTTGTCATCATTATTACTCTTTCTAGCCAATGGTACCATGTAGTAACATACGTAAATGTATATTTACGTATATTATTACAAAGTTATTATTATTATGAGCATTATGATTATTATTGTTGTATTACTATTTTTAAACATTGTCATTGATTTGCGATCATTATTAAATATTATACTGATACAAAAAAGTAAAATAAATATACTTGTACTACTGAATCATATTAATGATATAATTTGTATTTGTATTAGTATAACATTTATGTACCTGTTTTCTTGTTTTAATCAAATTATAAATCGGGAATGAATCATTAAAATTAGCTGCACTGAATAAAAAGCACGATAATCTATAAATTGCGTGCATTAGTGGCAGAGGCAAGTTGTTATTAAGATAAAGGAATAATTGGAATCAGTAGCAGATAGATGCTGTGCTATCAGTGTTCAGTTCTTTCAACGTTTGATTCTAAGAATTACTGTACCTTTCTCCATTAAATTTAATCAACTAGGTCAATCGCTTCCCCTCCATTTCTGCAATCACTAGCGATGCGAGTATGGTGGAGAGCAGTGACTGAAAATTTGTAGCGATTAATATTGCTCCGCAAGGGGAGTTGCTCCTCTACAAATTTAAATGTTCTCCAGCCTGTAGCCACCGATGAAAAAGATGAAATAAATATTTATAGGATAGGAATTTTGTGTACCAGTGTGATTAATTCCTATGCTGTGATTAGTGTATTTCCTAAAATAGAATTTCGCAACATAAGATGAGCCTAGAGTGATAGATGTTAATCTGAAAGGCGTCAATAAAGAGATGTGTCGTGCTTTTGATATGCCTAGAGACTTTAAACAGAGAATATTTTTATGGAACAGAAGCTGGTAGTAAAGCTCACTGCTTCGTATTTCATATCTGTATGTTATATTACAGGAGTTGATAAAACTGAGCGTTCATGCGGAGCAGACAGCAGAATTGTACAATATACTGTTCCGATTCAAATTTCCTCTTTTGTCAAAGCAATGATAAACAACAGCTCTTTTCAATTTAAAATTTTTTTAATTTGTATTATTTTTCATTTACTTAGAAGTGGTTAATTGTTATATTATCAAATTCATCGCTGTATGACGTAAGCTGACGTCATCTCAATATAATTTTATGGAGAAATTCATTTAAATTAAGGATAATAGAATTAAACGAGAATAATGTAGTTGTTAGTTTGTATCATCGTTGTTATTAATTTTATAATGCATTGCAATTTCATTCTGATTATAATAATAATTGCTGCGTTCTTAATGCATGTTAAAAATTAATATATTATTTCAAATCATATCTAGTTATTTTGCTCTAATTTTATTGATACTTTTCTAAAACGTTTTTAGTTACTTATTAGACATAATTTAACAAATCTGAATAACGCAGACACTAATATTTTCAAACGGTTAATTTTTTAAAAAGTTCATAAAAATAAGTAAATATGTAAAATAGTGACAAAACTAACCAAAACTTTATTCAAAAATATGTTATTAATTCTTTTTCTATTTTTCTTTAAATTGTCGGTTTTTAAGTCTGACTAGTTAAAAAAAATTGACATTTGATAAACTTTAATTTTGTTGATTTAAAGAATTCAAGTTTAAATAAATTATATTTTTACGTAAAATACTACATGTATAAAAAAATGTCGTTAGCACGAAACGTAAAACGATAAATTGTAAACGTACACGCAAATGATATCGTTAGAAAGAAACAATAAATGAAATGTAATCCAGAGGAAAGATGTTAATTGGATTCTATTGTGTGTGAGCCAAGGTTACACTAAGTTTTTCAATTTGGCTTTTTTTCTTTCCTGTTTAGCCTCCGGTAATCACCGTTAGATATCGCTTCAGAGGATGAATATGTATGACTGTGAGTGAAATGTAGTCTTGTACAGTCTCAGGTCACATTTCTGAGGTGTGTAGTTAATTGAAACCCAACCACCAAAGAACACCGGTATCCACGATCTAGTATTCAAATCCGTACAAAAATAACTGACTTTACTTGGATTTGATTTACTTTAGATTCTATTAAGCGTGAGACCAGGTTACACTAGGTTATTGAGCGTGCAGGCCTCCGTGGCGCGAGTGGTTGCGTCTCGGCCTTTCATCCGGAGGTCTCGTTTTACCTTTCAAGAAAGATGAAGAAGGAACGAGCCAAGCAGCCACCAGCCGTAGACCGAAGAAAGAAGAAACCTACACTTTCCCCTGTTCCGCCCTTCCGGGCCACGGGACTTTCTAAGGTTAGTGGCGTGTAATTCGATTACTGCCAACTCAACGAAAAGTGCGGGCCAAAGAAGAAAGAAGAAATCAACAAAAGAAGAAAATAGACCCGCAACACGACCCACCGCCACGGATTGGAGTTTGGTAGAAGAGCCCAACAGAGAAACAGGACGAAGGGCAACCACAAAAGAAGATGAAGATCTACAATCCTCTTACCGACCATCCTCAAAACTTACAATTTAATTCAGTCAGCAGATGTGACCACCTCCGGAGAAGGGGACGCATTGCTTCCTCCAAATAACGGCCCCGGTAGGCGTATTCCTGCTAGCCCGAAGGGCGTTAGCACCGAAAGGACTTCACCGGAGGGACTGAAAGGAATCACGCCGGGAGTACGAGGCTCAAAAGCTTCCACGGTCAGATCCAATGAACAATTTTCACGCTGGTCCACACAGATAGGAACGCACATCACCAAATTTGTCCATAAATACAACTTAAAATTTATAACCGCCACTAAATAACCCATGAAACCCGTCCGATAATAGAAAGATACAGCAGCAAGGGACATTGTCCAGGCTCTGCAATTTGTAGGGAGAAATATTGAAACTCCCACCATTCTTGCGTTCCGTTCCATCCCGAGGTCCCGGATTCGAATCCCGGTCAGCCATGCCATTTTCACACACGCTACAAATCATTCATATCATTCTCTGAAGAAATACCTAACGGTGGTCCCGGAGGTTAAAAAAAAAGAAAAAGAAAAGTTATTGAACGTGAGGCAAGGTTACACTAAGTTTTTCATCGGTGGCAGGAGAGATGGGCAGTGAGTCAGGCGGGCCAGTGGACCAGGCGCCTGATCCCGGACGTGAGAGCTTGGGTGGGGCGACGGCATGGAGAGGTGGACTATTTCCTCACCCAGCTGCTCACGGGCCACGGCGATTTCGGCAGTTACCTGCACAGGTTTAAACGCAGGAGATCAGCGACGAAGTGGACACGGTCGAACACACTTGGTTCGACTGTGTCCGGTGGGACGTCGAGAGGAGAAGGGTAGCGGCGTTCTCACCCGACGATGTGGTCAGGCGGATGGTCGGGTCCTCACAGGGATGGCAGGAGTCGGCAGACCTGGCTCACACCATTTTGGACTCGAAGGCTAAAGAGGAACCCCCTCGGTTGCGTGCACGCCTATGAGGTGTGGCTTCTGGTGGATGACTGAGTCGGTGTCGTATTGTATTGTTGTATTTCATTATTTTATTGTTATTATTGTTGTTTTTTGGGAATTAGTGTGATTGGGGTATATGGGTTTCACTTCCCACGCGCGCCCTTGTGGACCACAGGGCGGCGTGAGGAGTATGCTGCGAATGTATGATATATTTGGGTCATGATCTTATAGTGTTGAAATTGTGTGTTTTGTTCTGAATGAAATTGTATATACTGTGAATACTGTGTGCAGAACAGTGCTTGGGGAGCACGCTGGATGGGTGACGTGCAGTCACTGGATAAAAAAAAAAAAAAAAAAGCCTCAAAAAATCTGGAGGCTGGGGTTGAATCGTGGCGACGATTAGGGCCCAGGGAGGTAGCCTTATTGTCTAGGGTGTTCTGGCTCCAGAAGCTGGGGTCGGGGCTCCCCGAGGATGGCATTAAGGACCCTCAGGTATGAGGGGAACGCGGGGGGCAGCGGTGCGTGGAAGGCGTGCCGGCTGCGAGTAGGATAGGGACGGGGAGGGTAGCCCCATAGCGGAGGAGTGGGTTGGCTGCCCGACAGAGGTGGTTGGCTCGCTCTGAAGAGGCTTTGGGGACCCCGGCGGGAGATCCTCCGGTAGGAGGCAGATAGGGGGGGCAGAGACTGCTGCCACGACACTGCAAGGTGACCATGCTATGTCCTAACGGGCGGAGGCTGGTTGCCTTGGGGTGTTTAATAAGATAAATAAAAATAAAAAAGTTTTTCATCTTAATCCACCGTGTTGGTCTAGTGGTGAATACGTCTTCGCAAATCAGCTGATTTCGAAGTCGAGTGTTACAATGTTCAAATCCTAGTAAAGGCATTTATACGTACTTTGTACGTGCTTTTATACTGATTTGAATACTAGATCGTAGCTACCGGTGTTCTTTGGTGGTTGGGATTCAATTAATTACACATCTCAGAAATGTCGACCTGAGACTTTACAAGACTACATTTTACTCACACACATAAATATCATCCTCATTCATCGTCTGACGTAATATCTGACAGTGATTGCCGGAGGCTAAACGGGAAAATAAAGGTTTTCAACTTGCCGGTCTCCGTAGCGCGAGTGGTAGCGTCTCGGTCTTTGTTCCAGAGGTTCCGGTTTCGAATCCCGGTCAGGCATGGCATTTTCATAAGTAAGTTTTTCACCTTGACTTATTACATGGATTTTATCGAGAAAATATTTTGAATATTAAAGTTGCATAAGACGGAATACAATTTTTAAAAAATTTTTTTTATGAAGAAATATTTTTAAATTTTCTTTATAAACAGTTTTTTATAAAAGTTTTTCTTTAAAAAATTTTTCATTTAAGTTGCATAAAAAGAACTTAAAATTTCTGTACGGGAATAATTTATTTTCAAAATAAAAGAAGAATTATCGAAATCGTTTTTTTTTTTTTTTTTGTTTAAGAATTAAAAAAAACTATTTGAATTGAGATTTTATCTGGTTTTACATTTTATTAATTATAAAAATGTGAAATTCAAAATTAAATATAAGAAAAATTGCTCTAATTCCAGTACAAGTGTTAACCGTCAAATTTTATATTTTAATTTATACTATTAGATTGATCTATAACCAGGTAGTACATTAATATACTACAAAACATTTTACAAATAATTTCCATAATAAAACAGCTGTTCATAATAATATCACATTGCATGTTAAGATAAATATCTAAATGTACTTCACTTCGCCTCTTACGTTTAAAATAATTTTTAGTACTGCAAGTTGATTCGTTCATGCTTACCTTATTATAATAATATAGTAACATTACTGTAATGTTTAATATATTTGATCTTGTACTTGAAAACGTAATAGTAAAAAAATATGCCACATATATGACGAATCAACTATTAATTAAAAAGTAAATACTCATAATGTGCGTACACGGGGATCAGAAAATCCTCATGAAATATTGCAGTGTGAACGAGATTCCCCAAAACTTCTTGCGGTTATCCAGACAAATCTGCGGGCAGTTGTTTTTCGTGAAAACAAGTGTGCCTGGAATCAACTATCATGATAGGTTACGAGTATGGCTCTTTCCTCAACATCAACACTAACCGCAGAACTTTATTTGGCAACAAGATAGTGCGTCTCCTCACAGGCATAACGCTGTCCGTGATCGGTTGAATGAAATTCTTCCCGATCGCTGAATTGGGCGCCGGGTACCAGATGACAGGACTGTTTGCCGTGGCCTCCACGTTCGCCCGATCTGACCCCGTGCGATCTTTATCTTTGTGGGTAAAACTGTTTGATTTATGTATAATTTATTAATCTAAGTAAAATTTAATAAACATTACAAAACTTTGAAACGAATATATATATCTATTTTGTAACAATAAATTTATGATAAATAAAAATATTTTTTTATTGAGGTATATGTATATGTTTATTAAAATTATATGCGGCGGGCTGTAGAATCACTCTTTAGTATGATTGAAATCATTACACTTTGGAGGAATGATTTGATAAGACATCACGCTTGGAGTTTTGGTTATGATTCGTGCAGTCATCTAACACGAATATATTCTTTTATATTCACAATTTGTAAGAGACGCTGTTTTGTCTTAATGTTTCATAAAAAGGAATTAGATAATCCTCGAAGAGAAATCGGTTGACAAGCTTTTCCTAGTAATCAGATTAGTTGTTAGTTTACGTTATAGTGCAATTCACAGGTAGGAAACTAGTCTTTGGACAGTTCCATAGGCACAGAGGCTTCTATAAAAAAGCCGGCTCCGCTATCAATATTACTAGAAAATGCTGGCACAATACTATCAGATGAAATTAAAGGTTACAGTCCCCCAGTTCCTGTGACACTTGTACATAAAAGAAGAAATAAGTTTTTATGAAAGTAGAGAAATTAACAAGTCTTCATCGTCATGCTGTCTTTCATTCTCTGCTGTGGGTTTATTTTATCATATTAGAACAAGGTTTATCAATTCTTCATCAAAATCTAATTTCATTACTTACCTTTTTGCACAAATAAAAGTTTACCATGTGATTTTGATTTTTTCAAATTTTGTATTCCATTAAATATATGATGCTGTTTTTGTTTTTTTAAAAGTATAATATTTATAATTTATTTTGATTTTTTACCCGTTTGAGTCTTCTATGACGCGTTAAAAAAACTTCATTTGCATTTAATTTTTTGCCAACATTTTTTCATTCTTTTTCTGTGAGGTCATCATGTAATACAAAAATGTTTTTTCATTGAAATGAACTTCATTGACTTTTTTTTTTCGCAACACATGAGAGTACACATTCATTTGTTAGATTACACCAGTCATCTCACTTTATTTTTGCGGCTGCATGTAGTATAAAATTATGTACAGTACAAGTAAAATGACAGAGTTACTTTCTTTGTAAGTAATGATATTTTTTTTATTTGAGATTGTCACTTGTAAAGTTGAATTTCACCTGCTTTACGGTAATCATATTTATATGAAACAGGATATTTGACTATTGTACTGGAATTTTTATCACAGTATGATTATTATTCCTGGTAATATCTAAGTTATTTTCTGTCGTGAATCAGGTAATGTCACTTATAATCTTTGCGATTTCGATACTTAACACACTTATAAATAAATTTGTATATTTTTGCTAATACCAGATTATCTTTTATCACGGAACTAAAAAGCCTGTGTAAATGGTTTTTGCTATTTCATTAATTGTTAAAAGTGTTAAATTGCTATTGTTCGTTTTATTTAATTGCCTCCTTCTTCATTTTACGAAAAGTTTAATGTTCTGTAGTTTACGGAGATAGTTTTTCATTTAATTAGAACATATGCGTGGTAATAAATTTGATATATAATTAAGTAGCTTTATACAAATTGTAATAATTATGTTCACAGCGGATAATCATACAGTTTCCGATTTCCAGCTTTTATAATCAGATTATTATTATTATTACATTGTTAATAACAACTGCAATAGCATAAATCACTAAACCATAGAAAATGTCAGTATATATTTTAAACTGAAAATTATTTTAGTTGTATGAACCCGCGTTGGAATCCTTACGTTACCGGAAGTGTCATAGGCTATATAAATAAATAAATTTAAAAAATATGAATATTTCGAAGTCGAAATATGATTTCGACTTCGAAATCAGCTGATTTACTAAGACGCGTTCACCACTAGACTAACCCGGTGGGTTTAGAGTTATAAGACTAAATAAACATACTTCCGCATATATACGCACAAACATCCTTCTAACAAAAATAAATAAACTTCGCAGCATGGCGAAGTCCAAAATCTTTTAAATCTTTTATTTATTTTTTTAAATCTCTCCTTTAAGCACAGAATTTATAAAAAAAATCAGTTCTCTTAAATTTTTGTTGACCTATTTTTTCCGTTAAAGTTACAGCTGCAGAACAGACGGGAGATTAAATTTTTGTGTAATACCAATATGATTTTTTTTTTTTTATTTAAATCATTTACTTAAGTTATCTGAAAAACATTATAATGTGATCACCATAATAAAATTTCCTCTAAAAAACGTTAAAAGAATTATGGAAATGGTACTTTTGCTAGCGAATAAGGTTGGTTTAATGAAACATATATTAAAAAGATTACATCCGTATCGAATTGAAAGCACTGCTTCTTTTTTTAGATTAGTTAGAAAAAATCTTTTCTTTGAAACGATTCAAACGTGTACAAAGTCGCTTGTACATTTAGTTTTAATATAAAGTCATTTTTAATAATCTATTTCTACATTTTGCATTTCGCACTTTTATGATTAAATTCAATTAAAATAAATTAATAGTAAAAGTATTTTGTGATTTTATGTATAAATCACAACGAGATAAAGTATCTTTAGTAAAGAACTTCTATTGGGATTTGTTCTATCCCATTTTATTTATTTAACTAAACAAGAAAACTATAAAGAAGTTATACTGTTTTCGAATGCGGTAAGACAAATATTTCATACATATACAAACTAAATCAATAGATTTTAATTTGCGTAAAATATTTATAATTTTTTTTTTATTTGTTGAACATATAAATAGATTGACTTTTTTATTGCGGTATTAAAAACACTTACACCTAATTTTAGTAGATTATTAGATAAAAAATTCGATTGCATCACACAATATTTAATCGTATAATAGATTAAGATTGAGGTTACTTTAATATTTTGGTTGTTATAGTGATTTTTATGCAACTTGTTTATAGATATGTAACTACAAAAAGTACCACTTAAAAAGTATTTTCTCTCTCTATTATCGATTTCTAAAATTATACTGTCTTTTTCATCTTAATAAATGATTAATGATATCTAAAGTTATTATTACGTTATAATTATTTTCTAGAATTTAGCATTTACTTTATCGATTTTACCCGTCGAAGATTCAACTTCATTTTATCCGTTTGTTACTTTCTTATGTGAATAATATATATGGAAAATAAAGTTTGTCATCATTATATTTACACAATATTTTCTGCCAAGAAATTATAGAATAATTAAAAAAGAACTTTACAGCTTTAAAGTCGTAAATAAATTATTCATAATACCTAAAAAGTTAAAAACAAAGTTCGGGTATATTTCCTGGCATTGGTTATTTATTCTAATATAGTAGAAAAATGATACATGAAAAAGTTTAAAAAATTCTAAAAATCGATATTTTTTTCTTTGTTCTGCTTCTCCATTCTCCAAAATCATCTGTTAAGGTAATATTTTTATTTGTGTTCATATTACTGTGTTAAAAAAAAAACCCCTTGAAAAATGTACAATCAATAAAAAGGGACCTAAGATTTTTTCCCTGGTGGGGGGACATTAGGATGAAATTTTACTGTAATATTTTTATTAAAAGTTTAAGTAAAAAAAAAATCGGTTTATTTAAACTTTGTTTGGCTTTCCTATTCTCAATATTCCCCCAAAGTACATTTTTTTGTGTCGTTTACATTATTAGTATGCCTAGGAAGAAATTGAAAAAAAATCGGTTAAAAATATGCAATAAATAAAAACAGCTTTTTTTAGATTTTCGTGGAAGGGGGAGAATTTGGAAGGCAAAACGTTTTTGAAAATGAAAAAGATAAGCATGTACCGCGTTTAATATAAAGTTGGGCTATGTTTACAAAATTTTGAGAAAATTGACCCCAAAGAAATTCCTCTACCACCTGGAGATGTTGACCCCTAACGTTTACCATCCTGACCCCATAGGGGAATACCCGGTCTTCACACCACCCTGTCCATTACCAGCCCTGATTGGCTTCATTGGAGATCGTGTTTTAGATCCTCTAGACTTGATAATACAACATTGTCATCAGGATAGCACAGATGTAAATGCCTCGGCAGACATTCCCATCAGTGTATTTACACAACCAACTATCGCCTTCGAATGGCCTATTCCAACCACGACCACCTACTATAACTTACAACCCCCAACTACCAAATTAACCGATTCGCGGAAGTCGCGAAACCTTCCTCTAACACCGAAGGTTTCGCAAAAAAAAAATCTTCCTATATGTAACTTCAGTATGCACTCAGATCATTACTTGATTGAGTTTTTAAACACCAAAGATACTGGTATACTATCCTTATACCAGCAAAATAAGTGTTGATCGCAACTCTTATTTTAGGGCAATTTTGTCCTAAAATTTAATTTGCTCAAAGTCCTCTTGATTTACTTAAAAATCAAGAAACAGATTCACCAATTTAATAAGCCTCTAACGAAAACATACCTTATCTCCTCCCTCTGCTCTGGTCCGCTTTCGGGAGCGAGGCATTAACACCCTCCGTCACCGCAGCTCCACGCCATGTTCTCCGCACACCCATTCTCATCCTAACTGCGAACATCTAAACTAACCGGGGCTTGATGCCAAAACGCCTATCTTGGCGAAGTAAGCACCCAGGCGAACTCCTAGCTACCCGGGTTGCGACAAATTGCCCCATATACACTAATTCTCAGTAAAAAATGTCATAAAAAATGGTGTATCCAGTCAAAAGTTATTAATCATACGCCAACGCCCATACTTATGTTATTTTGTACATACGTGCGTGCGGAATTTACTCCTCCCCTACTGTTGTTTTATTCTTTGGGGTCCTTGGGTCATGAAATGTTGATAAATACAAAAAAACGCCATAGCCCATTCTTTGACCGATTACCACACACTTTACTTCCAGCAGCAAAGTTCTAGAGCTGTGATTCCAGGATAGAAAAAGATATAAGATCATTTTAAAGGAAAACATATAAATTTTAGACTCGCACATGGCATGAGTAAAAATTCCATCACCACGAGCGCTAATAATGTCAATTCAATTCAGCTAAAAATATGGCTGCTTTACTGGTTTAATTACACTGGCTTGAATTTTTTTTTCATAAGGATTTATTTAAGTTCAAATGTTTGTTCGATCTTTACTTACCGTATTGTTGAACTAAGAGATCAAATCTATGTATTAATTCTAGATATGACATTAGAAATACCGGATGAAGTTTGGCTATGTCAACTTAATGATACAATTATTATTCTGTTATAAAATTTACACCTCGATCGAATCTGTAAGTATTCTGAATAGTTTTATAAAAGTATTCCAATTTTTGAAATTGTTTGTGGTATCTTCATATTTCAGGAAGCTTATAACTTATTCAAAATTATGACAATATTTTCGTTCTATATTTAAGTTTAGTCTAAAAAGTCATTTTTTAATCGATATTTGTTGATTGCATTTTCAAATTCCCTAAATAGAAATAATTTTTTGTTGATTCTTATCAGTTCTTTTTAAATTGTTATTTCTGTCTTTAATAAATTTTTTTTTAGTACTTTCCGTTGTTATTTATGTCACGTCTTCAATCTTTGTCATACTTGCTAAGTTAATCTATTCTATTACACTTCTTTTTTTCATTAATAGTAATATTTTCTCCTTGAAACAACATGTTACTTTCAAACATGATAGTTTTTATTGAGGGCACACGCTATAAACAAACTACTGCTTGCTCTTCCTTAATTCTTTATCCAGGTAAATGCATAATCTTTCTTTCTTGGCTTGCTATTACAATTCTTATTTAATGTCATACTTGCTTTTAACAGTCTTTCCGACCTACAGAAGTTGCTCTACTTATATTCATCCTTATGGTCCTACATTCAAACATGAATAAAATTTCCAGCAACGATTTTAAGTAAATTCTTTCAAGCTCTAGATTCAGTTCTCAACATAGTGTTCTCCCATTTCTAAGCCATTTCATTCTGTTATATGTTTTTTTTTTACCATTTTTGACCAGCAACCTTCACTCTCACCTAATCTTGCCATCGCATCTTTTGCCTTCCTATCATAATTGGGAATCCACATCATAAGATTGGTCCATCATCCACCATTATATCGTAATACCTGCCCCGTCCATTTCCACTTGAATCTCTTTTTATTATATTCAATATGTTCCTCTCTTCTCTGTCTTATCAGGTGACCAAACTTCTCTTCTTGTCACCAACTTCAAACGCTGGACTTTGCGTCCAGCTTTTGATATCCATATATTAAATATGCCATTAAGCAACAGTTTAATATTTTACTACTCTTCTTCAATGGGAGTTTATTGTTCTTACTATACGTACTCTTGTTTAGTCTGTTACACGCTTTTTTCAATTGTTAATAAAATACATGTTATAGTAATTGCCGGATAACATTTTTGTTCCTTTATTTTTTAAATTATTACTTACTATAAATTCCTTATTTTTATAATACATTACTTATATTAATTAGACAATACATATAAACTCCTCGCACCATTCTCTTCTTCTGCCAAGTCCTAATTTTCCTTCTTCGCTTTTATTTTCTTTTCATTTATCTTCTTGACTTTCACAACTTTAAGCGAGTTCATCCTATAAATGATCAAGACTGATTGACAGTCATTTAACTGAAAAGACTTGTCCTATCGTCCGTCGTCTTTCTTTTCACATTACTTTAACCACCTTTTACTTGTTTTCACGATGTAATATCCCCCCCTTCATTTGGCAGATGTCTCTTACTCAATTTCTTGCCTAAAATTGTCCACCTTTAAAATTAATGACGTCAGTCTTTTCTTCGGAATCCTTGTCACTAATTTATTTTATTTTCTCTATTTTATACACGCATACATGACTTTTTAATATCGTTTACATTATAATTTGTATTAGATTTTTAACTTTTTTTTCTTCCACAGATTTTTATTAATGGAAAAAATAAAAAACATTTTCTTTTTTTTAAACTAAAATGATAATGGTGTAGTTTGTTTATGTATATATAATTTCAGGCTTGCTACATAGATCTTCATAAAGTTTAAAACAGGACGCAGTTTAATCTCTTTAATGTCGCAGTGTATATTTGATAATGGTTGGCAACGGGGTAACATCATGTTATTCTTGGAAAAGTTTGTATATTCAAATTCGAGACAATCTTTTTATTTTCTAACGCATTTATTTTCATTATAAAAATAATGGAGGACCGTATCTATAATTGGGCGTAAACTCAATTAAAAAAAAAAAAAAAAAAAAAAAAAACTTAAATAGCTCCGGAAATATCATTAATAAAAATAATTTCTTCATTTAAATTGAGTGTGCAAGTCGTTTTTAATTTATTTTTTATCGTGGAAATAGAAATATTTTTATTTTATCTAAAAATGGTTTAATCATCAAATGCTTAGAATGCTTAGGTTATTTAAAATAAGTTTAAGTTGAAAACGTTAAATATTTTTTATAAGATTATAAAAGTTTCAGTAAAATGATGAGATACACTTAAAAAATGAATCTCCTTTAAGAGATGGTCTTGACAAGATTTTAAATTTAAGGGTAGTATTAATATTTTTAGCAAAGAAATGATTCTCAGTTTACGGAATCGTGTAATTAGAAATCACGTGGTACTCGTCTTTGTAAACGTCATTATAAATACGAGAGGTTATCTCTAAAGTAAAGACTGTTTTATTTTTTTTTAAATTATTCTGAAAACATTATAAATATTTTTTACTTCTCTTAAACTACATACCTTATACTTCTTCTCTATATAATCGCCACATAAATTAAATCATTATTCGTAGCGATACACCAGTTTCAATATACCCTCGTCGTATTCTTCTGCCACCAGTCATTTATTAACTGATTAACAGTATTATTAAGTTCATCGTCACCCTCGAATCGCTTACCGCTCAAAAATTCTTTCAATTTCTCAAACAAATGGTAATCAGAAGGAGCTAAGTCCGGACTATACGGTGGTTGTTCGTAACTCTCCCATCCAAATGTTCTCAGTAAATCACGTGTCGGACCCGCAACATGCGGACGTGCATTATTGTGCAGCAGGACGACGCTGTCGGTAAGCCGCCCACATCGCCGATTTTGAATGGCGCGCCGTAACTTATCTAGAGTTTCACAGTAGGCTTCTGCATTTATAATCGTTCGATGTGGCATGAAATCAGTCAGCAGTAGGCCAACCGATCTCAACAGACTGTGGCCATCATTTTGCGTCCAAATAGCTTTCGCTTCACTTTTGTTGATGTAGCTGGTGATTGAGAATGACGCAGTTCACTTGATTTCCTTTTTCTCACTGGTGTGTAATCCGAAATCTATATTTCATCGCCGGTTGCGATAAAATTAAGGAACTCATCACCTTTTTCTGTTTAGAGCATCAAAAATTCCAAAGCAGATCCCCTTCGGATTTTTTTTGTGGCGTTCCGTTAAGACGTGCGGCAGCCAACGTGCACAATCCTTTCTGAAACCTAACTGGTCCTGAACAATGCGACCCATAACAGCTCTTGAAACATCAGGTTAGAAATCATTGAACGACGATCTTTTCTGATTTCATCATCGACGCGTTTCAACAAATCCTCGGTGATTATAGTGGGCCTCCCCGAACGTTCTTCATCATGCACATTAATTCTGTTATTTTTAAACCTTTTACACAATTTTCCAACGTTTCTTTCATTCATTACATTATCACCGTACACAGCAACCAACCGCCTATGTATTTCAGCCGGCTTAACATTTTGATGGTTTAAAAAACGTGTGATTCCACGTCTTTCACAGTCGGCGGCAACATCGATTTTCCTATTCATTTTATAACCTAACACATACGTAATCAAAGATACTACAACGCGACAACTTACAGACAACAATGCAGCGTCCACATTACTAGCGGTCATGAACGACACAGGTTCGGCAACCTTAATGAGAGAAATTTCCCAGCGGTCTTTACTTTAGAAATATTCCTAGAAATATTTACTTTAGATATTTTAGAATATTTTCTTTAGAAATATTTACTCTTTCACTTAAGTGTTTTGACACAATTTAAAAGATACTGATTGGAATGCTAGATTTATATAATTTTACTCTTATTTGGTAAAAATGTTTTACCTAATAACCGTAAAAAGTGATTATACAAGATAAAATTTTAGAAAATTTTGAAAAATATTAAGTTTTTTGTTTAAGTTTAATTTACGTAATTTATTTTCTAATACTACTTAGACGAACTTGTTAAAACGTAAATTTCAGTTGTTGTTTTTCGTCAATTTTGTTTTCTCTACGATTATTAATATTACATAATTTTTAAATTGATCTATTTACTTATGTTTTACGTTTAATCAAAATCAGAGGTAAAAACTCTAATATAGTTTTTATTACGTTAATTCCAAAGAGTTTTTCTTGGTCGTAATACTTTTACGACTACTTACACCTTTATTGTCCTGTTTCAGATTGTTTAATCGTATAATTAATTAAATTTTCAACAAAACGGAAACAAAATCGTGATGCCTTTCACTAAATTTACTGTTATCTTTTAGCTTTTGAATGTCTTGTCTCAGGCGTAATGTTTTTAATGCGGTTACTTACTGGAGAGTGTTTACAGCTGTAAAGGCCGTCTCTCATATCTCAACCGCAAACTCTTCTACCCCGCCAACTTTCCTCCTCCAAATTCTTTCACTCCCTCGCCGCCATCACCCCAGACATCCATTGCTTTGGAGGTCGTCCACGTTTTCTCTTCTCTCTTGGAGTCCACTTCAACATCCTTCTAGGCCATCTGTACTAGTCACTGTACCGGTCGCCCCAGTTCTTCTTCTGATCTCCTCATTTCTCACGTACCGCATTCTAGAAAGTTCACAAATCCTGCGCAGCACATCCATCTTCTCTCATGTCTTTCCACCGTACAATAACTTGACCTAGCTTCTGACCCGTACAATAAAATGCTCTCAATAACACTTTTGTACAACCTATACTTGGTTGCTCTCCATATCCCTTCAGACCACCACAAAGAATTGTACTTCTTGATAGCAATCCGCCCCAAAGTTATACGATGACTTATATCTTTTACACTATTTCCTTCCTGTGATAATATAAAGCCAAGGTACATAAAATCTTCACATGCCTCGATAATGTAAATTCCCATCTATAGTCAAGTCATCTACTTTTGCACCAGCCACTAGATACTACGTCTTACTAAAATTTTATCTTCAAACCCTACTTAATGAAGGTTTCCGTCAATTTTCTTATCATATAGGTAATATCAAACCGATCTGATGCTATGATGACTTGATCATCTGCAGACAACTTTTATAATACATATACACACACAACCATCATCCACCATCCACCTCCACTCCCATCCTTCTACATTATTCTGCCATTTTTTCAATACCTTAACCAATTAAAGCTTAAACAGAGTGGGAGAAAAACAGCAAACTTGTAGTAAACCCTTTAAAACTTTACAAACATTAACTTCAAAAACTTTGACAGATGTTTTCCCACCTGAACAGCACTTACCAGTCCCTATAAAATAAATTGCTCTTACGTACGTCAGATGAAGGCCACAATTACTAACTTCACCGGTACCGTGTAATAAGCGTTTTCTAGATCTACGAAAACCATGTGAATCTCCAAATTTCTAACTATCCTTTTACTTAAGTTGTGTCAGAATAAAAATATCCCCACATGACCTTCCTGAGGTAAAACTAGCCGGCTCCTCTCTAATCACTTTCAACCTCTATATTCTTATTTTTATAATGCGTCCATATAACCTCCCGATAGATGACGTGACAATTATCCTTTTGTTTTACCTACAGTTTGTTCTAGCTACTTTCTTCTACGAGTATATTGAAGTAATATATATGCCAGTTAAATAATAGTGTTAGTTTCCATCCCTGTGGCATTTCCTGTCCCTCAATAAGACCTCCATTAAAAATACTCTGCAGTAATTCATTCACACGCTTCGGACTATTCTTAATGAGTTCTATTGGAATGTTTCCAGGTCCTGGCGATATCCCATTTTTTTTTCTGTGTCAGTGCCCTATAAATTTCTTCTTTCGTTACTCCACTCACCACCTCCTGCCTTCTATCCCTGAGATCAGAAAACCTTACATTCCCAGCAAATACCTCGCGGTTTTCTTTCGGTTGTCACTGTTCCTTTTAATTTTTTATTATGTAGAAATTGTAAAATTTATTTTAAAATGCCAGAGTTAATAAAGTTTTTTTTTTAACATAATCTGTTAAAATAATAGTTTTACTTTTCTGGTATCATAGATCTAAGGCTATACTACAAGAAAGAAAGTATGGTAATCATTCATAAAATAAGGTATGTGTATTGAGTGTTTAAAGTTTAATATCTTTTGACTGCATGAACCGATTTTTATGAAATTTTGTACAGCTACTCTTGTATATGGGCAATTTAATTTTAAAGATTTGGGGCTATTATCTCAAGCGGGTGGATACATAGTTTTTTGGTGTTAATTTTCTCAAAAGTTTGCAAATATAACCCCACTTTTTATTCAGTTCAGTACATGCGTCTACGCTTATCTCACCATTCGTTTAAAAAAAATTGTTCCAAAAATCACAAAAAGCTATTTTTTAATTTATTGCACACTTTTAACTGATTTTTTGTCCTCCTTGGTATAGTAGTAGTGGAAGTTACACCCAAAAAAACATACTTTAGAAGCAATATTGGCGTGAAGAAGACAATTAAAGTTTAAACATATCGATTTTTTGAATTTTTTAAAACTTTTTGGTTTGTTTTCAGTATAATTATTTTTTCGCTATATAAATAAATAATACCAAGAAAGTTTTACAACTTTTTTGTGAGATTTTTTACGTTATATTAATTTTGATTACATCACAATTAAATTATTAATATCTCAAAAATTTATATTGACTAGATAAAAATAATGAAAGTCATCGATTTGCAATTTAAATATTAAGACTCAAATTTTCTTTCTTTATTTTTTTTTTTTTTACCAAAGAAATATTCATCTGCAAAATACGATAAAGTAATCTGATGATATGGATTGCATCAATTTTATGCGAGCGAGTGTGTGTCTTGTAGAAAAATTTATTCTTATAAATTTTTGTAAATGTATTTCTTAGAGATAAATTTTTAGATTTATTGAAACTTTTGGCAGATTATTTTACAGAACACCGATAGCTCAAAGTGATATGTTAACATATTGATGATAGCTATACATCCGTCACTTTTGTACGCGAGATAAATATTTTATCTTCATATTTTGTTTATTCATTTACTTCACATCGATATAGAAAGAATCTCTTAAATTGCTTATATATAAAAATAAATTTAAATATTCATAAAATATATAATATAGTAATTTGTTTTATTCAAACGTGATTGAGTGAATATGGGTCCTCACCCCCCATCAATCACTCACTCGCTCGCTCTCTCTCTCCATCTCTGATATTTTAAAATAGATTTTATACTTTTAAAAATGTATGTACTATTTTCTGATAAAGTAACAGCCGTGCATTACGAAAGTGCTCACAACACAAAACAACCAAACCCGTGATACTAATACAAACAACTACTGCCCCCTGGTAATGCAGTATGTTGTGCAATACTTCATAGTAGATAGAATTTATTAATTTTTTTCTTAACATTACCTATCCCACTCTTTCTTATAAAATCACTCCTGTAAAGTATAAGAGGCTCCGTAAGAGTTGCTTTCCTTGAAAGTAATGAAGCTCATTACATGATCAGTTATTAAAGTGAACAGAGCGAAGATTGTAATTGCGTTACTGCGGATTTTGTGTCTTATTTATACAGGTGTCCTTTAAAGGTGAGGTCAAACTCTAGGAAGTGATTCTACTTAACAAACCGAAGAAAAAATGTTCAGTGAACATAGGTCCTGAAAACGCATATTTCTCTATCTGTTGGCCAGTTTGTGTTTTTTAAGAAACTGTTGGAGATAACGCTATAAAATCTTGTACTTTACTTTAAACTAACATATTTTAATAGGCAAAAAAATACCGATTTTCTTCGTCGACGAATTTCAAAATGGCAGTCGTTTCAATTTTTCTATCTTTAATATCCTTGAAATTATTAGATTTATCAAATTGTGTTGTAAATTATGAAATATTGAAAATCATAAAATTATGAAGCATTTTTTTGTGAACAAAACGACGCCGTATTCGTAAAAATCCGACGACAAACAGCAGAGTTATTACAAAAAGTAGGCCTAAACCGATATGGAGGCCTTGTTGTTTTTTTTAGTTATCGAGGTTTCTGATTAAAATTGCTAATTTTAGCAATTTTAATTAGAAATTTGGTTTAGTTATCAAGTGAGTCACGATAATAAAAAAGACAAGATGGCTGCCATATCGGTTTAGACCTACTTTTTGCAATAACTCTGTTGCTTGTCGTCGGACTTTTACGACTAAGATGTCGTTTTGTTCAAAAAAAAAATTTTCATACTTTTTATAATACAACACATTTTGATATACTAATAATTCCTAAAATTTTTAAGATTGAAAAATTGGAACTACCGCCATTTTGAAATTTTTTGACGAAGAGTATCGTTATTTATTTATTTTTTATTTAAAAACGTTAGTTTAAAAGAAAGTACAAGGATTCTGTTGCGTTATCTCCAACAGTTTCTTAAAAAACAAAAACTGGCAAACAGATAGAGAAATATGCATTTTCAGGACTTATGTTCACTGAACATTTTTTCTTCGGTATGTTAAGTAGAATCACTTCCTAGAGTTTGACTTCACCTTTTAAGGACACCTCTGTATACTTTGGTGTGTAATTAAATATTTGTCTCTCTGAAAAAGGCTTCAGTAAAGATCATTTTACTCTGTTTTCCTGGTATGAGATGTTGGTTATTCTTGAATATAACTCAAGACCATGTCAGTTTACCTGTAAGATTTACGATTTGACAGATCATACATAAAAAAAAATTAACAACTGGGAATAATAATGGTATACCTTGAAAATATTGTATAATAAATTACAGATTCCTAATAGACATTTTAAAATTAAAACTTTTCCACTATTTTAACTTAAATGTATTGTTTTAAGGCTTATAGGAGTGTGAAAAAATTAAAACCTTAATAGATTGTTCCGTTCCATGTTGAGCCGGTTGGTGCTGCACTCTAGAATCTACTAGCGCTGGCCGGCGAGTTAATCCAATATGACCATTCTACGTTAGAATCCCGCCCAGTGCGGTCGTGTTTTCATTTCAGTCCAAGGGGACTCATAGTTTCTTGATAATGTTCAAGTTCAATTATGACTAAGGTGTCATAAATTCTTAAGGTTAATGTAACTATTGTAATTCAATCAAAATGTCAAGGGCGACAAGAAATTAAGTATAACCATTCAAAAAGAACATATCGTTGCTTCATTTCATCATCTACCATCTCATCAAAAATACAGTCCACACCAGCTCTAAATTCTACTATAGATTTAATGAAAAAAAGTTTTTTTGTTATAATTTAATAATCAAGTAATAATTTCTATTTTTAACCATTATACATAATACTTTTTTTGATAAGTATGTAGGTGTTTGCTTTAGTTTGCAGTCAGTTTTATATTGATATGGGCAAAATATCTGTTACTGCATGATATCCAAACAAATTTTTTAGTAAGAATATGACCGGTACAGAAATAAATTCCGATCATAGATTGGTCATAGAAGACAGAGTTAAAAAATTGAATTAATTATTTATTGATAAAGAATTATGTAATGGAGAATAAAATAAATTTTCTAAAAATAAATAAAAATTGGTTTAAAATAGAAAAAAAAAAAAAGTTAATTTCAGCGTTATAAAATCTGCGATTTAGAAAAATATTTTTATTTTTATAAGTTTCTTTTGTAATTACTATCTTCTTTTTGTTTGACGTATTTAAAAATATCTACAATCCATTTTTTGGAACAGCGAATAAATATGGTTGAATCTCTACAATTGACTTGACGGAGAGAAAGCTATCAGTAGTTAACTCCTCTGTATTCCGCTTACTCTGGTTGGCACTATATAACTGATGGCGATTGATGATAATGACAAATTTTTGGGCGTGTGAAATAATGCAGTCCTTAATATCTGACCGGGATTTTAACACAAAACAACCAGATGAAAGGCAGAGATTTCCAAGGAGATCAGCAATTTTATGTTAATGAAAATTATTATGATGGTTTTACCATCATCAATTTTTAGTAACTTAATAAAACTTTGTTTTAGTTAAATTAAAATAATATAAGTGAAAAGAACTGTATTAAAATCATTAAGCCTGAAATAGGATATTTGGAGGTTGCATGATAACAGTAAATTTGGTTGAACGTAATTACGAATTTGGTTTCGATTTTGATGAAACTTGAAATATAAATTTTAAAAAAATGATCTTAAATTAGAATAATAAAAATGTAAATAGTGTTAAAAAAGTTATTCCCAAAGTATCCCTTTCAGGATTAACGTAATAATGACAGTATTTTTTTTTTAACCTCCGGGA
This sequence comes from Lycorma delicatula, assembly GCF_047948215.1. Lineage (NCBI taxonomy): Eukaryota > Metazoa > Arthropoda > Insecta > Hemiptera > Fulgoridae > Lycorma > Lycorma delicatula. Next base: position 32,326,863 of record NC_134464.1, on the reverse strand, counting down.
CTACCTAACGGTGGTCCCGGATGAGATGAATGACAATTTTTGTACTGTGTGAAAATGCCATGCATGACCGGGATTCGAACCCGAGACCCCTGGATGAAAGGCTGAGACGCTACCACTCGCTTAAATAAATGTTGATAGTAAAAGATTTTTAAACTGATCACGTTACACATGTTTTAAGTTTAATCAAAATCGGAGGTGATGTTAACATAATCCAATATTGAAAAAATTGTTGGCCTCCGTGGAGCGAGTGGTAGCATCTGGGCCTTTCATCCGGAGATCCCAGGTTCGAATCCCGGTTAGGCATAGCATTTTCACACACGCTACAAATCATTTATCTCATTCTCTAAAGCAATACCTATCGGTGGATCCGGAGGTTAAAAAAAAAATTGGATTATGTTAATTAACTTCACCTCCAATTTTTATTATACTTAAAACATGTGTAACGTGATTACTTTAAAAAATAATTTATTGCCATCATTTAGTTATTCAATTATCTATATTGTTATATAAAGAGGAAGATGGTTTTTATTTGTTCTGGATAAACAAAAAACTACTCGAATAGTCACAACTAAAGTTTTATCCATGATTCTTAGCATAATTGGAGAGGTTTTTGAATAGATATCAACTCGAAAAAATATAAAGAATAAATATATATATGTGTATATATATATATATACACACACGCGCACTTCCGAATAACCGTGGTCTGTTAAATCGAGAGTGTACTTGATGGGTGCAAAGGTTAGCCTTCAACCTAACAAATACTTCGTTTGAATTTTGAAAATCCGACGATTGTTTGCAGAGATATCATAAGAGCACCCATTGCACCTCCCAAAACAGCACTCCAGGCGCAACCCGTCTTTTACCAGTTGATGGTTTAGCCTCCCGTGAGGTGCATACCTCACCACCCTAGCTTTACACGCAGTCCCAACAGGAACTCCATTATTGTTAAACCGAAAATTTTTTTATTTTATTTTATTTAACGTAAATTTAATTTATTATTTTTTCTAATCCTATTATTATTTTAATTCTTACTTTCTTTTATTATTATTTTTGTAATATTATTCATTCGATTGATTCGAATCATTCAGTTCAAACCCACCTAACACAGTGATAGGCCGGCCTCCGTGGCGCGAGTGGTAGCGTTTCGGCCTTTCACCCGGAGGTCCCGGGTTCGAATCCCGGTCAGGCATGGCATTTTTCACACACGCCATCATTCAATCATTCATCTCATCCTCTGTACAGTAATGCTTAACTGCGGCCACGGAGGTTAAACAAAAAAAAACCAAAAAAAAAAAAAAACAGTGATAGACTCACAGTTCATTAATTCAATTTATTAAAGCTTGTGCTTCAACTGACAAATTTCCACTACTACATATTTTATATATACATATTTTGTATATAAAATATGTATATATATATGTATAAATATATCTATATACACGAGACTTTTTGAGATGAAATATATCTAAAAAACACTCAGTTATGCCAAGAGACATGGGTAAAGATTTAGTTGCGATTGATTGAGTAGTTTTTTGTTTATCCCTAACAAACAAAAACCCTCTTAGTATAGTTATATAAATATATTTGTGCATGTGTGCGCGTGCGCGCGCTCGAAAGGGTGTAGGCGATTACACATAAACCTACTCAGTGCATGTACGATCCCACACAAGCCCTTCTGAAATTGACGATATAATAACTTTTACTTATACATATAACACTTTAAAAAAAAAATCAGTAAGTTAATGCTAATTCTGATTTTAGTTTGAGAAAGGAACATATAGGACTGACTAATTACTAAATTCTAATTCTTATATAACTCATCGAAATATAATAATTAAAAAATTCTTCAATAATAAAAAAATTAATTAATTTTGTTGCTACAGAAACGATTTTATAGATTCTTACTTCCGTAATAGCAGGTGTAGATGTCACATCCATGAAGACTTTTGTCTTTGGAATGAATTTTAAGTTGATTTTACAGCGGTACCTGTCTCCGATCCTGTTATTATGCCAGAAACATAACACAAACAAGTCAGGCTTGAAAAAACGGGTGGGGATTTTTCAGGGTTAAAAATATTATCTGTATACGATCAACTTTTTTGTTTTATTTTCTTCGGTAGGGAAGAAGGTAAGTAAAGAAGAAAAAAGGTACGAGAGCACTGCAAGTTTTTTTTTTTAAGATTGTGCCTCGCCCATCTTAGACAAACACTATGCAAAGAAAATTCTCAGTTAAAATTACACGAAACAGAACTCGCGTAGACGGGTGAGCATCGTACGTAACTTATTTGGTGAAATACATTAACACTTACGCAAGTAGGAACACACACGTAGGGACTCGCCTGTCAAAGGAATTAGATAACAATTGTGTATTAGCAGGACGGAGTGGACATATCCCTCACAATAACATTAATTTTTTTTTTTTCAAGAATTGAAAACCAGTAATCCCAAAAAAGTTAAAGAAAATAATAAAAGTGCACTAATGTATTAATTGTATTTATAACGATAACTTTTAAAATAAACGTTTATTCAAAAAAAGTACGTAAAAATATATAAATAAAATAAATCTACTTTAAACTACTAGTGATAAAATTTCTCATAGTCTATTGATACAGTAAAAAGCTGTCAAAATAATTTGTTTTCATTTATTCAAATATTTTTATTCGTTACTAAAAATAATTATCCATGAAATCTCTCGGTTGATGCAGGAATACAATGCTACAGAAAGAGTAGTATAATTTCTGTCACAACAAGCCCTGCCTCTCACAGCCGAGTTTTTATTTTGTTTTTGATATACTGTTCAAATAACTGCATTATACATAACCCAAGTATTTCATAAGAAATAATATATACCTATAATTTGATACCTTCATAAAAAAAAAAATGGTTTTTAATAAATTTTTTATCTCTTTTTTATAAAATAATCAGCAGTTTTAATTTAAAAAAAAAAACTTAATACAAATACAAAAATGCATAATGAACAGATTAATTTTTGATTAGTTAACTTTTGTACAAGAAACTAATTATGATAAAAAAGCCCAATAAATATGGTATATTTTTGTAAAAAGAAACATTTTCCGATTATGTTTTTTAAATTAAATCTCAACCCATTTGTGCTTACTTTGTCTTACTTACTTTGTGCTTACTTTATCTTAGCAAAATAGATTATTATGCAAAAGTGAACGATGTATCATTGTAAGTTTACAAACCACGAGTCAGTTTTGCCGCTTTGTAATTGTGCAAGTGCCTTTGTAATTATGTGTCGCCGTAAAACTTATTTTAATTTCTGCTTAAATAAAATCATACTACATCATCCAAGAAAGATATTCAGACATGTATAAAAAAAAGACGAATCCGTAATAATAAAATTAAAAATTTGTGTAATGGGCTTTTGTAGAGAAACGCATTTAAATTTGAGATATTTACATTATAGAACGAACATTTTGAGGGTTTTGTTTAAATAGACATTATTACACTAGCGGTTGGAAAGGGTGTATTACCTGATATTGATTTAGTAATAACTTAATAAGGTTGTTTAAAATCAACCATGATCAACTCTGATCTTGTAAAAACTTGAATAAACTTACGCGTATTTACTTAACAAAATAATAAACTAATTTAGGTTCAAAAACGGCACATAACACGTGGTCAGAAGCAAAATTAACCGTAATCTTGTCTATGTTTACAAAAAGATAAAATTAAATAATAAATTTTATACGTATACCGTTGGTGTATAGTATAAACACAGCCTAATAAACATTCTGTTTTAACTGAATTTTGTTGGTTACACAGCCCTTTGTGAGGGCGTATCTCGAGTAATGCTTTTGCAAAGATTAATTCCACTTTTATTTTTCTGTTTTTGTTAAAATAAACGTATATTTCAAGTTTAATTAAAATCAAGAGGTAAGGACATTAATTCACAATTGCCTCTGTGTTTGATACCAGTAGGCTATTTTTACTGAAATCTCTTTTTACGTGCGCTAATCTTCTTTTCACATCATTCTTACTTCGTACATCTGTTGTTTGTATTTATATTAATTAAATACTTTTCTCTATTCTTGTTAGCATATACTATTTTAATAGTTTACATTTCTCTTTCCTAACTCTTTTCATTACTTTTGTTTTATTCTTAATCACATTCATTTTAAATTTCTCTCCTAATTTTCCGTTCAATATTTCATATGATTTATTATTTTCAGCTTAATAACAATATCATCAGCGAATCCTTGAATTAAAACTCCGAACTGAAGTTTTTTTTCTGCCTTTGTTGCTTATTTTGTACACTAATTGAAGATATCTTGTATAAAGCTTACCTTTTTTTATCATATAGTTTATACGCTACTTGTAAAATTTATATGTAAATAATGCTTATTTCTCTATATTACTTTTTACATCGCGTATTTGTAAGTTGTGCCTTCGAGAATTCCATGGAAAATTTGTCTTATTAAATCAGGCAATCCTATCGTAATAACATTATTATTAATTCGGGTAAAGTTGGATCATGTTTATGTTGTACGTATAAAAAATTGAAGTTCTTTTTACATAAATAAAAGAATTTAATTTCAACGAACGATATTTTTAATTTAATTGTTTAATATTTGAGGATGAGGTACGTAAAAGAATGATTTTTTAAATTGCATTTAAGATTAATGGTAAATTGATAATTATTTTTAAAAGAATTTGGATTATCATAATTGTTGTTGATGTATCCAAATTACGAACCACTAAGTGTTTAAAAGACAGCGTTGAAACTTTCGTAATTTTAAAGAAATTTATGAAAAATATTTAGTAGAGACTACATGGAATTTTCTGTTTATTAAACGACATTACACAATATTTTTAGACGCAGCAGTTTTTAAAAGAATGTAAGAAAAAAAACAATATCGACTCAAATAATAATAATAATTACATAAAAATAGTAAAAGTAAAACTGGTGTATTAAAATTATAAAAATATTTTTTTTTTAATTCATTCATTTTCTTTATTCATTATTATTCCTTACACTTAAGAAGAATCTTCTAACGATCAAATTAAAATTAAAATAAATAATTTATAGATTCAAGCAATGCTGCTTGATGACACCCACTAACTTTCTAAATAAATTAAAATTAAATATGCCCGACGACAAATAAGATAATATTCATAATTATTATAAAAAAGCTCTACAGAAAAGACCCTGGTGATTGTATGTAAATTTATGATATTCATTGTAAATAATTTTCCTAACAATCAGATTAATGATCTTCTAATGAATAAACTTTTTAAGTAGAATTTTTCATTACGATTTCAAACTGTTATTCCGAACATCAAAATTAAGTCGCTACAAATCGTTCTCCGAATATAAATATAATACCGAATGAGCAACTTAAATAACCGTTTTGCTACAGACTAAACATATTTTCAACATTCGCCGAACTTCATAAACGGGACGTATTCCCGAACATCATGAATTGATTTAGGACACCAAAATGAGCAAAATCGTACATATCGTCCTTTTTTGCTTTGTTTTCTCCTGGACGCCATTTTGTGATTTTCAACAAAAACATTATAATTATATATTATAATTTTTATTAATTTACTATTATTAGTTATTATTAGTAATTTTTGTTACATTTAGTGAAGGAAATACAAACAGGCAAAAAATTATCAGCTGGCATTAAGGTGCGCAAGCGTCCTGCTGGTTAATTGTCTGCAATAACTTGTCGAAGGTTTTTACAAATGAGGTATCATTTTATTCAAAATATTATGTTAATAAATTTTGGAAAAGTAAAAATTTGATTAAACAAATAATTACAAAGATATTGAAGATTATAAAATTAAATTTAGCCGTTATTTTGAAATTTTGAAGATGAAGTTTTCAAAATCTTTTATTTTGTAGAATAAAACACTAGTTTTACCCATCTTAATTTAAATAGGTTTACCCGTTCTTCAGAAATAATTTTTTCATGTTGAAAATCACAAGATGGTGTCCAGATAAAAAACAAAGCAAAATAGGACTTATGTCGATATGAACGATTTTGCTCATTCTGGTGTCCTGAATTAATTCATGAAGTTCCGCGAATACGTCTCGGAACATTCTGAATAACATTTTACCAATGAAAAAAAGCTGAAGAAAAAAGCTGACAACACAGTTATAGGCCTTTCCAATCACGCGGCTAAGAGTTGTTTCTGATGCACTACTTACCCACACAACTTCATTTAAAATATTTATCATATTATTTAAATATAATTTTTTCGTTTATTTCATTCAATGATCCTAACTAAAGCACGCGCACACACCATATTTAATTCGCGCGGAAGTGGCAGTACTAAAGGCGATCGTCGAAACTAACTAAACTAATATAATTTTACAAATTATATAGAACAGATTTCACTAGTACGGTCGACAGACTGCTGTAGCCGTGAGTCTTAACGCACTAGGTACCGAGTCGACCGATCGATCGAGTTCGAGATCCAGCCAGGCTGAGTTACTTTTCTTACGCCTTAAATATTATTCATTTATTCAAATTTTACCGCTCACCTGAGACATCACAACATAACATTCGACTAGAAGAGAGTATTTTGTGGTGGGGGTTCGATTTTGAAAAAGTTTTTTTTTGCAAATACTGTTATTTTTTAATTGTTAACAAATGTGCCCAAGAAAAATATGACCTTAATTAGGCGAAATCTGGGGATACTGAGAGTGATCTTGCTCTATAGCCTCACCACCTTGACTTTTTAAGTTGTTAATTTGATGGCGTCAATGGATCTTACATAGAAGTAATCTGAGTAAGTTTGGTCAAAATCGGCCCAGTAGTTCTGAAGATATAAGGTGATTTAGAAGCCATCACCGAATATACTAACGTTTACATCCGGAAAATTTCCATCCGGTTTTTTTTCGGTTCCTTAGGTGTAAAAACGTCAAAATCCGATGAAAAACCGCATATGCCCAAATTGGACTGATTACATTACTTTCTCGTTTAGAGCTATAGCGCTGTGTAGAAATTAAAATAAAATTAAATGTAAATTAAATTCTGTATTTACATTTGTAAAAGTTTACATATTTACCATATTTTTTCTAAAGACGTTCAAAGTGGGCGCCCTGTGCAACGATGGAATTTTGTGCCAAATGATTGAATGTCGCCGGAAGCAAAGTTTTTGTCAATGCGATCGATTTCTTATTATAAATCATATTATAATATGAATTCAATAATCGATATTTATCGATGAAGCCTTTGGTTCACTGATTGTGTGGGGATTTGATTGATAAATTCTATCCTTCAAATATTCCCCAAGAAAATAATCACAACTAAACAGATCTGGGGAGGCCACCGCCGCTATACCGAATATGCAGTAAAAGTTGCTGAAAGTTCGTTCTTCAGTAAAAACCGCGTGAACGCGTGCCAATTAATCCTTTGGTGCGTTACTAAGGTTGCTAATTTTGTAGGAAGATGCTTTTTCACCATCTGTTAACTGAATATAGAATTCTTCGATACACTTTTCTACTTTTAAGTCCGGTCAAAAAATATTTTTCTCGCTACGCGATTATCAGAAACAGCACACCATACACTGATTTTTTCATTGTGAATTGGACGCCGTAACATTCGGTGAAGATTTTCAGTTATCCTTCATCTGGTGTTCTGCGATTTGACACTCTTAGATAGATAAGCGAAACGAATTGTTGTCTAACATGAAATACAGTATCGGGTCTATCTGTCCATCGACAATGTGTTTGAGAAGCCGGTCGCAATAATTAAGACGTTTCGGTTTGTCTGTTCCCACAAATTGCTGTATCGTTCAGCAATTTTGCAATTTGCATTTTGGTTTCAAATTTAAATCGTGAAGATTCTTAAGGCAAGATGTTAATTTTTTGAGTTAACTTTCATATAGATTTTTTTGGACCGGTTACAATTCTTTGAATATCGGCTGTCGTCTGTGGAGTTCTAATAGAAACTCGTCTACTTAGTTTAGCTTTTGAAACAGACGTCGATTTATATTATATTTAACTTGATTGTCTATACTACTCTTTATTGGGATATTGCCATTGGGAAGTCGTTTCGTAAATATTTTAGGCGTTTCTTGAAAGGATTCAGAACGTATATCAGCTTCCAGTATAGCAGCCCTTTCTCCATTGCATTAGGGATTTTAGAAAAATATAACTGCAAAGAACGAAACTATACTGCACTGAAGCTTGGACTGTTTACGGTTGCCGATAATAGACGTTAATTGTAACATACAGATTACTCAACCCTAGTAGCAGTGCCAACTTCGTGGCACGAGTGGTAGCATCTCGGCCTTTCATCTGGAGGTCCCGGGTTTGAATCCTGGTCAGGCATGGTATTTTCGCATGCTACAATGTCATTCACCTCATCCTCTGAAGCAATACCTTACGATGGTCCCGGAGGTTAACAAAAAAATCCCTAGTAGCAGCAGTGACGGTAGCTTACTCAAATAACTGCACTTCGAGCCGGCCCAAATTGGGTTTTGAGTTGCTGGGTTTGTTAATTTTGCATTACTCAGAACGCCAAAGATAGGTATCATTTTTAAATGATTAAAAATTCGTCAACTAAATATTTACCGTTCCAACTTTTATTTAACTATAGGAGATTTATATGAAGACGGCTGTTGCGTGAATAATTGTAGTTATGGGATTTAACTTTTAATTCTTGATTTTGAAAATCGGACATGAAAAATGAATGTTACCTTCGGTTAATCCTTCATCGTAAACGCAACCCTAGTATTCTATTATAGTATGTTGCGCATTATTAACAGCACCTTTATAATACTCATTTACAACAACTTAAGTGACGGCATCAGCAAATTGAAACAATCTGCAACATTTCACAAAGATTTCATAACTTTTGCCACTCTGGACAAAATTTATTAATTATCATTATTTTCTTTTATCCACTCTTTCTAGGGACTGAAGGTTGAAAAATTAACTATTAAAGGCAAAATTGATCCCTCTCCTCGAATAACTTTTAATTTCCCAACATTACTGAATAAGAAAGAATATCAAAAGCCTTTGAAAAGTCGATAAATAGAATATAGTTATCCAAATTGATATTATCGTTAAAAAACGAGGGAATAATTTCTTAAACACTAGGCCGTTCCAAAATCCGTAGTGATAGTTGTCCAAAAATTCATTCACCTATTGAGGTGAATGAATTTTTATATGTATATTGAAAGTTTTCTATGTACACACCGTTCAACAATTTTATCTGTCAATTTTATACAGATTTTAAAAATCTCCTGATATTTTACTTCATGACAACAGTCTATGTTTATAAATAGGGTGAACTATTACAGTTTTTAAAATGTCTATGAAACACCTTTAATATATATATATATATATATATATAATGACTGACGAGTTATTTTATCATATAATAAATTTATAGTCAGAGATTCTTATTAAACCAGGGCTTTCAAATTTATTTTTAAAAAAATTATGTTTATGAATATTACTATTGTTATTTGAAGCATAATGTACTGCGTAGGTTAACCATGCAGGGTATTATATAAAATAAAAATACTGCTTTTAGGTCTTATAGCTTGAGGGATTCCGGGTCTAGTTATGTTGCGAATCGGGTTAGCGTAGTGTATATATATATATTTTATTTTTGTTATTTTCCTGAAACACAATTGAGTAAGCATCCTGTGAAAAGTATAAATTCTAACCTCTTTTCTCAATGTACTTCTGAAAATCTAGAAATTGTATTTTCAACAATGAAATAAAAAATATACTCTGCTCCTTATTTTTCTTTTCGTAGTGAAAGAAAAAGAAAGCATAAGACTTATCATCAGTCAATATTAAATTGGTCTTTCGCGGAGTACACAAGAATAACCACATTCACAAACCTACGCACTTGTGCGCGTTTGTACGAGCACACACATCCATGCACACATATACATCCTAATATTTTATATATATATATATATAGGTATAACAGATGTTTAGAAATGTTGAGCTTCTTTTTCTTAAAATGCTGACTATTTTTATTAAGTTTCCTTGTAACATAGTGAAGGTTGGTTTACGGATTAACGAGAAACGGACGGAAGTTGAGTTTTGTTTCTGATATTGATTCTTTACAAATATTATATTATGTAGGCTATATTTTTTGAAGAAAAGAAATATAATAATATTTTTTTCCCAGGGTTTTTCTTTTGTTAATTTTACAGTATCCTTACAAAATATTCTGATATAATAATAATAATAATATGTTTACATTATTTTTAAATTTAATGTGTAGTTATGAGATAAGCTTTAGTAAAATAAAATTTTTGTGAAGATAGTTATGAGTATTCTGATTACTTTCCCGGATACATAATTACGACTACAGCTATCCAATTTATTTAATTTATTGTAGTACATATCCAATTTTCCTTACAGATTGGAAAGAGTTGGGTAGAAGTGTAAGACAAGGATGTTGTTTGTCTCCCACTTCTTTTAATCATTACGTAGAAGACATATTTAATAATTGTTGAATGGGATGAGAAAGAAGTAAGTACTGAAGATCAGAAGATCGTTTGTATAAGATTTGTGGATGGCTTGGGGATACTGGCGGATGATATTGAAATATCACATAGGATGACTCTGTAACATCGATTTCAGTTACAAGAGATACAGGATGAAATTTAATGAAAGGAAACAGAAGTTATGAGAGTTAATTACAAAGAAAATATAAAAGTGCAAACAAAAGAAGGGAAAGTAGAACAAGTTGAGAAATATAGTTATTTGGGAAACATGATAAATGATAATTATAGTTAATATAATAATAGCCGTGGCGAAAAGGCCTTTAATAAAAGAAAACAAACTGTTTTGTATAAAAAAATAAATTTGGATCTAAAGAAAAGACTGATTAAGTTATACGTATGGCGTGGGCATTTATACGGTTGCAAAACGTGGACTTTGGGTAAGAGAGAGAGAACGATAGGATTCAAGCTATGGGAGTGTGGGTGTGCAAAATGAAGAATAATAAGCGGATAGAAAAATTTAGTAACGACGACGTATTCAAAAGGGTAAAGGAAGAAGGAACACTGTTGCAAACAATTAAAAGGAAAAACGGCTACTGGATTGGTCGTATATTAAGAGAAAGAACTATATTATCAACCGTGATTGAAGGTACTGTGAATAGGGAAAGGAAAAAAGGAAGAAGACTGAAGATAATAGATAACATCAAAAATGGAAGTTGCAAAGTTTGGAGCAGACTGGAGGCCTCAGTGGTGTCAGCGACCTGCCAACGAGCAGATTATCTCAAGATGATGATAGTATGTCACATCCGTTTGGATTTTGTCTGTTATGCAGCGTTTCATTGGAAGTTTAAAGTAGGGGCTAACTTCCAAAATATCTTAGAAAACAATGAGCCGATGTTATTGAATTTTTTTCGATTTTTTAAGGCTGTCCGTTTATATTCAAATATTTATGTTTTCTCAGTAGTATTTTTCATCTATTTATGACATTTGGTATAGCAGATGGTAATTTTATTGTTTTAGTTTAGATTATTAATGTAGTATTATATTACGGTTTTATTTAACTTTTAGCCACGTCACAGGCGTTTTCCATTTATGCTATCTTTTTATATTACTTGAGTTTAATCTAATTTTAATTGTTAATATTTATTTATTTACAATATAAATATCGTGTCCGGACGTTGATGACGATACTTTGTTGTACGTCCGGGGAAAAAATGATGATAATACTTATAATTGACAGTAATGCTAAGCGATCCACATTTTGCATGTCGCCGATTTTGAAGATCTTAAACTTTCATGAACCCCTCTAACCAAAAACATTTTACGAACGTAGTAATACTAAGTGTGTATGTTGGCCTCTTTATTGCGTGATATTTCCATACAAGGTGGACCGATTTGGATCAAATTTGGCAAGAGGATTTCTGTATTATTTTTTTTTTGTCTTCACTCATTTGACTGGTTCGATGCAGCTCTCCAAGATTCCCTATCTAGTGCTAGTCGTTTCATTTCAGTATACCCTCCACATCCTACATCCCTAACAATTTGTTTTACATATTCCAAACGTGGCCTGCCTACACAATTTTTCCCTTCTACCTGTCCTTCCAATATTAAAGCAACTATTCCAGGATGCCTTAGTATGTGGCGTATAAGTCTGTCTCTTCTTTTAACTATATTTTTCCAAATGCTTCTTTCTTCATCTATTTGCCGCAATACCTCTTCATTTGTCACTTTATCCACCCATCTGATTTTTAACATTCTCCTGTAGCACCGCATTTCAAAAGCTTCTAATCTTTTCTTCTCAGATACTCCGATCGTCCAAGTTTCACTTCCATATAAAGCGACACTCCAAAAATATACTTTCAAAAATCTTTTCGTGACATTTAAATTAATTTTTGATGTAAACAAATTATATTTCTTACTGAAGGCTCGTTTTGCTTGTGCTATTCGGCATTTTATATCGCTCCTGCTTCGTCCATCTTTAGTAATTCTACTTCCCAAATAACAAAATTCTTCTACCTCCATAGTCTTTTCTCCTCTTATTTTCAAATTCAGTTGTCCATCTTTGTTATTTCTACTACATTTCATTACTTTTGTTTTGTTGTTGTTTATTTTCATGCGATAGTTCTTGCGTAGGACTTCATCTATGCCGTTCATTGTTTCTTCTAAATCCTTTTTACTCTCGGCTAGAATTACTATATCATCAGCAAATCTTTATCTTTTCACCTTGTTACTGTTACTCCGAATCTAAATTGTTCTTTAACATCATTAACTGCTAGTTCCATGTAAAGATTAAAAAGTAACGGAGATAGGGAACATCCTTGTCGGACTCCCTTTCTTATATATTTCTGTATATGAAATCTATATAAATAATTTATATAAAAAAAGATAATCTTCGTTTTGTATGTGCCCTAATAACTTGTAAACTACTTAACCAATTTCGGTGAAAATTTCACAATTCGTTATTTATTTGTGCCGGAAGTGTTTACTAAGAACGATTTTTTTTAAATTCTAGTTTAAAGGGTTAAACGGGAGTAACAATAAAATTTACAATTTTTTTTTTTTTTAATTTTGCAGTGAAGACATTAACTTGATTTTTGGTGTATTTAATCTTCATATGAATATCTAAAAACGAATTTCTAGGTTTTTCTATGTTCTACCTTGAAAAAATAAACTTTATTTGTTTCTGGACTCAAGTCATATTCTCATATTAATTAGATAATTCCATTACATTACTGACTGATTTTGGTTACATATTTGAGCTATTTAATTGAGTGGTAGAGAATATAAGTCAATTTTTTAATTTCTTTTTTAGTTATCATTTTGTTTGATATCTTCAGATTGAATTAACTGATTTTTATAAAAGCTTGTACGATTATTTCTGAGTATAGGTCACTAATCCTGTTTAGTTTTGGTTACAATCGGTCAAGGGATTGGGAAATACGATCACTATGGGTCTCGCATCTTAAAATTTTACAAAAAAATATTAGTTTTTACATAAGCTTGCATCCTTATAAATATTAATATTTACTTAGTTATCCTTCTAAATTGCTGTGTGTTGAGGCCGAAGCTTCCAGTATCCAGAATTGCATAACTTTCCCGGTTTTGTTGGAAAAGTTATGCTACTTTTTGTCAGCTTTTTTCATGATATTTATTTCATTTTGTATAAAATTAAAACAACCGTATCCGTTATATAAATTTGATTTATTATTTTGCCCAATTATATCATTCAAGGAAATTCAAGAATTATTAATGAAATTTTCATGATAAATATAGATTGTTTTCTATTGATTAGATTAGATTTGTATGTTTTGTTTATCTGCAGACATTTAACTAAAATTTCACTCGGAGACTGAAACAAATTATAAAAAATATATATCGCAAAATATTAACATGTCATTGTTGCATACCTAGAAATTTATTTTCTTTCAAAATAAAAACCCGACTTTTCTATAGAAGATAAACTTTATTTTACAGCAATACGCCTTCAATCACTGTTTAAGCTGAAATTTATTATTTGTAAACTAAAATATTTAAATTTACGATAATCTAAATAAATAAAAGGTAATCTTCGTTTTGTATGTGCCGTAAAAACTCAAAAACTACTTAATCATTTTCTCTGAACATTTTACAATTCGTTATTTATTTGTACCGGCAGTTTTTAGTAAGAAGGATTTTTTGAAATTGTAGTTTAAAGGGTTAAAATGGAGTAACAATAAAATTTACTTTTTTTTCCGGCGGAAAATGATGATATTAACTTGATTTTTGGTGTGTGTAATCATTATGTGAACATTTAAAAACAAATATCTACGTTTTTTTTATGTACGACCTTGAAAAGTGTGAAGAAAATTAAAAATATGTTGAACAATAATTGTAAATCTTCCCCATTTCCGAATTGTTAAACGAGATATTCAGTAAAATTTGACCTTGCATATAATCTTCAGATAAATATTTAAAAAAACATTTTTGGGTTTTTTATTACGATTTTTTAGGAGGTGCGACGGTGTACCAACCAAGAACCCAATCTCACTGTTAATATATGTGGAACGCGACTGGATGTACTTGCCTCCGGTTACTTGACTAAAAAACATAAAACAAAAAAAAATTGACCGCGTCCGGATGCTATTTTTAAATAAAAATGGAATAATTATAATTTCTGAATGAAGTAAAATATTCATTGTTTATGAAAAAGTTAAAAAAAAAAAAATTATCCCAAAAAACCATATGACTCATTATTTTTTTGTACAATTTAATAGGGCATATTTCGTGAGGATATTTTTATGCTTACTAACAAATTAAAAATAATTATAGGTTAAATCTATCGTATTTATTTCACTTTTATAGATGAGTAATTATCTTTAATTTAGATTGATGAATCAATAAAAATATAAGTTTATTAAATTTTGAGTTATCCAAGCGAGATACGAACAAGTAAATGTTTATTATGATTTTTGGACTTTTAACATCGAAATAGAAGGGTTTATATTAAAAAATTACTTAACTTAAATCATTTTTTTTCTAACTCTATCAATTTTCCATATCAGTAAATAATAAATATTTCAAATAAATAAATATGCATTTGTGCACAAACATGAAATGAAACTGATGAAGAAGATTTATTATATTGCGCGCGCGCGTTTGTGTGTGTAGGATTTATCATATTTATTTAGATTTGCAATCATTTTCCATCAGGCACTGTAATTGGATTGGCGTGACTGAATAATTGGAGTAACAAGGAGAGGTTTGATAGTGAGAGTTTTTGAAGGGTTGAGGGTTGGATTTTATGAGATAACTGAATTTTCCGTTGCTACCTTGATCCACTTCATCATTGATGTGGAACAAAGAGAGCTGCAGGATGTGACAATACTAGTACGTATCCTTCCTTCATTGTACATTATTACTGTCAACTTTAGTTGTCTCTTCTCTTTCGTACTCGTTAAACTAAATGCGATTAGAAATTGGAACGAACCGGCTTGACTCGGTGTGGTTGTCTGCTCTTGCCCAGTTGTTGACTATCCTTTGTAAAGATAGTCACGCAAATTTAATGTACATATCTTTGTTTCCGCTCTTTGATTAGTGTCTACTGTATCAGAACGACGGATAACAGCATTCGTATTATTACCCGTTGTTAAACCTTTTTCCTTTAAATTCTTAATAACGAAGAGGAGAGAAAAATATCGTGAAATATAATTATTAATCTATCCCTTTTGCACTAAAATTTAGCTGTAATTTATTTCCCATTGTATTCATCAACATTTCTCTCTGTTGACAAATACTAGAAACTAAATCCGAGTTACCGATTGAATATTCTAAGCTCTTGTATAGGAATTAATTATTATTGATCCACCCCACCCAATTAACGCACATTTAAACAATAATAATCAACAATAATTCTCTTGTGCCTTTCATGTCTTTATTTTTTAAAATAAACAAATAAAATATCAAAATGCAAATCTAAAAGTCGACAAAGCGAAGTTCATATTCGTGGAGGAGCGCAGTACTGTTGTTTTGTTTGGCTATAGACAGAGATGGATTTATAACATAACAGTACAGTCTGGGCTTAATCGTACTGATCAAAGAGATATGCTTCTTGGCAATCCGTCGTAAACAAGAAATGTTGTCCGTTTAAAATAAGTAACTGTATTTTATTTACTTTTATTAGTAATCGTTTTTGTCTTCAGTGGTTTGACTGGTTTGATGCAGCTCTCCAAGATTCCCTATTTAGTGTCAGTCATTTCATTTCGGTGTACCCCCTACATCCTATTCCTAAGAATTTGTTTTTCATATTCCAAATGTTGCCTGCATGCCCAATTTTTCCCATCTACCTGTCCCTCCATTGTCAAAGTGACTATTCCAGGATGAGACAAGATGTTTTGTATAAATCTATCTTTTCTTGTAACACCTGGGTGCCCAGGTGCTCACCAACCATTTCGATTTAAAGCAATATCTGTTTCGGTTCCGCCTGCCGGCTGATGAGTTGTGTGTCTGCGGGGAGGTCCAGTCGAATGAGCATATGATGTTCGACTGTCCCGCTCTTGGAGGCAGAGACCGAGCCACCCTGGAACGCAGAGGTCAGAAGGAAACTTGGCCGCTCACAAACGGCGAGTCAGTGTGGCGAGAGCCGCATTGTCGGACCGTGCGGGAGTTCCTCGATGAGGTTGCGATGTTCAACCGTCATCGCTAGATTTAACGGTAAATTTATATTTTGGTTATATTGATTCCTATTGCGCCGCTGTGGGAAGTCTTTCTTGAGATAATGGCTGGCCACCAGCCAGATATAACCTCCAAGCGCTTTAAATGGTGGACAGGTACTAGCTGGCATTCAGCGACCGAAGCGTGACAGCCAAAATTGCTGTCTTTTTATTTTATTAACTGTTCTTTTGTTTTATTAGTAACAAGGGGTGTTTTAATATTGACAAGTGAGCGACTGGGACACGTAAGCGGGTGGTGTATAGCACCCTGCTTAATCCAATCACGCTGATAGGTAGCTCTGTTCGTCATAATATCATTACTTGAACCAAAGCAATTGATGTAAGAAATTTATACTTTATTTACTTGTACATGCTCTTATTAGTACGATATATTTTCATCATGCTTGTGTTTTAAAGAAAATTTCTATAGTATATGTAAATTTTAAAGGCGGGTCCTTCCTACAAACTGCCTCTAGTTGCCTCCTTTACCCCACTCCTATAACCCGACATGCGGACACATGGTAGTGGTTGCCACAAAAATAATACGTACGTGCTATTTAAAAATAATTTTCGTAATAACTACGCCGTCAAAGAAAATCATAACATTATATAAATAAAACAACTCTATATAATAAACAATATAAATGAACTATATAAATAAACAACTCATTTCATATACTTTTGCATTACGTCATTGTTGCTGTTTATTTATAGCAAAATCTTAGTTTAACATACTTAAAAAAACCCCATATACTTTCAAGAAATAAATTATAGTTGCCACAGCAAATCTACCAGCTTGTGACGTCACATGCTGACATCCCATTATATTATTGTTTTCCAAAACATTACTTTTGCTTGTAATTATTATTTCATTTCTCGACTTACAAACAATAGCGGCGCCCAAACAGTACATTTATGTTGCTGTGTGTTCAAATCTTTCCACTTGAGTTAATTACGTGTATAAAAATGCTTGATGTCTCAATCTTGTAAACAATATCATAAAAATTTATTCATGCAGTTAGAAATGAAGTCTTTCGTCACGTTTATATTTATTCCGTCATTCGTAGTGCACAATTTGTGTATAAAGAAATAAACTTTAGTCCAGTTTATATCGTATTCAGTGAAAGTATTCGGATAGCGTGTTTGTGCGGTAATATTATTTTATAACTACTCGTTGTTTTTCGCAAATTTTTTTAATATTATTTTTGGTTTTATTTTTGTTCGTGTGTTATGAGTGCGGATTGTTATGGCAGAATTTAAATCCGTAGTTAAGAAAGCACCTTAGGAGCCAAGCTTGTGAAATTATCAATAAAGTTCTAAAAGTAGGTAAATTAACTGATTTTAAAGGCATGAAATAACTATAACTGTTATTTTGAAAGAGTCAGGTTTCAAACGGCGTAAAACTGAAAATAAAATAAAACTTTTAATTGAGATATTCCATATCAGGTGGAAGAGAATTTAGTATTTCCAGGCAATGGCTAATTACAGACAAAGCAATGCTGCAATTGTTTAATTGGATGAAACGTACGTTTTAAGTTCGCACTGTTCGACAAAGTCGTGGTCTTATAGTATTTTTGAGAGACTTCATGTGCCGATTAATAAAGCTGATCGTATAATATTATAATTCATGCTGGAGGAGAATTCGGTTTTATTCCGAACGCATTACTAACTTGAAAAACCAGTTCGAAAAGTGGCTACTACCATGACAACATAAATACAGACAATTTGATGATATGGGCGCGTGAAAAATTGATTCCAAATCTTCCACCAATGTCAATAGCAGTTATTGAAAACGCCCCTTATCACAATACAGGTATTGATAAAGCGTCAAATTCTAACTCCAGAAGGAAAGATATAACCTATTGGCTGGAGAAAACGCATATTCCGTATAGTTCAAAAATGCTGAAACCACAGTTACATGACTTAGTAAAGATACATAAAACTAAAGTACAAAAAAATCACTTGGATGAAATTTTGAAAAAGTATGGGCATCGTCTTCTTAAACTTCCATCGTACCATCCTGATTTGAATCCGATCGGTATGGTATGCTCAGCCGTAAGAAGACATTTGGTGAATCATAACACTACATTTTCTTTCACAAATGTTGAAAAATTAACTACAGAGAAAATTAGTTCCATGAATGAAGATTGCTGAAAACCCTTTTATGAAAAAGTAAAAAATATTGAAAAAGAGTATGAATAACTGGAACCACTGAAAGATGAAATGACAGAACTTTATATTATACGTGCAGACTCTGATATTGAAAGTGAAAATGAAAGTGACAGTGATAGTGATTCGTTTAGCGAGGATGCTGGACTTGCTAGAAGTTTGAATTAAATACATGAAGAAAATTCAAGTAAGCTTTCATTTATTATTAAAAATTAATAATTTAGTACAAATAAAGGTTATAAAAGAATTAGTTACGCATTGTTTACAATTCGTAAACGTAAATATGATAGTTATTACCGCGTACAATATGATAATAAGTAATACTTCGATTTGATACGCGGATTGATGTTTTCAGGTCGAGCAGTAATACGCAGTCTGTTCGTGACGTCACAAGCTCGTACATTGGTTGGGCCTAGTATAATTCATATAAATCTTGAACAAAATAATAATTTTATTTTTAATAAATTACATAATATTTCGTTACTATAATAGTGACGTCATAATTAGATACGGTGCAAGTCATTGTAAATTAATTGATGTGAATTATGTGTAATACACGATTTTGGCTGCTGGTGTGAGGAGAAGTCACTGAGTGATGTTAAGAGCAATGGAGGGGATGCCTCCATTGCGTCGTAAGGAAGGACCCGCCTTCAGATATTACATACACTTTAAGAAAACAATTGCTCTTTTTTCAAAATAACAGAGCAAAAGATAAAATACATTTTTTATTCTAGTCGTAACTAAACTAAAGAAAAACTAATGTTTTATTAAATATTGAAATTAAAATGAATCAATTAATTCATTAATATGAAATTAATATAAATAAAAGCCAATAAATAATATAGTATTATTTAACATTATGAGTTGTGATGTGCGTCTGCGTCCATACACATGGACAATAATGTTTAAAACAGCAATCTAATCTGACGGTAGGAGTCGAAATTACTAATATTACTGGACCGTGACTGTGCACAGCAGTAGGTCGTAAACTCTCCAAATGTGAACTTCGCTTTATCGACTAGTATTTTATTTTAGTTACGTCAATTTTATTTATTATTTTTTTTATTATTTTCAAAATGAAATGTGTGTTAAAATATTGTAAATATACTGATTTTTTTATATTTTTACCTTTTTTTTGTTTCCTGAACATAAATCGAATAAAAATATTTTCAATTAGGACGCCCATTTATAAGCTGTAATCTAAATATTACTTTGCATCAAAGTTGGTGATTTTGTTTTTTGTAATTTTCCTACTGACGAGGGATTCTATTCAACTTTTCTGAATTTATAAATACGAAATAAAGAAATATTTTTTCAGCGGTGGAAATTTTAGTGTAAAATTTGAATAAATATTTCCACAAATCTGTGTAGTCGTTTTTTTTAAATTCGTTAACATAAATGTATACATGTTAATGTGGGCTTAAATTTTTGTAGAATAAATTCAAGATATCGTAAAAGTAGAATAATCCGAACAGTTTTTACAAAAAAGATATCTCTTTATTAAAACATAAGATAACAGCTATACCATAAGACATTGCATTTAAACTCATTTAAATAAATAATTAGCCGGCCTCCGTGGCGCAAGTGGTAGCGTCTCGGCCTTTCATGCGGAGGTCCCGGGTTCGAATCCCGGTCAGGCACGGTATTTTTACACACGCTACAAATCATTCATCTCATCCTCTGAACCAATACCTAACGGGTGGTCCCGGAGATTAAAAAATAAATAAATAAATAGCCCTATTCCCGAAGAAATGTTATTTAATATAATTAAATGACTTTCCAGTAGCGTAATTCTACCAAACTGAGCAATTAATTATTTCTACCTTGTGAAAACAGCTTTACTTATCTTTTTAATTAGGTTTAAAATATTTTGTTGCACTTTCATACTGTCTAGATCATTCCAGCTTCCCAGAATTTAATTTTAAGTGGATGATTGTGGATGGCTAAAATGGGAGTTGTGGAGGCCGTCATAAAGGTTTAATTATTTTTTCCACAACTCAAATGGCAGAAAAAGGTCCGAACCGACCTAAGCAAGGAATAAGATCTGAACGCTTATTATCACCAGTGCGCACATATTTAAGATTATGGAATTCTGGGGTGAGGTAGAGGCTAGATGATACGCTGTTTGAAATTTCACATAATGCGCCGAAAATTATGGGCGCAACGATCATCTTACTCTGACTCCAGATCTACTGTGCTGCCGAATTTTGTTGAATATATATATATATATATATATATTGTTGTATAATATATTTTTTAACATTTAAACTTCTTTCAAAACTGAGTTACATATTTATGAAATTCGTTCTTTCCCTTAGTTAAAATACTTTCGTTATTTTTCCTTTTAAATCTCGTGGCATAGATATTTAAAAATTAGTAAGGTACAGTGGTGTACTCCATATTTTTATTCTTAATATGAGTTTCATCCTGTGGTTATGGCATTTTGGTCTTCGAAAAGCTCTCGGCCTGACACAAAGATGGCGCAAGTATGACAAAATGACCATGTTATTTCTCAAGTATAATACTCTGTACGGCGTGCTACTGTTTCAGTTGCTGAGGTTTAGTTTCCTGTTGTGGCAATTGGGTGAACCAAATAAATTTTGACATTTTCCGACAAAAAGATAAAGCTGAAGTACGAGCTGTTAAAACCGGTTTTTTTAAAGATTTAACCCTGAAAGACATAAATAGAGTTAGATCCAATTATAAAGGAAAGGATTCTTCCCCTTTATTTTCAACGGTTAAAAAGAGTGGGCTGCTAATATATATAAACGTGGTGGTACGTCCACTCAAGGTGATAAACACTAAGTACTCTTAAAAACTACTACAAATGACGAAATCGTCACAAAAATCAACAATTTCGTATTAAATGATCGCAGACTGAAGCTTCGCGAGCTTGCTATATTGAAAAACTCGATAGATCGTGTTCACCAAATTTTACACAATGTTTTGCGTATGAAAATGTTTTTTGCCGGATGGGTGTCACTTTTGTACACAATAGACCAAAATCAAATTCAACTGAACACTTCTCGAGGATGTTTAGACTTATTTAAACAGGGTTTCTTCAATGTTTTTTTATATCCCCAGTAAGTATTAGGCTATTCAACAGTGCTATTGAGGCTAAACATCCTTCAAGACCAATGAGAAAGTGCTCATTCACCACGACAAGGCGCTTACACTGGCGTCTCGGGTTGTTGCTGGGTAACGTGATTGCCTACGCTTCGTAATGCTTTCGCATTCTCCGTACTCGCCGGCTCGGAACGATTATTTTTCTTCCTAAATAAAAAAATGGCTCATTGGACGAAGATTCATATCTAACGTGTTATGCGAACAAACCAAATTATTCTGAAGATATCAAAAAGTAGGAAAGTGGTTGATGTAAATGTATCGAATTGCAAGGCGACTACGTTGAAAAATAAAAATAAAAATCTGATGTGGACACCATATGACTTCCTTGTATGCCTATTAAATTACTTATACACATTTTTTGCTGCATTTCATTTAAACTTATTTCATTTGAAAGTCAGATACGATCCTCCAATTCTTTAATAAAGTGTACAGTTACACAATTGCATTGTGGTGGACACCACATGACATCACTTTTTTGTGGTGTCCGTATCACCATTTTATGTTGGTTTATATATTAATTTTGTTTCCTTTCATTCAAGTAGTTATCTGGTATAAGTGACAACGTGTCGGATCCGTAACCATGAACACATTGGTTCGAATCCGACTTCATATACATATATTTTTACCTTTTTTTTTTTTAATTTAAATATATTTATTTATTATATTAACCTCTGTAAAAATTGTTGAATTAAAATGAAAAGTACATAAAATTTTATTTCACTAATAACTTCTTGTTTTTTTCATATTTTTTTATTATTGTTATTATTGAATTGTTATTTACTGTAAAACTTTTTTTACAGAGGTTTATTATTAACAAATCAATATATTTAAATTAAAAATAAAGTTAAAAAAATATAAATTCAAATTTTTTGAATTTTGGGCTTTTTTGTGCACTTTTTATCCAGTCGATTGCAATCAAAAGAGGAGGCGGACTACTAGATGTTACAACAGTGCTAAGTCTAAAATTTAAACATTCTACGGCTTATCGTTTTTGAGTTGTGCGAGATACATACGTATAGACGTCACAAAGAAACTACTCAAAAGGATTCAGGGATGGTCAAAATGGATGTCTCCGTTAAAATGTGAAAACCGAAATTTTTTACGATTACAATAGTTCCTTTACTTCGTACAAGAAAGTAGAAATTAGGAAAAATTTTGTGATTTCTTTGTCAAGCAGGTACTTTCTGGTTGGACCTCGTTTATGATAATATTCTATAAATAAGTTAATTGATTAAGAGTAAAGATGATCCGTTATTAGTAATAATAGTAGTATCATTATTGTTTCGTCCGCTGAAGAACATATCAATCCATCATTTCAAAATCCTTGAAGGACGTGTTCGAGAATGAACAGTCTTTTTTCGCTCCTAATATTTTTTCATACAGATCTAATATTTCATCCGTATTGACCTGGCTACCCTTATTTCTTTGTGTAATTGTACTGTACACATTTCTTTTAGGATTCTCTTTTCTTCTCTTCCCAGAATAATTTCTTTCGAGATCTTACGTTCTTCTAGATCTTCTTCGATCTCTTTAAACCAATTAAAACTGTTCTTCATTTTGTAATTCTTGATTTTATTGAAGATTTTTTTCATCACTCTGGCTCTGACATCCGTAATCTGTGTCCATAATATGCTAGTTTTCGTTTTCTTATGGTATAGGTGACTGATTCTGACATGTTGTAGAGAATCTTGTTGGGAATTATCCACCAAGATTCCTTAGAGTTGGAGTGTATTGTTTAGAATGGTTCTGAGGACTCTTCTATCAGTTAGTTAGAGTTTATCAGTAAGGGATTTAGAGATCAATTTGTAGATCAATCGTTTAAATTTACATGAAATCAAAATATATTGAGTCTCTCGATAAGTATTTATATATAAAAAATGGATACATATTTATTATAACACACATGATTTTGCTATTTGTAACCTTGCCTGGGTATAGTAAAATAAAATGCAAAAACATAGTCTGATAAACGATGTATAATTTAAAGTAAATTGTTTTTCAAAGATATATATTCATTCGGTATTTATTTCATTAAATACGAATATATTAATACTACATATTATTTTAGAAATTGTTTATCAGTACCTTTTTTTTTTATACAGAGTGACTTCACACTTAGTACGGAAACTCCACACTTTGAAACCGTTTCAAAAAGAATACTGTCCTTTCAGGATAAAGTATCAGTCAACCTTTTGACGAGAAATAGAATTTCAGCCCCTTCTTTGAAGATGGCCCACGGATTGTAACTTAAATATTATAAATGATAACATCTTTTGTGTGAAAATCATTTTGAAGGTATCTTTAAGACAAGAAAAATGGTACTAATAAAATGTTAGGACGATGTCTGTACCCAAAATGACGGTGTGATAAAATTTCGATTTCGAAAATTACTAAATTTAATAAGTTCAAATATTAAAATTAAATAAAAAGAAATTACACTGATTTAAATTAAAATTTGATCGAATTTAATTAAGATTTATTTTAAAAGTTTAATTTAAATTTTTAAGAATTAAAAAAATGTTATTTTTAACTTAAAAAATTATTTTTTTTCCAATTTAATAAGTAAATAAATAAAAATATTGTCACCTAATCATGCTGATCAGCTGATTATTGATGGTCTCACCTTTGTTCCAGAAATGAAGCTTACTTCGTTGAAGCTTACTTCGGGGTTTTGTAATGTTCCATTTAGTGTTTCATTACTATACTGTAAGTTTCTTATGAGAATTTATTGTGATCGGTTGGCTAATTGATTTTGTCTACTTTTACCCTATTTGTAAGCTTCTTTTGTTACTTACATCTTTTTTATCTTTTTTTGTAATTGTTTTTTTTTTTACTGAATTTATTGTCCTGTTCTACTGCTATCAATATGTCACTTAAGTGATCAGGAGAGGGTTACACTTTTAATAATGAAAGGCTTTGGTGATAAAGTTAGGTCGTGTAATGAAGTTTGTGTTCAATGCAACATTTAATAATCATAACCCTATTTCAAACAGTACAGTGTCTAAAAATATCAAACGACTTAAAGATACAGGTAGCATTAATAAAAGGGGAAAAAAGGGAGGCCTTAATCTACAATAAATAGTAGCAAATCGTTAGAGATTATGCAAGAATTTATTGAAAATCTTCATTCCTCATCACAAACAGAGCACGAGAACAAAACATTAGCCAAGTTCAGTGATTCTAACATTAAAAAATGAAAATTTCAAGCCCTTAAATATTCGTCTGATGCAAGATAACTATGATCAAAGATTTGAGTTCTGCGACATTATGATGAACAGTATTTGTGCAGTTGCTAATTAATTAAACATAGTTTTTAGTGATGAGGCCACGTGCTTTTTAAATTGTAATTTAAATCGCCATTATTTTCGATATTGGACTGATATTAATCTGCATTGGTATCGTGAGGCACATAAACAGTATCCAGTCAAAGTAAAAGTACGGACAGGTATTGTTGATGGACCATTGATAGGGCTTATCTTTATTAATGAAAATTTAAACGCAGTGAAATATGAGGCTTTGTTTCTTGACCACATCTTTCCACATATTCAAAACGTTGTTGGCTCCAACTTCCTTTTGTCTCAAATTTGATTTGACTCGGATTTGAATTATAAATATGAGAATCAGATATGTCTCAGATTTGATTATCAAATTTTGTTCTTAATTCTGAATTGAAACTGGTGTCTCGAGTCAGATTATCTAATTTTAACCTTAGATATGTGTTTCTGATTTGAGTTTCAGATTTGAATTTTGAATCTGAGAATCGGATCTGTGTCTCAGATTATGGTCTCAGGTTTTCTTCTTAATTCTGCATTGAGATTTATGTTTTGACTCAGAGAATCTGATATAAGCCTCATTGTCTCGAATTTTTAATGCGAGCATCAGATTTGAGTCAGGTTTTTTTTTTCAAATTAGCATCTTATATATGGTCTACAGGTTTATGACTTGAAACAGAGAATCTGATTAAGTGCCACATTTTTGTCTCCAGTCAGTTTAGAGCGTCAGATTTGAATTTTGAATCTGAGAATCAGATCTGTGACTCAGATTATGGTCTCAAATTACCTTCTTAATTCTCAGTCTGAGATTTGTGTTTTGAATCAGAGAATATGATTTAAGTGTCGGATTTTTTTTTCCAATTTGACTTAAGTCTCAGATTTTAATTTTGAATATGAGCATCAAATCTGTGTCTCAGATTATGGTCTAAAGTTTTATTCTTAATTCTGCGTTTGGCTTCAACTTTCAAACATTTGGTTTCAATTAGATGGTGGCCCGCCTAATTTTGGTATTCAGGTACGTGATATTTAAGTGCATTTTTTCTTGGAAGATGAATTGGCCGAAGGGGTCAAATAGAATTCCCAGCAAGATCACCAACTTGTCACCACTTGATTACTTTCTAAGGGCCGCTTAAAAATTATTGTTTATCATAATAAATCCTAAGATATCGATATACAAAATATAATTCGAGAATCAACCCAAAATATCAATAGGAAATCACTGTATAATGCAGTATCATCCTTACAACCAATTGGCACACTGTCAAAAAACAGGAGGCGCACATTTCGAATATTTAAAAAAATAGAATATAAGTAAATAAGCAAACTTTATGTTTAATAAATATTTTTTTTTAAAAATACATTTATTCTATAATAATAATTTTATCAAATTTTTATGAATTTATTTATTTGCGATAATAGTTCCTTAAATTATCAGTGTAATTTTTTCAAAATCCATATTTTATCTAGCCGCAATTTTGGGTACAGACATCGTACCAACTTTTCATTTATACCATTTTTCTTATGATAGAGAGACCTTTAAAATGATGCATCTCACAAAGGGTATTAAATTAAAAATATTTGAGTTACAATACGTGGGTCAGTCCCAAGAAGAGGTAGAAATTCTATTTCTCGTCAAGTAAAGTAATTGACCGATAGCTTATCCTGAAAGTTACAATATTTTATATGGAACGGTTTTAAAGTTGTTGAGTTTTAATACTTTTTACTCGCTCAGTATAAAAATGACATGATATAATCAAATTTCAGTTATATGTGAGACATTAATTATATTAGTTCGTATAAAATGCCAAACCTTATAAAGATTCAAACCTACAAGATGAAAAGCTCAGAAGCTAACTATTCCCATGCATATTATTATTTTTTTAATTTTTTTATTAGCTTTATAAAAAATGAAATTCTCAATTCAATCACAATTTTTTAATGTATTTTCAGCTTTACTCAAAATCAGCAAAATCACAGATTTCAATGAATTTTTTATTTTATTTGTTTTTTTAGGGTAAGTTCCTACAATGCTAAGTAACCATTGGGTCTACAATTGGGAGTAATTTCGCATAACTCACATTGAAGATTTTCAAAATAAGAAATTACGTTGTATTGAGAAGCAATCTGAGGAATAGAAATTTTTTTTATTTTTATTATTATTGTTTAGTACTGGATTTTTGTAGTATATAATAATGATGTAGCAGGTATGATGTAATTATTGTTCAACGTAACTTTGCCTGAAATTTAAAAAACAAAATTGGTGCATAACTTAGGTTTATATTACATATTCTAGAATTCCTGAAAGTTGTATCTTATACTCGCCGAATTTCGTTATTTTCTTGAGTTTTTCTGGGTAAGGATTTCTCTCTATTTGAAACAGATATTTTTCATATGGGCAGTGTATTTTAATTATATTCATCCGTATTTTAAATTAAGGTATAAAATAAGTTTCTTTTAGGTAGATTGTATGAGTACCATGATTCGACTAAGGAAAATTTCAACATATTCGTGTTTCACTTTATTGTGGACACGATAACTGCCGTAATTTTGAGCCAATCACTTTCAAATTAATACATAAAATATAACAACCTAAAATCTTGATCGAGTTTGTTATTCGGCAAACTTGGACCGTGGGGGTGCTTTTTCGAAAAAAAAATTCGTTATAAATTTCTTATTAAGTAAAATATCAAATTCGTTTAAAGTTCTTACTATTTTTTTTGGATAAGAGCCTAAAACCTATCTAAGAAAATTTTTTAGATATCACCAACCGTTGGCTCAAGGGGTGAAAAAATGGAGTTTCGAAGACAAAATAAATTATACCTCCTTTAATAGGCACAGTACGAATAGGTTTAAAGTGGTCTATGCATTACGTAAAACATTTGTCTGAACAATGTTTTATAAAAGCAACCCTTACGGCAAGGGATGACAAAAATTTTGCTGGAATTCTAAGAAGATGGGGCTTGTTGTATGCTAAACATGTGAAACGTTTTTTCACATGTAACCATTGTCGTATGTAGTAAGTTTTAAGTTTTTCTTAACTTTATGGTGGAAATCTTTTTTATCCCCTACTTAGCACCGTTGAAATCTATCTCCGCCTTCCGCAGTGCTGTATGGGACTTTTTGTTATTAATAAATTCATTGTCCACAAAATAAATCCGGCCTTAAAACTATAATTTTTATTAATTTTTTAAATTTCAAGATTTTAAAGTCGACACCACGCTAAGAATTAGGAAATTTTCGATAGTTATTTTATGTCTACTAGAAAAATATGAAATTTAATGAAGAATTTAAAAAAAAAATATTTACCTTTAGTGCTTTTTTTTGCCAGATATATATGTTTTATTTAAGATTATTTTATGCAATCTTAATTGTCTTATTTCTTTTAATTCATTTTCGTCTTATAAATTTCTTTGAAGACTCATGAATTACTTCTACTCTTGTCAAACATGGAAATTTTTCTCCCATGAGATATAACAACCTTTTCTCATTGAAGATATAAGTACACGTAAATTCACCTACAATTTCTAAGAATTCTCTATACAGTCTCTACTGTATATTTTACATTCTTTTATGTATACTTCTTCCTTCTCATGCTGTGTAGAAGTGCATTTGCATTTTATGTGAATCCTCTCAGGCATCGTCGCATCAAACAATATCAGTTTTTTTTTTGGTCCTGTGGTAGATGAGTTATGTGTTTCAATATTTATGAACATACGATTTTTATTTATTGTATATGGCTTACGAGTTCCGTAATGGAGATTTAAATTACTTTATAAAAATATCAGCTGTTTTAATTTTTTGACACGTAGCGTGTTTATAGTTTATGTGAGATGTAATGTGCAGGGTTTTTTTTTAATTGGAACTTTTAGGAAAGAATCGAAGAAATAAATATTTACTCTGAAAGAGAAAAATCTTACTTCTAACAAAACCGAGAAATAAATTTAATCATGATTCCTTCTCGACTCGTTCCGACTACTGTTATTCAGAAATAACTGAATGAAATAACTATTACATTCAGTTATTTCTTAACTGAATGTAATATGATATGGAATACACCAGGGTTAAGGTTTAAGACTTTCACATTTTTTTTAACTATGGGCATTATTTATCTGAACAACCTATATGATAATTTGTAATTATATTTGTCAGGTCCTACATATTTTCTTTTTATATCGTCCCATTTTATGATAAAAAAATCTTATATGGACAACACATGACTTCCTTGCACGCCTATTAAATTACATATACACATTATTACTTCCTTGTACGAAGTAAAGGAATTATTGTGATCGTTAAAAATTTCGGTTTTCAGATTTCAACGGAAATATCCATTTTGACGATCCCTGAATCCATTTTGACTAGTTTCGGCGTGACGTCTATACGTATGTATCTCGCATAACTCAAAAACGATTAGCCGCAGGATGTCGAAATTTTTGATTTAGGAGTTTTGTAATATCTAATTATGCATCTTCCCTTTTGATTGCAATCGACTCGATCAAAAATATCCAAAAGAGCCCAAACTCCAAAAAATTTGGATTTTAGACTTTTTCTTAACTGCAGTAATAAGCCCTCATTGAGCGCTTTACAACAACATATCATAAATGGTACTAATTTTCATTGATTCCAGAGTTATAGCCAAATAAAATTTTAATTAATGAAATATTTGAATCTTACCAGGGGATTGCACATCGGCTCAAATCCGACTTCATCTCCTTTTTTTTATTTAAATATATTGATTTATTAATAATTATTAACCTCTGATTGTAAAAATAATATACAATAAATAACAATTCAATAACACAAATAAAACATATGAAAAAATATCAAAAGTTATTAATGAAATAGAATTTTATATACTTTTCATTAAAAAAAAATGTGTATATGTAATTTAATAGCGAACATTCCGGCCTCCTTGACGCGAATGGTAGCGTCTCGGCCTTTCATCCAGAGGTCCCAGGATCGAATCCCGGTCAGGCAGGAATTTTCACACGTTACAAATCATTTAAATTCAATTGTTATAAATAAATTTAAAAAAAAAATTAAAAATAAAAGGAGAGAAGACAGATTCGAATCGACGTGCTTCCCCTTATAAGATGCAAATATTTCATTAAATGAAATTTTTTTGGCTATAACCCTGGAAGTAATGAAAATGAATACCACTTATGAGATATCGTTGAATAGCTCTGCTGCATTAAGAAAAAATCCAAAATCAAAATTTTTTGCGTTTTGGGATTTTTTGGATACTTTTAGTTCAGTCGATTCCAATCAAAAAGGAAGGGGCATAACTAGATGTTATAGCAATCCTAAATTTAAATTTCAACATCCAATGGATAATCGTTTTTGAGTTATACGAGATACGTATGTACGTACGTACAGACGTCACGCCGAAACTAGTCAAAATGGATTCAGAAATGGTTAAAACGGTTATTTCCGAGGAAATATGAAAAACGAAATTTTTCGTGATCACAATACTTGCTTTACTTCGTACAAGGAAGTAAAAACGTGTCCTGTATGAATTTTTGATTTAAACATATTTGAAATAAATTAGATTATAAAAAAGGTTCAAAAGCTGTTTACAATAATTTATTTAAAATTTAAAACCGAATGGTCACTTGGAGTTTTAAACAATTAACAGTAGATGCTGAGAAAATTATAATATAACAAAGATAGATAGATGAAAAAAAAATAAAAGATTTTATATATATATATATACATGATTAAATCCCAAAAATTAACTTGGTCAACATACAACAAAAAATGCCTTCCGACTAAAACAAAACTTAAACATTATAAAACTGTAGTTCAGCCAGAAGTCACCTACGGAAGCGAGACCCTTTTCAAAATCACTCAGAAAAAACGAAATGATAAAATTTTGAAAATAGAGAGAATTGACAGAACGTGTATCAATAAAAAACACCAAAAAGAAGGCTAATGGTGGATTGTGTCAAATAAGGTGGTGTATGGAGAAATAGGGCCTGTTACTGATACTATGCGGAAAAAAGAATCTCTTTCTTTGGTCATCACATAAGGACACCGGAAACAAGTCTATCAAGAAATATAATTGAAAAGCTCTGGTTCCAAAAGCTAGAAGTAGGATGGATCAAAGAAATAAAAGAAGATATGAAATAATTGGAAATGTCCCTGATCGACCTACAGAATAAAACTGGAAAAATTACAAAGCTAAAAGACAAAAACATTAGATTTAAACAAAAGACAGACAAACGATAAAATATAACGAAGAGGATGTTTACAGATGAAGAAAAGAAAGCAATATCTGAACGGATGAAGAAATACTGGGCAGCTCGGAAGAGTAAAATAACACGCTTTTCTCAGAAAAGATCTAACTAAAATTGACTTAAGTGGTCCCATGTTGGCCGTAAAAGTATAATAATAATATATACATACACCAGCATCCCCATCGCGGCTTCGTCCGCTCTAAATGGTTACTTGCGCGTTTGCTGTCGCGGTCAATTTCTTTTTTTTTACTTTATGTTCCTTATTCACGTAACCAAAAGCAGGTGCAACCAGTCGCGTCGCACACTCAAGGGCAGTGGCTGAGTTGGTTTAATTAGCTGCGCTAAATACCTTGCACCCCTTAAAAAATCAAAATTTATAAAAACCCGGAATTTGTTTTTAGATATTTATGTGAAGAGTATTTATTCATAAGCCCGAGTCTATTGAATGTCTCGTTTAGTGTAATCGGAAATGGTGAACATTTACAATCTTTGTTCAAAATATTTTTACCTTTCTTCACCCATTTTCAAGGTCAAATTTCATAAAATCTAGGAATTTGTTTTTGAATTTAATATATCCCACTAGGAGGTGATCGTACATCGTTTCTCATTTTTTCTAACACCAGCAGACCCAGAAATGCTTCTGAATTGCTAGATTTGAGTATGTGTGTGTGTATTTATATATATATATATATATATATATATACACACACACACACACACACACACACACACACACACACACACATTAAATGAAACAATTGAAAGTTTGAAAAAATATTAAAAAATTGAACATTACGGAACTTCACAAAATTTAACCTTTCACTTTATGAAAGTAAGAATGTAAATAAATCAAATTGACAAAATAACACTAACTATCGAATTTAATTCAAGCTACTCTCCAAACACAGTAGTTGCTTCTAAATACCCTTAACTTTCTTTCTTTTGGTCAGATCGAGTATTTAAATAGCTTTAAACCTCCTCTGGACAACGCGGACCATTTTGCCAAAACCTACACGTAAATCAGTTCAGTAAATTTTTAGTCTAGAGCGGACACACATAACGAACATTGCCTTTATGCCTTCCTAATATAGAAGAAGAAAATCTGTTTGTTTTTTTCGTAAATATCTCGATACCGGCGCCACCTACTGGTTCATTTTTGCAAAAATATTTCTTTCCACGTAACTAATATATATTCTGAATATGAGCCAAATCGGACCATAAATGCAACTTTTTCAAATATTTCAACCCCAACGCCATCTAACGGGTCCACTTTTTGTAGAGGTGTTTCTTTCCATGTAACACATATTCTGAATATGAGCCAAATCGGTCAATAAATACAATTTTTCAAATATCTCGACCCCCCCCAGCGCCATCTAGCGGTTCCAAACCAATTCAGAAACCTTCGCGAGCCTGCGCACAACTTACCACAATTTCATCGCAATTGGATGAAGTAACCCATACGGGACAAGCACACATTAATTTTTATATATATAGAAAATTTACCTAAGAGTATTAAAATTATGCTGAGAATTTTTAAAAACTCACAATTTAGTATAGTCGGATATCGGAAAAATCTGCAATCATTGTTCAATTTTTTTTTTGTATCTTTCTTCATTCCTTTAACAGTTCCAATTTCAAAAAAAAATTATAAATACGTTTTTATATATTTGCATGCAATTACACACACCAAAATGAAGTTGATATGTTCTTTTGTTACCGAGAAATTAAAAAAAAGCCGGGTTTTAAAAAAAATTTAAAACTCATTTTAGCCCTTTAAACAAGGAATTTAAAAAAATTTAGAAATTAGTGTTTAGATATTCACATGAAGATTACACACACGAAAATTCAAGTTGATATCCACATTCGTTACCGAAAAAATTTAAAAATAGTAAATTTTATTGTTACTCCATTTTAACCCTTTAAACTAGATATTAAAAAACATCTGTCATTAGTACGGACTTGCACCATAAGAAGAATGTCTATACACATTTTCATTAAGTTATCTTCAGTAGTTTTTACTGGGCGTTGATTATGAATGACTCACAATATGCTACTTTATATACAATATTAACTATTATACAACATATTTATAAAAAATATTATATAGATATTAATTGGCAAATAAATAATATTTTCAGATAACTTAAAAACGAGTTTTTCTAAAACCACAAATTTATTAGCTCCTGGTAAGCAGTCTGTGTAAATGTTGATAAGGTAACTTTTCGCTTTCGATTGGGATTGCCTAAAATGACAATTAGTATTGTTCACGTTGTTTTAAAAACATTTCTCCTTTTATAGTGTTTATTTGTTTTCATTTCTTTAATTGTTTTCTTATATATAATATTACCTTAGCATCTACTGTTCGATCGGTAAATTTGAAGTAAATTTTTTTTAAGCAGTTTAAAATGTTTTCTTGTTTATAAATTAACCTCGATAACCGTTTGGCATTGTTCGTTATTCTGTATAATAGTTAAATGTATGTTAAAAGTCTTATCTTTTATTTACTTTTTTTTAGTTTAGTTTGTTTGTGCTATATACATTTTATTTTTTGTAATGGTTTTTTTTCTTTATTGATTATTTTAGAGATATATTTTAACTTGTTTCCAAGGAGTGAAGTAAAATTTGTAATGGAAGTTGTTTTTCCAATCTGACTAGCCAATCTGTACGCTTGAATAGTCGGATGAGGGAATTCCCTAGTCGTTTAAAGGGTGAAACTGATAAGAGGTGATCCACCTCTTCCTTTTAAAGAATTACTACAACTAATATTACTTTTACCCATTATACGAACGATATTTGAAGGCAGGAATTTTCATTCCCATTATATTTCAATCATCATTTTCAATCTAATTTCCGTGAGACACACACAGACACTCATTCATATATATTTCGTATGTATATATACATACATACGAAACATCAGTGGTATTTTAGACATGTAACTTTATAAGGAATGTTTTCATTACTTACGGTTGGTTTTAGTGCGAGGTTGGACTGTATATTCATAGGTGATGAGTGAAGACAACGCCTTGTTGCTTGTTGAATAATGGTTTAATGAATCGTAGAGTTAATGAAATGTGTAATTAAACTTGATACATATCTTTACATATTTAATTAAACTTAATAACATATAACTTATCTTAACTAATCGCGATGGCCGTAAAGAGATGTGTTAGAATTTAGAGCTATTGTGGACTGTATTTTTGATGAGATGGTAGATGATGAAATGAAGCAAAGCTATGTTCTTCTTGAATCGTTATATTTAATTTATTGTTACCCTAGACATTTTGATTGAATTACAATAGTTACATTAAACTGAAGAAGGTATGACACTTTAGTCACAATTGAACTTGAACATTATCCAGTCAAAACACGACCGCACTGGGCGGGATTCTAACGTAGAATGATCATATTAGATTAACTTGCCGGCCAGCACTAGTAGATGCTAGAGTGCAGCACCAACCGGTTCAACATGGAACGGAACACTTACAAATAAGTAATCTCGTTATTTCAATATCAAATAAAGTTTTCATAGTTTAACTTACTTTGAAGAGATTCCTTTAATTTCTTTTTTGTTATTAATATTTTCAGGTTTTTTTGTTAATAAACTAATTTGCATTTACAGTTGATCTAGTGGGCTTTTAAGATTTGGAAAATGATCTATAGATTTCACTTAGAAAAACTAAAATGTTGGTTTTCAAGGTTTCGAACCCTGAAAAAAATAGTTAAAAATAATTAAGTATGATATTACTGTTTTTATATTATTAAATAAAAGTTATTACCATTTTATTTTAATATAAACTACATAATTTGATGTAATATGTGTACATCAACAGTATAATAATATAGTAACGACAGTTGATGAACAACGGGTATAGGCAGAATCAATAGGATTGAGAAATATTTTGGAATTAGGAAGAATGAGGCGTAAGAAATTGTTGTAAAAACTTAGGGTTCTAAGCAAAACGTATCAGATTGTTTGTTTATGCTTAAATATTTATTTTATGTTTGATTATGAAATCTGTGATTTACAAACGGAGTGGTTTTACCTAGAAAGAGGAAAGATAATTTTGTGCAATATATATTTACACGTTGAAGATACGATATAAAAAGAGCAGAGAATGAAAAGGTCAGCAAAAAGGAAGAAAAATTATAAATCTTATAAGATTCGCAGAGAGATGGTAATTTATAAGAGATGAAGAAAGAGGTTTTAACAGATGATTAAAAAATTAGAAGATATGACAGAAAATGTTACTTATAACAAAGGGAAGGCCATTAAAGTGTCATAGCCTATATAAGCACCCGACTACAACATAAAATATAGAAGTAATAGTAAATTTCACATAGCTCATTAAATTATTGTATCCTGAAAAAAATGCCTGTAAGAAAAGAAAGAAAAACATGTTTAACTGTTTCTTTGTTGTGTTTTTCATAATTATTCTACGTAGATGTGTGCATAATTGGTAGTCAGGTTTTTTGTTTTTTTAATAATTATTCTATTTAGCGCTTTTTTGTTGTTTCCGTAACCTTACCGTTCTACATACTAGTCATCTAGGTAAGATGCTGGTAAAAGTTTTTTGTTTTCTTAAAAAGGTTTTGCCTCTTAAATAGACATTTTAATGTTAACAGTGATGCAAAACAACGCATACAGCAAATTACAGCGCGCTGGTGGACACTAGCCGAGATGCATTTTTGCTGAGCACTTTTTGCGGTTATGTCTACAGAACCATGAATTTTTTTTTAAAATCGCAAAAGGCAAAAAGTGTTTCTCTTTTATTGTTCTATGGAATACGATGATTAAAATTTGAAATAACCCATATGAGCTACTCCTGTTTCCTTTTTCCGAGAGCACATTTTTCTCCTTTATTTCGAGAACGATGAATTTTCTAAAAAAAATCACAAGAGGGAAAAGGAGAGTTTCATCGTTTTATGGAATACCATCATTCAGATTTGAAATTAGCGTAATTATTTTATTTTTTCCCCCGGTGTAAGCCCTCTCCCCTTTTTTTTGTTAAAACAATTTAAGATAACCTATGTTACTTCCAGATCGAAGACCTGTAACTAACCAAAAGTTGGTTGTAATCGGTTGGATTTGTGAAGCTACAGACGGGAATAAACATACATAACAGATAAACACATTACCGTTTCTTCTACGTATGTAGTCAGGTAACAAGAGATAAATATTAAAAATGAAAAAAAAACTACCAAAAAATAAAAACATTGCTCTTTAATACAGGATGATTAATAAATAATATAGGATAATTAAAGAACATGCGGTTGACAGTTTTGCATATAGTGTAATATTTTTTTTGAATTTTTTAAAATTATTTAAACATATTTTTATATAGCCGTTGACGTAACGATTTCAACGTGGGATCATACACCTAAATCGGTATACATTATTAAATAATTATTCTATAAACCACATTGAGTATTTTGAAAATAAATTAAAGATATTTTACTTCTTCAAAGATCTATCGTACTAAAAACAACTGTTTTTAACTTTTACGAATTATAAGACTTTTTTCTTAAGTTTGAGAACAAAAGTTAATTTATTTTTTGTTTTTCATGAATTTTATTTAATCAATTTTCTCAGAGTAAAATTTTCTACAGATTTTAATAATTAAATTTACGCATTTATTAATCATTTAACAAAGTTATTGTATTTCATACCTAAAAAGATGTTTCGTCACCGAAATTTTCTGTTTTATATTGGATGTCATGAAAACTGCGGGAAATGCAGTTATGGGACCGATTTTATTCGAGTTTTCAGGTCAAAAAAACATAATAAATCGTCAAGTTTACCGCTAATATACTGAAATTTCACCGGGGGAACTGAATCCGCACGAAATATTTCGCTAGCTAAATGATCATGAAAAAGCGTTTTTGTCAAATGTTTGTATAAACTTTTTTCCTTATTTCAACTTCTAGAATCATTTTCCAGATTATTTCCCTTTTCTTTTCAATCACGTGCACATATATATATATATATATATATATATATATAGCCTGTGACACTTCCAGTAACGTTAGGATTCCAACACGGGGTCATACATCTAAATCGGTTCAGCCGTTGAGCTGTTACTATGGAACATTTACACAAGTACATACACCCTAAATACATTACACTTGGGCAGTCATGTAAAAATTAAAAGGTACTATGATGAAAAACGGAATGAAAATTAATGCTGGGAAAACTAAAGTATACAGGATAAGAAACAATGAGATGTCTGTACAAAAAAAGAAGAAATGAACAAGGAAAATAGTACAGTTACTTAAATACAACGTTAAGACAAAATTATAAAAGTGAAAATAAATAATAATAGAAATAACAATTCAAAACGGGAGAAGTATTATAAAGTCATTACGTAATAACGATAAATAGAGTTAAAGATACGCTTTGTAAATTATTATGTTTGAAATACACTTATATATATATATATATATATATATATATATATATATTCAATATCCAGACACTGAAAAAAAAGAAAAACGAAAGAATTAAGGAATTTAAATTATTGACAAGGAAGAGAATAAAGAAAATTAAATAAATAATCGGCTAAGATGAAATATGAACAAGTAATGAGTATAGCAGTCGAGAATAGAAGCTTGATTAGAACATTTTACAATTGGAAAAGCAATTTGTTGGAGAATAACTCGATAGAAGAAGGATTCATTAAAACAGTAGCAGAAGAATCAGAATCAGTAGAAGATGTAAAGAAGAGAAACTGGTAAAAATTAAAATTGTTAGATGATTTAAAAGCAAATGGGAGCACTCAAAACCTCAAAAGTTTAACTGTAAATAGAACCCAACCATGACGGATATTATTCAAGGGATTTATCTCGGCCAAGATAACCAAATACTAATGTGATAAGATGGCTAATCTTACTGTGGTATTTAATCAAGATAATACTGATATTCTTCTTCCGTGTACAATTCATTAAATATGAGAAAACCAAGGTTCTTAGAGTTATTAGAGACTATAATCATATCGATGGAGTATCGTTTCTTCTGTATTTTACACCTTTAATTATACTAACAGTTACCATGTCGTAATGTCATACGTCAAATAAATATAATTAAAGAACTTTCATCTGAAACCTGGTTATACTCCTTGTAAAGGAAAATTGTGTTCTATCTTTGTCATTTACTTTACTTCTTTTAATTTTCCAAAAAAAATGTATATTTGAACTAAAATTTGTATGAATTATAACTCGCGTAATCATTTAAAAATAAAATGGGGTTAAGTAAATTTAATAATAAATCTTAACCGATTTAAGAATTAAAAATCTTATTTTAATTTTTGGTTCTTTTCTGTTATACGCCCTACACTTTTTTTTATCCATTACTTAAAATTTTTTTTCTACATATTCCCTGAAATAAGTTTTGTAACCTATGACCATCCGGGCGCATGACTAGTACTTTTCCATATATACAGTAAAGCAGAACAACTTTATACTTAAATAATAGTGTCTCCCATAACAACGGTTTCACAGCATTCTCTTATATGGCAGCTAACGAAACATTACCTTAACTTTACAAAGAACCATACCGCATTAGAATATTAACAAAATGCAAATTTGCACCTATCATTTTGTAGTTACGCCATTTAAAAGCAGACTTGCTTTACGGAGAAAAAGTACCTGAAAAACTGTGCTGCACAATTAACCCATTCATTTAAAATATTCTAAAAACTTATTAAAATTATCCTGAACAGTAATTCAAATAAGGAAACGTTATTATGGAGAAACATTAATTTTTGTACGCAGAACAACGATATTTTTATTAGAGGGGTTTTCTAATTTGTTTCCTTTTTTTATTAATGTTAATATTAATATTAGTTAAATAAAAGCTTTTTTAAAAAATAAT
The DNA here is from genome assembly GCF_047948215.1 of Lycorma delicatula. Classification (NCBI taxonomy): domain Eukaryota; kingdom Metazoa; phylum Arthropoda; class Insecta; order Hemiptera; family Fulgoridae; genus Lycorma; species Lycorma delicatula. Next base: position 32,287,547 of record NC_134464.1, on the reverse strand, counting down.
TTTTTGTATGTAATCAAATATGTTTTTGTAATTTTTTTTTGTATTTTTTTTTTATGACTACTATATTGCAGTAAATTGGAACATTGGAAAAATATTTCTTTAATAAAGTTAAAAAATTTTTTATCACCTTACGGTACCTCCATCTACTTCAAAAATTTTTTTTATATTTATTTCTTTTTAGACCAGCGAAAGATTTCGGCCTGATTTCTGGGGAAAGAGTGAAATAAAACAATACTGAAATTTTAGGAAGAGAAATTAAGGGATAAACTTGATAGTTTCTTATTGTTTTTGACCTGAAAAATTGAGGACCATATTTCCGGTAGGTTTCTCAAAAACCAACATAAAACAGAAAAATGTATTTTCTAATAACACGATTTTTTTTTAGGTTTGTAATACTAAAACTTTGTTAAATGACTAATAAATACATACAATTTATTATCAAAAGTTGTAGAGAAGTTAATTCTGAGAGTATTGATCCGAAATAATCCAATAAAAAACAAATGTAAGTTCAAAAAATTTGATTTTATTGCTAACACTTAACGCATGAAAAATTTTAAATGTTACTTCTAGAAAATGAAGGAAACATCAGTTGATACAACGTTAAAGGAATAAAAATGCAATGATATATTTAATAAATGTACAATATAATGTAAATGTTCATCTCATGAAGAACATTTACAACAAGAATTTCCTGTCGTATAACTCCAAATTGAGGCATTATAAAACTGCAGTCTCAGAAACCCTGTATCGGGCAGAATGTCTGCAGTTTTTTCAGAACAAGAAATAGCAAAAGAAGAAATGAATGAAAGATGGAGTTTACAAATTGAAAAGTGAAAAAGAAATTTACAAATATAATCAAAAAATACTGGAATTAATCCAGAAAAGCAAACTACAATTTTATGGACATTTTTGCAGAATGAAAAGCCAAATATTTAAAAAACAGTTATTTAATTTTTACATAAACAGAGCCACAAAGACCAACCGGTTTAAAGAAATAGAAACTAATCTAAAAGAAAACGTTAAACATTTCTAAGGATCTGTTTAAATATAAATTTAGAAAACTGATTCGAGATTTAAGTTTCCAGAAAAAAAAGAAGAGTATAAACCTCAATAGATGGACGAAAGAATGCAAACCTTTTGGGAAAACAGAAAGGAATCAAAACTATGTAAACGTGATTCGTAGTGGTCGGAACGAAAAGAAAAAAAAAGTACAGTAAATTTTCAGAAATATGTCTTACTTCAATAATGCACACTTTAGGATTGCTAGCGTTGCTCTACGCAATCCTGCACGGCTTTCCTTAATTTATTGCGACGGAATCAGTAATGAAAGTAACCAACTTTTCACGCGTATGAACTTTTCTCATGTACACAATACTTTTCATCCAACCCCTCACGAAAAAAATTTAACGATGTTACATCAAATGATCTTGGTGGCCAGGAGTGCAGCCAATTCATCGCTCTGGAAATTGATCATTTAAGTACACAGATACGGCGCATGTGATATGTATAACATTAATGTCATTATTATAATAGAACGGTGTTGTTTATTTATTTATTTTTTCTGGTAAAAACATTGACTCTTCCACCATTACACTGAAACAGACTCACTTCTCTGAAAATCATATATATTTCACACACACAGATAAGATTGTATAACTCAGACATCTCTTAAATCGATAACAATCATGTAATTTTTTTCTTTTATCAGTTTGTTGAATATTCAGAGGTAAGAACGTTTGTCGGGAATCGATTTAGAATTGAAAATACAGGGCTGAGTGTATTTCTATGGGCCGATATACAAACATTATTATATGAATAACAAAATACATACGTGTTTATTTAGGAAAATATTGTGTAAAGAAATATCATAAATAATATAAATGTTTTATCTCATCCACTTCGATTTTTATACTTTTCTAAAATAGAAAAAAAATGAAATAAGTGAAGTTGATTTTTATTTAACAGTAACTACTTGCAGATATTTTATTTATTCTTTGTATTAAGTTTTGTTGTAATTTGTATTAAAATATATATTTAATAATTAATTATATTATTTCAATAAAATTTATAGCTTAAAGCTATAAATTTAATAAATTAATCAATCGTAATTATCAAGCACGTAATGATTTATTTGCAGAAGCGATTTATTATGTTAATATTTATTATTATTAGTGATAATTAGCGTAATATTATATTAGCATACATATAATCAATTTTAATTAATGAATAAATTATTAATTTATTCAAATAAATCATAAAACTGTGATATAATGAAAACAATTTCGTTTAATGGTTTTAAAACCAATATTCAATAGCCGATTTTTAAAAAAAATTGGGATAAAGTTCTAAAATCAACCCGTATATTTTTGACGTCATGTTTTGTAAATGTGCCGATTTCTGTTGAATCCTTTTTTTTTTAATTGTAGAAAAAATCTCTTTGGTAGTTTCTTTATAAATATTTTCATGTAATTTAAGTAAATACTTTTTTTTTTAATATAAAACGATATTGTTGTCTAAATGTATGATTTTCATTAAAAAATAATTTTCTTTTTTTATTAATTAAAAGAAGGGAGGTTTTCAATTCGACTCGTGTTTTGGTTTTTATATTTGTATACTTTGTTTTGTAATATCGAATTTTTTTTTTCTTTCATTTAATACAAAGTTAAAATTTCCCACATCTTAATATGATTTTTTTTAATAAACTTAAAAATTTTTATGTATGTATTTAATTTCTGTGGATTTTATTCATGCCATTTTACTCAGAATCGAAATCTATATAAGTTCTTTTTAAAACTTTTATGTGTTTATTACCCACTTAACAAAGTTATTTTATGTCAAACGTAAAATTGTTTTTCGATCCCAATATTTTGTCTTGGAAAATTTAGTAGTATTAAAAATACAATTCTGGGAGCTATTTTTTTTTTCAATTTTTTCAGATAAGATATATAAAACTACTCCCTCTCCTTCTCTTTTTCCTGTTTAGCCTCCTGTAATTACCGTTCAGAGGATGAATGACGATGATGTGTATGAGTGTAAATGAAGTGTAGTCTTGTACAGTCTCAGTTCGACCATTCCTGACATGTGTAGTTAATTGAAACCCAACCACCAAAGAACATTGGTATCCACGATCTAGTATTCAAATCCGTGTAAAAATAACTGACTTTACTAGGACTTAAACGCTGGTACTCTCAACTTCCAAATCATCTGATTTAGGAAGACGAGTTCGCCACTGGACCAACTCGGTGGGTATCAAAACAAAACTATTTTCGTTTAATATAAAACTACTATTTGCACCTTAATTTTTGTCCCAAAAATTACAGTCTGGCTTGATTTTATCGCACAGAAATCAGGACGAAATCTTTCGCCAGCCGACATTCGGTTACGTAGCATTTCTGAACCTACGTTTATATGAACTTTCTTCTTTATTTTTCCCGTAGAACATTTCTTGAAAGTTTTTACATTCTTACTCTTTACCAAATGGATTAATTTCAACGATTTTTTTTTAATTTGTTTTTTTCGGGGGATTTTTGTGGGAGAAAAACGCTTCCGTGTTGTCATCGCCTGGACATGATATATTTTTGTAATAAACAAAAAATATCATATTATATTTTTCAATTAACATAAAAAAAGAATATCTGCTTTACGGCAATTGACATGAATAGCTGAAATTCAGTACAGTAATTCAAATACTTTAATGTAAATGGACGGCCACATAAGATAACAACATTTCATTAGCCCATAGAATAGTTTGCACGTTAGCCCCTAGATTAAATTTTCGACTCAGTTCCGCATAACAGACACAATCCACAGGGATGTGGTGCACTATTAGTTGGTAGTCGCAGCGAGCACAAAGGGGTGGATCTGTTTGCGCCATCATATATCCATGAATGAGCCTAGTGTGCCCTATTCGTAAACGGCAAATAACCTCCTCTCGTCGGTTATTTCTGCATGAGGAGCTCCACTGTGAAACAGTGTTCATAACTGTGCGAAGTTTATTCATGTTATATTATCCCATTCACTTTCCAAGTGAGTGGGAGAATGCCCATTCACTTTTTACAAATCGAGAGTAGTTCATTCATCGTGAACTACTCTCTCTAGGAAACAGACAAGATCGTTAGAAGTAACGCGATTGGTAAAAGTATGCTGAAAAACAAGCCTCTTGCCGCACTATCTGCGCGCTCATTGCCTGAAATACCTATATGGCTGGGGATCCAGCAGAAGCTCACTTTTGTATTACGTCTAGTCATTTGCTAAATAACACACTGAATCTTACAAACAGTAGGATGTCTGGAGTTTACGTCACATTGCCTAAAAGGCACTCCTGGAAGCTGAGCAAACAAGAACGTGTCGAAATTTTGGGCTAACCGTATGTAAGGCCTTATTAATGGCATACAGATCTTCAATGAAAATACTGGTGATGCTGGAAAGGCCAAACATCTATGTTATGTTGCCAACCACAAAATCATAACCAACAGAATTAACGTTTTTAGAGCCATTCGTATAAACTGTAACATCAGGATTCATTCTATTTATAATATTGTAAAATTTATTTCGTAAAATAACCAGATTTGTTTTTTTTTTAATATACTGATAAAGATCAAAGCAGAAATCAACGAGAGAAGGCCGCCAAGGGGGTAATAACATGAGAAACAGTAAGGACTGCTTAGCATTTTATTTTTATGGAGCGATTACTAAAACGTTTACAATAATGTCAAAATAACTTACGAGTAAAAATTAATAAAAACAAGATGTTTCTTGGTGAAAAAAAAATGATTACTATTTGTGAATACCAAAAAAATTTAGTTGAATCTCAGCAACAGTCTCTTTTATTAGGTTTTTTTTGTTTTCTTTGTTTTTAATACAGTTTTAAAAATATTTTATACTTTTTTTATACAATTTATATAAATCAAGGTGAGATTTCTTCTCGTCTTTGTGTTGCTTAATTTTTTTTTTTTTTATAATCCTTGCGGTTTTTGTACGCTTATTTATAATTTTTATTAAAAATAAAACTAACAAGTTAAAAAAAATTAATTTTGAAAACGCTTAAAAATCAACTTCACAAAAAACTAGTTAAGATGTAACAAATTTGAGGTAATTATTCTTAATTTGGGTTAACAAATTAGAGAATGCAAAATAAGTCGAATTTAAAAAAAATAAAATAAAGATATTACTCTGCATGTAATATCTTCTTCAAAAATATCTTTATCAAATTGCTTTACTCTTAATGCAATTTTTCTTTTAAGTTAATTTAATTTTTTTATTAAATAATATTTTTACTTTTATTTCATCTCGATTACAAAATTAATGAAAGGAATATTAAAAGGTTTGAGGTTACAAGATGTAAAATCACCTACAACGAGATACTTTAATTAATCTAATCTTTGAAATAAGATATTCATTTATTTGATTTTCACCAAGAATGTACATACATTCTTTCTACAAAAAAAAAAAGATAGGTTATATTACAGATCTTTTTCTTGTTCGTAAACGCCCCTAGAAAGTTGAACACAACCCACACTAGTTGCAAGATCATTCATCATTGCTTGACGTCCTTTCTTCTTGAGTTTCATAAATAATTATGGCCTGTCAAATAATTTAAACCAAAGATTAAACTGTGTAGAACTTACCTGATATTATAATAAATTATTACTCTCTCTGTTCAGTAATGTTACGCACTTATATCCATAGATAAATGTGTAGTTTTATGCGTAAAATATTCCATACACATGTTTTAAATATATAAATATTTCTAACATTTACAATCACGTTGGCTAAAGCTACGAGAATTGAGCTGTGGCTTTATATTTATTTTTATCTGTAGTATGTAAATTAAAACTGTTTGCAAAAATTTTATTTAAAATTTAAAAAACTTAATGGCAATTTGGTTTGTTAAACAGTTATCATCAGTAGACCATTGAGAAAGATGGAGGAAATAAAGAACCGTCCAAAGAGGGGACGGTTCCTTGGATAATAAATTGGATTATTTTAAAAACAATTATTACATTTTAGAATACAAAGGAAAACTAAAAGAAATACTGAAACTAGAATAAATTAGCGTTTGGCTCATACATATAGAAAAGCAGATAAACGGGTTGTAACCTAACATAACCTGATAATGCTCATAAAATTAATTTGCTAGAAAAGGGAGTTTTAAAAGATATAATTAATAATTAGGAATTGGATTCATGGTAATTTTAATTTTATTAAGAGTGAAGTAGAAACTTCATTGTTGTAGAAGACCGATATATAATTTTACACAGATCTATTAAAACTTTTTTCGTGAAAATTTTCAACGTATGAAAATAACATTTAACCCTTCCTTTTAATTCATATATTCCTTTTTATATTCATATGTGGGGATATCGTTTTGATTTGATTAAGATTATGTTTATCTATTTTGAGATAAGTTTAATTTAATCAACTTATGAAAAAGGCGTGATAGGCTACATTATTTATGGTTTAGACATTTTTAAAATTTTTAATTTATATTTTGTATTCGGGTTTCTTAAAATGAAAACAGTTGCTTATATTTATTAATCTTGCTGAAAACCCATTCAGTGCAAAGTATTTGATCATGTCTATTTTGTGGCCGAATGTAAAATTAATAGTTATTAAAAAATAAATCGTAGTATTTAGTTTAAATCGCTTTAAGAAAAAATAAAAATTTGAGAAAAAGAAAGTTAATTTTTGTGACGCAACAGTTGCGTCACCGGTCATAGGAGAATAATTATTTCGAGCCATAGGAGAAAAATGTGAATAGTTATTTCTTCTCCCGCATAGAATTGTGTTTTTCTACTTTGGAAACTAATAAATATGTAACCGATAAAGATTTTTTTTAATAAATTAATTTTCGATCGGAAAAGAAAAATGAAAAGTTACTCACCCTTACAACAGCTACTCACCACTCAAACGAAGTGGGTTGATAATCCTTAGTAGCGTTATTTGCACTACAAAAGAAAGGGGTAAGTGAACGACCACTTATTATGGGATATATTTTAATGGATTTATAGTTATTCTAGTCTCTTGTATGAAACTAAACAATTATTTTGAATAATCAAAAAAAAGGTTCCCTGAAATTTTCGGTAGAAATAAAGGAAATAAAATTAATGTGAAAAGATTAAACAATTATAAAAGAAAATTATTTTCATTTAAAAAATAATATTGTTTTATATAATGTACACACACACACACACACACACATATATATATATATATATATAAACTGAACAAAATAAATGAAATTAAATGAAAACTGTTGCTTACATTTTTGATTTTACCGAACTGATGAAAATTTTACAGTTAAATTTTATATATGTAGTTATGTATATTTTTCCTACTTTCTTGAAATAAAGGTAAACAGATTACGTAAATTGACAGAAAAATTAAAATAGGAAAAATCGTTTTGACAAAAACGGGAACTAAAAATGACGCGCAAAAATAAAATAAATGCAAAGTTATACTCAAGGCCGTCCGATCATAATGAAGGACAGACGTTGAATGATGTATAATGGAAGTTCAGAGGAAAAGAGTAAGAATTCGATTGGTGGGGATAGTTTATATTCGTGCAGGTAGTGAAAGCAAGGGTTGTAGCACCGACCAGCGAGGAAACACTAGGCCGACTCAACTTCGCGTCAACGGTCACCAGCACTTAACGGGTTCAAAATAAAAGCAATTAAAAATATTCTATAGTATTCAAAATTATTATTATTTTTTTAAAATAATAATTATTTTTTCCTCTTCTTCTTTCACTAATTAAATTATTAACCTATTTTCTCCTGTGTTTACTTTTCTTTAGCGTGTACTATCGATTGGCTAATAATCGAAATGACCGTCTGACTTTAGATTAAAATAATTTTTTTCCCTTTCTTGAATCGCAATTTATTTTTCATTAAACCTTTCCATATTTCGTTATATATATATATATATATATATATATATATATATATATATATGTGTGTGTGTGTGTGTGTGGGTGTGGGTGTGGGTGTGTAATGTATAGAAATAAATAAACAGAAGTATTCGTATTAATTAATTTTAATTAATATGTTAACATGTTAATTAATATTAATTAATTAATGAGCATTTACTCATTAATGTTTTTATTAATCTCTACCTATTTTCATGATTGTAGTAATTGTAATTAAATATATGTAAATTAGTGTAATTTAATTATATTATTGATAATTTTATTAAAATAAGGAATTCATTAAGTAATTTATATATATCTGATTTTCCATTTTAACCTTCCTTCACAGATTAAATATATGCTTTTGTAAATGTAATACCAAACCGTATTCTCGTTACAAAAATTAATTACCTTTGCTGATTATAATATCGAAAAGAAGTATGGTATAAATCATATTATTTTGAAACTGAAAACAGTCATTTAATAATCTCGTGAAAGATGGTGGTATTTTTTTTTCTTTACAAAATATGGTTCTAAATTTAATAAGATTTTTTTTCTGGTTTGTAACTCGAATATCGACAAGCTATAACGATTTTCAACGTAATTAGGTCATTTGGAATAATTAATACAGCATTTATACAATTAAGGTTTCATTTAGTTCACAATGATTCAATCGTTTCAGTTTATTAATTAATACAAATTATTTGATTACACTGCCGAATGATAAATGATACAAAATTTGAATTGGTCGCCATTTTGGAATTTAAAAATGAATAATTATGATATTTATGAATGGTTCTATTGGATATTTATTTTTACTAAAATATTTTACCCAGTTTGATTAGTAATTTATCTTGAAATTTTATGTACAAGGGAATGGTTTTTCATGATTTTGATTGCAGCAATTAATTATATACTTAACGAGTTGTGTACGAACATAATACACTACTATTTAGAATTTTATTATTATTATTATTCGCGCTTATCTCTTCAATCAATCCGTCTTTATACAGTTCAGAAAATTATATAATTTATTAGAAAGGGGTAGTAATTATTATTATTATTAGATCCGTTTATAATGGTTGATTGGTTGGGTTGTAACCGCTAAACTGTTATATTTATCTCTATATAATCAGACATTCCAAGAGTATCCTCTAATTTTATACCCCATCCCGACAAGTTATATTATACATAGTTTCAAAATTGTTATCGTTATTGAGGTATAAATTAATGTATTATAGCCAAAACTAATTAAATTTTGCATCGATTTAATTCACATAGATAGAAATTTGTAAATTAGTTCAAATTCAATTTTACAAACGTACAAGTTATTCTACAGAATAATTAATTAGATATATAGATAAATATTGAATATGTTTTTAAATTTATTAATAATGTAATTTTTTTACGTAAAAAATTACGTATGTATATATACAGAGTGATTCGTGAGGAGTGAAACAAACTTTCAGAATATGTTCTATTAGAAAAAATAAAGGTCATATAAACATAGGTTTGGAAACGATTCGTTAGCGAGTGTTGGCTGGCGAAAGATTTCGCCCTGAATTTTTCTGGGCGTTAAAATTAGATCAGAGTGCAATTCTTGCCGGCCTCTTTGGCGCTAGTGGTAGCGTCTCGACCTTTCACTCGGAGGTCCCGGGTTCGAATCCCGGTCAAGCATAGCATTTTCACACACGCTACAAATCATTCATCTCATCCTCTCTGAAGTAATACTTAACTGTGGACCCGGAAGTTAAACAAAAAAAAACAGAGTGTAATTTTTGGGACTCAAATTAAGGGGTCAATTTAGTAGTTTTATATGAATCTGATCTGAAAAAAAATTGACAAATTAGGTCCCAGAACTTTATTTTTAGAAGTTTTTAAAAAATCTGGTGTTAAAGAAAAAAAGATTGGGGTCTAAAAAGTTACTTTGCTACGTTTGACATAAAATAACTTTGTTAAATGGGTAGGTAATAAATAAATTGTTGAAACAAAAGAATTTAATTCCGAGTAAAATATTCGGTATAGCGGCGGTGGCCTCCCCAGATCTGTTTAGTTGTGATTATTTTCTTGGGGAATATTTGTAAGATAGAATTTATCAATCAAATCCCCACACTCTCAGTGAACCAAAGGCTTCATCGATAAATATCGATTATTGAATTCATATTATAATATGATTTATAATAAGAAATCGATCGCATTGACAAAAACTTTGCGTCAGGCGACATTCAATCATTTGGCACTAAATTGCATCGCTGCACTGGGCGCCCACTTTGAACGTCTTTAGTAAAAATATGGTAAATATGTAAACTTTTAAAAATGTAAATACAGAATTTTATTCTACATTTAATTTTATTTTAATTTCTACACAGCGCTATAGCTCTAAATGAGAAAGTAATGTAATCAGTCCAATTTGGGCATGTGCGGGTTTTCATCGGATTTTGACATTTTTACACCTAAGGAACCCAAAAAAACCGGATGGAAATTTTCCGGATGTAAACGTTAGTATATTCGGTGATGGCTTCTAAATCACCTTATATCTTCAGAACTACTGGACCGATTTCGACCAAACTTACTCAGATTACTTCTATGTAAGATCCATTGACGCCATTAAATTAGCAACTTAATAAGTCAAGGTGGTGAGGCTATAGAGCAAGATCACCCTCAGTATCCCCAGATTTCGCCTAATTAAGGTCATATTTTTCTTGGGCACATTTGTTAACAATTAAAAAATAACAGTATTTGCAAAAAAATACTTTTTCAAAATCGTACCCCCACCACAAAATACTCTGTTCTAGTCGAATGATATATTGTGACGTCACAGGTGAGCGGTAAAATTTGAATAAATGAGTAATATTAAAGACGTAAGAAAAGTAACTCAGCCTGGCTGGATCTCAAACTCGGTCGATCGGTCGACTCGGTACCTAGTGCGTTAAGACTCACGGCTACAGCAGTCTGTCGACCGTACTAGTGAAATCTGTTCTATATAATTTGTGAAATTATATTAGTTTAGTTAGTTCCGAAGATCGCCATTAGTACTGCCACTTCCGCGCGAATTAAATTTGCTGTGTGCGCGTGCTTTAGTTAGGATCATTGAATGAAATAAACGAAAAAATATTATATTTAAATTATATGATAAATATTTTAAATGAAGTTGTGTGGGTAAGTAGTGCATCAGAAACAACTCTTAGCCGCGTGACTGGAAAGGCCTATAACTGTGTTGTCAGTTGTCAGCATTTTTCTTCAGCTTTTTTTCATTGGTAAAATGTTATTCAGAATGTTCCGAGACGTATTCGCCGAACTTTATGAATTAATTCAGAACACCAGAATGAGAAAAATCGTTCATATCGACATAAATATAATTTTGCTTTTGTTTTTTATCTTTCTTTTCCTGTTTAGCCTCCGGTAACTGCCGTTTAAATAATTCTTCAGAGGATGAATGAGGATGTTATGTATGAGTGTAAAGAAGTGTAGTCTTGTACATTCTCAGATCGACTATTCCTGAGATGTGTGGTTAATTGAAACCCAACCACCAAAGAACACCGGTATCCACGATCTAGTATTCAAATCCGTGTAAATATAACTAACTGGCTTTACTAGGACTTGAACGCTGTAACTCTCAACTTCGATATCAGCTGATTTGCGAAGACACATTCACCACTAGACCAACCCGGTGGGTTAGACTTCATGCTTACACTTGTACTTACGCACGTACAAACATTACCCCTACGTATATTTCTTTTCTTTTGCGGGATCCCTGGGTCATGAAACGTCGATAAATGAAAAAAAAATCATACTCATTTTTATGACTGATTGCCATATTTTCTTTTTTATAGCATAGTCCGCCAGGAAAATAATATATACGACTTAATCATCTTCAGAATGAACAGACGTTAATCTTTTGGACCGTAGTGAAAACGTATTTATAATTAAACAAACAATTTTTTAGATTACTCTGACTGATTTTAATAAAATTTAGTTTCTAAATTTGATTAGTCATTTATTACTTCACCTGTTATGGAATAAGTAATGTTTTCGTTTTGTAATTATGTATTTTATATTAAAAATAGATTTTCATTTTACTGTTTGTTATAATAACAATTCTAATAATTTATACCGATTAATTGGTTTATTTTAGAACAATATGTCAAATGAAAATTGAATATTTAAAAATCCCGTTATCATTTGAAAAGTTCTACAATTTCTTTCTTATAAAATATAATTACTTTTTAATTCAAAAGTAGGATATGGTTTAGGATTTGGTATAAGTTGGATAATCGTTATTTGGTTTTTATTATGAGTTACTTAAGTGATTTACTAAATTACTTCATTTTTTCCCCGACTGTAATGTTAAGAAATATTATGGGGTTAGATGTTACCCAACTGGCACATTAATCATTTTGTTTAGCATTTATCCGATAAAAAACCGCATAGTAGTTCTACAGGTTGCAGCTTATACTACACCAAGATTGCATCGATCAAGGATAGAGTTCACCAGTTGAAAAAGCACCATCCCAACGATGAATATTAGGATTTTCTTGTTGTACAGTTCTTTGCATCCTTGGCTTATTCTAAATTGATTCCGATTTAATTAATAGATTAAATAATAATAAAGAAAAAAACAATTCGTTTCTCCAAGCAATACGAGTACCCATACCCATCCACTGTAATAATCCCGTGAGAGATGAGTTTGTTAAAAATATTGATTTTCTATTCACTATGTTAAATATAAACCGCAAATAAAATTGCTTTGTCTCTAAAAAAAAAAAATTATATGGATATCACGTGGCTTCCTTGTTCACCTATTAAATTATATATACACATTTTTAAAAGTACATAAAATTTTATTTCACTAATAATTTCTGATTTTTTTTCATATATATTTTTTTTATTGTTATTGAATTATTTATTGTAAATTTATTTTTTACAATCACATGTTAATGATTATTTAAAATCAATATATTTAAATAAAAAAATTAAAATAATCATTATTTATATCGTAAAGTTTTTTTACAATCATAGGTTAATAATTATTAATAGATCAATATATTTAAATTCGAAAAAATAAAATAAAAAGAAAATGAAGTTTGATTCGAACCTTTTCGATTCGGACATTTTTGGTCAAATCGATTACAGTCAAAAGGGGAAGTGCACAACTAGTTGTTACAACAGTCCTAAATCCAAAATTCAACATTTTGCTTAAGAAAAACACCTTCATTTAAATTTTGTAGTGTGTGAATGTACATATCTGAACTACACGCGTTCCAAAAGTTCCGAGGTGATTTTAAAAGTTAATAACTTTTGGTATAATAAGTTTTCCCTTTTATTTTCATACTTAAAAATTAGAAGCTTGTAAATTTTCATATGAAGAGATTAAGCGTACAATAGAGTCTCCCCATTATGGGACTTTATTTTGAAAACCAACTATCTAGTACTCCGATTCGAAGAGCCTATCGCAAACTTTTCAACCTAAGAAACGGAGATTAGTATACGCAATCTGATTATTCGTGACAACAGAAATCTGAAATACACTAGCCTCGAACAGGTTGACCACGTTTTGTCATTACAGAGAAAAATATTCGACGTGGAAGAAGATGCAGGAACATCAGTCAGAAGACATGTTGCTCAGCTGAAATTTCCCAGTTGTCTTCACCATATTCTGAGGCATTTATGATTATTTTCCTATAAAATTCAGCTTGTCCGTCACTTGCAAGCTGTAGATTATCAACAACAGCTTCAATATGCGTATCGTTTTCAACAACTTTATAGAGAAGAAAACGACTTTCTCTTTTGATAAATCACGAATTATGAGGCTCTCTTCCATTTGAATGAATTCGTAAATAAATGAACTGTAGATTTTGGGGAACGGAAAACCCAAGACTCGTCTTTGAAAGACGACTTCATCCCACAAAATATACAATTTGGTATGGAATCACTACTCAAGGCATTATCGGACCTTAGTTTTCTAAGGCGAATATGTAATTCTTGTAGCTGTTACTAGTAAACGATATAAAGTCATGCTGTTCTAAGTCCTGAGTTATAAAATATGCCGGAGATGTGTTTTCAGCAGGATGGAGCCGTATCTCACACGGCCAGGTCAACAATGGAGCTCTTAACAAAGATATTCAGTGAACAAATCATATCGAGAAGTTGGAAAATTCCATATTCGTCACGGTAGTCTTATATGATAACCCCCACCTTTTCCTGTGAGATTACCTTAAGGAGACGATTTACATCAGTTAACCTAGAACCCGTGAAAAGCTAAAAGAGTACATCCGAGCTGAAGTCATCCTTTTTAAAAAAGATATTTTAACATCTGTACTGGGAAACACCTTAGAAAGAACAGGAATTTGCGGAATGGTTATCTTACGGGAATAATTTCAAAAAAACTCCATAAATTATATTAACTTGCTGTGCAAACCTTTTTTGTAAACTAAAATACTTAAAAAGGTTATTGGCTTTTGAAATCCCTTAGGAACTTTTGGGACACCTTTATGAAAATTTCTATATATTTATCTGTAAATATTCTTGGGTAGTTATTCCATGTTTAAATGAGTTTTCTGCATTGCAAAACAATCGAATTTATTCAGTAATATGTATACTGTAAATAATTAATACTAAACTTTTTTTTTTAATACTCGAACGTATTACTTAAATTGATTAATAAGTAGAATTAAATGGACTTAATTATACATTTTTTTCTCTGCTATAAATAAGTTGCATTTCGTAGTCCAGAACTGTACGTACTCTGTAATATGTATTTGTTTTCCTTTCGGTTGGATAATTGTAGTTCATTTTGTACTCTGTTGAATTTAACTCGTAAACTAGCATTAGTTAAATCTTCTTCTCCTCTACAGAGATATATAAACTGGCTGTACGGAGTTTTCCGTATAAATATTCAGAGCATGAGCACTTTGTCTGATACGTGGTATAATGAGTATTTATAGTCCAATGTAAATTTAAAATCATGAAAATTTACAAGTAAATTATCTGATAAAAGCTTATTTATAATAGCTAATAATAGCAACTAAACAAAAAATAATAGTAATAATAAAATACACTGTACCCTAAAAGTAGATTTTTTTCTACTTTTTACTTTTTCATAACCCTGTAAATATATGTATATTTCATATAGGTTTTTCCTTTAAAAAAAATCATCCATAACATGAAAAAAATTATAAAAAATTATGATAATAAAAATATCTAGTGAAATGTCAAATAAACTAACATTTATTTTTCTTGTAAGTTAATAAATGTTTTCCTGGAATATTAAAAATTCTGTAAAAGATACTTTTATATACTACCTCCGTATTTTTAGACGTATATAGCCTTTAATTATATCGTAAAAAATAGTTTACGTAAAAAACAATAATAAATGGAATAATTTTTTTTTAAATTAATTTCTCTTGTAGATTTTTTAATAAATATGAAGGTATTAGGAAATTTTAAAATTAGAATTTTAACTGGAAGGAAAATGAAAATAGTTGATTATTATTCAAAGGTAATATTTAGCATATCTAGGAACAATCGTTAAGAGCAGTATAAAATTAATTCCTAATTCTTAATCGAATTTGAAGGTTAGATTTTTATAGTTTGGTCCTTCGTAACGAAAATACAATAATCTTAAGGATTTTACATAATCTGACACAAGATTATTTATAGCTATCTCATTTCCAGTAATAACAAGTATCTAACGCCAGATTTATCAAGAAAAATGAGTTTCCCGTTGCCTTTTTTACTGTACAGTAAATCAATTCTATCGAAATTCATGTGATTTTCTGCATTACTAGTGATACCATCCTTCTGTTTACTAAAGAGATTGGCTATGGTAAACATCATTACTCTCAGTGTGATTAATGGCGTCATATTCCCTGGAAATACTGGGTAGATTGGGTAAAGACAAAACTAATATACCAATTCCTTAAAAAAAGAAAAAAAAAACAATGCACTCAATACGAAAAAAACACAATATGCTTTGTTTTCACACGATAGGAGAATGTTGTGCAATGAAAAATAAATTTGATAAAAAATTAACATAAAAGTAGTAATAAAATGTAAAAGATAAACGAAATTAGATTACACAATTAATAAAAGTTTTAACTAGTCCAAATTATTATCACTTGACATCTATTTAACCGTATTTTATGATACTTAATAATGTAGTACTTTTTTTTGTTTATCTTTTTGTACCCCCTCCTCTGATCCGGACCCATAGTTAAGTATAACGCAGTCCAAGGATGTGTCCTTTAACTCTTACGGGCCTTCCCGCCCACCAGCACATCCGGCAAGGCAATCGGCCCGCCTTTTACTTTATGCCTGCTTCTAACCCCCAGCGAGGAGACTCCAGATCCATCAATGCCTTCATCCCCACACCAGGGGCCGGTTCTCGGTCTTTTGGTACCTTATACCTAAAATGGGGAGTCCCCAAGGGAATCCCCACCGCGACTCTAGTCATGTCTTCCCCCTAAAAGACGTCACGTCCAGATGATCGTCGGCACAGCAGAAAGCGTCACATTTCGTACATGGAGTCCACAGCTGATCATCGGAGCCAGCACACCAGAACATACCGTCCCTCACAGCTGGGGCTGTCCAACATCTCCCGCTAGAAACCCCTCCTCCGTTTCTCATCATCTTTGGATCGAAGCACCGACCGAGAAAAGAGGCTGAACTCATCCCAGCAAGCTGCAAAAAATGTAGTACTGTAAACATTTAAAGATTTAAAAATATATTATTGAGACTTTTGAATAGTTTTAAAAATCTTTCAAAGTGTTGCATAACTTTTCCAGATTTGTTCTTGAAAGATTTTTATTTCAAATACAAACATACTGTTTTTAAATATTAGTAACTTAATTATGAACTTATTAGTCACTAAAAATATTTATAGTTCAATTATTAAAAAAAGATATTAAAATGTTTAGTACCGATTTTATCAAATTACTTTTTTATCTTAAACATGAAGCAGTATTAAAATTATAATTGAAAAAAATCCTAATTCTTTGCAAATATTTTGATCTTTTTAACCAAATAAAACGTTTTTATCATCAGAATTTTTAGTAAAAACGTTTAGGTAACAATTGACCCACTTGCTCGAAAACTAGGTCAAAACAGCAAAAACTTGAAAAATAGATAAATATTACATGTAAAACATTGCCAAAAAAATTAATAACTTGTATGATTCCGTTGCAAGAAAACATTTTAAATAAATTACGCGATTTAATACAAAATTTATTTAATGATATTAGAAGAAATATAATTAAATATGAAATCGCGTGTTGCTTTATCCACTTGTTGGTGGGTAAGGTGGAACTGAAATTATGCCGTCTTATTTCCTGCACAAATCTTTGCGATCGCTTAAACTAGTATTAGCCTTATCTCAACTGTTTGTCAACCTAGGTGAACAAATTAGAAGTCTTTTGTTCAAAATAAAAGACTAAAAGTTTTATCTAATAACAGTATCTATCCAACTAATATTTTTTTGAAATTATTAATAATTAAAAAATTTTAATGCTCGCCATTTTTTAATTTCGAAAGTTAAACTTTTCAAATTTATTTATTTTGAAAAATATTTTGTTGGGTACATATACACCAAATTCCATTAAAATCTCTCATGCCGTTATTAGATTTAATTTTTATTGGAAAAAATCACATGATGGTGGATAGACGAAAAAAGAAACAAGATAAAGCACTTGTCCATATTAATTGTTTGTTTATCTTGTCGTAAATCAGTCCCTTAAGTTTTTTCAATACTTTCGAGAGTACCTTTTTCAGCTATTGCAGTGGTGTATTTATTTAACTGCACATATATATATATATATATATATATATATGTCTGTATGTAAACCCTACAATTTATATATATATATATATATATATAAATATAAACGTTTTTAACATTTTTTTTTATTTGGGTGTGTATGTGTGTTTGTGTTTAAATATTAAAGGTAAATTGATTAAAATTTGTATATATGCTTTTCTTACAATGTAAGTGCACTAACACTATTTTAACCCTTTCAACTTGGGTTTAAAACCCGAGAAAGGATTAAAATGAAATAACAATAAAATTTACTTTTTTTTGTTTTTATATTTCGTTAACAAGTGAAGGTATCAACTTGATTATTGGTGTGTGTAATCTTCATTTGAATATATGAAAAATATTTCTAGATTTTTTTTAAATTCCGAGTTTAAAGGGTTAAAATAGATTTTGAATGTGTTTTAAACCTACCTAATTTTTTTGAATTTCTAGGTAACAAATCAAGATATCAACTTAAGTTTTTGGTATGCAATTCTCATGTAAACATCTACAAACCAATTTCTAGATTTTTTCGAAATTCAGCATTAAAAGGGGTGAAGAAAGGTAAAAAAAAGTTGAATAGTGATTGCAAATTTTCCCCGTTTCAGACTATACTAAACGATATATTCACGAAATTCGGTCTTACAAATAGGTTTAGGTAAATATTAGATAAAATGAGAAACGAAGTACAACCGTAGTAGTGTTTGTTGGGTAATGCTATGAACCGGGTAAAATACATTTTTATCCCTACGAAGTACGGGTAACCAATTATAACTAATATTTTTAAAATGGAGGCCGACTGTTTTGAAACTACATTCTTAGATCACGCACTTTCAGGACCTGTACTGACAGAATTATAATACAATTATAGTTTTTCTTATAAATTGAACAGACTTTAATTTTTATTTGAAAGTATTCTCACAAGTATGAGTTTAATGAATACAGAGGGGTTCAGGGGGCAGAGCCCTGACTGGCTAAACATTCCCTGACCGCATGTGGACGTTAATATTTGTAATATATATTTAGTGTGTAGCCTCCTTGTTCGATGGGAAAAAAATCAGAACTAAATTGAAATATAACTAGCCAAATATTTTTACCAATTTTAAAACTTTTTGGTCAACGGATTTTGGAAATGTGGGGAACTGTTTAGAAATAATGTTGGATTATCCCTCACCCATAAATTCGATTGATTTAAAAATCCCGAATTTTAAATAACTTAATATGTACTTAAATCTTACTAAAGCTCACAGTATTTTGTGGCCACTATACAAAAATTCAAAATGGTAAATGTTACATTCTCTCTTCTAATTATGTACAAAATTTAATGCCATCTCTGCCCCATATATAAACATTTATGGAGCCGTTTTCGAAGAATTTATGTTTTACTCAGTCCAGAGATATTTTTAAAAAATTAGAGTAACACACTTACGTGCGTAATCTTCATGAAATTTTTACGGGTTATTTTTTACGTTTTTTGGAATCAGGGAGTCGTGAAACATTGACATTCGCAAAAACCTGACATCGAAATTTTGGACCGATCTATATACCTTCCCTTTATATATATATAGCTGCTACATATCAATAAAATTATAGCCGGAAAGCGAATTTTCACCTTTATTTCAATTTTATAATAATTAAATTTTAACCATTACGTATCGTTTGTCTAGGAGTTAACAACTGTGTTTTAGGATTTAATATTTTCATATACGTAAACATGATAAAATATTTACAATCAATCATTATAAATTGCTGTCCAGCTGTTATTGAGTGATTGGTTTTACGGTTGATTGATAATTGTTTTTTTTTAGTGAATGGCTTTTTATACACAAACGAAACACATTCGTCAGTGACAATAAATAACCCTTGTTGTAAACCACACTGAGAGAGAGAGAGAGCTCACAAGAGCAGTTCACCTTTAAATAATTTTTTCGAAGTTAATTTTATATGATATATTCATTTCAGTAATTTTATTTTCGTTCGAACAAATTAATTTTACTCGACTGAACAAATTATATATAAAAACTAGTCTACGTTTCATTTTTGCGTGGTTTTTTAACCAATGACTTGACTGATTCTGAACTTGTTTAAATAAAAATTTATTCGGGTATCTTTTAAAACTATGGGTATCTGGCTGAATTATTTATTATACTAGAAGATACTCCCCCATACAATACAAACCCGGGAACAAATGAAGACAAGATAAATCTTAGTGAAAACTCTTCAGTATCTTAAGTAACAGCCAAATCGTTGCAATATGTATTTGAATTGATCAACCAAAAATCATTAAAATAATATGCTGTTCCTATCCTGACTAAAAACACACCTTGGAGTTCCAGAGAAATTTTGGATGAGAAAAGCACTAAGTAATGAAGTGTTGAATTTCTTTGGGAGGTTGGTTAATCTTTTTCCTTATTTTTGAAGAAATCTCTTTCCTGTTTCCTCAGTGTTAGTCTGTCCAATTTAGTTACACGCCTACTGGATCTATAGTATGGATATTGAGATGTATTTAAGAGCTAATTTTTGATATATTTAAGATTTGGTTGAGGAGGCTTTATATAAATACCTTAACAATGGATTCTGTTTCCTATCTGATAGCTGAATTTAGATCTGAGTTACTTGGATAATTTCGAACTTCTAATCTCTCTTTAATATATATCAAAATTCATAAAATTAACAAAATTTTGAATTTTTTAAATTAAACTGGAAAAATCCAGGAATCCCACCACAAAACAACTGTCAAATAATTAATGAATAAAAAATATTATAACCGTCTTTGCATGCATGGAATTCACATTAAGATACCTAAATATGGCTGAAAAATGCTTGTAACTGTCATTAGTCGTATGTTCATTGTGCATTGTATATTTTTCTGGGACTGTACTTTTGTTAATTTCTGTTAAAATGCGTTTAAATTATGAATCGACTACTATCTGTTTAAAAAGAAAACCTTTATTCAAAAAAATAACAATATCCGCTTCTAGAAAAACCAGTCAATAGAACTTTTTGAAATAATTCAACGTAGTAGTTTCGCCTATAAGAAAGTTTTTTATTTTATGTTTCTGTTTATTTAAAAGATCTTCTCACCGATTCATTTAAAATAAAATTAAAAAATTATGTTTTATAGAAACAAGATTACTTTATTGTTGAATATGTAAGTAATATTAATTGAAATTAAAAGTAAAAACCCTGAATTTTCTGCATTTTCGTTTAACTAATTCAAATACTTTTCCTCAAAGTCTTCTAAATTTCACTTCATATAAAGTGAAATTAGTACAAGTAGTATTAGTGTAAAGTATTATTACACATATTATATTAATATATAATATGTGTAAAACTTATGTTTAATAATACATGTATTATATATCATATAAATAAAAATGTAAGTATTTGTTTGTTCAAAATCTTAAAACTCCGAAAGTCCTTCACCGATTGCTTTGAAATTTTGACACAACGCTGCATTCGAATAAGCGCATTTTTTTATGCATATTATTTACATACCTAAGACAGCACCTGTGACAGGGTAAAAAAAAATTTTTTTTTTAAACTGCGCTGTCTGTTGGACGTAAATGCAACACACGCTATATTAAATATTTTACGATTCCATTTCAGTGTTTCCAATATGAGTGTCCGCTATAGACTAAAAACCTACTGCACCGATTTACGCGCGGGGAAAAAGGGAGAAAGGGAAAATCGAATAAGATAAAAAGGGAAGAAGGAGAAAATAGAAAAAAGGGGAAAACGGGGAAAATTAAAAATGGGAAAAGGAAATGGAAAGGAGAAAAATAAAGGGGGAAAGTGAAATAAGGGAAAGAGAAATGGGGAACGAAACGAAAAGGGGAGGAAAAATGGAAAATGAGGAAAGTTAAAGGTGAAATTGGGAAAGGGAAAGGTAAATTTTGCGAAGTTCCGTAATGTTCATTTTGTTAATGTTTTATCAACTTTGAATTGTGTTCATTTAATCTATTTATATATAAATACATGAGAAAGAGAGGAAGAGAGCGAGAGAGATAGAACTTTTTTTTTCCTAGGCGCAAAACGAACACAATATTAAAAATTCAAATTCTACTACAGTAACCAATTAAAGATTAACTTAAAACATTAACAGATATAAAACGTTTATGCCGTATGCTAAATGCGAATAAAAATAAAATTAAAATTGCTTTTCAATAGTTCGTATTATGACCTAATTACCAATATTTCGTTATTATGAAACGAAAATGGAACACTTAACATTTTAATAGAAGTAAAAATTTAATTTCAATTCAGTTTTTCTAATGCGTTAAACTACTACCTGCGTAGATTGAAAATATTTCCAGATTTAAGCCATTAGCGATAGTGTTATTTATTTTAAAGAATTCTATTATTTTTCTGCTTTACGAAGTCTCTTTTTTTAATATACGCGTATGAGAAATTGAAATTTATTTGGATTCACTTAAAATTAAAATTAATTTGAACCTGAAATAAGCTTTATGGTTTCTTAGATTAAGTGTCTCATAAATTAAGTCTGGGCTTTATTATATCGATAAAAAAAATGAAATATGTAATCAATGAGAGAAAATTTTAAATATAATAGTGATGCAGTTGGATATGTAATTGAGCTTATAATAATACAAATTTCTTATACAATTAAAATACGTCTATCCTACTTTTTTCCAATATAAACATGACTTTTTTTTGTACCGTGAATTGTTAAAACAAATCGGTTAGAACACCAGAATAAATAGAAAGCATTTCAAATTTTACCTGTTGCATCTTATTTTATTGTATTAATAATTATAACTAGTTTTTAAATTTATGATCGTAAAAAGAATTAGAGAATTGTATTATAATATTTATTTTGAATTTTCATGACGTAAGCTAATTCCATTAGAGTATTGCATTCCGCCCTTATTTACAATGTATACATCCCTAAGCAAACATGACCTAAGTTATGTGATATATGACACATGCTTATGCAGAATTGTGTGCTGGTAAGTGGCGGATAGTGTTATTATAACACTTTGCATATTACATTATATTAACATGTAGTTCGTATCGGTAACTAGTTTGATTATCTGTCCTTGTTTTATGAAACACGTGTAGACTACATACTGCAACATACTAACAGCGTTATGTAAATATTTCATAGGTTTATTTACTCATCTGTTTTAAAATTTATGGATGTTAATTAAAAGCTTTATTCGACCAGTATTATTTTTTTGTCTTCAGTCATTTGACTGGTTTGATGCAGCTCTCCAAGATTCCCTATCTAGTGCTAGTCGTTTCATTTCAGTATACCCTCTACATCTTACATCCCTAACAATTTGTTTTACATATTCCAAACGTGGCCAGCCTACACAATTTTCCCCTTCTACCTGTCCTTCCAATATTAAAGCGACTATTCCAGGATGCCTTAGTATGTGGCCTATAAGTCTGTCTCTTCTTTTAACAATATTTTATTTTAGTAATTCTACTTCCCAAATAACAAAATTATTCTACCTCCATAATCTTTTCTCCTCCTATTTTCACATTTAGTGGTCCATCTTTGTTATTTCTACAACAATTCATTACTTTTGTTTTGCTATTGTTTATTTTCATGCGATAGTTCTTGCGTAGGACTTCATCTATGCCGTTCATTGTTTCTTCTAAATCCTTTTTACTCTCGGCTAGAATTACTATATCATCAGCAAATCGTAGCATTTTTATCTTTTCACCTTGTACTGTTACTCCGAATCTAAATTTCTTTAACATCATTAACTGCTAGTTCCATGTAAAGATTAAAAAGTAACGGAGATAGGGAACATCCTTGTCGGACTCCCTTTCTTATCACGGCTTCTTTCTTATGTTCATCAATTGTTACTGTTGCTGTTTGGTTCCTGTACATGTTAGCAATTGTCCTTCTATCTCTGTATTTGAACCCTAATTTTTTTAAAATGCTGAACATTTTATTTCAGTCTACGTTATCGAATGCCTTTTCTACGACCAGTATTAAAAAAGAAAAAAAAATTACTTCGATAGGATTTAAAAATCTCTCGCTTCTCAATTATTCATTTAATTATCATGGTACGTATCTCTTCAACCTATACTCCTTGAAAATTACATTTTCAAATGGGTTCCGCTTTAGATAAATGACATCAACACAAATTTTTTTTTAAAATTTAGGTCCCGAAAAATAAAATAATATTTCAGTACTAATTTATTTGTTAATTATACTCGTACATTCTTGTGTAAAATGCATAAATTATACAAATAAATCAACCTTTTATTCTGATCAATACATAATATTAATTTTTATGTGTTAATTATATATATATATATGTTACCGCGAAAGACCGAAATTAGAGAATGCCAATCAATATTCTCCGGTGAATGTTGACACACCAAATACGTCAGTGAAAGATCGAGGTGTTTGCTTATATTATCAAACATTCGGACTTTCGCTGGTATAAGTCGATAAACTCAGAACCTCGTGGGTGACGGAACGATAACTAGAAATTAAAAAAAAATTACCCAATACCAATCTCTAAGCTAAACAGATTACGAGAAACCCTTGTAAAAAAAAATTCATGTGGACACCACGTGACTTCCTTGTACGCCTATTAAATTACATGCAAACAATATTTTTAAAATTAAAAGTACATAAAATTTTATTTCATTAATAAGTCCTGATATTTTTTCATTTTTTTATTGTTATTATTGAATCATTATTTAACGTAAAACCTTTTTTTACAATCGGATATTAATAATTATTAATAAAACAATTTATTTAAATTCGAAAAAAGTTTAAAAATAAAAGAGATGAAGTCTGATTCGAACCGATTGTATTTCCCTTGTAAGATCTAAATATTAATTAAAATTTAAGTTGGCTACAACTCTGGAACCAGTGAAAATAAATACCACTTTTGATATACAGTTGAAAAGCTTTCAATGAGGGCTTATTACTGCAGTTAAGAAAAAGTAAAAGGTCCAATTTTTTTTTGGATTTTGGGCTTTTTTGGGCACTTGGTCCAATCGTTTACAAGCAAAAGGGAAGATGCACAACTAGATGTTACAACAGTCCTAAATCCAAAATTTCAACATTCTACGGCTAATCGTTTTTGAGTTACGCGAGATACATACGTACGTACAGACGTCAGGCCAAAACTAGACAAAGTGGATTCAGCGATGGTCAAAATGGATATTTCCGTTGAAATCTGAAAATCGAAATTTATGAAAAATATTATACGTACATACCAACAAAGGGAAACTTTACATTACATGTGCATTGTAACAAAGTGAGTCTAAATCTTTAACGTTAGATATTCATTCTAACGATGCGAGTACAAGACTAAAGAAAAATTACATAAAGAACAAAGTCTTCAACATAATAACATTTCGTAGAATTAGTGCATTTCCAGGAATACATTCCAGTAATAGTGCTTACATGTACTACTACATACTATATTCTTATATATATTTGTTATGTTAGTACGAGTATATTATATACATTACATAAAATTATATATAAAAATCCTACGACTTCAAAAAAGATTTCTTTAAGTCATGGAAGTTGGATGCAGCAATTTGAAAAATTGTACTACTGTGTTTTATATACATACATACATATAAATTTTTATATTTTAAACTTGTAATGTTTAAGATTCTTTATTACTCGTACTTACAGAACGCTTATTAAAGCAGTGTTTTGTATATTGTTCCAGTTACATTTCAAGAAACTAAAATTTAAACATTGAATTAATCGATAAATTTTATTAGTTAATAATGGAACATTCAAACTTGTTACTTATATAATAATTTTTGCTAAGGTATAATTGAAGTTGAATTTAGAATTAAATGCAACAAGTTGTTACAGTTTCAAAAGTTCAACAAGTGAAATGATGTCGTATAAATTAAAAAGATTCTTTTAACTCGTTGCCAGATTTTAAATATATATATATATATATATATATATGTGTTTAATTTGTTTACTTTTAATTTTAAAATATTTAACGATAATATTTTGGGCTAACGAAAGAAAATTTCTAAGTTTGAACTTATTTATTAATAAAACGATTTAATAATAAAAAATATAATTCTAAAAAATTATGTTACCCTTTTTATAATTTATTTTAGCTATTTTAGCTATTTAGCTAAAATCGAAAAACGAAGTTTGCAACGTGATCTAAATAGATCACGTTGCAAACTTCTTCACTTCTTTCTTTGCTTTTTTTCTTTCATCCCAATTCCTTTTCATTCTCTCCGCGTGTTGTTCTTTTGACCATTTCATTTTACCAGATTTTTTTCCTGTTCATTCGTTCTTGGAAACCACCTAAACATTTTGATTTTAAGGGTGCTACTATTCTAAATATTCTTTTTTGTTATATTTTTAAATTTTAATTTCTTTACTCTAGTCTATTCATTTTATCCTATTTTAGAAGAAAATCAAAAAATTTCCTTAATTAACTTTTACTTAGTCTGTCAAAGTATATTAATTTTCGCTTTTTCATTGTGTCCGTTATTGTTTTCTACATTTTGGTATATTTCATTATTTGCCTGTAATTTTATATATGTTTCTACTCTTTAGGGACCTAATATTTTTTTAAATTGTTCTCCTTTCCTGCTTTTTTATTTGTGTTCAAGTTTAGGTACTCTAACGCACACAAACTTTCAGGTTTTATTATTCTAATGTAATGTACCTTTTTCAAGGTTTTGGTAAAAGGTTTTTATTGTTCTGTAAGGTTTTCCTGTTTTTGAAACTTTGTTACGTTGCTGGCTTTTCTAATCCATTTTTCTTTATAGTATTTTATTTTATTTGTTTTTTAATTTGATAAAAAACAGAAAAAACGTTTATATAAAAAAAAAAATTAAGGACTTGTAATTTTTTCTTTCTGTTTTGTATTTGCGGCTTTTTAGGTCCATATCTTCTATGAAACTACTGCAAAAAATTAATAAATAAACAAACATTTTATCTTATATCAAATTTCTTGATATTTAATTTATTTCTTTACAAATAGTTTGTTGAAATTTTTTGATAATATAAAAGGGTTTAAACGACTTTTTGCTCTTTATAAAAAAAAATGCATGTAGCCCAATGGAATTACAAGACGTTTAAGGTGATGCTTGGCTATATCTACTCCTCATTTAATAAAATATCAATTCAATTGTAGTAAATTTTTTAGTACAATTTTTTTTCTTTATTTTAACCTTTGATTTATCCCATGCCTATATATTTCTTAAAATTTAACTTTTTATCAAATAAAATTTGCAGGTTTCAGATACACACACACACACACACACACACACAGGGATTCCAAATTGCACGGCAGTCTCTCGGGAGAT
Source organism: Lycorma delicatula (assembly GCF_047948215.1). NCBI lineage: Eukaryota > Metazoa > Arthropoda > Insecta > Hemiptera > Fulgoridae > Lycorma > Lycorma delicatula. The sequence goes on along the minus strand of NC_134464.1, from coordinate 32,260,557 downwards.
TTTGGGAGCCAAAAATAACAAAAAAAAAGTTCATAAAAACATAGGAAAAAAACGGTCCATTAGCGAGTTTCGGTTCGCGAAATATTTAGCCATGTTTTCTGCTCCCTTTCTGAAATTAAACCGTACTAAAATACTTGGGGTAAATATCGAGGGGTACTCTCCGAGACTACTCTGTCCAGCTGTCCCGGGGGGGGGGATTTATAAAACAATTTGTCTTGACTGACTGACTGATTCATTAACGCCCAGAAAAAACGACTGAAGATAAATTGATGAAAATTTGTACTTCTTACAATTTAAATGCACTCTAAGAAAAGATTTTTTTGAAATTCCGAGTTTAAAGGGTTAAAATAAAGTAACAATGAAATTTATAATTTTTAAATTTCTCCGTAACAAATGAAGATATAAACTTGATTTTTGATATGTTTAATCTTCATTCGAATATCTATAAACCGACTTCTAGACGTTTTGAAAATTCTTAGTTTAAAGGGTTAAAATGGAATTTGGATATTTTTTAAACCCGGTTATTTTTTTAATTTCTTGGTAACAAATGAAGATATCAACTTGATTTTCATTGTGTGTAATATTCATTTGATGTCTAAAAAACCAAATTTTTCGATTTTTCGGAATTCGCCCCCAAAAGGGGGGAAAGAAACAATTTAAACAGTGATTGCAAATATTTCCCATTTCCGATTATTCTAAACGGGATATTCAATAAATTTGGGCTTGCAAATACTCTTCAGATAAATATCTAAAAATCGTTTTCGGGTTTTTTTAATTTCGATTTTTTAAAAGGTATGACGTGTACGGTGCGGCGACTCTACCAACATAGCACTACAACTGTAATTGATTGTGCCACGCCACTGGTTGCACCTGCCTCCGATTATCTGACTATAAAACATAAAATAAAATAAAAAAATTGACCGTGACGGGGATGCTTGTGTGTATTGTTATCACATGTATGCCTAATTTAATATCGGCGGGCGATAACGGTAACAATGATGTGAGCATGCGCACAGTATATGAACGCCTCATTCAAGCATCATGCTCCCACCATGCAATTCTCCCACAATAGTGGCGTTGCAGCCCCACCACTCTCAGGCCCCTCTAAAAGAACGTGCACGAGAGTGAATTGGCAATTCATCGTCGACCACCACCTAGAAGAAATAAGAAGTTCCCTGGCCGGCTCAACGTGGGACCTCCTTTCCCTTTTCCTTTTCTTTTTCCTGTTTAGCCTCCGGTAACTACCGTTTAGATAATTCTTCAGAGGATGATATGTGTGAGTGTAAATGAAGTGTAGTCTTGTACATTCTCAGTTCGACCATTCCTGAGATGTGTGGTTAGTTGAAACCCAACCACCAAAGAACACCGGTGTCCACGATCTAGTATTCAAATCTGTATAAAAATAACTGACTTTACTAGGACTTGAACGCTGGAACTCTCGACTTCCAAATCAGCTGATTTGGGAAGGCGCATTCACCACTAAACCAACCCGGTGGGCAACGTGGGACCTCCTGGTGGATGCCAACATCCTCGCCGGAGCAGCAGGCCTGGCCGGCCCGCCGAGAGGCCGCTGGACGCGGACGATACCTTCCCGCTCCAGCTCCAGCTCGCCGGGCTCAGAAGCAAGAGCCGGCCCAACTTGGGCGGGAAGACCGCCTCAACCACGCCAGCGAAGGACGACTGATGCCGACCCAACACTGCGGGGCTCTGGGAGCCATCACTACCACGCTGTAGTGGGGACCCAACTGCCGCTCAGGGAAACCCCGGTCAGACTTCAATGGACGAGCCGCAACTCCCCGACTTCGCCGGAGACCAGCTTCGGAATCCAACAGCTCTTCTCAGAACTAAAGCCAAAAACGGCCCTTTTCAGGGACACCGCAAGGTTATGAATTACGTACCTTCGATGCCATTCGGCGACAGTATTATATTATAACAGTATTATTATTGTATTTATATATTTGTGCATGCCCGCGTCCTCTCTACCATGAAGTTTACCATTTTAATTTTTTTTATAATTTTTCTTCTTTGTTCTGTTAAGAGATTATATTTCTTTTCCTTTCTCAATAAATCTAGACCATTTATTTATAATTAGACCATTTACCGGTAACACAGTTTTAGTTTTACGTAAAATTAATAATCAGCGAATCTTAAAACATCTCTATTTTTCTCTTAGTGGATTAGCATTCTATTTTAAAATTTTATCTTGAAATCCATTATTACTTCTTCTCTGTACACAAGTTGCGTTAAGACGCTAAAGGAACAGCTATACATCCTTGTTTCATTCCTTTCCATAATAGATCTCTCCCTTTCTAGTCGTAAAACCTTCACAGCTACCTGATTCTTTTTCAGACTATAAATACCTTTTTCTCTTCTATTTCTTAACACTATTTTCTACTAAATTTTAAACACTTTATTTAGAATTGAAATCCATTCATATTTAATGTCTTATCAATATTCCCTAACACAATTTAATATACATTTTTATTTCATTCCGCTTTTTTTGAATATTCTGGGAAATATTTTTCCCCTTTCACTCCCGGTCCTTTTTCTTATCTACTACACTCTTTCACTAAAGAAATTACCTTTTTAAAATTTTGTTTGTAAAATTTGCATCTTTCATTTAAGTTACTCCCTTTTATTGTATTGCAATTATTAATATAACCGTATTGAAATAATAAGACTTAGAGTTTAAGATATTTCTCTACCAAACTTTACGAAATTTTCACCTTAATATTTTTGAAATTCCAAAGGTAAATAATTTGTTTTTAATGTTATATTCTCATATTAATTTTTCTGAACCTTGAATAATTTAAGCATTGAATTCCTGTTCAACTTCTTTCTTTTTTACTTCCTTGTACGAAGTAAAGTAACTATTGTGATAGCGAAAAATTTCGGTTTTCAGATTTCACCGGAAATATTCATTTTGACTAGTTTCGGCGTGACGTCTATACGTACCTAAGTATCTCGCGTAACTCAAAAACAATTAACCGTAATATGTTGAAATTCTGGATTTAGGACTGTTCAAACATCTATAGTTGTGCAAAACTTCCCTTTTGATTGCAATTGACTGGACAGAAAAAAGCACAAAATCCAAAAATTTTGAATTTTGGACATTTTCTTAACTGCAACCAATAACCCGTAATTAAGCTCTTTCAACAATGTATCATATAAGTGGTACTTATTTTCATTGGTTCCAGAGTTATAGCCAAAGAAAATAATAATTAATGTAAGTAACAATTGTATCTTACAAGGGGAAGGCACATCGGTTTAAATCCGACTTCATCTCTTTTTTTACCTTTTTTTTAATTTAAATATATTGATTTATTAATAATTATTAACTTGTGATTTTAAAAAGGTTTTACAAAAAGTAATAATAATAACAATAAATAAAAAAAGTACGAAAAAATATCAGACGTTATTAATGAAATAAAATTTTATTTGCTTTTCATTTAAAAAAATGTGTATATGTAATTTTTTAGTAAGTGTACAAGAGAAGTCATGTGCTGTCCATATCTGATTTTTTCTAAAAGAGTCACCTATAACCAATTGGAAGCTGGGAGTTTGCAGAAAATCCGTTGATTCTATCAACAATTACCGAAAAATATTTTTTTCTGACTGGTAGAAACATTTGATAAATTTTATTCTTTTAGACTTAATTCCTGAACGGTTATTTAAGATTTATTGTTCATTACTTTTGAAACTAAAAATGAAAAAAAATTCCAAAATGGAGGTTTGCATTGTCATTGCTTTTTTACATCAAAATTTCTATTTTTCAATTATTCATTATGTCATTGTTGTAATTATTCATTATGTAATTATTCATTATGTCATAACTTTTCTTTAACATCTACAATGTTTGAGTTGTCCGCTCATGAGATTCTCTGGGTGCTTCAGGTGTTGTGGACTCATAAAGAAAAATAAATCTTTTTTTGCTAGGAAAATGTTTTGAATTTCATTTATTTACGTTTAAAAGTTAGTTGGAAAAGCTCCCGTACTTTATTAACATCGTTCAGCTTAATGAAAATTGAATGTACTTACATACGATGCCTTTACTGTTATTAAAAATAGAATGCATAAAATGATATCATAAAAAAGATGTGCTTCAGTATTTCATACTATTTTCTTCAACTAAACCCTTTTTTCGGTAGGAGGAAAAATCCAGACGCGCTACTGGGTGTGTGTAGTTTCTCTCATAGTGCGAGAACCCACTAGAACACCTCCCCCTTTTATACAGCAGCCCGGATACCTGCATTATGGCATATCTCATGGGCTGTCGTATCACGTGGGTTGGGGAGTTCTGGGCATGTCAGCAGCAGTGACGACCCCGAGAGAACCCTTGCGGCCTTCTTACCCAGGCTGTCCTCTCACCATCCACACTGCTGATGATTATCCTTACTGATGTTCTTCGGCCATCTTTACTCTCAGGATGTTTTCTGCTAAGGTGTTGACCGCCCCCGAAGAAGTCTCGTTGGGCAGCATCAACTCTAGTAGATCTACATCCAGCCGACCCACTTCCGCACTGTAAGAAGGTGTGTCCTACTTTATCCTCACGCTCACAGTAGGAATACGTTGGCACATTTCTCTTCTTCCGTAGAAACAGATAATTGTTGAACGCACCGTGGGTCCATGAGAAGTTGGGTCAACCAAAATTAGTTCCCCATGCTCTCGACAGACCCACCTTCTTACGTTTGGGAGAATGCGAAAGGTCCATCTTCCCAATGTTGACATCTCCCGCAACTCCTGCCACCTTACCAGTACGTTTTCCCGAGCATCCTACTTCGAGACGCCAGCTGCCCGATCCACACTCTCGCCAACTGTCAACTTCACAGGCGACACACCTGCTATGAAGAAGGTAGAATCAGAGGAAAGATTCCGATAGGCGGATGTAACTCTAAGGGCCATCCTTCTTACAATTCTGTTGAACGACGTTCTACATCTTCCGAATCGTAAAGCTCGCTGCCAGATCGGAACTACAGAAGATACCGTCGTTGCAAGGAGCTTTCGCTTTGACGCTGCAGGATCTCCCACATTGGCAATCAAGCTGGTCAGCGTACCGGTCATCTTTTTTGGTTTGCCAATTCATCCACGTGCATGGTGAATTTTCTTTCATTATCAAATTAAACAACAGATATTTCGCACATCTGACCGGTTCCAGCAACGTATCGCCTACCGTGACTCGCACGGGCGGAAGCCACCTCCTTCCCGCCTAAATAAACCCTTGCTAATAAACCCTTATGACAAAGTTTAGTTTATCTGCCATGTTCCAGTTTATTTTTGTTTTTTAACAGTGGTTTTTAACATTAATACTGGATCTATCTTTTTTTTTTTAAGGAAAAAAATGAAGTTAATTACTGATAACTTCAACGTTTTGTATTATTTCTCACATTATTAATAAATTGTTATTCCTAGCAGCTTATTTAATAAAGAATTTAAAAGTGTAACATTGTTTTTAATAATATTTTTTATGTTTTCAGGTAAGTTTTGAACTGGTAACTTAATTTATATTAAGTTTTCTCCATGATGATTACTCAGCTACCTTCTACTGATGGTGAGTAAGCTGATTTAAGTAATATAATATTATCATTATTATTATTATTTAATTATAAATATTGTAGTTATGGGCTTTCTATATAAAAAAAAATATTTGATTAGGTGAATATTTTAGATTAAAATACTTTTTTTTTGTGCAACGTATACAGATTTCTTTCAATTTTCTATCAACAGATAATATCGGAAAATCATTTTTCATTACCAAATTGTATACGTATAAAAATCGGACGAAATTCCATTGTTTCTCGGTTTACTAACGATGTTGATGCACTTATATACTCAATTCGTAACGAAGAACATCCACATTATCGACTCATATTGAAATATTTCAACGTTTTGAAATATTTTTTTTAAATTCAACGCCGGTATTGTTATTCATACAAAGGAAAAATTATACAAAAATCTTGAAAATCCTATCTATGAAAACCTAAAACTAAAGCACCTTAGAGAAAAAAAAACCTTAAAAATTAAAAAACGCATAAAATTCCATTAATTAATAAACATTTTTCAAAACAAGACAATTATTCATATATTAAATTATTTTAAAATTTATTCATTCACAATTTAATTAAATCTTAACAATCAACGATATTAGACGTAAATATTATTGATCTTAAGTGACAGTGCATGTAGTAAAAAACACCCTGATGCGAGTTATCTTCGATCAAAATTAAATATTTATCATATTTTCTGATAAATATTTATATACAGTGATTCTCGTGGAATGCAATAAGCTTTCAGGACATGCTGTACTAGTGAAAATAATGAAGAAAGTTCAAACTTTTGTAAACATAGGTTCGGAAACACCTTCGTTAGCGAGTATAGGCTGACAAAGATTTCACCCTGATTTCAGCGCCTGCACTAAAATTAAGCAAAACTGTAATTCTTAGGATCTAAATTAAGGAATAAATTTAATGGTTTAATATAAAATATCAGATGAAGAATTGAAAAAGATAGGTTCCAGAACTGCAGTTTTAATAGTTTTCACTTAAAAAAAGAAATTTTAAACAAGATTTTTAGAGAATTTGATTCTTAGTAAAATTGTAGGAATAAAGATTACAGAAACTGAATACAAAAGTTAAAAATTTTTCAAGTTATTAAAAGCAAAACACTTAAAAATATCACAGATTTTAATTAGGTATTGACACAAATTTTTCATATTTCAAAATAAAAGAGTTAATTATTTTAGAAAAATTACAAATATAAACACAATATTATCACTTTATAAACAATTAAATAAAGTGCTGAAATGATCTCCGCCACGGTGGATTCAGCATTCTGCCCAACGAACAATGTTTTGGCGTCCTTTCATCTTTCAATAAGCTTGTTTTGTATTAGTTACCGCAGTGACAATTCTAATAACTTTTCTTGTATTACACTTTTGTTCATATACTAATAATTTCAAATGGGAACAGAGGTAGTAGAGCAGAAGTGTTAAGCCAGGCGATCTTGGAGGCAGTTGCTAGGTCTGCCACGTCCAATCCAATTGTTAAAAAAAAAACATATTTAAGTGTTATATAACTGCTAGAGAAATGTGAGAAGTTCCCCCATCGGGGTGGAAAATCATCTATCTTCTTGTTATTTTTCAACAGATCTGGCATTTTATTAGTTCTTTTTGGTGTGTTTTGTTTTTAATAATTTTTGAAATTCTTACTTTAATAACAATTAGTTTTTGTGAACTGTATTCGTACCATTTTACTCACATTCTTTATCAGTTTTTTTTAAAAATGTTCATGAGTATATTATCCATTTAAAAAAATATTTTACCTCAGACATAGAACAATAACCCACCGGGTTGGTCTAGTGGTGAACTCGTCATCACAAATCAGCTAATTTCGAAGTTAAGAGTTCTAAGTTTCAAATCTTAGTAAAGGCAGTTACTTTTATATGGATTTGAATAAAATATCAAGAATACCGGTGTTCTTTGGTGATTGAGTTTCAATTAATCACACATCTCAGGCATGTTCAACCTGAGACTGTATAAAGTACTCTACATTTGCATTCATACATATCATCCTCTGAAGTAATGCCTTACGTTGGTTTCGGAGATTAAGCAGAAAACGAGAGAAACATAGAATAATATGTTTTCGAACCCAATCTTTCGTCTTTTACCTTCCCAAAAACTACTAAAAATATTTATTTTTTTTTTTTCTATTTTTTAAGATCAGATTTTATAGAAAATATCAAATTTTACCCCTTAATTTGGGTCGTAAGGTTTAATTTTACTGAAGGTACAGAAATTAGGGTGAAATCTTTCCTTAACCGACACTCGCTAAAGAAGCGTTTCCGAACCTGTGTTTACGTGAAGTTTCTCTTTATTTTTATCATTAGATCATATCCTAAAAGTTTCTTATATTCTTCGTTCGTCATATGAAGGTCCCGGGTTCAAATACCGGTCATAAATGGCGTTTTTCTTACGTTTAAAAATTTCTGTTTTCATATTTCCATGCTTGACAAGCTTCCGTGTTGAATTAGTTCATCAAGATAAAAGAAATAATTATATATAATTTATCAGTGTGGAATTATCTTATGTGTCCATAATCATCACATAAAGATATTGTTTAAACTTTTTAAAACTGTAAAATTGCTGCTTCAATCAATTTCATAAAAAATATATCTTGCTTCCTTAAAGATTTTCTTTTCGAAAATCGTTTCTTTAGCCCAGGCGTGGCCAACAGTTTTTACCTCTGAACCGAATTGAAAAGAAATGTTTTTTCACGGACGAAACGAAATGTCAAATTAAAAAATGGTAAATACAAAACGATGTTTATGAATAAATGTAAGAAATTTAATACAACAAATCAACGATAAAACTAATGTGACGTGTTAAGTTTATAAATTTCTGTATTTTCTATTATTCAATTGTTTATAAAAAAAAAGCCAATATTGAAAAATTTTTCGCGGGCCTCAAAATTCATTACGCGGGCCGTATGTTGACTTGCCTGCTTTAGCCAGTCAAATATCCAACTTTTCAATAATTTATCGCTATATTTGCATAATTTGGATACTTGCATCTCTTTAAAAAATATATATTTATTTAGAAAAAAAATTTTCGGGAAAAATATAGTTTTTTTTTATATAACTTTAAAAGGTGCCCTAAAAATAATGAGGATGAAATAATCTTTCGTGATGTTTACACTTTGGTTTAACAGAGATTACTTCACGAGGGAAATTTTTAATTTCTTAAGGTAATTTTTAATAGTAACGGAATGAAATCTTAATTTTGTATATCTTACCCTCTCACCAGGAAAATCTTTTGTCGTTTTTCTCAGTAAAAATAAAATTATTTATTTTCTTACTCGCACAAGAAAAATAAATAAATAATAATTGCAAATAAAATTCTTAAGCAACAGTAATTATTTTGTTATGTTTGTTATATTTTATAGAATATTATAATTAAATGTTTTATAAAATTATAACTTACATACATAATGAAATGAACAGTAAGATTTCTTTATTAAAAGCAATACATCAAAGTAAGAAATCACCGCAGCATATTCAAGTTCAAAAAATATTTTTTATTTAATAGTTATATAAAAATAAAATATTAAAATATTTACTGTATTAAGGAAATGTGATTTCATAACAACGTATAATAAAGGATTATTTTAAAACATTAAGATACTAAACTAAAATTTTACGAACAAAGAACGTAGGATTAAATCTTTGAATTTATTCACTGCACAGATGGCATAGTTACTTATATTTGCATAGTAACCGATCTAACTCGGCGCTCGGGTGTTCAGTTTCATCCATTTTTATTTATAGAAAATATATTTCGAATTTGCTATAGAATTCATCTGCAGCATACTACACAGTTTACCTTTAACGACCGAAAAGTTTTCCGCATATTGACTTTTACGTGTCATATATAGCAGATTTACAAATTTCACTGGAAATTTTTCTTTCTATTAAAAACTGTAGTTTTTTATGACATATTTCTGAAAGATTTCAAGATAACTCTCACATATAGTTAGGTTAATCGACTGAATTGTTTATATTTAACAAATTACGTGGTATATTTTCTTTTAAAATATTTATGTATTTATTAATATTTTATTGTTAACTAATAAATTTATAAGAAATTTTAATAAATTAAAATTAACGGAATTTCTTCTTTTTTTAATTTTAGTTTTGGTATGTTCATAAAATATTAATGAAAGCAGTTTTTGTTCACCTACTAGATGAAAATTCTTGTCTTTAAAACACAGTGAATAAATTATAAATTCTCTTTTAAGCAGAATTTGAAGAACATTCATTTAACGATAATTTAAACCGTAATTTTTACTTCCTTTAATAAGGTAAAGAAAGTAGTGTAATCGCTAAAAATTTCGGTTTTCAGATTTCAACGGAATATCCATTTTGACCATCCCTGATTCAATTTTGACTAGTTTCGGCATGACGTCTGTATTTACGTACGTATGTATCTCGAACAATTCGAAAACGATTAGCCGTAGGACGTTAAAATTTTGGATTTAGGATTGTAATAACATTTAGTTGTGCACCTCCCCTTTTGATTGCAATCGACTGGACCAAAAATGTGCAAAAAAGCACAAAAACCAAAACAATTTTCATTTTGGTCTTTTTCTTAACTGCAGTAATAAGCCCTCATCGGGAGCTTTTCAACGATACATCTTAAGTGGTACTAATTTTCATTGGTTCCAGAGTTATAGCCTAATAAAATTTTAATTAATGAAATATTTGGATATTGTAAGGTGAAAACACATAGGTTGGAATCCGACCTCATTTCCTTTATTTAACTTTTTTTTTTAATTTAAATATATTGTTTTACTAATAATTAATTATTAACCTCTGTAAAAATATTTTTACGATAAATAATAATTCAATACAGTAAAAAAAAACAACAAAATATGGAAAAAATCTGAAGTTATAAGTGAAATAAAATTTTATGTACTCTTAAAAATGTGTATATGTAATTTAATAGGTGTACAAGGATGTTATGTGGTGTACACATAAAATTTATTTTAATTAAATAGATACATATTTTTTTACATTATGACAGTCGATTATTTATTTATTTTTTAATAAAAAATGGTTTAAAGTAAAAATTTCATTTAAAAAATGTGCATATTTTTATCTCGTTTCGTTTTCCGGCTCTCCGCCAATCTGTGTTTTTTTTATACTTCCTTGTACGAAGTAAAGGATCGCGAAAAATTTCGGTTTTCAGATTTTTCAAGATTGAGTGAAATAAAATTTTATGTACAAAATGTTTCACAGAGGTTAATAATTGTTAATAAATCAATATATTTAAACTAAAAAAAATTAAGGAAATATATGTATATGAAGTCGGATCCGAACCGATTTGTGCATGGTTACGGATCCGACACGTTCTCCCTTACACCACATAACTACTTGAGCGACGTGAAACAAAAGTAATCTATCTATAAACTAATATAAAATGCTGATACGGACACCACAAAAAAATGTGATGCCATGTGGTGTCCACCATAATGCAATCGTGGAACTATCTTCTTTATTAAAGAATTGGAGGATAGTATCTCACTTTCAAACGAAATAAATTTTAATGAAGTGCAGCAAAAAATGAGAATATTTTTTTAGTAGGCGTACCAGGAAGTCATGTTGTGTCCACATCAGATTTTTTTCTTTTTATTATAAAAATATGGGTAACATTAATAGTATTGAATTTAATTAAATATATTTCTATGTATATTTATTTATTACGTACCTGTTTATCATCTTTCAAGCTATACATAATTAGGCATGTAAAATTAAAAAGCTATATTGTATAAAGTGAAGGATATATATATATATATATATATGTATTAAATCCCAGCGGAGCGTATATATCCTGTGTATTCTCTGCAAGTGCGAGTAAATTGTTCTCTAGTTGGAGGATTTATAGCGGGGGTTCCACTGTGAAAATAAAAACCTCTAAAAAATAATAGTAGATGATATGCTGAAGTATTTAACGCATTGTACAATTCTTTTCCTCCTCCCGGTGTTCTCTAACGAGTTATTGTTTACGCAATTATATCCTACAAAGGTGTTGTACGCTAAATGCGTATACCGTAACTTTAAGTTTCAGCAAAGATAGTCTCTTTGTTATTAAACATAAACAGAAGCGAATACAATGTACGTTACGCAGTAGAACTTTCAGATTTCAGTTGAGAAAGGAAACCCTTTTCCTCGTTTACCTTACAAATGTGGTATTTATCAGTTTTCAAAGCTTCGTGCTGGTCTTAGTTTTGCTTTACCAGCTAAAGTTAATATTTGTATTATCCCTGTAAATAATCTGATGTGTAACCTTACAATAAAACTAGTTTTACTAAATAGAATATTAATTTTATAAAAGTAAATACTTTTTCATCGTTCTTTTTACTGGTTTGAAGGTTTGTTTTAATCCTACCTGTTTAGTGGTAGTTTTCTTTTACATCTTACTTTTTTTTGTCTTCATACATTGAACCGGTTTGATGCAGCTTTCCAAGATTCCCTATCTAGTGCTAGTCGTTTTATTTCAGTATAACCCCTAAATCCTACATCCCTAACAGTTTGTTTTACATATTCCAAACGTTGCCTGTCTGCACAATTGATGCCTTAATATGTGGCCTATAAGTATGTCTCTTCTTTTAATTATATTTTTCCAAATCCTTCTTTCTTCATCGATTTGCCGCAACACCTCTTCATTTGTCACTTTATTCACCCATCTGATTTTTAACATTATCCTATAGCACTACATTTCATAAGCTTCTAATCTCTTTTTCTCAGGTACTCCGATCGTCCAAGATTCACTTCTATATAAAGCAACGTTCCAAACATATACTTTCAAAAATCTTTTCCTGACGTTTAAATTAATTTTTGATGTAAACAAATTATATTTCTGACTGAAGGCTCTATTCACCTGTGCTACTCGGCATTTTATATCGCTCCTGCTTCGTCCATCTTTAGTAATTCTACTTCCCAAATAACAAAATTCTTCTACCTCCATAATCTTTTCTCTTCCTATTTTAACATTCAGTGGTCCATCTTCGTTATTTCTACTACATTTTATTACTTTCGTTTTGTTCTTGTTTTTTTCATGCGGTAGTTCTTGCATAGGACTTCATCCATGCCGTTCATTGTTCCTTCTAAATCCTTTTTACTTTTAGCTAGAATTACTATATCATCAGCAAATCGTAGCATCTTTATCTTTTCACCTTGTACTGTTACTCCTGATCTAAATTGCTGTTTAACTTCTTTAACTGCTAGTTCTATGTAAAGATTAAAAAGTAACGGGGATAGGGAACATCCTTGTCGGACTCCCTTTCTTATTACGGCTTCTTTCTTATGTTCTTCAATTATTACTTCCCCAAAGTGTTTATTTTTTTAAATATTTCTAATTTCTTACAAGTCTTTCCCATACGAACTACTTTAACAGTAGATTTAGACCTCCGGATTAGTTTCGTTTTTTTTTTTTTTTGTTTTTTATGGAGAAATCTCAAAAAAGTATTGCTCTATGACAAAACTATTAATATTAATAATTAAATAGTAATGTATAAATAATAAAGCAAAAAGTTGAAAGAGGCATCACAGCTAAACTTTTTATAGTGCAGCCTTTATAAATTAAACAAAATTATACGGATGTAAATGTCCATAACAAATGAAAGCCACAGAAAAAGTTTCAAGATATTCTTCCCGTACAATAAACAAATTAAACAATTATCTTTATTTAGTGTAAAAGAAATACGAGTAAAACTGATTTTTAACATTTATTCATTCAGTGTTTACCATTAGGGCAGGTCCTATCACGGCTGCAGCTCTCCACCTTGTTCTGTCCTTTGCTAGCCTCTTTCTTACAGCATATTTTCAATTTTTCATAATCCCATCCATCATTTGAAATCTCTTCCTTTCCTTCCATTCACCAATCCTTCTATCGCACCCACTAATAAACACTTTGTTCTCATACAATGTCCTAACTATACTACTTTTTCTATATTCAATCACATTTAGCATTTTCCTGTTCTCTCCGATTCTCCTTAATACTTCTTCATTTGTTAGACACCATGTAACAGAGAGGTTAAAGAGTTGAAGTGGTTATCTTTATCAAAATCGGGATCATGGTGTATTAAGAAGTATCTGAGTGACCCAAATATAGTTTAATCAGGTTCAAACTAGAGAAAAATTAATTTATATAAATTAATTTTATTTTAGAAGAAATTCGTTTAATTTTTTTTAATCAACCCATTACTGATATTTTCCTTTATCATCCAAATCCAAAATAAATCTATTGTTTATCAATCTAGGTTCCTAATACACCACTTTTTATTTACATTAAGCGGGTATTCGTTCCATATTTATCTTCTTATTAACTTTTGTATATTAAATTTATAATCTTTCACCGATTAAAATTTTATTTTAATCAAAAAGATAAAAATTTGATTACGGAAAACTTAATTTTAAAAAGCTCTACCAACTAAATTTACTTTACAAGAAATAAAAATTTAAATACCTCGAATATATCGGTCAATAAAAATTTAATGTATAATGTATTTTTAATTTCTTGTAATAATTACATTTGATGGGTAATTTTTTAATAGAAAATTATCTTGATTTAAATATTTATGACATTCAAATTCTAACTGTTAAATGATTTGTATCGCCTTGTTTTACAGATTTAATTGTAGTTTTTATGTCTGTCATTAGTAATTCACTTTGCATACACGTGTAGTACTATACTAATATCGCAGTAACCACAATCGTGAGCTCATATATATTTATACATTTGTTTATTGTCGGATTTACTTAATGAAAGAAGAGCATAAGTGCACGCAATATATGTTTATAAAAACTGTATATTGTTTACGGGGAATGGTGTACATTTTGGTAGGGGGGTTTATCAGGACGATGACAGCAATGATTGTAATGATCATGATGGTGGGTGTAAAATGGTTGCCTAAAACACAACTTACAAAGTATTATCACATAAACACGTATACCCAGACGTTCGAAGTTACGTACTTTAGTAATGTTGGTTGGTGTCGGAATCGTGTTAAAGAGAAATAAAAAAGTATATAGAGGGAGTGAGAGAGGTTGAGCAAGCGAGGTAACGTGACCTGTTAACGCTTCATTTGCTCTCTCTTTTATGTGTTTCAACACCCATCTTTTGTAACAAAACTAACTCTGCTTGCCATTTCTAATTTTGTATTTCAACATTTCTTTTCTTTTTTTTTTCTATATAAACATTAAGTAAACTTTTGTGTTTTCCTTGATCATTTATTTCATTACTCTACTTAAAATGAATTAAATGAAAAAAAGTTACCTCATTTTTTCTTGGGTGTTTATAAATTTCCATTTTAAAAATTAAAGTTTTTTTGTTGTTATTTCTTTAGGATTTATTTTTTGTTTATTTAATTTTTTCTTTTCATATTTATTACCGCATATTATCTTTTACTGGAGTAAATAAGGTTTTTGTAAAAATAAACCTTAGAAATTAATTTTACTAATATCTATGAAGATAATTTCCAAACACTGGTAAAAAACAAGTTTTAGAGATTATTTTTTATAATTTAAAGTGGAAGTATTTAACAGTAAAATTGAGTAATGAAGTCGGTTTATTTTTTAGATAAAATGCCCATTGAAAACCCATTTTCAATTTCATTCTACTTTTTCCATTCACAGTTTTCATATTTATTTTACTAGAATTTTTTTTATATATAACATAGATCAGCTGATGTACTTTAAAAAAAAAGAATTAGATTTTTAGATAAAATGCCCATTGAAAACCCATTTTCAATTTCATTCTACTTTTTCCATTCACAGTTTTCATATTTATTTTACTAGAATTTTTTTTATATATAACATAGATCAGCTGATGTACTTTAAAAAAAAAAAAAAATTAGAATTATCTTATTATTATTATTCTTAAAAATATTAGCAATTCGATTTCTACATTATATATAAAATCAAACATTTAAACGTTATGAAAATAACACTGGTGACTAACTCTCTGATAATCGATTTAAGACTTGAAAAATTCATTAACAAAAATTAAAATCTACAACTGTACGCATTTCGAATTTTAACAATCATTATCAGGACATGTAAAAGAAATGTAATAAACGTAATAATAATTTGTAAAAATAAAATTAAAAAGAAATATAAATAAAAACAAAGATTCTACTCTCTTGCAATTCTAAAAAAATGTTTTACCTAAACGTTTATAAGAAAATAAATTACAAATAAACAATTATGCTGATCCGTTATAGAATAAATTAGAAAGC
This sequence comes from Lycorma delicatula, assembly GCF_047948215.1. Lineage (NCBI taxonomy): Eukaryota > Metazoa > Arthropoda > Insecta > Hemiptera > Fulgoridae > Lycorma > Lycorma delicatula. The sequence continues at coordinate 32,244,769 of NC_134464.1, read as the reverse complement.
AAGGTTATCTTTTTAGTTTAAGTTTAAACGTAGAAGGCCGTTTCGATTGTTAAACAGTCATCATCAGTAGACACTACAGAGAAAGTATATATATATAAAATCGTAGAAAAAAATATATTTTAAAACCATAAAGAAATATTAATTAATAACTAATAATATTTTTTTAAATGTATTTTTATTAGTGATTTTATATAAGAATAATAAATAAAAGTTAAAGTATACAAAACATACTCGTATTATTCTAGGCAATCTGAATAACAACGTAGATTTATTTTATAAATACAACGCAGTTAAGCCTTTGGAGTGACTGCTGGTGAAAACACTCAGTGTTACAGCATCGTTAGATGTAGTACTGATGTTTGAATTAAATTTTAATTAAATGATTTTTATGTGTTCGAATCGTGCGAGAGATTTAAATCGTGTTTGTTCATTTAAATTTTTTTATGTCTTTTTTTGTTGTCAAGTATGTCTACTTGACAACACAAATACTACTGTTGATTAAAACTATTTTATTTTTAATGCTGATGATTAAAATTTTAATGTTGTTTTATGTTTGTTGTTCCTTGTTAGACTCGTTTCAATGAAATGGTTTGCGAAAGTAGAATTGTCGGTGGAGTGACTTTTATATATTCTTTTTATCCTTATGCAAAGCTGCATCCTACTATTTGTTCCGTGGAAAATTTATAATTGTTAAGATAAGCCTCCTTGTTGAGTACATTAACATATTTGACCAAGTACTTTAGAGAATAGAAACGTATAAACACATAAAAACAATATGATACGTGAATAAATAAGATTATATTATTCATACTCGTAAATATATCATCAAATAAAGATTCTATAAAACCTAACTCAAACCACCAGCGCAACATCCAATGACATCACAATACTCTGCGTTTTATGAGAAAGCTTAACTTTAGACCAAATACTATCTCAGAGACTGGTAAAATTATAATAACTTTCTCCTTAAAGTGAGTTAAGTCAATTTTTAAAACTTTCTCATTTATTAATTCTCTCCTTTAAGTATAATTCCTTTTTTCAATTGATTCCTCCTGAGTACATTTTCTAAGTTTTTTTTTGGTCACCATTCAAAACACAGGATTTTGACTTTTTTCTTGTGGAAAGTTTTTTCCACAAGAATAAAATAATCTGTACTGTTTTATCTATCCGATAATAAATTGACTGTTTTTTTAATCATAAAATGATTATATTTTATGTTATATAAATGAGGAAGCTGGTTTTAGTTTCCCTTCACTATAACTTCGAATCTGCGGTGCATCCAACAAAAACAGTCGGGAATCTTCTTATGTTATTGGTGAATTACTACACATCATTACAATTTTTACTTCATATTTTGTAAAATAATAATTGAGGGTTTATTAATAACTCAGTATTATTTATTTATTACGTTGTTAAAATTAAAATATTAGATATAATTTAGTGTCAATGTTATCAATATATCGATTAGAAAAGCTTATTGTATAAGCTACATAATAAATAAATATATATATATACATATACGCACACGCGTACAAGCACATATCATACTATAACATATATGTTTTCCGAGAGTTTCCTTCATCCATCAAACGTCTTGTTCCATCTGTGCCATTGAATCTTTGATTAATGGCTTTTAGTAAAGCACGTACTAAGCTCAACACCGTCTTGCTTGGATAAATATGCCTTTACTTTAATCCCAATTTTCATATTTATTTATTCGTATATTATAGATGTTCCATGACATTTATATTTTACTGGTTATCAAAATTTGTGGTAAAGCTATATTTATCGGTGAGAAATTATGCAATCATTCTATCTGAAATTTTGAAACTAGATTATTTAAAATTATTTCAGACTTGTAGATATTTATCTTAAATAAAATAAACATTTAAAATATTTTTAAACTTTATATTAAATCTCAAGCCCAAACAAATTATTTTTTTATTTATTACAACCTCTCAATAAATTTGTTCACCTTTTGTTGCCAGTAAAATGAAATAGATTAAATAAAAATAATGAAACGTTAAAATTTTGTTGTGAATCGAATCTGAGACTGACAAACAGGAAAGTCAGTATGTTGTACCATATTAGTTGATACCGTATCGAAATAATCATGAAACATAGAAATACTTTGTGCTTATTTATTTTATAGACTTTTCTATTATATTGTATTTACTTTATTTTATATATATATATATATATATATATATATATATCTTCCATTTACTTGAATATATAATAATTTATTTTTTTATATTTAAGTCTAAGTTTATTTTTTAATTAAAAATTATTTGAGAAATCTGTTCATCATGCTATAAAAATGATATTTTTTTAGTATAAAAAAGCAAAGTTACCTTTCTAGATAACTTTTTTGAAAACTGAATTGGAAGCAATTATACACGAACTGGATATCGGCACAAACGAATACTACACAATGAATCTCAACTGTGATCACAGTACGTATGTATGTATTATTAACATATTTTAACTATTTTTAACATTAGCGTTACGTTAAAGGTAAACACCACTAGAGATCAGCAATTATGATAAGTTGCTGAAACATTTTAGTAGCTTTTCATAGTCGTTTGTGTTATTATTTTTTTTAATAGTAAAAGAATTTTTCAACTAAATTATTTTAAAAACTTTACAAATGTTAATTTCACGAATTATGTTTCGGTGACAAACCAAAGCAGTGTATTTCATACATACATCCATTTAGGTTATTTAAGACTGGTTATATTTATTTGTAATTACATGGAATGATTATTGATTGGTACTAAATAAATTTATATGGAAATTTGATTATTTTTATTCGTTTTAATTTGTGAATACCTCGGTTATCTTGTTGGAAATTTTTGTACTGGATTTTGGTTCGTTTGTAAATTGTGAAAATATTTTTCTCCTCGCAGAGTAGTATTTTGTTTTATCGCTAGGATTTTATTATATTTGTGTAATGTTTTGTATGTAACATCGGTGATCACGTGATAACGGTGATCACGTGATAACAGTGATCACTTTACAACGGTGAAGAATTTTAATCATTTGAAATTAATACGGTATCAATTAATATGTTATACCTTTTAAATAATGCTGTCTTAATCGTAATAGTGTAAAAAATTATTGTCTTTGGTTGTAGATTAACCGCCTAAATATATTATTATTTTATACAATTCTTTAGTTTATATAAATTCCAAAGATTTCTTACAATTTTTTATTTATTTATATAGTTCCTGAGAATTGTTTATTTTTAAGATTCTAATAGCACTAAAACTTTTTACTAATCCTGTTCTTAATTTTACTTCCTTGTACGAAATAAAGGAAATATTGTGATCGCTAAAAATTTCGGTTTTCAGATTTCAACGGAAATATCCATTTTGACTAGTTACGGCGTGACGTCTGTACTCTGTATGTACTTACAAATTTATCTCGCATAATTAAAAAACGATTAGCCGTAGGATTTTGTAAGTTTCGATTTAAGACTGGTTTAACATCTGTAACATGTTAAAACGCCAGCGCCTCGTCGCTATCTTCTTTGATTTCAGAAAGGCCTTTGACACGGCTTGGCGACGTGGTATTCTACGCACCCTTATTGAATGGAGAATCAAGGGAAATGTGCTTGCTTTTATTAGGGGTTTCTTAGGTGACTGAACTTTCCGTGTCTGCGTTGGGAATTTTCTCTCGGGTAGCATCATCCTGGAAAATGGAGTACCTCAAGGAAGTGTAGTAAGTGCCGCTTTATTTTCTTTAGTCTTTGACAGTATTACTACGTATGTGCAGATTCCTGTTTCATATTCTTTATTTGTTGATGATTTTTCCGTATATATTGCGTTATTCTGTTGTTCGCCACAGCCGAGAGATTATTGCAGAACACTGTATCTTACCTTGAAGCTTAGTCCAGGGTTACCGGCTTCACATTTTTACCTGAGAAAAAAATGTGTATTCTTTTCTCGCCCGCGGGATCCCTTTATTCCATAAGTCTTTCTCAGTGGAGAGCTAATTTCTATCTCTCCTGATGTCAGAGCTTAGGGTAATTTTTTATAGCCGCTTTACGTGGGTCAAATACATCAGAGAATTATAATCAAAACGTTCCAAACTCTTAGATATGCTACGGGTCCTTAGCAATACCAATTGGGGTACCGATCGGTCATATATGTTGCGTTTTTACTACTCCTTAGTTCGATCCCGATTAGATTACGGTTGTGTCGCCCGCACTTCGGTGCGTAATACCGTGCTTAAAATGATGGATGCTGTACATCATGCTTTCCGTCAGCTTACTACAGGTGCCTTTAGATCAACCCCTGTCGTAAGCAACCTTGTTGACTGCTATGAGTCAACACTTTGGGATAGACGGGACCACGTTTTAGCATCTTATTTTGCCTGTCTTAGGACAGCCAAATCACCCGGCGCTTTAGACGCAATTCTTGGAAATTCTTATTTTCGAAGGTATGAGTACAATCCACGTTATAATTCGCCTGTGGGTATTCGTGCCCGACGTTTACTACGTTTCCGTCGCCTTCTATAAGTGGAAAAATAGAAGGCGCCTTCTATTTTCCCAATTTTCCGTGTTCGTATCCTACGTGGAGAATCAACCATATAAATTTTATGACTTCGTAATATACAATAAAAAATCGAAACCGCCTATTTTCTATCGGCAAATGTTTCACGATATTCTCTCCAACATAAACCCAGACGCAGTAGTATATACGGATGGATCGAAACAGACGGTACCGTTGGATGCGCGTTTATTATTAATAGCCGAACCTATATGTTTGGTCTATCTGGTATTTACGAGTGTCTTTACAGCTGAACTGTATGCTATAAATAAGGCTTGGAGTATCATTAACCCTAAGTACTGTCATATTCATATTTATAGCGACTCGTATAGTTCTCTCCAAGTCTTAGAAAATGTTTATTCCAGGCATCCTATCGTCACCGAAATCTACAATGCAATCGCCGAGTTGAACCGTCAAAACAAAGAAAATCACAAGAAAACAAAACAAACTTTGCATTTTGGACTTTTTCTAACTGCAGTAATAAGTCCTGATTGAGAATTTTCAACGATATATCATAATTAGTATTTATTTTCATTGGTTCCAGAGTTATAGCGGAATAAAATTTTAATTAATGAAATATTTGGATCTTACAAGGGAAGGCACATCGGTTCAAATCCGACTTCATCTCTTATTTACCTGTTTTTTTTAAATTTAAATATATTGATTTATTAATAATTATTAACTTATGATTTGTAAAAAAAATTTACAAAAAAAAATAATTCTATAAAAATAAAAAAAATTACGAAAAAATCAGAAGTTATTATTGAAATAAAATTTTAAGTACTTTTTATTTTAAAAAGATGAGTATATGAAATTTAATAGGCGTACAAGGAAGTTATGTGATGATACCAATATCAGATTTTAAAAAAAAAACATAATCTTTTCATATAAAAAAAAAAAACAATTAATAGAATACAGAACGTGACAGGTGTAATACAGGATAAAAAATATTTCGAGTATGAAGTATATTGTTTTCTACCAGTTGACACCAGTTATAGTTATCACATTTTAAATCATTCGTCTCCGTCAACTCTCCATTTTCCAGTCGAAGGAATGGGGGAAAGCCTACCTTTAATATGTTAAAGAAATTACGTATTTATGAATTTTTCTCACGGGTAAATTTTTTGTAAAATTAATTAAATTGAAGAATTTTCTGTAGTGTAAAATGTTTTGTAATTAATGATGAATCTGTTATGAAATTTAATGAGGAATAAAATTGCGTCGTTATATAAATTAAATAGAATCGTTATAAAGATTTATATCAAAGAAATGGTGGGGGGGGGGGGAATATATAAAAAAAAATTTTTTCACTAGTTATTTTATATTAAGATTGATTTTTGTTCAATATTTTATGTTGTATTAAACTGCCATGAAAAAAGATATGAATATTTAGAAAAAATCTGAAAAAAATTAACGAAAATTCATTTTAAAATATTTTAATTAAAATTAAAAATCTGATGAGGACACCACATGACTTTCTATTACATATACAAATTTTTGAAGTACATAAAATTTTATTTCATTAATAACTTCTGATTTTTTTTTTTGTTATTGTTATTTTTGAATTATTATTATTTATCGTAAATGTTTTTTACAATCAGAGGTTAATAATTATTAATATGAATATGTTTAAATTAAAAAAAAAGTTAATAAAAGAGAAAGAATATGAAGTTTGATTCGAACCGATTTGCCCTTGTAAGATCCAAATATTTCATTAATTAAAATTTCATTTGGTTATAACACTTGAGCCAATAAAAATAAGTACTACTTATGATATGTCGTTGAAAAGTGCTCAGTGACGGCTAATTACTACAGTAAAAAATCCATAGTTTTTTGGATTTTTAACTTTTTGGAACAGTATTGGTTCGGTCGATTGTAATCAGAAACAAAGAGGTGTACAACTAGATGTTACAACAGTCCTAAATCCAAAATTTCGCCAACCTACGGCTAATTGTTTTGAGTTATCCGAGATACCCATGTACGTACGTACGTACGCCGAACTTAGTGAAAATGGATTCAGGGATTGTCAAAATGGATATTTTGTTTAAATCTGAAAAACTGATCGCGAAGATTTTTCACAATCACAATACTTCCTTTACTTCGTACATCGAAATAAAAATTGCATTCAACGTATAACAAACCAATATGTACAGGACGGCATTAAAACGTAATGACATTTTTCATTGGCGCGGAGCTGACAGCACGGCGGTGAGTTCGGATGGAAAAGAGTTGAACAAGCGCTATTTTAATAGCGATGAAGATGTGGTCAGGTGAGAATCGCCTGTTCATTATAGAGTGATTTTTCAAAAATTGTGACTCTTGCCTTACGACCCAGTGTCAGTTCCGCCAGCATCAATGTGAACCGAAGAAGTCGTGTTTCATCTTTAACACTATCTTGTAGCATTTGTAGCACTCTTTTGTTATGGATGCAGAACTTCAAAGGTATAGTTTCTGCTTTAAAAACTAACCCAACAGGAAGATTAAGGACAACGGAGAACGTCGAGCACGTAGGAAAACAGTGGAAACTATCTCCTAACACAACACGCTTCACAATTTCAATTTCATACTGCTCGAAGGAAATGAACTGCGCAGAGTCAAATTTAGTACTAGGAAGATAGAGCAACTTTCCAGACAGCTATTACTGCAGTGGATTATTGGAAACAGAAATTTCCTAGCTCCTAATCTTTCACAGTGAAGACATTGCTTGGCCTGGTCGTTTTCCAGACCTTAGCGTATGTGGTATTTTCCTGTGAGGGTTTCCTAAATCCAGTATACGTAAGTAAATCCCTTAATCTGGATGAATTTAAATACGCAATAAACTATGAAAATGCTGCCACAACTCAAGTGTGGTTAGGTTGTATTTTTTGAAAACTTCGGTGAAATACTTAACGATGGCCAGACGAAAAATGGACATATCGATTATATCATTTTTAAAACTTCAGTGTGAGCTTTTTTCATATCTTTTTTGTAATTATGTTCACGACTACATTGTATTGGAAAAATAATTTTAAAACTTTTTCAACTTTTATACTGTTATTCCTGTTGAAAAACCGTTAGGTTTTCCTACCACGCGCTGTATAACACTTAACCAAAATTAAGTTTAACATTACAAAAATAATAATTTTCTGAACCCAAATATGATATTACCGGTCAACTACCTGGTATGAGTTAAAGAAATAGATACTTAATTTAATTCACAGACTTCAAATCAATTTTCATAATATTCGAAAACTTTGCATAAATGATGGAAAATTTTCCAAAGCCAAAAATATAATGATATATTCATTATCATAGATATTAATTGTAAAAGGGTTTTAAACTAGTTGAATAAAACATCTACTACTTAAAAACTGTAATAATCGTTTGTATGTGTAAGCGGTGCACTTAAGCAAACATTATACAGTAGAAATTTTAGAAACCTCTTCATGTTACTTAAACACTCGTAAAGTGCATGTAAACATCCGTTACTCCCCCTCTTCTACAAAATAAGCTTATAAGTACCATATAAAAGTACGTGATAGTACACGTATGTAAGATTAAATACAGCAATAAAAAAAACAATCAACTTGCAATCATATACATTTTTCTGAGTCCTACAGAAATATCAGTTTTGTTATTTTTACGTGGAGTACGTTCGTTGAATTCGAGAAATTGTTACGAAACAAATTATGGAATTTGAATAGAAAAATACAAAAATCTTTTAAAATATTGGCAGCGGATATTAAATTTTCTGATAAATACGTTTCCTGAATTTGAAATTCTTCGAAGCTAACTTCTTATTTCATAAGATTTCATTTGACATATATATTTTACCCCCTTCCGTTCGTCACACTTTACGGCAGGATTATAAAATTTTAAATTAAAATTACGGTCACAATGGGTGAAGTTTTTACATTTCTGGCTACTAAGTCTCTTAATAATCGATGTATATCACCTACATCACCTGATGTACATTCCTACCTTTTTGTACATCAGACGTCAAAATTTAATACTTAAAAAAAAAAATTAATAAAAATTTAATTTAAAAATTAAATTTAATACCTATAACACTTTATACATACTAGTAGCGTGTACAAAGTTTAAACTAGAAACAATGAATTTGGTATTCGTTGCAAAGATTGACTAAAAACTATATTTCCTAATGTAGTAAAAAATTGTAAATAAAACCTTGTAAAAAATTGTAAAAAATTGTAGTAAATTGTAGTAAAACCTTTCAAATAAAATCAAACTGGTTTAGGAAAATCTTCATTAATCCAGCCACAGCAAAGATGTGAGCCCTGACTATGTTTATCTTCCTACTCTTTTTACGACTATGATTCTAAAATTTAATAATATTCATGCCTATTATAGAAGCAAGGCCAATTTGAAAATCTTTGGCCGATTTATTAATCCAAAACTCACACGGAAAAATACGTATGAATTAACAGAATTTATTCTGAATTCCATTTTTTCTGAATTTCCTAGTAACTTTTTCACACTTTAAATATTATTCATTTATGTAATTTACCGCTCACTTGTGACGCCACAACATAGCAGACGACTACAAAAACTGTCCGTCAACCTTTGAAATATTAACTAAAATAAATAGTTTATATTTAACGTGTAAAAAATAATTTGGTTGGGAAACCTGTGGAATTTCAAATTTCCCGTTCAAAGAGGACGAGGGAAAGGAAATTTCCCACAGGGAAAAAGGGGAATTCCAAGATGGCAGACTGCGACACGAGTGCTCCTTGTGGTGGCAGTATGTTCACTTAGCCACTAGGTTAGAACCCACCGGATTGGTCTAGTGGTGAATGCGTCTTCCGAAATCAGCAAATTTGAAAGTCGAGAGTTCCAGCGTGTAAGTCCTAGTAAAGCCAGCTATTTTACACGGACTTGAATACTAGATCGTGGATACCGGTGTTCTTTGGTGGTTGGGTTTCAATTAACCACACATCATAGGTATGGTCGAACTGAGAATGTACAAGACTACACTTCATTCACACTCATACATATCATCCTCATTCATCCTCTGAAGTATTATCTAAACGGTAGTTACCGGAGGCTAAACAGGAAAAAGAAAAGCCACTAGGTTAGAACATTTTTTTGTGGGATAGGGAGGCGATTTTTCAAATATTGTTATTTTTTAATGGTTAAAAATGTGCCTTAAAGAAAAATATGACCTTAATTAGGCGAAATCTCGAGATACTGAGGATGATCTTGCTCTACAGCCTCACCTCCTTGACCTTTTAAGTTGAAAATTTATTGATATCACTGCCTTATACATAAAAGTAATCTGACCGAGTTTGGTCGAAATCGGTCCAGTTCTGAAGATATAAGGTGATTTTGAGGCCATCACCGCACACACATGTACATAGGCATATTTAACATCCGAAAAAATTCCAGTCGGTTTTTTGGGTTCCTTAAGTGTGAAAACATCAAAATCCGGTATAAATACGGACATATGCCCAAATTGGACCGATTGCAATACTTTCCTTCTAGAACTATAGCTCTGCTATAGTAGTATCTAGACTGGAAAATAAAAATATATATGAATAAACAGAATTTACTTCACCTTTTCTGAATTTTTTAAATTACCCTTTTGAAGCCTAAAAAATAAGTCAATCATAATTTTTAGCCCAATTCTAGATTTTCCTTTGTTTTACTATATATTTCAACCGATGGGAAAGTAGATAATACTGTTTGTTACACGACTTAAAAATTACTTGCTTTATTTTAACTCACAATGTTTTTTTTCATGTTTGTCCTCAAATTTTACATCCTTAATTTAACATATTTTCTGACATAGCAGATTGATGAAATTCTTCACAATTACTTTAGTTGGGTGACAATACAATGTTCCATCATTACTTGTGCAAACATCCTTCCTTAAACTAGGGGTAAACTAAGGTTGTGGGTGTAAAAAATTGCAAAACGGCTAAGCGGGGTTTTAAAGTCCAAATTAACCTACTAATTAAACTCATGCAATGTATGATAATAGTTTGATTAAAGTATGGCAAAAAGTATACATGAAGTTTTAAAAAATTTTTGTAATGTTTTTTTTTAATCTAAGCATTACAAAATAAAGGACCTCTTTATTTATCCATTTAAAAGTCCATTTAAATACAACTTAATTAATATCTGGTATAAGATACCCACTCACCTTAGAATTGTTGGATTACACATTATGTTTTACATAATTTATACACCTAAGGAAACCAAAAAAATCGGATGAAAATTTTCCGGATGTTAATGTTCTTATGTATGTGTTCGGTGTATGTTCGCCCTCTAAATCACCTTATATTTCAAGAATTACTGGGCTGATTTCGATCATACTTGGTCAGATTACTTCTATATTTGTGGCAACCTATATATAGAAATAATTTAATGGAATTAAATTTTGCCATTAAATTTTCTACCTAAAAGGTCAAGGAGGTGAGGCTGTAGAGCACGGTCATTCTCAGAATTTTGAGATTTCCCCAATTAGGGTCATATTTTTTCTTAGCCACATTTTTAACAATTAAAAAATGTTTACAAAAAAAATTCTGCAAAATCGCACCCAATCCCTAAAAATGCTCTAATTTATTGCTATGTTATGACGTAAAGGTGAGCAGTAGAATTAAATAAATGAATAATATTTAAATTGTAAAAAAGTAACTCGGTCTGGTTGGGTGTCCAACTCGATCGCCCGGGTGACTCGGTACCTGGTGTGTTAAGCCACGCGGCTACACCGTCTGCCAACCGTACAAGCGAAATTTGTTCTATGTAGGTTGTGAAATTACATTAGTTTAATTAGTGCCGTCCGTCGCCGCTAGTACCGCCACACCCAACCAAATTAAATACAGTACGCACATACCTTAGAATCATTGATTCTAATGTTACGCAGCTAAAGAGCCGCGTTCCGGGATAATCCTACATCATTGTGATCAGTTTTTTTTTTATTACATAAGAACTAAATAAAAAATTTAACAAAGCAACAAAATTAGAATTTTTTTTTTAACAATATTAAACGTTGTTAACGTAACGTATTGTAATTGTAACATAGTAACGTATATTATTTTTTAATTCACTTTTATCTGATATAAGTACATCTATCCAACTTCGCTTAAGGACTAAAAACTTATACAAAGTTCATCCTAACAAAGCTTACAAGTTTGTAAGTTATATAAAAATAATAGAAGAGCTTTTGCGATAAATAAAGAAAACAAAAGCCACGTATAAGAAAAGACCTACGTAGACAATTTAACACTTAGACAACAAAATAAGATACAAAACTAATAGGAAAAGGTTTAAGCAGTTAATTACCACCATTTAAGAAAAATACAGCATTTCTTAACCGATTAAAACAAGGTATATTAAGGGAAACAAGAAATCAGACTAAAGTAAACATTTAAAAACCAATAGAATGAAGATAAACTCACTAAGTTAAAGAATGACTATGACACCAGACTAGTTTATACTATTATTATTATTGTTTTTGTTGTTTTTTTTTTATTTTTGAGTTATATGGGCATCGACTTCCATGGTCAATGCCCCTATAACTCAAAACCCTTGTCTCATTATTTAACAAAGAGGCCAAAATCAGTAAGATCGGCAGATGTAAGGGTGTGAAGTGTCCTTAATATTTTAATAAAACGAAAATAAACGCAGCATTTAAATATTTAAATAAAAAACGCAACACAAACAAGATGTAACGATCCCTGACATTTATATAAAACACAAAATTAAAATAAAAAAATATTGAAATAAATGTATAGATGTAAAAGAGCATTCGCATGGAGGATTCTCAGTTAAACATTAGATATACTAACTTTCATCAAATGTTTATTATAAACGCGTTAATATAACTCTGGCATGTTGGTAAGCAACTATTTTTTCTTCTTTGCCATTTTCTAAATCAGCAGCAATCTTGCTTTCTTAATCTGTACCTCTCTCTGAGGTTTTCATATATTATACACTCTTCCAGTAAATGCTAAACAGTAAGTGGTTTTTCCCTTACACTGCACATTTGTGTTTCTTCGCCGGTTAACAAATATGAATTTGTTATTCGTGTGTAACCGATTATGGGTTTGATCACCGCCACTTGTTTCCGGTGAGTCAGTTTGCGTTTTATGTCTATTCATAAATTGTTGGCATTCTGGTAGCGTTGTCTGCATTCTCATTTCCTAAGATACCAGCACGCCCTCAACAAATACACATTGGTGTACCCTTTTGGTTTTATACATATCGAACGGGCAAGATGTTTGCGATAAAAATATTATCAACGTTCTGGTTCCGAATAGCAGTAAGTGCACTTAAAGAATCAGAATATATAAGCAATCTTCGTAGAATTGTTAAGTATTGCGAAGAGCTTTCTATATAGTAATTAGCTCTACCGTGTAAACATTGGCCATATGTGGCTGTTTCCACGACCGAGCTTTACCATTTATGCGTATAGAGTATACAACACCATATTCAGTTTTAGGCCCCTCCGTATAACATTTTATACATCCTTCACAGCTACTGATGATTGACAAAAATTCTTATTAAATAATTCTTATTAAATGATCACTGCTGGTTTCTCTTTTAGTTTTCAACAAGAGAGATTTCTCTTGTGCGTAAGTTAGTGAAGGCCACGGTGGTATTTCTCTCGTATAAATTGCTAACGTATTTAGAAAAACAATTCGTGTTTTGTTGCTAACTCATGATACCTATCGTATTCCGGAATAGATAACACCTTGTTCTTGTAATGCAGCCGAAAGGTTATTAACATTTTTATATTCGGTATGAGTGGGAGAGAACCACATATTTGCTGCATATCTTATTGTTAAAATTTCTCTTGTATAATGTAATGGCATTATGCCGGCTCCGTACATTCAATCGAGGCACCGGGCTTGAACGAAAAACGCCTGAGGCATATCTGATTCGGTTGTTATGCATGTCGTCTCACTTTCTTAGATGTGGCTTTCTAGCGGATGAATATGCAATACACTTGAAATTAAATTTCGATTATTACAATGCTTTTCTATAATCGCAGTAATGTCTCTATTTCTTAGCCCCAATTGATGTTCAATAAAGATTTAATATTGTTTAGGGCTTTCTTGCATTTAACTGCCAAATTCTTTTTGTGTAGTCCCCAAATAAGAGATTTATATTATAGAGTAAAAAGCATTCATTTTTTACTGAATAGGATGATCATCCGTTGTTAAAACCAGGATTATGGTGAGTTCTCTTCCTATAGAAGTGTACACATTAAGTTTTTTCTGGTTAAAAATTGAATCCGTTTTTGCAATTTCGGTGAGAGCATTTAACATCGTTCAATTTATACTTCATAACTGTATTGTTACTGGCATATGCTATTACCAGATCATCGATGGAAAAACGCTTTTGCAGATTTCTCCTGGAATGGCTAATATCAGTTTATTGACGGCAATCGTAAAAAAGCCTTGTGATATGTCATTTTTCAATTTTTTTCTGACGAGTATTATTACCGTTAGACAATTAGAAAATTATGCAATAATTCTGTAAGCATAAATGTAAGTTGTAATTTCAAAAGGAAATAACTGTAAATAAAAATATTTAAATTATTAACATTTTTTTTTTGTTATAGATGAGTCTGAGAAATGCCATTTTGATGGAACTCTGATTCCTTGCTGGGTGATTTTTTCAGTCCTCTTACTGATCTGGATCTCTATAATTCATAACGCTTTCTGTTGATCCGTTCTAGATTATAGAAGAAATTTCCTATATTCCTATATACGAGGTGTGATAAAAAAATACGGTGAATGAATTTTTATAGCGGCAACTGCCGACGCTACATCCATATGCTGTAATTTGTCCAACAGCGTGTTCAACTGAGACAGGCAGGGACAAGTTGTAACACGTTCGAGCTTGTCAATCAGCTGCCAGAGTCGCTAGAGTGAGGTTGTGTTTATAGTGTCTGTCTCGCAACATGGATTTTGAACAACGCATTAACATTAAGTTTTGTTTTAAGTTGCAAAAGAGTGCCAAAGAAGCTCACGAAATGTTAGAATCGGTGTACGGCGAAAATGTGGTAACTTTGAAGACTGTGTACAAGTGGTATGACCGATTTAAAAACGGAAATGAGTCTGTTGAGGACGAGCAGCGTGCGGGACGTCCAGTAACCTCAAAAGCAGTTGAAAATATGCAAAAAGTGAAAACCATGGTTCGTTCAAACAGACGAATGACTATTCAAGAGCTATCGGAAGACCTTAACATCTCGTACGGATCCGTTCAAAGCATTTTAACTAATGAATTGCAAATGAGTGCTTCACTCGAGTGGTGAGTTCTTCACCACGACAACGCGCCGTGTCACACGTCGCTTCTCATTCGCGAGTTTTTGGCCGAAAAAAGTGTTCCTGTCTGTCCACATCCCCAAAAATTAAAACTGTGCTTAAAGGAAAACGTTTTGACACCATTGCTGACATTGAGAGGGCCACGACCGAGCAGCTGAAAGCCCTTCCGAAAGACGCCTTCCAGAAATGCTTCCAGTCATGGAGTCAACGTTGGGATAAGTGGACTAGACAAGGACAGTACTTTGAAGGAGATTAAATCGAATTCTATGTAACCTTATTACTTTTTTTAATAAAAAATTATTTACCGTATTTTTTGATCACACCTCGTGTATATATATATATATATATAAATTTAATGTAATATTTAGTAAATAGTTTTCAATTTTTTTTAATTTACTGGTTTAGATATTCTCTCTTAACCCACCGGGTTGGTTTAGTGGTGAATGCGTCTTCCGAAATCAGCAAATTTGAAAGTCGAGAGTTCCAGCGTGCAAGTCCTAGTAAAGTCAGTTATTTTTGCACGGATTTGAATACTAGATCGTGGATACCAGTGTTCTTTGGTGGTTGGGTTTCAATTAACCACACATCTCAGGAATGGTCGAACTGAGAGTGTACAAGATTACACTTCATTTACACTCATACTATCATCATCCTCATTCATCCTATGAAGTATTATCTGAAAGATAATTACCGGAGACTAAACAGGAAAAAGAAAGTAAAGTTATTCTCTCTTCCTTTCTACTATGTCCCAATCTTTTAACATCAACTTAGTTATTACATCCTACGTTTTCAATTGTCTGCTTTACATATTCCGATCTTGGTCTGTCTTAACAGTATATACAGTTTACAGTTTTACTATTATACAAATACATTACAAAATTTAAAAAAATCTAAATATACAAGTGCATTATTCACTTGTCTGTTTCGTCTCTTTACCAGATTCTACTATAAATTTATCTTATTTCCTGTTTGTTATAAAATCTCCTCATTTTTTAATTTCATCGAACCACGTAATTTTTAACATCTTCCAGGTAATTTTTAAATATCATATTTTAAAGTCCTCTATTTTTTGCTATTTTTTCAGTTGTCCATTTTTCATTATCATAAAGCTCTATAATCGACAAACATTTTTAACAAGATCTTTCGTATTCTGTAATCTATATTTCATAGTAACGGGTTTTTTTACATCTCCTTGATTGTGTCTTTTTAGTTTGTATCTTAATCATCATCATCACCATGTTTATATCTTAATTAGTTCGTCGTAACTTTAATAAAAAATGAATATAAAAATTTAATTTAGTTTCAATAAATTTATTGATTATTAAAATAGTCATTTTTTTCATATACGAAGTACCGAAGTAGTAAATCCACTAACTATATAATAGTAACTCAACAACTTTTATACACCTACCCAAAATTAAACAAATGTTCACCAATTTCAGTTAATAATATTCTAGAATGTTCTATTTTTTTTTAATTTTACTATTGTAGCAGTATATAAATATCCGTGCTTTCTTTTAAATATAGCGCTTAACAGTATATTTATATCTCGCTATTTAGTGCTGACAATCCCGTTTAGATGCGATTATACTTGTGTGTTATTTGTGTTTATGTATGTATGTGTATATGTGTGTAAGTTGTATTTTGTTTTTTTATACACAAGAATACAGAATGTTAATAATAAACGATGTTTAAAAGGTTTACATTGCACCGCATTCATTCTTAATCCGACCTGCTGAGTTCTCGTGTACATTAGCAAAATATCTATACTATGTTACATTTTAATTTAATTAGGTTACGTTTTATGAATTCTGTAATAATGTTATTACTAAAAATTCAATTAGATTTCCAGTTTAAATTATATGTGCAGTATTTTAAAGAATTTCTATTTTATCGTTGCCCAGCCAGAGCGGGCGGCTAACAAACGTATTTACTTGCAAGGAAATATTTTTAAAATGCTTTAGTGAATTTCATTAATATTATTTGCATCTTTCTACATAAATATATAAATACCGGAAAAGCTATGTTATATTCTATTTGAATTTAAAGTAATGCAGAGTAGAAAATTTAAAATGTAATTTTAATACTGACTGTTATAGTATTAACTTACCAAATAATATAAAAATCGTTATTCAGATCTAGCAAAACAAAATTATAATATTGAGATTTCAACAGAATAAAATTAATCACTATTTCTTTACCGTAATAACCTTTTTAATTACAAATTATAGATAATATATTCTTATAAATGCTAAATTTTTAGTAGGAGAAGAATTCTACTTCTATACTTTTTTTCACTTTGTATGTATTTCCATGTTGAAGCCGGAATCTTCCACCTAATGGATTATTTATACTGTTTTTTTTTTTAATAAAAAATCCGATGTGGAAATTATATGACGTCCTTGTACGCCTATTAAATTACATTTATACATTTTTTTTTTAATAAAAAGTACACAAAATTTTATTTCATTAATAATTTCTGAAATTTTTTCATATAATTTTTAATTTTTATTATTGAATTATTATTTATTGTAAAAGGTTTAATATAATCGGAGGTTAATAATAATTAATAAATCAATATATTTAAATTAAAATAAAAAGAGATGAAGTCGGATTCGAACCTATGTGCCTTCCCCTTGTAAGATCCAAAAAATTCATTAATTAAAATTATATTTAAGTATAACTCTAGAAACAATGAAAATAAGTACCAATGATATATCATTGAAAGGCTCTCAATGAAGGATTATTATTGCAGTTAAATAAAAGTGCAAAATTAAAAAGAAATTGAATTCTAGGCTTTTTTGGACACTTCTGGTTCATCGATTGCAATCAAAAGGGAAGGTACAAAACTAGATGTTACAATAGTCCTAAATCAAAACTTTTAATATGATATGACTAATTGTTTTTGAGTTATGCGAGATACAACGTACGTACACACATCACGCTAAAACTAGTTAAAATTGATTCAGGAATAGTCAAAATGGATAAAATCTGGGAGTTTGATTCTTCCTCTAGGGATGAGAAGAAACTTTTAGCAGTCATACATTTACTGTACAGTTGTAATGAAGATTTGAACGGTTTATTAATGCAGACATGCAGTGGTTGCAATAGAGATGTCAATCCGCCTGGAATTATTACTTGGTCTGTCATACCATTTTTTGAAATGTCTTTCACTTTATCAGTCGTATGCCCTCCGATAACTATCCATTACTAGCATACCGGTATTTTTTTTATTAAGTAAATTTCCTGATAACTTTTGCCATACACACTTGATCCAATCTAAAATGAAGGTTTCGTCCATCCAACTTGATAACTGTGCCTGATAATAACTCCATTTACCCGTACGTTGGAAAGTTTTTCTTTTAAAAAAAATGTAAGGAGGTAATTTTCTACATCTGTGTTTTTCATTACCACCAGTGCGAATCGTAACACTTTTTCACCTTTTTTGTTTACGGTTTTGTAAAATGGCATTTTTTAATGTCTTCCAGGTTGCTACGGTAACAGTGTAATCAGAACAGAAAAACCGATAAAAATTAGACCAATAAACAAGAATTCTCCCCATCCGTATCTCAGAATACAATTATCATTTAACGCCCTCACCGGCTACTACGGTTACAATATAATCTGCAAAGGAAAACCGATAAAAATTAGACCAAGGAATGGTCAAAATGGATATTTTCGTTAAAATCTGAAAACCGAAATTTTTCGTGATCATAATACTTCCTTTACTTCGTACAAGAAAGTAAAAATGGTATTGTTTCGTTTGCAATTACTCTTGCTTTTTTGTCGTCATCATTGCTTAAAATTAAATGGTTAATGTTGTGCAAACTGATGTGTCTTTGATTTAAATTATTTTAACACGAGAGATTTATAGATCCTTAGAAAAAGGTATAATACTTGTTATCTTTAAACCGAAGAGCCATATTTCGCGTTCGGTTGTTATCACCTTGAAATCTTTATTTTTATGAAGTTGCAGGTTTCTAAACTATTGCATTCATTCTTACGAATAGCTTTTTTCTATCTGCTGCATTTTGTAGATACAACTTCTAATTTAATTAATTTAAATAAAAATAGCTTTAAAGAGTATAAAATTAAATAAAACAAAAGACTGACTTAAAAACAAAAAACTCCCGTAACGAGTAAGATAAATATTAATTTTTGAAGTGAAAATTTGTATAGAGCCAATACTCTTTTTTGGATGGGCATTGAGAATGTCTGATCCGTCAGGTTCTGAAGTGAAATGTTTATTCGTGTAAACTCGGAAGAGCAAAGTTTTAGCCGAGTGCAGGAAACAGTATGCTGGGGGTGATGAATCAGTTTGATATGTCAAAATCCGTGGTGAAACGCTCATTCGGGCAAACATGGATTTGTGGTAAACTCGTCATCGCAGATCAGCTGATTTTGAAGTCGAGAGTTCTAAGGTTCAAATCGTAGTAAAGGCAGTTACTTTTATATGGATTTGAATACTAGATCATGGAAATCGGTGTTCTTTGGTGGTTGGGTTTCAATTAACCACTATCTCAGGAATGATCTACCTGAGACTGTACACGACTACACTTCATTCCACCTCTGAAGTATACCTAACGGTGGTTCCGGAGAAAATACAGAAAAAAGAGTGAGAGAACAGAGGAGCCGAGTTCATACGAGCGAGGAAGAAACAGTCAGTTGAGCGTGGCTTCTCGGCTAAGCTGTTTTTCTTTTTACATTACATTAATAATTGTTGTTCGTTGAACGATTGTGTGTGTGTGTGTGCGCGCGCGCATGCATATATATTTATATATAATTCGTGTAACTGTTATACCTATCTTTCAATATATAAGTTTATTAGAATTTACATCGTTCTAATACTCAAAAATATTATTGAAAGTAATTTCAATCGTTGCGTCGTTCAGGAGAAAATTCTAAGGTACAATATAATAGCCGGAACTATAGAAAAAATGCTGTAGACTGTAGGATATTTGTTATAATCCTGGCTATTATGCTGTAATTTATAATTTTCTGCTGAACGCACGTACTGTGTGTATAAGTCAATTGATGTATTTCTCATACTTATGGCGTTTAACAGAATAATATTTCAAAGTATTTTTAATTATTGAGGTAGCTAATTTCGTGCACTCCATTCATAGTATATATATATATATATATATATATATATAAAATACAGTAATATATTAAGAATGTTAGATAAGATACATCGGATCGGTAAGATATATCGAAGTCTTTAATAGTTTTCTTAAAACCATATTAAATTTAAGTATGTCGACTAACCCAAATGCGAGTACAACAAAATAGGAAATTACAGTTGACGGAGTTTTTTTTAGATATTTATATTACAGTCAATAGTTTTTATCTCATATTTTAGTTACCAAGCCCGTTGTTTTATTTTTAAATATTGAAGCAAAAATAATTTACAAATCAACCACAGCAAGAATCACAGAACAATTGATACATAGTTATAAGTGCGCACAACGTAGATCTATTAATTATATGAATGAAATATATATTTTTTTCTCCTAAAGTGTACGTTGCAATCTATTCAAACGGTAAACAAAATGAAACTCCCCACAGCCCAATGAGATGTATGATATCTAAATGAGATGTAATCTTTTACAGACTCAGGCCGACCGTTCCTGAGACGTAAGGTTAATTGAACCTTAACCATCAAAGTACTTCGGTATCCACTGTCTAGTATTCTGATGATTATAAAATCAACTAACTTTTACTAGGATTTGAACCTCAGACTTTAACTTCAAAAATCAGCTGTTAAACAACTGAATTTACACGACGAGTTTACCATTAGATTTGTACGGTGGGCCTAATTATTATTTAAATATTATAATAATTTAATCGCTATAAAATATTAATATTTATGTCTTGTTCCTGATTCATCCAAATAAAGTCTTCGTAATATTAAAATCATATATTACTTCGAATCGATTAAATCGCCATAGAAGTTTTCATTTCGGTCGCGCGCTCTTAAGCGCACAATTTTTTTTTTAATCTATTTAAATTTAGAAGTTTTAGAGTCGTCATGAAATTAAAGATTGAAGGAATAATTGAAAAAGGATTATTTTTAGGGCGAAAGGAGAGTATAATCTTTTTAAAGGTTTTTTTTTTTATTTTCACCACGTTACAACTTTCTTCACTTCTTTCATGTTTTCTCTCTTCCCAGTACCTCTTTATTCTCTCTTCATGTTGTTATTTGCGTTTTTCCTATGAATAAACTTTATTTATTTAAAAACGATAAAAAGTTCTTCACTTAGTCACGTATCTTAATTTGATTAATTACGTTGTGCATTTCATAAATATAACCAACAATTTTTTTTTTTAATTCTTAATATTATAAATAATTATCGTTTGCATACTGAAATAACATTACATCTGCGTTCAGTTTCGGCTGATTATTCTAAATATCTCTCTTTTTTTTTCTCTCTATATTCTCTACTTTATTTCTTACTCCTCAATATAATAATTTTCGTTCTTTTTTCTCTGCCTTTTTTTAAATTTATTATAACTGAATCGTGTTTTTCTGTTTTCTATAAAGAATGAACACATAATAATGTGTTCATTAATGTGTTCAAGGAATTAATAAATTCCTTCTAAATTAACAGGTATTGTGTTCGATTCCTTGAACAATTACAACTAAGTTTATAATTTTATCTTCATTACAGATTAACTTCGTTTTGCATTAAGAACCTATATAAAAGAGTAACGTACAATAATGTTTCATTTATTTTTTCGAAAGTTAAATTGGATAGGACATAGATAAAATAAAAAAAGAAATGTATCATATAAAATGTAATTGAAGGGGAAGTAGTAGAAAGAGAAAGAAGGAATAGAAATTTTCTTTTCTTCGTATGTCGTAGTGGGTTACGGGAAAGTGAAGGATTGTGCGCACGACAGTGATGATAAATGGAGAATAAAGTACGCTTGGAGGGAAGAAGACATTAGCGTTTACTAGAAGATTTAGACCTGTTTCTCCACTAAACACATATGACGATTTAAGATCACATTTCGTTTAAAAAATATTTAGCAAATCGTATTATTCTTATTTTCTAAAAATAAAAAAATATAAATGAGTTTTATTAAAATCTACGTTATCACTGTTTTTAAATTATAAATATTAGACTGGAATCGTATCAATTTACTTTGACTTTATTTTTTTAATTATTGCGTTTTAAATTTAATTTAAGTACATAAATTTACCGCAAAAGTGTCGGGTATTTAACTCTGTGTAGACAACATGACCCCTCTTCTTTATTGACAGCAGCTTATTTTGTCGTGTTATTTATATAGATTCATCCTTTGATTTATGTATTTTACAGTTATCTTGTTTTCCTTTTTTTATTTGACATTTTATATATATATTATATAAATCATACATGACATTTAAAACTATCGTCTTTCAATAAGTTTTCATACCTCCAGCTTAAATATATTTAAATATTCAGCATCATTTTATAAGTTTACGTAAAAAAAATTACGTATCTTCTTGATAGTTAAATAAAATTTCTGTGAAGTATATTTTCATCTGATAATGTAGTAAACATTATATAGGAATTAATTTTTTCTGATAGAGAAAGGAACTAGCCAATAACTAATTATTAGCTAACAGCACCTCTGTAATATGCTAATATTTTATAAAGCAGAACCGTTGATGGTTATAGTTAAAGTCAAATTTTATAAAATTTTCTACTTATATTTTTGGAAGTGTATACAGAGTGTCCCGGGACGATTCTACTAAACTTCATAGGCGTATTTCTTTCATTAAAATAATGAAAAAAATTATTATGAACATGGGTTCGAAAACACTTCGTTAGCGAGTTACGGCTGGTGAAAGATTTCGCTCTGACTTCTGCTCCTCCACTGAAATGAAACCCTACTGAAATCCTAGGAAGGTAAATTAAGGAGCGAATTTAGTTGTTTCTTATGGTTTTTATCTATATCTTTTTAAAAATGGGTTCAGAACTGTATCACCACTATTTTCTGTGAAATAGGATGTATAAAACAAAAACATTATGTTGAAAAATATAGCTTTTTAATTTTGGCATAATTTTGAGATAAATAGTTAAGGTAGTTCGTTAGTTTTGACGTGAAAACGTCTTTAAAATCACACCGAAATATTCAGGTACCAGAATAGAAAATTAAAGCGTAACGAAAAGGTTTATATCGTTCTGCCTTAATAATTCCTTAATTATTTATCTCAGAGACGTAAATACGGTTTCATTCTATAACTGACATATTCAACTCGCCGATACGACTTTGTTTATATCACCGTCGAGTGGATTAGCTGGGGGGAGCACAGCGCAGATCAGCCAAAACTGGCGCTCTCGCTCATTTCTATTCAGTGTAGCTCACGACTTAGACGTGGTATCGCGGTGATTTGTATGTTCATGTTTAGATTTTGTCGAGATAAATCGATTTAAGTAATAATAAGTGTATTTTGAACATTATATATGTGTAAAAAATTACATTAAACATGTAAAAAAGTATAAACATTCAGTATGTCATCCTCAGCCCGCGCAAAAGCCAGCCAGAAATATAATTTATGCTTATCGTTGAAAAGGGGAGGTAATAGGTCATGCACGGGTACCCCAATGTCCGGTCTCGAGCAATGTTCGGTGTCGTCGCAAAGCTGGCACGGCGCGCTCAGTGATCTACGTCGACGCGCGTGCACCTCTACCAGTATCTGTATCCGAACTAATGGACATAACGAGTGAAAATAGCATCCATGCATCTATCAAAGACGAAATATTGTCGTCGAATATTAGTCGAGATAAATATCATGTACTGCATAGTGTCTTTTACGTTAAAATTAAATTTAATACGCAGTCAATGTCTGGTTTTCATTTCAATCCAATACACTAAAAGTGACTCGCTGACATACAGACCGACCAATTTATCTGTAAAGCTGGCCGAATGAAGGAACTAAAATTTTCCATCGGAAACTTTCAGTTTTGTTCAAAAAATACGATGGTGACTCTCCCATTTAACTCTACAGATAAGTTGGTCGGTCTGTAGCTCGGAGGAACTTCATCCGTCTGTAACGTTTCACGTTAAACCAACAGTCGTGCGCCCCGACACAGCCCCACCCGATTTTTTATTTCTCTTTATAAAGTAGGGCAGTGGAACAAGGAGTTTTTCAAATGATTTTGTGACATAATTACATGTAAATAGAAATGAGACCCTTTTATATAAAATGCAATAATTATTTACGATTTATATTGTATTAAATTTCCTTTACTTTTTAAAAATTAAAACATTTTTAAATGAGCTACATGGTATCGAATACATTGGTTAATAAGTGATATCCGAAAATACTCTTCTTATCAAGCATCAGTTTAAATAATTTTTTTAATTAGGCTATATTTCAAATTCGTATAATTACGTTATCTATCTATAAACTGTTTAGATTACAGGTATTCCCAAAGTAAGTAGTTTTAAGCTATTAGACAGCGTGTCTTAGGTGGTAAAGTTTATCTCCAAAACAGGAAATGAGGTGTCCGAGAAAGATGTCACTTTAATCGTTTATCGTCATTCCAGTAGATCCGCTGTGGTACCACCCGATTACAATCAAATTTAAACGTGAATCTCATAAGGGATTTCTATAGCTGTAAGCATTGCTCCGTATCTCTGAGAAATAATGGGGATTGTGTCATCATCTTCGAAAATATATTTAGGTAATGCCGATTCTTCACATTAGAGTAATTTTAGCACTGTGCAGTAGTTTTCTTTGCACAACGTAATGAATTTTCCCTTATTCTAGTAACAGTTAATTTTTTGTTTAACATTATCATTAATGTCAAAATGCACTTCATCTGGCACGATAATCTATTTAAAAAATTAGTCTATGTGAAAACTTCTATTGCGATCTAATCGTTTCGAAGTAATATATATATATATATCGTATTACATTAATGATCGTAATATTATTGGGACATTATTTGGACGAATCAGGAACAAGTCGTAAATTAATATTATATATTGATTAAATTCGTATTTATAATTCATTAAACTGAAGTACAGAATTGTAATAAATTTTATACGGGTAAAATTTGAGATTGTAGTGTAGAATACGTCGAACACTGCTGTCCGACGTGTTTTAAGAAGGGACTGAAGAACGAAATGAATTTTGAATAACCGCTGTTCCAGCTCACACACGCGTCTCTCTCACTCTCTCTCTCTCATTCTCTCTCTCTCTCTCTCATTCTCTCTCTCTATAGAATAAGTACTGTTTATGTATTACCAACTAATACATTACACATTTTACCCTTGTCGTTTCATTATTCAACTCATTTCAAAGTAGCATTTTGTGAAGGTATCTTCCGTGCCCACTCGCATTTAATCTTAACGCACACGGGTTACTGATTTGAATACAATAAATACATTCCTTTCGAATACGCCGTTCTCGCAACGATCATTTGTCTACGTTGGTTAATGTAAGTTTACTACTGAACACAGACTGCATAACTGGACGGTTCCATCGAGAAATATATTTTCTCTCACTTCTCTTTAGGGTTGGCTATCGCCACTCACTGTAAACAGCCACACTTTATTTGTTAATTTAACCAGTTATCATGAGCTTTTTATGAGCTTTTCTTGTGGTTATGTATTAAAACTTGATGTACGAGGAAAGGTACAGAGAATTATATCCCTCATTCATTGAGAATTTTTTTTTAAATCAGTATTGTTGTCAAAAATACAGTTAGAAAGAAATAATATTTTTGGTGTATTTTTTTTTAATGTAAACTGCTTTCCCCGTAAAACTTATTTTATAAATGTTTCTGATATTATTATTATTTAATTATATTGTATTTTAGTATTTTTCTTCATTATTCCTGTATTTTTCCCTAAATAGTAGGGTCAGAGGATTTTTCAAAAGATCAGAGGATTGTGGGATAACAGCCACCCCTAAAAAGTACTGAAAATAATGTGTTGCAATTCTTTTAATAATAGGTAGTTTAAAACGTATTGATTCTTTGGCGCTCGATATAGCGTTAGCGTAATCTGGCAAAAGTCAAGGAAGACTGGCGTGTAAGCAATCATGACATCGCCAATAACCTAAACATCATCATCACCATATAACATTAAACCGTTTAGAGAAAGCTGCTTACAAAAATAAGGTCGACGTTTGGGTGCCACATGATCTGACTTACAATTTATTCAGTCGGAATTTCTTGCTGCAAATATCTACTGAAACGTAACGAAGTCGAGTCATTTCTGAAGCGGTTGATCACGAGTGATAAAAATTGGATAATCTAGGACAAAAATTTGCAAAAAAAATCGTGGGTAAAACAAGGAAAAGTTCTACGGTCTGTGGTAAAGTGTACACCAGGAAGGTTATGCTGTGCGTTTGGTGGGATTGGAAGGGCATTGTGCATCGCGAAGTGCTATCGTCAGGCAGAATGATAGACTCAGATCTGTCCTATCGACAATTAGAGCGATTGTATCTAGCAATTCAAAAGAAATAGCCTGAACTGGTCAACAGAAAGGGTGTCACATACGAAACTGGCAAAGCCAGACCGTGTACATCTTTAACAACCCGTCAGAAATTGAGAGAATCTGGCTAGGAGGTTGTAACGCATCCGCTGTTTAGCCTGGACCTACTACTGTCGGATTATCATTTGTTTCGGTTTCTGCAGAACTCCCTGAACGATGTTAAGTTAGTTTCAGAAGATGCCTGTGAAAACCACGTGTCACTAATTTTTTGACCAGAACCTCAGAAGTTCTATAGCGATGAGATTATGCTGTGTGCCGGAAAAATGGCAGAAGGTCTTCGAAAAAATGGTGTATATGTGGTCTCATAAAGTTATTTT
This sequence comes from Lycorma delicatula, assembly GCF_047948215.1. Taxonomy (NCBI): domain Eukaryota; kingdom Metazoa; phylum Arthropoda; class Insecta; order Hemiptera; family Fulgoridae; genus Lycorma; species Lycorma delicatula. The sequence goes on along the minus strand of NC_134464.1, from coordinate 32,218,126 downwards.
CCAATAACAATAAATGTAATCTCAAGTTTGGCCTCCAAAGGATCAATACTTCTTAGACAACCTGATATTATGCGATTTGTTTGATAAAAAATATGCATTGTTTTTTTTTTTTTTTGCAAATAAGACGTAGTCTATCAGGATGGAGGTATTTTTCAGTCTTAATCATAAATTTAACAAAGACATTTATAAGCTGTAACAATTTACTTGTCAAATATTGTAATCCGAGGTGTTTATGAAACCTTAAGACCATGAACTTAGCACAAGTTTTAATTTTTGTTTTAAGATTTTTCACTTTCTACCTGTTTATTAAATTATTCTAAAACATTTTTTTAATTGGTTTAAGAAAATGAATTACAAACCTATTAAAAAATAAAGTAAATAAGTTCATTACGTAAGAAAATAAAATAATTCGTACGAGGAATGATATTTTTGAAATTTATTACGTTTTATATTATGTGTTCTGTGTAAAAACTGAAAGATTTCAGCAAAATCTTTACAAACTTTTTCTTATCATTTACTCTTTGAAAATAATTTTTTATTAAATATTTTTCGAGGACTTTCCTATCAGTATAAAGAAAATATATTAGGTGTTATAAGCTGAAATTCACTTAAATAAAAGATTTCATTGGAAAATATTTAATAAATTTGTGAATAGAAAAAACTGAAACCGTTAAAGAAGCTATTCATAATATTCCAATTATGTTACCGATTATGATTAGTAAATATAAAGAAATTTATAAAGATAAATAAAATAAAACAAGTAACTTTTTTATAGCTACTACTCGTTTGAATTATTTGATTTTATTCTTGGTGGTAATCTTTTAATTTGAGTATAATTAGTTCATCCTAAATTTTATTTTACTGTTTTATAAATTTTACTTTTTGTCTACCTCTACATATTTTACTTGCTATTCATCCCTCTTATATCAAATTAGCTCAATATGAGCGTCTTAATGCACGGCACACTAAATTATAGTTGACCTAATTACAAGATTCTGTCTCAAATTATTATCCTTTTTTAAAAATCTCTTTGTTTTCTCTTTCATCAGTTCACCTAACCTTTTAATAGCAAATTTCAAAGGCTATATATTCTTTGTCTTTCTGAAATTTGTATTACCTAAGCTTTATTACCATATAGCGCTACACTTCCCGAAATATTTTTAATAATATTTTCCTTATTTTAAAATCTATATTTTATACTAGCAGAATTCATTTATACGTGAATGCTTTACTTGTTTGTATCAGTTTGCTTCTGATCTTACTTAATTTTGACTAGCCTTTGTAATTTCATTCTGTAAACAGCAAAATTCTTTACATTTATGTATATTATATTCTCTTATCTTAATATCCTCCTTTTTATTACACTTCATTATCTTTATAACAACCTCTTATTGAAGTTTAATTTAAATTTTTCTCCCGGCAAAAATAATTAACATTAATATATCTTATATATAAAAACGAAACTTTGTTAGTTTTCAAGAGCATCACGTGAGAACCAAACGACCGATTGATTTCAAATCTTTAAGATACACTTCGGGTTATCTCAGGGATATTTTTAAGCCGAAGATCTAGCCCTAGCCTCCTTAAGGGTGAAGTTGGGAATTTAAAGATATTCATGAAACAAAAATGAATCCTTTTACTTCATTAAATTTTTGTCACCATAGCAATAGAAATATAATGAACTAAAATGACTAATTCTTTTTTTTAATGAGTATTTATAAAGTAGCACCCGAATAAGGCTTTCCCTCCTGGACCCGCGACACGTTCGTACCCTCATTTTTGTGAGAATAAAGTATTTTACTGAATTATTTTAAGAAAATAAATATTATCATTTCGCTACGATGAAATTAGTTTAGTGATTTTTTTTAGCTATAGCTCGGCTTCGCCGGGGTTCTCATCCAGGCATCGTTTCGCTTTGCTCTTTGAATCGTAAAAGGAAAATAGATTTTTGAAAACTGATTTATTTATCGTAATCGTGTAAAGATACATAATTTTAACTTTAGTTATAAAATTACTGTAATTAAGAAAGTTTTACTATTTGTTTTTGCGGTACTTTAATTATTTATTTCGATCTCTTATCTCTATTAAATAATTTTACTGTAAAGCTTCGCAATAGACAGAATTTGCTGTTTTTCTTTCTTCTTTAGTAAAAATAATCATTCCTTTTCAACTTCCTACTCTAGACCATCCAACGTAGAGTTGTCCATGAGAAACTCACGGATCTTCTAAATCCAGACCCACAACTTTCACAGTTTGCCCTTGGGCTTTGTTTACTGTAATCGCATATAATAATCAAAAAGGAAATTGAATTTTATTAAATTCTAATGGAAGATCGAGATTATTGGAAATAATAGTTATTCTAACCGATAACTTTAAATAACAATCACCAACATTTTTTATTTTTTATTTGTCATATCAATAAATAATTAAAAAAATAATATTTGGCTATTTAAAAAAAAAGTTGTTTAGCCGGATTTGTGCAATAGAAATATGCGTTTTACTGCCGCATGAGCAGTCGCATCGAAAAAAAGAACATAAAAAACACCCTTGCAATAAAGAGAAACCTTTTGTCGAATTAGATTTTTTTGTACACCTATGGGGTCCTTAATCTTGCATTTCAAAGAAATCAACTCCTTTTTACTTCCTTGTACGAAGTAAAGGAAGTATTGTGGTCGCGAATAATTTCGGTTTCCAGATTTCAACGGAAATTTTGACCATCCCTGAATCCATTTTTAACTAGTTTCGGCGTGACATATTTACGGTACGTATATGCGTATGTATCTCGCATAAATCAAAAACGATTAGCAATAGGATGTTGAAATTTTTGATATAGGTCTATTGTAACATCTAGTTGTGCACCTCCTTTTTTTATTGCAGTCGACTGAACCAAAAGTGTCCGAAAAACCCAAAATCAAAAACATTTGGATTTTGGACTTTTTGATAACTGCAGTAATAGCCCCCATTGAGAGCTTTTCAAAGACATATCATAAGTTGTACTTATTTGTATTGATTCCAGCGTTATATCCAAATAAAATTTTAATTAATGAAATATTTGGATCTTACAAGGAGAAGGCAAGTCTTCGAATCACACTTCATCTCCTTTTCTGTAACTTTTTTTTTAAATTTAAATGTATTGATTTATTAATAATCATTAACCCCTGATTGTAAAAAAAATGTTTATGATAAATAATAACAATAAAAATAAAAAAAATGAAAATATTCAGCAGTTACTAATGAAATAAAATTTTATGTACTTTTCATTTTTTATATATATATATATAGAAGATATAGATATGAATATACATAACGAAGCAACCGGATGATCGAAGTATAACTTTTGGTTGCAAACGTTAGCCCTTGTACAGCTAGCAAATACACTGTTTGAGTTTTTTAAATTGGCCGTACCGTTCCAGAGATATAAGTAAATTTCGGAAAAATAACGGATAACCGAATGATTTAGCGTACATCTTTTTATGCAAACGTTAGCATTCAACATGGTAAAAAATAAGCCTTTTCAATTTTTATTATTGGTCATACCGTCTCGTAGATATAACTGAATTTCGGAATAAGAGAAAACCCGGACAACCGGATAATCGAGAGTATAAAAGAAAAACGTATAAAACACCCTGCAGTAAATAGAAACTTTTTGCCGGATTAGATTTTTTTGTATACCTATGGGGTTCTTAATCTTGCATTACAAAGAATTTTTTTCTATTCATATATAGATTTAATATTTCCACTTTTATAGTTACTACTATTCTTTCTTTCGTCATTTATTTGTCTTTTATCAAATATTTGTCAAGTAGTGTATATTTCCTTCCTTGTAGTTTTCTTTTTGTTTGTACGTAATGTTACCCCTTTTCATTATTAATTTCTCTTCTTCTTCCTTCCATGTTGTTTTTTCAATCTGTTTCATTATGTCCTCCAAGAAGAGATCGAGTCTTGGACGATCATCTACTTCCCAGGGTTTTAGGAGAAAAAGAAAAGAGATTAACGCCTGGAGGTTGAACGATCATATAAATGCGAAAGTTTCTCACAACCATAGAATAACGATCATGTTGGAGATCAAGCGAAGCGTGCAATGATCGGCTCGTGTATATATAAAAATACCTACAAATTTCTACCGGCATTTATGTAATAAAAAATATATTAAAGATTTAAACAGTTCAATAAAAAAAATTATGCAAAGTCGTTTTAGATCGTCCAAGTCGAAATCAGGAACTGGTTTAGAAACAATTTAAAATTCAATGTAGCCTAATAGGCCAAAATTTTAAGATCAATAGCTTTTATATTTGTTAGTAATTGTAGACATATAATGTATATATATACTTTTTTTACGAACGCTTTGATGTGTTCCGAGTTCAATAATAATAAAACTAAACAATTCACTTAGCGCGCTTTGCATTTTACTCTTATTCAACTTATTTAGCACTGAGTTCTTAGCTGAATACATTTTCAGAAACGAAGTAAAATACCTGTAAATTACCAATTCGTGGACCTGAACGATGTTTGGTTGACTTTTGGTCGTTAGGTGAAGGATTGGATGAGGTTTAGTTGTTTATTTATTGGCCCGCAACAGAATAAATCTCGTACAACTTGGTTCCTCGTATAATATTCATAAATTATAATTATACATAAAAATATTTATAAAATAACATATCAAATATAAATAAAAATAAAGGAATAATATACGTAATAACTTGGTCACGAAGTTATACATAAATCATAGTATAAATATAAAAAGACAAAAAATTAATATAAAATATAACGTACGTAGTTAGACATATAATACATGCAGGTGAATATTAAAGTATAGTTACGGCTTCATTTCAAAACTGAATTATACTAGAAGGAAGAAACAAGAGCGGATCTACATAGTTAGAAAAATTTACCTCTACCTAATATAACACTAATAACTAATAATATGCAACACTATAGCATATTAGATGGGTAAGTCAACTGATATTATTTACTTTATTTATAGCAATATATTTCATTTCAAAATTTAGTTAAATATTTTAATAAAATGAGAAGTTAATAATTTGCATTGTTGTAATGAAACAGCTGATTTACTAATCTAATTTTGTAATATTTTTACTTTCTTGTACGAAGTAAAGGAAGTTCTGTGACCACGAAAAATCTCGGTTTTCAGATTTCAACGGAAATTTTCATTTTGACCATCCCTGATCCATTTTGACTAGTTTCGGCGTGATTTCTGTACGTACGTACGTATGTACGTTGTATCTCGCATAACTCAAAAATGATTAGCCGTAAGATGTTGAAATTGTGGATTTAGGAATGTTGTAACATCTAGTTGTGCACTTCTCCTTTTGAATGCAATTGACTGGACCAAAATTGTCCAAAAAAGCCCAAAATCTAAAAAAATTTTAATTTTGGATTTTTTCTTAACTGCAGCAATAAGCTCTCATTGAGACCTTTTCAAAGATATATCGTAAGTTGTACTTATTTTCTTTGGTTCCAGAGTTACACCCAAATAAAAATTTAATTAATGAAATACTTGAATCTTACAAGGGGTAGGCACATCGGTTCGAATCCGACTTCATCTCTTTTTTTTTTAATTTAAATATATTGATTTATTAATAATTATTAAACTCTGATTGTAAAAAAATAATAATTCAGTAATAACAACAAAAAATATGAAAAAATTTCAAGTTATTAATTAAATAAAATTTCATTTAATAAATTAAACGTGTTTAAACACATTTTAAAAAATGTGTTTGTGTAATTTAATAGGTGTACAAGGAATTCATGTAGTGTCGAGATAAGATTTTTTTTAATTAAAACATTATTTAAATGTTTTCCAAAATTTACTGCATTAAGTGGTTTTCGACGAAAATATTCAAGTAAACGTTGAAATTAAACATAAATATTGTAATTAGAACAAAAATACTCGTTATATCATTTTACCTAGCCATTTAATTTTTAGTATCGTTGCAAATTATTAGTTATTCTGTATTATTGTGAAGGCTGTTATTAAAGTTTCTTATTAGATGCAATTCTGAAGGTAATAAGAAATAAAAACATTATTACCGGGCGGTTTACCTCGTTTTATTACTACCGCGATTTTTCCGTTTTTGCAACTTTGATTGCTTACATCGAAAACGAGGGCATTTATCGAAAAACGTTTTCAACATCGTTTTTCTTGTATTACTTTAATTTAAAATCATGTATCTATAACATCTACATCTTCCTATTTTAAAAAAAAGTTTGATTCAATATGATGGCGGACAGAAATCTTAAACACGCCACGAAGTAATAATTTTGTAACTATGCAGATTCGTATTTGTTTCTACTTCCTAGTATCCCTCGGTTTTGAGATAAAAAGCCGTTTTCGTATTTTAATATTACGTATATTATTTTGTAGAAAACCACGCTGCTTCACGTATTTTTACAGTTTGATAGAAGTCTACAATTTGATAGAAGTTGTTGAAAAAGGAAAATGATGGAGGACTAACTGTATCATAATTATACTTAGTGGTAAATTTTCTTAACTAGAATTAAAATATCAATGAATTAAAATATAACGAGAAAAGGGATTTTTTTTCCGAATGTAAGTAAAATATTTAAAATTGAGAAATTTAAATATCTACGTCAGTAATCTGACGTAGATATCAAACAGACGCAACAAAATATAACCAAGAGTGTTTCTTTAGTAAACCTCTACCTATTCCCGGGTGGCTGTTTAATTTTTGTACTAAAGGAAAGAAAAAGTTTGTTACAGAATTTATTTAAGCAATTCAACCTAAAATGTTTTATCAGTAATGTGCTGCTTCTTTCTGGGTAATTGCAAGCGGAAAGGAGCCATGCTGCCTAGAAGGACGATGAAGGTATTCTGTGGGTGCGGTTGTTTTTGTTACTTATCCACTCTTTCCTTATCGTTGATTTTCTTCCTCTTTTATTTAAGGATCAATGGATAACATTAGTTTATATCCTTTTCTATCTAACAATCACCGATTTAAACCAGAAAGAGATTTACATTACCGAGAAACATTTTTCGTCAATTTTTTTCTCTTAGCATTTTACTTTAAAATCATGTATCTACCACGTACAGATTCCTATTTAAAAAATAAAATTGATTCAATGTGCGGAAAAAATTTCAGACACATTTTAAAGTAGTAATTTTGTAACTGTAGAACCGTTCTCGTTTTTTATATTTTAGTTACCTTCATTTATTATATATAAAGCCTTTTCAAATCTTTAATATAATCCGATATACTGTTACGTATAATACATATATATATATATATATATATATATATATATATATATATATATATACACGAGTATAAAATAATATTTAAAATATATATATATCAATCTAAATATCATTCAGTTTTTTAGAATCAGTTTAAAAATTAGTATTCTTTTTTAATAGAACATTTTAACTCCATAAAACATACCGTACGATTAAGTTTGAGATATTTAAAAATAAAACTCCCTTGTAATTTATTTAGCTTCGAAGACGAGCAAGTATATCAGCTCATTTATAAGCGTCATGTTGTTTGTTGGCTTAGAATAGGAGATCTTTGGGATTGAGTACCCGGGATCAAGTTTAGACTAGAGACTAGTTAAGGGGTCCGAGGAGAATAATCCCTAAACTACCCCGTGTTGAAATACACGGCAGTTATATGAAATAGCAGTTCAACTTGTACCTCGAGTATTAAATACAAGGCTTTCTATTATATCTTATCTAATCTAATCTGCAGAAGGAAATAATATAAACTCATTCTAGACTCGTAATGATAATATTATCAGAAAATCTAATCTATCCAATCGGGCGATATATAAATTTTATAGCTTATGTACTTAAAATAAATAATATATATTCGGTTTCTAGATCATAAAGGTTCTCTGTATTAGCCTGGCACATAAAATAAGCTACATTAAATCTGTGTCCGAATATAAAGGAAAAAGTCGATTAGAGTGTATAAAATATAAAACAAAAACTGGGAAAAAAACACATTGCTACGAACAATCCAAGTAGAAACCGAATAATTACAATAATAAATAAATAATATAATTACAATACTTTAATATAAATATACCATAAATTACTAATAAACAATATATCATAAATGACGCAATTCTGTTTATGTCCACCTCCATTTTTTGTTTTATGTAAATTGTTATTGAGCATTTCTTTTTTATTTTATATCCGTTCAGGATAATCTTTAGTGTAATACCGCAAATTTATTCATAGATGGCGTTATGATAAAAATTATTTATACTATTTTCAGTGTTATTTAATAATCTGCATACTAATATTTTTATTGTCTATGATACCATTTCGAGGTTGTATAGAGGTTAAAAAATCGGATTTTGTTTAGAAAAATTGACAGATCGTGGTCTAACCGAACCTTTTAAATTTTAACACTATTAGTATTTCGATTTTTTTTTTACCTATTTTTGTAGTTTCTGAATAACATGGCACAGCTTAGCGAACAAATGATGTAACACAACTCTATAGATACTATCAAATTACAAACAATGGATCCAACACCCTATTGTTCTGGTTTAATAGAGCCGTATCAGATATCTGAGAGGCTTCCGGATTACCTTACAACTCACTAACACCGCTTTTAACGAGTGATTTAACTGTTAGCTTTTGTATTTCATAAAGTTTTTCATTTTACTCTTAAAACACACGTTACGTTGTTATTTTTATTAAAAGATTTCTAAAACGTTAAACTAAAGATTTTGATTAAATTACAGTTTTGTGAAATATAATAATAATTTCTTTAGTTTGATCTCATTGGATGAGTAAAACCCTCGTACAAAATATGTCATGCAGGGCTTAGACTAATGATGCTTGTCGACATATAACGTGATAACTCGAGCGTTATTTTAAATAGATTACAAAGGAAGATATGCAGTGTTATCGAGTTGATAGAACTTCCGTTAATGTTAATCATACTATCTCTAACAACCCGTAAAGCAAATTTCTTAGTATTTTATTACGTGCAAAATTCTCTTTCAATTATAAAATTGATTACTTTTATAAAGGAATCAAATCTTTTATTTTTGAAACGCCTTAACGAAAGGCTATGCTTGTTATAGTATTATATATTTATTATGCTTAAATATTTCCGACTGAAGTAAGCTACGATACATCTCTTGAAACTCCCTCAAAAAATCGAAACCGGTTTTCAAAATACAATAATGGAGCTTTCAAATTATTATATGACCCTCAAAATTATGATCATGTAGACTGGTACTTAGAAAGTTGAGAATGTTAACTTATTCGTTTTTATTTATGAATGTATAATCTGTGCTCAAGAGAATATAATTATTTTTTTATCAAATATTATCCATCTGTATCAAACCAAACAACAAAACTCTTATTGTGTAACTCAACACTTGTTCGGCTTGGTCGAAAATACCAAATTCCGTATACCATTGTATATAGTTAGGTTTCATTCGTGTTATTTATAATTCACTATTAATAATAAAAATTAATTTTCATTTAAAATAGGACTTTTAAAATATAAAGATCTTTCAGATAGCTCCGTTCGGCTGTACTAGGCTACGGTCGGATTCACACAGCTTTTGATAAATACACGGCTCGGCTCCGTTCGGATGCACTCGGCTCCTGACGATTCAGCGGCTCCGTACAGTTCACACAACTCTTTTCGGATGCACTCGGCTCCTGTCGGCTGCTTTCCGATACGTACAGTTCACACAGCTCTTGACAAATTTACGTCTCCGTTCTACTATACAAGTAGATTTGCTCTATTGTCAGACCAGTCTTCGATCAGTCTCCAAGGACTGAACATGCACTGGTTACATGATGTTACATATAGACTTAACAAGTTTAATAATTAATTACAGTATATTAAGTAAGTACGTATATTAATTACAAATTCAATGAATTTATTACATAGAGATTTTTTAAGTTTAATAGTGGTTTATATATATATTTATGGATGACAATTAAAATCTATAATAAAAAATAATTTATAAACGCAACTACATAAAGCCGTAATTTATTTAAAAGAATCAGCGAACTTTGACAACCATACTTCCGTTGTTTTTTTTTTTTTGGTATATTATTGAACCAATTAAAAGGTTTTCCATTTATTTAAAATGAAATTAGTAGATTGTACTTTTATAAAAACAATATTCTGTAAATGAATTTTTGAATAACATTAATGTTAATTAATGTTATTGTTAATAACATTAGTGTTATGTAAAAACTAAATTTTTTATATTCCTTTCAACATATATATTTAAATATGTGTTTAAATAATTTTCGTTAACGCCTTTTAAATTGTAATTTATATTGCAGAAACGTTTTACCGACTTTTCAAATTAAAGTACGGTACTTTCGATTGCACAATGTGTTGAAATTGAATTTTCTTTATTTTGAGGTCTGAAGAGTACAAAATAAACCATTCACTTAAAATGTAATTTCCTTATATATATATATATATATACATAAAATTTGTGGGTTGAAGATCTCCAAAACTACTAGGTCAATTTCACTGAAATTTAGATATACTGTAGTAGTGTATCTGAAATTGTGCAAGTGAAACTTTTATGAAGATTGGTTGAGTTTTTCTTCGCTTACCCTCAATTTAAGGTCGATAACAGACAAAATAACCTCAATTTGAAGTTATGTTGACTTTCTATTGGTGTAATTTTCATACGCGCTTATGCAGCACCTCACTGCGGCGAGTGAATCTCAAACTTGCTTGTATATAGGGTCTACTAGTTATTTCATCAAATTACGATTATAATAATTTAATATTCTTATAAACAGAAGATATATTTTAAATTAACTTTTAAAAAAATTATACCTCATTTTTGTCATTTTTTCTTCTTTTAGTTTAGGAGCACATCAACCCATTCTTGATGTGATCTACACGTGTATGTAATATATTGTTAATATATAATAAGAAAAAAGGATTCTTATAAGAACGTACCGATAAGAATAAAAGATTTATTCGTTTATTAATTTAGCAGTTATTAAACTAAATAATAAAGAAACATAATCAAGAACCGTTTAAAATGTATGAAATATAAAAATTAATACGCTTAGCCAATCTACACTGAAATAAAAAGGTTAGTTTACAGTCTTGGCTGTACAGCTTTAACTTTGCTAATAGATTTATCACGTTGTCATGTTTACAATTATAAGAATTTTTTTTCCTGAGAAAACAATTACTTATGCTATATTATCAGGGAATAGAAAAGTGAGGATAGTAGTCATGGTTTCCTGGAATTTTTTGTAAACATAAATTCTTCTTTCAACTTGGACAGTTCACAGTTACTTTCTTATTTTATTTATTTATTAATTTTTTAATAACTTCTACCAGAGATATTTTTGTAGTAATTTGTAAATGATAGTTTTGACTGGTTATTTAATTTGGTAAATATAATTAATTATTTGTTGTTTAAATATTTGTATTATTCTAATGATGACTGGTTATTAGTTGAAATACGTGATTAATTTTAAATCTAATTATGAAGTTTTATTATTTTGTTAACTTTTCTTTGAACTTTTTAATTGCCATTTATTTGAAAATATTTTTTAATATTATAATAATATCTTTGATGATAATGAGTAATAATAATAATGTTACATTATAATCTAACGGTTTACTTTAATCTCATGAACCATATTCTGCACCCTTTGGAAGGATATGGTAATAAGCTGGTAGATTGAAGTCATTTCATCGCAAATAATAAACAAAGGGATGAATGTGGTTAACAATAGGTAGCAATCACTGCCTTTAATTTACTAGACCGTTGAAGATTAGGATACCCAATACGTAATCCAGATGACTCGTACAATACGGTACAGTGTTTAACATCCATGAATCAACAACGCTTAAATTAAAAATCCATTGATGTACCACCGATCTACGTTAATTTTTTTATGAAAAAATTAGAATTTTAGAAAAAGAGATTTTTCATCGACAGTTATTTTATTGTGAATGATAGATAGTAGAAGGTTAAAATGATATTCGAGATACAAACCGATATTAACACATTCGAATTTATGAAATATATTTTTAAAAATATTTATTTCGCCAAAATCCAAAAAGGAAATCTATCCTGGGAAAAGATACATACAGCCATACCGTAAATCACTCTTTCGTTTTTATTCGCTTTTAACATACGACACCAGCTTACTACATGGCAGCAGCTTTACTGATATTAATAATGTATAAGGCATTATCTGGTTGTGACCGGTAGTCTAAATTTTGATATTTTTATGTTCTTTGGAAAATCGTTTCTTCTTTCTGTTTTAAACCACAAAGATTGATTACGGATACATCCTTCAGCTCATAACAAATTACTTACAATTTATTGCAACCAGGTAAGAAGAATAGGAAAGCCATTTATGTGCGTCATCAGAATTTCCGAAAAATTAGTATCAAAATGAAAGTCCATTTCTTCTTCGTAGTTATTATTCAGTCCTGCGCTCATTTCATAATCCAGATAAACTTAAAAAATTCTGTGAAAATATAATTTTGAACTTTTTTCTTTTTCCCCCGTGGACCGGATCTGCAGTCAAGCATGACCCAGTCCAGGGGCGTGTCCTTGCGACTCTAATGGGCCTCCCCACCTGCCGGCAGTTGGTCTAGCATGGCAGATCGGCCCGCCGGTTCTGGATCTTCTTATTTTAATTTGCCTGCCTCTAACTTCAGAGGCGGGGATAACCGGGCTCGTCTATACCGTTCCCGGGACCCCGCCCCATCCGTCGGAACTCGGTTTTTCTTCGAATTTTTTTTTTCTTTTTTGACCCGGCGGTTGGGAGTCTCTGTGCCGCCTCACTTCCGCTCACCTGTGCAAGCACGAACGAACCGCAGCTCAGCAGGGAGCTGTCCTTCCCTACCACGTATTCCAACCCGGCTTCAGTCTGCCCCCCGTTCTTTTTCCTCCCTCTTTAGGATGTCTGCGGCCAGAATTTTGATAAACGGCTACATATAATGTTCTCCGCTTCAACACTTAGTTTATGAGATTACCCGGTTATATTAACTAGTTATTTTCAGTTCTTGGAAAACGATTGAATATTGTCTCTCCTCAGATTCGTTCTCTCGTTGTACATTTAAAAATAATTTCCCTAGCAGATGATTCACCTATGAACAATTTTTAGAATAGCATAGATTACCCTCACTTTGCGTACTTGAAATATTACGAATAATTCTCACTACCTTAACAATCAATATTTAAATTATCCATTCTTTGTCAACAACACATTATTAACGAATTGTTCATGACCATTTACTGCTTAAATAATCTTTGTTAAACAAGTTGTTAACCAGTTGGGACAGTAACCAATTTTTCTTTGCATACATCCATGACTTCTTATTCCAGACTCATAACAATATACCCTACCTAAATGTAATTTATTTTTACTTGTAAATATGACTACGTGAAAGAACATTTAAATCAATTAGGACATACCCTAACAATCATCATTACCTAGTTACCTTAACAACTTTCATATATAAAATATACACGAGTATATTTAACAATCTTTTGAAACCCATCAGCAAATGAGAAGTCGATTTTTCATTCAGAAATTTTATCTAATTATCTTTTTTGTTGAACATATTTCATGTTATGATTATATTATTTTACTAATTAATGTCGTAACAGGTTAATAAATTTAGTAATATCATTCTAAATATCTGACTTCTTTAAAAAAATATATAAGTTTCAATACTACACAATGTACAAAAGAATAACCCTTTTTTCAATAATTATGAGGTATAATAAAGTTGAATACATTTTATCTATATACGTTAGACCTCCATTAAGTTAAAAATTGTTTTCGTTTTTTTCTTCTTTTATTTAAAATTAATGGTTTTATAATATTTTATTAACATATTTAGTCAAATTATATTTTGTTTTTATTATATTTACAATGTAATATAATAAAATCGAAAATTACTTTTATAGTATAATTCCTTCATAAAATCGTTTTAATAAAAGTAGATTTATACTATTATTAATTATACTAGATACATACATTTTTATATTCCCGACAGTCAATACTGATCGACCTTATTCTAGAAAAAAAATAAATCGATAACTGAAATAATTACTGTTTGATATATATATATATTTTACAAAAATAGCTGGCCTGGAAAGGGTTAAAAAGTAAATATGTACGCGACCCAAATGTGGTTGTTTCCCATGAGATGAGATTTTAAAAGGTTTTCCATATTCTCTTACGAAACAGTTTTTAGTGGTATTTATTTGTTTTTATATCAGTTTTCTATATAAAATTTTATATGTAATTTTGTTATAGTTATTTTTATTTTTAATTAATTTGATTTTTTTATTTAATACTTTTTTAATAAAGATGTATATTTATATATAAACCCAAACAGTATTTATTTTTTTCTAATTTTATGGTAATAATTAAAAAAAAAATAAATGTATGATCTGTTTTTCACATTTAAAAAACTATTAAAGATAGAAGTACCATATTCTCAGGATTTGGGTTCGAATCTCTTTTAGAACAGGGTTACTTGATATCAATAAATGTTAATAATAATGTTTTATTTATATTAAACAGCTTGTTATTTAACCTAGATGATTCCTTTAGTATGATTTTGCCACAAACATCTTCGATTTATCTTATTTTCAACAACCTTTTCTGTGTTTTGGTTAACAAAAGAAATAATTAAGTTTAAGCTGTTAATTTTTGTTAAAATATACATTTATAAAAAGTCACAGTATAAAAAGAAAATATATAAAGCTTGTTCATTTTTTTATTATTTCAATTAAAACTTAAGAAAATAAGTTGAAAGAATAATTTTATTTTTCGAGATAAACAATGATTAAATAAGTTTTAAGGTATTTTTTTAATAAATGATTTTCTACTTCCGTAACTTTGATAAAATATTTTTAAAAAATATGTAGTCAATATTAATCAAAATATGCGTTTTTAATAAATTTATCTTCGTAAAATTCTGTATTTTGTGCTAGTGGTTTGTCCCCGTGTATTATTTCTTATGAATATTTTATTTTATCTCACAAATGGTGTATTTACAATCATTCCGATTAAGAAACTACTAGTAAATTTCATTACAAAAAGCCTGTGAAAAGGGATTTCCAGCGAACACCTTCAATAATGCGTACGTATATAAATAAATTAGTTTGTTGTTTTCTCCAACCGGTTTACCAGCTACTGCTGTATCTGGGTGTGTGAGCATAGGCAAATGTAATTAATGTTACCGGATTGCCAGGCCTGACGTAACTGCAGATTTAATGCAATTTTAAAAGGATCTGGTAAACATGTAGTTTGGAACACACTTTGGTCGACCACTCCCCTCAGTCATGTGGTTAATCGAGACCCAACTGCTAAAGAACACAGTCAACAATCTATTATTAAAATCCATATAAAAGCAACTACTTTAACAAGGACTCGAACCTTAGAACTATCTATTTCGAAAATCAGCTGATTTTGCGGTGATGAGTTTAATCACTAGACTAACCCGGCGAGGTATATCAATAAACTACATAAACTCAAAACGTCTTTATATATAAACACACTTGCGTTAAATTAATTTGTGTCATAAATATTCAAAGATGACAATAGTCTAGTGAAAAAACAAACAAAAAAGAACCCATATTATTAAAAATTAGATGCAGATAAACAAAATAGTAACATAACAAATTTACGAGAAGATATAGAAGGGTGCGGTGCTCCATACTAAGGCCTCCTACACAACTACGATTTATTAACCTTATTAGTAACGTTGTTATCAGTGAAGAAATAGGCCATGTTTAGGTTCCGTGTGGTAATTTAATAAATTTTAATTGCTGATTTCATTAAATTTAAAAACAATGTTACTCAATTTTTTTTAATTTGAATTCCTATTGGTCAAAGTATATATATTTTTCTTTTAATTATAATATTAGCAGTTAAAAATTATAACGGTTAAATATACAATATGAAGTTAATTTTGATAAAATTTAAAAAAAAGTAAACTTGTTTTTTAGAATTAATAAGTAACTAAATTGATTGTATCATGTCATTATTTTATAAAATTGATTTAAACTGTACCGATTGATTTAAACTTGTTCGGCCATGAAATTAACTAAAGAATTCTTTAGAGTCCTGTAAACCTATAATATTTTATCTGATTATAAACTAACGTATTTTTCTTTATTTCTTAGTCTTGAACGATTCATTAAACTAGTAACATGTCGCATCTGTATTTTTTATTTATTCAATGCTCAATTTATTGATACAGCGCCATTAGACTTTTGGTCTTCTAATACAAAGTTCCATCAGGCATGTTACCTACTAAAGCTAGGCACGTTCCCTACCGACTAAACCGACTAAACCTTACAACTCCCCTCGCGAAACCAGACCCGCAATTAAGCAGTCCCGGGGCTTTGTAAATGCTTAATTGCGAGTCTGGCTCCGGGAGGGGTGTTGGTGAGGTAGTTAGGTTTAGTCTGTAAGACGCAGGCACGCAAACGCATTTTAATAAACTCTAGCGGAACCTGTTGCGAGTCAGGAATTGTATTATCGCTATTAATTAGAAATATACATTGATTATACGTTTCGTTTGAACTGTTAAGATAAATCAGGATCCTTCGGTTTTGTAACATTTTTAACGGAGTGGTAAGACAAGCTGCATGCTATAGTCATAATTATTCGGGTGCCTCGCTCGCCAACGAGTCAACCTTCTGATTTTCTTTAATTCCAGTATGTTATGTATCCATTGAAAGACAACTGAAACATTAACTTAACCTAATCTACCAACAGGCTGTTTAATCTCAAATATTCTTGATATTACTGGGAAACAACGAGATCTCTTGGAGGACAGGTTTAGAATCACAGAACGTACTACTTTCTTGGGAATTTCAGTCTGGGCACAAGAGCTGTTTTAAAGCGATGTTAATTGCTTTCAGTTCTTCTTCGAAATATGTTTGATGTCATCCTAGGTAAAAAAGATTGAAAAGAGAACCATAGATACCAACTCCCACGCACTCGCCATTCTCCGTCAAAGAGTCGTCAGTATAAATATGGAATCATTCTGGCTCGGGATAGTGATTTTGTATAAATTTTTGCGCGATGTATTTCAATAGTATCCTATCAACATCCGATCTCTTCAACGGCTCACCTAAATCCAGCCTTGTTTTAATGTTGAAAGCTTTTTTTGAATGCACTTTTGGTCCAGTTGGTTGCAGTCAAAAGGGGAGGTGCACAACTAGTTGTTACAACAGTCCTAAATCCAAAATTTCAACATTCTACGACTAATCCTTTTTGAGTTATGTTACGCCTGTACGTACGTACGTACAGACGTCACACCGAAACTAGTCAAAATAGTTTCAGTGATGGTCAAAATGTATATTTTCATTGAAATCTGAAAACCGAAATTTTTCGCGATTACAATACTTCCTTGTACGTAGGAAATAGGAACTAAGGTCGAGATCCTTCTTCTGCCTGCTCTTGTTCTTAATACATTCTTTGATGGGTGTCTGAAGTAATTGATAATTTTTATATTACTTATCGTATATTTTTTAAACATATACTCCATATCCAATGATACAATCGAATAACGAGCTATTATTTATCACAATATTTAATTTCTATTTATTAAATTTTTTTATTTTCTATTCCTAGTGCATACGTTCTGTTCAATTCATCTGGTCAATTCGTGAACACTAAGCAATCCGCTACGACCCACTGAGATAAGAATGATATGTATGACGGGTAAATGAAATATAGTTTGTATAGATTTAGATCATCCATTCCTGAGATGTTTGTTAATTGAATCCCAACCATCAACGTAAACGGGTGTCCACTGTCTAGTATTCAAATTTATTAATTCAACATTCAATTTTTTACAGCAATTAACTAAAATTGAAAAGAAGCTGCTTACACAAAACTTAGTAAATATTGTGCGATAATTTTATCGCATACTACGTACATTACTTGAACAATCTTCCAAGAAAATGTTAGCGTAAATTATCATCGCAGGAAATCGTACCTGAATGCACAAAAGGCCCCAAAGAAGTACAATTCCGTACAGGAACTGTAACCTCCAGACACTGTTAAAAGAATAAGGTACTGCCAGTTGTTTATCAGCCAGGTGGAAAGTAATGGGATGGGCATACTGGATAAGTAATAAGTAAAATAATAATAAATGTGTTTTTTTGGTGATGAGGCATATTTTCTACTTAGCGGTTACATCAGTAGTCTGAACAACATATATTGGTAAACACAAAATCCACACATCGTACATGAATCGCCGATACACTCAGAGAAGGAGGGGGGTTGTTGTGTAATTTCTCGAAGACGAATAATGGGTCCGAATTTTATTTTTACGAACCCCTTGACAGCCCGGCATACCACGATATAATTTTGCTATTAGTAGCTCTTCTCCAGCCTGATGAACTCTATTGTTACCGGAAACAAGACGGGGCTACGGGCCATACATCCCAAAACACCATGTACTTTTTGGAAGAAATGTGTTTGGTGATCGCATGATTTCAAAAGGTCTGTGGCCCTCTCGTTCCACAGAACTGTTTCTGGGGAACGAAAGGGCTATTTCCGACTTTTTTTTCTGGGAGTTTTTGAAAAGAAGTGTACATCGAACAAACCCATCTACTCTAGAAGACTTCTATCTCTCTTTTTCTATTTAGCCTGCGGAACCACTGTAAAGTATTACTTCAGAGCACGTATGAGGATGATATGTTAATGTAAATGAAGTGTAGTCTTATACAGTCTCTGGTCGACCGTTCCTGAGAAGTTTGGTTAATTGAAACCTAACCACCAAAGAACACCTGTACCCACGATCTAGTATTCAAATCAGTATAAAAGTAACCAACCGCCTTTACTAGATTTGAACCTTGGAACTTTCGACTTTGAAATCGGCTGATTTACGATGACGAGTTAACCACTAGACCAGCCCGGTGGGCACCCTACAAGACTTGGAGTGAACCACTACTGCGGAGATTAATTCCATTAACCCAACTGTTCTACTAAGGGTATCAAAAAATATAGTGCGAAAGGTTTCCTACTTTCAACAAAATGGTGGGTATTTTCAATACTTGCTGTAAGACATTACCAGTTGTGCGTAAATACATTTCACGAATCAAATCAAATGTGAGTATCTCTGTAATTCAGTCCGTAGTGGAATTATAGTGCATATGTGTACACGGTAAAATGATCGCACTGTATTCTTTGATGGAATTAATAACTTTACAAAAGTTTAATTTTTCCTTTTGTAATAAAGCAATTAATAACAATCTTTTATTTAGATTGTTACGTAATTATTCGTTAATTATATCACAACAGAATTGCGTAGATTTCTTTATGAAACTCAGTTGATAAAAACTACTTCGGTATTTGCTTGAAAGGATCAAACAAAACAATGGGAAAGCCTTCTTCAGAGCAATGACGCAAAATAAAAATATTACTAAATAAAATAGAGAAGCCGGTTAAGTTTGCATTTTAATTAATAATATAAATATATGATGATGCAGAGGAAATAAAATATTAATTAAAAATTAAATAATAATTTTTTTGTTGTTGAACTAAAATTTACTTATGGATCTTCCTGACGAAACCATACGTAAATAATATGTTAAAATACCGTATGGGAGAGGGCCATTCATTGATGACTCCCCCAGAGAAAACAAAACGTAAATGATTATAATAATGTAAACGTTCATGTTAAACGTATTTATTGTAACACGTAAGATCTAATAAACATTCATTATGTCAAAGCACTATCATTTGACGTTCATTAAAATTATTTGAATATAATACATAACCGCCACTAAATAACATCCATCCCAACCCCGTATGGAGAAGACACCCTTCTCCACCTTGCGACCTTGTGACGTTACCGGTCGCCACACCACCTCCTCCGTTCCGAGCCCTTAGGGGCTTTACCGGAGGTCGTCTTTAGACCCTCTAGCTGATTACAAGTCACAGTCATCAGCCAGGCCTCGGTCGGAATGCCACCGATGTTGATGCCTCGGCAGACATTTACATCAGTAAAATACTTATCAAATTTTGCCTTCACGTAGGCCTCAAATGGACATCTTCACATCCAACCTAACATGATTCCCTCGAACTAACTAACCGAAAACACGGAAGCGAGAACCCCGCGCCTAGTCCTAATTTGACAGTACCGTTCGTGACTGTGAATGCCACAGAAAACGAACGAATTTAAATTTAAATCAGTGTTACACTCGTACCAATCAATATTATGTTTTACGCATCGTAGAAATTCAGATCTACACTAAATAACACCCAATATCCCGCCCGATAATAGAAAGATACAGCAGCAAGGAACATTGTCCAGGCTCTGCAATCTGTAGGGAGAAATAATGAAACTCCCGCCATTCTTGCGTTCCGTTCCAGGAGATTATTTTCATTTGTTTTTTTTTTTAAATCATCAAAAGTGATGTATTTTCATGAAAATCAACTTATTTTTTGTAAGTCGAACTGAATTATTAGGAAGATCTTTTGAAAGGGTAAGTAATTTATAAAAAATGTATTTATAAAGAAAAGGAACAAAGTTCTTTCTTGCAGTCTGAATAAATGGACAGTAACATGTTACATTGAAATAGCTCTTTTTCGTACAAGTAAATTTCCTGAGTATATATATATATATTTAGTAATTAACGATTCTTAATAGAAAGTTATACACATTCATAAATATATCCGTATGAAAAATAAGAAGTTTTTTCTGTTGAACAGGTTTTTCAATTGGAACGGATTCCAAATAATGAATTGTTTTGATTTTGTTTTAATCTTATGAAACAATTATTAAAAATGTTTAATTTAAATAAGTAAATAAAAAATATAAACAAAAAGTTAATAAAAAATATACACTTGTTTTCCCGTGTAAATAAAAAAATAGAACGTTGTTAAACGGTTTTGAATTATTTAGTTACTAATAAATGGAGAATTTTGGTTTTTGTTTCTTTATATTTTGGAACATTTAAGGCGCAAAGGGTTTGAGATGTAAAGGTCAAAAGAAACAATAATAACAGATGAACACTTATCTTACAGTTTATTCTGTACTTGTATAAGTGGCTCTAGGAATTCTTTGAAAAATATACCACCTACGATTTTCATTGTGCTAAATTGGCGTCAATTTAACACAAAACTTAAAAATTGGCGTCAATAACATTTAAAAACTTTTTTAAATGTTATCTGGATTTCTTATTATTACAATTTTATATAGTCATATATTTTTTTATAATTATAATATCTAATTAAATGTTTATTGTTAAATATTAGTATTATTTAATTTACAAGTATTTGAAAATTCTTGTAAATATTAAAAATACAAAAGTATGTATACCTTAAAAATAATAAAAATAACGTTTTAACCAAATATTTTTCTTATCGATTTGCCTACTTGTATTCCGAACGTTACATCAACAAAATTTAATTTCACGCTAGTACTCAATCATAACTCTAAAATCAGTTAACAATATTCGTATAAGAAAAGTATCGTATTAAAAAAAATCCACTACTACCAATGTTCTGCACGAACTTACGTCGTAATCTATCAAAGATTAAACAAATTATTTTTAATATTAAGGAAAATAAAGAAAAAAGTCGTACGTTTTTTCTTCAAAAAGAATTTCCTTGCCCTTGAATAAATACAGGATCTTAGGAAATACTAAGCGATATTTAATTAATTTATTTTTTGACATTTATATCTACTCAACGTAATACGTACGACATAAATATAGATTTTTATGTCGTTTCGTTAATAGTGTCTGTTTTTTTTTTATTAACAAATACGAATTATTTCTGTAAAGAATTTCTAATTATTTTATGATTCATAAATTATCCACTTAAATTTTTATTGATTTATTAAATTAATTTACTCTTTTACAATATTGAAACTGTTGTAGCAGGTGATTCAAAAAGGATTTCACAATTTTAAAAGGACATAAAAATCTATTTAGGTAAGTTACAGATTCGATTGACTTCTCATTACGAAGCAAACTACATCAAATTTTAACTCCCATAGTTCATTAGTACCGAATTCGGCCACCAAGGCTGTCACCAGTGTTATTAAAAATAAATACATTTACTAGTGTGGAACGTGCTCGTTGCGTGCTTTGGTTTCTCGATTTTCTGGCAACTGCATTTCAACGTGATTTTCGTAAAGTACGGAAGGAAGCCTCCGGGTAGACAAACAATTACTCTTGGCATTAAACCTTCGTAGAGATAGACTGTTTTGTTAAACATACAAAATCACCAGGACCTCCACGCGTCTATAAGGCTGCTGTGGAACAACTCAAAGAAAGCATTGTACGTAGTACTAAGAAATCAACTCGTCACGTAAGACTGGCATTCTATAAACGACTGTTTGGCGCGTATTATGTAAACGATAGCACTTTAAGCTATACAAACTAATCGTGGTTCAACACATTACAGGTGACGGCAAAGTTGCTCGGCTGCAGTTTTATGTGGGAATGATGAATAGTATTGCAGACAACGATACATTTTTAGGCAGTATAATTTTTAGTAATGAGTTAACGTTTCACATCAACGGCAAGGTGAACACCCATAACTCCCGAATATGGCGTAACGAAAATCCTCATGAAACTTTGCAGCACTTTGTGAACGCTCTAATGTCAATTTTTTTTGTGTCATAAGCAAACAAAGATTGTACGGTCCGTTCTTCTTCCAGGAGGCAACCATATGTGGTTTTACTGGACATGCCTCAAAATTTTCTAATTCCTCACTTAGACGATGATTACCAAGATGGACATCATTACTATTAGCAAGATGAGGCACTACCTCATTGCCGCCTAGAAGTCCGAATTTTCTTGATTCCCAAGTCGGTGGACTGGTCGTGAAGATCCAATTGCATGGCCACCTCGCTTCCCCCAGATTTGACCCCACTAGAATTTTTTCTTGTGGGATTTCATTAAAGACAGGGTTTACGTTACGCCATTTCCTGTTGATCTTGTTGGGGTAAGACTTCGAATTACAGAGCCGAGCTACAGAGGTAACGTCTGCCTTGCTGGCTACAATCTGGAATGAAATCGACTTCAGGTGTAATGTATGTCGCATTACAAATGGAATCCATATCGAACCAAAGTGAATATTGGGTGACAAACTTAGTTAGGTTTTCTATGTAATGAGACCCCAACAGAATTTGTAAGCTATCTCAATAAATTTTTATGTAATTTTTAAGTTTAATTTTTTTCTGAATTGCCTGTTAAAATAGGAACTGTTAAATTAATTTATTTTTGTGTTTGTTACATTAGTCCCCAATCTTTTTAACAGTTGATAGAAATGCAATTCATTTGAAATACATAAAGAAATTTGTGAAAATAATAGAAATTTCATTTGTAGTGTTGATTTTTATCTTAATATCAATTAGAAAGGCATTTCATTGGCAACAGAAGTTTGGTGATAGGGAAGCTACTTAATTCCTCATTTTTCTTAAAATAGTGAGGCATAAAATGTTTATTATTCTTTAAAATGGATATATCGTCTTCTAGAATAAGTTTTTACTAATATTAGTTGGCCTAAAATATATAAATTATTTTAAATTGTTCTATTTAATATCTTCATGATAATTTCTAATTAATTCTTCAGACTAAATAATGTTTTGAAAATTAATAAATTTTTTTTGTGGTTTTTGTTTTTTTTAATCTTCATGGTATGTAATTTATTTTAAATCCTAAAGATTATTTGAATTTCAACAAATTAAAAATATCCTTATCGTTCTCAATAAATCGTCTAATTGAGATTATTTTTTTAATATTTACTTCGTGATAATAATCGGTGCAGAAATTCTAATCTTACAATGGATAAATTAAGCCCCTTTATTATCAAATATACCTTCTTTTTTTTTTGTCCAGTCATTTGACTGGTTTGATGCAGCTCTCCAAGATTCCCTATCTAGTGCTAGTCGTTTCATTTCAGTATACCCTCTACATCCTACATCCCTAACAATTTGTTTTACATATTCCAAACGTGGCCTGCCTACACAATTTTTTTCCTTCTACCTGTCCTTCCAATATTAAAGCCACTATTCCAGGATGCCTTAGTATGTGGCCTATAAGTCTGTCTCTTCTTTTAGATATATTTTTCCAAATGATTCTTTCTTCATCTATTTGCCGCAATACCTCTTCATTTGTCACTTTACCCATCTGATTTTTAACATTCAACTATAGCACCGCATTTCAAAAGCTTCTAATCTTTTCTTCTCAGATACTCCGATTGTCCAAGTTTCACTTCCATATAAAGCGACACTCCAAACATACACTTTCAAAAATCTTTTCCTATATTCAAATATACTACCCTACCGAAATTCCTCTTCCTGTCCTTCCAATATTAAAGCGACTATTCCAGGATGCCTTAGTATGTGGCCTATAAGTCTGTCTCTTCTTTTAACTATATTTTTCCAAATGATTCTTTCTTCATCTATTTGCCGCAATACCTCTTCATTTGTCACTTTATCCACCCATCTGATTTTTAACATTCAACTATAGCACCACATTTCAAAAGCTTCTAATCTTTTCTTCTCAGATACTCCGATTGTCCAAGTTTCACTTCCATATAAAGCGACACTCCAAACATACACTTTCAAAAATCTTTTCCTATATTCAAATATACTACCCTACCGAAATTCCTCTTCCTGATAGTAATCGGATTGCTACATTGTTGCACAATATTGCACAGCTTAATGTTTAAACTGTCCTCTTTGTTACCAATGTTGAAAATTATCTTTGTTTCTAAAAATTTGTAGTTTCTTTTTTATTTACTTTTTACTATCAATGGAAAAATAACGAAAAATATTCTTTATTTATATTTGAAAGAATTCTATTTTTATCACTTGTTTTTCCAATTTTCTCTTGAGGCTCTAGATAATTTATTGTCTGGAAAGATTCTACCACCTTCCTGATATCAATTCTACTTGAAGTCATGTGAACTGGATATTTTTACCGCGTGAAAAATCTTCGTCATATTTTTTTCCTGAATAAGATTAATTCTTTAAAACAGTAAATCAAATATTTAAAAAAATTTCACTCCTAGCTAAAGTAAGTTAGATTTCTTCTTGCATATCATAAATTTTCGTTTAAAACATTGAATTAAAGATTTTTCCAATTTGAACTGCATATTACTCTGAAAAATAAATTAACTTAGCCCATAACTATTTGATCTATTAAACTCTGCGTAGTAGAAAATTACTTATGCCCTGATAATCTTCTATTCAAGAAAAATAATAAAAAATGAAAATAATTATAAAACGTTCAAATAAATAGGTTAAAAGGTTGGAAATTTTATGAAGGTGTATTTTTAGTGTGGAAGGGTACGTCATTTCCCTTTATTAATCATTGAAAATTATTCTCACCGTAGTAATGAAGTATTTATTAAAATAAATAAACTAAAATAATTAAAAATATATTAAGTTCAGTAAGTTGAAGCAGTTAAAATGTTAGAAAAAATTAATAAAACGTCAACACGAGTATTTAGTGGTACAAATGTTTTTTCTTAATTTTTTTTATTTAATCCTTCATTGATATTATTTTTTATATTTTCACGGGAAAATATTATTCAAGCATTCACATTATTATTCCAAAAAATTATAATTCCAAAATGTAACAGAATAATGTACAGAAATTATATATGTAAACCGTATATAATATATTTTTAAGTATATCTGTACATATGTAGGAACTTCTCCTGT
Organism: Lycorma delicatula; assembly: GCF_047948215.1. Taxonomy (NCBI): domain Eukaryota; kingdom Metazoa; phylum Arthropoda; class Insecta; order Hemiptera; family Fulgoridae; genus Lycorma; species Lycorma delicatula. The sequence goes on along the minus strand of NC_134464.1, from coordinate 32,192,444 downwards.
TTCTCTCTCTCTCTCTCTCTCTCTCTCTCTCTCTCTCTTTTCTGTTTAGACTCTGGAACCACTGTAAAGTATTACCTTAGAGGATGAATGAGAATGATATATATGAATGTAAAGTGTACTCTTGTCCAATCTCAGGCCGACCATTCCTAAGATGAGTGATAAATTGAAACCAGACTAAGAAAAAACACCGATATCGACGATCTAGTATGCAAATCCGTATAAAAGTAACTGTCTTTACTAGGATTTGAACCTTAGAATTCTAGACTTCGAAAATAGCAACTTGTCTTGACTGACTGATTCATCACACCCAGCCAAAAGTACTATGAAAATTTATATCTATGAAAATTTATATATATGTTCTTCTTACACTGTAAGTGCACACTGACAGAATTTTTTGAAATTCCGTGTTCAAATGAGTAACAATGAAATTTACTGATTTTATTTATTTTTTTCCTGTAACAAATGAAGATAGCAACTTGATTTTTAGATTTTTTTGTGTGTAATCTTCATGTAAATATCTATCTTAAAACAAATTTTTAGATCTTCCGAAATTCGGCCTTGAATGGGGTGAGAAGGTTTTTTTAATAATGTGCAAACAATTCTCGTGTTCAACTATACTTATCTACAGTAATTCAGTAGATTTGGGCTTTTAATTACTCTTTAGATAAATATCTAAAATCCTTTTTCGGGATTTTCTGAATTTCCGTTTTTTAAGGGAGGCGACAGTGTGTGATATGGTGGCTCAACTAACACAGCTACTGCCACTGTTAAATGTATGTGCGACGTGACTGCAGGTGCGACGTGCACCTGCTTCCGATTACTTGACTAAAAAACATAAAATAAAATTAAAAATTGACCGCTACGGGAAACGCAAGTATATAGGTATAGTATATAGGCCGGGCGAAGCCGCTACAGGAATGCATTACAGGTATGCTACAGGAATGCGTGTATATATATATATACACGCGCAAACATACAAACATACACATGCGCGCGCGCGCGCGCATAAACTCACAATTGTTCCGGAAAGTGTTGTTCAGAATTAAAGGATTCATTTAAGACATCAAAATAAACAAAAATGTTCTGGTGAACAAATGCCCTATCTAACTTTATTTTCCCTCTGTTTGACATTATGTTTTTTTCAATAAGAATCTCTATCTTAAAAACGGACTGATATATATTAATGAAATTTGATGTACCTGTATCCAATAACATATTCTTCACTGTAAATAAGTTTGAAGATTTTAAATTTCAAAATGGTGGCTATTAAAACCTTTTTTTCCTGAGCTCACAACAAAGTGTTGTTATCAGCACCCGGGCAGATTATTACTGCAGCAAGCAATTTAGCCTAACAATATCAAACTTAAAAATTTAAATAACAGCAATATAAAGTAATTACGACTAAAATCAGTTATTAAAACGCGCTTAAATGGTACAAATGGGCAAAACACATTTAGGAATAATCAAATATGCGAATATAGTTGCACGGTCATAAGAAACAGCCCCTCATTAATTGCTCTGTAAATATTATTTTTATTGAATTATATTTTATTAGAAAATTAGCCAGTCAGAGTTGCTTCGATCGCCGGACCGTCTAGCCAGGGACTTTGCCCCCTAGACTTTCGACGCATTCGTTTCCTCATTTTTGTGAGAATATTAAGTTTTACAGAAATATTTTAAGAAAAACTATTAGTATGTAGAGAATATTTTTCTGAACATTTGGTGTTTTTATTTTTAAAATAGGCTTAAGGAGTGTGTAGATATGGATTTAATAGTTTCTAATAGAAATATAATGTTTAACGCTAATATATAATATATATACATGGAGTTGGCTTGTGTGTTCGTGTGAGATTGTGTTATTTGCCAGTCCCGCTGTTGCTATTGGCGCACAGCGGACCACGTGATGCGCCGGCCGGATGCGCGCCAACTACTCTCTCCCGCTAAATTTAAAAAAAATTTTACTTCTATATATTAATTACTTTCTTTTATTAATAAATAATAATAAGTAAATTGAAATACAATACAACATAAATAAAAATAATTACGCTTAGAAATTAAATTGAATAATCTGTAAATTAATTGACAACGGAATGCTTCTAGCGGCAAAGAGTCGTGGAGGGAGCCGTATGCAGCCGCCATTGGTCCGTTCTGCGCCAATAGCAGCATATAAAATAAAAATATGAACACAAACGACAAACAAACCCACGCACCATAAATTTTTATAGATATTTTCAATGAAATTTTAAGCATTTTTTACAAACAAAATGACTTATGGTAAATGTAAATTTTATTAAATTATCTTAATCATTTCGTAAGAAATAAACCTTTACTGAAAAATAAAACACACACAAAATTGCTGACAGAATAAAAATGAAGCGTGGTAGGGCATTATACAAATGCACATACTTATCTATTTCGATGTCTTTATCTTATCAGTTTGACCAAAACGTCGTCGCACACTCAGTATACACATATATATTATATATTTATATATATAATATATATTTATAAATAAACATATTTATAAATAAATCATTAAACTATGAAAGTCAAGACCTGTAAAATAGCTGTGTTAAGGGATATTTTTACTTTCTAGTGTAGCGCTGTAGCAGATTTATAGCTTTAGAACAGAAAGTATTGTAATCGGACCAATTTGGGCATATGCGGTTTTCACCGGATCTTTAAGTTTTAACACATAAGTAACCCAAAAAACCGGATGGAAAATTTTCCGGGTGTTCGTATGTACGTGTGTGTTTGTTCTGTGTCTCACCATAAATCACCTTATATCTCCAGAACTACTCGACCGATTTTCACCAAACTTGGTCAGATTACTTCTGTATATGGGGCATTGATGCCATTAAATTTTTGTACTTAAAATATCAAGGGGGTGAGGAGAGACTGTAGAGTAATCCTATCCTAAGTAATTCGAGATTTCGCCTAATTAAGGTCTTATTTTTCTTAGGAACATTTGTTAACAATTAAAAAATGTTTGCAAAATCGCACCCCATCCAAAAAATGCCCTAAATAAATTAGCAGCTTAGCGAGTATACTACGTCATTAGTACCCCTTCTCACCACAAGGAGCGCTAGTGTAGCACTGGTGTACAGCTGCAGTAGTCTTCTGCCTTCTGATAAAATTAAATCAATGTAATATCTAAAGAGTAAAAAGTATTTAAAGTCATCCCTAGTACCACCATACCTGTGTGAATTAAACACGGTATGCGCGTGCGCTTTAGTTAGAATCATTGAATTAAATAAACAAAAAAATATTATATTTAAATAAAATTATGAATATTTAAATTAAGTTGTGTGTGTAAGTCGTACATCAGAAAAAAGCCGCGTAACGGCAAAGTCATACAACTGTGTTGTCAGATTTATTTTTTCCTTTACGAAATTTTACACTTTACATAATCTTTTATTATTTATTAAAATTTACCTGTAAAGTAAAAAAAAAAAAATTAGGTTGCACAGATAAATTTTTAAGTTCATATTTTTGTATTTTAACAAATTAAAATTTTTAACGTAATAATATGTTAATTTATAAAGTCTGTTTAATTTATTAATATGGTGTTATTAGAATAATAAACGTATATTTAGTTGAGAGAAAATTACGTTGAAATTCATCTGGTATAGTAGGGAATTTTATTTCTCATATAAAGGATATATATATTTCAGCTACGAGTAAATCTAGATTTACCACGTTATTCCCAACGCTTTATATAACCATTATTTTATACATCGTCATTATTTTTTTTTAAAGATTTTAATTATTTTAAAATTGACTAACATAATTTATTTTAAAGTGAAAATTTATAAAAACTTGTAAGTTATCTTTCTTTGTTAATTAAATTTTTTACAAAGGTTGATGCAAAGAGCGGTTTGTATTTGATGTGGCCCTGCTGTTTGAATTAGAGTTTTAATAATCTTTCGTGTTTGTGATGTGTTCAAAGGTGTGGTATGGTTAAAATAAAGTTTATTAATTTATTACTATTATTTTTATTACTTTCATTATATTTATAATTATTTCTTAACCGTGTTTAGTTTATGAAGTTCTTGAATATTTTTCTTTAAATCAATATTGCTCTTGAAAATAAATTTATTTGCTCTTTTATGATTCGGCTCAATGAAGTGGTTTCCGAAAAGGGGTTCAGTACTAGTGTGAATGGTTTTTTCGTGTCTTTTTTTGTCGTAAAATTTTGTGCGATTTCAAATCTCTATACACATAATGTATTTTTTGTTTAAAACGGCTTTTACGTACGTTAGTCGAAAAAACTTACAACGGGAATACCAAAGGTATTTATTCTACAAAATAAAAATAAAAAATCACCGGAATTGGTTCATTCGATGTTTTATAAGATTTAAACAAATATAAAAAGAGATTGATTCGTAAACAAATATAAATTATACGTGGGTTTGATTTAGAACATCTTAATTTTTTTGAAGTCTGTTAATAAGAATTTTCTTTTCATTACATTAAACAGGTTTATTCGGGCCACTATTAAAATTTACAGAAATACACCCTAAAAATATTGTATGAGAGCTTTAATATTTTTCCTAATAAATTTAGTGTTTTTTTTTGTCTTCAGTCATTTGACTGGTTTGATGCAGCTCTCCCAGATTCCCTACCTAGTGCTAGTCGTTTCATTTCGGAATAATCCCATACATCCTACATCCCTAACAATTTGTTTTACATATTCCAAACATTGCCTTTATCTGTAGAACCACATTTCAAAAGCTTCTAATCTTTTCTTCTCAGGTACTCCGATCGTCCAAGTTTTACTTCCATATAAAACTTTATAAACATATTAAGTGCATTTAAAATTTTTATTTTCAAACATAGCATATCAGTTAGGGATTCGATAAATTTTTTGTTTAAAAATTATTAAAATTGGTTGAATAATTTTTTCATATGAATCATATACACACAGAATTATATTTTCAATCTTTCTTTGAAATACGAAAAAATAGGAATAAATTATTACATTTTTATAACCAGGAATAAATAAATACCAATTGCGTTAGTCGTTTGTTAAGAGGATATTAAAGATATAACAAAGATGGGTGAACTCTTTGTATCTTATACAGAATAGACGTTTATCTGCTCTCGTGTAACACTTCCTCAGAAGTGCCTCTACAAAGGTAATTGAAGAACTCTATTGATCTAATGTTGACTTGATATTCGGTTTAGCTAGTATTATACAGAGTATAACCACAATGAATAAGGCATATGATCCTCTTTTGATGAAATTTTGTCTGTCTATGTTCGTTTACTTTATAGATAAAGGTAGTGAAATTGATTTTTTTTTTCTTTTCATTCCCAAATTTTTAATTTTACCTTCGCTAACCTGTAACGTAATAAATAAAAAAGGGTGTGCGAAAAGAAGATGTAAATATTTTTTCTAGCATCGTGTTCATCATACCAGTATTATGAAGAAAATATAAATTTAATTTAAAATAGTAAAACCAAATTAAAAATATTTAAAATGTACTTTTTATTACATATATAAAATATACAACTTATTATGTTGACCTAAACGGCAGAGTAATAGCGTCTCTGCTTTTCATCCGGAATATTCTTGTTCAAATCCCGTTTAGATTGATATTTTTCAAACGTTACGAAATTTATCGACCGTAAAGTAACTGTAATTGGACGTACTATAAGCCTGCAGTTGCTTTAAGAATAAATAAATTTCACATTTTCATTTAATTTCTATTTTTTAAATCGGTTCAAAACTTATTAAAAAACGTAATTTTATAAGGAAATTAGAATTTTTTTTTTACAGAAAGTGGAAATAGCGTATCATTCATTTCATTGAAAGCCTGTGTAAAAAAAAATCAAAATCAATAAAACCCAGTTAAGACCTGTAAAACAGTATTCCTTTCGTTCAGAAACACACAGTATTTTTTTTTTTTTTACAGAATATTAAAAAAATATATGTTACGGATTTTTAATTTTTTTATTAATTTAAAAAAAATTATTACCGATGTAAAAATATAGAAGTAAAAGTATTATTACTCCATTTTAGGATATATTTTTTTTAAATACGGTTTGATTGTGTTTAATGTTTAACATTTTTAAGGGATTTAAGTTTTTATTTTAAAAAAAAAGCTTGACACAGTTGTAGGAATTTCCCGTCACGTGGTTGTTTTCTGATCACGGCTTATACACACAACTTAATTTAAAATACATCAGGGCTACACTAGCGCTCCTGGTTGTGACAGGGGGTACTATTGACGCAGTACCCTTAGCCGCTAGTTTAGAGCATTTTTTTGAGGTGGGGGTGCGATTTTAAAAATAAGAAATTATATTTGTAAAAAAAACATGTTTTGCAAATATTATTTTTTAATTGTTAACAAATGTGCCTAAGAAATATAAGACCTCATTTAGACGAAATCTTGAGATACTGAGGGTCACCTTGCTTTACAGCCTCACCGCCTGGACCTTTTAATTAGAAGATTTAGAGGCATCAATGAGCTATGTATAGAAATAATCTAAACAAGTTTGGTCAAAATCGGTCCAGTAGTTTTCGAGATATAAGGTGATTTAGAGTGCGACACCGAGAACATACACATGTACGTACGAACATCCGAAAAATTTCCATCCGGTTTTTTATATTCCTTAGGTATCAAAACGTCAAGATACCCAAATTGGACCGATTACAATACTTTCCCTTCTAACGCTATAGTTCTGCTATAGCGCTAGACGGGAAAGTAAAAAGAAAAACCTTATGAAATAAAACCGTTCACAAGAAAGAAACAACACATATAAGACAGAAATATAAAATTTGATAAAAATAAAAAGGAAATATTGGGAAATTCCGTAGAGAAGCTTTTATTGAACATAAGCTAAGGCTCTGTAGAATACGGGAATATTATATATACAGTGTATATATATATATATATATATATACATATTAAATAAAACCATTAACTACAACAATAATTTTTAAATGGTACACCTAAATTAAATTCCTGAGTAAAAAACATAAAACATAAATGTATACGTTTATTACTCAGTGATTGAAATAGAATGAATTGACCTGCTACTATTAATAGTGATAATAATTAATTAATTATTAATCATTTATAATAGATTATGGAACTATTGCTTTACATTAGTTTATATTTTAAATAAGAATTATAAATCTCCATTGCTTTATTTATTTGTTTTTTTTGTTCATTAAGGCTATCTTTAAACCACGATTACATAATTTGGCTATTTTTAGATAATAAAATCTTTATTACTGCTCATCTATGCCTCTTTTTCTTCTTTATTTTCTGCACTCCACTTGAGATTTCATTTAGATTTTATTTTTTCTTGTAACTTGGATTCAAGAAATCTATCAATTTCATAAATATATCAGTTTCATATATACATTTTTTTTTATCTTTAGTTTATTTAGGGTGTCTTCGATTTTGTTTGTAGGAATATTTATTATATTTTTTTTTTCCATTAATAAAATTAACAATGTACTTTGTCCCTCCGTTATTGTTCATTTTTTATAGATTCCCGTAGAATTTTATCCTTCTTTTCCTTACCGAGGTTTCAGTATTTTCTAATTCCTGATATAAAAAACATTTCCTCTTTTCTTATTGGGTACATTTCATCCTTACATTTCGGACCATTTATTTTTTTGAGAATTTTTTCATCTGTGCTTATGTTTTTGCTACAAAATGTTTTTGTGTTTCTGAACCACATAAGGTTTCTGGAAGAAATACTTTTTCATAGTGTCTTAAGTGAGTTTTCTTGATTTGAATTTTTTATTGTATAGGTTTCCAATTAAATGGTACACCGTTTCCATTTTCTGTACTCTAGTTTTCATTTCCTCTTTTTTTAGTCATGTTGACGATTATCATTACTCGTTAATATTTGAATTTATTTATCCTTTTCATTATTTTAGTTTCGATACTTTTAAGTTTTTTTTGTTTTTGATTTGAGTACTGAGTAGCCATTCTGTTTTTTTCATATGAAAGTTTTTAACGTATTTTATTTGCATGATTTTCTAAGATTTGGCTTTTTGTTTTATTTGTTATTCTGTTTTTTTTGTTTTTTTTATTATTTTTATTTTACTTCCAAGTGTAATGGATTTAAATTTTTACTATTGATTTCAGATATTGACATGTCTGTTCAGTTTATTTTCCTTTATGATATTAGCTAATTAGATTTTTTTTTAATTGTATTTTATTTGTTTGAAAAATGGTTTATATGTAGTCGAATAATTCATTCTATTTCAGTGCCTGAAATTTGTTATATATCTTTGTAATATAAATGTAATATATTATTAATGTAATTTATAATAATATAATATGCTATTTATAATGCATATGTAGTATATATAAAATATATTGATACAGTACTGTATCATTGGCTAGCCAAAACACATTTACATATTTATTTTAATTTTATATTCTGACGTTGTATTTTATATATGTAGATTTTAATTTCCATAATTGTTTTTTTTTTATATATTTACAAAAAGTGATTTTCAAAAAAAAATTTTTTTTTAATTTATATTTTAATTCTTAATTTTCAATTTTAATTTGATAAAAAAATGAAATTACATATATTAGAAAAAAGCTTTTATAAATATTTTAAATGTCTTCGAATTTAATATGTAGTTTTATATAAAAATTAAAAAAATGAAAATTACAACTGAAGATGTGGGTTGCCTCGAAAGCGTTATTGTAAAGTTATGAAAAAATAAAATAAGTATCATCTTATTTACTTGTTAATTTCTTTATTTAGCTGGATCAAGTTGGATTATACATACAATATATATATATATATATATATATATATATTATAACAAGCCAATATTAAGCAATGACGTCAAAAAAAGGCAAAATATATTTATAGAATGTGTAATTAGGTAAAGAAATTTTTAATTTTAAAAATGTGTTTTTAATTCAACTGGAATAGATTTAATAGGGAATCACAAGACATTTTTGTTAAAAATTTTAAAAATAAAATCATCAAAACCGTCAGTTAAGAATGTTTGGGTAACCGTTTGGATTCAATTGTAAATCTGCTCCTTTTATTTTATTTAAATTTGCTAAAAATGTATTTGTTACGAGGGAACTACGAAAACATTTTTTTTGGTTTTTTTTAATATCTATGTTTACAATAACCAAACATATATACATTGTAATTTCTATTTCTTGCATGTTATTTCATACTTGACCGTCTTAAATTTATTTTAAAATTTTGTAAACTAACAATTTCTCAATTGGTTTGGAAAATTTGGCTTCTAAAATTTATTTAACATCTCAAAATAGTAACTTTTCGAATAAAATTAACGATTGTTAGATCGAAAATCCCGTAACAAATATGAGTTTTATATTATGTATATACCGTAATATAAGTAACTTAGACGTTACGTCACTGTCTAGGCTGATTTATTGTAATTTTATTTTAAAGAGGGCTTAATATAAACTGAATTCCTGCCCTTTTATATAAGCTACTTCACTTTGTTTTGTAAATTTATTTACTGGAGTATAGAATTAATTAAATTTTCAGTTTCAGATACTTAAGAGAAAGAGTTTAACCGGAAATTTACTGTCAGTTTCTTTTTTTACATGAAATGAAATTTCTGTTGATAAGAAAAATGTTTAGTAATAATAACTTAATTAACAAAAAAAAACCGTTCTTGCGATATATGAAATAACTTCATCCCAACTGGTAACAGAAAGAAACGTAAGAAAGATGAACAAATAAGCGATCAATGTATTTCACATACACTAAATAGAATGATTCCATAAATTTTTGCCAACTTTATAGGCTTACTCCAATATTATAATAAAAAAGGGTTCATAATAAACATACTTCGAAAATGCTTTGTTTTTTAATTACCGCCGGCGAAAGATTTATCCCAGATCTCTTTTAATGTTTGTCGTCATTGCTTAATATTGCCTTGTTATAAAATATACATATATGCTACTATAGTTTTATATTTACATATTAATTTATTTTATTGTAAAAACTTATAAAAAGTAGTATAACAATACTAGACTAGAATTTTATCGAGATATTTTATTGAGCAATTTACTGAACAATCTACGTGCAGTGTTGCATGAAAAATTGAAAATTGGATATTGGTACTACGTATACAGTAGTTTTCGAGAAAAATTGGATTTTAAAAGCACGGTTTTTAAATTTGGTATAAATTTACTTTTTTAAATCGCCAATAAATATTCAAATAAAGCCAAGTTTTATTTGGCAATTTATGTAAATAGATTTCTGTTCAAACAAAATTTGTTTAGAATCTAATTAAAGTAAAAATTCGAATAATATTTTAATAATCAATTTCCAATGAAAAGCAAACAACAACAAAAATTTTGAAAGCCATACAGTACAACTCGCGAATTGAAATGTATTTTACTCAATTGAATTAAAATATATTTAATTTTATAACAAAACCTAACACACAATTTAATTAACTTAAAGTGATATTAAATTAACTATTTAAAATGGTCCCGTAGTGTCGAAAGAACATTCCAACGCAACGATTTTCAGTGTTTTAAATTCTTTTTTTTTTTTAATTTTCTTTATATATTATTGTAAAATCAACATTAATTATCACTTCATAACTTTGGTAAACTTATAAATAATAGTGTTTTAACTCCTTAGCCCCTTGAAATATGTTTTTTAAGGAAGAATTTGTTGTTTAATAAATTACTCTAAACACTGGATAATGTGTTAAAGGAAGGAGAAAAATTGTTTTAAAAATCTTTTATTTGTTTAAAAAAAATTCCCTTTTGGTACGTCGGAAGGCGGAGGTAGATTTCACCGGTGCTTAGTAGAGGATAAAAAAATTTCCACCTTAAAGTTAAGAAAAACTTCAGATTTACTCAATACGACAAGGTTGCATGTGAAAAAATTTTCACGTGTTTAGCATACGACAAGCTCCATCTTGCAATTCCACCAACATTTTGGTCATTCCTTGCTGTAAGGGTTGGTCATACCAAAAATTGTTTCAGACAAAAGTTTTCGGTAATGTTGAAAGGACTAATGACCACTTTAAACCGATTCCATATTGCCTATTAAGGAAAGTATGGTAAAATAGACGGAGCATACAGGAAAGTTAAGGAAAATTTTGGGGTACATAAATTAAAATCTAATAATGTGTTAAACAAAGATGGTACACCGATATATAATACGAAAGGTAAAGTCGATAGATGGGTGGAATATATTGAAGAGTTATACGGAGGAAATGAATTAGAAAATGGTGTTATAGAGGAAGAAGAGGAAGTTGAGGAGGATGAAATGGGAGAAACAATACTGAGATCTGAATTTAAGAGAGCATTAAAAGATTTAAATGGCAGAAAGGCTCCTGGAATAGACGGAATACCTGTAGAATTACTGCGCAGTGCAGGTGAGGAAGCGATTGATAGATTATACAAACTGGTGTGGAATATTTATGAAAAAGGGGAATTTCCGTCAGGCTTCAAAAAAAGTGTTATAGTCATGATACCAAAGAAAGCAGGGGCAGATAAATATGAAGAATACAGAACAATTAGTTTAATTAGTCATGCATCAAAAATCTTAACAAGAATTCTATACAGAAGAATTGAGAGGAGAGTATAGGAAGTGTTAGGAGAAGACCAATTTGGTTTCAGGAAAAGTATAGGGACAAGGGAAGCAATTTTAGGCCTCAGATTAATAGTAGAAGGAAGATTAAAGAAAAACAAACCAACATACTTGGCGTTTATAGACCTAGAAAAGGCATTCGATAACGTAGAGTGGAATAAAATGTTCAGCATTTAAAAAAAATTAGGGTTCAAATACAGAGATAGAAGAACAATTGCTAACATGTACCGGAACCAAACAGCAACAGTAACAATTGAAGAACATAAGAAAGAAGCCGTAATAAGAAAGGGAGTCCGATAAGGATGTTCCCTATCTCCGTTACTTTTTAATCTTTACATGGAACTAGCAGTTAATGATGTTAAAGAACAATTTAGATTCGGAGAAACAGTACAAGGTGAAAAGATAAAGATGCTACGATTTGTTGATGATATAGTAATTCTAGCCGAGAGTAAAAAGGATTTAGAAGAAACAATGAACGGCATAGATGAAGTCCTACGCAAAAACTATCGCATTAAAATAAACAAGAACAAAACAAAAGTAATGAAATGTAGTAGAAATAACAAAGATGGACCACTGAATGTGAAAATAGGAGGAGAAAAGATTACGGAGGTAGAAGAATTTTGTTATTTGGGAAGTAGAATTACTAAAGATGGACGAAGCAGGAGCGATATAAAATGCCGAATAGCACAAGCTAAACGAGCCTACAGTAAGAAATATAATTTGTTTACATCAAAAATTAATTTAAATGTCAGGAAAAGATTTTTGAAAGTGTATGTTTGGAGTGTCGCTTTATATGGAAGTGAAACTTGGACGATCGGAGTATCTGAGAAGAAAAGATTAGAAGCTTTTGAAATGTGGTGCTATAGGAGAATGTTAAAAATCAGACGGGTGGATAAAGTGACAAATGATGAGGTATTGCGGCAAATAGATGAAGAAAGAAGCTTTTGGAAAAATATAGTTAAAAGAAGAGACAGACTTATCGGCCACATACTAAGGCATCCTGGAATAGTCGCTTTAATATTGGAAGGACAGGTAGAAGAGAAAAATTGTGTAGGCAGGCCACGTTTGGAATATGTAAAACAAATTGTTAGGGATGTAGGATGTGGAGGATATACTGAAATGAAACGACTAGCACTAGATAGGGAACCTTGGATAGCTGCATCAAACCAGTCAAATGACTGAACACAAAAAAAAGGAAGGTATGATTATTTGTTTTCAAAATCTCATTTTTTCCACCTCCTGGGCCAATGGTTGGTGATATCAATTAAATTTACTTAGCTAAGGCTTAGGCTCTTATCCAAAAAATAGTAGGAACTTTAAACGAATTCAATATTTTACTTAATAAAAAAGTTATAGCAATACATTTTTTTTCGAAAAAGCCACCCCATTTCCATTCCCGTGGTCCGATTTTGGCTGTTAACGAACTCAACCGAAATGTTGGGTCGTTATATTTTATCAATTTGAAAGTGTTTGGCACAAAATTACGGCAGTTATCGTGTCCACAAGAATGTGAAATATATATAAACTTTTGAACTGACGGTGGTTTAGGGTCTGGGGGATGTGAAACGCGAAGATATGTCGAAATTTTCCGGAAATCGAATCATGGTTCCTTACAATACGTAACTTTATCATGATATCTGCCTAAAAACGCATAGTCCAATCAAGCTGATATAAGTTGTATTCGTGTAAAATATTCTTTTCTAATTGATACGATTTTATTTATACGAAGTAGTTATCGTTATTTTATCAATAAAGGAAATGGAATAATAAGCTTTCTACGTTAGTCATCGTAAGCATATCATAGTTGGTGTTTCGTCTAAAGTTACCTTCCTGTAATGTCACACCGAAATTTTGTATAAAAACGTATTTTAAAAATTATAATTTTTTAATATAAAATTTAAATATATAATATTAAAGTTGTCAATAATGGATGATTTGTGAAATTGTAATTATGTTGTAGTTAGTAAAAGTTGATTCTATGTTAGTGATGTTTGGTCATACCAGGACTCTACCCACCTACTTTGTGAACAAAACAGATATTGATATTCTTTACATATGTGAAGAAAAAATTTCAATTTGAAATATTTAAAATTGAAATATTTTCGTAACTAAGGACTTCTTTAAAAAAAATCTGATGTTGACACCACATGACTTCCTTGTACGCGTGTTATGCATATAAATCTTTTTTAACATGAAAGTACATTAAATTTTATTTCATTAATCATATCTGATATTTTTTCATATTTTTTTTTATTTTTATTGTTATTATTAAATTATTATTTATCGTAAAGTGTGTTTTGCAGTCACTAATTATTAATAAATCAATATATTTAAATTAAAAAAAAAAAAGGAGATGGAGTCTGATTCGAACCGATGTGCCTTCCCCTTTTAAGATCCAAATATTTCATTAATCAAAATTTAATTTGGCTATAACTCTGGAACCAATGAAAGTAAGTACCAATTACGATATATCGTTGAAAATCTCTCAATGAGGGCTTTTTACTGCAGTTTAGAGCTTTTTTTGGGCACTTTTGGTTCAGTCGATTGCATTTAAAAGGGAAGGTGCACAACTAGATCTTACAACAGTCCTAAATCCAAAATTAATTTCCTAAGGCTAATCGTTTTTGAGTAATCCGAGATACATACGTACGTACATACAGATGTCACGCCGAAACTAGTCAAAATGGATATTTCCGTTGAAATATGAAAACCGAAATTTATCGCGATCAAAATATTTCCTTTAATCCGTACAAGTAAGTAAAAATTACATTTTTGTTACATGAAATTTTCGTATACGATATTAATTTTTTTCAATATTGGATGATTTGTGAGTTTTTAATTACGTTATAGTTGGTAAATGTTGAATCTATGTTAGTGGTGTTTGGTCATTCCACCACATTACACACCTATTTTATGAACAAAACCGATATGGATATTTTTTTACATATTGAAACATTTTCTTATCTAAGGACTTCCTTTAAAAAAAAAGAAAAGATTTCTGGTGTAAATATAGCAAACGATGTTCACGGTTATGAGTGAAGCATATTAATTGATATAAGAAGTTACATTTTGTTAAAATTTATAGAAAAGTGTAAAAATATTTAAAATTTTGCGTTCAGCACTTTACCGCTTTACAAAAAGAAGAAGAAGAAGAAGAAGAATGACGAGGTGTCGTATCAGACCACTGAAGTTACGATAACAGCTAATCGTCGAATTATATATGTCACAAAAGTAATCAAATAATTCTAATTCGTAGCTGTAAAAAAATTATTGGAGAAGAACTAAAAACGATTGAGAAAACAGAATATTTGACTTTTCTTTACAAAAACTTGTTCGTTACAGGTGTAGCAGAACCAATCAAAAAATTTTCTTCACATAAAAAAATCTATAAAACTAAATTTATTAATATATGAATTAATTTATTTTTTTTCATTTTTTTGTGTTGGACTTGTGTCGAACGCCTAAGTCAGAAGGGAAGTTCAGACATTCTATAAAAGGGTTGTTGCAGGCTAGAGAATTTTCCTTAAAGAGTATATAAAATCACTAGTATAAGACACACACTACTTGCCTATCTTTATTTGTACATTAGCGGCATGATATCTGAATAGTAGAAATAAAAATAAGGTGAAATTTCTGAGGAATAAGGTGACAACTGAAGTGATCCGAAAAAAATGAGGTATGTTATTTTCTGGAAGGAATAAATAACACAAAACGTGAAAGAACAAAAAAGATTAGTTATATAATAAAGCGACCGCAAAAACGGTGGATGGATTCGATCAAAATGGATGGATGATGAGACCTTGAAACTGCGGTTTCTTCATATACAAAAGCGGGGATGTATTGTTGACGTACTTAACTGAAATATTCTGGAGCAGGGAAAAAGCTGAAGAGAAGGAAAGGAAGCGTAGTGATAATAATAATAATTTTTTCCTTAGTCCCTCTTTACATTACGAAAACCTACAAATAGCAAACAAATTTGCTCATCTCAGGAAAGTATACATTCGGTAGTTTCACTGCATAATACAACAAAGTGCGACATACAAATATATTTACTGTTTTATTTTCATTTTATGAAAAGTTAAAACAGTATTAATATATGTATTCCTTTTATATTGACGTAAAATGTCGGTGTGTGCGCGTGTATTTGTATTTAACACTCACTACATGTACACGTAAACAAAAAACTATTTGTCAATTTTATACATACTATGTATCGTTATAACAGATGAGAAGCAGTAAGAGTTTCATTTTAAAGTCTTTACCAGTAAAAACAAAATTTTAAATTGGTATCACTTTCTTTTAAATTTAAAAAGTTATATAGGATAATAAAAAATAACTACTGTTTTATTATATTTTACTGTCGTAGATAGAGAAGAAAGAGAGGGTTTTATTATTTTTCTTTTCTAATTGGACTAACCAATTTTCATGCGGTAAAATTTTATGGTGCATTAAAAAAGAAGTTGGAATAGTGTTTCTTGAAGTTATTTGAATATTATTATAATTAATATTATTATTAAACCAGCTGTTTTATTAATTTATAAAATGTATATAATTTTTACAAAAACAAATTTAAAAATACTTTTATTTTTTTAACTTTAATATAACTTTTTATTATACGTTTTTATTTAGTTTATTATGAAATTTATATTAATAATGATCAGATTTTAAAGTTAACGCATTGACCGATATACTTAGTACAAAATTCCTGATGGAAGATATTATCTCTCAAGTTATCTATATACTTTTATATATAAGGTGCTATAAATAAATAAATACAGGTTTTTTTTCTTTAACCTCCAGAACCACCGTTACGTATTGGCCACCGTTACGTATTAGAGTGCAAAAATGCCATGCCTGACCGGGATTCCAACCCGGGACCTTCTGAAAGGCCGAGACGCTACCACTAGCGCCACGGAAGCCGGCGAAAAATACTACCGGTTTAAAATTCATTATTACCACATGTAAATATATATGATCAGGTTTTTATTAGTATAAAAATTGTGGTTGTACCATTTTTGTTTAAAAGTAAAATGTTCTAATCTATATCAAAATGATTCGCAAATTTCTTCTTAATAATTGAATATTTTTGGCTATGTCAAATATTCAGATTTTTCATTTTGATTGTAGGCAGAAGATGTCTTGAGGGGATCTTGTTAATCAAAACATTTGTTCTAAATAAGTTTGTTTATCTTATAGTGCACTTCCTCCGAGATTTCCTCGTTCTTTTTTTATCATCCACTTCTTTTCCGTAATCCCGTCTTTCTCATTGTCTCTATAAATGTAAGTCTGTTTCTATGTAGGTCCTCTTTTCTATATTGTAAACAGCAAATTGTTGACTTTATATATCCTTGGTATTGTCGATTATGGGAACTACCTTTGTATTGATTCAGGAACTTCCACACTTTCTGATCCTCATACAATAAGTTTAACTTAAGTTGATGTTTTAACCTATGTTTGTGTTTTTAAATACAAACCATTTCTTTTTCCTGTTTAACCTCCGGTAATTGCCTTTCATATAATATTTCAGAGGATGAATGACAATGATATATATGAGTGTAAATGAAGTGTAGTCTTGTACAGTCTCAGTTCGACCATTCCTGAGATGTGTGGTTGATTGAAACCTAACCACCAAAGAACACCAGTATCCACGATATAGTATTCAAATCCGTGTAAAAATAACTGACTTTACTAAGACTTGAACGCTGGAACTCTCGGCTTCCAAATCAGCTGATTTGGGAAGACGCATTCACCACTAGACCAAACCGGTGGGTTTAAATACAAACCTTTTCTTTTCTTTTTCCTGTTTAGCCTCCGGTAACTACCGTTTAGATAATACTTCAGAGGATGAATGAGGATGATATGTATGAGTGTAAATTAAGTGTAAAAATAACTGACTTTACTAAAACTTGAACGCTGGAACTCTCGGCTTCCAAATCAGCTGATTTGGGAAGACGGGTTCACCACTAGACCAACCCGATGGGTCTTAAATACAAGTCTAATATACTGGAACTTAACAGGAAAACGAAATGGGCACAAACTTACAGGACCTACAATCCAAGTTTCGTTCCCCTACTATGAATACTACTACATTAAAAAATTCTTTTATCCAACCTCTCTCATTTTCTATCAGTAATGGAGTTGAGTATGCCTGGAATATCAACTCGCCTAAATCAATGTATAGGGACAAAGTGAAAAAGCGAACGCTAGTAACATTCATCGTTGTCTAAAAGTTGTTTATCGTAATAAAACTCTCGATTGAGTAGATGAGCAACTCAACCGCTTACTGTGAGTAGATGGAAAATGAAATTTCGTGATTCAAAAATTAGTAAATGGATGAAAACCTAACATAGGTCGATCATTTTCTGTGGCTGATAAGTATCAAAATGAAGTGGATTGATTCAAAGTGACTGTCGTTTACACATCTCATCGCCATCCAAATATGCGTTCGAAAGAACAAGTAGGACATTTTATTGCACAAATGAGCTACCGCAAAATCTGTCCCCGGTGGTTCAAACTTACAAAAAATAACAAACAACAAACAGAATATGAAAACAACTTTTGAAACATTAACATGAATTTCCTTTTCAATATTGTGATATTGAAATGAAACTCGGATGCATCATTACTATACAGAAGAAAAACCTCATAGTATAGAATACCGGCACCTATGGTTCACCGCAATAAAAAAATTTCAAAATACAACACTCTGCAAAAAAATGTTTTTTGACATTGTTCTAGGATTTCAGATACATTATCTGGCTGACGGAAAGTGGGACTACTGTAAATTTTGTGCGATAAATACAGGCGACGTTAAAACAAATTAAGAAATGGCTGAGTCGTGATCGACGATTATGGAGCCTATAATTTTGCAACACTGTAATATCGGTCTTACGTCGCGTGCAACTGTCAAGGCTCTTGTAAAGTTTGAAATTTCAACCTATTCCACACTGTCTAACTCAACCAATTTTGCATCCTTCCTTTTCTTTTTCTGTTTAGCCTGAGGAACCACCGTAAGGTATTACTTCAGAGTATGAATGTAAATAAAGTGTAGTCTTATACAGTCTCAGATCGACCGTTCCTGAGATGTGTGGTTAATTGAAACCCTACCACCAAAGAAAACCGGTATCCATGAGCTAGTGGATACCTTTTGAATTTTGCATCCTGAGTTTTTTTATTTTACTATTTAAAAGGAGAGGGAAGAGACGAATTATACTTCCCGCAATTATAGAGGGATATTAAGGGTATTCATTCTACTACAGATGATGAAATAAAGGACGCGGTGAGGTTGTGGATCACGGAAAGGACGCCGACATTCATCATTGACGGAATGAAATAGCTGGTTTAGCATTGTGAGAAAGATGTACTTCTATATAAGTTACATAAATGTAAAATATAATATATGAATCTATTACATGTCGTGAGTGATTCATAATCAACGCCCAATTAATGAAGATAAATTGATGAAAATTTGTATTCGCGTTTTTCTTACGGTATAAGTGCACACTAAGAAAGGAATTTTTTTGAAATTTCTAGTTAAAAAGGATTAAAATGAAGTAGCAATGAAATCTACTATTTTTTTTTTTTTTTACTTTCTCTTACAAATAAAGATAATTTCTCTAACAAATAAAGATATCAACAAGATTTTTTGATGTGTGAAATCTTCATGTGAATATTCTAAATTTTTTTAAATCAACCTTGAAAAGGGTAAAGAATGATAAAAAATTTTCCAACAATGATTGTAAAAATTCCCCATTTCCGACTATACTAAACGAGATATTCACTTTTGAAAATGCTCTTCAGATAAATATTAAAAACCGTTTTCGGGTTTTCTGAATTTTAATATTTATTGGGTAAAAAATATAAATTATTTTTTAAAATATTTTTACCGTTTTTTGCTACCTCTATTGAATCATCTTTTTCAGATTTGGTAACATTGAGATGGTAATTAATGTTTGTAATTTTGATTGTGTATTTCACGAGCGAAGCCGCGTTGGGAAATATAAGAACCAATCAGTTGGTTCTACATTGACAAAACTGTTGCTCTGAAGAAATGAGAATACATTAATAGTTTTTATAAATTGAACAGGCTTTTATTTTTATTCATTCTCACAAGCATGAGTTTAATGAACACTGGGCGTCCAGAGGGCAGAGCCTCCTGACTAAACGAGAAGGGTGAACGAAACAAGCCCAGACTGGGTAAAAATTCCCCTTGACCTCGACAGGAAAGGCAAATAAGTAACCCATTTAACCATATAGCGCAGGCGAAGCCGCGATGGATGCTAATTACAATATATATTTATATTTATAATATAAATGTGTGTGTGTGTGTGTATATATATTCATGTAATCGAATGAGGGAGTTGAGTACATCCAGTAATTTGTAACTATCGACATACACATATTAATTGTTCTTTAAATAGATTCTTAATAAAATAATCCAGAAAAAATGTTGTAATTATTTTTGTATGTAAAATTGATTCTTACAACCATGTTTTAGTTATAAAATTGCAATAGGTCTATGCAAGACTTTCTTTTATAAATTAAACTGTAGTTATTTATTTTACTATAAAGGCTGCCTTTCATGTTCTAGACTACCTTTCTCATTGATCTTCCTTAGATTAAATATTTTAACAACTACGTAGTAAAATTCTTAAACTTAAGCTACATTATTTCCTCCAGCGTAACATTTTCTTTTTTTTTTTTTTTTTTTTTTTGTTGAACTCAAAACGAATTCTACAGTTTGATATCATAATAACTTTTTTAAAAAATGTTATTTTGTACGTTTATTTTTTATAAATAAAAAAGGTTTTATAATATATCATGTTTTAAAATAATGATATGTGTGTGTGTGTATATATATATATATATATATATATATATATATATATATATATATATATATACACCCTAATATGGGAATATATAAGTATATATATATATAAGTTACCATAAAATATGTACCATAAGTGTTCTGTATATCGTAAAAATTGGAATTTTAGTTATAATGGATAACTATTCGTTAATTATCGCGTTGGTCACAGATTTCTTAGGCAAGAAACGTATTCTTTGTCTTGTATTACGGTTCCAATGACATGTGTTTAACTGGATTTACTGCCTATTTTTTAATTATTTGTATTACCAGTAAGATACCGTAAATCTTCTCGTCACAAAAAATTCTTTCTGTTTATGTACCCAGAGTATGTATTTATTTGAGTATAAATACAAGTACTACTGACTTCTCAATTGTTTCATATCAGTTTTAATAATTTGTTTATTTTATGATAAGCAATTATAATAAACTAAATGTTTTTCATTACTCGTTGTAAGAACTTCCTGAGTCCAAAGATGCAAAATAAACAAGAGGAAATTTTGTTGCGTTTATTAGCGGTCGGTTTTTTCGACTGGTATGATGATTTATGTGCTATTGATTTGTGTTAAATTTCTATGACAGTTGAAGAAGAAGTGAGAGTTTTTTGGTAAAAAGGGGTCATTGAAAAGTTTATTATTAACAATTTAAATATTAGAATATCTTCTCCATCAGTATCATTACAAAGAAATAATCAATAACTTTTTTTTTTTTTTTAAACTGACTAAAGGATAAAGTCGTTTGAGACCTACGATTCCTCTACTTTATCTTTCTGATTACTCCCTAGTACTCATCTGGTGAAGTTTTTAAAAACTATAAGTTGCAGAGAAAAAATATTTGAATAAACCAACTTTTAGAACTCCTCTCTCTTCCGTAATAGAAGTACTCCGTTCTTTTCTTCTACAAAATAAAAAAAACGAATCTGGTTTAAATTTGTTAAAATTTTGAAATATAATTCAAAATATTAATGTAATAACCTTAATTAATGTAGGAACACAAAAGTGCATAGCTGCCGACGATGGAAAGATATAATATTTTTTAATTAAAAGTTATTTGTTTTATTAATTCACACGAGTTTAATTACTTTTTTGTAAAGTATCAGAAATCAGTAAATAAATTATAAAAAATGAAAGACAAACATAAACAATAATTTTCAATCTTTTTTCCAGTGGGATAAAAATCATATTTTAATTTTTGTAAAAAGATAAACCAGAATTTTAACGAAAAATAAAAGAAAAATTATTATTTTTTTGTTTTTGGATCATATTAATAAAAAATCCCTTTTGGTACGCCAGAAGGCGGAGGTAGATTGTACCGGTGCTAAGTATAGGATACAAAAATTTCCATCTTAAAGTTAAAAAAAATTCAAATTTCCTCAATACGACAATGGTTGTATGTGAAAAAAGTTTCACATGTATAACATACGACAAGCCTTTCTTACAATTCCACCAATATTTTCGTCATCCCTTGCCGTAAGGGTGGGTCATATCAAAAAATTGTTTCAGACAAACGTTTTAGGTAATGTTTAGAGGACTAACGACCACTTTAAACCGATTCGATACTGTGCCTATCAAGGGAGGTATATTTTTTGTCTTGGAAGCCCCATTTTATTCACCCACTGAGCCAATGGTTGGTGATATCGAAAAACTTTACTTAGATAATTTTTAGGCCCTTATCCATAGAATGGTAAAAACTTTAAAAGAATTCGATATTTTACTTAACAAGAAAGTTACAGCGATATTGTTTTTTTTCGAAAAAACAATCCCAGGTTCCGATTTTGCCCATTAACTAACTTGACGGAGATTTTTGGTCGTATTTTATGTCTCAATTTGAAAGTGATTGGCGCAAATTTACAGCAGTTATCGTGTCCACAAGAAAGTGAAATATATATATATATATAAACTTTTGAACTGACAGTAGATTTGTGGTCTGGGTATGTGAAACGAGAAGATATGTCGAAATTTTCCGGAAGTCGAATTATTGTACTCGTTACAATAAGTAGCTTTCTTATGAAATCTATCTAGAAGTAGCTTTCTCCAAATGTTACTAAAACGGTAATCGATAACGTCAAAGTACTTAAACTTTTTAAGTGCTTAAAATTTCACTGCTGGTGCTAAATTTGTATAACTTCTATACAAATTTTTAAATTTTGTGCAAAAATAAATATTTTAAAACTGAGTTAAACCATACGAGGTTTCATTTTTTAACCGACTTCAAAGGAGGTTATGTATTAGACCCGTATATTTTTTGTATGTTTATTCGCACATAACTTTTTCCCTATTATTCGATTGAAATAAATTTTGTTGCAATCGACGCAGCTTCTTTTCGCGGTAGTACCTTGATGTTGAAAACATTTTTTAGACACGAAAAATCGGTCTGAAAATTGATAAAAATAGTTTTTTCGCGGTCTGGCGGGTAGGTAGGGGCAATGGGAATCCTGATATTTTATTTGTATGATGTTATATGGTGTTCTGTAGGGCAGGTAATGTGAGTTTCTACACAAGATATGTACCAAAAATGATAAAAAATCGAGATATTTCGTCATAAACATTTCAGACCCAGTATACATTATATATTCGTATAATATACAGCATCGGTAGGGACAATGGGAATCTTATAATTCTATATACATGCATCACATTATATGATCTTGATATCGGTTCCATTTTTTAAAAAATAATTAGTATAAATTAAATTTTAAAATACAATCTTTTTTTTTTACAATAATAAACATATTAAAATTTTATCATGATTTTTATAAACAATTTTTGAGTTATGTAGATTGTAAATTTTGCGAAGCTGCATTCTTTTTATTATTTTTATTAATGGGAAATGGTTCATTAAGATCTTATAACATGTAGTGAATAGATTTAAAAACACAATGTTATAAAATTAAGAGAGTTCATACATATTTATTTAAACATATTTTTTTTGTAATGACCTCAATTTTTGTTTACTTAGAAACAACGGATCAAGTTTTTTTTCATTTTATTCTTTGAAGTTTATTCCTTACAAGAATGAGTACTTTAATCTAAAGGAAAACATTAAAAAAAGATCCTATAAAGGAAAATAATATTAAAGATACTTCGTCCAAAATTTCAGTTATTTATTTACAACCAGCAGCATCTAATGATTTTTATTTTAATGTTGGAAAAAGAAATCCTTTAAGTTGGTATTTTATACTTTATTAAAAATTAAGTGAAATGAAGTCAATGAATACTTGAAATGATTAACTCATGCAACAAATTTTTCTAAAAATATAATAATTATTTATGAATAATTATATATATATATATATATATATATATATCGATAAATAATTTATTTTAATTACAATTAATCTGATATTTATAAACAAATATGTTCCAGAATTTATTTTGATGTATTGTACGTAACGTACATGATGATAATTACAGTTGATTTCTCTAAAAGTAATGATGGTTGCTACACAGCTCGACCGTGGGATAAATTGTATTGCTGAATGTCAACAGTATTTTAGTTGATCTGCTACTCTAATATGTAAGAATATTTTCCGTTAAGTTAAGAAAGCAAATGGATACCACTTGGTTCCTCATTCTCTTTAATAGTATAGTATATCTACATTATGAAAAGGCTTTGAAGTCCCGACTTTAACAGATAGACACTTTTTCTTTTTCTTTTTTTTTTGTTCGTTTAACCTCCAGGACATCCGTTAGGTATTGCTAGATGGTTGACAATGCAGCGTGTGAAATTGCCATGCACATGACCGGGATTCGAACCCGGGACCTCCGGATGAAAGACAGAGACGCTACCACTCGTGCCACGGAGGCGGGCTAAACTTATTGTTTTGTAAGTAACCCGCCGGGTTAGTCTAACGATTAAACTCGTCATCGCAAAATCAGCTGATTTTCGAAATCGAGACATCTAAGGTCCGAATTCTTGTTAAGGCTGTTGCTTTTATGTAGATTTGAATACTGTATGGATACCGGTGTTCTTTGGTGGTTGGGTCTCAATTAACCATACGTCTCAGAAGCGGTCGACCTGGGTCTATTCCAGACTACATGTTTACCGGTACATTTGCACTCGCATTGCAGTTATGTCAGACCTGGCAAGCCGTTAGCGGTAATTTTGCATTTGATTATATATAGACCCGGCAATACCTGGAAAACTGTTTACATAACAAAACAAACAAAGAAAACAAACAAATATATATAAGCAAAATTTTATAATTTTTGAAATATTTTTTTTCGAATTCAAATAGAAAACAGTCGGCCATTTTTTTGTTCTACAGAAATATATTTATTAACGTATAAAAATAATCGAAGATTAATTTTTCTATAAAAACTAATATTCTTACCTAACATGATTGGTGTATACATAATAAAAAAATAATTTGGATGAGCCTAATCGAATTTACATACATCCTAATCTTTTGTAATCGTTTCATTTACTTTATTTCGCATGAAAAGTTTCCCCTTTTATCGAAGCTATTATGAAATAGAACTCAGTGCAATTTACTTTTTGCCTTACTCTTTCTCCCTCTACTTTTCATTCTTTCTCTCTCTCTCCACCCTCTCTCTTTATTCTCTTTTTCTTTCTTTAATCGATTTTAATATCTGAAAGTAATAATCTCTCCACTTAACTCTACTTTTTTTTATACCCTACTTTTTTAAAACAAAAGAACTGCTCATTTTGTTTACAGTCCTGTAATCAGGTCGTTTTATGATTATATAGAATTCTTTTTATTCATTGTTTTATACAAGAATTGTTGATATAAGAATTAAACTTTTTAACGCTATTGTATCTATATTAATATATAAAATGTATTTTCTGTTTGTTGGTTAACTTTAAAAGTCTCTTTAAATTTTTCCCCAAATAAAACGAAGAAAATAATACAAAAAGCTGAATTAATTTTGAGATATTAATTTTTATTTTTATTCCTTATCGGACATGAAACCGTCATTATAAATTTATTATTAAAAGATTTTGTTTTTCTAGAAATTATTTTCAAATTAATATTTTTACTAAAATCTATCCACAGCGAATAATAATAATAATAATAGATTGTTCCTGTTAGAAAGAAGAAAAAACTTTCTTTGAAAATTTCAACGAAGAATTTCTATAAAAGTTTTCTTAAATGTCATTTGCTCGAAATTCTTTACTAAAATGTATCATTTATCGGAAAATTTAATAACTTAATTAAAAATGTTGATCCTTTGTTCGAAATGAAGAATTAACCATCCCAAGTTAGATTGCAATTGTAGTTTAAACTATTTATATTTCAAATTTTTTCTGTCGGTGAAGGGAAAACATACACAAACCATGTGGTCTCGAACTTCATAGAAATGTGGGATTCTCCCTTGGGATCTACCCATAAAACCTCTTCCCGATCACCACATGGAATCAAAGCCCATCTTTCGGTATTATCCCAGCACTTATGTGTCTTGCCTCCGTCCATAACCCCATTGCTGGACCTACGTTTGAAAACCTCGAGGTTCTATGATTTTGTTTTTAATTCATTTTTGATCTCCTACAAGGGAGGCTCAGAGGGAATTTATTCATCCCTTTTTTTCATCCCCCAACTTTGTCCGAATGATCTTTATTGACATCGTGGACGCTGCGCGCCACGACCGTTATGTTTGTAACATATTCCCAATGATTTTCTATGCGGTAAGCAAGCAGAATTCTCCCCTTCCCTGTGTTGCAGGAAGTGATCGCACATTAACATCGTGTGTTTTGCGGTATTCTCTTTCTCGCAATGATTAGATTCTGCGGAGGATCTCACCGTCCACGCGCTTAAGTACGCCTTAAAAATCAATGATCGTTAAGGAACCGGGTAACTCGATTCCCAGTTCCCTGTGTTTTCTGCACAGCCATCTCTAAAGGTCCGGGATCGTCCGTTGGTTCATCTGCCTTTCGTGTCTCCGAATCCGCTCTCCTGTACATTTCTTTCTCTTCCGAACGAGGAGATTCAGAGGCGCAAGTCCGGCCACTGGATTCAACCTGATTCGTCTTATCTGATGACATTCTGCCATAAATTTCTCTCCAGTCCTATTCGTTGTAAGACGTATTCATTTACTACTTTTTGATATTCTTAATTGTAACGTAATTTTTATCGTTGATGATAATTTTGTAGATCATGTTATGTGTTTTACATTCACTTTTTCTTAACGTAATTGATGTTATGGAATAGAATATTAAGTTTTAAAAATGTTAATAAATTCTATTAAATTAAAATAAATATATATATTTTTAAAATTTAAAGAATAAATAGTTTAGCTTACCAAATTTGTTTAAATTACAAAATAAGAAACGCTCGAAATACTTTTTTATAAAATGTAATTTAAAGTTTAAATCTAGATTACCTTACTGATTGTTTTACACTCATCAACGGTAGGAAATATTTTAAAAATACTGATAAATGAATTAATAAAGAAATTAAAATTATTTAAGAAAAAAAACAATAATTAATAAAAAATATAATATACTGGTATTTTCTTAAAAATTTTTACGGAATAAAATTAAAAAACATTAACAACAGTTATCCTTTCAGCCAATCCTAATAAAAAAAGTATATAATTAGCTGAAAATTACCGAAATCCATTCAAATTTCCCACTTCATTACCTATCTCGAAACAGGTATTTTCTTCTTGTTATTTGATGTCTAAAGAAAGATGGAGGTAGGTTGAAACCTAAACCAATCAAACAGATATCCCCTCCTTTAAACAAAATTTAAAATAGAGGATAACCGTTTAATGTTCTTTTTCAAGGAACGTTCACAAAAGTTATGTTGTATTGTCTTTACAAATTAATTTATAAATGTAAGATTTTTCGTTTGATTTACTGTTTCCAAACAGTAAAAAAATCGAAAAATCTAAATAAACAGTAAAATCTAGGAAATTTTATGTGATTTCGTAAGTGTGATTTTTTAACTATATTTTTCCCTTCTTTTATACGAAAAGCAGTGTCATTTTTTTCAGTGCTCTTTCTTATTTTTTTTTTTTCTAACGTTATGAAACAAATCCGAGTTGCTGTATTTGCCAAATGTGTTTATTAATTTATTTTCTGTAGGTTGTTAATGGTTTTTTTTCAGTATAACCGTTGATCTCAGTTGTAACTATAATAAAATTAATTTCTCTGCAATAAATTTTCACATCAAATGGCACCAGAGTTTGGTGTATAAACCATCGCATTTTAATGTTTACATTTTACATTCGTTTAGTATATATACTTAAATTTTATTATGTATAAAACCGTATTTGTTTTCTTTCTTTTTTTATTTTATTTCATTAATTTTATTTTTTTTTACATATGGTATCTTTTATGGCGCTACATTTTTACCATTTCTTCTTTTTTTATAAACCAAATAATACCGATTTTTAATCGGGTTAAATCATCTTCAAACGGTTAAAAACGTTTTATATATATTTGTTATCAGCTATAGTTTGTAAAGGAAAACATATACTCGTATGTATGTATGTATATATATATATATATATATATATAGGTTAAAAATGTCGAAGGCAGGTTTATTGTGATTGTTGACGTTGCGCATTGGCCTGTATTTTGGTTAATATCTCCCCAGACTGACTCAACGTAAATTCGTCGAAAATTACTCAAAAAAAATTCTATATATATGGGACACTAATGGCATTAAACTTTGGACAAAATTGAAGAGGTGAATGTAGCTTTCACTTTTTTGAAATTTTGTATATTGATCGTAAAAATTTAAGCTTCAATACGATAAAAGTAAATATTAAGTTTTTATGTTTAGTGCCTCTTACATTTTTTAGCTTCATTCTTTATCACTTGTTGACAGGATTCGGAACCACTCCGTTGTTAAAAGTTATTATACTCCAGTACAATAAGTGTGCTTCAAAGTTTACTTAAGTGTACTTCAGTGCAATAAGTTTTGACAATGGAGTGGTTCTGAAACGCGTCAAGTGATAAAAGAATGAAGTAAAGAAAGGTAAGCAGTCCTAAATATAGGGATAATAGTAGATCTTAGTAGATCTACTACTACTAATAGTAGCAGTAATAATCTACTATAGTGTAGTGTAGAAATGATAATAGTAACTATTATATTAACAACAATTTTTTTACGTATTAGGTTATTTCAAATTCAGTAATTTTAATTCAGTAGGAATAAGAGGTTATTCAACGTTATTTCAAACGAGTTTTTACCTCGTTTCTGGAGAAAAAGTCGATTGAAAAGTTTGAAATTTGGATTAAAAGGTATTTGGTTATATACATTCCGGTTATGGTTTGATTTTCGACCCTATCAGATAAGGAGACATCACACCACCAGTATTTTTTCTTTACTAGACAGAATGCCCGTGGAGATGCCGGCCAATCTTCGGAGACTGAGTCGGTACCTGAAAATAAGCAAAAAAAATTAAAACAATTGCGTAAGGGCGTGGACACACTGCGGAAACGAAGCTTCATGGTGTAAAATAACCTATACGCAGTGTACACAAATCTTAAATTTTTTTATTAATAAGAAATATGAAATACACATATTATAAAAAATATTTATTTACATAAAACGTACAAAACTTTAAATATATCATTGAAGTTTAATCATTATTATAAGTTGGAGCATCTGTTTTCTATACTATATGGTCAGCTGTATTACATCAGATTCAGCATAGTGGAAGATCAACTAGCGTGTGACGCTTTTTCGTGACGCTCGCTTTTTCTCAGTTAATTCCCCATCCCGAATTCTGCATTAAGAATCTTCGCTTCATAAACTCGTATAGATGAATCCTCTATGCTGGAATCTCAGTTATTTTCCCTTCGTTCTCTATTTTGTATTTTTTCAATAAAAATGTGTATCTTAAAACGGATTGAGGTATTTTATTAAAATTTGATATAAAAGTACCCTAAAACATTTACAAAATAAGGAAGTATAAACATTTTACATTTGAAAATTCCAAATTGATGACCTTTTAATTTTCTTATCATTAACAGCTGTTTAAATCCTGGTTTTATCGAATTGTTTTATTTAATGAAACGTTAACCTTTTTATTGTGAACAAAATTACACCTGATATATTCAAATCAATTGACATATAGTTGCAATATAACTGATATTCATAAAGTGAAATGCAAAAATTACGCATGAATATAGGCATAAAATTGTCATACTGGGTAATCTCCAGTTTGCAGCCCTATAGACAAGCGATAACGTACTAACCGATTTCACATTTATTTGTTTTTTCTAAAAATATTAACCAAATTTTATATTAATTCGTTAGTTTGAATTAAATTTTTTCTTATAAGGAAAATAAACAACTTTTTTTATTAATTTTTAATTTGGTAACATTGCTAAATTCGGCACTAACTAGTAAAATATCTAGGAAGATACTTAGAACCCGATTTTTAAAATTTTTTACTAAATTTGTTGTATAAAAACGATTTAAAAAATCGTTCCTATTTGTATTTCATAATTTATTTGATGAATTAAAAAAAAAAAAATGATGTTAATATTTAAAAACCCAACGATGTTTTTGAAATAAAGGTTTATCAAGGACGAGGCCGGGAAAGTTATGCAACCCCTTTCCGGCTTTTATCAATTACTTTTCAAAGAGAAAAACTAATATAAAATGAAAACAAATATTAATTAAACAAAAACAAATATAAATGTTATAAAACAATACTAACCAGAACCATTCTCAAATATTACATTTAAATTAATATTTAATGTCATTTTACTTTTGTCTATTTGCTGTGAATTGTGAAATTTTATCCTCATCGTGCAATAAAAGAATTCCGATAAAAATTATATTATCATCAAACACAATTTTATTTCATAAAACATATGCTTTCTTCATAAAAAAATTACTTTCCGCCTTGTTAACTTTAAAAATTTTAATAATACATAGTTTTTCTTGTAATTCGAATAACAATATTTGAACAGGAATTTTAAAAATTCCTGTTAAAAATTCGTAAAATATTTATTAGAAACTCTAGAAATGTTTTTTCTTTAGAAATATTTTCTTTTTAACTTTAAAAGCAATAAGTAAAATTCTTTATTTGTGTGATCATTCATTTTACGAACGATGTATTTTTCCTCTTTCTGATAAAAGAGAATTTCTACCATTTTTTTTTTTTGTTAACAAAAAATAACAATAAAAAAATAAACCGTAAATTCCAAATTTATTTCGCTTTAAATTATTAAAAAACAGAAAGAATTAATCCCCACCGAATGATAAGTTAAGTAATCTATGGTTAAACTACACGTTAAACTTATGAGATACAAGATACTTATGCAGAAAATTCTTGTAATTACAAAGTAAAGATATGGTATTTTTTGGACTGATTTTTTATAGGAGGAAGACTTACAAATATTAATGTGCAACACTGTATACGGGTTAGTGAAAAACAACAGAAAGCGTCATTACTCCTTACTTTCTATCCTGGCACTACATACTTGTTATTCTTAAAAATGTAGGAACACCTAGAATGTACGTATTCTTTCTAATGCGGCACTAAAACAATATAATAATAAAGAGTTGTAGAAATGTATATACTTTTACGATTACACTACATATGTAAAACATTCATCATACCTATAATTCTTCAAAATGGTGTTACAGAGGAAGAAGAGGAAGTTGAGGAGGATGAAATGGGGGAAACAATACTGAGATCTGAATTTAAGAGAGCATTAAAAGATTTAAATGGCAGAAAGGCTCCTGGAATAGACGGAATACCTGTAGAATTACTGCGCAGTGCAGGTGAAGAAGCGATTGATAGATTATACAAACTGGTGTGTAATATTTATGAAAAAGGGGAATTTCGGTCAGACTTCAAAAAAAGTGTTATAGTCACGATACGAAAGAAAGCAGGGGCAGATAAATGTGAAGAATACAGAACAATTAGTTTAACTAGTCATGCATCGAAAATCTTAACTTGAATTCTATACAGAAGAATTGAGAGGAGAGTAGAAGAAGTGTTAGGAGAAGACCAATTTGGTTTCAGGAAAAGTATAGGGACAAGGGAAGAAATTTTAGGCCTCAGATTAATAGTAGAAGAAAGATTAAAGAAAAACAAACCAACATACTTGGCGTTTATAGACCTAAAAAAGGCGTTCGATAACGTAGACTGGAATAAAATGTTCAGCATTTTAAAAAAATTAGGGTTCAAATTCAGAGATAGAAGAACAATTGCTAACATGTACAGGAACCAAACAGCAACAGTAGCAATTGAAGAACATAAGAAAGAAGCCGTAATAAGAAAGGGAGTCCGACAAGGATGTTCCCTATCTCCGTTACTTTTCAATCTTTACATGGAACTAGCAGTTAATGATGTTAAAGAACAATTTAGATTCGGAGTAACAGTACAAGGTGAAAAGATAAAGATGCTACGATTTGCTGATGATATAGTAATTCTAGCCGAGAGTAAAAAGGATTTAGAAGAAACAATGAACGGCATAGATGAAGTCCTACGCAAGAACTATCGCATTAAAATAAACAAGAACAAAACAAAAGTAATGAAATGTAGTAGAAATAACAAAGATGGACCACTGAATGTGAAAATAGGAGGAGAAAAGATTACGGAGGTAGAAGAATTTTGTTATTTGGGAAGTAGAATTACTAAAGATGGACGCAGCAGGAGCGATATAAAATGCCGAATAGCACAAGCTAAACGAGCCTTCAGTAAGAAATATAATTTGTTTACATCAAAAATTAATTTAAATGT
The DNA here is from genome assembly GCF_047948215.1 of Lycorma delicatula. Classification (NCBI taxonomy): domain Eukaryota; kingdom Metazoa; phylum Arthropoda; class Insecta; order Hemiptera; family Fulgoridae; genus Lycorma; species Lycorma delicatula. Next base: position 32,160,314 of record NC_134464.1, on the reverse strand, counting down.
CAGGAAAAGATTTCATAGGAAAGTGTATGTTTGGAGCGTGGCTTTATATGGAAGTGAAACTTGGACAATCTGAGTATCTGAGAAGAAAAGATTAGAAGCTTTTGAAATGTGGTGCTATAGGAGAATGTTAAAAATCAGATGGGTGGAAAATGTGACAAATGAAGAGGTATTGCGGCAAATAGATGAAGAAAGAAGTATTTGGAAAAATATAGTTAAAAGAAGAGACAGACTTATAGGCCACATACTAAGGAATCCTGGAATAGTCGCTTTAATATTGGAAGGAGAGGTAGAAGGAAAACATTGTGTAGGCAAGCCACGTTTGGAATATGTAAAACAAATTGTTAGGGTTGTAGGATGTAAAGGGTACACTGAAATGAAACGACTAGCACTAGATAGGGAATCTTGGAGAGCTGCATCAAACCAGTCAAATGACTGAAGACAAAAAAAAAATAATTCTGCAATTGCTATATTACGAGGGTAAGTCAATTATTATCCGCAATGTAGTTATAAATTTTATTACAATACAAATAGGAATCTTACATGTACAACATTTTTCAACATAGTCCCCTTGCTTTTCAATGCACTTAGTCCATCGTTGCAGAAGCTTCCTGATGCCCTGATAAAAGAAGGTTTTCGGTTGAGCTGAGAGCCAGGCATGCACTGCTTCTTTCACTGTTTCGTCTGAGGTAAATCGACGGCCCCTTAATGCCTGTTTGAGTGGACTAAACAACTGGTAGTCAGAAGGGGCAAGATCAGGACTATACGGAGGACGAACCAGTACTTCAAACTTGAGTTTCTGGAACGTTTCAGCAGTGTGAGCAGCAGTATGTGGACGGGCATTGTCGTGCAACAATAAGCATCTCACTGTAACGCGCACTATTTATTGTCGTGCCCCTTTCCTCATAATGTTCCAGTACTGGGCCTTTTGCATCCCAAAAAAACGTAAGCATCAGTTTTCCACTGTATGGTAGGGTCTTGAATTTTTTTTCAGGGCGAATTGGGATGTTTCAATTCCATACTCTGTTGTTTACACTCTGGCTCGTAATGATGGATTCTGTTTTGTCATTACTGGTGATTCTGTCTTAAGAAGATGTCCCGTTCATTACCATAGCGATCCAAATGTTTTTGGCAGATGTCTAAGCGCGTTTGTTTATGCAACTGCGTAAGTTGTTTTGGTACCCATCTTGCACAGACTTTATGACCTAAGTCTGTTGTGGATGATTTCGTAGGCAGAACCGTGACTAATTTGCAGACGTTGTACCATTTCACCAATAGTTACTAGTCTGTCCAAGGAAACCATGTCACGTATACGCTCAATGTTTTCCTCATTTATGGCGGTAAACGGTCGACCGGCTCTTCGTCGTGCGTAACACTTGTGCGACCATTTTTGAATTTTTTAATCCATTCGTAGACACTACGTTGCGGCAACACACTCTTCCTGTACTGTACCGAAAGTCTTCGATGAATTTCGGCCCCTGGTACACGATCCGACCACAAAAAACGGATCGCTGAACGTTGCTCTTCTTTGGTCCAAACAGAAAGCAGATATGGTTAACAGCAGGGCATCATCGATAATGAAACTAACCTAGCAGCATCAAACCTGCACAGATATAACAACAATATAACCACGCATGCGTAATCTAAGCAACACGAGAGTACTACCAACATAAACAAAAATATAACTAAATTGCGGATAATAATTGACTTACCCTCGTATATAATAAATAAATAGCCAGAGCTTACCTTCAAAAATATAATATCAAGAGTAAAATTCAGAGTACATATTTTGCGCTTCCTTCGAAATTAAAACAGGATTAAGACAAGGAGCTAGACTAACATATCTGCTTTTCAACCTCATTTCGGATAAAACACTAAAAACCTTCTGGGAAAAGAACGAAAAAGGTATAAAGATAGGGACAAAAAATCACCATAACTGAAGTCAGACGTTTGGCCTTTGCGGATGACCTAACTGCTAGCAGAAGCAGAGGAAGAAAAGATTCAACAGAGAACATCTAACAGAAGCGGCTGAGAGAACAGGCCTACAGATATCTTTAGGAAAATCTGAAATAATTCCCGGCATCAAAATATATCACAAAAAGAAAATTAGCACACAATACGAAAATGTTAAAGTGGTGTCTAGTTTCAAATATCTAGGGAAATCAATCATATATAACAGTATACAAATAGAGTGGCAATAAAAACAGAACGAATAAGTAGGATAAATAAAATTTCATGACCAAACATATGTACAATAAAAATAACCTCTCAAAAAGGATTAACAGACGTTACGTTACATTAGTGAGACTAGTGTTACTGAACAGAAGTGAAACATTACACCTTACCGACCTGGAACCGTTAAAGAAAGTTTAACACTAAGCCTAGGTCTCAAGTAAACAACAGAAGAATACAAACTGAAATCCAACCGAGAACTGAATGAAGAAATATAGGAGACCGAAAAATCGATAAAAGAAGGCGACTGGGATTCCTGAGTCGTGTGTTCAGAATGGATGAACAAAAAGTAAATAAACAAATATTCATCAAACTATGGGAACTAAAAGACCAACCATGGGTATGTGCAGCAAATTAAGATTAAACCGAAAATAAAAGATAGAAACCTGTTCAGACAAAAAGTACACAAAGTTGATTCTGAAACGATGAGAAAGGAAAAGTATCATATCAAACTGAAATGAAGAGAATGTCTAGATTCCATATTTTTGTTTTCAGTTTTGTTATTTTTTTATTTTAGATTTTATTGTTGATTTTTTTCTAAACGACTGCGGAAACAATGAAACAATATTGAGAGGGAAAAAGAAACCAGAAAAATTTATATTTGCGTGATCGTAACCACAATTTTATTTTAAATTAACTGTACTTTAATTACATAATACAACTCGGTAAAATTATTAAATTCATTTTTGTTATTTAAGAAACAAAATAATTGTCAATAAAAAAAATAACTGTATAGGTTACAGATTGCGTGTTTGATTTAATGTAAAAAGGAGTTTTCTTTTTCGTTTTTCTAATCGAAACAACTAATCGAAAAACGGAAACAATATTACTTAACTGACATGGTTTATAGCTTTTATTGATCCGCCAAAATACATAATACAAAAGATGTAATCATCGAATATATTTGATTTTGTGTTTTCTTTTAATTACTCGTAGAAAAAGAGGAATCTTTAAGAAAAGGAAATTTATAATTTTTCAGAGCAACTGAAAAATTGATTTTAAGAAAGTTATTTCTTATTACGGAATGACTATATGAAATTTTCTAATTTTCTATGTTATTTATATCTTAAAGAAGTTTGTTATATTGGCCTATTTTGTGTTACCTTAATGTTATGCGTTGGCTTGAAAATACATATTCCTTTCTCGGAGAGAAATTCGAAATAATATAAATAATAATAGTAAAACAAAGATAATAATATATATTATATGATAGGTAAAAGGATACTAGGAATTACGTATTACAATTGGATGGATACAGCAATACACTAGACGTTACAGAATTATACTGATTACAGAAAAAATTGTAACATTAAAAAAAAAAAAATCTGACAACAAAGGTTTAATCCTTTCCTGACACTGGTTATTTATACTGAGTGTATCACGAAGTTCTCCCGGGACTAATCATAAGTTATTCAAGTCGTGAAAATAATGGGAAAAGTTCATAAACACGTATGTCCTAAAATGCTTCGTTTGCGAGTTACGGCTAGTGAAAGATTTCGCGCGGAATTCAGCTTCCCCGGTGAAATGAAGTCGTACTGAAATTTTTAGGATTTTAATTAAGAGGAAGAATTAGTGATTTCTTATAGTTTTTGACATGAAAACATCCAATAAAATTGGTCCCAAAACCGTATCTGCAAAGGATTTTGAGATATCTGGGGTGAAAACCAATCAATTGCGGTAAAACCCCTGTTTTTTCTATGTTTTACTTTGTTAAATGGGCAATAAACACATAAAATCTTTAAACAAAACCTGTAGACTAATTCTGGACAAAACGTGATGTAAGTTAAATAAAACAAAGAAAGTTAAAAGATTCGAATTTTATTTTGAAACAGACCAAAATTCATTACACATGTCAGAGTGTATCCCGGGAGAACTCCGTATAGTGGAAAAAAAATTGTTCATGAAAAAATTACCTTTCTTTTTTTTGGTGGGGTGGGTAAGGGTAATTTACGATGAATTTCTATTTTGAAAGTATCATTGTACGTTTAAATAAGCCAAAATAGATTTCAAAAGTCATCCACCGTGTTGGTATAGTGGTGAACGCGTCTTCGCAAATCAGATGATTTCGAAGTCGAGAGTTCCAGTGATCAAGTCCTAGTAAAGGCATTTACTTTTATGCGGATCTGAATACTAGATCGTGAATACCGGTGTTCTTTGGTGACTGGGTTTCAATTAACCACACATCTCAGGAATGGTGAACCAGACCGACAAGACTACACATATCACTCATACATATCATCCTCTGACGTAATACGTTACGGTGGTTCTGGAGGCTAAACAGAAAAAGTGAAACAGAGAGAAAGGTTGTTAATCTTGGGACCCAAATTAAGGTATAAACTTATTGGTTTTATATGAAATTTGACCTGAAAAATTAATAATTTAATTAAATATTCATTGCTTGCCAAAAAAATGTAATAAAATAACTTAATTGTTGGAATCAGCTGTTAGTAATACTAACTTATGAAATAAATTATTTCAAACTCATTTAGATAATATTATTTTTAATTACTTATAAAAATGTTTATTAAACTGTTTTTCATTTTTTAAACGCTAATTGTATATTTTTCTAAAATGTTTAATTTTTTCTTTTGTAATATTGGAAAAGTCTTGTTTAATACTTAGTTAAAATCTGTCACATTTTGATATGTTTTATTTTTAATAAACTTTGAAATTCTTACGTTTTTAATTAGTTCCTGTAAGCTTTATTCATACCATTTTACCCAAAATCAAATTCTCTACAAGTTTTTTTTAAAACTTATACGTGTTTATTTCCCATTATTAATGTTATTTTACTACAGATGTTTTTCAATCCAACTTTTTTTTGTATTTTACCATCCCAGATTTCTTAAAAATTACTAAAAATACAGTTGTTACTTATTTTTATTTATTTTTTTAGATCTCAATCGCTAAATTTATCCCTTAATTTGGATCACAAGGATTACAGTCTGGCTTAATTTTATCGAAGGTCCAGAAATCAGGACAGAATCTTCCGCTAACGAAGAGTTTCCGAACCTATGTTTATATGAACTTTATTTTCACCGGTAGAACATATCCTGAAAGTTTGTTACATTCTTCGTGAATCACTTAGCGTATATTTAATTAAATTATAAAATACTACTGTTATTTTTTTCAATTCCTATCAAACCCCTTATCATTTTCTACGAATAATAATAATTTACGTTATCACAACGTAAATTGTTATAATAATCATAACGGATCCGGGTTCGAATTAAACACTCGTTTTAAGAATAAATTTAATTGGTGTAAAAGGTATTAATCCCTTGAGTTCAAAATTAAAAAAAATAAATACACAATAAGCATAGTAAGTGAAAAAGAAAGAATAAAGCCTAATATTATCGCGTGACTACTCTAAACTACTGCTTCTCTCTGTGTTAATATTTTATGAACTTTATGAAGGAAACAGAATGAAGTAATAGACCGTAGTTATTTTTATCGTGTAATACATATGTTTTTAGTTGAAAACTAAATCTTATTTTAACCGATTATCAAAATCCACTTCTCTTCGTAAATACATAAAATAATAAAAAAACCCTAATGTAATTGTAATGCCACAAAACAAGCGATTTCCTACAGAATTATAATGTTATTTTTCTACGATAACGATTATACGACATCCGAGTGACAATGAAAGTTTTTTTTCTTAAGAATTCACATGAATTCTGTTTTACTTTTATCAATGATAAATAGTTATTTAATTTTTTCTATGGCTATCTTATTTAAAAAAAAAAAAAACAATAGTAAAACAGTATCAGTGGTTTCGTATTACTTACTCGGTCTTACATCTGGAAAGTTGTAGGATCAGATTACGGTGAAGCTTGTTACTTTCTACAGCTAAAATACATGCACTTTTTACGTTTTTTTAATACCTATCAAACCTCATATCATTTTCTACGAACAATAATTTACGTTACATCTTAATGTGCACACCGGTGTTTATTTCAAATTCAACCCTGATTTTAAAAATAAATTTAATTAATGTAAAAAGTACTATTAAATGAATTCCTAGAATTCAAAATTAAAAAATAATAATAATATGATCGCATGAATACTCTAAACTATTACTTTCGGTATTGTGAATTAAATAATGAAAAAAAAAAACAGCATATTATGAATAAAATCAGTAAATGATTCATTAGGATGAACTTCGAAGCTACCTCCGCATTGAAGTCGGTTTCCGATCGGGTTTAGAATTCTCCGTTCTTTAGTATCAAGATACGATTGATATGAGGAATATCGTTTCACTGTCATTTAATCGAGTAAACAGTTTTATCACCTCGCCGTGTGAGACCTCTTTTATCGACAGACGCTTTCGTGGAAACTGGGCCATTGTCGAAGCCGGCTGTTCTGATTAATCTCAATATAGAGAGTGACCAATAACAATTTGTGTTACGCCCTTATAAAAATTTTTATGGTAAAACTAAGAAAGGATCGATAAGGAAGGGATAAGAAATACGAGGAAAAGAGAAAAATATTCATTTTGAAGTGGTTCACCACCTTGTTCCTTCCTAACTCTAAGTGTATCCAATTTACCCTTCACAAATTTTATAAATATTAAATAAAAGATTTGTAAAATGCATTTATGCCGACAGTATACTACTGACTCAGGAATAAACTTTCATTGACGCTGAAGAAAAAAATAGCTTTAATACACTGATGTCCGTTCGGAAAGTTTCTGTGCACGGTAATTATGGAAGCGTAATGACGAAACTTTCATAATTATTACTTTGTATTTTATTTTATTATTTTATAAAAATGGGTATTAAAATTTGTTTTTGTCTCGATTAAAATTACAAATGTCTCAATTACAATTTATTTTTATGTTTTTTCTCAATTTGCAAACATTTTAACCGGCTGATGTACTGGAATGTCTCGTACGTATGCCGTCATTGCAGTTAGTTCGTCAATCGTGCGTGATCTGTTGCGATACACTACTTGTTTCGCTACTCCCTACATAAAATAATCTGGAGGAGTCAGATCCAGCGATCGTGCAGATCACAAACCACTCGAAACAATTCGTTCAACAAAGACGTTTCTTAAAATTCATTGACCTATTAGCTGTGTGCGCTGTGGCGCCATCTTGTTGGAACCATCTGCGATTGATTTCAACATCTGTTAACTGATAATAGTCTAGCCGGTATCTTTTGTGGGTTGAACTTTTTCTATATGATGGCTAACTTTTGTTTTATTTTCCTGAATATCATTAGAAATGATTATTTTGTTATGCGCTGGTTGAAAAAGGTGTGCTTAAATTTCTATTGAACCAAACCTAAGAAAATCACAAAAATATCAATTTTTTTTCTCCTGTTTCCCTAGATAATTGTTCATTTTAGAGAAAAGATCGAGGTAAAAAAAGTTTTGTTATTAAATTTTACACTCAACATCATCGGTTGCAAATCGAAAAATACATTATTATTGATGCAAAAATAGTAATAACTGGCAAAAAAACAAGATTTTTTTGGAAATGTTTTTCGAGTACTTACTTTATACATCGGACCTTCAGATTTTGGATCAAATAACTTTTTGATATGATAAAGAATACGCCAAATTTAAAAATAAATCAGTCTGACAGTTTTTGCCCAATAAATTTGTAATCCAGATTTAAAAAAAAAAATACAATTTTTCGAAATTGTGTAGAGCCTGAAAAATATCTCTAGGCACGTGAAAATTTAATCACGTATAAAAGAGCACTTAAACTTTCAAATGCATTTTAAAGAATTTAAATAAATCGGTTAATTAGGAGAGCCTAGGAAATTTTTCAAACGTACTTGCAATTTTACCTAACAAAATTTTTTTAAGCGGTTTTACTAGGATTTAAACCCTAGAACTCTCGACTATTTGGGACAACCCGCGTACTTTTAAAAAGATTTTAAAGAATATTTATATATTGTTTACGTAAAGTTATCTCAACCCTACCATTTCTTAAGTTTTTTTTTCATGTAAGCCTTACCATGCACATGATTGTGGTAAATTAATTTATTTATTGTTTTTATATGAAATCTGACCTGAAAAACTGAATTAAAAAAATACAAAAAAATTAAAAAAATATATTTGATTACATATAAAAAGTTATTTTTTAAAAAAGCATTTATTTAACTAATATTAATATTAACATTAATAAAAAAAGGAAACAAATTAGAAAGACCCTCTAAAAAGTAAAAAATAAGAATTAAATCAAATTGAGAATTTTAAACAAAAAAAATATAATATATTAACAAATATAAAAATGCACTGAAAAGTAAAAAATAAATTATGTAAATATCTAATAAAGTGCCAATAAATAAAAAAAATAATAAATGTAATAATTATTTATTGTTATTATTATTTATATAATTTATTTTTTACTTTTCAGTGCATTTTTATGTTTGTTAATATATTTATTTTTTTTTTGTTTAAAATTTTCAAATTGATTTAATTCTTATTTTTTACTTTGTAGAGGGTTTTTCTAATTTGTTTCCTTTTTTTATTAATATTAGTTAAATAAAAGCTTTTTTTAAAAAATAATTTTTTATATATAATGAAATATATTTTTGTAATTTTTTTATTTTTTTGTATTTTTTTTTTTTTTTTATCTTTTACCTTTTAGTTTTAATGAACAATAAACTTTTTACATCCAAAAAAAATATTCTTAATAATATTTATATCTGAATATAAGTGTTTGTTCAAGTTTGTTTATTTATTAAGATTAAAAAGTAAAAATATTTATTTATACACATCGAAGTTACATACGTGTACCAAATTTCAATCATTTTCATACGATAGTTCATGAGAAATGAAAATTTTCAACTAAACGCTCAAAACTAAAAGTTCATAGAAACTAAATACCAACGTAAAAATTTCAAAGTTTATTAAAAACTAAACATATCAAAATATGGAAGATCTTAACTAGGTATTACACATAACAAAATTTTCAATATTACATAACAAACTACTCTGTATTTGAACCACTCTGTATTTGAAGTTGTACTGCATGTAACTGTTCTATGGTTATTTAATATTTCTGATGTTGTTTTTATAAAAAATAAAAAAGAGGAATCGTACAGTTATCAGACTTGTAGGAATAGTTTTTAGAACTTTAATTCTGATCATCCTTAATTTAAAAAAAAAAATTGATTAATATATACAAATGCATCCCATGAGTAATTTAGTAGCATATGATTAATATAGGAAGTTATTCTCAATCGGTAATCATTAAAAAAAGTAATTTGAAATAAATTTAATCTTAAGGTCAGTAATAATCTGTAAATTCAATTTTAAATACGCAATAATATGAAAATTATTTTAATCCCCAGTTTAAATTGGATTTATATGTAATCATAACTGTTGAAAAAATATTTTTTTCTAATGTTCTCTTTAACTTTCATTAAGCCTAATTTAAATTTTCTACAAAATATTTTAATTAAATATTTAAATTTTAAATGTATATTTTTAGTATTTAAAAATAAATTATTGTTTTTATTTTAAATTAAGCGGCAGCAGATGCTTTTAAACATTATTTTTTAATGAATTTCTCGCCTAGTTATTTTTATAAACAGTTTTTAACTTTTATATGTCTCTTTATGGCTTTGTTTTTCTTCATAATATTATACTTTTATTTATTCAAATCTTATTTATTAAAATTTCTTTTTATTAACTTTAAAGTGTAGTTTAGAAAACTTCACCTATTGTTTGACATATTGTTCTTATATTTCTTTAGAGAAATTCCTTATTTCACGGATAATATAACAAGTTTCAACCAAAAACGGAACTATAGAAGAATATTCATACTATATATTTGTTGACCCACTTTTAAAATTAAATCTCTTATTTTAAATAATACAATTTTAAAATGGAAATAAAGAAAAAACATATATGGAGATTTTTATTGAAATCTCTGATATCTTATTTATAATTTAAAAAAATTACAATCTTATCTAATCAATTAAAAATCAGTCTTATTTACAATTTAAAAATCAATCTCGTGAGGTTCTGATGTCCCGTTTTTTTGTTTTTTTTTTTTTTTATATTGATCTTAATTTGTGTAACCATTCGATTCTTTTTAAGACAATTCTTAATAAAATTATTTAACCATGTAAGCGGACCTACAATTTGAATTAATTAATTAAAGTTACGTAAGAATTTTGATTTACAAACATCATATTTTGATCTAAAATATTAATGAAAAATCATTTACTTCCTTAGAAAATAAAAACTTTTTTGAACTTCATCCTTTAAAAAGTTATATAAATAAAAAAAGATTATATTTTCTTTTAGTAAAAAAAATAGTGTGGTATTTTAAATTAGATATTTTTATATACACAAAAATTTATAATAATTAATTTATTATTAATTGTTTGTTAATATTATTTCAATCTAATACATTTATTTAACAATTATAAAAATGTTTCATAAATAATATTGATTAAATATAATTTCTTTTAACCTGATTGAGTTTTTTTAATTCTAAAAATGAATTTTCTGTATAATACATTTTTTTTATATTTTACCATTATAATTTTTTTTTTTTTTTTTTTTGAAATGGTGTTATAGAGGAAGAACAAACTAGATGGAATATACAAACTGGTGTGGAATATTTATGAAAAAGGGGAATTTCCGTCAGACTTCAAAAAAAGTGTTATAGTCATGATACCAAAGAAAGCAGGGGCAGATAAATGTGAAGAATACAGAACAATTAGTTTAACTAGTCATGCATCAAAAATCTTAACTAGAATTCTATACAGAAGAATTGAGAGGAGAGTGGAAGTGTTAGGAGAAGACCAATTTGGTTTCAGGAAAAGTATAGAGACAAGGGAAGCAATTTTAGGCCTCAGATTAATAGTAGAAGGAAGATTAAAGAAAAAAAAACCGACATACTTGGCGTTTATAGACCTAGAAAAGGCATTCGATAACGTAGACTGGAATAAAATGTTCAGCATTTTTAAAAAATTAGGGTTCAAATACAGAGATTGAAGAACAATTGCTAACATGTACAGGAACCAAACAGCAACAGTAACAATTGAACATAAGAAAAAAGCCGTAATAAGAAAGGGAGTCCAACAAGGATGTTCCCTACCTCCGTTACTTTTTAATCTTTACATGGAACTAGCACTTAATGATGTTAAAGAACAATTTAGATTCGGAGTAACAGTACAAGGTGAAAAGATAAAGATGCTACGATTTGCTGATGATATAGTAATTCTAGCCGAGAGTAAAAAGGATTTAGAAGAAACAATGAACGGCATAGATGAAGTCCTACGCAAGAACTATCGCATTAAAATAAACAAGGACAAAACAAAAGTAATGAAATGTAGTAGAAATAACAAAGATGGACCACTGAATGTGAAAATAGGAGGAGAAAAGATTACGGAGGTAGAAGAATTTTGTTATTTGGGAAGTAGAATTACTAAAGATGGACGCAGCAGGAGCGATATAAAATGCCGAATAGCACAAGCTAAACGAGCCTTCAGTAAGAAATATAATTTGTTTACATCAAAAATTAATTTAAATGTCAGGAAAAGATTTCATAGGAAAGTGTATGTTTGGAGCGTGGCTTTATATGGAAGTGAAACTTGGACAATCTGAGTATCTGAGAAGAAAAGATTAGAAGCTTTTGAAATGCGGTGCTATAGGAGAATGTTAAAAATCAGATGGGTGGAAAATGTGACAAAGAAGAGGTATTGCGGCAAATAGATGAAGAAAGAAGTATTTGGAAAAATATAGTTAAAAGAAGAGACAGACTTATAGGCCACATACTAAGGCATACTGGAATAGTCGCTTTAACATTGGAAGGACAGGTAGAAGGGAAAAATTGTGTAGGAAGGCCACGTTTGGAATATGTAAAACAAATTGTTAGGGATGTAGGATGTAGAGGGTATACTGAAATGAAACGACTAGCACTAGATAGGGAATCTTGGAGAGCTGCATCAAACCAGTCAAATGACTGAAGACAAAAAAAAAAATTTTTTTGACATGTTTAGAATTGATCTTATATTTTCCCCCGTTTTAACAAACTGTAATCATTTTTAATGAACTTTATTGGTGTCGTCATTAAAAATTGGGTGAAGTATTAATAATTATAATAATTGTTTAAGATCAGTAATGTTTTCGGCTATACATATATTTTGATAAGATTTTTTTTAAATGTATTCTTCTATTTATAAAAAGAGAATTTTTTATTTATAGATAGAAACTGTTATAATGCTACCGATCAAAATTCACTTTTTAATTTTTTTAACTGGAAAATAGAAAATGTATATAATCTTTTTTTTTGACTCCTCAAAAACACTAAGGAGACGTTTTTTAAGTTTGATTTTTTTAACTGTTGTTCCTCGAGTATAACGATTCACGGACATATATATTCAAACCGACGGTGCCAGAGCGCGTGCTTGTATAATACGCACATTGAAAAATTTATGAAGAAAAAGTTTTATAATATATTCAAATCTGTATATAAACGTACCGGTAATTATGTAAATTTATGTTTTCATACCAGTTTTAAATAACCTTATTAGAAAAAGAAATAAATACCCAGAAGTTAAAAATTGATTAAAGTAGTTCATGGTCTACCATGTACAATGACTTAAATTAGTATCAGAATAGATTTGACTTTATTTCTTTTAAAAGTTCCAGTTCATTACTAAAACTCTCACTAAACCACTGGAAGGAGAATACGAGCGAAGTATATTTAATTTTTTTCTGTTTTATGTTAAAACTCGATTTAATGCCTGTATTAAACGCTCATAAAAGTTATTAAAAGGATATTTACGATTAGCTACTAACTATATTTTTTCTTTGTAATTTTTCTTGTTAGATTGAAAAAAAAATCAATTTGGATAGATAGTTTTTAACAAAGGTTAAGTAAATAGCATTCCTGAAAATTTGAAAAATATCGTAATTATATTCTTCCTTTCTACAAGAAGGGAATGAAGAAATACGATAAAAAATTATAATAAATAAAATTTGGGTTAAATAAGAAAAATGGAGTTATATGTAGAGAAATCTTCAAAAATAGATTTATCATCATTATCTTGAAAGAAAATAAATACAAGTTGCTCGTTGTAGGTTCATAACTGGCGCTGTGGTAGAGTGGCTGCGGACGATAATAGAGCAATTAATGTAACATAATTTTATTAACGGAGTACCAACTAATATTATTATCATCGGCGTTTTGTAATAATAGGTAACAAGAAAACTATTATCCAATCCTTTGCGGCAAAGAGAAAATAATTCCAACTATTCCAGGAGTGTCTAAAAGGGGTAATATTTCCTTCAAAAAATCAATCAACACAAATTTATTTTGGTTGATAGAAGTATAGAATCGTTTTTAACGTGTTATTTTGACAGCGTTTTAAAAAAAACATAGTCATTCTGTTCTTAGACTGCCTTCTTATTACTAATAATATTTCTATCCGATTGAGCTCATTTTGGGAATAATAATAAAATGGATGGCCGATCGAAACGTCTCGTATATGTCTCGTTGAAGCAAAAGTTGCTTCTGTAGAAGCTGATACCTTGGTAAAATATTTCCTGCATGAAAAATGTTTCCTGCCCCGAAACCGGTGGGGGAAGCCAGAAATGGTGTACCCCCATTAGAGTAGGCAAGATATGAAAAATCCCGGGACCGGTGGGGGACGTCAGAGACGGCGTACCATCAGTAGAGTGGGCAAGGAAAACAAAAAGATCCAACAGGCGACCCGACCTGCCATTGGTAGAGTCGTTTGAGTTAAAAAGACACCCGGATATCTTGCGATGCTTAGCTGAAGAGCCGATACAGGAGTCAGGGAAAAAATTACTTTCCGTAATACCTAACGGTGGTCCAGGAGGTTAATAATTTCTGTTAATTTAAAAAATTATATATCATTACCGAGATTTGTCTTCAAAATAATAATGAAAAACTAAAAAAATTTGGGTATATTTTTTAGTAGTATAAAATGAGGTTTTTGACTACTGCTTATAACCTTTCTTTTATACCGTGTAAAACACTTAAATTCTCTATTAACAGCTTACTGATTTAATTTTTTTCCACGATCCTCACCCAGGCTGGTTGTTTTTAGATTCGTGTTTTTCCATTTACCGGCCATTGTCCATTAAATAGCTATTTCAGTCAAGAATTGTTTTTTTTTTAAAGTAGCATTTTAGTCTTTGTAAGCTGCTTACAAAATCGTGATTAGAAAAGAATGTTTAAAGATAAATGTTTTATACAATCTATTAATTCTTAGTACGTTTTTACTAATTAATTTAGTCCATTCATTTCACTATAAATTCCTTTATTTTAGGGTAAACCGTGATTAAAAATTTAAGCATTTCCGATAGTGTATTTTAAGCCAATACGTTTGTTTACAAGTACATCAACTTAATTAGTATACCAAATAGTTGAGCGTTAAGTAAATAAACTTAATTAAGATTTACTGCAATCTACTGGATTTTGTTGTTTAAATGTAAACTAGTTTACGTAAGTAACGAGAGATTATACAAAGAAAAATATGTATTTCCGTTTGAGAAACTATAACTATTTAGTTAAATAGATAACTATACAAACGAATATCTTAAGAGGTATTTTGTTAAGCTGTAAGTTACAGTAATTTATGGTGGAAAAGCGTGTAATTTTTTTATTTGATTCATGTAATTTTTATTAAATCAATTCGGCCACTTTTTTAAAGTAAAAATAAACAAACCGACAACAATAATTCTAAATTATATTTATATTATATTCCAAATATATGTAGATAAGCTGAACTAAATACAAAATTTTTCTTTATACAATTAAATACACAAAATAGACCCCGTGTGGTTATTTTATACAGATTAAAATGCATTACTATGTGCGTGGTATTATTAAAAAAATAATAAATTTAAAAAAGTCATATATATATATATATAATCCGTCAGTAATATATATCCTCTGAAATTATTTTTTTAAAATACGGCCTTTATGCTAAATATACAGGAAAGTTTACCCTAAAAAATGTTTCTGTACAGTCATTTATTCGTTATTTGTGGGCGTTTTTTTTTCAATTACATTTTTTCATTATCCTACATGATTCCCAATGGCAGTTACAGATTAGTTTTTGTATTACGGTATTTTTTTTTGCAATTACCTGTTGACTGCTTTTGTATTCAGTAGGAATTAAACATATATCAGTTGAATGCGTTTATCTTTCAATCTTTCACTAGTAATTAAACTGGTTTATTTTTTTACTCAAATTGACCAACAAAAGTACAAGGTTGTACGTATTTTTATATATATGAAAATAGAAGAACAAATTAACTAGTGATGAATAGAAATGTACGAACATATAAACGTACGCAATCGGGCATACAAATACATTCATACGTACATAAATAAATAAAACAACTAAAAACGTGCAATGACAAATTAAACGATACTTTATCGACTACTGGGTTTTTTTGTTATTACTTTTTTTTTAGATATTTTTCATTAAACTGTTATTTGGTCATCATTTAAATTAACTTATAAATAATTAAAACGTACTTTTACGTTCCCGGTTGTAAACAGTTATAAAAAAAGTAATTTTACAATCTTTCAAAAGAAATAGATCCCACACGCCCGCGTACATTCCCCTCGTATTTTTGGGTTTCTTATTTAAAATTTTCCTGGTAACAAATATAAAATAATCTCTTTGTAAGCAATTGTTTTGAGTGTGTGTGTGTGTTTGTTTGTTTGTTTTTCTCTCACGCTTTCTCTCCCTGTTGCCCAATTATCTGTTTTATATATTCGAATGGTTTAACGTATAATTATGAAATTTGTTGTAGAAATGTAAATACATATATATACACATCTTACTTAAAAATGCGAAAGTTTGTGGAACTGTTTGTCTGTATGAAATAGCATTATTTTTTTCATTTTTTTTATTTTGTGTGTGTTTAACCTCCGGCTCTACCGTTAGATACTACTACAGAAGATGAGATGAATGATTTGTAGCGAGCGTGAAAATGCCATGACCGGGATTCGAACCTACGGATGAAAGGCCGAGACGCTACCACTCGGTCCACGGAGGCTGGCAATTAGCATCCAGCGAGAACAATCTACTCTCAATCGAACAATTGATTGTTTCTAGGGAAGTTTTTAAGCGATGGATCGAGGCCTTAGCCCCTTTGAGGTTCAGATATTCATTAAAGAAAGAAAAATTAATTATTTCTATCACCATGGCAACAGAAAAACAATGAAGTAAATAACTAATTTTCTTTTGTTTAATGAGTGTTTGTAAAATATTTAATATTCTCACAACCATGAGGTTAAATAACGCGTTGGGGATCCAGAAGTCAGAGTCCCCTGGCTAGACCCCGGTTAGTATATATATAAATTAAAACTATTGATTCTATTAATTTAATTTATTTATTTTTATTTAAATGAGAGTTCTGTCACAATAACTTTGGCAAAAATGAACGATTTTGAAATATTTTATCTATTTTTTTAATTTTTTATAGAGATGTTGTCTGGGTAGATATAAATCAAATTTATCACACTTATCTTTATGTTATAAAATAAAGTTTATTTTGAAATAACCTGAAATAGTTTAGATATTTTTAAACTATGTCTTATATTACTTTAAAACAATCAATTTTGTACAAAGCTAAAACTATGGTATGTTAAACATTTATTCTTTACTCAAAAGATTTTTCATGAGTGATGCAGATTTAAAAATGAAACAATATTGACTTGGAATGAAATTACGACAGTTTTTTTTTTTAGTTATAAATGACAGCAATCTGTAGAAAATAAAATGTTTTATTTATTAAATATTAGATTCGGTCTGCATGAACTGGTTACAATTTGAGAAACTGTTGTTTTACCGAATTTTGAAGTACTCTACCGTTTTTTGTTAAAATTTTAAGAAACTTCACTAGTGCCCTGTAATAATTCACGAAGGATTATTAAACGATAGAAAATTTTCTATTATAAAAACTGAATTACCCCAACAATGAAAAAAAAACATCTAAAAGTGTAAAATCTCGTAAAAATTCATTAGCAGTCAGAGCTTCCTAGTCGTAACCAAGTCAAAAAATTTTAATTTTCTACAAGTAATTTGATAATGTATTATATATTAAATATTATATATTATTAATGATTAGTAAACATTTAAAATTGTCTTACATATAAAAAAAAATAATAAGATTTATTTAAAAGTGGACTTTAAAAATTATACAAAAAAGCTATAAATTTCTTAAACCATGCGAAAACTGATGAATAGTACGTTTCCTTAATATTAAACATGCTCCATATATCCGCCCCTTCTCTCAACCCACTTTTTCAAACGTTTTACCATGTTTCATTGAATTTCTTCAATTTTTAACCGTTTAAAACAATCGTTACCCTTTCTGTAAATTAATTTAGATTTATGATTTTCACAGAATACATCTCGTACTTAAAAATTTTCTGTACGCTAAAATCAAAGGAATTGAGACCAGGATATCATACCGTATTTTGCAGAGCCCTTTCATCTAATCAAACGTCCAGAAACATGTCGATAACTTCATAGCTTACACTTTCTACATAATGAAGGCGGGCATCATCTTAAATAAATCACTAAGTAAGGAACCCGATCACATCAAAAACTGATGTTCCATGAAGCAATATATTGGAGTAATTGTCTTTTTTACTTCCAATTAGAGGAGGAATAGACAAAATATGTTTTTGCCTCATTAACCACTCGATACAATCAATCTTTGATAGCCTCATTTCTTTTTGGTGAATCACTTGAAATTTATGTTTCTGTACACCTGCGTGTTCGTCTACCCAGTAATAAAAAAACTATCTTTAATCTTTCGTGATTAAAGATTTATCTTCACTTTTTGTCTGCATAGAACGTATTTAATCTGATAAGAATACTTCCACAGGTTCCAGAATTTATATTTAATCAGCATATTGTAAAAGTTAATCGTTTTAAGTTTTTCTACTTAGTGACAGATTTTAGAATATAATTTAACATTAATTCGAATTGTACGCTCACACAAATGTTTAATTTGTGGGTATTATTTTTAAATTATTGAATATATATATATATACACACACACACGGTTACATGGTTTTATTTGTATTAGAAAACACATTTATCAAATTCGAAAAAGAGGTAAAATTTTCAGAAAAAACTTTTCTATCGTTATTCTACTTGTGAATTCATTTGATTCGTCTGTTAACGATTTACTGAGATAATCTCTTGACAGTTTTTTCTCCCACTTGTTATTGTTGACAGTTCATTCATACTTCAAACTTCTTCATCTTGAAAATTTCTAAAAACACTTTCTTTATTTCATTAATAATGTTATTATCTCCTTTTATTTATGACAAGTTATACTTTTTATTTACAATAAATTTATTTATTTAATCATTATTAATGCATTTCTCTTGTAATTTCTTAAGAAGTGGCTTGTCGTATTAAGATAATGGTGCCATTTTTATCAGATATAAAATTAATTATAGAGTTTGTTTTTTCTTATGTACCCTTAAAGGACAGTACAGAATTTAAGTATAGAAAACTTTTTTGTTACATTAAAACGGGTGAATTAATTTCATAGAATTGTATTTTTTTTTATATGGAGGTATAATAAACGCCCTCTCTACGTTATGTTGGCACTTAAGTACGATCCAAAATATTTTTTCTAATCTAAAATACAAGAAAGTAATTTTGTAGGCGTAACATCCACCAATTTTCGTAAAAAAAGAAATTTAATGAAGCTTTTTTTACGGAAAAAACATTAAAAAATAAGTATAAATATATATGTATATAAAAACAGCTGTATCACCAAGTTCTTCCGGGACTTTTACTTACTTTTATCTTACTAGTGAAAATAATGGAAAAGTTAAAATAAAGATGTGTCCTAAAATGCTTCGTTTGTGAGTTATGGCTAATGAAAGATTTTGCTCGGATTTCAAATACCCTGGTGAAATGAGGTCATGTTGAAATTTTTAAAACATTAATTAAAGGGCAGAATTACTGAATTTTTTAATGATTTTTGACCTGAAAAATGCAAATAAAATAGGTCCAAGAACCAACCGTATCTGAAGTTTTCAGATATTTCAGATACGGTTTCTGAATTTTCTGCTAAAATTCAGATATTTGTGGCGAAAAAAAATAATTTGTGGTAAAAAACCGTGTTTTTACCTTCTTGTACGAAGTAAAGGAAGTATTGTGATCGCAAAAAAATTCTATATCTATATAATAATTATTCTATGAAAATATCCAGTATTAAGTAACGACAAAAAACGCTTCTTATCGGTTATTGACAATGTAATTTTTTTCGTCTATAAAACTCCTACTGCTCAAGTTACTTGAAAAGATTTTACAATGGTAATATTACCCGCTATCAAAAAAGGAATAATCAAAATGAATTTATTTAATGAAGAGTAAATCTTGAAGATACAAATATCTCAAATATGTGGTCTTTTTACTTCCTTGTATTATAGTAATCGCGAAAAATTTCGGTTTGCAGATTTCAACGGAAATATCCATTTTGACCATCCCTGAGTCCATTTTGACTAGCTTCGGCGTGACGTCTGTACGTACGTGAATGGACGCCTCCCTAACGTTTCTCCATCGCTACCACAATGAAGGAGAAGATTTTTTTGAACAAAATTGTCACAGGGGACGAGACATGGGTCCATTTCGAAACTAAAGAAAAAAAAGAACAATCCAAACAGTGGATGCATTCTCATTCTTCCAGTAAACCAAAGAAGTTCAAGCGAACCTTCTCCAACAGAATGTGTATGGCTACTTTGTTCCGGGACCGGAATGTAGTTCTCTTGGTGGAATTCATGGAACGTGCCACGACTATCACTGCAGCCTCATACTGCGTGACTCTTCAACGTCTACGAAGGGCAATTCAGAATAAGCGGAAATGACTGTTGCCATCAGGCATTGTCTTTCTCCATGACAATGCTCGGCCGCACAATGCAGTTGTAACAAAGAAGCTCCTGCAGCGTTTTCGTCGGGAAGTGTTTGATCACCCACCATACACTTGGCTCCATCCGATTTTCTCATCTTTGCTCACATGAAATGCTGGCTAGGAGGACAATATTTTTGCATAGACATCGAGCTGCAGACCAGCGTAGGAACATGACTGGAAACACAGGCGGCTCCGTTCTATGAAGAGGGTATTGGAAAGTTGGTACCACGCTACGACAAATGTCTAGATCGGAGTGGCGACTATGTAGAGAAATAGCGTAACTATGTAAGTACTAGTTACAAATAAAAAGTTTTTATTTTCACTGTGGTTTTAATTTCGTGACCGATCGGACCTTGAAAAAAAATAACCCTCGTATAATAACAATAAAAAAAAACATAAAAAAATATCAGAAGTTATCAATGAAATAAAATTTTATGTACTTTTCATTTAAAAAAAATGTTTATATGTAATTTAATAGGAGGACAAGGAAGTCCTGTGGTGTCCTCATCAAATTTTTTATGTGACGTAAAACAATTTCGTTAGATGGGTAATAACAGAACTTGTAGAGAATTTGTATCTGAACGAAATGGTGTAAAATAAGTTGAATGAACAAATAGAAGTTAGAAAAAATCTAATTCGATTTAGAAGCAGTACACTAGTCAAAAGTGCATTATCCGTACCAGTTTACAATAAATGTTCAAAAATTAGCGCTTTTTTCAATACATTTCTAGGTATCCTTCTTTTGTTGCTCTTTTTAGTTCTTCAGGGCTGTCCTTAAATTGCTCAGCCGCATCCCTAATGCGGATAATTAAATCCTCACGAAAATCTATTTTGTTTTCACCTGAAATTTGTCAAAAACTACTGAAGATACGGTTTTAGACCTATTTTATCGACTTTTCAGGTCTAAAACCATAAAAAAATTACCAATTCGTCCTTAATTAACGTGCTGAAAACTTCAGGACGACCTTATTTAACCGGGGCTTACTAAACTTCTGGACGACCTTATTTAACCGGGGATTGCTAAACTTCAGGACGACCTTATTTAACCGGGGGTTGCTAAACTTCAGGACGACCTTATTAAACCGGAGATGCTAAACTTCAGGATGACCTTATTTAACCGGGTTGCTAAAATCCGAGCGAAATCTTTCACTAGCCGTAACTTGCAAACGGACCATTTTAGGACATATGTATGAACTTTCTCCATTATATTCACGAGTAGAATAGATTATGAAAAGTCCCGGGAGAACTTCATGATTCACTATGTATATATAATTTCACGATTCTTTTTTAAGCTCGAGGATGTTATTTAGCGGTCAGCGCCAGTTTAATAAAATCTATCATCAGTTAATAAGTTGTGATATATAATTTATTTTAAATTTAGTAGTACATATCAAATTCACGTACTTCGTATGAATTTAATTTGCAAAACGTTTTACGTTTATGTTTGTATAAATAAATTGTCAATTAAATAATATTTAAGTATTTATTATTACTTTTGTTAAAATTTCAGGAGACTGAATATTTCCAATTTTGTTTTAATTAAAAAAATATTAATAAATGATTATTTTTAATTAATATTTACCAAATAATTTTTTTTTTTGTACTAACAAAATATTTGTTTGCTTTCTTTTGAATGATATATTGTTTATTCATACTGAAAAGTCTTATTCATTCAAAATACATGGAATTAGTTACCCCAGATTTTCACGAACGTTTGGATTTATGCCTATCTTATTTAATAGAAAGAAATTGGGAGACATGATTACCCGCTTCAAAAACCTTTGCAAAAAATGTTACTTAAAATCGAAAACTAGTCTGCCACTTCGATTTTTAAACAACTATCAGTAAACATATAAATAAGATTGTACGTAAAAAAGAATTTCAATAATAAATTTCTTGGAGCATATGGACAGGACGAATTATAAGATATTACACTTAACCAACCTCGAAAATTTGCTCAAAATCGAAAGAAGTTTACTAAGGAAAATTCATGGTCCAAAGGTAACAGAAGAAGGACACATACTGAAATCTAACAAGAATATCTAGAAAAATCAAAAAGACTTAGAAACAGCGAAAAGAAAAAAAAGGTTAAATTTTATGGGGCATATGATCAGAATGGACCTAAACAGATTTAATTGAACAAATATTTTATAGGCTGTGAAACATGAGAGTCAAATCAAATTACCTGAAAGAATGGAAGAGAACCTGCAAAGGATAGGCTTGAAAAAAGAAAACTATTTCGATTAACTTCCGAAGAATAATTTGCAATGTTGAAGCTGTTGCGGCAGAAAAAAGAACAAGAAAAAATAGACAGATGAGAAAAAACAAAGTTGTGCTAACAAAATTAGAAACGTATGGAAGAAGAAAAAAGAAGCTACAAAGACATTATATTTGCATGGTCTTATGTTAGCTGTTTTACATAAACAAAAGAAAGAATAAACAATTCTACGAATAAACAGTATTTATGAAATTATAAAATATTAACACAAATAAGTTATTTATAATAAGTACTTCCAGGAATTTCTGTTTACAAATAAATAGTTACACAAGTAAGTTTCTTGTGCTAAGCAAACCAAATAGAAAGCATAAATTAAGTTACAAATTATTTAAACCTCAAACCAAACTGATCGGCAGGCTGGATTGGAAGTTTTGATTCTTTTTTTTACTTTTATTCTTATTCCAAATTTCGCATAAAAAATATTATTTTATAGTGCTTTATAACTTCTGTTTATTTCTCAATTAATATCTTTTATTATTTTTAGTAATTGATAATAAAATTGAACGGCAAAAATAAATACATATACGGACATGATGATGATATTTTTTTTACACTATTTCCAAATAGATTGGAAAATAATATCATGTTCAAAATTAAACTATTACATAAAACCTAATCTTAGATGGTCATAAGGATTTTCAGTAAATTTTGTACCTATGTTTTAACCATTAACCCAAGAAAGCCTAACGATTATGCGCTTAATCTCCCTTTAGAGGATATAAGCCCCTTTTAACCCAGTTTGGAGTTGAACATTTCAATAAGCTTCTTTAGATGGTTTCTTGGTAGTAAAAGAAACCAAACTATTTAGGACCTATGGTTTAAGAGATATGATGAATGAATAGTTAGTAATTGTTATTTCGTATAAATATAGATTCGAGTTAATATATTAAAATATTTCCGCGATTGAACCGAAGAAAGGGTTTAGTTAGTCATATAAATAAGATCAAATAATTAATTTATAAATTACGTAATTAAAAAAATCTGATTGACCACCACATGACTTCCTTGTACGTCTTCTAAATTGCATATACTCAATTTTAAAAGTACATAAAATTTTATTTCATTAATAAATAATTTCGGATATTTTTCATTATATTTTTTTTATTGAATTATTATTTATCGTAAAAATGTTTTTACAATCAGTGGTTAATAATTATTAATAAATCAATATATTTAAATTAAAATAAAAAATTATTTTTTAAAAAAAGCTTTTATTTAATATTAATATTAACATTAATAAAAAAGGGGAAAAAATTGGAAAACCCCTTTAAAAAGTAAAAAATAAGATTTAAATCAAATTGAGAATTTTAAACAAAAAAATTATAATATATTAACAAATATAAAAATGCACTGAAAAGTAAAAAATTAATTATATAAATATCTAATAAATAAAAAAAAAATAAATGTAATAATTATCAAATTTTAAAATTAAAAGTAATGAAAATATTTAGTTAAATAAAAGCGTGGCGCAGTTTTTATAATTTATGTAAAACAACACAACATTTATTTTTACAACAATTAATCTTCATTTTCATTTTCAATAACGACGCGAGGAGGCGGAAAGGTCTGCTGGAACCTCTCCAGTTGAGACTGACTAGCTACAAGTAACAATCTGGGAAAATGCCCCCACTCGTTTTCTTTGTACGTGTTCTCACATAGTTGAAGTTCATCCTCGAATTCTGGTTGTAATCTAAGCCATATTGAACGCACTCCTTCCACTAAAAGTTTCATTTTAATTAATTATGAATTTTTATTTAATGAATTCATAATTACGATTACAATTATAATAATGATAATAATTAATAATTTTTCAGATTACCGTCAAAATGTAATAACTTTGTGCAAGATTTCTAAATTTAATTTTTATTTTTATTCTTATTAACCCTTAAAAGTCATCTCGGTGCAAATTTGTACCATCAAAGAATTAAAACGAGTTATTTTATTAAAGATAAATTAAGTATAACATGTACTAAACAACCTCATTAAACAAAAAATATATTTAAAATACTGCAAATGTCTATAAATACTTATTCGAAAGCATTGTTATAAAAACTGCGCCCCGCTTTATTTAACTAAATATTTTCATTACTTTTAATTTTAAAATTTAATAATTATTAGATTTATTTATTAGGTATTTATATAATTTATTTTTTTACTTTTCAGTGCATTTTTTTACTTGTTAATATATTATATTTTTTTGTTTAAAATTCTCAATTTAATTCTTATTTTTTACTTTTTAGTGGGTTTTTCTAATTTGTGTCCTTTTTTTATTAATGTTAATATTAATATTAGTTAAATAAAAGCTTTTTTAAAATTTATATATGTAATTATTATATATGTAATCAAATATATTTTTGTAATTCTTTTTTTTTTATATTGTTTTTTATTTTTTACTTTTTAGTTTTAATGAACAATAAACTTATTACATCCAAAAAAAAATATTCTTAATAATATTTATATCTGGATATAATTGTTTGTTCAAGTTTGTTTGTTTATTAAGACTAAAAAGTAAAAATATTTATTTTTATACAACGAAATTACATACGTGTACCAAATTTCAACATTTTCATACGATAGTTCTTGAGAAATGAAAATTTTCAACTAAATGCATGAATTTAGTGTAGGGGTAGCGCGTGATGGGTGGGGGTGGGTCATATTCAAATTCTAATACCGTAGTATTGTATTGTCATTGAAGTTACATACGTGTACCACATTTCATTGATTTTCATACGATAGATCAAATGATATAGCAGTTGCAAGATTTGATTATAACTAAAGCAAGTTAAAAAAAAAAAAAAAAAAAAAGTTAAAAAAAGGAGATAAAATCTTATTCGAACCGATGTGCCTTCCGCTTGTAAGATCCAAATGTTTCATTAATTAAAATTTTATTTGGCTATAACTCTTGAACCAATGAAAATAAGTACCACTTATGATATATAAAAGCTCTCAATGAGATTACTGCAGTCAAGAAAAAGTCCAAAATACATTTTTTTTTAATTTTGGGCTTTTTTGGACTCTTTTGGTCCAGTTGATTGCAATCAAAAGGTAAGGTGCACAAGTAGATGTTCTACTTGTAACATATTAGAACTGTAACAGTTCTAAATCCAAAATTTCAACATCCTACGGCTAAATTTTTTTGAGTTATGCGAGATACATACGTACCTACAGACGTCACGCTGAAACTAGTCAAAATGGATTCAAGGATTGTCAAAATGGATATTTTCGTTGAAATCTGAAAACTGAAATTTTTCGCGATCACAATACTTCCTTTACTTCGTACAAGAAAGTAAAAATATGTATTTATGTGTTATTTGTAATGTAAAACAATAATTATGATATAGAATCAGTCGTGAAAACTATATTAAAATGTGAATTATTACTCTTCTTTAATCAGATATGAGTAGAAATGATAAAAGTTTTAACAAGGTAAATGTTCTTTTTGTTTTTTTTAAAACCTCTTAGTCATAAAAAGGGATCCTTTAGATGATAATCTAGCGGAATTTTTTTTTTAAAGATGTATTTTACATACTATTTACTCTTCTCAAAAATTTATAAATATTTTCTGTTATTTATTTTGGACTATTTATTTTTGTTTTTTAATCATTTTTATTTCTGTTTGGTATGAAATAACGGGCATGAAAAGCTGTGGTCATTAGCCCGGTTGAAGTTGGTAGCGTATGAAAAGATCCCATGCCTGATCGGGATTCGAATCCGGGACCTCCGCATGAAATGTCGAGACGCTACTTACTTATCCACAGAAGTCGGCCTGATCTATATAAATGAAATACTGTATTCGTTTTTGTGTATCGTAATAACTCAAAAACTATTTAACCGATTTCGCTAAAGATTTCACAATTTTCAGTCACCGGAAGTGTTTACATGTATCTGTGTTTACTCCCGGGGCTAAATTTTGTCCCGGGAATGTTTACGTCTTACAGTTCCATACGATTAACACCGTTTAAAAGAAATACACTGAACATTTAAAAACACTTACCTTTATTTTCAGTCAATTTCACTACAAATTGAATCCCCAATTTATTGATTTTGTTATATTATTTCTTATCATTGTTTTAATAGCTTAAAAAAATGTAAAGCAAAAATTTTAACTGGTAAATTTAAAGGAGATGTGCTGCTACCACGGATACTAATGTTTCTAACAAATATGTCATTCCAATTCAAACGTTTCCAATTTCCAATTAAACTGACTTTAGCAATAACGATAAACAAATCACAAGGTCAGTCGATGCAAGCGTTTGAATTGAATTTGGAAAATCCATATTTTTGTCATGGTCAATTATACGTTGCACGCTCCCGTGTAGGAAAACCTAGCGATTTGTTTATGCATGCGTCAAATGGAACCGCCCAAAAACATCGTATATCCCAAACCATTGCAATGATTTTGATTTATGTAATTGAAATACAATAATATTGAATCGTTATTGTACATTTTATTATTTTATATAATACAAAATTTATTTAATTCATGCACTCAGATTTAGCAATAGCGAAGCATTGCCGGGTTCGCTTGTAATTACTAATAACTTAATTTTAAGAATTTTATTAACAAAAAAGATAAGTTCAACCGTTAATTGTGTTTTTTTTTTTGTCTTCAGTCATTTGACTGGTTTGATGCAGCTCTCCAAGATTCCCTATCTAGTGCTAGTCGTTTCATTTCAGTATACCCTCTACATGCTACATCCCTAACAATTTGTTTTACATATTCCAAACGTGACCTGCCTACACAATTTTTTCCTTCTACCTGTCCTTCCAATATCAAAGCGACTATTCCAGTATGCCTTAGTATGTAGCCTATAAGTCTGTCTCTTCTTTTAACTATATTTTTCCAAATGCTTCTTTCTTCATTTGTCACTTTATCCACCCATCTGATTTTTAACATTCTCCTATAGCACCACATTTCAAAAGCTTCTAATCTTTTCTTCTCAGATACTCCGATCGTCCAAGTTTCACTTCGATATAAAGCGACGCTCCAAACATACACTTTCAAAAATCTTTTCCTGACATTTATATTAATTTTTGACGTAAACAAATTATATTTCTTACTGAAGGCTCGTTTCGCTTGTGCTATTCGGCATTTTATATCGCTCCTGCTTCTTCCATCATTAGAAATTCTACTTCCCAAATAACAAAATTCTTCTACCTCCATAATCTTTTCTCCTCCTATTTTCACATTCAGTGGTCCATCTTTGATATTTCTACTACATTTCATTACATTTGTTTTGTTCTTGTTTATTTTCATACGATAGTTCTTGCGTAGGACTTCATCTATGCCGTTCATTGTTTCTTCTAAATCCTTTTTACTCTCGGCTAGAATTACTATATCATCAGCAAATCGTAGCATCTTTATCTTTTCACCTTGTAAATTATTCTTCAACATCATTAACTGCTAGTTCCATGTAAAGATTAAAAAGTAACGGAGATAGGGAACATCCTTGTCGGACTCCCTTTCTTATTACGGCTTCTTTCTTATGTTCTTCAATTGTTACTGTTGCTGTTGGTTCCTGTACATGTTAGCAATTGTTCTTCTATCTCTGTATTTGAACCCTAATTATTTTAAAATGCTGAACATTTTATTCCAGTCTACGTTATCGAATGCCTTTTCTAGGTCTATAAACGCCAAGTATGTTGGTTTGTTTTTCTTTAATCTTCCTTCTACTATTAATCTGAGGCCTAAAATTGCTTCCCTTGTCCCTATACTTTTTCTGAAACCAAATTGGTCTTCTCCTATCACTTCCTCCACTCTCCTCTCGATTCTTCTGTATAGAATTCTAGTTAAGATTTTTGATGCATGACTGGTTAAACTAATTGTTCTGTATTCTTCACATTTATCTGCCCCTGCTTTCTTTGGTATCATGACTATAACACTTTTATTGAAGTCTGACGGAAATTTTCTTTTTTCATAAATATTACACACCAGTTTGTATAATCTATCAATCGCTTCCTCACCTGCACTGCGCAGTAATTCTACAGGTATTCCATCTATTCCAGGAGCCTTTCTGCCATTTAAATCTTTTAATGCTCTCTTAAATTCACATCTCAGTATTGTTTCTCCCATTTCATCCTCCTTAACTTCCTCTATAACAGGTAATATAATTACGGTAATATAATTATTATTTTCTATATAAAGCCTAAACAATGAAATGTTTGGAGAAATGTTATAGTCAGTTCCTTTCTTTCTCTGAGAATGATACTGCAGTAAAAAAATGTACATGACATGATTTAATTTACCTTGTAATATTTTTTTTAAAGTTTTTTCTAACTCGATCAATAAAATATTTGTGTCAATTGTTAATCTCAATGCTCTTAAAATACGGTCTACTTTGTTTAATAATGTAAATATTTGTAACTGGGGTAACATTTATTCCATTATAAAGTTAAGCTCTTACAAGAGTGACAGCACATATAGTAGTTTTCCGTGTCCATTTCAGTAATAATTTTGATGTCGTGGTACTATAATTAACGAGAAATTCATGTAAAATAATACAAACTTGTATCTTACTACTGGATATGTTGATAGACGTACAATAAAAATAAATAAATTTTCATTTAATGGAAGTACGTTACCGACTTAAAATAATTTAAAGAGCATTTAGAGAAAATTTATGTAAATTATATTTATCAGTAAATTACTTAGTAAACCAAAGTAACTTTTTTTTACTATCATAATAATATTAAAAATATTTTTCAAAATATTTAAAAACTTGCTTTATATTTTTTAGTCACACTTTAATCAAATTATTATCATGCATTGCACATGATTTTAATTAGTAGGTTAATTTGAATTTCAAAAGATATCATCGTTTATATATTTATATATATATATAAGTATATATATATATACATACTCTATATGTGATGACGAAATAGGAAACGTCAAATTCGAACCACAAAAACTCCTGTATCAGGTTTTTGTCATTTTTCTATATCAAGCTATCGGATTTTTCCCCAAAAATCCCGCATAGCCGTTTTGCAGATTTGCAATTTTTTACACTCGCACCTTTAATAACCCCCCGTACAGAGAGATGTTTGCAAAAGTAATATTAGAATATTGTATTGTCACCCGACCTTAGTAACTGTGAAAACTTTCATCAATCGGCAATCTCTGGAAGTATGTTAAATTAAGGATGCAAGATTTCAGAAAAAACATAAAAAAAATATTGTGAGTTAAAGAAAAGGAAGTAAAAAAATAAATAAATAATGTTTTTTTCGCTTATTTTAAATCCAACTGGATAAATATTTTACAGATTTATATTATAAAGAAAATTCGTGAATAGATAATTTCATTCATAAACAAATAAAAATCTAAAACGTCAATTTTGAGAGTTATGAATGGTAAATTAAAAATAAAAATTAAAAATTTAAAGAAAAATAAAATAAAAGTGAACAAAGAAGAAAAGGTAATAAATAAATTAATAATAAATAATATTACAGTAGTGATTGTTCAGTATTTATTGGTAATTGGGTTTTTAATATTTATTTTACATGTATTTATACAATTGTCTAAGAAGTTGAAATAATATATTCTTAGGCAGTTCAAATCAAAAAAGTGTACGCAGCTTAAAAATAATCTTAACTACTTAACCTCCACGCCGTAATAAATCCAATTCCAAATATCCGTCGCCTATTTAGGGTTACGTAATATTCTTGTTTTTGACAATATTTCCAGGCACTTACTACTAATGATTTTTTAGTAATTGGAATGATCATTTTGATTTACATTTTTTATTGTATTGGTACAGTTTTTGGAGGTTTCCTCCAAAAATTTTTATTTAATTCATTTGATTAAAACGTATATAAATTTATTTTTAGCAACTATAACTTAATGCCTATTTTAAAATGATTCGAATAATAATTTTTTACCTTTAGTCCGAGCGAGATTCAAATCTAGTACCTTACGAATGAATGCCAGAGAACCCGGTAAGAAGCTTATTTACATATTATCTAACGACCACCTCTATGTACATTACGTATATTCAAATCGTATCAAAAGGTTTCTCATCCTCTCAAAAATAAATAAATTTTACTAATAACATTTTAATTTTTTCTCAAAAAGTCTGTAAAACTAGTTGATTTTTTGTTTTTAATATGAAAATATATTAATTTTTCAATATAAATCTTTTTTCTGGTTGCTGTATAAGTTTTGAGATGAGAACGATAATGTATCCTTAAATAGAAAAAAATGAACGATAAGAAACAAAATCACCCGCATCCATAGAATACATTCATCGTTCCTTCCAGGCAGCGTGTTTCCTTTTACACTCAATCCTTCGCGAGGTCGAGACATCTTTACCTAGATAGAAGTAGCACATTACTGATAAAACATTTTACATTGAATGGCTCAAATAAATGCTATAACGAAATTTTGCTTTTCTTCATTACAGAAATTAAACAGCCATCTGAGAACAGATACAGGTTTACCAAAGGAACATTTCTTTGTTATCCTTATTGTCTTCGGCTGAACCAGAAAAACTTCATTCATTTAAGGTTATTGACGTTGATATTTTCCTATCTCCATTTTAAATATTTTACTTTCACTCGGGGAAAAAAAAATTCTTTTCTCGTTGAATCTTAATTTATTGATATTTTAATTCTAGTTAAGAAGATTTTCTAAAGATAAGTATAATTATGATGCGGTTAGTGTCCACAATTTTATTTTTTCAACAACTTCTACCAAATGCTAAAGATATGTGAGGCAACGTGGTTTTTTACAAAATAATTTATACAGAGTAATATTAAAGTACGAAACAGCTTCATATTTCAAAACTAAGGAATATCTAGAAGTTAGGAACAAGTGCGAATCTATATAGTTATAAAATTATTGCTTTACGGTGTGTTCGACATATCCGCCGCCATCTTGGATCCGCCATATTGAATCAAACATTTTTACTTCCTTGTATGAAGTAAAGGAAGTATTGTGATTATGTAAAATTTCAGTTTTTAGATTTAAACGGAAATATCCATTTTGACCATCCCTGAATCCATTTTGACTAGTTTCGGCGTGACGTCTGTACGTAAGTATGTATCTCGCATAACTCAAACATAATTAGCCATAGAATGTTGAAATTTTGGATTTAGGACTGGTGTAACATGTAGTTGTGCACTTTTTTATTGCAACCGACTGAACCAAAAGTGTTCAAAAAAGCCCAAAATCCAAAAAAATTTTGACTTTGGAATTTTTCTTAACTGCAGTAATCAGCCCTCATTGAGAGATTTTCATCGACATATCATAAGTGGTACTTATTTTCTTTGCTTTCAGAGTTATAACCCAAGAAAATTTTAATTATTGAAATATTTACACCGCGCAAGGGGAAGGTACATCGGTTCAACTCCGACTTAAATTCCTTTTTTTTAAATTAAATGTGTTGATTTATTAATAATTAATTATTAACCTCTGATTGTAAAAAAATGTGTATGTAATTTAATAGTCCTACAAGGAAGTCATGTGGTGTCCACATCGGTTTTTTTTATTAGTAAAGTGGACATCTGATACATGTTTATAATGTAACAGCATTTTTTTTATCAGTAAAGTTGACATTTAATACATAGCGTAATATTATTAGAAAAACACGATGATGAATGCCATTTCTGGATAAATGTCTTCGTTTTCGAGTTGTAAGCAAAGTTGCAAAAACAGAAAAATCGTGGTAATAATAAAATGAGGTAAAACACCACCGCGAACTAACTTTTCTATTTTCGTATTACCTTCAGAATTACATCCAAGAACAAATTTAGTTACTGTTGAAATGTATGACACAAACACTAATAGTAACAGCC
The DNA here is from genome assembly GCF_047948215.1 of Lycorma delicatula. Classification (NCBI taxonomy): domain Eukaryota; kingdom Metazoa; phylum Arthropoda; class Insecta; order Hemiptera; family Fulgoridae; genus Lycorma; species Lycorma delicatula. The sequence continues at coordinate 32,128,114 of NC_134464.1, read as the reverse complement.
TTCACAATAGTTAACAACACTAATAATAATAATTTGCAACACTACGACAAATTTATTGGCTAGAACAACTGACACACTCCTTTAATTTTTTTATTATTTAATTTAAAAATTTTCATAATGTTTACGGTTCTAAATTAGTTAACAAATAATTTTTTTTTTAAATTTAAACATTTTGAAATTTAAAGAAATGTTTTGCTAATTTAGAGTAGTAAAGCAGGTATTACTTTACAACAATTCAATTTGTATTACGTTACCGTAATGAAAATTACTGATTTTTATTTACTTTTAAAATTGTAAATTATTAATTACTATATATTATTATTTATTATTGGGATGGCTTTTATTGTTAGTATTTGGGTCATTAATTCTAACATTAAACCTTTAAAGTTAGTTATTGGATGTAATTCTGAAGGTAATACGAAATAAAACTGTAATTTTGGGACGTTTTACCTCGTTTTATTATAATGCGATTTTTCTTTACAAATATGATATAATACAAATATAATAGATTTTTTTTTTACAAATATAATAGCTTATAACTCGAAAACCTGATCCTGTATCGAGAAATAGTTTTTGCAGTCGTTTTTCTCATAAAATTTTACATTAAAATTATGTATCACATGCACATCTTTCCGTTTAAAAAAATTTTTGATTCAATATGGCTGATCCAAGATGGCGAACAAAAATTTCAAACATACCATAAAGTAGTAATTTTGTAACTAAGTAGATCCGCGCTTATTTCTATCACCTAGTAACTCTCAGTTTTTAAACATGAAGCAGTTTCCATACTTTTATATCACTGTGTATATTAAAATATTATCATTTTGAATGACCTAAAAACCGGTTTCTCAACTTTAAGAAACCTATAAAATTTTGCAAAATGACGGTAATACTTGACACCTAAAAGTTGTAGTTGTTAAATTCGGCTAAGTCTTCATTTTCATTCTCAGATAAACAGTAGGTTTTGTATTTATTATTAAATTTCCTGCCATTTAGTTCGAGTCATCTTCTTTCTTCTGTCCTAACTCATTCAAAAAGTATAAAATAAATAACATATTTTTATATTCTGTAAATTAAAAACGTAGGTCCTGTAAGAAAAATTAAATTATTTTTATTTCTATAAATGTATCTTTAGAACATTCAATAATAATTTTATTAATTGTGTAAAAGGAAATCCAGTATGCAAATCAAGATTTTTTTACGAAATGTTCATATATTTTTATCTGTGTGTTATGTATTTGAGAGTACGTACAGGTGAAAGTATGTATACTATTTTTTAGTTTGTTTTTTTTTTGTAAAGGAATGAAATATTGGAAATGTGTACGTAGTTATTGTAAAGCTGAGAGAAAACTTGTGTAGGGGAAAAAAAGATGAAAGTTATAAATCGTTACTGACAACCAGAATAAATTCCTGCGTTAGTAAATGTAAAAGTGCAAAGCTCTATTTGAACGTCTTCTACCATATATATTCTACTAGTTTTAAATTGACAAATCTGTTGTCCAGATCAAAAACATATCCAGTATTCAATGTACCATGAAGACTACTCGTAAAAATATCATTTTTCTTCGAACGTTTTTGTATCTTTAAAAATAATTTATTGCTAAAGGTTTTCTATTTTTTTCACACTGTTGTTTAATTACCCTTAATTTGCTTTTCAACTAGATTTTTTTTTTTAATTGAACCATTGTTTCTGACAGCTAAATCAATGATCCTATGTTTGATTTACGGCAAAAATCAATATTTTACGTTTATTTAATAATTAATTAAAAGCTAATTTTCCAGTTACTATATACATTTTGGCTGACAATTGTCATTATAAAAAATTCAGGCTAACTTACTATTAATGAACTTTTGATTTTGCTGGAACATCCAATTAAAATATAATTTAACACTTTTAACTCCATTTTTATCATTATTTTTGACGTATTTGTTTTTTTTTTATCATTTTGAGTTAAATTAGGTTTTATCAAAATCTTGATAATCAATTTAATACACTAAAATTATGTTTTAATTAAAAACTTAAAATTTTGATTTAAATATATTAATATAAAATTTATTAATAAAATTAAAATTATTATTATTATTAATAAAATTAAGAATTAATTTTATATTAAAATTAAGAATTAGATTTAAGAAAACGCAAAAATAAATTATCAAAAGTTTGATGTTAAGTTCATAAATTAACCCGTAATTTTTTTTTATAAAAGTTATCAAACTGGAATACATACACTTTCTGTACCTACAGTAAATACCCGAGTAACTTTTGACCCAATGAGTAAAATCAACTTCAGAAACAGCTAACCATACTGTTATTATTTCTACTAACTTTCCTTGAAAAAGTGATGTTTCGGTTGCGGAACATATTACATCTGGCCGGTTCACTACAAAACTAATTAAAATCACTTCTGTCTCTGAAATTGTTAAATAAGTATTAAACTTTTTTTATTTTTTATTTTAATCTTTGTTTTACGGTAAGGAGATCAAAATGTAATGTGTTTAGTTTTAATTGCTAGGGGGATATGTTAAAAAAGCAACGCAGATTAAATTTTATTTCTGGTCTTGTTTTTTATTTTTTCATCTGTTACCACTTAAAATTTCATTATGTCCTTTTTTTTTACATCTAAAAGTGGTTTCACCTTCACTAATATTATTATAAGCTACTAAAAAAAAAAGGTTCACCAGCTCTTTACATTTGTTAATGAAAGAATACAGGTGTATTGGAGGTGTTATAATATTGTAAAAAAAAAAATTACTGGAAAATAAGTCATATTATTGAATAAATTAAATATAAACCTGTTCATTTGAACATTATTTTTGTAAGAAAATGTTTAAACTATAATAAAAATATTATAAAAGTATGCTTTCTTTTACATTGGCATTTTCAGTTTTCTAGCTCCGTAATCTGGGTAAAAGTCTCATCTTAAAAACATTGACTTTTATTTTTCTCTATCATCAAATTTCCTGTGCTAATCTAAAAAAAAAATTGTATTTGCTGTTAAGAAATTAAAATCTAAATGATTCTTCATGCTAATAGAAAGTTTAATAAAAATAATAGAAAATGTATGTACTAATCATCAGTGCACAGTGCAATTTTATATATATATATATATATATACAAAAATCAATGTTTGTTTGCCTGTCTGTTCCAACTTAATTCGAGATCTACCGGACAGATTCGCTTAAAATTTTGCACACTAACACTTTGAAGCCCAGCGGTGAACATAGGCTAATTTTTTTTGGACCTCCGACATAACGAAATTTAAAACCCTTTATTTCTTCCTTAAAGCGTATTTAATTTTCAAAATTACGTTGATTTTCAAGAAAAATTTAATTTTTAGCTAACATTTTTTTTCAGTATTGAATCGATTAATTTTGAAAAGGGCTGAGGTTTTAACGTTCAATTATTCCTAATTTTCAATTGATTTAGCGCACATGCATATGTAACTTTTACGATTCATTCATTTACAATTTTTTACAGCTGTTTAAAAACATAAATAAATAGCTGCTTTTGTTTATCATGGGTGTGTTACTAATTTAAGCTGTGTAAAGTATTTAACTGCAATCTTTTAAATTCTGTGACTTTTTTCAAAGCATCATACTATGCCTAAAAGACATTCTTCAATCGGCAGAAATATAAAAAAAAGCACTTATGATGAAAACTGTTGGTGCGGCAGAGACTGAAGATGAAAGACAGTCAAGATTTGAAAGCGACCGAATACACACAGCCCAATCCTGTTCGACTGAAACAACTGAGCAACGGGAAATGCGATATGCCACCGTTACTGTATGTGTGACTGACTGCACCTGCCTCCGGTTATTTGACTAATAAATATAAAATAAAAAGATTGACCACCGCGGGAAACGCAGGTAACCATGTAGCGCGAGCAAAGCTGAGCCTGGGAGCTAGTATATATATATATATATATATATATATATATGTAAACAACATGTCGTCAGAGATTCATAATCAACACCCAGCAAAGACTAATACTGAAAATAAATTGATGAAAATTTGTGTACACGTTTTTCTTATGGTGTAAGAAAGGATATTTGAAATTCCGAGTTTGAAGAGTTAAAATGGATTTTTTAATTTTTTTTTTTTTTGAAACCCGGCTGGTTTTTTAATTTCTCGATAACAAATAAAAATATAAGATATTTATGTATTTCGCGAGCGAAATGACGGGAAATCTAAGAACCATTTATTGGACCCTGTACCGACAAAACAATCTGAAGAAATTACAAATACCCTTATAGTTTTTAAAAATTGACCTGGCTTTAATTTTTATTTAACCTCACGAGCATGAGTATAATGACGATAAGGGGTCAAGGAAACAGAACCCCACCGAATAAACACCCCCTGACCACGACGGGAAACGCAGGTAATCATATTGCGCGAGTGAAGCCGCGACTGTGAGGACAGTATATTTACACACTAGCCAGGACCTACAACGCGTTCTTTAACCCCCGTGGTTTTGAGAAAATTAAATATTTTATAGAGTTTCATTAAAGGAAAAGGAATTAGTCATTTTATGTCGTTTTTTTGCCATGATAACAGAAGTATAATGAAATAAAATGACTAATTTTTGTTTCTTTAATAAATCTTTAGTATTTTAAACTCCACGGGCACTAGGGCCTCGATCTGTGACTTCCCTGGGGGTAAACAAATGTGTCCTGTAAATTTGAAAGCAATCGGGCGGTTGGTTCTTGCGTTATGCACTTTGAAACAAACAGACAGAATCACAAACGTTTGTATTTATATACAAGATATATCATCCTGAGATAAGATATATATACCTTAGGTAAACACCTTAGGTAACATATATACAAGATATCTTTTTAACGATATTTATCCAGGGAATTGTGTACGTAAAATAGATCGTTTAATAACTATTTTTTTTAAATTAATTTAACCGTTTTGAAATTATAATTGCGCAAACTAAGTTTCTCAACTTCGGATTTTGTGATGATTGGTTCGCTCAGCCCGATTGGTTTGTCAAAGCTGCGTTTGTTGTCACTTTTTGAACACTCTGTAGTTAGGGTGGAAATATATTGCATTTGCATATCTCTAACCATTTTAGAGATAACTTATCACATGTATGTATCAGTATGTTGTATCTTTTACAGGAAATTTGACAATCTTCGTGTAACATATGGCAATTAATTGATATAATCTGAATTCTAATGTAATAATGGTACATATTTATCTTAATCAGTGAGTTTATTTACTTTTATTTTTTAAATCTGTACTTAATAGAATTAAATATTTAACAAATAGAGAGGGATATTTAACTTAAATATCTATACCTAATTCTTATTCTGGACCGTATATATTCTCTGTAAATATCTTGGGTTTTGAATAAATTAATTCTGATCAATAACAATAACAATTAAAAGAATAGGTTATGTATTTTAACTGACGTTAAGTTAGTGCACTCATTTCTAAATAGGATTACAGCTAGGAAATTTAGATCCATGTTATTACCTCTTATTTTTGCTGTGTTAACTCTGCGATTGTGTAGCAGTGGCAGAATTCAGAATAGATTAGGAATTAATACAGGAAGAGGAACTTTCAAATGCTAAAATTTATCCCTCTGGTATAATGTCAGAAAAAGTGGAAGTTGTAAGCGGATAATTGAATTCAAAACGACTTATTAATTTTACACCTACATTTTTTACGTAAGTAATTAGCGCCGCTCTGGAGAAACTAATATTAAATGCTACTATTGCGAATAGTAGGCTTGCTGATTAAATTTTAATAATTACCTCATTTTCTCTGATGTAAGAAATTGAGGGTGACATCAACCCATTATGAAATAAAAATAGTTCTTTCATTCGTATACATCTCCCTTCAGTTAAAAACTTGGATTCTAATAATAACTTTACTTTTGATTAAACGTTTTGATTAACGTTTAAATCTTAAAATTTAGAGGTAGATTCTAATATAAAGTGTGATAAGCTAATAAGGCCCTCATTAATTTCTGTTATCAAGTTGTTATATGTGATATCTTGGTTAGTTTACAAGTCATATACTCCATATTAAAAGTTAAAACTTTTAACGTACATTAAAGAAAAGTACATGAGATGTACATGGGACGTATATGAGTAATTAAAGAAAATTCTTCTAGTTTTATTTGCATGACTTGAAAGTACACATTTATTTTAAATACGAATAGAAAGATGGAACGAATGACGTATGAAAGAAAATAAATTTGATAACGTGTCAGAAGTCGAATCTATTTTAAACGAACTCAAACTGATGTTTGCAAAATTTGAACGGATTATCTTTTATAATGTTATGTTTTTATTACTATTATATTATTCAAAAATGGTTTTATTAATTACTATAAATAACTTTATTGTGAATTTTTTATTAATATATTAATAAATCTATCTACTCTCAATAATTCAAACGATAAGATAATTGACTATTATATTGAAAATATTAGGTTCGATCACCAACTAGGATTGTAATCTCTTTTATCGATTACCCACTCATTCTGTTAACGTAAACAATAATTATTATTTTTATTGAAAATAGGTTTTCGTACGTCCAGAAATATTAATGAAATCATTAAAAATATACGTGAATAATTTTATTTTTTAATAATTTTTCTAATTTATACTCTTCTTTTCGTCTTTATTTTGTAATCTTGATCGGAATGAAGATTCTTATTAAGGGAATAAGAAAATATTCGCCGGCTATAGTGGTAGGCTATAATGGTACTAGGGAGATAAAATACCTGAAGTGGAACAAAGCCAGCAGATGCTTGCTAGCATCGAAGGAAGAGTTGATACTTGAAAGGCTAGCGGAAAAACTGCGAAAATAGAATTACCCTGTCCTCTACATCGAGTCTTAAAGTTATTGACCTATTTTCTTTTTAACTTAATTGATGTCGAAAATTTTACAAAACAACTTCGTTTTTTTTTTTTTTTGTTAAAGGAACTTTTATAAAATTAAATTTAAAAAAGGAATCTAACCTCAATCTATTGAATAATTTAAGACGTACCGTATTTTTTTTTTAAATACGTAATACTTTTTGTTGCTATAAAAATTCTTTCTCAAATTAAAGTTTTCAGGTTATTTTTTTACATATTTTGCGAATACTAGATTATTAGTATACTTACTGTTCAATTTTTACCTTACTTTAATCATATTTTGCAAATGATTTTTCATTCAGTTACATAAAAATGTTTTATATCAGAAAAACATTCATGTGAAATTACTGTAATTGATGGTAGGAGAAAATTTTTGTGATCAAAGATTTTTTCTTAAGTATTATTTTTAAGTACAAGGAAGTATTGTAATCGCGAAAAATTAGGGTTATCAATGGCTATCCCTGAATCAATTTTGACTAGTTTCGCCGTGACGTATTGACGTACGTATGTATCCCTTAAAACTCAAATACGATTAGCCACAGAATGCTGAAATTTTGGATTCAGGACTGTTGTAACATCTAGTTGTGCAACTTCCTTTTGATTGCAATTGACTGAACCAGAAGTATCCAAAAAATCCCAAAAACCCACAAAATTTTAATTTTGAACTTTTTCCTAACTGCAGTAATTAGTCCTCATTGAGAGATTTTCAACGATATATTATACCATAAGCCATAGTTATTTTCATTGGTTTCAGAGTTATAGCCCGATAAAATGTTAAGTAATGAAATATTTGGATCTGACAAGGGGAAGACATCGGTTCGAACCCAACTTCATTTCCTTTTGTTTTTAATTTAAATATATTGATTTATTAATAATTATTAACCTGTGATTGTAAAAAAAATGTGTATATCTAAATTAATAGGCATACAAGGAAGTCTTGTGGTGTCCACATCAGATTTTTAATAAAATTACAAGCTCTTTTGGGATAATCAAATTGATATTATTTATAACAAAATAGAACCGTATTATTGTTTTGCTTTCAAGCACCTTAATAAAACGCTAAATAAAATCTTAATAATACAATTGTCCTCAATCCAAAATTTCAACATTCTACGGCTAATCGTTTTTGAGTTATGCGAGATACGTACGTACGTGCGTACATACACACGTAAATACATACATACGTACGTACAGACGTCACGCCGAAACTAGTAAAAATGCAATCAGAGATGGTCAAAATGGATATTTCCATTGAAATCTGAAAACCGAAATTTTTCGCGATCATAATACTTCCTTTACTTCGTACAAGTAAATAAAAATTCAGATATTTCGCTTTAAGGGCAGTAGAAATACGATCGTTATTATTAATGAGAATTCTGTACACGCGATCAACAATTATAACTACTTGAGAAGCACAATAAAACGATTTTAACCATATTTAAATTAATATGTTTACAATATCAATTCAGTGGTTAATTTTATAAATTTCAATTTGTTTTAAATAATTATCTTCAGGTATAGATACTGTTGCGTCGTTACGAAAAGGGATGTGAAGCTAAATTATATAAAGAATAAAAAAAAATTTCATATGAAATATTTTCAGCACTTTGACTTCACCGTTCTTTTACTTTCCTGGCTTCATAGGTCTAAAGCTATACTGTAAGAAAGATAGTGTGGTAATCAGTTAAAAAATGAGGTATGGGATTTTTTGCATTTATCCACGTTTCATGAACCTGAGACCCGAAAAAACAAAAAAAATGTTAGCTTAATATTATGTTAGTATGTATGTACGTGTGGTGGCATGTTTAAAGCTTATTAACCTTTGACCGGATAAACCAATTTTGATGAATTTGGGTACCGTTTATGGGGGAATCTGTTTGTAAAGGTTTTGAGCTTAATATTTCCAGAGAAGTAGATAGTTTCTTTGCGGTCAATTTTTGTCAAAATTTTGCAAAAATAATCTCATTTAAATTAAGCTCAGTAGATGCGTACATGCTTGTACTACTATTTAATAAACAATTTCCCCTGAATTCTCCCGCTTCCCCAAAAATCAAAAAAGCTATCTATTTATTTATCGCATATTTTTAATCGAATTTGTTTTATCTTCCGAAACATACTAGTAGTGCAAATGGCGAAAAAATGCTTCGGAGCAATATTGATGATTAGGAAGCCAATCAAACTAAATAAAATATCGATTTTATGAATTTTTAAAAGTTTTCTTTTTTTTTTGTTTTTCTAAACTGTAATGATAATATTATAATAAAATTTCATCACAATTCAGCCCATCCACAAAAACTGAATCTTAATTAACTTCTTATTGGTTGTACATTCTTCAGTGGAATTTTTTTTCCTTTTATCATAATAAACGTAGACAAATCCAAAAGTTTTCTTGGAAGATGATTTTGAGGGAGAAGAAAAAAGTAAAAGAATATCGAGTTTTTGAATTTTTTTAAACTTTTTCAGTTGTCACTATATAAGTTTTTTTCACTATATAAGTGCTTTATAAGTGTTTTTTTCACTATATAAGAATAAATAATCAATACCATAAAACTTTTATTTTGTAATACTTAAGAAATGTTACAACTGGTATTTGGTCAAGCGCAGAATAATTCTAATAGTACCAGTAAAAACATTTATGTATCGCTTATGATGGTTATAATAAAACATATTATATCTAAAATAGTGGTTTAGATTAAAAATAGAAAAGTGCATTAAACCGATCAGATGATTGATAATTAAACTAGATTAATATTAAAAATATGGCAACAAGAATTCAAAGTTAAAACAAAAACTGAAATTACTTTTAAACATATTTATTTTACTGCAGTGTTAACTGCTGCCTATCCCGTTGAATGTGAAAAATTTTATTAATAGAGAATGTAGTAGTGAGAAATGGATGGATCATTTTCAATTCATTTTAATGGTACATTTCAGAGAACATTGATTACCTGCCATAGTACAACATGCATATACCAGTCCAACTGTCAGTGCTGGCAACTTCAAGTGACAAACTTATTCGTTCTGACAGAATCGTCATTCATCAGGTTAGCCAACAGCACTGCTATTATTATAATCTACCCTATATATTTTCGTCCAATATTTTTTCCTTAAAAAACAAAAGTAATTTCTTTTTGGGTGAATAATTTATAAAGAACCATCTTTTTAACCGTACAAATAAATGAGATGTATTGCATCATCTCATTGTAGAATATTTACATACATTTTATGCAAAAAATTAAGTAATAATAAAAATTAAATAGAGCACGCCAATAAATATGTAGCGATTGGTTAATCACCATCATTGTTTTCTTGATTTAATCTCAAGCCTGTTCATAGATCAATCGTTTTGCCTACATATTTTTTCCTTCTGGTTTATACACTTACGCATGTATTAGCAGACGCTATATCATCATACAAAGTATACGATGAATTCATCATAGTTGTAACCTTCTGAAAAAAGTTAAGATAATTTCGTTTCAATCGGTTTGAATTTACAATTTTATTTTTTTCTTATTACCCACTCCTCAGTTAAGAATGATATATATGTTGCTTCCTTATTTAGATATATTATTATAAAATTCCAGAAGAATTTAATTTTTTTTTTATTTTTTTTTATTTTAGGATCTCTTATAAAGGTGAAAATCAAATCATTTTACAGTTATAGAGCTCAGTGACATGGAATAAATTATTTTTGTATATGTTATATTAATTTTCAAAAATAGGTTTGTTCACCATCACAAAAAAAAAATCTTCAGTGCATAAAAATTTGTTACCTATGCCTGAATAATATCCGTACCAACTGATAAGGATATATCGATACCAACTGAAATACGGACATAAATCTAAATTTCAGCTAAATATTTTAGTTTTTAATTTTTTGGCTGTTGTCCTCGTGTCTTTTTTCTTTTTTTGTTATTCTTATTTCATAACGGGTTTTTTGTCTTGCGTTAGAATTTTATTCATTTCTAATATTATATATATATATATATATATATATATATATATATATATATTTTTTTTTTTTTTTTTTTTTTGATATATTTTTATTTATAGTCGCATGAACAATAAAGTCTTTAGCGACTGCTTTGCAACGATAAATGTACCGGTAAAGATGTTGTTTACCGGTACATAATAGTACATAATTTACCTCGGACGTTTTAGGTAGGTTGTTAAATTCGGCCGGAGACAGGTACCATGGTATAATGTCCACAGGAATGTATGCGAGCGGTGTGGTCACGTACCCGACGTCCTTGTAGGTAGGAGCTACGCCGGGCTGTTTACCGGACGCCGCTCGGGCCTCTGTCCATTGCGTCTTGCCGGTGAGATGTTTAAACTGGTAACCGCACGTCCACATGAAGCGGTGATGATTAAACCGCAGACGGCCGGTCTTGAAGTTGGAGACCGGCATGTGGATGAAGTCTGTACCTCCGGTCGCAGAGTTGAGGGCCGTGGCGGCAGCGCCATCCTTTTTAGCTACCTTTGCAGGAGGTTCGTTAGCCATAGCTGTATCCGCTGTACGACTACCTGACATTCGTGGATATAATACGCCGGTAACGGATTCCACTCCGTATTTGATTGAAAGACTAGTGGCGCCCACAAGGCTATGCCAATTCCCAGTCCTAGCGAAATTGCCAGCAAAATCCCCGATCGCAGATCTATCAGCTGCACGTATATGATGATGTTCTGTGGCCGATTCGTATCTACGATCGTGCTCATTACCTTGCCCTTGCTCATTACCGTGCTCATAATTACCTTGCCAGGGCCAAGGTAATTATGACCGGGGAAATTCATACAACAGACTGGTCGACGGTCCACAAGTGCGGTCTTATATACCGCACACAGCTCGTCCCTCCCCACCGCCGCATGATCGCGTACTGGATACTTGTCCGGATCTGGGAACCAGATCCCGCCTCACACCTCACAGACGAACAGCATGTCTGAATGTATCGGAGGTTCCGGAGCAGACTATTTACAGACTCAGGTCAGCCATTCCTGAGACTTGTAGTTAATTGAACTCCAACCCCCAGAGGACACCTATATCTACGATCTAGTATTCAAATCCGAATAAAAGCGATTATCTGTATTAGGTTTTGAACCTAAGAACCCCCGACTTTGAAATCTGCTGATTTACGATGACGAATTTTACCACTCGACCGACCTGGTGGGTTTTTAATATATATTATTATTTTAATATAAAATTCTTTTTTATTGAAATTAAAATTTATTGTATTGTAAAATATATTCGACTGTAATGGGTACATTTTTCCAGTAATAATATTTAATAGAAAATATAAGTTATGTTTAGTTTTCATTAGTTAACATTTATGATAGATTTTGTTTAAAATTTGTATTTTTATCAGAAAGGCAATTTGTTCATCTTTTTTTGTATATTATAAAAAATTATAAAAGCTAATAAATAAACGCTAAAACAAGACAAACTATTTTAAAAGAAAGAATTTTTTTGATTTCATGAATAATAATCTACGAGTTAGAAAAATATTATTTTTGACAGTCTGAAAATAGCATGAAAATATTTTTCTATTTATTTTGTAACAGTAGGTTTAAAAAATAATATAAATGTAAATCAAAATATATAAAATTTTTAATAGAAAAGTTGTATACTACTTTGTTGAACGGATAAAATATTTATTATTTATGCACGACAACTTCTCATTGTATAGCAGTAATGTATCTCCACTAAAAGAAAGATGCAAAGGCGATATAAGACGATGAATGTATTCGTCCAATTAGATATTAATGAATTAATATCAATCTACTGACAGTAATATGAGATAAATAATTCTAGCCAATCGGCACTGTTTATCTTTAATTATTTTATTTTATATTACTTTTTTCTTTTAAACGTAACAGAAATCTTAATAATTGTTAAATTTTTTAATGCAATTTAAATGGAATAATATAATTTTTTTAAATAATTCAATACACCATAATCCAATTGGGATTTGTGTGTGTACGCGCGTGTGTGTCTGTGTTTATAAAATTTGAATCTACAGGAAACCAAATTTTTTAATTTGTACATTTTCCTTCTAGTTACACATCAATATGAAAAGTATTGATTAACGCAAGTATTCAATACAACAACGCTACAATTTTTATGTTCATGTCTTCTTAGTAGGGTTACGGTTAAGAAGTATTTTCCGTAAAATTCTAAATATAAATAAATTGGATTTTATGCAAGTTAATTTTTTTTACAAAATTAAGTAGTAAAAACGTAGAATTTAATTTTTTTAATAATAAATAATAATATAAATTTACTCTTTCATCTCGTAAAGTAGTCTGCATTTCGATGAAAAAAAGTAATAAAAAAACTTTTATTTATGAAAATACAAGGGTAAGGAAATTAATAATACTCATAGTTCGAAAATGTACTCTCAAAGCAGGCGGCGCTATAAACTAATTGAAGTCCGTTGTATGGAATTTCCTGTAGAGTATTCTAAGTAACTCGTCAGCCTACCTTACCCCTTCTTTTCATACTATTGAGGGTGATACCACCCCTAGCTAGTAGTCAGTCGTTGGCCTAGTCAACAAGCTTCCTCCCCCTCCGTATGCTTACCGGTCGACTGCTTTTCTATTCTACTCCTCCTTCTCCAACTTCCTGTAAAAAGCTTTGTTGAACTATCTGCTCATCTCAGCCAGTATTGTACACCCGACTGGAGTTAACCTAAGCGTATTTATATATTTAAAACATAACTCATGCAAATTTTTATATAATAAATTTCATATGAATTGTGTAATATTCTACCGTATAAAATATATATATTTTTTAATGAATTTGTTTCAGTTTTCGATTATCATAGATATTTCATTACCTAAATTGTGTTTATTTTTCGTTATACTTGCACACTTTCCTCTAAAATTTGTAATATTAAAAGTTATTGATGTAAATAAACACAATAATAATTTAAATATTTTAAATACATTTAACTTTATATGATAGCTTTGTAATGTAAAATATAATTTTTAACCGTAAATGTGTATCTTGTAAATATTTTTATAATTGCCCTCGCGAAAAAAGAATTTTTTTTTAATTTAAGTCTAAATATATCGAGAATCTATTTTTTTTTTGTTTTGCACACAATTTTGGCTTACAATTATTGTAATAAAAAAATTGTAAAATATTTTCAACCTTATTGATTGCGAATAAAACAACATTGGTTAATTTCCGATTAAAATGAACTAAATTGGATTGGTTAATCGCGAATGAAAAAGTTTTATATGTTTAAATTTTTTATATGTTGTAGCACGGATGAGAATTGCTTGGAATTATCTTACAACTTGTTTAAAAAACTTGGTGTGTAGCATAATTTTCAAATAAAGGGTCATTTACGGGAACCGGATGTTTTTAAAATAATCATAAAAAATAAAATCAGTTCATTTGTTACAAAACGTCCTAATTTAAGGTGCAGTACGTTTTTTATGTATGACTTTAATACCCAGGTACTTTTTGCGCAAATAATCTTATGCTGTCTCCTTAAATAATTAATAATAACCTTATGGTGATCTTCTTTTTTCTTTACATATATATATATATATATCCGAAAATATGTGAGTTGCGCCGTAAAATATGTTGATAAGCAAATTAATGTATAATCTCTCTTTAATAAAGCATTTTTAAAAGAATATGTATTTCTTGAAAATATTTCAAACATTTTAACAAAAAATACGTTTAGATTTGCCTAGCAGGTCGTTTAGGTGTACTTCAAAGAATAGTTTCATGTTGTTTAAGAAAAATAAATCAGAAAAAAATTAGATTTCTGTTCCAATTTTCCTTTAGTTTCTCTGAAGTGAATATTTAAAGAATGATGGAATAGTTTTCCTCTCTCTTTATTTTTTGTTGCTTGTCTGTAAATCTATAAATAATAAATTGAATGCGAGTTACATTGATGGAAAGAAATACTAAGCTTTATGAAACGTTCGTGCAAGGAAATTTTTTTATTTATTTCATCAGTGTAAACACAGACGTTTTGAGGCAAATTCGCATAAAAAAATAATTAGTAAAAAGAATAAATTAAAATTTTTATTTAATTGAAACAGAAACTTTTTTAGATATAGTTAAAAGAAAATATTAACCGACTATAAATTAACTTATGTCTAGTAAAAATGTGCTCAAAAACATGCTAATGTGGTAGAAATGAAATAAGGATGATAATTATGTCAACACATAAATAATATTTTCATTATTTTATAAAATATCAAATTTTCTCGCCAATATTAATTTTCTAATTCTTTCAGTTGTCTAGCCTTGCGTCTATATATTTGTACAATGGGTGTGACGTATTTAATTAAATTGGTTTTTTGAACTCAATATTTTAACAGATTATTGTATATTTTCTGTTGCTACTATACTTAGATTAATTTTAATTGAGAGCTGAAATATATATGTATATAAATTTAAAGGTCATGAAATTCTGTGCAGTTGTGGATTACAATAATCTTTCAAACTTTGATCGACAGTGGTATCCGTTACCAATCCCCAGGACCAATCATTCAATTCATTTTCCTCCGTAGTTGTACTTACTTTATTTCTATGCTACTAAAAAAAACAAACAGCTCTTTTCTTTTTCAGGAATATCAAATTTTAAACACTCTTTTAAAACATAAAACCTTTAAATAAGTTAATTGAATTTCCTAATTTATACCAACATCAAAACTCGTGGTTTGTACTCACGTATCTGTTATTCACAAACCATATAGATCCTTCACCAAGGCAACGATTCTCCTTCATTTCCTCTCTTTATCTGAGCTGCATTCCTTTCGTTAATCGTAGCAATCATACTTGTCAATCTATCTGCTCATCGGTCTACTCATACTCTCCTTCCATTAATTTCCTTATTCAGGATCTTTAAATGCTATATTTATTTCCCACGAAACATGAAACATCTAAGTTGTATAAATTCCGTTCATTTTAGTCTATTGTATTCCTTTGTATCTTGTTTTTCTTAGAGTTTTATCTTTTTTAAGATATTTTCAAACACATTCAATTTCAAAAACGGAAAAATTCCGTCCTTCAATAAAACAACCTTGCATGCAGTTATTATTATCATCATTATTAATATTATTATTGTTGTTATTGTTATTATTATTATTATTATTACCAGTTTTTGTTTCCAAATTTTCTTTTAATACGAGTAATTAATATTTTATTTCATTTCTGTAAAACTGCTAAGTTCATTTTGTTAATTTAATTTAACAAGCGTGTTTCTTGTTGTAAAGTATTTAAATAATCAGTTCTATTCAAAACTAGTGATTCCTTATACGTTTCTCAAGAAACTAATTTAAAAAAAATACAAGCGTTCTATTTTGCATGAATACTTAACTTCAATTTTTAGGATTATCGTGTCACTGATATATTGAGAATATATAACGGGTTTCCAAGTCAATATGCTAGGAAAGTAATGTGTAATATCTAAGGATGCTATGATATACATTAAAAGTCCATTTATAAAGAGTGTTTATAAAATTGTAATATTTTCAATAATATTAAATTATTATAATTTATTACGTGATAATATTAATGAAATTAATCCAGTTGAGAACGTATCAAGTTATTTAATTTTATTAGGGAGAAATTGAAAACTGTTTTTTTTTTTTTTTTAATCTAGAATGACACTTTAATAATCGTTATATAACTTTATTATTTACGTAGGAATTAATTTGAATAAATGTCATTTTCTTTGTCATAAAACGCTTAAGATTTTTTTGTAATAGCATAACATTTAAATAAATAAGCGGTTGCAAAGATATTAACAATTAAAAAGTCTACATGCCGCCATTTTGAAATTTATTTAGAGATCAGGTACATTATTTTTATATAAGTAAATCTCTAGATACACTAGCAGTATACGAAATTTCAGCATTATATACCATTAACCATTCCTGAGAAATAGATTTTTATGTTAAAAATACAAATTGGCAGATTGCCGGTAAGCTGAACGTTTCCGGGCATATATTGATATAAAGTTTTTTTCTTTATTTCAGTCTGGGGGGACCACTCCCTGAATTCTTTAAACGGTATTTATAAACATTATATATAACGATTTTCAGTTGAACGCAGTGAAATAAGAAATAAAAACATTAACTATTACTTAACGACCATCCGAAACATTTTTTCTGGATATTTGTGATAATAGTACTGATAAAAAATTCAATCTTACCTTCAAATTTTGGCATTTTTGCTTTGAAGTTTTCAAAATTAAATATCTTTTATTATATCGATTAGTTTAAAAGTAATATTTTATTTTTGTAACATTTTTATTAATAAAATGACTTAACTGTCATATTTTTTATATTAAGATTTTGTGTTTGCGGCAAATAAAAATTAAGGTTTTTTAAATATTAAATAACTTTTTAATGTTGATAAGACAGTATATTTAAAAGTTACATAAGTTGAAAAATTAAATATTTTGTAAATACACTTACAAAAAGCACAATTTAAACAAAAAATAAAGTTACATCACCAAGTGACTGAACTGTAAATTCCTTACATACAAAAACGGAAATCACAAAATAAAAGGTAATAAAAACACTGAAAAATATGTACCTGAACTATATTAAATTACAGTACGAACATGTTACTGCGATCAACGTTATCGTAAATAATATTATCAACGTGCATTGTTATAAATGCGATTTACGTTTAGAAGTTGAACAACGAATATCATATCATGGTCACAAAATCGACGTTTCGTAATTCGAATTTTAAAGGATGTATCCTTTAACGTTCCGTGAAAAACGTAAAATATTTCTACGAGGAAAACTTGTTTGAAGGACCATAAATCTTCTTTTCAATTTTCCCCCAAATGTGTTCCACATTTTTTTCTTAAGAAACCGTGTTTTTGTTTACAATTTCAATCATATTTTAATACATAATTTGTTGCACATTGCTAATTGGTTGCAGTGTTATTAAAACTTAAGTAAAGATTCGAGTTTTATTGATGTAATTCTTTTGTCTGCAAAGTAATAATTACCTGTACTGTTAGAAGATACTAATGATGTATTCTGTAGCATAACACCAGTGACGTATCCACAACATTATAACTTTATTTTAAATAACCTTTATGTTTCATTTTACTATTTTAAAACACGCAAATTGGTTGATTTATATTTGTCGGATACGTGAGCTAATTCGTATTCAGAAATTTGTTTAATTATTCTATACATACATATATATATATATATATATATATATATATATATATATATAGGTAATGTAATGTACGTGTAATGGTTTATGGCTGTCAAGTTATGAACAATAAACTGGCGATATTAGCGCCACGGGATTTTATATAACCAATATTACTGTTCTGTATGATAATTAATCCTTGTGGTCCGTATAATAGACAAATATATATTTATAAAACTGCTTTTCTGGTCGGATGTTGTTTTAGTTGTTAGTTAAATAAGCAAAGTTAATAAATGTTTATTATAGCCAAATTAGATTTTAAATTAAGCTTTTTTATGGACTTTCTATGTTAATACGTATTTATTTATACACCACGGACTTCCTGTAAAAGGATTTCTTTGCCCACGGAGACAAAGTACCCAAGGGAAGGAATAACCTATGAAAGAATATGAGGTGGTCACCTTTTTATAATAATGTTTTTTTTTTTAATAGACCACACAATATGTAAACTATAGTGAAAAATTATTGGAAAAAAATTTCATAATGAAAATAACAATTTTTAGCGGATTTCAAAATAGAATTTGAAAAAATCGCTACTGCACTCGGACAGATTCTCTAAGGGAATGTTGGGGAGGCCAGCTTTTCATTATGTTTTGGAATCTCCTGAACACGGTTCTGCAATCTTTATATATATATATATATATATATATATATATATATATATATATATATAAGATATTATCTTGTACATATAAGATAATTTTGCCTGTGAACGGTCATTTAGACTAGGCGCGGGGTCCGCGGTCTCGGTTAGTTAGTTTGAGAAGAAATATGTTTAGGCTGGATGTGAAGATGTCCGTTGTGAAGAGGCCTACGTGAAGGCAAAATTTGTTTTGTATTTTACTGAAGCAAATGTCTGCAGAGGCATTTACATCGGTGGCATCACGATCGTCACCTGGCTGATGACTGTGAGATGTAATCAGTTAGAGGGTCTAAAGACGACTTCCGGTAAAGCCTCTCATGGCTCGGAACGAAGGGGGTGGTGTGACGACCGGTAATGCCACAAGGTGGGTGTCTTCCCCTACGAGGTTGAGATGCGTTCTACCAGACGTAGATCTTAATTGATTTTAATGAAAGGTGGTACAATATTTTAAACCTAGTAGAAATTGAACCCTATTTATTTTTAAAAGAATCAGTTCGCAGGAACTTTTTCAAGGTTTTCATGTTGTAATTGGGAGAGTGACGTGTTAAAAAACCAAGATAAGATATTTATATTATCTTGGAACGCCACCAGATGCGAGCTGGTTTCTCAGTGGTCTTAAAACATTATGTTTGTAATCTAAAACATATTTTTGCGAATATCATTAGTTGCGAGCTGGTTTCACATGATTAAAATTCTACATTTTCTTGAAGACAAGATCAGATTTTTGCGATTATCGTTAGGTGCGAGCTAGTTTTGCTATAGTAGGAATTTCGCGATAAGTACTAGTTTTGCTCGTAATTTAGTTTCGCAATAATCCAAAATGTGATCTAGTATGAAGGAATGGGGTTGGTGTCCAAAAAATCAGTTTTAAAGTTTTAATCATTTTGGGTCAGTTTTGGATCAATTTAAACCTTTTCCTTTTTGTGTGTACGGTTCCAAAATCACACAAATTATGGGTCAGTATCAATATGGGTTGTTGACAAGAAGTAGTGTTAAGCAATTGACGCAGCCACAAGTCAACAAGTATGTGGAAAGGAGGAAGAAAAAACACAAATATACAAACTTAATATATCCAACTCGTAATATGACAAAAGAACACATGGTACGAACATAACATGAAATTCAAAAAAAAACACTGAAAGCAATATTATTTTCAAAAATCATTGCAACAGAACAACATCCTTTCTTTCTTAACTAGAACCGAAAATCTGTCCTGAAGTACGACAGAATTTCTACTTATACTCTGAGGAAAATATTTTTTGAATACCTCTCAACAAAACTGTTAAAATTCTTTCTAAAAATGTTGGGTTTTAGTCTGTAGTTTTATTTAATAAAAATATTCGACTAATAGAGAATATTAAAAGATAATTTTCCAGAGGTAAGGTTATATGTAAACGGTATATTTGAACGCTTTCCTTCTGCATTAGAACCATACACTTGATTTATGATTTAAGCCCTTCTTTAAATATTTATATATCTTTTTTTTTTTATTTTTTTTTTTTACAGAACCTTCCCCTCTGTACGATAACAATCATTACCACGAGGAATGTCTGCGATGCAACTCTTGCGGCCTCAATTTAACGGGCCCGAATCAAAAGAGGGCGCGTCGCTTCAAGAACCACATCCTGTGTGACCTTCACTTCGCCGACGTTGCTCTAATGGAATGCTCCGACTTCATGCAACAATTGCGCAGCTTCAAACCGCAGAGTTTGGGCTGTGCTGTTGCCCGTAGAAAGTCATCCACTACACTTATATTTCCCCTACCTCCGCAAGCTTGTTCAGGTAAGAATTTTTTTAAAAATACATTTGTCTAAGTAATTTATGTTTTTATTGTTATTGTTTTTTAAAACTTTATCTTATATTCGGTTATATAATTTAAATTGCTAACCTATGAGTATATTAAATTTGTTTCGCTTACTTTTGAATAACTTGCTATTCATCTTTAAGAACTTTAAGGCGATTAGAAATGTATACATATAATCATAAAAAAATTTCTGTTGTTTGTGCAATAGAGAACAAATATTTTATTTTTACTTCCGTATCCAAATATGAAAAAGGAAATGAACACAGTTTTAATTATGAACAAATAAAAATATTAGATGTGATGATGTAAATAACGCTAGGAGATTGATACTTTGAATGATTCATATTTTCAAATGTAAAAATTCTATCAACAACAGAACGGATATTAATGGTTTAAGTGTGGTGTATATTCTATTATAATTTAATATATTTTATCTGATTTAAATGGAATGATAAACGATTAATATATAGGATTATATTTTGTAAAAGAATTGCTATTTTGATATAAATATACGATTTATTATTAATCAAATTTCCAGTTTGGCTGAATAATAAGACCAGTCCAATATTGTTTAACATATGATTAAGTAGGTTGTTTTCAGTTACACTTCAGAAAGCTTCGAATTTGAAGCGAAACGTCGTTTTATTTTTTATTTTTTTGTATAATACTATTATAATATTATGAAATGGTTGTGTTACCTAAAGATTTATACAATAAAATATTTGGTACTTTTTCGTTTCTTCCTCCCCAAAAGTTGGCAAGTTTTTCACGTGGAAATAACTCAAACTAGCAGTAAATATTGATAATAACAATAACCAGGTTATATAGATAACCCAATATAACAATTTATATTACAGTAAATTACGGTTATTGGATTTATAATTTACTTTAACCGATCATTTTAACCATTTTAACATAATTTACATATTAAAAATATACGCATTATTGCTTATAATTACAGATATAAATTATAAATATAATCTTTTTTCTTTTTTTTTAACCTCCAGGACCACCGTTAGGCATTGCTTCAGAGGATGAGATGAATGATTTGTAGCTTGTGTAAAAATGCCAGACCTGATCGGGATTCGAACCCGGTACCACCGGATTAAAGGCCGAGACGCGCAACGGAGGCCGGCATATGTATAATCAAAGCAAACTTAACCTACGCTCGCTTCGCTCCCTAACCTCGATTAATTAACAGTTTTGATTATTTAAATAATAAATAATTGTAATAATTAGTGAATTTATTATTTCGCCGTTATTTATTATTTAATTTTACTAGCGTTCAGTATTTACTTTTTTTTACACATTTCAGTATATTTTTTCTTCTCATCTCGTTGGGTCTTTTGTTTTTTGTTTAATATAAGATCTTTAATATCTTAAAAATAAATAGATATTTATCTTTAAAAACATTACAATCTCATTTTATTTTGTGATTATTATTTATAAAAATTAATAATAATTTTCTTCTACATATCTCAGTTGAAATTTAATTTATTGTTTACTTATAATATGGGATTTATTGATCGTATAATTTCTGTTTTTTGCTTCTTTTTTCTTTTTATTGTTTTTACTTGAGTGACTAATTTTAATTTATACATAATTTGTTAATTTGTTTAGTTTTTTTTTTTAATTATCTCGTATTTTATTTTTTGTGTGAATAGACCAACAAATGATGCCGCAAATATCATTGTTTAGTCTTTTTCATTCTTTCGCCCCATAATTTCTTCATGTGTACGGATTTGATTTTTTTATCTTCTTCGAGCCATTTCCTACAACTGGGTTTTTTCTTTTCTATAGGTATTTTCAAATTATACAAGAACTTTCTAAAATCATTTATTTATTTTGAACTTAAAGTTTTTATTTTTTTGAAGGTCGTAAATACCATTAAAATTTTATTTTTTTCTATTTATTTCATTATAATTGTTTTTATTCAATCTTAATTTATTATTATTATTACCATTATTATTTTTTGGTTGTATTTTGCGTGTTTTATTACATCTTGTTCATGTGTAGCTAGACTGGTTCAGCTTATAAACATAATTAAGCCCTTCCTTTCTTATCAGCTAATTAAGGCATTAAATAAATCAACCGATCTCTTAACAGTCCTCTGTATTTACTCTTTTCTATTTTTAAATTATATTAAGTGTGGATTATGGTTAGTATCATCTAACATCTCAGACGTGGTCTTCCAGAGTGGTTTCTCGAGTTATAATTAACTGTTTCTAATTGCTGTATTATTATTTGCTTAAAAGTTATTTGAAAAAATGCAGTAAAATTTAGTAAATATTTTACCCATTTAATAATTTTTTTTTTTGTTTCCTTATGAAATATATGATTGTTAGAAGTAGTAAATTATACAGTACTTGAAGAAGTATTTGCAATTTCCCCCGGACGACATTATTGATTGGTCACGTCTGAACTACACAATTGTCAGTCTACTGTTTAATATAGCTCCCGATATAAAAGTTATTTCTGACTATATTTTTGGATGCTTACGATTTCTTCGTTTCCAATAAATTCTTAAAGGTTGTAATTTTACATAAATATATTTTAATTTCCAGATTTGTTTTAAAATTCATTTCTTTTTTAAAAATAAATAAATATACTTTAAATGAGTAGGTTTTTTTAATAATATTGTCCGTAATTGTAGTCTTGTAAAATATTTTTATCATTCTGCTAATATAATTTTGAGTTAATTCTTAATGATATGAATAAAAAATCGGTTTCTATATCCTGTTTCATGAAAGATGATAATCGAGTCTAGAACCACGTGCCTAAAGCGGAAATTTGCAAAAATTATACATGGCTCAGTCCTTATTTATTAGTTTAATTTAATACTGTACAATAGTTAATTTAAATATAATTATTTTTGTTCTTTGCTAGTGATAATAATGAATAATTAATTATATTTGATTTTTAATGTACTTTTCATAAAGAATCTTAAAGACCGCAGAATACACAATTTCATGCATAAAATATTTCACAAGATATTTTTCCTAGAAATTTATCAATTTTAACGGTTATTAGAAATATTAACGTCACCTTTTTCAAAACGTATAATAAAACAGTTCAAATTCTAAAAAAATCTTTGTTTGTATAAAGGAACGAATAGGATTTTGAATGACTATTAATGGATTGAATAGATTCGAGTGAGTGAAAAAAAGGAACAAAAACCAGTAAAAGTCAGTAATAAGCTTTTGGTCCACTGGTCCGGGTATACAATTGCAGAGTAGGCAAATGATATAAATAATATATGTGTGTGTATATATATTAAAAACCGTTAAACATAAATATATAAAATTCGTCTAATTTTTTTTGTAATATTTGCTGAGTACTATCTCACAGATTTCTGCTTGTTCAGAACAGGATTTTTATGAAAAATTTATTTCAGAAATAACAGAAAAAGTTGTTTGTTTCAGTCTTTGAAAATAAATGATATATTTAAAACCAAATTATCTTAACTATTGAGGTAAGAATTACTTATCTCATTTTTAAACTTTTAATATGTATTCAATTAATCTTTCATTAAAAAACTTTTGCTAAGTGGAATTAGAGATCCATACAAAATATTCAATGAAGATTTTAGGAAAAGAAAAAGAAGTTTTTAATTAATTTTAACAAAATGATTAATAAATGCTTCAAAGACTCAATTCGTCAAATTATTTATTAATAATTAATTGTTTTAATATTTTTTTCTTCTATTTAATTTTGTTGGGCGAATTTTCCACTAACACCTATCGTCAAAACTTATAATCATAATATAGTATAACTAATAAAATAAATATAATTTTTTTTTTACCGCTTGAGAGCAATCGGTAACCGCCTAGAAGACTTTACTTCGGTGGGCCCGAAATGACGTGGTTGAAGACTAGTCCCGTTAGTGCAGCTTGAAGCTGATCTCCCAACAGGGTCCCTCTTGGATCATTGAGACATCACGACATCCCTCCCGGTTGCCTTGATGACTCTCCCTCCAGGGTCCTCAATGCGTCATCAGAACGTCCTGATCCAGCTATCTGATGGACCCGAACGCCCTCAGCAAAGAGACTGACTCCCTGGCCTTTTTTTTTTTACAATTACAAGTTTTAAATTTGACCAGTAATGTTCACTTTATAACAAAATGATATTATTTAACGATTTTAAATGTTTTATTAATTTAATAGCCGGTCGGGTGAGTTCCGACCGTCTATTAAGAGGGCTCTGCCCTCTGGACCCCCGCGGCCAGAGGGGGGAAACAACCAATTGTTTGACATTCTCGTCTAGTCAGGACCCCCCATTGTTCGTTACCTTCTCGTTGTAAGATTAATACCGATAAGAAACAATTAAGGTTTGCAGATTTTATAGAAAGCTGAACAATTTTAATTATAAAAGACAGAATAGTAGTAATTATGGTAACTAAAATACATAGAACTTTGACGAGGAAAATTCCACAACCTATTGCAGTTGCCGTGGTGACAGAAATATAAGAATAAATTAAACGTATTAATCGTTTTTTCTTTAATGAATATTTTTAATTCACAATCTAGTAATATCTAATTATTATAGTCAAATTGGGAAAACTGGCAATCATTTTCGAAATATTTTTACCTTTCTTCACTCTTTTGAAGGTCAAATTTCGACAAATTTAAAAATCGGATTTTAGATATTTAAGTGAAAATTACATATACCAAAAATCAAGTTGATAACTTCATTTTTTACCTAGAAATTAAAAAAAATTGCCGGATGTAAAAAAAATTCAAAATTCATTTTAACCTTTTAAAGTTTGAATTTAAAAAATTTAGAATTTAGTTTTCATTTAGAATGCGTAATTTTCATGTGAACATCAATCACATGAAAATTAAGCACACCAAAAATCAATTGATATCTTCCTTCTTTAACGAGAAATTAAAAAAAGTAGTAAATCTCATTTTTTTCTCCATTTTAACCCTTTGAACTCGGAATTACAAAAAAAAAAATGTTTTCTTATTGTACACTTACACCGTATAAGACAAACGTATATACAAATTTTCAGCAATTTATCTTCAGTAGTTTTTGCTGGACGTTTACAATTATTACCTTGAAGTAATGATTGTAATTATTACAATAATTACTTAAAGATAATCCGATAAATGTTATATCACTTAAAAGATAAAAAATATATAATTATTATAAATTTAAAGCAAAAAACATCCATAGTCATTTCGTTTGTTATAGCGATCAATATTTCATTCTATTTCACCAAAAGGAGAAATTACTTACTTATCATTCTTAAGAAGGAAGTCTACCTTCTAAATCTTAAAAACATTGTTTTAGTGAAATTTTTTGCGAGAATTAATCTCTATTTATTTCTGAACAATTAGCTGTAATTTTTTTTACTCGTACGTTGTATCTAAGTTACAAAAAGAATAAATAAACATATGTCATGAAGCAGTTTGACGCGAAAAACAAAAAAATGAGTTTATTTTTCAAATGCCTGTTACTTGGAAACTACGAAGATAAAAAGACGATTAAAATAAATTTGGATTACACCTAAAGCATGCAAGACATGCAAAACATTTAGTTCCAATTAAAGGTTTTCTGAAAACGAGTTACTAAGACGTTGTCTCCAAGGACAAACACACAATGCAAACGAAAGCCTAAATAATTGTATTTGGAGACATTGCGCAACAAAACGTGAAGCGCTTCAAAAAAACTAGTTGAAATGGTTGCAGCTCAAGGAGTGTAATTTTGGATGCAATAGTGTTTTAAATTCTACGGAAAGAGTTGGCATATCTCTGGGAAAGATTTTACGTCGGAGGAAAGACAAATGACGAAAGCGTAAATTGTTGAACCTGACTGAAGAATTACAAAAGAGAAGAATAAGGATGAAGCATCATAAAATTATCGAAGGATAAAAGATAAAAGAAGATGAGCGCCTCGCACATGGAGGAGGCGCCCCATGTGCGCCTGCTTGACTAAAACTAGTCAATATGGCAAGTGAAAATTTAATACAATCTTCAAACAGCGTTTTTCGCAAATTTTGTTTTTTTTCATGTAGTGTATTGCTAGGAAGAATATATCTTTAGAACCGTGATAGCTAGAGCTGTATTTTTATTTTTTTCAGCTTGCTCACAAATATTCATTCTTTAGTGTGATAAGAGTCAGATTTGTTATTTGCTTTTTTTAGAATTCTAAAAGAAAGCAAAATGAAAAAAGATTCAGGATTTTTTTATTTAAAAATTAAAAAATTATCTGTTTCTTAGCAACAATATTTTTTAAAACGCTTTTTAAAATCATAGAACTTAGTTTTCTCTTTAATTTGACACTAGTTTGAATAAAATATCTCTTAACAATAACGAAGAAATATTCCTCCTGGTAAAGCACTATTTTTCTACGTCATCCCCCCTATTTTAGAAGATCGGATGAATATTTCTGAAAGGTTTTTATTTCTTTCTAATGCTTATTAAACAAATAATTTATTGTGGTAAAAAACCCATTGCTGTAACAGAACGGTAAAAAAAATCCCTTTCGGCACGTCAGAAGACAGAAGTAAATTTCACCGGTGCTAAGTAGGGGGATAAAAAAGATTTCCACCTTAAAGTTAAGAAAGACTTCAAATTTAATCAATACGACAAGAGTTGCATGTGAAAAAACTTACACATAATTAGTTTACGACAAGCCTCATCTTCTTAAAACTCCAGCAACATTTTGGTCATCCTTTCCCGTAAAGGTTCGTCATATAAAAAATTGTTTCAGACAAAAGTTACAGTTAATGTTTAGCGGACTAACGACCATTTTAAACCTATTTGATACTGTGCCTATTAAGGGAGGTATGAATTTTTTGTCTTCGAAACCCCATTTTTTCCATCCCCTGGGCCAGTGGATGGTAATATCAATAACCTTTACTTAGATAAGTTTTAGGCCCTAATTCAGAGAATAGTAGAAACTTTAAAGTAATTTGATATTTTACATAATATGAAAATTATAGCGATATTTTGTTTTTTTTGAAAAAGCTCTCCGATGGTCCGATTTTGCCCATTAACGAAGTCGACCAAGATTTTGGGTCTGTATATCTTACGTATCAATTTGAATGGCGCAAAATTATGGCATTGTCGTGTCCACAAGGATGTGAAATATATATTTGAATATATATAAACTTTTGAACTGACGGTGGTTTTGGGGTCTGGGAGATGTGATACGCAAAGGTATGTCGAAATTTTCCGAAAGTCGAATCACGATACCCATTACAATAGATAGCTTTCTTATGAAATCTACCTAAAACTTGTTCTGAAGTTAGACTCCCCCCTTAAATTATGTACATCAGATATATTTACTCTATAAATAATAACCTCTTACTATGCACTATAATGAGACTAAATATAAAAAAACAACACAGAAAATTTTAATTGGGAAACGTAAACAACGCTTTGTAATTCATCTGATAATCTAGAAAATTATAGAACCGTATTCAACATACTTTTTATTAATTTCAACAATAAATTTAACCAATAAAGAAGTCCAATAAAATAGTTAGCTTGGTAATTAATACACTCCTGTTGTATTTCATTATGGATTTTAAAAGTGACGCCTAATCTATAAGCGGGTTGCGGCTCGTTGAGAAAAATTACTTGTTTGCGTACACTCGGACATAGATTTGAATTTGTTATTATTATATTTTTACGTAATTGATAAATGAAATTATGTGAAATGATTTTAAGTACTGTTACGAACTTAAAATTCGTATAATTTAGTGGTAAATTTTCTACATTAGAAACATTAGAGACTGTTTCTAACTGTTATGTATTTTACGTATTGTCTAATTAGTAAGTCAATAATAGACGATTTAAATTGTATAAATTATATAAATAAGACTCGAAGTTGGATCGTATACACGTAAGAAATTCTGATATTTATATCCACTTTAATGTCGTCACCATAAAAAAATACTTTAATATATACATAAACATAAACGCGAAGACTGTTTACGTAAACGTAACCAGAAATTTACGACATAAAACATAAAATTGATAGTGAATATATATTTTACTACATTTTCTAAGCTTTACACATCTTTAGTACCATTTTTACCTTCTACATTTCTTATATTTTATGCTCACATTAATGTTTACATTATAAGAGTTAACATGGAATAGCTTATCTAACTACTTAGAGAAATTTTATGTTTATACTCACTTAAGACAAAATTATAATTTTTCATTTTTACCTCACTACTCCTGGAAGAGTATAAATTATTTAGGTTATATGTTCGTTTCTTTACGACCCTTTAATTTTAGAATAAATAAACCAATTTTTATGAAATATTTATAAAAAGATTTGAATCAATCCATCGAGTAGCAGTTATGATTGTTTTAAGTATTTGAAGAAAATAGAATGGCACCGTTTTGTTGACAAATGAAGTTCTGTGTTTCGTATTGCAATTGAAGAAAGAGCCTTAGTTGTAGCATATCAAGATAGTTCATTCAAAACACAGTTGTTTCCGCGAAAAAGAACGGCCTATAAATTTGCAGTCGGAATACGGCAAGAAAGGTTTCTGTTTTGAGGGATCTTGTTCACATTGCAATATTTCGGGAGGATTCTTTTATATCCCCAGATGCGCACATTATGAGTGCGTATTTCCATTGCCTACTTCCATTAACATGAAATGTTGATCGGTCACTGAATACGACACGATAAAAAAAGTCTTCATCGTCACAGAGCATCATTTCGTTTGGAAAGCTTGCACGCAAACTGTAATCTATAGGTTTTAGAGCTTGCACAGCTAAAACTATTTGAATTGTTCTTTCATTTCAAGTATAATTAATGAATGTTTGTGAAACTTGTGAAATATTACGTAGTTTTAAAACTCCGATATTAATTATGAAACTTGTGAAAGACATGATATTTTGTTCCAATCCAACTGATTTGGATTACAAATCGATTCAGAACAATAACTATTTTTAATAAATCGTGGCAATAATTTTCTGGAAAAATCTGTCATAATTGATTAAACACTGAGATTCAAAAAGAACACAAGAATAACATTTAAATGCACCTACTAAATTTGGTTGGTGTACTAAATGTGTAAAAATAAAAAAGATTTTTCCTATTTTTTTATTAGTAATTGTTGACACTGATTTTTATCCCGTGTAGTATTGAATATTTCCGACTTTCATTTATTTTAATATATTTACTATAAATCACAAAGTTATAAATTGGGAAATAAAGATACATAATAGGATATTCAAAAAATAAAACAGATGATGTTATGCCACTATTATTAATTGTGTGTGCATGCGAAATGCACGCGAGCAGGTTTCTTATATTTTATTTAAATAAAACTTTTTCGAATAAGAACTACTGAATATTATTATGCCTGTCCAGATGGTAGCAATTTTTGATTTTTGAATTTCAAATCTATCATCTGTTATAATCTTAATTATGAAGCGATACATCATAAGACCTTTTGGTGTCATTAAAACTTATTACGGAAATTCGCGTCATGTGGAAAGAATATTTTTAAACTTCATTACGTTTTCGGTCCGCGTAATCACCATCTGTTCACAGTATACAATGTAGCTTCTAGGAGAGCAGTTATGAAAAAAATATACGAACACCTGAGCTTCTCGATTAGTTGAAGATATTGCCACAATTTTTGAAAGAAAGTGTATCCAATCCAAAAAGTCATTTATTCATCATTCATAGTGATAAGGTTTTAAATTCGTAATGAAAAGGTTTCATTACGAATTTTAAACAAATATTTCGCGCGCGTTTTAGATTCAGTTGTCATAGGAATTGAACCCATTAGACCACAGATAGCACCGTCGGGTAGATTGCATAGTTTTAAAAAATAATAATATCCGGTGACAAAGGTCACGTATATCTTAATAAGTAGGTTAACGAATCAAATCGTCACATCTGGGGCAGTAAGAAATAAACTTCAAAAGAAATGCGTGAACAGGGAATTCATTTGTAATAAGGCACTGTTTGGAACGGTTTATGGAGTAGAAAATTTATTGGGTCCTACATTTATTTAAAAATAAGCGCTGTCAGTGGTCGGTAAACGCTACCGCACATGATAAATTCTTTCGTGAAGCCAAAATCGATTGATATGGACCTTTATAAAATTATTTGAACAACAAGACTATCAGACAAAATTGTCGTTCTTGTTATCAACACTTGTTTTGTTGGTATTAGGATAGCTGCTTTGTTGTTTACTGACAATCAAATAATCATTTGAGTGTATAATATAATTGAAGTTAGATATAGGAAAACTTTTTGTGCGAAACCTTAGGTGTTAGGGCAGGCGCGGTAATTGCATTTCCGTGAATCGGTTAATTTGATATTTGAGGATTGTGGTTGGAAGAGGCCGTACGAAGACGTAATAGGTTGAGTAAATACACCGATGGAAGATGGAAATATCTTACCAGGCATTTGCATCGGTCGCTTCCTGACAGAGGCCAGACTGATGACAGTGTTGTGTTATCAAGTTTAAAGGGTCTAAAAGACGACTTCCAGTAAAGCTCATCAGGATTAGGAACGGAATGGGTGGCGTAGCGTGCCGGATCATTACAAGGCGGATGTCTTCTCCTACGGGGTCAGGATTTACTCTATAGACAATGAAAGGAAGATTATATTCAATGGGAGAACTTTTTCTAGAGTCAATGATGTTAATTAGCCTCAAAAATCAAGCGATTTGAAACCATCAGATTATTTTGTATGGAATTATGTGAAAATTTAGCTTTATGTCAGTTCACAGCATATCTTTTAGCTCATAGACGAGATTCGATTACTAATCCGTTAAACTGTATTATAATTATATTCGGATATTGATAGCGTCTATAAATGGATATACTGTGTGCATAAAAGTTTACAGTTTATATTGCCGATATTACTTTTCATACACATTTGTGATCGATCGTATATTTAGTTAAAATAAATATGTTTAAAATTCTTTAAAACGTTTAATTTTTAAAAAAATCTATAAAAGGTAGTCCTTTCCTGAAATGTTAATAGATATTTTATTTATTTGTATTACAAGCCATTACTAAAGGGTTGAGACCTGAAATAAGATACTATTAACACAAAATAAAGCACGGCCATTCACAAAAAAGAATAACCGTATAAGGTAATTTAGGCAGATCTTTTTATTAAGTTGAATAAATAATATTTGCATTTTGGTAACAAATATTCAACATTACAAGTGACACTTTAATTCACCGGAAGAACTAACTTAGGAAATGTAACTTTTGAGCAAAAATGATTTACATTCGTCGTCGCAACCATAAAATAAACTGAGACGGATAACGTAAAACAACAAACTTACTTACTTCTTTCCTTAGGGAACAATGCATTACATTAAAGCTGTCGCTATTCGCTAACGGAAAGAATTACATAAACTTTATTAGAAATAGTTGTTAAAATATTAAAAAAATTAATTTTTAAAATTTGAAAATAGAAAATATTAAAGTGAAAAGGTAATTTAAAATAAATTTTAATTCACTGTAAATTTATTAAAGAAAAAGTTAGTAACTGATATTTACAAAAAAAGAAAAGAAAAAATACGACTTGTAATAAATGTAATCAATAAATATGATTTACATGTTGATTTTAAAATATTTTAGAAATTTTGAGGTTAACATTTTCTTCTGTGTCCTCTGAGTCACTGTGTGAATTTCATTTTCAATTGAGATTTTTTAAACCGAATTAAAAAAAGGATATTTTCAATTCCGAGTCTTATATATTATTTCTATATTTTTTCTTACGGTTATACTCTTTCAAATGCATTGATTTCAGTGATTCTTTTTTTTTCTGGTGAAATCTTTTCTTGCAGTAAGTTTCTTCTAGAAATTTAACTGGAATATTTCATAAACGAAACTTATGTTTGAAGTAGTCCGATTTCATTATAATATTCCGAGTGTTTTTGCCTGAAAATTCAATAAAATTAGTTGAAAATTTTTTACTAAAAAATAAATAAATTAATTTTTTTTTCTAGACTTTTTAAGCTTAGGCTCGTAACGATCCTTTATACCGTTTTTTGTATTAATTTTCTTGCATTAAAGTTGACTTTCAATCACCTCACGCTTCGTACAACCAAATAAAAATAAACTATTATTAATGACTGATCTTTGCAGGAAATGAGATACGCTAAATCACTGATTCTCAAACTTTTTCCACCACCGACCGTATTGAGAATCAAAGATTTTCTAGCGCCCGCAACATTTTTAAACTTGTCATCGGTTAAAAATAATAATTGCAATTGGTGTTTTTAAACAATGCATATTTTATTTTTGAGTAACGACTTACATTTTAAATGAGAGCAATTTCTCACCGATTTTTTTTTAATTTGATGATTTTTGAAGTCTGAAGTATACTGTCAAAAAGTAGAATATTCAAGCTTTAATTTTTTTCTAATCGTCTCTCTAGGCCTCTTCGTTGCAAAGTTGAAGCAGTTTGAATACAATCATTTCTTATCATAAAATATAGATTTTCCTTTATTCTTTTGTACTAGTGTAGTAGGTATTTAATATTAGTTTAAAATATCAGGAAAACATAATTTTTGCCCTATTTTTTTAATCAGCTATCGCCTTTCTAAACCGTCTTAACGCCGCCAATTTTCTGTGGGCGCTTCTACCGCCTCCCCTGAAGACCTCCAGTGCCCACAATGCAGCGTTATCACCCACTTTGAGAACTAATGTTGTAAACCATTACCAAACGTACCAGCCAACATACTTGTACTACCTCCCCCGTTTCGTTGGTGGACAGGCTCAATAATACCTTTATATTATAACTAATATTATAATTATTAGGGATGGAATATTAATAAAAGTGTGTAAAATTGGTATTAAGAAAGCAGTTTTTCTTATAAAAAGGACACCTTTAAAAAAAGTATACTTTTTATTCTATAAAAAAATAAGATTCCTTGTATTAGTTTTCTATTTGTGTCTACGACATATGAAAAAGCATCTGAATTACAAATGGTTCTAGTCAAATTTTTTTTCTGAAAGTTGTGATGTTAGTTGTTAGGTTCAGTTCTTGACCCGCTGGGTTGGTCTAGTAGTGAACGCGTCTTCGCAAATCAGCTGATTTCGAAGTCGAGAGTTCCAACGTTCAAATTCTAGTAAACGCGGTTACTTTTATTTGGATTTGAATACTAGATCTTGGATACCGGTATCCTTTGGTGGGTTGGTTTCAATTAACCACACATCTCAGAAATGGTCGTCCTGAGACTGTACAAGACTACACTTCACTTACATTCGTACATATCATTCTCATTCATTCATCCTCTGAAGTAATACCTGACTGTGATTCCCGGAGGCTGAACAGGAAAAAACAAGCGTCAGTCCTCGAGATAACTAGAGTGAAGGTATTGCGTATCGTAGGTGTTGCGTATATTAAATCCGTTTCTTTAAGGAAAAGATGGGAAACTACTTCAATCTTTGCATTTTCTAGAAATTTTGAAATATAATGCGTGTTATTTTTGAAAATGATTATACCGTTGAGGCGTACTGGGTCACGTGTAGGATCTACAACCGTATCCAACTTACAGAAATGCTTAAAGGAATTTTGTACTCGTAAAGGCTCCACGTAATGAATATGTGTTATCGAAACTGCTAGAAGAATTTAGCTTCCAGAAATATGTGATTACTGTAAACTGAAATTTTTACCTTTCGAATAAAGATACCGAAGTATTTTAATTTAAATCCTGGGATCAAATCCTTGCTTTTATGTTTACAGGTATTGTATAATGCTTCTTCAAGTAATAAAGTTCTGCAACTAGAATATTTTTGGAATCATGCAAATACAGATGGCAAAATGACGAAGTTCATTGTACATCACAATACCGTATAATAGTGGTCATTCGCCTCAAAACTCAAAGTAGTTCGCGAACATTCTTCTATGAATGGCACCCGCACCGTCGTCTAGTATTCCTACTCCTGCTGTACGCTAAGTGAGGTGAAGGTTTGCCCCTGTCTTTGTCAACCAAACTGTCGGCTGGCTTATGCGGGATGGGCGAGCGGAGTTTGTTGTACTGTCTAACCAGACGACATCATCCGATTACAAAAAACGTGACACATTTATATATAAAATGCAAACACAAGATAGTACAAGTACAATAAACACAGCAATTGAC
This sequence comes from Lycorma delicatula, assembly GCF_047948215.1. Taxonomy (NCBI): domain Eukaryota; kingdom Metazoa; phylum Arthropoda; class Insecta; order Hemiptera; family Fulgoridae; genus Lycorma; species Lycorma delicatula. The sequence goes on along the minus strand of NC_134464.1, from coordinate 32,093,499 downwards.
AAGGGGCAAATTTTCAGTTCATGTATTGTACCTAGTATACTAATGATAAACCAGTGTAGATTTTAAATATTAATATAAATGTCAACTATGTATGAAAGCCGAGCTTTGTGCATTTATTTCTACGTAATTAAGTAGTGTTTTGCTAACCTAACTCTACTAAAATTAGTTGAGAAACTTCTTGTTAAACGCTACTAAGTGCTTACGCGTTCCTAAATTACGAGCATATAAAACATAATAACACGGCGGTTTTCACTTGTTCATTTTAAAAGGTTTACTAGACTCCCAAATTTGTGTAGCTCTGTTATAACGTAAATTAAACTTAAAACTTCGCCAATTTTGACAATAAGTTAATAAGTCAATTTTTTCTAATAAAAGCATTCTTACTTCATGAAAAACGATTTTTAAATGATAAGAGATATTTGGGGCCTTGCAAAACATGGTTTTGCTTTTGAATATGTTTATATAGAACCTTCTTAACATAATAAATCTCAAAATCATTTATTACTCCCTGGAATTTAAATGATTAAATGATTCCACGATCTTTCGATTACTAAATATGAATAATTTACAATCCACTATACCGTTCAGTATATTAAATTAGTTTTTATCTTACTTTATAATATAGGTCAAGAAAATAAAGAATAGAAACGAAGATTAATTCAGATGGCAGTTTAAGAAAATACATACGAGTATAATACTTGATGTTATAAATTTTCTTCCGTTTCAATGATATATTATGTAAAATTTTCTAAGATTCTTTATGGAACTTGGAATCGTATAAAATAACAATCATATAAATCTATAATACATACGATTTATATTTTATATATGTAGTTCGATTATTTTCTTTTCACAGTAAGAAAATAAAAGATCCCCTACAATTCTTTTGTCAGTTTAAATTATTTTCCTTTTCCAGTGATAGAATTATCGTTGGAATACTTGAAGTGTAGAAATACTGTGAAGAAAAATGTTTATAAAATGAATAACAGTATTTTTTTTAAATATAAAAAAAATTAATTGCATAGACTATGGTAATTAACATTCAGAAATAGGATTTAAGAAATCCTGAGAAAATTTATAAATGCTAGTAATAGTAATTTAAATTAATAGTAAGTGCTAGTAATACTAGTAATTATAATTGATATAAAAGGTCATATTTTAATATTTGGGTACGTATTAGCAATTTCAAGTTTTTTTTTTAAATCATCTTCGGTAAATTCAAATTAGTAATCTTGTATGTTTTTTTTAAATGACGTTTTAAGTTATTTTTTAAATTTAAAAAAAATTTTATGGTGATCGTTTTTTTAAAGCCGAAATAAACAAGCTTTTTGTAAAACAGAAAATAATTTAGGAAATATTTTACAACTGAAAATAAAGAGAGACAAAAGTTTATAAGAACATGAATAAGGAAACGCTTCGTTTTCTAGTCATAACTTGAAAAAAATGTTATGCCGACTTTTATTCTAGGAGTAAATTGAAGCCGTATTGAAATTATTTGAATTTAAATCTATAAATATGATAATTTTTAGCCTGAAAAAATGAATAAAATAGATCCAGAACAGAACTTTAACAATTTTTGAGAATGTTATTATAAAAAAAAAAATAATAAATTTGTGTCGCAAAACACGATTTTTTTAGATTTATTGTACGAGTGTTTTAACTTTGTTAGTCAGTAAACAAATATAATTTTCAAGAAAGATTTGTAGAAAATGTAATTATAAGAGAATTTATAAAAGTTTACTCATCAACTGAGATTGAAAAACTAAAAAAATTTTGCTTTTAATAAAAAGAAAACAGACTGGCAGAAAAATACTACATTATAATTTTAAACCAAAGCAAGAACCATTTCAGCTCTGAAAAAATTTACAAATAAAATCAAGTGTTCAAAATAAATAAAAACTAATTACGATATTAGTCGTATTTCCTTTCCTTAATCGTATTATCCTTTTTAATTTTAATTCCCCCTGCCCCCCAAATAGTTCAATATGTTCGATCATTTATTTATTTGAGTTTGTTTCATATTTTTCTGTTTTTCCTATCTGCCAGTCACATTTCATATTAGTAACACTTCATATTTCTGATATCTCTTTCCCTAGTTCTTCAGAAAGTCCATTTGTGTTGTTTTTGCGTTGTAGCGCTTCTTGGAATCTTTTATTTTCATCGTTTAATATTCACTTTAAAATTTATCTCTCTCTCTCTCTCTCTCTCTCTCTCTCTCTCTCTCTCTCTCGCCCTCTCTCTCTCTCTCTCTCTATCTATCTATCTACTATCTATCTATCTACCTCTCTCTTTCTAGATTTTCTTGGACTTATAAGAACAATTTGCCTCTTGTTCTTTAGAAGAAATCTAAAATTAGTTTTGTCGACCTGCTAATTCAATCTAAATAAATAGGAGTAAAATGCAATTCGTTTTTTCCTTTCGTGTCTGACAGTTTTTCAATTTTAGTATAAAGTTTGTTATTTGGAATTAATTTTACCTAATTATAAAAATTTAGAACCTAATTTTTTCTTATAATTTTCCTTTCTTTTTTTTCTACATTTTCTAGCACACCTTTGTTGCTACACAGAATTTATCACAGTTTTATAGTGACGAAATTTTTATTTCCATGATGATGTTTTAATTTTAATTTGTTCTATAAAAACAAAATTAAGAAATGAAAATGCACTATTTGGAAATATTTTTTGAAAAAATAAATTCAAAAATATTTCGTGTTGTAAGTTTGCATAATTAACATCTGATTAATTTGACTCCTAGGTCACGTAAACTAGGAGTGTTTTACAATAATTTTTCAGACATCACTTGAGATGTAGTTGCAGGATCTGTTTTACTTTATTTTTCAGGTCAAAAACCGTAGGTAAAACCTTCATTTTCCGCTTTATTAAATTTCCATGAATTCATTTTACCCTTGAGCCTAAATCTAAACGAAATTTTTCGCAAATTATAATTCGAAAACGAAACGTTTTTGGACCCATATTTATATGAACGTTTTTCTATTTGTAGAATATTTTATTACATTATTTTTTCTTCTGAGACCTTGTATATATTCTACAATCCCAAAATATATCTATTAGTACACATACAAAACGTGTGTGGGTAATGCGTATATTTTGGGATTTTTAAAATATATACCTAGTGGTTATATTTATTAAACTTAAATATTTAAAAAGCTTGCGATTGGATAAAATTATAAATAATTTTATTCTTCTTTTTTAAATGGGTACAGTGTTCCAACTAATTTCCAAATTCAAATACGAAGATACTCTCTTAATATTTTGGGAGACATCAGTCTAAATAATAAAAACAAAGAATGCAATAAGGTGATAATAGCACCATACTAGATCAGAAAAAGCTGCATTAAGTACCTAAAAATTGCACCTAATTTGGTCTAAGTAGTACAGCGGAAAGTTTACGGTAAGGTAAACAAGGAAGTACATTCATTATCCACTCTCATGTTAAAGATCTGCAACGCGCCCGAAAAGGTTCGCACAGTCAGTTTAGACTGTAGTGTTTTGTACATACTTTCGCGCGTATATCAGATTTACATATATGTATAAATCGTTGTAATGTTTGTAAGTATTATATATATATATATATATATATATATATATATATATATATATATATATAATACTGTATATTATTATTTATAATTCGGTGGGGATTTAGCCATGACCCCCACCGTGTTGGATAACCCTCATTCTTGTGAGAATAATACTGATAAATAACGATCCATGCCTGTTCAGTTTATAAAAACTATCAGTGAGTTGTAATTTCTTCAAAGCAACAGTTTAGTCAGCACAGTACTTGAAACGTTTGAAGTGTGCGGGTTTCAGAGAATAGTCGGAGCCCACATTAAAAATAGAAGTTATAGCTAGATTGGTAAAAGTATTTTTCGCAGTTCTTCAAGTATTAACTGACAAGCACCACGAGGAGGTAACCGTACTTATTTTCTCTTTTTTTATAATTTTATATTTTTTTGGTTAATGTAAGTTTAGGTTTTTTGGTTGCGATTGGCAGGTTCAGCCAATCGCGTCGCACAAACAGTAACAGCAGTGGGGCTGTGTTGAATGCGCCACCGTGTCGTATACCGTCGCATCTTTAAAGCTAATTTTATTCAGAACTGAGAGTTATCAAATAAGACAAATAATTTTTAATGCTATATTTTATAAAACTATATGTTATAAAAACTTTTTATAGAAAATTTAATCTTAAATCACTGCAAGAGGTTTTTGAATTCGATTTGACCAACGATTTAGACATAGTAAAGTTGAATGGCAAGAAAGAACATAATCCGGTTGTTACCTGTACCGCAAATCATTAAATCAGCCCACCATCTTGAAAAGTGAAACATTTCGTAACGGCAATATCCCATGTTCTTTCCAGGTATAAAACCTATAAAATAGAAATAAATAAAATTATTCAATCCAACTTACAAGCAATTAAAATATAAAATCTCAAGATCTTTCGGTTCTTAAACCAGGATTCGTCAGGAGAATTAAAATATTACAGAATAAAGTCAAGATTATAATAAAATAACAGTCATGACTGTACGGATATTATCAATATACTCAAATGATCTTTTAGTATACTGATAATATTCGTACAATCATGACTGTTACTTTATTAAAATCTTGACTTTATTTTGTAGTATTTTAATGCTCCTGACGATGGTTTAAGAACCGAAAGAGCGTATGATTTTATATTTTAATTGCTGGTAAGTTGGATTTAATAATTTTATTTATTTTTATTTTATTAGATTATATCAGCAAAAACCATGTCAGAAATTTATATAAAACCTATATTTGGATAAGATTTCTGTTCAGTTGGTTGAGTCAGTTTTTGAGAGAATTAGTAACGAACTCACAGAAACCATTAAATTGTTATATATATATATATATACACACACACCTTCTGTTGAGAACTGGTTTCCTTTTTTAAAGATTTTTCTTCTAGTGTTAGTTGAATAAATCTTTTATTCAAATTATTACATAATAATACGTCAATGTAAGGTAAATTATAAAAAAAAAGATTATAAGATAAAAAAAATAATTTTTATTGAAGTCCATATTAATTTTTTAAATAAAAACAAATGAAATAATGTTGCGGTAAATATATTAAGTAAAAAATATTATTACAAAATAATTCACAGTTGCAAAGCCGCTATTGAAAACTATTTTGAGAACGTACTCATACGTGTATTACGTTACGTTGAAGGAATGTAGATAAATCGTTGTTTTGGTTGTTACTGGAAAAACTGAAGTAGAGGTATCGGAGAAGGCAAACGCAGCGATACGAATGGCAGAAGTCTGGATCTCTACTAAAGGCTTAAAACTTTCGCATGGTAAAACAAAATACGTAGTCATGACAAGTCGTAGGAGAATATCTGACATCCTAATTCGAGTAGGGGGTAATCTTGTCCAGCAACAGACTTCAGCCAAATATTTAGGGATCTGGCTTAACAAGAGGAGGAGTTTTACGGCACACGTGAATGAAATACGTAAACGAGCTGAATGCACGGTCAAAAATCTTAGCAGATTACTCGGTAATATGACAGGATCCAGAACTGCGAAGCGTAAGATTTACGCTCACGTAGTTAATTCCATCTTACTTTACGGTATACAAGTCTGGGAAAGAGCTCTGCGTGCCGACAAGAACAGAAGAGCCCTTGAAGGAATTCAACGGCGCATGGGCTTAAGAGTGATATGCGCATATTCTTCAGTGTCCACCGAGGCAGTACTCGTAATTGCAGGAGTTCCTCCGCTTAAACAACTGGCGGAGATGCGAGTGAGTATAGCATGTGGACAACCTTCTAAAGAAGCATATGAAGAGATGCTGCGTAATTGGCAACATCGTTGGGATGTAGCCAACACGGGACGATGGACACATCGTTTGATACCTTTGATCCGACCATGGATAGAAAGGAAGTTCGGGGACATAAATTACTGGATAACGCAATTTTTTACAGGGCATGGGTCGTTCAGGTTCTATTTATGTGCGAGACTAAGGGTAGATAACAACTGTCCTTACTGTGGGGCTTATGATTCCCCTGAACATGTAGTATTTGAATGTAACCGTTGGACTGAAAGCAGGCAATCCTGTGTAAGACGTATAGGGCCATTATCTACGAAGAATGTGGTGGATAAAATGCTACTTAACGAGGATAACTTTAATGTGATCTCGTCGTTTATAACCGCAGTTATAAAGAAGAAAGATGAGGAAGCTCGTCAAGAAGAAACCGCTCGCTGATGACGGCTTGTCGTAGGTGGAATTTCCACCTACGAAATAAAAGATCTAACCGGTGAACTGACCTGCCGTGCCGGACATACAGCCGGCGGGCGGGGAGGCGAGCTAGAGTAAAGGGCACTCCTCTGGCGCGAGTCAAACTTGATTGTAGATCCGTTCCAGGGGAGTAGGTGGGAATATAAAAAAAAAAAAATAAATAAAAATAAATTTTTTTTTTTTTTTTTATACATTTACGAACACGCCTCTGTTTTTGATGAAATATGGAATATATCTTATTTAAAACCTAAGGTATTCGTTACAATAGAAATTATTCTCTGAAACGCATTTCATTCGATTTACGCCCCTTGTAAGTTACGTGAAATAGCATTTTACACGAGTTACGCCCCTCGTAAGTAAATACGAATTTTTGAATGCGGCAAAATGTCGTTATTTTGCACTGTACACGTGTTATTTACATTAATTGCTGAATAAATAATTTGGTGTCAGTTAAATTTAATTAGGAATAGGGTTAGATCTGCTTAACTTGAGCAGAAGTCTTGAATTGTGACTTCATCAGATAAATGACTAAGTTTCTGCCAAATTTATAAATTATTTATAATCCGACCTAACCTAATGTTAACCTTGACCTAAACTCAATTAAATTTCACTCAAAGTTATTTAATCCGTAAATAACGTACGTATATTGTACATTTACCAAAACCCACACTTTAAATAACTTAATTTTATCTTAAGTGAATGCACTCCCGTTCTTAATTTCTGTAAAATCAAATTATTTAGTCCGATAATAAAGTACATTACACTTGTACAGTGCTGAATAACAAAATTTTTGGTAGGCCCTAATTACGGTATATTCCAAATTTTATCAAAATCAGAAGCAGGTTCGTAAATGTAAAAAATTACCTTCTTTTTAATTACTGTTATAATTAAAATGATCAGCAAGATATTATTTTTTTTTAAATCGTTTAATTGCATTTTAAATAAAGGCGGATTTGTGCAAAAATTTCTCAATAAGCAAAACATAGCTTTACAATGATTGAAGTATATATATGACTAGCATCGGTGGCGACTGGACGCTTCAATGGGCTAGTGAAACAAATTTGAATTTTAACTAACCTTTTTGTACTTTCAACACTTTTTCACTTTCTTTTTCATCTTAAATTTGTTTGACGCACACCCGGGGGATAATTCCTTATCCAACAATACGATTTATGGGAAGTTGTGTTGATGGCGTATTGTGCACAGCCGTCGTCTTTCCTTAGCGTATTTTATATATATATATATATATGTGTGTGTGTAGAGAAAGAGAGAGAGCGATTGATGAGAAGATTTTTCAAATGTTTCGGCAATTTATTAAAAATGCAACGGAATTATAATAAGATCTTTTTTCATAAGCCGAAATGTTGAGTTGCACGAAAAGAATTCCTTTATTCTGATAGATATTGTTATTTTTTTCAAAATACGTGACCGCTCTTTTTTAGCCAAGTTTGTTCGTTCATAAATAGTATAAAAACAAGTTTAATATATTTAATTTTCTAAATATTACTCTTCACGATTCATGCTTTACGCACCATATAATGGATCTGACACCCCATTTTTGTATCTTAAAAGCTCGTTCTGATATTTTGAGGAGTCCTTAAGAGATATACTTTATATGGAAATATTTGTAGGTATAATAAATATTTAATTATGATGACAATCTTAGTTTTTTATTAATGAGCTTAATAGAAACAGTAGAGCAAAGCAGTACGATTTGTTAAACATAAAATTAACAATCCGCTAGATTTTTAATAAAATAATGAATGCCGTCTGAACAATACATATAATAGTTAACATCATAACCTTATAACTATTATAACATCATTGTTATAATAGTATAACAATTATTAAATTATTATTTAAACGTAAATGAAAATGGAGTGTTGTACAAGAAATATACATACAAAATAGACTAAAATGGGTTTATGGTAAGTGATCGATAGAATTATTATTATTCCGTTGTTAAAAAACCATTTCTGTGCTTCTACTTCAATTAGTATGCCATTTGTTTTAAAATTCATTACCATTTTTCGTTAAATAATGTTCAGGCTATTCAGATATTTTTTTTTCTAAATTAATACAATTATCTTATAAATATCACCTTCGCAGACTGATATTGCTTTTTCTGTCTACTTTAGTAAAATGAATAAAATAATAATGAAATTTTTACTTATATCAAATTAAAACAATCTGACAATACAGTTGTTCACAGATCATGTTACTACAACACAGTTCCTTCAACTGTGGGCTGTTTCTGATGCACTACTTACACATACAACTTAATGTAAAATATTTATCGTTTTATTTAAATATAATATTTTTTTCGTTTATTTAATTCTAACGAAAGCGATCGCGCATACCGTATTTAATTCGTACAAGGGTGGCGGGACTAGCGGCGAGGATCGGCACTAACTAAAGTAATGTAATTTCACAACTTACATAAAACAAATTTCGTTTGTGCGATCGGCAGACTGGTGTAGCCGCGAGGTTTAATGCGCCAGTACCGAGTCAACCGGACGATCGAGTTCGAAACCCAGCCAGACCGACTTAATTTTTTACACTTAAAAAACTATTCGTTTATTTAATTCTATCGCTCACCTGTGACGTCACTACATAGCAGATGATTACAACAGCTCTACGTCGGTGCAACCAACCTTTGAAATACTTACCAAATTAAATATAATAAATAATTATTATTTAAAGTGTAAAAAATAATTTGGGTGGAAACCCTGTGAAATTTTTAATTTCCCGGTCCAAAAGGACCAGGGCAAAGGAAATTCTCCACAGGGGAAAAGGGAAATTCCAAGGTAGTGGACTGCGAAACTAGTCCTCCATGTGGTGACAGGGGATACTACTGACGCAGTATGCTCACTTAGCCTCTAGTTTAGAGCATTTTTGTGGTAGGGATGAGATTTTGAAAAATGCATTTTATAAATATTGTTACTTTTTTACTGTTAACAAATGTACCTAAGAAAATTATGACCTTAATTAGGCGAAATCACGAGATACTGGGGGTAACTTTGTTCTACAGCCTCATCCCTTTGACCTTAAGTTAAAAATTTAATGGCATCAATGCCTCATATATAGAAGTAATCTAGCCAAGTTTGGTCAAAATCGGTCCAGTAGTTCTGGAGATATAAGATGATTTATAGACCAACACCAAACACACACGTACATTAACATCCGGAAAATTTCCATCCGATTTTTTGGGTTCCTTAAGTGTCAAAACGTGAAGATCCGATGAAAACCGCATATACCTAAATTGGACCGATTATAATACTTTCCCTTCTAGAGCTACATCTCTGCTGTAGCGCTATCTAGACGGATAAGTAAAACATACGCAAAAATTTTATGAATGTTAAATATATTTTCTTATTTTATTCTTTATCGGCAAAAATTCAATCCTTTACAGATTTTTTTTTTTTTTTTTTTTTTTAATTCGTTAACATGGTTTTAGAAGGCAAAAAACGCCTACATATTTCGAAAATTTAACGTGCAACGTTTTTATTTATATTATTTGTTTGGTTATTTATGAAATAAAATAATTATTTTATTTTCATGAAAAAATAAAAATCAGTATAAATTATTACTAGATGGCTGATTTAAGAACCAATTCTTTATTACAGGTTATAATATAACCGTAATTTTATATCGGTTATAATTATAAAGTAAATTAACTAATGTTAACGAACCTTGAATATTTTGTAACATTCCGTACTTAACTTTACAAAATAAGAATTGTGCAAATACACAGTCGGACAAGTGGTGGTAATTCACAACAGACAGGAAAACTGTATTAACATACGATAGTAGAGGTTTAAGGTGTTAAAACATTAAGCTGTTAATGGTCTACGTAATTCCAAGTAAACAAACAGTAGATTAGCGTAGAATGTATGAGATTTTAGTATAAATTTATTTCTTTGTTACAACACATTTACATTGTAAAGAAATAGTAGGATTTTGACATAAAAGAACTTTACTAAAAAAAAATAATCGAATTATGATGTTGCTTTATGTAAAATAAAATAAGTAAATTTAATGATAGAAAATAAAATAATTATGTATATATATATATATATATATATATATATAGTTAATTATAAGTATAAATCGATTATTAAAATGAAAATTACATATTTAAAAAATATATTTTTATAGCCAACATCACCATATATAGTTACTTGTCCTAAATAACATTGCGCAAGGTCCCTTGCCCAGTTTTCGTTTCGATTAAACTTTATTTACTGTTAGATGTTTAAGATCTTGATACCTCCCATTTCCTTTTAGATCTTCTACAATTTTTACTCATTTCCGGTGACTTTTTTTTAACACCTTCTACTGATCCTTCTGGCACTGTTTTAATCAAACCTTCTCCCTTGTTGATTTTTTCTCAACGAATTAACTTTCCGATTCTGAAGTGTTACGATTTAAGTTCTATTCTCGTTAATTTTTCACTTATCCAAACGTTAAATTTTTTTCCGATCTCTTCCATATTCATATTTCAAATACCCCTTCCTTTCTTTTCTCATTGTTCTTGTTTCATATACTTTCACTCAAAATGGATAGTTTACAAGACGTTTCTTCAACTCTTCACACCATCGTAATAATAATAATTTTTTCTGTCTGTTATATTTCCCCTTAAGTTATTATCCTTTTTTTAATTTCTTGTTCATTTTTCCAATCTTCTGTTAACATGGTACGTAAGTATTTTGATACCTGTTCAATTTTTCCTGCTTTTGTAAAGGTATTCACTGGCTTCTTCCTCATTAATCTAGTCTACTAACATTAATTTTCATTCCATATTCTGTTGCAATGCATATTTATTAACTTATGTATATATATATATATATATATATATATATATATATATATACACGACACGTACTTATCTGCTGTCAGATTTCATGAATGCCTTGCAAGCCATTAGTGATATGTACTCTAGAAACCTGTTGTCTGTAATATACAGTATATCATCTCTAAAATGACTCAACGTAGTACAACTGTTAGCTTCTGCTGGATCCCCAATCCGCCTGGAATTTCAGGCAATGACAGCGCCGATTGTGTGTCAAAAGCGGTTGTTCGCAGCCTCCTTTCGCTAATTGAATGATCTTGTCGGTTTTCTGTCGACTGTGGTTCGTTATGAGAGGCAAAATGAATAGAATGCTACCATCCGTAATAAACTTTGACCGGTTAAGGAGCTCTTCATGTAGGAATGTCACCCTGAAGTTCTTCATGTACGAATAACCGTCGTGAGGAATTTATTATTTGCCGTTTGCGAATAGGGGACACTAGCTAGGCTCACTCGTGGATATCTTCTTTTTGTTTACTGTTTACCTCCGGGACCATCGTTACGTATTGCTTCAGAGGATGAGATGACGAAATGAACGACAAGTAGCGTGTGAAAATGCCATGTCTGAACGGAATTCGAATTTGGATGACCTCCGGATGAAAGGCCTAAACGATACCACTCGCGCCTTGGAGGCCGGCCACTCATGGATATCTGATGACTTAGGGCTGATGCACCCGTTTGTCGTCACTTGACTTCCAACCGGTAGTACATCACATACTTTTGGATTGGGTATGTTATGCTGCATTGCGTTTGAGAGGGTAACATACGAGATATCTTTGGCAAAAATGTATCGATATTTCTAATGTTCTAAAATTTGTTAAGGCCGAACATCTGGATTCAGGAATTTGATTAATACCTTAATATGTTTTTGCCTTTTCAAAAAGTTTTATTGTTTTATGTTAGATTTTTAATATTGTTTTTATTTTAGTGGGTTTTAGTTTTTAATTTAATTTTAGTATTTAATGATCATTTATTTACAATGGAAATATTACGTCCGGGCGCTGATGAAGACAGTTCGTTGTGTGCCAAGGGAAAAAGTATATATATAAATGTGTAATAAACATTATACGTAACATTTTGTGTATATATATATTAATTTAATTTATCAAATTTTATCCTAGCAGCTTAATGTAATTATTATCTAAATTTTATTGGTCAAAAATTCCTCCTTAATGAATTTTTTTGTGAATACTTGGAATGATCACAGATTAGATTATAAAACTTTTTTTTTTAATAAAAATGTACAAAAATTTTTTTGATTACCGAGTTTATTCGCTTTCAGTTAGGTATCAATTAGAATCACTTACACAATTATCGATACTAATGTCGGCTTTGTATGATTTTTAATTTTATGTATAATTTACATGAATAAATTATTATTATGAAATCTATCATTTTTTTCCTTTCTTTCTTATTATGTTTCATTTTTTTCATAGATATGCAGTTTATTATTTTTGCAATTCGTTTACAATGTCGGTATATCATCTACATTTTATCAAGATTGATGTTTATTTTCCATATTATTATAATTTTATAATAATTAGAGATACTGATAATTAAAAATAACTTTTTTTTTTGTTACTCATATATAAATTTTGCAACCGGTAACAGTTGTAGGTGCCCTGACATGAGTCATTGCAAAAATAATAGCAAAATCTGAAGGATAACAAATAAACTATGACGCACTAAATAAGGAAAAGAAACAGTGAAGTGGTTTACCGTTGCATTTTTCATTGACCTGAATGCTGTTAGAACACAGCATTGCAAACTGAAATACGGCTGATATTTAGCTTAATGCCATTTGCTTTGTTCACCTTAGGGACTGACTGGTCACATCAAAACAGTCGACAACAATGTTGTATTACTTTCCTGACATTGATTATTTATTCTTACTTAGTGGTAAAATAATGATGAATTAAAAAAATTACCTAAGATTTTTATTTGCGGTGGGGGGTATTGTTGTTGTTTTGTTATATTGTTTGTTGTTGTTTTGTGGTGGGAGATAATTAAGTATGATGAAGTTTTATTGTAAAATTATCATTATATTTTTAAATGCACAAAAAGAGGTTTAAAGACTCAAAAAATTGGTATTTTTTATTTTCTTCTTCTTCCTCATCTCGAACGTTACTTCCCAAGAAAGTTTTTTGATTTTCTACGGTTATTACATTAAACGGAAAAACTAGAAAAAAATTTAAACCAATAAAAAGTTATCTAAGATTTATTTAATGATGATGAGGGGTGTAATATGGAAGTTTTTCAATGTAATATTATTTTTAAAAAGGTTAAATATCAAAAAGTGTTGTAAAAGATTTAAAAAAAAAAAATTGTTTGTAACTTTTAACTTTTATCGGCTCCCCCACTCCCAATTTTTCGCCCAATATATTGCTTTTTTTGGGCCACTTCCACTAGTAATGCCTAGGAAAACAAAAATATTCGTTTAAAAAATATGCAATAAATGAAAAGATAGGTTTTTTCAATATTTGGAGAGGGAGCATTTTGGGACAAAGTTTTTTTTTTTTTTATAAATACTAAGATAAGAATTCACGCATGTACTGAGCTTAATGTAAAGTAGGGTTACGTTTGTAAAATTTTGAGAAAATTGACCCCAAAAATCTACGTATCCCACCCCTTGGAGATATTAACCCTAAACTTTTACCAACAAATTACCTTGTATACACGAGTCTCCATACAAAATTTCATCAAAATCGGTAGATTCAGTCAAAGTTATTAAGTTTCAAACACGCCAACACACCTACATACGTACGAACATTACCCCCACTTTTTTTTTTTTTTTGGGTTTGTTGGTCATGAAACGTAGAGAAATGTAGATAAAAAACCTATACCCCATTTTTTGACTGATTACCATCCTTTCTTTCTTACAGTATTGCTCTAGAAAGTAAAACGTGATTATTCTCAGAAAAAAAAAACTCTGATTGGAGCTTCTCGCACCTCAAATGTTTTTAATTTTTCATAGCCATAACCTAGAATGGGTCAGATAATGCAAAGGTATAAATGTTTTCGGTTATCCTGGAATTCTGTAGAGGAATAAAAATGTATAAGAATTAATAATTTATTTTACTGTTCTAATTTTATTTATTTTTGACATTTAATTTAATTTACTTGAGTTAAATATATCTTATATTAAGCGTTATTTATTTCATTGTATTAAGTTCACAGTTCATGTGGTTGTTTTGAGGTTTGTAGTTGAAAGGTGTATTAGAAATGTCTAACTGGGTTTTAAAGTTTCAGTGTATAAATTTTGCATTATAATCCCTAGGAATATTTATTTAGTTATAATCTTCCTGACACTCTGTACAATAATGAAAGGAAGTAATAGGAGAGAGAGATTTTACGGATTTAAGGAGAATATCCGACGGAGATCTCTTAAAATTATGGGTTTTTTCGTGATTGATTTTTAAGAAAATTCAATTTTAGTTTAATTTCTTCTTTCACTAAATTACATTAGTCTTTCTGACATTGAAACCCATAAAGTTTTTAAAGAACTTTTTTTCAGAATTATCCACTTTCTGTTTTTAGCCAAAATTATTTTTGTTTTTTCTGTACGCTCAAACATATTTTATCAACCAAAAAATGTAAAGGTACTTAAAAATACATTCCATATATATATATTTTTTTTATTTTAAACAAGACTGCTTCGTTTTTATGATTTATATTTGCATCATAGTGTGTTTTAGTAAAATTTTTTGTTGAAACAGAAATGTATATAGAGTGACTTACGAAGAATTTAACAAACTTTCAGAACATATTCCGCTGATGAAAATAAAGAAGAAAGTTCATATAAACATTCGTTGGGGAACGTCTCATTACAGAGTGTCGGCTGGCAAAAGATTTCATCCTCATTTTTGCGTCTTTGGTAAAATTAAGCCAGACAGTAATTCTTGGTATCCAAATTAAGGGGATAAGGTTTTTGGTTTTACTTGAATGAAATCTGACCTAAAACTATATTTTCCCAGAACTGTATTTTCTCTAATTTTTGAAGAATTTATAGTAAAAGACTAACGATTGAGGTAAAAAAAAAAAAAAAAAAAAAAAATTATGTTTGGCGTAAAAAGCTTTGTTAAATAGTTAAAAAATAATATTTTTAAATTTGTAGAAAATTTGATTGTGAATAACATGGTTTGAATAAAAGTATATTGAAACTGAATGCAATCGTAAGAATTTCGTAGTTTATTAGAAACAAAATATAATGTTGTAAATTTTAAACCGGTATTAAACAAAAATATTACGAAACAAAAACATTAAAATGTTAAAAAATAAAAAAAATTAATATTTTAAAAAGAAACGAATAATCAAATAAAAGTTCAAAGCATTATCTTTGAAGTTTTATTAATTTTTTTAATATTTAATTTAATGTTTAATTTTTTATTAAAAAAAATTAATTTTATCTAAATTTGTTTGGATTAATTTATTTCATAAGTTGGCAATAGTAACAGCTGATTCCAACAATTAAGTTTTTGATATTGCATTTTAACAGCAGTAAACATTAAAATAAGCGAATGGAAACGCATTATTATCTAATAATGTCATAAATTTTTCAATGAAGTATACGCAGACATCATTTTTGTTTATACTCGTAGGATATGTAACGAAAACGCACGATTTGGAGAGAAAAAATACCATCAACGATTTCTGAATATTTGTATTTTTAATGAATACCATTTAAAAAAATGTTTATGCCAAAAATAAAATAGTGCGTTTTTTGACCCAATTTTTTTGTTTTTTACTCGTGATTCTAGAAAAATAATGAGAAAAACAGTTTTGGGATTTTTTCAATGTTTTACGTAAGATTTTATATAAAAACACTAAATTTACCCCTTAGTTTAAGTCTCAAGAATTAGTCTGGCTTATTTTTAACGAAGACGCAGAAATCAGCGGAAATCTTTCGCCAGCTGACGACATTCACTAATGAAGCGTTTCCAAACCTAAGTTTATATGAACTTTCTTCTTTATTTTCACCAGTAAAATATGCCCTGAAGATTTGTTGTATTATTTGCAAATCATTTGGTGTATATGTACATTTTATATAAACATATAAGGTAACAAAAAAGTGTACCTGGTTTTATTTTCAGATTTTACGAATTAAAAGAACAAAAATGTTCAATTAAAATAATGACTTTGTCCACCAGTTTGTATTTTTTAAAGAAAACATTTTATCTCATGATCGGATTTATAAATCACTGTAATATTTTATAAGCAGGTTTACACCTGTTTACGCTACAATAAATGAAAAATTACGCTGAAAATCATTAATAAATTTAAAAATAAAATTATATCTTGTTACTCATTATGTTTATCAAAATATATTTTAAAAGACAAAAAGTTAAGCCTTTCATTATAAACAAAATAACACTGAATATCCGTCGGAAAGCAACCGAGTTATTACAAAAATTGATGATATAATTGGAATGTTTCGTATTCTACCCATTTAAATTAATTATTTTAATAAATTTGAATTTTTTTCATACTTTCTAGCCTAAAAGCATGAATTTCAGGAGAAAAGGAAAACAAAATAATCATTTTTCCGTGGAAAATATTTTATTTTAAGTAGATTCCAAATATAGTTAAGTATACTTTTAAATGTAATTTCAACCCATTTTAATAGAAAAAAACCTATTTGGAAGTTTAACTTGTGGTTTTCCCATCTTAGGAAAATTATAAAATGTGGTAACCGGATTAAATAATGGGTAATTATTAAAGTACATTAAAAAAAAATTAATTCGTCCAGATTAAAAAGAAGCTTGAAGTAAATAAAATGATTAGAAAATAATGTAAAAAGAGTACTCGGCAAGATATTTATCATTTCTCTCATTCAATTTACGAAGATAATATCTAATTTTAGACTAATTAGTCGACGTTAACGACGGAGCAATTGAGATTGGTAAAAGTAAGGGTTTCTTTTTAATTTCAACTGCTTATGATCTCGTAAATTAGCTATGAAATTAAGTAAATCGTAATATAACTGTTTTTTTGTAATCATAAGTTTTTGAAGTGAAAATTTATTTATGAAGAACGAAATTAAATTTCGTTTTTATAATGGATTCTGTCTACGTTACGAACTGCGAGACAGTAATTCAATATGAATTAGCGATAACCACGTGGCCACTAGCATTCGTTCCCCCTTTTAACTAACCAAGAAATACATAATTCAAGATGACTGTAACAGATTACAAAAATTAATCTTTATTTTTCTTTATATATTATATAAAGAAAATATTATTTTTATATATCTTTTTATAAGAAAAAGAAAATTATATTATTTTTATATATATTTTCTTTATATATGCGTTGGCGTGCCGTGCCACCTCAGCTGGGCCCTCCGGACGGGTTGCTCTGGCGGGCGAGGTCGTGGAATGGGATTATTAGGTGCCCAAAATTGATTACCTTTTGTGTAAAAATATTTTTTTTAACGTGAAAATTGAAATAACGAAAGTTAAATTAGAAATTGAACTCTTGAAATTGTTACTAACGAATCGGAATTTTCCGCTAGTAATCGGTAAATTCCGGTGCCTTCTTTTTGGTTATAGTGTTAGTTATTTTATGAATAAAAAAATCACATAAATAAATGAAAAATACGTAATAAAATTTTTAAAACACCATTCTTGAACGACTGAAAGGTACAAAATAATTTTAGGACGGTATCTCAGAATGGATTTAACAAGTTTTGATGGTGATGTATAAGATTATGTGAAAGTCGTAGCTTCAAATTAAAAATGTCATGTTTTTGAACATGAAATTTTTTCTTATGCGTGTTTGCACACCACTCTTTAGACCATACCTCACGCATAAGAAAAAATTGACAAAAACATCAAATTTTTAATTTAAAGCTGACTTTCACATAATCTTACATGCACCATCAAACCTTGTTGTCAAATCCATTCTGCGATACCATCCTAAAATTATTTTTTACATTTTAGTGCGCTTAATTTAAGATTGGTGTTTTAAAGATTTTTATTTTATATTTTTTAACCTTCATAAGTTTATTCTTTACAGCTGCGCTAGCGCACAAGTTTGAGCGTATTTAGAGAAAGATCGGATCGCTACGTTTTACGTGGGTGAGTGCAATTAAAATATAGGGCTAAACTATTTAATTTTCTGATAACCAAGAACCGGTTGATCAAGAGCGTACCCGATGGATTAAACAGTTACCGCTTGACCTGCTGGTACATAGGCCGTTTGAATCTTAAAATCGGTCGATTGGTTGCCGATATATTATGGTGGTTCACCATCGCACCCCCTCCACAATTTTTTAACGGTGCCTCGGCACACTTGAAAATATTGTCAACCGACGGATACCACTGAGAGACGATGGAATGTAATCTTGGGGATCGAAAAAATTTTTCAGAGCGCTAGGACGGACTATTTCTAGATATTTGCGATTTTCGTCTGAAAATTTGGTACTAAATTTTCCCAAAACCTATATATATAAAATATTATATTTTATAAGTATATTATATATATATATATATATATATATATATATAATAATAATAATAATAATAATAATATAACAGTATAGATCTGACCACCACGACACATGTACTAACGATCGGGATTTTCCGCGCTAGTGATCGATACATTCTGGTGCTAAGCTAAGGAAGACACACATACAAATGCCGTTTACTAGGGTCGGATTAACCTTACTGTGTTAACCCACCGGTTTGTCTAGTGGTGAACGCGACTTCCCAAATCAGCTGATTTGGAAGTCGAGAATTCCAGCGTTCAAGGCCTAGTAAAGTCAGTTATTTTTACACGGGTTTAAATACTAGATCGTGGATATCGGTGGGGGTTGGGTTTCAATTAACCACACATCTCAGGAATGGTCGAACTGAGACTGTACAAGACTACACTTCATTTACACTCATACATATCATCCTCATTCATCCTCTAAATATTATCTGAAAGGTAATTACCGGAGGCTAAACAGGAAAAAGAAAGAAAGTTTACTGTGTTACTAGAATCCAACTCGTAATCTATTATATAAATGCGAAAGTTTGTCCGTTTTCAACAGGATCACGCGAGTACAAACCGATCAATTGCTTTCAAATTTTCTACGTATATTCGTGTTATCTCAGGGAAGGTTTTAACCGTAGATTGAGGCCCTGGCCTCCTTGGAGGTGAAATTGTGAATTATTCTTCTTGAATGACGGTTTTTGATGTTTTTCGACTTAAAAATAATAGACTATGCGTTTTATAACATGTCCGAATTTCAGCTGTCTATCTCAAGCCCTTCCGGAGAATGTATTCTAGGGTAATGAAAATGGGACCCAAAAAGAATAATATGATCGTCTAGTCAAGAACGAGAAAAACGTTGAAGGAAAGAAAGTTTTTCTGGCCTTAATTGTTATTTATTCTCCTAATAATGAAGATAACGAACACAGTGGTGGTTCAGACGGAAAGGACAAGCGAAGTAAGCCCTGCTAGTGGTTAAATAAATTTCACCAATCTTTGAGATATTTTATAGAAAAGATGTTGACAAATTTATCTAAATTTCGGTGCTTTTGTTATTCTTGTTGTTAAATATAACTGGAAAAAGCAATTATGTTTAATCAGACTATAAAAATGAAAACCTGTAAAATGTCAAAATTATTATTTTAAATTTAAAATCGGTTTTAGTATTCATTTTTTTTGTTTATTTTTAACCTTACAATTATATCCCAAAAATTTTATTATATAATTTTGTAAACTTAAACATAAATTTCTATATAATATTGAATTGAAATTCCAATGAAAAGGGATTTTTAAAAGGTGTAAATATTATTTTATATAAAATTATAATCGGTTATTGACTATTTATATTAGTAAAATTATAAATTATTCACGCTTGAAAGTTATTAGATAAACGACAGTCCTTATAAGCAATATTTTGGAACAGTTAATTTTTATGTTGTATATACAATCAGTGTCAATGGTTGTTAAATTTAACTCATTATACCTTGTCCGTTAAATGCTTCAATAAACGCTATTATACTGCATCTGAAACTGAAATCACATTATATAATCAATGACGATAAATTAGTTTAAATTTACAACAGTGTAAGTTAAACTGACTGTAATTATTGTTCAGTTTCATGTCCTCTTTATTAATGATAAATAAACCATCTAACTCTTTTCTTCTTACTTATGTAAAACATATAAATTTGTTGTTATTCTAGTTGAGTTCAACAGCTGTTTTATATTATATATATTTTTTTCTTTGTAATAGTATTATTAGTCTAAATCAATCTCTTTAAAATGATGTTCACAGCCATTAAATGTAGTGAATATATCATATGTGGGTTTGAATATATCATCTGAATTTTTAACGGGTTTCACTATCGATAAACAACCCTATATTTGGCTCAATAAAGAAGACGATGGGAAACCGGTTCACTCCTGAATTTCCACGGTGAACCTGGAATGAGAAGATTTTCATTTTTGAAATAGGCTGAAAGAGTGACTCACGTCGGGTAGCCTACAATCGTTATGGTATATTGAAATACATCCATAATCCTGGTTTTTACACAGAAGCATCTATGTTGAGCCATCAGCATGTACCACTCGTGTATGAGTCCTGATAAAAATTACAACTATAAATTATTTTGTATTATTATTATTATGTAACTATAAGAATTACATTTTTAATAAGTTTAAATTATAATTTTTTCATCCTATAAACATAATCTTATCTCAACATTTCATTTTCATTAGATTTTAAAGTTCAAAAACGTCTTGGATATTAATAATAATGAGAAAAGAACAAGCGTATTTTAGTTGATAATAAGATATGGGATTTAAAACCTATGTGAAGTGTTGAAATTTTAAAAACTTCTATCCTAGAGTTTATCTTTCCTCTGTGTGTTGGAAGTAATTCCCCATATAGTTGTCGTGTAATTTTGAATTCATTGCTCTTCAACGTATAAAACCTTTCACTTCGTAAAATATATTTTTATACCACAGAGATTTCCTTTATAAGTGAATACCGTATTTTTTTTTTTTTTATAAATAAATTTTCAATATTGTTAAATGTAGAATATATTTATATATGTATCTATATATTGTAACTTACTGTATTTTACCGCTCGGAATTTGTTTTATAAAATACGTATAAATAATGTCATATTGACTTCTGTTTATTCTGTAAAATATTGTTATTGTATTGAAGTAAATAAGTGCTTTTAAAGTATTTTTGCGATCAGACATTTCATCGATTTGACATAATTCTACAGTATTTTTTATTTCAAAAATATTCTGAGGACCATCCAGCACTAATATATTGCCGTTTAGTATTCTGTAATTCATACGGTTTAAATTCAAACAATCTGGTTTAATATATAGTAGTTTTTTTTTTATTCTAAATTGCTTAGTAATTGTTGTTTTGTTTTGATAGTTTTATTAACGACACTGTCTTGGAAATGATTTATTTATTACGTATAATATTACTGAAGCAAACATAATTTATCGGAGACTTTCTTCCTCGACATGATAACTTATAGTATTCTATTTTACACGGTATTTTACAAATACAAGTAACAAATTTTAAAAGATATGTTGTTGAGTTTAATAATAATAGAATTAAGAGAAATAACAAAAATTATAATTTTTAAATTAAAATAATAATTAAGGATTAACGAATTAAAAATGAAATTAAAATTCCGATCTCCGGGGGCGGTGTGGTAACGTCGTAGCCTTTCAACCGGAGTTCAATATATTTCAAGTTCATATGCTACAAATTTCGATTCTCATAGGGAAAAAATTGACTAAAGCAATCGATGCCCCTCATCTAAAAAAAAAAGGAATAATAACTTGGAGAATCTCTCAAGAAGACGACTGACTTAACGTATGAAAACATTAATTTTAAATTACATTCCTGAAGCGCTGAAAATATATAAATATCTTTATTATAAATACAACAAAAAGAATGACCAATTTCAAAACCGTACTCGTACATCTATGTAAAAGCATAGTCAGTGAATGAAATTCAAACCATTTGAAAGTGCTCGTCCTAGAGTTTCAAATAAGGGTCGCATATTTCAATACTAGTGCTCAAGCTTACGCTAACTTCAATCGTTAACAGCATGTCGTCTATACAACAGTAAGCGTTTTGTATTTAACAATTTAATAGATAGAGTCCGTAATAACTGTACAGGGTGCGCTTCAACAACATTTTAAGATTGAGCTACCATCGGTTAAGTAAATTCGTCTCTTATATAAACAATTTCAAGAAACGGGGTGTTTATGCAAGGGGAAGAATCCGCGCACTTCTGAGGAAAATACACATCGATTTTAAGGAGCTTTTTTTTAAAAAGTCCATTCGATGCACTAGCCCAGAACTTGTGATCCCTCATACGACTGTTTGGCGTGTGTAAAGAGGACGGTTGCATTTTAGGCCATACCAGTTACAATCACTGCAAGCTCTGCTTGTAAGTGACAAAAGAAAACTGAAAGATTTCTCTTATAAGCTGTTTTTTGATATTAAAGGCAATAGGTTTTAACCGCGATTAGTTTTAGTGATGAAACAACATTTCGTTAGACGGTGAAGTTTCATGTCACAATGTTCTCATACGGGAACTTAGAATTCGTACGAGATTAAATAACAGGAACGAAATTTACCAGACGTTAATGTCTTTGAGCGGTTTCATTTACAAACATCTATGTCTTTCTTTGTTGAAGAAAACATAGTAACATATCGGTTTAAAATAAGTTCATTCTTTTGGTACACTCTGTATTATAAAGGCACAAAATTCGTAAAAGAAGAGCATGGACATACTTACTAACCACGGATCTAAGGTAAAAAACGATACCCAGAATCAATGAAATTATTGACAATACTGCATGGCAGTTATAAGAACAAAAGACCCCGCCGAACCTTCAATGATTGGACACTAAATATAAACCTGAATTGAGCAATCAAAAATCCACTGGACAAGAAATCCCCACCCTAAAATAAATAAAAGTAGACTAAAACTTATTTTCTAATTTAAAAGTGTAATTGTTATATACTGATTCCGTATTGATTATATATACATATTTATTTATTTATTTATATATATATTGTCGCCGGATGGCCTCGACGACACGTGGCACTTACTAACCTTATGGTAGCCCTGAAAAGGGCCGTTTTTGTCGTCGATTGGCTTCGACAGCTAGTTGTAGATAGCTTATGGTAGCCCTGAGAAGGGCTGTTGTGAAATGGCTTCGACGGCTCGTAATTAATAACCTACTGGTGGCCATGAAAAGAGCTGTTTTTTGCGTTATCTCTGAGAAGAGCTGCTGGGTCCGGAAGCTGGTCTCCTGCGAGTTGCGGCTTGTCCATTGAAGTCCGACTGAGTCCGTCTGAGGGCTTTCCCTCAGCGGCAGTTGGATCCCCACTACAGCGTGGCAGTGGTGGCCCCCAGAGCCCCGCAGTGTCGGGTCGGCGTCGGTCGTCCTTCACCGGCTTGGCCGAGGCGGTTCTCTCCATCCGATCTCATGCTGAGCCGGCTCCAGCTGCTGATACCGCCGGCCAGGGTGATTGAAGCCCGGCGCGCTGGAGCTGGAGCAGGAAGGTAGCGTCCGCGTCTAGCAGCTCCCTCGGCGGGCCGACCAGGCGTGCTGCTCCAGCGGGGATTTAGTATCCGCTGGGAGGTCCCATGTTGAGGCGACCAAGGAACTTCTGTCTTCTTCCATCTTCTTTTTCTTCTTGGTCTTCTCCAGGTGGTGGTCGACAATGAATTGGAAATTCACTCTCGGACACGCTCTTTTATTGGAGTCTGAGAGTGGAGGGACTGCAGTACCGCTATGGTGGAAGAACTGCGCGGTGGAAGTGATGCTGTATCAGCGTGTCCGTATACTGTGCACCAGCTCGCATCTGAGTTGCCACCGTATTCGCCCGCCGATATTAAATTAGGCATATATGTGTAACAATATATATATATATATATATATATATATATATATATATATATATAAGGAAAGTATATTACTTCCTAATACGATTGAATTTACCGCACAAGTTTGATGGGTTGGTAAGTTAGGCATGGTGCAGGGTATAAAAAGAATAAGAAATTAATAAATATGGGTCGTGATAATGACTAATTGAATCAGACTAACAAAGAATTGTTTGTATAAGAATTTGTAAAAGAGGGGCACAATGTGAATAATAACTTTGATTGTTGTTTCTTTGGTTTACTGGTAAGCTTTATAATTAATTAATTAGCAGCTATAAAATTTATAAGTAGAAAAATTTACCTTGATTTACAGAAAAACATTTCAGTTTATATATTTGTGTTAAACCCCAAGAAAAGAATAAAAAAATATAAAAGATATTACATTTATATTGAGCCAAAAATTACCTCAAGATTCTTAAGAAAGTTTACCTTGAATAAATAGTCAGCCTTAGACAATCAGTAACATGTTTAAAAAAATTTGAAAATAAATTTAAAAAAATTATTCTATATATGAAATTAAAGGCATATTAATCAAATTTTAGTTTTTTATACTTTTCAAAAAAGAAGAGGTTCAATTTGATCTGATTTTACGTTCAAGCTTTCATAAATGCACCGAGTAATATATATTTATGTAAGGGAAGAAAGATTAGTTTTCCTTAGTTTCTGGGAAAACATTTTTTCCTAATTAACATAACTATTAAATTGTTTTAACAATAAATGATTTTACCTACTTAGAAAATTTGAAGGATTATATTAATTTTTTTTTGTGAAAATTGCTTATTAAATTGTGATTGCTTGATTATAATTTGCCAGTTATTATGATATTGCGCGAGAACTTCATTTGGTAAAACTTGGGGTAAAATAATATTTCCTTCATTTCAGAGATATTCCTCATTAATTCACAATCTTTAACAGTCAACTTCTATGTCGTTTCTCTTCATTCATTTTTTTTTCAACTTTTATTAAAACCAAATATTATCAGGTTTTTCACATCTTTCATTTCTTTAGAACCTTTTATATATATATGTAGCCTTAAAAATATTTTGCGCGGTAATATAAGTTTAATAAATATTTAAAGGCAATTTAAAATCAATCAATAAAATTTCTTAAGATAAATAATTAGTACTGGAAAGAAAACAAAATAAAAAAATACCATTTGTTACAAATTTAATAAATATAATTTACAGAATTTAAAAATATTGAGTTTTGACAAATAATATCTGAAATTCTCATTCCATGATTTATGAGTGTTCCAAAATAGATACAAGTGAAAAGAATTGAATTTTGTACACAACATCTGATACTGTTACATTTCTGGGAAAGAAAATCCCGGGACAATAAGATAATTATCCTTTTCTTTACGGAATTACCATTTTCAAATAAATTGTAAAAAAAAAATTGTTTTCGTAACTATTTTTAATAAATCTAATATTTTATTAATTTTAATAAATATTACTTTTCCGTCTAGATGTAGCGTAATAACACAGTTGTAGCTGTAGAAAGAAAAGTATTGTAATCGGTCCAATTTGGGCATATGTAGTTTTCATCGGATCTCGACGTTTTGGCACCTAAGGAACCCAAAAAACTGAGATGGAATTTTTTTGGTTCATATGTACGTGTGTGTGTTCGGCCTCTAAATCACCTTATATCTCAAAAAGAACTACTGGACCGATTTTGACGAAACTTGTTCAGATTACTTCTATATATGTGTCATTGATACCATTAAATTTTAGACTTAAAAGGTTAAAGGGATGAGGCTGTAGAGCAAAGTCAGCCTCAGTATCTCGAGATTTCGTCTAATTAATGTCTTATTTTTCTTAGGCATATTTGTTAACAATTAAAAAATAACAATAATTGCAAAAAAGATTTTTCAACTCCCCCACCCCGAAAAATGATGTTGTAGTCATCTGCTATGTTTTCACGTTAGAGTTGAGCGGTTGAATTAAATAAATGAATGATATTTAAAGTGTAAAAAAGTAACTCGGCTGGCTGGGTCACAAACTCGATTGCCCGGTTGACTAGGTACTTGGTGCGTTAAGCGTCGCGGCTACACCGGTTTGCCGACCGTACAAGTAAAATTTGTTCTATGTAAGTTGTGAAATTACATTAGTCTAGCTAGTGTCAGCCAACGCCGTTAGTACCGCCACACACGCGCGAATTAAATACGGTATGCCCGCGCGCTTAGAATCATTGAATTAATTAAATGAAAAAGTATTATATTTAAATAAAATGATAAATATTTTAAATTAGGTTGTGTGTGTAAGCCGTGCATCAGAAAAAAATTCGCGTGGCGGGAAAGTCCTAAAATTGTGTAGTCAATTTTTTTTTTTCATACAAAGTTTTTCTACAAAAATAATATTATTAGAACTTTATTATAAAAAGCTGTCAATTGAAGAAGAAGAAAAAACAGTTCTCAAGAAATGGTAAAGCTGAGAATATAATTTTGTAAAGGTTCAGAATTTTTTATCATAACTGGATTTATTTATTAATTACTTATCTGTTAATATACCGTATTGCAAATCAATTATTATAATTTATTTTTTAATCTTCCTAAAAGTTCTTGTATAGTGCTTGAATAAACAGATGAATAAAAAACAGTGTAATGGGCTACATTCCATTTCTGCTGTGTGAAACGCAAAAGACATCGTGAATCTCATACTAAGAATATCAGATCGTAATAATTTCAGTATTTTATTTGTAAATTTGTTTACATATAGTTCAGTTCAATCTTAATTAAAATTAATAAATTACAATAGTATTTAACTGACTTTTGTTATTCTAATTAAATAAATTATAATAAAATATAAGATTTACACTTCCATTGATTGTTTAAATTAAACTAATTAGTAACATTTTAATAGAAACTAGTTATTATAAAAATCATCGGCCGTTGAAAAGAACAGCCTTAATCTGTATGCAACACTGTGCATGAGTTTATAGGGGTGCAGGAGTGATCCCATTGCAATGACATCGATTCGGCTACACATTGAAATTCATAGCGTTTTGTCCTGACCAGGAGTACGAACGAACAGTCCCTATTCGTATATCTAACCTCCTATACTTTCCCTTCGCCATATTTCCTTCTTCCGTCACTTTATATATATATATATATATATATATATACTGTAGGGTAAAAACACACGTTGTAAAAACAGAAGGTATGACATACGTATCTGCGCGTTTTCAATAAGAACTAAATTATTAACTGTATATATGGGTTAATACGTATATACATATCATACAAATAAAGTGTTATATTTTATGTTTTGAAATACTCGATATAAGTTACAAACATTGATTTTAATTCATTTAGAGGTAATTTTACGAAATTCATTATTTCAAATTCATAAAAAAAAGTATCCGATAAAGTAAAATAAAATTGTTCTAACTAAATTATCTGTGTAGTTTCATTTTTTCCAGGTTATATAATCTATAATGAATAATAACGCCGGACTAATTCTTTAGTTCATTTATTTGATAAACGTTAAAATATTCCTTCACTTCACATCTTAACTACAGCTACGTCTGACTTGAACAACTCCGCCGTTGTCGTTGAAGCATGAAAAATTATCGTTCGTCACTAAACTCTCTCTTTCACACACTCAAACTATTTTTCGTTTTAAAAACATTTCACTGATCCATATTTTAATATTAATTAGTCTTATATATTTCATTTTATAAAAAATACATATTTTTACAACTTACACAATTTTATTTTTATGAAAATTTTAAGTTACAATAAAAACTAAAAATATAATTTTTTATAAAACATGAATTATTTATAAACATGAATTAATCATTTATCATCAACATTTCAGAAATAATTTGTAGTTTTCCTCACTGTTTGTACTAAATTCAATCATAATAAATTCAATCATACAATAAAATTGAATTTAATATAGTGAAAATTAAAGTACAAGATGGCATTTTCGATCTTAATTGTTCTTAATGAAGGTTTTAACATTTATCAAGAAAAATATTTTTACTCGCAAAATATAGCTCTTTTTTCATGGATACCGGTTGTCAGTAACTCTGGAGGAGGTATTTCTATGGAATCCCAATGCTATTTTTTTGAAGTTTTATTTCTTTTGTAAAATGTAAGTTTATCAAAAATCAATAAAACTCATCCCTTGTTTCTCATTCTCTCTCACTCTCTCTCTCACTCTTTCTCTCTCACCCACACACACACACACACGCAGGGAGAGAGAGAGAGTTGTAGAGAAAAATCTCGGATACGAACATTACGATTAAAGATAGATAAAAATTATTGATAGTATAACCGCTGAGAGACGAACTATAAATTAAAGTGACGTTATGATTACGTCGCGTCGGAATTGGAAGGAAGAGCACATATTCAATCAACAGCGGCGTTGATTTGACACCACACCTTCCACCATATATCTACTTCCCCTTGATTAAGAAAGATAGCAGTCTCATATTGCAAGTGAAAATTTTACAAAAAAAATTAATACATCGTCGATTCATCTAATAGCAAAGGAACCATAATACAAAGTTTCGTAAAAATCGAAACCCAATTTTCGTTATTAATATCCTAATAGACGTGCAATAATAAAATATTTATAATTGCACTAGTAAATAATTTTTTGTCAATCCCCTTTTAAAATTTTTGGAGTTTTTCGTCGGGCGAATAATAGATTTTTTTTCATGACCCCCATTATCGATGAAAATGACTTTTATTAAAAAAAAAATAACATTCATTTTGATAAGTTTTTTAAAAGAATGAATACTATATTGTTAAACTATCACTATTATATCGTAGATGAAATAAAATGGTTTATAAATATATATTTCAGTAGATAGTTTCGGTTAAAACAATTATGCTTAGACAGAGCATATTTAAAAATTTTTTTTTTCTTGGTTGTCATGGATACATCGAGTAAGGTTAAATAGAAAATAAAGAAGGATAATTTTCCTTTAATTTTTTTTTTTATTTTTTACTTAAATTTCAATAATGAAATTAAATTATATAACCTTTTGCGGAATTCTGCACCAGAAGACTTTCGTTTCCGACGATCTATTTCGCATTCAGAAACGTACTGATTTTCAGAATACAATGAACTTCATACGTTCGATTAACGAGCAGACTTAACACAACGAGCATTAAGTTTCAACTCACGCACCACTCTGACTCATACAAAAGCGCGTATGAAAAATTCACCACTACACAGTCAACATAACCTCAATTTTTTTTCAAATTTAAATTGAGCGTAACTCAATAGCGAATTCACCAGTCTTCATAACATTTTCACATGCACAACTTCAGGTATACTGTTACAACACATCTAAATTTCAATAGAATTGTTGTAGTAGTTTTGGAGATTTTCGAGCCACAATATTTTACACGTACATACATTTTATCCACCGCATTCAGCATGCACTGACGACGAAAGTTGAATAAAAATATTTTAATAAAAAACTGAACAAAGGGCAAACCATCTCACCATTTATTTGTACCGTTATCGTTCATCCATACAGTTAACATATTCTTATATCCTGATGGCCTTTTAATTTATAAAATGCTGAAAATTTGATTATTTTTTTTTTATAAATGCGGTAAATTTTATTAATTTTATTAATTGTCTGCAATGTTAGCAAACGAATTAGCCTAGGTTATGTGTGGCTTAAACTTACTTTTTTTACGAGGATTTCTCGTAATCTGTTTACCTTAGAAATTAGTATCGGGTGATTTTTTTTTAATTTCTAGTTGTCGTTTTGATCTCCACCAGAGCTTATCTGTGTTTATCGACATATGCCGGCGAAGGTCCAAAAAAGCAAATATTTAAGTCTTTCACGGACGTATTTGGTATACGTAGACATTCACCAGAGAATATCGACGTTTGCTAGATATCGATCTTTCACGGTAACATATATATATAATTTAAGCGAATTGTATTTTTGTACTCTACATATCTCAGATCATAAAGAAACTTAATTTTTTCCCCATTCCCACACTGCGACCGATAGTAATACCCTAATTTTTTTTTTTGGAAAAGTCGGTAAAAAGATAATTGGGACTAAAAGATCATCTGTTTACGAAATTATATATTTTTTTACGGCTATTATTGAGCGAATTATTTAACTTCAAATAACTGATATAGTATACTGATATACGAGGTCTGTACATAAAGCAATGAGATGGTTTTTTTCTTTTGGCAGCCAAATTGGCAACACTATAAAAATACTGGTAAAAATATGGTTATATGAACAGCTGATTTATATTAGGTATTAATATTTTTAGTCTATTATTGCCATGTGAGACGCACACAAACTTTTCGTGAAACAAGTTTTTGTTGTGCATTACAAAAATGAGTGATAATAATTATGAGCAACGTTGTGCAATCGAGTTATGTGTTAAACTCGGTGAGAATGCTACTGAAACTTTTTTCAAAATTGAAAAGAACGTATGGAGATACGAGCCCAAATTTTTAGGTGGTTTAAAGTATTTTCAGATGGTTGGGAATCGGTTGTGGACGATCCACGCACTGGAAGACTGTTAACGTCAAAAAGTGAAGGCAATGTTGAGCGAATCGGAGACTTGATACGGTACGACCGGCTATTAACTGTCAGAATGATTGCAGAACAGTTAAATTTGAACCGTACCACAGTCCATCAAATTTTGACAAACGAATTGGACATGAAAAAGGTTTGTGCAAAATTAGTCTCCAAAAACTTCACAGTTGAACACCATGTAGAAGTGATTATACACCATGGATTGTAAATACGTCACATTACTATATTTACAGACCTCGTAGATGTTAAGCATATTTATCAGTGGATATAGATTATGCCTTACCTAATAAACCCAAAAGAAACGAATCGTATTCAAAAAAAAATAAATGAATAAATAAATATTACTAGTAATATTTTTAGACATGCTGTAAAAAAAATTAGTTTATTTACATATTATGTATATATATATATATGTAAAGTTGCAAAGTAGAATTTTCATCTTAAATTATTTTTTAAGATAGGTTGAATTTTAAGTTCATTCATAAAAACAGGAACATCATTCCCAATTTTTAATAGTAATTCTTCCTGCTTTATTTAATAATAATATTTAAATAAAGTATTAACTTAAATCTGTTTCTGACGTAATCAGAAGAGAATTATTTTTGTTTATCTTATTTATTTTATATTATGTCAGAAGACATTGTTTTACCGTTAATAACTTTTGATCTAATACCAATTTAAATTATAAGTTTAAAAACTAATTTTTATTGCTTTCATTAGAAAAAAAAAAATATATAATTGAAAAGCTTTCAAAGTAAAACAGATAAAAGAAAGTTTTCTTATTTATTTAACACAATATAACAATAATAAAATAGCAGCTGTTTTAAAATTTAATAAGTTATATATCAAAGTAATCCATTTATGAGTTGTTTCGTCGATGTGCGAAAAAAGAATTATAAAACTGATAACTTTTATTTTTTCGTTTATCTCTCTTGAGGATTTTTCTTATAGAAATTCTGTTCATGAATTATTCTGAGAGGAGGGAAAAAACAAAAAATCATTGTTTACTGGACTATGAGGTATTTTTTATTAATAAGGAAGAAAACTCTGTTATGAAAGATAAATATTTAATGATTGACAGTTGTATTTTTTTATGTATATATATATATATATATATATATATATATATAAGTTTTGAATTGAATTTAATCTACTTTTCTTCTGTTTTTCAAATTTTATCAATTTTTTCTTTAATGCTTACAAATTTGTCATTCATTTCCGAATAAAGGTATTTAGAAAGACAATATATTTTTATTTCCTTTGCTAAGTATAGTAATGCAGAGTATTAGCGATTAGCGGCAATACGTATTTAATTAAAAAAAAAAAAAAAGAAATAGAGAGATAAATGTTCATGCCGCATTTTCTGTCTGAGGGATTAAACTTGTTGCAAAACTTGTTGAAAAAAATTGTAATATCACACAATAAATTACTACATTAAAGGACGAATGAAACCTGATTGATTATATAGTTTTTGATTGATATAGTATAAATTATTACAATTTTTTTTTATCTCACAAATCGTATATTTATAATCGGTTCCGATTAAGAAATAAGTAAATTCTATTATAAAAAGCACACGAAAAGAGGTTTCCAGCGAACACTCAATAAAACATTCACATATAAATAAACTACGTATACATTAAAAGTCTATATAAATAAAAATACCACACTTGCATTAATCGGGATCACAAAGATTGAAAAGGTCACAATAGTCTAGTGAAAAGACTAACAAAAAAAATCCACAACATTATTAAATTTCAAGCAAAAGAAAAAATCTTTATTTACTTAAAAATTAATTAATTAAATGGAAAATGGTTTTAATTTGAAATGAGACTTCATTAAACAAACATCTCCCTGTTTTCATTTGCTTAAAAAAGAATAAAATATTCTTTTTTATTCCTTTTTTAAGATATAGAATAATAAATAAAGCAGCTCATTTCCCAGTGATTGAAATTAAACTTTTTCAACAAATTACTCCCCGATATTTTAAAGCATATTTGGAAAAAGGGCTCATCTTTATCCAGTTCCCATTATCCAATCAGTTCATGAAATCGAATGTTTTTTGTTCTTCCATTTCTTCATCTTGAAATCTTATAAAGCCCGACATAAAAATAATTAAAATTAAATACATCGTTATACTCTGCTATAAAAAAGGCACAAAATTGGCCTGGGGGATGCCGTCTTCTTAGTTTAGTCTTGTGTGTGTGTGTGTGTGTCAGTTGCCGGGCCAGCTGCTGCTCCTTACTCCGCTGCTGTTGGCGCAGAGCGGACCACACGGTGCGCAGAGCCGACTCTTTTCTGCTACCTCTGCTCTTTTTTTTTCTTTCTCACAGTCTGTTGTAACGCACTTTTAAATAATTCGTTAAACAAAGAATCTTTTTTTTTACTGCTAAATATTAAATAATAATCCCTTTCTTTTATTAAGTATGAATAATAATTTTATCAATAATTAATTTAAATATTAATAAGAATTGTTAATCTTTGATTTCAATTTAATATAAATTATAAAAATTTATTATACAGTTGTTAGTTCAATTTTTTTCGCTAGATGGTAGCGCTCAACGACGGCTTCGCGTAGCCGCTCGGCGCACCACCTGGTCCGCTCTGAACCAATAGCAGCTAAACTAAAAGTGTAAGTACATACAACAAACAAATCAACGCAACATAAATTTTTATTGGAGAGATTAGGTCGACAAAGAAACTTTTACTTTGTCTTCAATAATAATAATTAGTTCAACTGTGTAAATTTTATTATTCCTTTGAAAAAACTATTAAACATAAGTAAAATTATACTTACTATATATGCATCGCATATCAGACTTCAAATTTTTATATATATCGAACATTTTTGATTATGAATTAATTTAGGGTTAGTTATAAGAATGCTCTAAGAGGGTTTTATTTGATTCGAAATCCTCATTAATTTTGCGATCATTAATTGGAAACCAAATTCATCGGTATATCACATCCACGGTATAGGCTACTTTGCTTCCCGGTTACTTTAGACTAGATAACCTATTTATATAAACGCATTTGGATATATTTCTAAAGACTGTAATTAACACTATCAGTAACTTGAGGTTATAGAAAAAAAGACGACTTCGGAAAGAAAACCTCTAACTCTTTAGTTACGTCTTAGTTTGGGCAAAGTAAATGTGATATCTGTTATTAGATTTTTAAATGTACGAATCAGTTTATTATAAATACAGAGCGATTCCAAATTGCACGGCAGGCTCTCGGCAGATGTTTCTATAGCCAAAAAAATAAGAAAAACGTTCTTATAAACATAGGTCAGAATTTATTAGCGAGTTTCGCCTCGCGAAACATTAGCCCTGCTTTCTGCTCCTTGCGTGAAATAAAACCGTACTAAAATTCTTGGAATAAATGTGGTACTTCCTTATAGTTATTGATTTAGGAAATTGAATAAAAGTGGTCCCATCTCACTTGGGTTTTAAGAAAAACGGGTAATACACGAAAACCTTTCTTCGGAAAATACACACTTTTAGTTCTGGAATAAAATAACTTACCAATAAACAAATAAAAAATTTTACCTAACTTTATAGAGAATTTAATTCTGAGAAAATAGATGTAAATAACGTCTTATTTTCATTTAGATTGTTGAAAAATTGTTCTGTTTAAAATCGTATCATATTTCCGTTCCAGTTTTTGGGTGTTGTTTCTAATTAAAGTTGAACTTCTGAAATTTGTGTTAAATTTTAATAGACATTAATTACATAAATTTTCTTAGAATAAAATTATTTACAGATTTTGGTATAAAATTTTATTTATTTACTAGCAATTTATATAAGTTTCTTAAACCTAAAACACGATGTTTTGCGATAACATTTTTTTCGTGATTTACAATAACTTTTTTCAAAAATTATTATTGATGATACATTTCTGGGATTGTCTTATTCAATTTTTAGGTTTTCATTTATACAGAGTGCTACCGCATAATTTGCTGATTTGAAGGTCAATAAAAACAAATATGTTACAGTTATCGTTGTAATTGTTTTTTCACCATATGCTACTACATTGGAAATTTACTTTTACAATGTTTTGAAAGTTGAATCCAACAAGTGGCGCCCCCCATTGGCGATACACTGATTTACCCGAAGCGTCGGTCTACTCTTTCCAGCATACCAAGGGGTATGGTGGCTATTGCTTACCCTTGGATGATCGGTTTACACGAGGGATTTTAGACACCCCCATAAAAAATAGTCACAAGGGACTAAATCGGGTGAGTGCACAGACCACTGAAGATGATCCCGCAAAGAGATCAGGCGCCCAGGGAAGTTTTCCTGCAGAATACGCATTGCAGTGTGCCGTGGCTCCATCCTGCTGAAACGACACATCCCCAACATCCATTTCATCAAGCCTTGGCAAAAAAAATGCTTCGATCATTGTCACATAGCATCAGAATTCACTATAACTACGTCATTCTCTTCAAAAAAGTAAGGACCAATAATCCCTACTCTGGACAATGCACACCAACAGCTACACGTTCACAATGAAGGGACCTCTCATGAAGTTCTCTGGGATTATTATCACTCCAGTAATGCATGTTCTGCTAGTTCACGCATCCAGAAAGATGAAAACGAGCCTCTTCACTAAAGAAAACAAGCGCGTCATCAGGCAAAGTTTCAAGGAACGCTTCACATGCATATTGCTGAGCTCCACAGTCGTGTTCAGTGAGTTCTTGCCCTACAGCCAACTTGTAAGGATGAAAGTGGAGGTCATCGTGAAGAATTCTCCTCACATAACGATCAGACATTCCGAGGGCAGTTACATGCTTGCGTGCCGAGCACCAAGGAGAGCGCAAAAAAGACTGCCTTACCGCCTTAATGTTTTCGTGCGATCTCACAGACCGTTCCCCTGATCTTCTTTTTTCAACACTGACAGTTCTCCTGAATGTGTTTGCTCACGTAACAATCGATTGCCGGCCAGGAACACGACCTCGGATGGAAATCTTGACTGTGTGCGGAATGCACGTTGCGTAGCGACGATCGAGCGACCATTAGAAAAGTAACCCTCTACGGAAAACGCGTGCTGTTCCTTCATCCACCACATTCTCAATACTGAAGTGGAAGGGAGAAAAAACTTCCGGACCCACCCGTTCGAAGGAGATCATCCGCACCTTCTAACGGCTAAACCTCGCTTCCTGGAGCCTAATTCAAAGCAGCAAATTATGCTGCTGCACCCGGCATTAAACCGTAAAAATTACCCTTTAATTTAGGTCCCAGGAATTTCAATGTAGCTTAAAATATGAAGGGTAAAAACCTGTTCATAAGCTAAAAACTACTTGAGCAGACATCTGGGCGAAATTGTTTGCAAAGTATAACTCGAAACAAAGCTTTTCTAAATTTATGTTTATACAGCTTTTTTTCTTAAGTTTCTTTTGTTCAACTTGTCCAGAAGTTCTTTCCGTTTCCACGTAAGACACTGTTTAATGACATAATTATATTCGTGAAATATTTCGATTTGTTTTTAATAACCTAAATATATTTTCCGGTTTTATTTCGTTTCATTGACATAATGTTAATTTTTTCGGAATAAAATTAATTTCAAACATTATTTTAAACTAGTTATTAAATAGTGAACAAAAAAAAAATATTAAGACTTGTTTAATTTTAACGAATGTCTTTATATTCTGATGATTTTTACGTTCACAAAAATATACTTATTAATTCTATATTAAAAATGTTAAAACAGTCTTCTTCTTTTTCTCCTTAACCCGGAGGTTGGTGGGTCTTTAGTTCCTTCCTCTCTAGGGCCAATCTCTTGACTTCCGTGTATGATAATCCTGACGTAAATTCATCCATGAATTCTTGTCTTGGTCTTTGTGTCTTTCTGTTATTAAAACAGCATTATCACGGTTAAAACACAGTGTTGAAGATCTGTAGATGAACAGTAAATGATCATCATAAATGGTATCATAGTACCAAAATACAATTTTTGTTTTAAGATTAAAACAAAATTTTCTCAGCTAAAAATTATATTAAAAAGTAAAAGATTACATTTTTTAAATATAATTACAAAACTAATTAATTCAATAGCTTCTTTCAGAATTTAGTAATTTTGATTTACGTAAAAGAGAATGAATATACTAACAAAGCTTAAATTTCTCATTATCAAAAGGTATTACTGACAACATAGTTTCATTAACTACTACTTTCGTTAAAATAACTCTTAAAAACCAATCTCATAATAATTCTTGCAAATTGAATTGTCTTGTACCCGCATGGGTCGAAGAAGAAAGACAATCCTATTATGTCTTTCTGGAATGTTAATTAATATAATGGGATAAAACTTAATTTAAATCGCTATATATTTACGCACGCAAGCGAATCCCATACAAACTCACTTGTTTATAGGAGGATTATGAATATTGCAACTGTCGCCGGTTTTACCTTAGAAAGCGTAATTTGCTTAAAAAAATAAATTAAAAACAAAATTTCACCCGGTAAAATGTTTAAAACTGATTGTTAATATATTTTAAAATCTTTGACTTTTCTTCTTATTTACTTAAATTTTTATTTTGCATAAGTATTGTTAAAAATTTTATTTCAAATACTTTTTCAATTAATCAGTTTTCATAATATATTAATAAATTCATATTTTTAGAGAAAATGGGAAATAGATAAATATAAATACACAAACTGTTACGTAATTTCTCATGACATTTTTTTTCAAAACAAAATTATTATTTGAAAGTTTCGCGAATATTAAGGATAATTTTTTAAAAATAAGAATGTCCATGAACAATTTTATTGGTATGTATTGATTTTCATTAAAAATTCGTAAAAAGAACTGCTGGGCCGATCTAAAACTTTTTTACCGCTATTTTTATTGAATTCGAGAATGTTTTTATGTAAATTTATTACAGCTAACTTCATGTAAGGTAATGAAACAACTTCATGTAATAAGGAATGAAATAGTTTATAATAAAAAAGCAATTCTAATTTCGTATAAAAGATATTTTGTAGTAATGTAATAAAGCGTGAAAAGAGTTGTAACAGTAATGATAAAAGAAAAACAATATTAGTATATTTTAATTGCCAACCATAAATTATTACAAATACAGCGATCGTTGGATAATAACTATTTTTATTATGAAAATATTACGAGTACAGTTAAATAATTCCTTTACTCAATAACTTTCTTACTTTACTTCTCTATATATGTGACCGTCGATAACATTCATGCATTTTATAACGGTCCATTCGTTTCAAAATACCCTTAACATATTCGTTTACCATCACTACATTTAACCACTGCTTGTTAGCTCTTTTTTGTGAACGTTCCTCGTGACTCACAAATTGTTAATTTTAACGTTATGAAAACGTCGATCGGAGCTAGGTCCTTATTTTTTTCTGTTACTAATTTTTGGGCCGCACCTGCTTTTATACGAACACAGCCCCCCCATAAAAAATCAAGTTTAATCATCCCTGCTCATTTTCTGCTATCTTTGTTAGGATTATTGACACCGACATTCTAAACACTTTCGTACCACATCCATGTTTTGCACCACAGTCTCCATTACCTTATCAGAAATTAATAAGCTAAATCTCTCAGACACGCTTTTCTGTGATGCAGAAAACTGTCACATTCAAGTACGGCATGTTCTGTAGTGTCTTCCCTCCGCATTAATTGCTTCCAGCGAAGGGTCTCGGCATCTGCGGGTACAGATATACTTTGAAGCAAACGTGATCGGACAGAAACTGAGTCCTCTCGTTCCTAGTGCTTTCGGTACAACCATCTCTAAAAATCCGGACCGGTATACGAGTTTATCTATTCTTCGTAGATTGATCTCATCTTTTTCTGCTATCTGCGAAGAAGCGATGCCTTCGTCTTATTTGGTTCCTGGTGTATCCTCCCTCCTCCGAACACGACGAATTGTAGACATCGTTTTCCATCCACCCCACTGATAATTTCTATCGACCAGTATAACTTCCAGAGTGTTTCATTAGTAGGCTTAATTGTCATTTTTTTTATTAAAGTCCATCATATCACAGGAAATTTCATCACAACACCAAAAGATCGTACATACATATACAGTTATATTTTTATTTATTTATTTATTTTTTTTTTAACTGAAGAAAATTAAAATCAAGTGACTGAAGTTTCATCTCCTGAAGACATCGGCAACCATGATTCATCACTAACAATAACTCAAATCAAAAAATGCATCAACCTTTTCCGTCTTTAAAATTTCAAATGATACCTTCATCTAAATTTCTTATTTTATCTTCGATTAACCTATTAACGTGTACGTTTCCCAAATCGCACAATTCTTATTAAATTAATAATAAATAAATTCGATATACGAAAATTGAATCGCCGATTTTCTTTTTATTTCATTGCCAATCTTTATTTAGATGTTTGATGATGGTCGCTCGAAACGCTGTGTATTGTATTCTTTAGAAATTATCTCTTCATATTTCACGCACTCCTTTCATTCATCACATTTGTAACGTATTTAACACCCAGTTACCTTTTAATCTCTGCTGTTGTTTTGTTTTGAAAGTCCAAAAAGCGTACATTACCTAATTTTAACAGTTTTACTAATGTTGATTGTTTTGTTGGATTTACAATTATACACCTCTCACGTAAGTGATCATAAAATGTTATGGAAAAATGAGTTTAATATGTATCGATTTAGAATTTCCCAAGAATTCCAACATACGCTTCAGAATGTATGAGAGGTTGTTTCCTTCAATATGTATCTCATGTTTGTTAAAATTAATAGTATTATTGTAAAAAAGTTATGATTTTGTAATAATTTTATCATCATATGTAAGGCTAAATAAGTTTATAATACGTCTGGTTTAATTTTATAAAAGTTTCTTGTTATTGATATAGGGAATAGAATATATAATATATATATATATATATATATATATATATATATATATATATATATATATATATATATATATATATATATATAGAATATAGAATAGAATATATATCATCAAAAATATATATTAAATTTTTCTTCGTCCTGACCATCTTAGGATCATGTTTAAATAATTTGTTTTTTTTCTTTTCCCATAACTTCCTAATTATCTCTATATGTTTTTTTTCTTATTTTATCTTTCAAGTTTTATCTTTTCTTAAAACTTAGATTCATAAACTAATTTTTTATTTTTTAGTTCCTCGAGGTATTTTTCTATCTGTTTGTACCGGTATGTTTTTCTCTTTTTACTGCCTTGTACCAAGTAAAGGAAGTATTATGATCACGAAAAATTTCGGTTTTCAGATTTCAACGGAAATATCTATTTTGATCATCACTGAATTAATTTTGACTAGTTTCGGCGTGACGTTTGTAAGTATGCTTGTATGTACGTTTGTGTCTCACATATCTCAAAAACGATTAACTATAGCACGTTGAAATTTTGGATTTAAGACTGATGTAGCATCTAGTTCTGCACTTCCCTTTTTTACTGCAATCGAGTGAACCGAAAGTGTCAAAAAACGACCAAAATCCCAAAATTTTGAATTTTGGACTTTTTTTAACTGCATAAATAAGCCCTCATTGAGAGCTTTTCAGCCATACATCATAAGTGGTACTTTTTTCATTGGTTCCAGAGTTAAAGTCAATTTTAATTTATGAAATATTTGGATCTTATAAAGGAAAGCACATCGATTCGAATCAGACTTCATTTCCTTTTCTTTTGTTTTAATTTAAATATATAATTATTAACCTCTGATTGTTAAAAAATGTTTACGATAAATTAGAATTCAATAAGTTATTAATGAAATAATTTTTTTTGAATTTTTAATTTTTTTTAAATGTGTATATGTAATTTAATAGTCGTACAAGGAAGTCATCTGCTGTCCACGTCAGATTTTTTTCATTAATAAAATTAACAATGTTTTTTGTTTATTGTTCATTGTTTATAGATTCCCGTAGGATTTTTATCTTCTTCTCCTCATTAACTTGGTATAACTCTTCTGCTTTTCTTATTCTCTACATTCAATCCTTATATTTCGCATCATATATTTTTCAGACATTTCTTTTTTCAACTCTGTTTATATTTTTGATAAAGAGTTTTTGTATTATTTCTGAACCACACAAGGCTTTTGGAAGGATTACTGTTCTATAGTGCCTTAATTGGCTTTTCTTGATGCGGATTCTTTTTTTGTACAGGTTTCCAATTAAATGATACACTGTTTCCACTTTCTGTACTCTAGTTTTCATTTCTTTTGTTTTCAGTCATCTCGGGGTTATAACTTCTAAATATTTGAATTAATTTATTCCTTTGATTATTTTATTTTCTGATATTTCAGTTTTTAATTTTTAATTTGAGTATTAGACAGTCGTTCTGTATTTTTTTTCATATGAAATTTATAAACCCATTTTATTTGCGTGGTTTTCTAAGCTTTGGATTGTTTGTTTTATTTCTTCCTTTGTTGTTTACTAAAAGTACTTAACCATCTGTAAAAATCAAAGTATCAATCCCAAGTTTTTTAAAATTTTATCTCAAGTTTTACTGTTTTTGAGAAATTTATGTTTTTAAATGTTTTTATCCGTCCTTTTATTACATTATTACCTGGTTCAGTAGAGTAGAATTGGGGAAAGTCCATCGCCTTGTCTTATACCAATTTTTATTTCAAATTGATCTGATAATTCTGTCAGTGTTTCTTTATTTATAATTATTATTTTATTATCAAATTTTAATTTTTCAAGAATTTTAAAGCAGAATTCACGATGTATTGTTTGAATCGTATGCTTGTTTTTGAAGTTGATGAATACTAATAAATATATCTTTTCC
Organism: Lycorma delicatula; assembly: GCF_047948215.1. Lineage (NCBI taxonomy): Eukaryota > Metazoa > Arthropoda > Insecta > Hemiptera > Fulgoridae > Lycorma > Lycorma delicatula. Next base: position 32,052,136 of record NC_134464.1, on the reverse strand, counting down.
TTTTATTTTAGTGTAACTTATTTTTTTTTTATGTGAATTTTTACGGGCATCGACTGCTAAGGTCATTAGCCCTCGTCACATTCTTTAAAAGAAATTATTATCTCCATCAGGATCGTCATATGTAAGGGTGTAAAGGGCCCTTACATTTTATTTAAAAACACAAACTTCACAATAAACATTAAAACATGAAGGACAAGGACAATCACAAACACTTACGGGGTGTAAAGGGCCCCAATATTAAAATTTGAGATAGGATCTCAAAAGACCATGAACTTAAAATTAAAATTAAACTAATCAATACCATATCCTTCTTTCTTCTACGAAGTCTCATTTATAGTTTGCTTAAGCACCCTCGGGGCGACCAGAACCGCCGTTGAGCAGTATATCAGTCGTGCCAGGGTGCCGTGGCAGTTGATTCCTTCTTATATCAGGCCATAGGCATGCACGGCGTACACCCATAGCCTCGCGCCCTCAATCCACCCTTGAGTGTCCCCCATGCCATCATCGGACACACCCCGAATCACTGCTCTTGAATGCAGGTGAGCCAAAATGGCCTAGGCAAGAGGGCTACCTCCCGTCACTATACGTGCCACGCTTCGAGACTCCCTTATATGTATATATAAAACTACCGCTTAGAGTATCTCTTACCACAGCTTTAATTATTTAAAGCTTTAACTTATTATTTGTTTCAAGTTAAAAATTTTTGTTAAAAAAAATTATTTATTTGTTATTATTATTATGCTTTTTATAGTTAAAAATAGATAAATAAAACCATTATTATATAAATATTCAATTCAATCGCTTTTATTAACTGATACAATTGCTTACCTTTTCTTAGTGATATTTTATACTACTTTATTTTCGTGTCGTAATATTATCACCACTTTAATATATACATAATAAGCACGTTTTAAAATCCAGTTAACATTCATTTAATTAACATTTTAAGACTTCAAGATTAAATAAAGTTTATTATTTTAATTTACTTGTCTAACAAATTTATGGAAAAAGAAAAATAATAATAGCTATTATAAATTGTGTTCATGAATATAATTATGAAATTTGCACGCGTAGTTGCATGTAATGTTTTTTTTTTTTTTTTAATATAAATCATATTTTATAATAATTAAAATTATTTTTATAAAAATAATAACGATAATATAGTAGAATTTATTTTCTTATTCAAGAAAACTAATTTTGGTGTTATAATAATTTACTTATAATTATGATCTGTATTCAAATATGTTAAACAACGCACCTACACATTACTTTTTTTTATTTGATAATTTTTAAAAGACTATATTGTATTATATGGTATCTAAGATTAAGTTTACTAATTATTTCCGGGATAGTTAAGAATACTGACTTTTTGCTTAATTATTTCACTCAAAGATAACGGATTATTTCATTGATATAAGTCTTAGTACGAGTATAGCTGCAGTAGGCAGTATAATTATTTCAATGGGGATTACTAATGTAATGAAACCCTAAATTATAATAAGCTTATATCTCTAAATTGCGTATACTGCCTTGAATACTAGGCATACTATTTTAAATAAAAAAGTAAATAAGTCTAACGGTATCTTTTCTTTAAATAGAAATTCGAAATTACTAAATTTCGTAAATAAAAAAATAAAAATTAATCATCATCTGTTTACGTACGTGACGATTTATTGTCACGAATAAATAATGTTTATTTCACCAAATTAACTCTCTTCTTCTGATGACATCCACAAACATATTATGATAATTTTAGTACAGAAGTAAAAATAAAAACTCCAGCAAAGGGTTTCCTAACTTACCCAGCTTTGTTTCGAGCGATTTTTATTTTAAATACCCGAAGGTTTTTAAAATATTTATGAATATTATACAATTTTTGATAAGAAAAAAAATTCTCATTCTGTATCTTCATTTTGAATAGATGACTTTTTCTATCATTCAGTCACTATTTTCAGAGAATATTTCCTAAAAAAAAAAAGCTGACCACACAGTTGTAGAACATTCCCCCTACGCGGCTTTTTCCGGATGCATGGCTTACACACACACACAATTTAAATTAAATTTTTATCATTTTATTTAAATATAAATATATTGTTTATTTAAGTCAATCATTCTAACTAAAGCGAGCGTGCATACCGTATTTCATTCGCGCGGGTGTGGCGGTACTAGCGGCCACTTTAAATACTATTCATTTATCTAATTCTACCGCTCATCTGTGACGTTACAACATAGAATACGACTACAACAGCTGTACGTTAGTGCTACACTAGCGCTCGTTGTGGTGAGAGGGGGTATAATGACACACTGTACCCATTTAGCTACTAGTTTATTTAGAGCATTTAGGTAGGGGGGTTGCTATTTAAAAAAGTTTTTTTTTTAAATTATTATTATTTTTAATTGTTAACTAATGTGCCTAAGAAAAATAAGACCTTAATTAGGCGAAATTTCAAGATACTGAGAGTAACCTTACTATACAGCCGCACTCCTCTGACCTTTTAAATTGAAAATTTAATAGCGTCAATGCTTCTTCATATATAGAAGTAATCTGCCCATGTTTGGTCAAACTCGATCGAGTAGTTCTGAAAACATAAGGTAATTAAGGTGTGACACACCTAACACCGAACACACACACACCACACACGTACATACGAACATTCGGAAAATTTTCATCCGGTTTTTGGGTTCCTTAGGTATCAAAACTTAAAGATCCGGTGCAAACCGCGTATGTTCAAATTGGAACGATTACCATGCTTTCCCTTCTATAGATACAGGCTCTACTCCAGCGCTAGGCGGGAAAGCAAAATAAAAAAAAAAATTAATAAAAGAATTTGGGTCCCGCTTCACCTTCTTCCTCAACAGCTACCTCATATAACATTTTTAATAATACCACAACTTAAATATCTGATGTGGATACCACATGACTTCCTTGTACGCCAATTAAATTACATATACACAATTTTTTATAATCAGAGATTAATAATTATTAATAAATAATTTTTTTTCTAAATTAAAATTAAAGTTGAAAAAGGAAATACAAAAGGAATATTTAAAAGATAATTTATTTTACCCGAGTTTTGCACCGTAAGTGGCGTGTGATATTGAAGATTCGATTAATAAAAACATTTTTACCTCAACAATTCATATATGTTTATCTTCCTTTCATGTGTATCTTCCTTCAGAGAATATTTTTGTTAACATAACTCAAGCATTGTAAATTCGAGTAATGTTTTACTCAATGTATTCATTCATTGGTGAACAAATTTTATATTTTTTTATTATTTTAAAATGTATTATTTTTTTTAAAATTAATTACAAATATTTCTGCATAAATGGATTTAAAAGCGGGTGGGCAGTTTACACCATTTATATAATTTTCAAACTCGGCTGTACAATTTTTATAAACTGAATTTAATTGTTTGTTATAGAGACCTTACGTTTCGCTAAATGGAAATATCTCAGTAATGATCAACTGGAACTGGAAAAATTAAAGAAAAAAAAAAGAGGACGATCAAAGAGAATAGGTGTTGACGTTACAGTTATTTAGGTAATTATTAATTTAGAATTTCCCACCCTGTTTGTAAAACTTCATCTGTTTTTAGAAGAAAATAACTTGACTTTTTCCTTCCATGGATTTCATCAATTTTTCTGCTTTCTGAGATTCCATTATCGAAATGCAAGAAACATTCGCGTCAATCCATCAATTAGATCTCAGCAGTAATCAAACAGGTTAAAAAAAAATTAGCTTAAAGTTTTCTTCAACCTGCTGTATATTCTCTTATCAAGTTTATTTGTATTTATTTAAATCCTTTATTTCATTTTCATCTTCATTCTCTTCTGCTTCCAGTCAGACAACTGGATAGCCAGATAACTTCTATTTCCTTTTAAATCACCAATAATTTCACTATTTTGTTCTCTTCTTTCCTTTTTCTATTAATTTTTTTAGCAATGATTTAATCGACTTTAACCTCTTCCGACAACTGAATTTCCTAGACTTAGATTTTTATGGTTAAGCTTATATTTTTTTTCTCCTGTTATTTGGTTTTTCGCTGTATCTATACACTTCAGTTGCCTTAATTCCCACATTTAAATTCTCTCTTCATTTCTTTATCCCGTTTTTCTTAGCGTCCATGTTTCACATCCAAGCAAAAATACTTGTCAAATTTAAGATTATGCTTTTTTAAGTTTAACTCTTTCTTATTATATTTTTATTTTTTTAACTAAATAGTTTCTTAATTATTTCTATCTATTTATTAATTATTTTTATAATAAATTATGACCATTCCACCGCCGACCTCTTCATTGAAGTAGTAATGTTCTCCTTTCATCCGGTAGGTCCTGAGTTTGAACCGCTATCAGGTTTGACATTTTTCCAAACGCTTCAAAAATTTGTCTCATCAACGAATTTAATTGAGTGGTTAGCCTGTAGGTGCTTGAATAAGGAAATAAATTATTTCCTGATAACATCCTATTTATTTTTATATACTAATCTACTTGAACAAGACGTACTTATGAAGGTTTGCTATCATTGTATTATCTTATGCAGATAATGGACTTATTTGCAGTTAGTTTTATCTGAAATGCCAAAATATTGCGTAAAAGGTCATTATACGGTATCAACTACGTAACAAAACTACTTCAAAAGCTTTTTGACCGGTTAATTAAAGCTGAAAAAAATCCTGCTTATATGAATCTGACGTCAGTAATGTAATATGTCTTGTTACAAGTGCAAGTTATATATTATTATAATTTTTTTTACATAATATCTTTCAGTATTATTCAATCAGTTCTAATTTAAATATTTATTATGAATTACACATTAAAACTTTCAGAAACACGACTTTAAATTCATTTCATTTAATTTGTTTTATTATATTCTTAGATGAAGAAATTTCATTTTACCGCGCTTGTTTTTGAAAACGTTCCAAATTATAAAACGAGTACTTTTTTATTAGAAAATCAAAACTTTTATTTAATAAATTGCATTACGAAAGTTTCCTTTTATCATCAATTATTAATTAATTTTTTTTTCTTTTATGAATATCTTTAATTGGCAACTTTACCCCCAAGCGGGCTAGGACCACCATCTACGGCTTAAAACCTCCCCTGGGATAACAAGAAATGTACCTTGAAAATTTGAAAGGGATCGGTCGGTTGGTTCTCGCTCGATGCAAAAACTAACAGACAAAATTTCGGTTTGATGTACAAGATATAAAGATTTTGTTTGTTTTAATAATTTTGGACAAGTTTGTTTGTATATAATAAATCCACCGGTTTGATCTAGTGGTGAACTCGTCGTTGCAAATCAGCGGATTTCGAATTTGAGAGGTCGAAGGATCAAATCCTAGTAAAGGTAGGATTTTACATGAATTTAAATACGAGATCGTGGATACCGGTGTTCTTTCTGAGGGGGGTTTTCTCCCTCTACTAAACCCGGTCAAACAAGGCCGGACCCGCTTTTCCAGCATAACTCGGTGCAGGGGGGGGATTGCCACTGCCTCTAACCACCCGAGTGGCCACACTGGGCCCGGCAATGCCGTTCCCAACAATACCACCAAAGCAGCCGAGACTAAGTCTATATGCCTCGCTTCTAGTCAGGGTCCCCCCGGAATGGAACCCCTACCGGGTATGTGGTCTTTTCAGTTGCCGTTGCTTCTAACCATCCGAGTGAGCAGACTGGGCCTGGCCATGCCGTTCCAAGTAGCACTACCCGGACGGCCGGGATTAGGTCTTCTCCTTACCTCGCCTCTTTTTCTTCCTCTCCTGACATTCTTCATACATCTTCCTCGTACTGTAGTTCTTCAAAACCCTTCGTTCTCAGAATACCACTAATCATAACCCAGTTCTAGAACCTACGCCTGACAATATCGTAGCAGCTGTGCTGCACAGCTGCTACGATATTGTCAGGCGTAACCTCGACAATCACCGCAAGGACCTCCCTGCTATCCTCGGTCCGCTTGGCACAATGGAAGATGGTGTGTTCCGCCGAGTCACTGTTCTCGCAGTAGAAGCACCGATCCGACCTCTTCCGCTTCCTCTCAAACAGATACTTATTGAAGCAGCCGTGGCCGGACAGTAATTGTTCGACCGACAGTTCTCCATGTCTTCTTGTTAGCCACGGCTTCAACTCCAGGATTAGCCTCCAGATCCACCTACTCACCTGTGATCTATCCCACCTTGCCTGCCAGCTTTCCAGTAGCATCTGTCTTGTCTGGCCCCTTGGCAGGACCTCTGCTCTTTTGGTGATATCTTCTGGCACTTCCTGGGTGGTTGGGTTTCAATTAACCACACGTCTCAGGAATGGTCGACCTGAGACTGTACAAGACTACACTTCATTTACATTCATACATATCATCCACATTCATCCTTTAAAGTAATACTTTACGATTGTTCCGGAGTCTTAACAGAAAAATAAAGTCTACATAATAATTATTAAGATGCAACTGAATCGTACACATGAATTAAAAGTGACTGTACTACTCTTTTTTTAGATGACCGTTTCGCTTTTTCTTTATCTAGAAAAGGTAAAGTATATAATAATACAAGCATTAATACTGCAATAACTTATACTTAAACGACTAGCTTTGTCAAATCGAAGCCTACATACTTCTTGATGGATATTAAGTATAAAAATTCCTAAGTGTTAATTTTGTATTTTTTTTTCTGCAGAAACCCCATTTGGTTTTGATTAAAAGAAAGATTTGAAAACATTGGCGCATTGTACACCATTAAATATAATCTACTCTTGCATTGTTCCTTTACAAATACTCGTACATAAACTAAATGTGTTGTGTGTTGTTTGGAAGAGTTGGTGTACTACATATATATATAAATAGTAATATTTTACGAGAAAAATAAATGATTATAGTTGTAATAAAATACAATGCAGGAAGTTTCCTAAGTTTCCCTTATTTGCATTTACGGAAATAGGTTACATTAAGAAAGTTGCATGTTACATTACAGTATGTGTCAAGTTATAATTTATATATATGTTAGTACGTATTTATTGTTTAAAACATATATATATTTTTTAATACTAAAGTTCATTGTAAATTTTTTAATTATTGCAATTCATTTAAGCAGCTATAGCCGTGTTAATGCACCGTTTGATACATGAAAATCAATTTTAAGTTACATCGAACCCGACAAAAGTGGATGTGATCTTCGTTAACTTATATTCTATTTGTGTCATTTTCTACTAGGGTGGTATCAGAAAGCACATCAACTAACAAAAATTTCACGAAATTTTTCCCTTCTAAATTTTGAAAGATAGATTTGTGTAAAATAAAGTTATTTTATAACTTTCGTTCTGAAAACTGGTTTTAATCATTACTATTATGATTACGATGATGTGATAAAGTGTAAACAAATTTGATTAGAGCAAGTTAGATTTTTGTGTTTTTCTTGATTTATTAATTTATTAATTCACCACAGACGTTTTGAAGTTTACCACTGCGTGGGTAAAGAAACGAAATTTTGTAGCGAATGAAAAATGCCTGCCTGACCGAGATTTGAATCCGGTACCTCCGGATGTTAGGCTGAGATACTACTACGCCGCCATGAAGATCCGTAATTTCTCAGAAGATTGAATAGATATTCCACTTAACCCCAGAACTCACTAAAAAATACTTTTTAATTCATTATCCAGGTATAATTTTATACGAAAAATTAATATTTGTAAAATCTTTCATAATTTCTCTTAAAATTATTATTATTATTTATTAATTGTTATTTCCAAAAAAAAATAAATTTATATAATTTTTATTTTAAAATGAATAGTACGCTTAGTGATGATACATTTTTGTGTATTTAATTATGGATTAAATAAGGACATGTGAAACTTTTAGACAACTGTTCAAATTTAAAATTAACTAAGGTAATTTCGGTAATTATTTATTTATTAAATATTAATCAGGCAGAAAAGGTTTTTTTTTTTAAATTTAAGTGTTATCCAGTTTTAGTCTTTTTTAATAAAGGAATTTATTAATAAATTGAAGAAATTTTGGTATAGAAATAGACAATTGTTGAACTATGGTAATTTTTTTATTGTTTTCAATTTGTTTTAATATAAAAGCATTCTGTTTTCATTAAAAAAATCTGAAATATCTGTTTTTGATCCGTCTTTTAGATTCGTTCCACATCACTAAGTCATCTGTTCACGGCATTTTCTGCGTACATTAGTTTCCAGATTAAAAAAAGATTACTGTTTCTTTTTCTCAAATGATTTAGCATATCTAACGCTAAAATAGTGTAATATAATTTTGTTTTATTACAGAAACGGATGCATTAAACTATTGTTTTCAATATCTGTTCCCAGTCTTTATTTTAACTGAAACGCATGTAAAACAACTGAAGTGCATGAAGCACCAATCAGAATTTATTTGTTTAAGAATAGTGATATTCATTGTATTTCAGATCCTATGCTGAAATAAAGGTTTCAGAGCTGTAAATCTCCTGCGTTTTAGTGAGCTTGGTTTGCTGAATGGTAACCGTATATTTGAATTAGTAAAGAAAATATTAATATTTAAAAAGATTAGTTGACGCGTTAGATCAGTTAATATTTAAAAAGATCAGTTGGATGCTGGATCGGCAACTTTTGTTTGCTACCTATGACGTCTTGTCCTAGTGCATTATCTCCTTTACTGTACTACTAAATTCTTTATAGTACCAACACTAATTTAGACACCATAGGTAAAACTACTCTTTTTCTGTTTGGCCTCCGGAACCGCCGTAAGGTGTTACTTCAAAGGACAAATGAGGATGATATGTATGAATGTATATGAAGTGTAGTCTTGTACAGACTCAGGTCGACCATTCCTGAGATATGTGGTTAATTGAATCCCAACCACCAAAGAACACCGCTAGCCACGATCTACTATTCAAATCCGTATAAAAGTAAACTACCTTTTCTAGGATTTGATCCTTAAAACTCTCGACTTCGAAATCAGCTGATTTGCGATACGACTTAATCACTAGACCACCCTGGTGAGGTGTAGGTAGAACTACTGTATATCGATATGTTTACGCTTTCTAAAGGTTATTACGCTTGGATAAGGTTATTAGTTGTTATGTTAGATTTTTTTTTTACGAGACTATTGGCTCAACTGCTGTGGTCATTATCCAAATGGAAATTTGTAGCGTATGAAAAATACGATGCCTGACTGGGATTCGAACCTCCGGATGAAAGGACAAGTCGCTACCACTCCGCCACTGAGATCGGCATGTTATGTTAGAGGATTTAATAAATATATTCCTTTTTATGGATTATCTTACTTTCGTTTCTAACTATCTAATCTCTTTAACAAAGATATTTCGATTGAAATTATTTTATTTTTAGTTTATACTTTTTCCGATATCTCAATTTTATATTATTCCTTTGATTTGTTTTATTGTGACAATAAAATGTAGAAGAAAGAGTTACAAACAATTTGATGTCAAACAGTCACAAAACTTTGGCAGTGAAAAATATTTTTTAAAAACCCGGGAGTTATTTTTCGGTCCAGTTCACTTGATTCTTTCCATGACAAAGTCGTTCTTATAATCATGTACATCATGTTACGTGTATTTAACTTTACCTAGAATTTACATTATTTATAGGTTATTATTTAATATTCTACTTTTAATTGTATACTGAACATAGATTATTTTTAATTGAACGAAGAGAATAATAAGTATTATTCATTCAAAAAAGATCGGTAATTGTTTTTTATAACTTTCCCAGCTTCTCCGGTCATTTTACGAAACTCATTTTTGAAAAAATTTTCTATGCCAGAAAGTTTTTTCAATTATCATTTTAATCCCTGTTTGTATGTTTATCACAAAATAAACAAATTTATGAATTTTTTTCACATTTTTATGTGAAAAAGTATTTTTTTCTAATTTTATGATATACAGTTAAATAAATAAATATTAAAAAAGTGATTATTTCTATAATGCGGAGGACTTAATGAAAGTTAAACGGTGGAACTATTGTTTCGTGTTCTTGAAAAATAAAAAAAATTATTTTTCATTTTTGGGGTTCCCATACTCAAATGGAAGCATTCAGATAATTTTTTTTTTTTTTTGTATAATCCCCAAAGATGACAAATTTAAAAAAAGAATTTTTTATAATTATTAAAAAAAAATTGGAAAGATACGGCCATAATTCTAAATAAACAAAGTTGTAATTTTCGTGGAATGGAATAAAACCTTTCGTAAATTTATTTTTTTGCTAGAAATATTATAGTGTAAAGGCCATCAAAAAATTAAGATTTTTAAATTTAAATTGCAATGGTAACTTGCAAGATGAATTTAAATTTAAAATATATTTACAAATCTTATGTAGATACCACATGACTTCCTTGTGTGTCTATTAAATTACATATACGCACGTTTTTTTTAATGAATATTACATAAAATTATATTTCATTAAAACCTTCTATTTCTTTTTTTTATTGTTGTTATTGAATTATTATTTATTGTAATTTTTTTTACAATCAGAGATTAATAATTATTAATAAATCAATATATTTAAATTAAAAAAAAAAGTTAAAAAAAGAAGATGAAATCTGATTCGAACCGATGTGCCTTCCCCATAAGATCCAAATATTTCATTAGTTAAAATTTCATTTTGCTATAACTCTGGAACCAATGAAAATAAGTACCAATTATGATACATCGTTGAAAATCGCTCATTGAGGGCTTATTACTGTACTTTAGAAAAAGTTCAAAATCTAAATTTTTTATGAATTTTGGACTTTTTTGGACACTTTTGGTTCAGTTAATTGCAATCAAAACGGTTGGTGCACAACTAGATGTTACTACAGCCTAAATCCAAAATTTCAACATCCTACGGCTAATCGTTTTTAAGTTATGTGAGATACATACGTACCTACAGACGTCACGCCGAAACTAGTTAAAATGGATTCAGGGATGGTCAAGATGGATATTTCCGTTGAAATCTAAAAACCGAAATTTTTCGCGATAAAAATCCTTTCTTTACTTCGTACAAGGAAGTAAAAATAAAAATAAAAAAAAAATTTTGCTACTACAGACCATTGGCATACGATAAGCAAAAAAATTTGTCGTTTTTTTGAGAGGATGAATATTACATAAAAATTTTTGGTAATTTGTCATCCTGATAATAAATTCCAACTTTCGTAAAAAATTTTTTTCTAAAGTGCCCAAGCAAAAATTTTTAATTTATTTCGGCCAAATTGTCCCACCATTTTTTTCAGTTTTTGCAAAAATTAATGCATTTTCCTTCTCAGTTTTTCCTCTTTGTCTACTAAATTTAAAAAAACATCGGTCTACGTGGTCCAGAGTTGAAAGATCAAATACTAGGCCAACATACATACGCACTTTTGTCAGAAAAACAAAAATCAAATTTTTTTGGATTTTGGAATACAAAATCTATTTCGCAAATTATTTACAATTTATTTTTTGTTAATTTTTTTTTCTTTGTCTCTTATAGAATAAAACTTAAAGATCAATTTTTTTTTACCGACATACACTTTCCTGTAATAGCTAGAATATATTTAATAGAATCTATTAGCAGAATATATAGCTACAGCAGGAAAAGTAAATAGAATGTAAAAATTAAATACATGAATATACTTATTTTAACTAAGCATTAATAATAATAATAATAACAAATCCCATAGCAAAAAAATTTTACTGAATTGTTTTTATTTCATCATGTAAAGCTAATGCAAAATTCAAGTGTTTGTCACAATGTTATATATTCTGGACCTTTTCATGAATATTTATACTTACAGGAATTGTCCTTTTAATCAAAGATCACGTAACGAATGTTCTCAATTTTCCACCTGATAATTTTTTTAAAAAATAATAATTAATAATTTTTTTTTACCAAGATCTAAGAAAAACGTTTTCATAAAATTATTAAAAATAAATTATGTAGAAAGGTGTTGTATTATTGGAACTAGTATAGATGAGAACCGATAACTAAACAAACTAATTCAATTACTTTTACATGATGAAATTATAAATTTCTTATTTATAATATTAAATATCCATCATGATAAGATAATAAAGTTATGAAATCATCAACTTGGTTGTGATTTATGAAAATTAAATAGCAGTAGAATCGATTTATATATATATTCGTATAAATTGTGGGAACACGTGATAAGTTATAAATATCTCTACTGTTATTGATAAACGTGCCGATTGGGGATCCGTATATCTTTGTTTCTTGGTCGTTTTCATTCCAATATCCTTGCTTTGTATTGTATTTCATTTAACTATATACCTTGTATAATTGATTCGATTCAATAGCAGTTACGTAAATTGACTTCTTGGTTATGTGACTCATAACTTATATAACTGCAAAAAACAATATTACAGTTAGATCAGGCAAAATGTTTTGTTGCTAGAGTATTTGTTCTAATTACTATCTCATGTACCTAACTTTGGCTATTGTTCAACTTATAGTAACAATATTGCTTTTTGTATATGGTTTTCATACAAAAGTATGTGGAACTGTATAATTTAAACCTTATAAGTTGGAAAACAAGATTACGCTGAAAAATCGTATACAGAAAATCTACTTAAAACAGGATTGCTATTTCGATAAATAAATAGTTATCATCAATAAATACCTCCTTAAATGTATTAATAAATAAATAAGTGAAAGAAGAATAAATAATAACACTAATGAAAAATTGACATATAAACAGTACTTATTTACTCTACAATATTTTTTTTACGTAATCGTAATATAAAGCATAAATTTAGCTTTAAAAAATTCAGACCACTTAAAATCCAATTCCGACACCCCCATACTACACTTCATACATTTAAGAAATATATAAATTCCATCAATTTTGAAATAATCAAAGAGTTGTCCCCGCCCGTGAATAAACTTGTAATGGAAAGTAACCGCTTTTAATTTCGTATGATTGGAAATTGTTAAAAGATATTTTTTTATTAAGTTAAATTCAATAAAGCTGTTAGATAATGGATATCTATCGTTATTCAGTAAATGAGATTACTGCAACGCTGTTGATAAAGAATTGTGTAATTCCTGTATGATTCGTAGATTTTGTTTAACCAACGTTTTAAATAAACTGATTTATAACTTCCAGGGAGGGCTACGCCTGGATTTTCTAGTCATCTGTACTCATAACGAGTCAAATTCTGCTTTGTCCTAAGTACTCTTAAATTACAATTATAGTCTTTACAAATCAATTTATAAATGACTATGTTTCGACAGTTTTAGTTTTATCTTTAGTGTTTTGGAGGACAAAGATCGGTTACCTGGACGTAGCTATAGTAATACCGAATGATTCATAAAGAAATTTACAACTTTAAAAGCGTATTAAAATTTATTTTGCTAACTTACACGTTTGAGTTGAGATCTCATTTCACAGAAAAGGATACAAAGTTTGTCACCCAACATTCTTTGGTTCGATATGGCTTCCGACGTACAGCCCATATGAAGTCGATTTCATTCCAGATTGTAGCCAGCAAGTCGAGCATTACTTCTGCAGCCGCGGCGTTAATTCGAAGTCTTAATTCAACAAGACCAGCAGGCAAAAGTAGCACATAAACCTTTTTTTAATAAAACCTCACAAGAAAAAATGTAGCAGAGTCAAATCTGGGATCGAGGTGGTAATGCAATTGGACTATCACGACCGATCTACCAACCTGGGAATCGAGTATCAAGAAATTTTAGGACTATTATTAATATTATTATTATTTATTGTTTACAATCAGATGTTAATAATTATTAAAAAATCAATATATTTAAGTTAAATTAAAAGGAGATGAAGTCTAATTCGAACTGACATGCCTTACTTTGTAAGATCCAAATATTTCATTAATTAAAATTTTATTTGGCTATAACTCTAGAACCAATGAAAATAAGTACCAGTATATGTGGGTGAAAATCTCTGAATGATAACTTATTAGTGCAGTTAAGAAAAACTCCAATTTTTCTCTGATTTCTGGCTTTTTCGGACACATTTGGTCCAGTCTATTGTAATCAAAAAAGAAGGTGCACAACTAGATGTTACAACAGTCCTAAATCCAAAATTTCAACATTCTACGGCTAATCGTTTTTGATTTATGCGAGATACATACGTAGGTACGTACGATATATCATGTATGTGCGTATGTATGATGTGAGAAAAACGATTTAAATAAAGATCATCAAGAAAAATTATTATTTTTACTTCGTTGTACGAAGTAAAGGAAGTATTGTGATCGCAAAAAATTTCGGTTTTCAGATTTCAACGGAAATATCAATTTTGACTATCCCTGAATCCATTTCAACTAGTGTCGGCGTGACGTATGTACTTTTACGTATGTATGTCACATAGCAAAAACGATTAGCCGTAGAATGTTGAAATTTTGGATTTAGGATTGTTGTACCATCTAATTGTGAACCTCCCCTTTTGATTGCAATCCACTGGACTAAAAGTGTCCAAAAAATGCCGAAATCAAAACATTTTGGATTTTTTACTTTTTCTTAACTGCAGTAATACGCCCTCATTGAAAGCTTTTCAACAAAATATCATAAATGGTACTTATTTTCATTGGTTCCAGAGTTATAGCCAAATAAAATTTTAATTAATGAATTATTTGGATATTACAAGGGGAACGCATATCAGTTCCAACCGACTTCATTTCCTTTTTCTTTTTTAACTTTTTTTTTTTAATTTAAATATATTGATTTGTTAATAATTATTAACCTCTGATTGTAAAAAACGTTTTACAGTAAATAATAATTCAATAGCAATAAAAAAAAAATGAAAAAATCAGAAGTTGTTAGTGAATAAATTTGATGTATTTTTCATTTTAATACAATAATTTTTGCAGAGGTTAATAATTATTAATAAATCAATTTATTTAAATTTATAAAAAAAAAGTTTAAAAAAAATTATATATGAAGTCAGATTCGAGTCGATGTGTCCATAGTTACGAATCCGACACGTTCTCACTTACACCACATAACTACTTGAGGGACGTGAAACAAAATTAATATATTAACTAATATAAAATACTGATAGGGACTTGAAAAAAAATGTGATGCATTGTGGTCCATCACAACGTAATTATATAACTGTCCACTTTATTAAAGAATTGGAAGATCGTATCTCGCTTTCAAATGAAATCAGTTTAATTGAAGTACAGCAATAAATGTGTATATGTAATTTAATAGGTTTACAAGGAAGTTATGTGGTGTCTACATCAGATTTTTTAAATAATTTTTCATTTTATTATTTCCGTACAAAGTTTTAAAAATCATATTATTTTTTTTATTTTTTACTTCCTGTTATAATAAGATGATTATAATTTCAATGTTAAAAGAAGATGTAAATGGCTTTGCTCAAAGTAAGCTAACAATAAATGACTTTCATTTTCAAGCGTTTAAAAAACTGGAAGTATATTCATCTTGTATAAAAAGCATGTATAACTTCTTTTCTTTTTTTTTTTTTTACTTTACTTTCTGAGTGCAGATGACTATAAATAATGCAAATGTGCAGTCGCGTCCATGCATTAAAACAACTAGGAAAAAATACATTTCAAACATTGTTTTTAAAAGAAACGTAGCTATTTATTCCTGAAATGTTTAACACTGTTTTCTTCTCACTTCCTTAGTGATTCAGATACGGACCCACGCACAGCACGCGCGCGCATTTGCTCACATAAATTTTCTACGTTTCTCTCTCTCTCTATAACTCGATAAAAATTTTAAAGCTTTTAACTTTATCATTGTTTAATAAATCAACCTTATACCGTTTACGTCAGCGAATTAATAATTTAAAGTCAGAAAAACCGATTTTTTTTTTTCATTTTGGTTATTTACTTTAAAATAAATATTTTATTCGACAGTATTCTGTTGAATTTCAGTAACAAAGCTCATGTTTTAATCTCAGTAATTAACATTTCTGATTTATAATATTCCATTTCCGATTGAAAATAAACAATATTTTTATAAATCGTTTATCTGTCTACATTATGACCTCTGATAACAGTTTTCATCATATGGTTATCTGCTTTAAGGCAGGTGCTTTGCACCATATCAGTCTCTTTAATTCTTGGCTAAATTTTTAATTTTTGATAATTCTAATTTCCTTTTAGATCGTTCATAAAATCATTTAACTTTTTTTTAAACTTTCACAAAATTTTTGTAGCACCGTTTTATTCAATTTTTCTCCTCTAATTGTACGTTCCAACTAGCTTTCCTATTCTCAATTGTTTTGATTAATTTTCCATTCTTATTCATTCTCCTCGTTATTTTTCTAATTTAAGTTTTTTTCTATTCGTCTAATTTTCTCTATGTTCACATTTTAAACGCTTCCTTCCTTTTCTTTCTCCCTTCTTTTTAGTATTCATATTAAAGAAGATTCCAACATAACGCTTAAGAAGAAACTTTACTGTTTCTTTTTGTTAACTACTTACTTATTCGTTTCTTTTCTTTTTTCTATTTCATTTCCATTTTTGCAATCTTTTTTCATGTTATCTAAATATCTGTACCGTTCTACTTCTTTAGTTCTTCCTTTATCATCGGCGTATTATTTCCCCATCTCTTCATTATTTTTGTTTCCTTCCAATGTGGTACATCTAATTTTAAAATAAGCTTTTGAATATCCTGTATGTTTTATTTTAAAAGTTCCAATGTTCCACGAACGTTAATGATGTTTCTCTTTTTCTCCTTTTATTCTGAATTCTTCAAATTCCTGATCAATTTTTAAACACATATAAGGTTGCTGATAGGCAGCATCCTTACAGTATCTCTCTGTATTTTAACATTTCCAATTTATTTTAAAATGTTTAATGCGCCGTGAACAATATTTGATTTTTTAACGAATTTAGTGTTGATATGTTATTATTTGATACAATAATTCTGTATGTTTGATTTCATAATCATTAGGTTCCATATTTATTTTCCAAAAGGAGTCACTGTAGTGGGTGATTTCATTAAAAGTCGTAATTCCGATAAGGAAATTTACTTTTTTTAGTGTTAATATTATTTTATTTCTTTTAATTTTACTTTTAGCGCTTGTGGTGAAAAAAAGAGCCTTTGAAAATGTGTAAGTTTCTGATAAAACTAAAAAATAAATAACAGTTGCGAGGTCAAATAAAAAAGTGGAATTATTCATTATATATCACATTATTATGTCCACCAATCAAAAAACTGTATCCTTGACTCAAAAACGGTAATTATAAAATACCTACGTCTTAATACTATTTCAATTAGTTACTCCTTAACAAAAAAAACTCAATAAGAGTTTTCATCTGAATGATCGACTAATAATTGGTTAGATACTTCTACTGTCTCACAGATTTTAGGATGTGTGATATTCTTCCTTAAGGAATCTTGTAGTACACCAGTTCTCAAGTAATTAATTTAATTTCTCAAGGAAAAATAGCTTTTACTTTTTAGCTCTTCAACGAAAATATTGTTGGAAAACAATGAGATGTTCTCCATATAAAACCTCCCAGATATTCCGAGAGAATTTGGCAAAAGGCTGTTTGTTTTATCCAATAAGCCTTCAATAGCCATAAGGTTTTATGGAGGGATCCTTATATTTTTTCTAAAAGTCTTGTATTGCTATTTCTCTAAAAACTGATCATCGATTCTTACCACTCCCATTCATTTTTCCTTTTATCCGTTTTGGATTCTAAAAAAATATACTAAACATATATAAAGAAGTAATAATTTAATCTAATAATTACCTCTTTGATAACATGGTTCCGTTTGATTTCATTTTATTCCACCAGAGTTATATGTATTCCTTTAGTATACTGGTAGGACCGGGACAGTCATGATTGTTTATAAATTTTAACTATGATTTTTAAATTTTGACTTTAATACATTAATTTTAACTCCTGATGATAGCTTCCAAGTAAGCCGAAAGATCTAGAGAACTTGCTCATAAGGTGGATTATATTATTTTTTTATTTATTTATTTAACATATCAGCGGTACCATGTTTGAGAAATTAATTCACCCTAAAATTGACAAGAAATTGAAAAATATTCAAAATGCCATTATATTTAAAATATGTAACCGCTGCAATCCCCAAAAAAATGGAATGATGCAACTCCTGGACTTTACTTTCCCGTGGACAAAGTTTTTGAAAAACTTCAATATTCTCCCGATTTCACTAAAAATTTTATTTTGAGAAACTTCCTTTGCCTAAATATTTCAGTTTATCTGGTAAATTTTCAATAGCGAATAACTTTGAGTGCAGTAGCCCACATATAATTAATTACTAAAGAAATATTTCCAATTTTTGAAGTTCTATAAGCATATTACGCGGGCGAAGCCGAGACTGGTGATGGTTTGATTTTATAACCGTTTAATCATTATTTTTAATAATTGAAATTTTATTGGACAATTATATTAATTTCAATTCCTTTTATGTAGATCCGATTGAAGAAAAAAGTTTTTAGATAAAATATAATACAGATTGACTGAGAAAGTAGAAGATTGCTTAGCCATGGGAATTTTTTTAAGTAATAATACATTTACAATTCTGATTATTATAATATGTACTCAGCAGTTTTCTATTCAAAGTTAAACGCTTTTCTTGAAATGTTCTGGAAAGAGGAATCACGCTGACCTACTTAAAAAACTACATAGATAAAGGTTATTGAGTAAACTATTTTTCTTTTTTTTTTCTTTTTAGTGTTCTCTGATTTTTTTAAAGTATTCTTTGTCATGAGATAACTCTTAAAAAAAAAAATCATAAATTTCATTTCTTTTAATTTTCTAGTCACGTCCTTACTGTCGACGTCGACTGTGCTTTTTTTCTGTCGACGACGTTCCTGCAACAAAAAAGTCACAATTCTTTGATGGCTCTAATCTTTATGAAACTTTTATCATTTTATTTTCAATTATCGAAAGTTTTTTTAAAGCTTGGTATCATTTTATTAATTAAAACAAAAATTGGAGATACAACTATATTTTAGTTAAACAAAGTCGTAATGAAATTTTGTATTGGCTTGTACATTTAGCGTTTATATGTATGGTTTAGCATAATTATCTGAAAGTTTTAAAAATATAAAAAATATAAAACTATGAGTTAATACCTAAAAATTTTGTTATTCAGGTAGTTTATACTACTAAACGTATGAATGTAATAAATCTCAGAAAGTATGTTTTACCATTCCTCTGGCACGTTTATTACAATCTCTTGATTTATGTATTGTATTTTTATGTAAATCCAGTACTTTTTAATTAATCTCATAGAAAATGTTATTGAGGTGAGTGTCAGTAGAAAAGAGTTGGCTTTAATATACACCTCCAAATTTTTAATTAAATATTATTCTTTAAATTAATCACGTACTAATACGTGATTTATATAATATAATTTTAATTATATAATAATACAATACGTCAGCGAGACTCTATTCGGACCATACAAAATTGGAGAATTAGAATGGATCGAAAAGACAGAAAGGAAGATAGTCAGAAAAT
This sequence comes from Lycorma delicatula, assembly GCF_047948215.1. Lineage (NCBI taxonomy): Eukaryota > Metazoa > Arthropoda > Insecta > Hemiptera > Fulgoridae > Lycorma > Lycorma delicatula. Next base: position 32,032,705 of record NC_134464.1, on the reverse strand, counting down.
GCATAAACATGAAAAACATAGTAGAAGGACAGTGGAGGATAATCGTAAATGAAGAGGTATATAAAATAATAACTCCATTAATAAATCTCTTCATGAAAAAAAGAATTTTATTCCTGGGGCACCTACTTGGAGCAGAAAACACTAGACTAGCAAATCAAATAATTAACTTATACCGAGAAGGAACAACAAAACCGAAATGGGTAAAGGAAGTATGAAAAGATATGGAAGAGTTGAGAATCTCCAACGAAAATCTAATCACAAAATCTGGAAAGTACGACAAACTAAAACTAATATGATAACATTTGAACATAAAATCAAAAAGTAATCCAGCAGGGTGTATTCAGACGAGGACAGGCGGCAAAGATCAGAACTCCTCAAAAATATGTTGGCAAAAAGAAAAGAAGCAAGAATAAAACAACTCACACGATTCGAAAATAAGAAGGACCGATTACAAAATGGACTGGCTCAAAAATTGAACTAAAGTGATCCTATGAGGTCGTAAAATCAAAAAAAAAAAAAAAAAAAAATATGTACTATGATGTAACCTGGTCTTTCTGATAAAATTATTTTTTTTTTTTTTGTATACCATTGATTTTTAGGCAAAGAAAATATTTTTAACTTTCATTATCCTGAAAGAAAGTAAAATTACGAGGTTCAGTTCAAAAATATACGCAACAGTTTACTGAGAATTACACAAAAATTTGGATGAAGGTTACTAAGATTATAAACAGCTAAATTACAATAATTCTATTGCTTAAATAAAAAAATCACGTAATCTGATGTAACCTCGTCTTTCTGATAAAATTAGTTTTTTTTTGTATACCATTGATTTTTAGGCAAAAAACACTTTTAAAATCACTTTTCAGTAGATTTGACAAGGTTTTTCAACTACAAATTATTATTATTTTTTTTTATGAACTATCAGAATTTTATTAAAATGTTAATCTCCTTGCATATCTTAGAAACAATTTGTCTAAATGTTATAATTAACGGATAGAATCAGTGATGAAATATCGGGGTTAGTAATATCTGTGAGCAACATATTCATTTAAGAAAAAGAGGTAAATTGCGAAAGAAAGAAAATAAACAGAAAATAGTCTGTGAAATTATTCTTTAAAACTTAAAAAAAAAAGCTGTATAATATATCTAATTAGGTATACCTAATTTAGGTATCAGGATGCAATGTTGCGGTGTATTCTTGTATTTTTATCCTATGTATTTGTATTTAAAATAATACTATTCTAAATGACCTATCTCAAAGTCTTGAACCATTCATTGTAATCGTTTTCGTAAACGACAAGATCGTATTTAAATATGAATATATTTATTTAAAACAAATCAAAAATTGTGCGATTACAGCTCAAAAAAGTTAGCTACTGCATAGATTGTAAACATCTAATTTTAAATATGGATAAAACTGTTAATTGAGCTTCTCAAATTGTTTTAAACATTTTTTGATCACGGTGATAAAATTCCCATTTATGATAACGATAGTGTTTCATTGTCCGTAAAGCGAAATTACTGAATTTTTAATAAAATGATTATTTCTCGTGGGATTATCAAACCGATTTCATTTTTAACAAAATAAAACTGTATTGTTTTACTTTGAAGCGCGTTAATAAAACGCTAATTTTTTTTTCATTATTAAATATTTATTATACCATTTACCGTCTAAAGTATAATGACATCTCTTGGGATTCCCTAAAAAAGTAAGAACGAATTTCTTAGATATAAAAATTGGGTGTCAGATAAGGGCCCTAGCGGATTCAAGTATAAGTGTGGACCCTGGCGTCCATAAGTTTGAATCGTGTTTAGTCATATTTAGAAAATTAAATACGTTTGCCCTTGTGTTTATATTTTCGAATATATGCATTTTCGAATATGTACTAAAAAAAAAAAAAATAGTTACTTATTCACAAAAATTAACAATATCCACCTTTACCAGACCACAGAAGGGAACTGTTTTTGTATAAGTAAACACAATACATCGGCTTACAAAAAATACCTTATTTTGCTTCCGCCATTTTTAATAAATTACCTAACCGTTTGAAAGGTTTTCCCACACAGTTTATTTAAAATACTATTAAAATATTTTCTTTTACGAAATAATATTCTGTCGATGAATTTTTTACGGTACTAATTAAAAAAATAATATTAATTTTAAAAAACCTGATATTTTTTATTCATCACTTTTAACTTGTGTACAAATATGTGTAAAAGTAATTTTTAATAAACTTATCTGAATATTTATTATTTTGTCGTAATTTTTTTTTTTATTTAATGTATTTACCTTAACATTATTTCATGTGTTTTATTTAACAATTAAAATGGACTTCTTCGCATCTATTTTTACTTGCTTTTCTGTAATTCAGTGTTTTTTTTCATGTTTGTTCTCAAATCTTGCATCCTTAATTTAACATACTTCCTGACATTGCAGAATGATGAAATTTTACACAGTTACTAACTACGGGTGACAATACAATATTCCACCATTACGTTTGCAAACATCCCTCTGTACGGGAGTAAAATAAAACTTCATTATTTCGTTATTTTGTATAGTAAATGTTTGATTGAAACTTTTTTTGATATTTTATAAATATATTAGAAATTTCAATATATGATGTTATCTTTTGAAATCCAAATTAACCTACTAATTAAAGTCAAACAATGTATGATAATAATTTGATTAAATAACTACTAAAAAGTATAAAGCAACTAAAAAATTTTGTAATATTATTTAAATTATAATTTGTTTTTATATTTATAATTAATCTTGAAAACATATGATTCATATAATGTATTATTAAGTACCAATGAGAATAGAAGATTTATTCATCACGACAGGAGTATTAATGTCTATTATGTTAGATTAAAATGCTTTGTATATTTTTGGGGGATTAACTTGTACGGTTATTCCTTAAAAAATGTATAATTTCTTACTAGTGTTGGTTGATCTACGTACAAAGTTATGCAAGTATATTTCTATCATTAGGTGTCATTATTTTTGTAATTTATATTACGTTACGCATTAGTGTGGTTGTATCGTAATAATTAACTACAATATTGTGAGCGCGTACTAGATATTCTATTATACTTAAATCTTCATTTTAATAACGGTAATTAATTGTCGTGCATGCATATATTAAACGATATAAAATGTATGCGAAACCCCACGTTTTTAATGAATGGTGTTATCATATAAGAATTATAATTAGAATAGTATTAATAGTTGGATTGATGAATATTCCTGTAATTGCTGTCCCTTAATGATATCAAATAAGGACAGTTAGAATCGTAAACAATGTCCACAGTAATGCAAGCTGTTGGCAAGATTACCACGCTGATACGAAAAGGGTAAAGCATATGGTATTGTGTTACAGTGTGTTATCAGTATGGTACTTGTTACTACATAATTAATTGCTTATGTACTGTCATGTATTTATTTGTCGTGTTTTTTGTTACAATTTGTAGTAATTATCATTAAGACTTATCGTAATACTACGTATTTTAATTGATTCGTTATTTAATTCTTACCGTTTTATTTTCTTCTCTTTTATTTAATTTAGTTAGACATTTATTTGTTTTGTTTTGTTTTTATCTCCGTAGAAAAATATCGCAACAAAGATACTCCGTTGTTGGTTTCTTAGAAGAGTTTTTATTAATATATTAAATTCTTGCAATAGATTAACGTAGTTACTATTTCTCATTTTCCGATTATAGATATATCGCTGCTATGTATCAGCTATAAAAAGAATGTATATAGATAGGTCGAAAATTTCGATGTCGGGTTTTTTTGCGAATGTTGACTTTTTTGGCCCTCTTAGTCCAAAAAAAAAACCATGTAAATTTCCAGAAAATGTACCTATACATAAATATATTGTCTTATTTACATGTCAAGGTACGTGTATGCATATCGTACACATATTAATCGACATGTGTACGTTGGTATTTGTATCGACCTGTATTTTAATTAATACCGGGTGAATCAAAAAGGACCTCACAATTTTAAAAGCATATAAAAATATATTTAGGTACTCTTTGCCGGCTTTTTTAAACCTGTTTTATTATTTAAAATTAGACTTAACTATAAACTAGGTTGCGAGCGGTAGCGTCTCAGCCTTTCATCCGGAGGTCCCGGGTTTGAATCCCGGTCAGGCTTGGCGTTTACACACACTACAAATCATTCTTCTCATCACCTAACGGTGATCCCGGAGGTTAAAAAAAGAAAAAAAAACTAGGTTGTGATAGATCTATACTGAGTGAGAGTATTATATCTAAATTCATAAAATTGAAGGAATTGTTGTCTGGCCGAAAGTGCATGTTACATGATAACAAATCTGTTCCTGTTTCATAACTGTCCATTTTAATTTTAATAACGGTATAATTGTTTTGTCCATGTACTTGATACTTCATAATAAGGGCCATTAACGCAAAAACTACCCGTAATATTAATTAGAAGGAGCTAATTAGTAGCTCCGTAAAGGGCTTGTGCAAAAAAAACGTTTTTTTAGTAAACTTTATAGCGTACACCCTTACAATATATTTAAATAAAGGTTTATTTTATACAATTATAGAATTTATGCTGGTTTTGTGGTACATTTAGTACGAAAGAAGATTAAGTTATTTGAACTTTATATATATATATATATATATGTATATTTTTATTTCCATCATTTAGGAACGGCTCATCTGATTTTAACGAAATTTTCAAATAGATTTATTTAAACCGCGATCTTGTAATTTCTGAATTTAATATATTTTTCGGAGTCCAGAGAAAAAAAAAGTCCAACATAAACCACAAAACGAAATTTTATCATAAATTGAGACTGTAAAATCAGAAATAAAAAAAGGATGGTAGATATCTTGCGTTATCGCTAAAGGAAATACTATGTTCTGACAGCAAGATTATAGACTGAAGCTCTGAACCAGTTACTTAAACATGAAAACTTTAAATTATTTATCAAATCACTACTTTGTCGAGCTTTACCGCGAAATCCAAAATCGTTATCAGAATTCCTGAGAGTTTCAATTTTCAAAGCTCGCTTGTCTTTTCATAAATTTATAATCCACAATTTGAAAAGGAAAATAAACATATCTTTTCAATTTTTAGGATAATAGGTTTGGTAAATTGGATTTGGAATTTAGTATTCGGAAATGTTCTAAGCCTGACTCGGATAAACATCCGGTTACCGATGAACAGGTAATCGTGAAATTTAGTATGATAATACGTGATTTTGTAGCATTGATACTGTTAAATTTAGTTTGAAAATCGAAGAACAGGATTGATTAGTTCCCTTTTATTAATAGTGGGATTAAATACAGTCGGGAAATTTTTAATGACTATGCTTTTTTTATATAAAAAATAAATTTGTTTTTTCTTTTTTTGTCATACAAATAATTTTTTTTCTACAGATTTATTAAAGGGTTCTTTCTTCGAGATTAATTTTAATTATTTCGGGTAAGTTTTATATTATAAATCGACAAATACATTTTCGCGTGAGAAAAAATAAAGAGTAAAGTATTATCAAAGTAAAGTCTTACTTTTTTTTAGTTAGGGATGGTTTGAGCGAAAGGGAAGGAAAGGGGTTCGGATAAATTAGGATGAGATGAAGAATTGAAAACGAAAGTGCTTTCCTTCCTCCTTCTCCTATTCTCATTTTCCTCCTTCCTATTCCACTTTTTTTAACCAATCTTATACGTATACTCTTTCCCCTGAGTTACACTTTTCGACATCATTTTCCTATATCGCCTTTATAACTCGATAGGAAACCTTCTTACAATTTTAATACTGAAACGCTTTATCAAACATTACTTATACAGTATAAAATTGATGAATAAAATTCTCTTTTTGAATAATAATTTATATCGATATATTTTCTGTAATCAATTATTGTCAAAGAATCTTATTTTTTCTTATTATTGTTCGTTTGATTCTTAATAAAATAAACTTCTGTTGTATCTGGAATTTATTATCCACTGATATTTATGAATAATTTAATTTCGTTTCTATTATGTTGCTCGATATTATATCAGTTTCTCATCAAATTTTATGATTGAATATTAATGTGAAATTCTGAATTATCTCTACTATATAGATCACACAAATTATTTACAATAATGGAATTTTTTTAACCAAACATATTTATCGCATCTAATTATTTATTTATTCTTTGTATTATTATTATTATTTTTTTTTTTTTTGTGTGTATGAATGTATAAATTCAAAGAATAATGCTTGAATAAATACTGAATTAATCAATTCTAGATATTCCACCGACAAGAGTTCTTTTTATTACAGTGCTGTGATTTATTCATCTTGAGATCTTTTCATTTCGAAGAATTAAATTAGGTAATTCTTTAAATCGCTTTGTATCATTATAAAGTACTACTCGCTAATCTAAAAATAATAATTTAAAATCACCTATTACAATAGTGTGTAATTAATATTAAGAAATATTCCAGCTGTTTCGTCTAATCAAATAACAGTTGTATCAAAAATAGTCAGCAGGTAACAACTATATCTATATCCGAAGACAATTATTTAAGAAGTACTTAAAAAACAATATTATTAATTTAAATTATTCACGGAATGGATTATCATCTGATTTAAATATGGATAAAACTGCTACATTGTATTTTTAAGGTAGACGTAATGCTGCTAATCACGTGAATAGAATTCTTATTAATGATAGACATAGTATTTCTGTTGGTTATTAACAGAAATTTCTAGCTGGTTTATTAGATGAGATATTCTCCTGGGATGATCACGTTTGAAACAAAATCAAACCGTACTGTTTTGCTCTGAAATACCTTAATAAAACGCCGACTTTCATTATTATTAAATATTTATTTCGCTTAAATACGTACCCGTCTGAATTATAATATCTATTGAGAGCTCCTTCAAAATGTCAGAATTAATTTTCAGGATACAAAAATAAGTTGTTACATCATTTTTACGTCATCTACGGTATAAGTACTAGTCATGTAGACCAATATATAAAAAAATTTTCTTTTTAATTATCCATCTGTTTATATTTCTATGAATAAGCAATCTTTATTAAAAAGATTGGTTAGTTATTCTTTAAAAAATTACAGTATACACCTCAATCAAATCAGTAACAAAACTATTTTATGTAATTTAACACAATGCTTTGGCTAACAAGAAAATAGCTTTAGTATGTTTTCGTTGTCATTTTTAATAGATTACCGAAAAAATGTTAAAATCTTCCCTTGAATTCATTCTTTTTCTTATACAAAAAATGTTGAATTTTTAAATAATATTGACTGATTTTTTTTAATATTTTTTTTTACTTGAAATTTCGGTACTTAAGTATTTGCCCGTCGACCAATAAATTGCAAACTTTTGGGTGGTTGTAAATATCACCCGATATAACCATTATATTACCATTTTAAGTAGATTTCATAAGAAAGCCTACGTATAGTTACCATGATTCGACTTCCGGAAAATTTCGCCATATCTTCGCGTTTGACATCTCCCAGACCCCAAAACCATCGTCTGCTCAAAAGTTTATATATATAATTTTCTTGTGGACATGATAACTGCCGTAATTTTGCGCCAATCAGTTTCAAATTGTTTCTTAAAAATAAATTATCCCAAAATCCCGGTTGAGTTCGTTAACGGCCAAAATCGGACTATAAGGGTGAAAATGGTGGTACTTTTTTTAAAAAACAAAATATCGCTATAACTTTCTTATTAATTAATATATCGAATTCGTTTAAAGCTCCTACCATTCCTTGGATTAGGGCCTAAAACTTATCTAAGTAAAGATTCTTGATATCACCAACCATTGGTCCAGGGGGTGAAAAAAATCGAGTTTTGAAGAAACAAAAAATCATACCTCCCTTAATAGTCACAGAATCAAATCGGTTTAAAGTGGTCGTTAGTCCTCTAAAGATTATCTAAAACTTTTATCTGAAAAAATGTTCGATATGGCCAACCCTTACGGCAAGGGAGATGACCAAAGTATTGCTGGAATTGTAAGAAAATGGGACTTGTCGTATACTAAACATGTTAAACTTTTTTACACATACAACCATTGTCGTATTGAGTAAATTTGAAGTTTTTTTTAAGGTGGAAATCTTTCTTATCCTCTACTTAGCACCAGTGAAATCTATCTCCGCTTTCCGGCGTGCCGAAAGGAATTTTTTATAACTATATATATTATTTCTTTTATAGATATAATTTAACCAAACTTAACCTACGCTCGCTAACCTTGACTGATTAACACAGTAATGTTTTGAGTATTTAAATAATAAATTGAATAATTATTGCAATTATTTATTATTTGAAGAACCAAAACATTACTGTTAATTCGTCGAGGTTAGCGAGCGAAGCGAGCTTGATGATTAAGGAGTTTAGGGAGATGCAAACCCTTTTTTAAAATACCGATTTGTTTAGTTACTGAAACTTTTTCTATTTATTTAAACATATAATAATATTTTTTATAATAAATCTTCATCACAAATTATCCTGATCATAAAAAAGAAATCTTACATAACTTTTTTCGTGTATCATTATTTTTCCACTATATAAGAATAAATAATTGAATAAGTATAAAAACTTTGTTATCAGATTTTTTTTATGATTAGGAATTATTGATTTAAATATCTTATGACCCTAATTTAATTAAATATGAGGTTAGTTATAGAAATTTATTGAATTAAAAATTGAATACTATTATTTTTATTAGATTTAAAAGAATTGTAATTATTATAAATCTTCAGTTATTGCGATAATTTGTTTTACTATTTTTAGCATTAAAAGTAAAATTTATCGTCGTTTATAACAGTGGATTTGCTCATGTTTTAAAAAAAACGTATAACATTAAATTTTCATTCAATTGATTTATGCGTTTTTATTAATGAATAACATCATGTTCATCACATATTGCCCACAAATGTAAATTTTACTAAAAGCGAATATTTTTGTTTCATCCATATTTTTCCTACCCTCTATATACGTTTAACATCGTTATATATTTTTTTAAAGTCATTAAAAGTAAAATATGGATGTTTTTAAGTCTGTTAGCTTATATAAAAATCATATTCAAATTTACCATAAAAACTATTTTTTTTTTTTATCGTTGTTATAGAAACTGTAGTTCTTGATCAGTTAAAACCGAATATTTTCATGTTTTAGCCTGCTTTACTCATTTTTTTTCCCTCTCTTTTTCGTTACTGTTGTTTTATTAAAAATACGTTTATAGGTTTTCTTATGTATTAAAATTATTCCCTCAGATTTCAAACATATGGCAAACTGATTTATATACAGATTTTTTAATCGATAAAATCAAATATACTTTTAAATTTATTTAAATTTGTTTTTTTGTAATCTATGTTTAAATATTTGATAAATATTTTTACCAAAAGGGATGAAAAGTTATATTTTAGGTCTAAAGTTTAAATAATTTTTATTAGAAAAATCCAGGTATATTGACAAAGTTATTTATGTATTATAATATATATATATATATATATATATATATATATATTTGGTCGGCGAAAAGGCATCTCTGTATTTAAATGCAAAAGTAAAACAGGGTTAGTTTTCATGTTTCAAATAAAGTTTATTAAACAAAATATGTGTCGCATTGATCGACAATGTTTTGCCATTTTTGAGTTAAGACCATAACCTCTTACTGTAAAAACTTTGCGTTTAACTTTGCGTTTTTTTGAACGAAACACTGTGACAAGTGATTTTTGACAGGCCTCTTTTAAAGCCAAGTTAATACCGTTGAGAGGCAACCAACGAAAACAATTTCGTAAAAATAGATGAATTTTTTCAGTATTTAACTATGAATGAAAATACGATGCATCGATTAAATTCCACAAAGCATTTTGTAATATTTCCCACTACAGCCGCTCCTAATTCTTTTTTGTAATCTTATTCGACACTTATACGTGTTTTTCTCGCCATGAAGAGCATCTGGATTCCCTTAAATACGGAATTCTACATCCTTTTTATCTGTAGTATGTATCGAAACAAATGGTAGTCTAACGATGCAAGATCGGAATTATACGAAAATACGGAAATTATAAAAAAAATACGGAATTATATCAAAATATCCCATCCAAGCTGTCTCAATCTTCCACGGATCACCAAAGAAATGTGAGGTCTGCCGTTGTCTTAATAAAAAATTACGCCTTTTCTAATGTTTAATTCTGGTCGTTTTTATCTCCTTGCTGTAATCTTTCATTAGTAGAGGTTAGAATCAATCGTTTAACCGGGTGGCAGAACTCATAGTGAACAAATCCTGATTCAATCACAAGCACGCGCCCACAAACACACAAACACAAAGAAAGAGAGAGAAAGGATCACTGTTTTTGGTGTCAATCCTGGCTTTTCTACCATTTTAGGAGCTTTATTTTGCTTCATCACTATATTTTTCATACATTATTGTCGTACGCGAGCCATTTTTCATTACCCGTTCAAATAAACCGTTCAAAAATGGTTCGATTCTGTTCCATTTTAAGACCAATTACGATTTACATATGAAAATTCGATCCGTTATTCATGGTTAAATCATGTCGCACCCAAACATTGAGTTTTTTTATTATCTAGCCTTTTTCAAACGGTTTAACATTTTTTTAAATTATTTTTTTTTAACTTGTTAACAATGTTTTTACTTTTTTTTTTAAATACGTCTTCCTCAGGATTTATAAAAAATAATGATTGTTTAATGATGAAAAATATTTCAAGTTTTTATAACAGTTTAAAGAGTATTCTTTTTACAGTTTATGATAAAAGGCAAGAAACGTAAACAATTTCATAAAAGTAGATGAAATTTTTTCAATCTTTAACTATAAATGAAAATATGATGCATCGATTAAATTCCATAAAGCATTTTTTTTGTGATCTTTCTCACTAAAGTCGCCCCTAATTCTTCTTTGTAATCTTATCTAATACGTATATAAATACTTGTTTTTCCTCCGTGAACAGCATCTAGTTCCCCTGAAATACGGAATTCTACATCCTTTTTTCTAAAGTAGATTTTTTTCACCTTATATTTAGTGAGGTAAATGTTTAAATTAAATTATATTTAAATTATATTTAATTTAATATTAATGTAAATGTACAATGTATATCATTATATTCTTGATAGCCATCTTAATTAATTCTTTTCTAAACGGTTATAGTTATAGAGAATTTAAGGAAATACCGGAATTTGCTTTAATTTTTATTTTTTTAAATAACAAAGGTTTAATACAGAAGGTTTAATTTTATAGAAGTTACTATTTCCGAGCATTATAATATGAACACACTTGTTTCATGGCGCCAATACGTCCATTATCTGGTATTTAATCTGTCATTATAGCTAAAGCCACTTATAACCTTATGATAGCTCTACAATGACATCAGTATGAAATCGTAAGGAATTTAACTGCAACTCGTGATACAAATTTATTCCAGCTCGAGTCTGGTCGTAGCGCTCTGGTCAGCATCTAATCGAGAATTACTCGCAGCAATTTCAGAGGACCAAGATAGTCTCATTCGTTTAGCAGACTTTGAATTATAAGAAAATTTACTTCTCTTTCTTGAAGGTATATTTTTTAACTTTTGACAATTCAGTATCGACAGCCAAAATAAAAAATAAAAAACCATAAAATCTCACTAATTGTGCTTATTTAACTAATTAAAATAATAATAACAGTTTAACAATAAACACTAGCTGGCCGGAGCTCGCTTCGCTCACTCGACCGTCCAGCCAGGGCGTTCCGCCTCCTGGGCCCGGAGCCCAGCTCAATCCATGCGAACCCCGGGACCGAATCAGGTTTACTATAATTAATATTATATTAATAGATATTAATATTTTAATATAAAAATATTAAAACATTTAAAAGTATATACGTAGATCTGAACTCAGAGATCTTTTTCTTTTAACATGGTAACAGAATAAAAAATAAAATGAAATAAAAGGATTCTTTTGTTTTTCAATGACTGCCTCTAATATCCTTACCCTCATTAGGAATATCATGATAATTCAGATTAGATGTAATGATAAAGTCTTTAAGGTATAAATCTGCAAATTTTTAATAAAATCTGTCCCGTAGTTTTTACATGAAGAGTGTTCAAGAAGGACCCTAGTTATCATCTTATTATATGTATAGATTACCCGCATTCTTTAATAGATCATCAATTAATAAGCTTTTTTTCATTACAGTCACTTCCATAATGTACCTGCAGTTTTCAGTTTCATTACAATTAGTATAATACACATTATAATAAGGGTATTATTATATTACCCTTCCGGTAATCTCAGGTACTAATTCAAATAGGAGAGGAGACAAATACGAGATAGAACGTGATAAAACATTTCTAAACGTAGCTACATAAATTGCATTATTTTTTTCTTAAGACATCTTCAAGTTTAGTTAACTTGGCACAAAAAATTTAGTATAGAAGATAAAAACTGTTACAGAATACAAAAAGATAAAGCTATATTAAGGAGATTACTAAGTGTGTTGAATGTACTAAATAATTTCAAATTGAAATATTAGCATAGAACAGAAAGGAAGAAAGGAATGAATAACATTAAACTATCCATACTTTTGTTAACAAAAAATACAAATTGAATTATATAAAAAAATATTGTTTAAAGAAACATTTTGTTAAAATTATGGATTTTCAACCGGAAGTCAAATTTCCGAAATGACAGCAAAAGTTAATCTATAAACTTGAATTTCAATTGCATTCTTCTGATTTAATGCTTTATTTTTGTATAAAGCTCTATTAATCTTTAACGGATAATTATTTAGTGGATTCCGAACATGAAATTAATTTTTCTTTTACATATGCATATTACTTACAACCTACGTGAAGCAGTGTTGCGTAAAATTAGAAAAAAAAACTAGATATAGTGCCATATTAATTCTAGAATTTCATCCGATGTTACGGAAACTATTTCTCTACTACCTACGGTCCGTAAATCCACCCACATATAACTTATCGTAACACCGTTTTACATTTTACACCCTCATACTTAAATGCTTATTCATATATGAAACCCCATTAATATTTCAGTTAACATGAAAAGGAAGCTATGAATTTATAAAACATGTTTGAACGAAGTTAGATAGAATATTTGTAATAAAACTAAATTTATTTCATTCGTGGGTTTGTTTTAGAAATAAATAACAGGTACAAACATAATTAGATGAAAGCAAAAATTCTGATATAAGTAAAATAAATAATAAAATAAACCTTCACCTAAATTGAATTCTATATTTTTTAGTTTTTTAATTACCTTGAATTAAAAATGTAAAAACGTATTCTAATTATGGATCGACAAATATTTTTCTTCATATCTCAGTAACATATTTATCAAAACTAAGGAATTTTATAATAAAAAATTGTACATCAGGTAAATTGATTTATAAAATTAATTTTTTTTAAAATTTTTAAATTATTTTTTATACGCCACTTAAATTTACACATCGTAAAGTGAGGAGGTGTTTCTATCTTTTATTCAGAAGATTTTGGGTTCAAATTTCCTTGTCAGAGTTAGAATTTTATACAAAATTCATAGGTGCAGAATTAATCTTTCGTCATATAAGAAAAAGGAGAGAAGCTGCAACTGATGATCTTGTAGTTCTTGGCTTTGGTTAAAGGGCGTCTGAATTTTAGTTTATATAAATGAAGCCAAGATTATATTATAATTTTTAAAAAAAATTTTTAATAATAAATATCCCCAAAAAATCTAATATTATGAATTCTGGTAGATTTCTATTTTTTCAGCGTTTTTGTTGTCTTGATAATTATGTATTATTTTTCTACAATTAAATGTCATCAAGATATGAGTAGATTTCATTAAAATACCAGTAGATGGTGGTATACTTTTACTTTTTTATTGTTATTTTAGTTGTAAAATAAATCTACTTAAATACATAAAATCGATTTCGAAAGATGAGATAAAAATGAAAATAAACCTGAAAACACAGTTGTAGAACTTTCCTGTCAGGCGACTTTTTATTGATGCACGGCTAACACACACATACCCGTATATACACAATTTAACTTAAAGCATTTAACATTTTATTTAAATATAATATTTATTTATTTAATTCAGTGATTATAACTAAAGCGCGCGCGCATACCGTATTTCATTCGCGCGGGTGTGGCGGTATTAGCGGCCACTTTAAATTTCTTTTTTATACTTTAAATATTATTATTCCTTTATTTACTTCCACCGCTAACCTATAACATTTCAACGTAGCAGATGACTACAACTGCTGTACGTCAGTGCTTCACTAGCGTTCCGTGTGGGGAGAGGGGTTATTATTGACGTAGTATACCCACTTAGCCGCTAATTTATTTAGAGCATTTTTTGGGGGCCGGGGTTCGATTTTGCAAATGTTATTAATATTTATTTAACAAATCTGCCTAAGAAATGTAAGATTTTAATTAAGGGAAATCTCGTGCTACTGCGGGTGATCTTGCTATACAGCCCTAATGACATCAATGTCCCGTATGTAGAAGTAATTCACTAAGTTTGATCAAAATCGGTCCCGTAATTCTGGAGATATAAGGAGTGCGACACCGAACACACATACGAACATCTGGAAAATTTCCATCCGGTTTTTTAGGTTCCTTAAGGATCAAAACGTTAAGATTCAATGAAACCCGAAAATTGTCGGTCCAAATTTAGGCCGATTACAATACTTTCCCTTCTAATACTATAGCGCTAGACGGGAAAGTAAAAAATAGAGCTTTTTAATTCTTTTCACATCGGTAAAAGCAATCATATCATCGGCTAACAAACATTAATTTGGCGCTTGCTTGGTAAAATCGAAATTTAAAAATGATTTTAATTATATTTTATTTTTCAGGGTATTACCTGAAGCCAGTTTTTTAAGGTTTATTTTATTTTAAACTTTAGGTTTATTTTTATTTAGAATATACATATATAAAATAACTCCACCATTTGAATAAAATCCATTTACAAGAAACTTAAAGTCGAAATACCTGCATTTCGATGAAAATAATGAATGAATGAAGTTCGGTATCTACATCCGGCTATGAGTTAAATCTCCTTGAAATGTGTTGAACGTTTGTAATTTTTTTTTTACTTCAAGCTTTTCCGCTAATTTTCTTGAGTTACCGGTGAAAAATATTTTAATAATTGTAATGACTTCAGGCTTTAATATATCATTGTAATATAAAAATCCAATAATAATGATGAAAAGCAAGTAAAAACCGTCCAAAACCAGCACATTGTTTTAATTTTTCTTAAAACTACGCTTGAATTTTTTGGAAGAAAATTACTATGAATCTATACAGAACAAAGATAATCACTCATATCACCCAAATATGGTCGTTATTTCAGTATTAATTCACGTCGTGATATATGAATCATGTGATCTAAATTCGTGGACATGAAGATTTAACATATTTTAGATAAAAACGCAACCTCTTTTTTTTATATCGATTGAAAATATTTTAAAATATATCCTTTGTGATATTTTTTAGCAAAGGAAGTCTCTGTTCATCCATTTTCATAGTGAGTTTAGAATCAATAGTTATTTTTGAGGTTGGTCAAACAATTTTCAGAAATGATTTTTATCTGTTATCAGGCGAAATCGTTTGATTACGACATCAAGGAATATATATATATATATATATATATATATATATATATATATATACTTTTAAATATAACACTTTTTTAAATATATATATATATTTATATTTATTTATAAATTTGTCTTTCTCTTTTAAACATTTATATGCAATGTCAGTTTTGGAATACGAATCAATCTAGCTTAATACCTGAAATGTTTATTAGCTTGGTATTAAAAAAAGGTTACTACAACAGTAAAATACAAGTTACTGAAGAATAAAATAAATAACTTATGTCTCTTATTTGTATATTATGAACGTAGTAATAAATAAGAATTATAATTTCTTACAGGAAACATCTTTCTATGATTATCATTCTTTCGTTTAATACCTAATTAAAAATCTGTCACATTTTGGTATGTTTTGTTTTTAATAAACATTGAAGTTCTTATGTTTGTATTTAGTTCCTGTGGTGTTTATCCATACCGTTATACTCAGATCAGATTTTCTATAAGTTTTTTTAAAACTTTTATGTATTTATTATCCGTTGAACAAAGTTAAAATCTACCGAGTTGGTCTAGTGGTAAAATCGTCGTCATAAATCTGCTGATTTCGAAGTTCAAAGTTCTCAGTTTCTAATCCTAATAAAAGTAGATAGTTGCTTTTATTCGAATTTGAATACTATGTCATGGATACCGGTTTTCTTTGGTGGTTGGGCTTTAATTAACCATAATTCTTAGGAATGGTCGGCCTGAGTTTGTTCAAGACTACACATTTGTCGGTACGGTTACATTACCACTGATAAGTCGCTAATGACTTTAATTTTTGATGCGAATAAAAATAAAAGTATTAAAAAAAAACAAAGCTTTTTATGCCAAATATAAAATAATGTGTTTTTGATCCCCAATCCTTTGTCTTTTACTCTAAGATTCCTCGAAAACCACTAAAAATACAATTTGGAGCTTACCAGTTTTTCCGGTTAGATTTCGTATAAAACCACAAAATTTGCTTTTTAATTTGTGTCCTAAGAATTATAGTCTTTCTTTATTTCATCGAAGGCGCAGAAATCAGTGCGAACTCTTTCGCCAGCCGACACTCTGTAACAAAGCGTTTCTGAACCTATATTTTTGTATGAACTTCCTTCTTTATTTTCACCTGTAGAATATGTAGCGAAACTTTATTACGTTGTTCATGAATCAATCTTTATATAATACCTCAAATTTTACCTAGTTATTGTTTATATTGTAATTTAAAAAACAAATATAAAATTTTCAGATTTAATCGTACTCTATTTCATCTTTCATCATTCACGTCATTTCAGTGTAATTTATTTTCAACTGTAAAATGATCTAAATTAATGAAAAATCTTTAATATTTAGGTTATATCTTATTTTCTATTTTTTTGCAACGTCACATGTACAGTTTCTTTACCCGTTATTCACTTCATCAACCATTCCTCATACAACATTCGGTTTCATTGATAACATTATAACTTAATAATCATTGTTATTTATTGTTGATGTCGAATAGATTGTAATGATGCAGGAAGTAATGAAGAAAAATCTATGTAATTATTAAATCCTATTTTATATAGCATCCTTAAATTAAATTTTCTAGTTAGTATATTATAAATTAATTTTCTTTTGAAGAGAATTTACAAAAATGTTAATGATAATTATGACTGACTTCATTTAATTATGAAGTTAAATTTTCAAAATTAATTAATTAAAATATGAAATAATTATGTTTAACTTTAAAAACGGAATTAAATTTACTACAAAAACAGTTATTTAACGGATAATTCATTTTATCAATAGCGATGAAATGTAGTTTTTTACTCCCATTTCTAGAAATAGCAAATAAATGGGAGTAACTACTCACGTCAACTACATTCTTTGTTTTCATAAACAGTAAATTTTCTTTTAACTAAAGATAGATTAAATGAAATCGGGTAATCCGAATTATCGGAAAAATATTTAATTACTTTTCAATATAAAAAAAAAACGATTTTAAAATGTATAACTCACAAGAAGGCGATGGAACAAGTTATAACAAATCCAATATTTACTAAATATACCTATTATATAGGAAAAATAATAAGCGTGGTACTTAAAGTAGAAACACCTAAACCGTTATTCCTTCCCGTTTAACTATAAATCATTTTATTAATTTTTATATCCAGTGGTTTCATTTTCCTTTATGATCATTTATATGTGATTACAAAATCTGCTAATAAGAAATTGGTTCGTTCTTTTACTTCGAATAATTGGAATATAGTGAAAATTACCGTGATCAGTTGACTATCATGCAATTTTATTTTAATTTTTTTTTTTTATAAAATAATTATTAAAATTGATTCTAAATCTGTTTTTTAGAATGTTTTCTAAAAACATTCTAAAGAGAATGGGGCGCATTTCTCCCTCCAAATAACTAGAGCTCCGGTAAGCGCATTCCTGCTAGCTCATAGGTGCTGGTACCGAAAGGACTTCAGCGGATGGACTGAAGGGGAATCACGCGGGGATTACTAAGCTCAAAAGCTTAGTCTCTCACGGTCAGAACCAGTAAATAAATTTCACGATGGTCCATACGGAGAGGAACGCAAATTACCAAATCCTTCCATAAATAAAACTTAAAATTTATAACCGCCACTAAATAACCGATGAAATCCGCCTGATAATAGAAACATACGGCAGCAAGGGACATTGTCCAGGCTCTGCGATCTGTAGGAAGAAATATTGAAACTCCAGCCATTCTTGCGTTCCGTTCCGTTTAATAGAAAAACAATATTATTGTGCAGACTGTGGTCTTTAATTGTAGTAGTATTGATGTTTATGGTTCATAACATAGGAAGAGAAATAGAAAAGAGTAGAGGGAATGAAAAGAGATATTAGAGAAACGGTGCAGTACGATTATTTAAGGGTGGATGTAGGCGATAAGGGTGGAGGACAGAGTAAGAAAAGTAGAAAAAGCTTACTCGGTAAAAGTACTCAGTGTGCAAATACTAATGACTTTACCAAATTAAAACTCGAAAGTCTCAAATGAAGAGGTATTCAGACAAAGTGAGAACGCTTAGAGATCGTACACAGCATCATTTTCCTTTTAAACATACACATTCGCTTCTTTCAAAATAATCATGAATTAATTATTAAAAAATTAAAAATATAGAAATAATTGCATTCAGTACCTGCTTACTCTTCACGTAAAATTGATAATTAATTTGTACAATACAATTAGCATTTAATCTAATATGTTTTTTTTTTTTTTTTTTTTTTTTTAAATATTGTTTAATTATAAATATTAAATTAGTAATAAATGAAAATTGCAGAAAACAATAATTTTTCGTAAGTATGTTTGTCTTCAGGAACTAAAACTGTACCAGTAATCTAGAGCATATCATACACAGCACATTATAAAAAATATAAAGTTATTTACTGTCTCAAAACCTATTGCCGCACATCATCATGCAATCCCCTAACGAAGTGTAAAAGATATACAGCCATATAAATGTCTCCTTTATTATTATTCGTTACGATAACTGTCGCGTATTGAAAATTATTATTCTTTTTTTTTAAATCCACCATCATTTACTTCACTTGTATCTCAGATATATTACATTAATCGCAGCCTTAAGAAGCTTTATCGTATAATGTTACAGTGTTACATTACGATTATTGCTGCGTAGAAAGAAGGAATGTGATTGGCTGCAGCTGGTTTACTGGATGGTAAAGGGTAGACTTGTGTTTAGAATTAATGGAGGTGGGAGGGTGATAGGCGGTGAAGATTGGAAAACACAAGTGACCAATAACATATTCTTTCTCCAGACCCAGTCTTATGTTCCATTTACATTAATAACGTACCATTCCATGTAAAATATCCACCGACTAATGAATCTTCACGTTCACTTGTTATTGTAAACAAACAAAAATTTTTTGCCGTCTCCTTTTTGTCATAAAATGATACTTAATACATATTACCTCTTCATAATCGAAGAAATTCCATAGAGCACATCAGTTTAACTAATCGATAAATAAATTTATCCATAGATAAATTAATTAATCGCTTGACCGACTTCAAAAAATGAAATGATTTGTCATATAAATTTTCTGATGAATCATAATTGAAGTTTAAACTAAAACCAGCGAAATTCTTCATTCTTAAAAATCGTATAGCTGTTCATACCTGTAGTAAACTTAAGGAGGATAAATTGGCAGACAGACGATCAAAGAGAAATATAAATATTTAGACCTTTAGATTTTCGGTAGGGGAAGATCAGTGACCTCTGACAGGAGCGTATCGATCTGAGAGTAGAGATGAATTTTTACTACTTAGCTGCGGAAATAGAGCGGTACATCTGACAAATATTTATTTGTGTATGAGTGCATTGCATTTAAATTTATGCTTATATGTTGTCTGGTAATATATAACTACATTAACGGGTACCTCCTGATTTTTTAAATTACGTACTGGAGAATTTATCATAAATCTGTGAATGACCATCCATATACAGTTAGACTTTTAATTATATATACATATATGTGTGTGTGTGTGTGTGGGTGTGAGAGTGTGTGTGTATCTCTGACTGATATACCCGTATATCCACTTTCCGCGGCAAAAGTGGTGGCATCTCAATCTGTCAAAAGGAAGGTCGTGGATTCGAATCCTAGTCAAGTATGGGATTTTTCTTACGCTTCAGAATTCAGTTCAGTATTCCTATATACAAGGTTTAAAGCTATGTGGTAAATTAATCATAATTATCTATCATTAACACATACAAGTCGAACTGCCTGGTGCTCCTTCATGTAGATACTCATTAATTACTAGAAACAGAACATTTAGTCAAATTCTACAAATATTTCATAGAAACCTTTTTTTTTTTAATTTTATTTGGTTTAATTCTTTTCCTCCTAAAAAATCTTTCATTTTAGTCCATAGTGGTTAAATCTCAGACTATCCACGTAGTATGTACAAAGACTTTTGAAATTTCACAAGTTCTGTGAAATTTATTTACATCTTTTTTTTGTTTTCAGAAAAATGCATTCTGAAGGTACGAAATTAAAAAAAAAAAAATGTCGTAAACGAAGGGAGATGAATTTTACTTTTTTATTTTAAAATGCACCCTAAGTAAATAAATGTCAAAAATATATGTCTTGCCCTACTAAGCGAGTCACTATAAGATATTTTATGTTAAGAATCAACAGGCATTAATAGGATAAATTCACCTAAATTGCTATGTCTAGTTAAAATATGTTATTTTTAATATTTATTTAAAAATAGGTGACGTAATTCATGAGTGAGTGATCCCGAACAAACAGTAGAAAAGACAAAAATAAAAATAATGGGCACAAACTGAAATAAACGAAGAAATTTTAAACTTAACTCCTTTTGCTTTAGTTTTGTATAGAGGCAAAAAAATAACATGAAAATAAAAATCTAATACCTGTATTTAGCCGTACTTAAATTAATTATTCAGTACATAGATAATGCTCGCTACAAAAAAATAAATTAGTCGTCTTACTACAAAAAACGTTGTATAGTAAAATTTTATATTAAATAGCTGATCATAAAAATGTTTAAATAAATTTTTATTAATAAAATAATGCTAACATAATATTACATTTTTTATTTTTTTAATTTCTCTAGGGAAAATATTACAGCTGTCTGCTGCAGAACGTAATTTAGTTGGCATAATTTAGTTAGTTGGATTATCACACGAAAAATTATGCTGAAAAATGATACCCGCTCTCTTTTTAAGTTTTACTACTTGGTTATATATTTTTTTTTTTTTTGTCTTCAGTCATTTGACTGGTTTGATGCAGCTCTCCAAGATTCCCTATCTAGTGCTAGTCGTTTCATTTCAGTATACCCTCTACATCCTACATCCCTAACAATTTGTTTTACATATTCCAAACGTGGCCTGCCTACACAATTTTTTCCTTCTACCTGTCCTTCCAATATTAAAGCGACTATTCCAGGATGCCCTAGTATGTGGCCTATAAGTCTGTTTCTTCTTTTAACTATATTTTTCCAAATGCTTCTTTTTTCATCTATTTGCCGCAATACCTCTTCATTTGTCACTTTATCCACCCATCTGATTTTTAACATTCTCCTATAGCACTACATTTCAAAAGCTTCTAATCTTTTCTTCTCAGATACTCCGATTGTCCAAGTTTCACTTCCATATAAAGCGACACTCCAAACATATACTTTCAAAAATCTTTTCCTGAGATTTAAATTAATTTTTGATGTAAACAAATTATATTTCTTACTGAAGGCTCGTTTAGCTTGTGCTATTCGGCATTTTATATCGCTCCTGCTTCGTCCATCTTTAGTAATTTTACTTCCCAAATAACAAAATTCTTCTACCTCCATAATCTTTTCTCCTCCTATTTTCACATTTAGTGGTCCATCTTTGTTATTTCTACTACATTTCATTACTTTTGTTTTGTTCTTGTTTATTTTCATGCGATAGTTCTTGTGTAGGACTTCATCTATGCCGTTCATTGTTTCTTCTAAATCCTTTTTACTCTCGGCTAGAATTACTATATCATCAGCAAATCGTAGCATCTTTATCTTTTCACCTTGTACTGTTACTCCGAATCTAAATTGTTCTTTAACATCATTAACTGCTAGTTCCATGTAAAGATTAAAAAGTAACGGAGATAGGGAACATCCTTGTCGGACTCCCTTTCTTATTAGGGCTTCTTTCTTATGTTCTTCAATTGTTATTGTTGCTGTTTGGTTTCTGTACATGTTAGCAACTGTTCGTCTATCTCTGTATTTGAACCCTAATTTTTTTTAAAATGCTGAACATTTTATTCCAATCTACGTTATCGAAAGCCTTTTCTAGGTCTATAAACGCCAAGTATGTCGGTTTGTTTTTCTTTAATCTTCCTTCTACTATTAATCTGAGGCCTAAAATTGCTTCCCTTGTCCCTATACTTTTCCTGAAACCAAATTGGTCTTCTTCTAACACTTCCTCCACTCTCCTCTCAATTCTTCTGTATAAAATTCTAGTTAAGATTTTTGATGCATGACTAGTTAAACTAATTGTTCTATATTCTTCACATTTATCTGCCCCTGCTTTCTTTGGTATCATAACTATAACACTTTTTTTGAAGTCTGACGGAAATTCCCCTTTTTCATAAATATATAAATGGATAAATAAACACTTAAAATAATTTTAAAATTTCAATAAAACGTTGAATTGTTGCCTCAATGTGAGACAATAAACCATAAGTACTATCAAGCCGTTTTCAACAGTTATGTGAAAAAATCCAAAAATAGATCGGAGTTATGGTGAGACAAATTATGATTCCTTCACCACAACAACGCGCCCGCACACTTAGATTTGTTAATTCGTCAATGTTGAGCCAAAAATCAGATGACTGTCCTCCCTCAGCCTTCCTGCTCTCCAGCCCTGGCTCCTTTGGATTTTTTCTTATTTCCGAAATTAAAATCGATATGAAGGACCCCATTTTGAGACTAGTGGTGACAATAAAGCAAATTCGTCATGGACCTTACGGACCATTTTAAACGAAGCTATACAGGACTGCTTCGGGAAGTGGAAACACCGCTGAGAAAAGTATGTGAATACGGGAGGGGACAAGGAACCAATAAGCTGTAAAATTAATAATAAAGATTAAAAAGATAAGTTCAGTTATTTTCTGAATATAACTCGTACATAAACGTAGAGAAAAATTAATATTTGGGTTAATGTGTAAAGATAAATATATATAAAATTCTGAAAGGAAAAGAAAATAAACTCTTATCATTTAATTCAATAATAATTTATATCACTGCGTGCGCGCGCGCGCACTCTCACAAACATAAACGCAACTTTACTGTTAAATATTTTAAATAAATAAGTTAGTAAAAATTAACCAAAAATACTCTACAATAGAGTCCCACATTATTGTTGATATTTACCAGATAATAGTAATGCATCTATTAAAGATTTAAAGAATAAAGCTGAGAACCAAGTTACTTGTATAAGAAAATTTATAAGAAAGTAGAAAAATAATGATACACGAAAAAAGTAATTATCAATTTTTTAAATTGATAATTAAAAAATTTGGTTAAAATAAAATATATAATAAATCAAAAGAGAGCTTTTTTCAATTTTTGGCGGAAGGGGGATAATCTGTGGGCATTTTTTTAAAAAATGTTAATAAATGCATATACGCTTGTACTGAGTTTAATATAAACTACAATTATATTTGCAAAATTTGGAGAAAATTGACCACGAATAAACTATCTACCCTACCCTTTGGAGATATTAACTCCAAATATTTACCACAAAATTGCCCTATATGTGTAAATTATAAATAAATAAAAAAATCTTTTATAAGGAATTACGTATATTTTATAATTTATAAAACATTAAAAAAATAGGAGTTTCCATTTTCTTAAAAATTTAACTTCCGTAAAACGATCTAATTTTCATCTTCAGGAATATAAATATTTTTATTGTTGTTTCTATAAAAGATACAATATATATTTCATGACTAACTTCTTTTTAAATATAAAAAACGCGTAGCTTAATATTTATATCCGATTATTCCAAAAGGAAGATATATGTTGAAGAAAGTATTTTAGTTTGTTTGTGTTCTTGTAACTCCAGCACAAGTTTACCGATATTTATATAATAGTTACTAAATTATTCTATTTAAACTAAAGAGTAGTACAACTAAAGAGTAATTAGTATAACTAAAGAGTAGTACGAGTATTTATGTAATGATTTATAAAAAACCAAATACCGAAACGTAAACGCTATTTTATGAAAATAGAAAAACCAAAATTATCTGAAAAAAATATCCCGTGTGATGTTAAAAATATTTGAAAATCGATGGCTACATAACAATACATATCTAAATTATTTTAGACAAGTTATTTAAAGTAGAGTGATTCCCCTCCCCCCACCATTCGGGGAACTGAATTGGTTCGCCAATTCAGGTTACTTAAAATGATTTTTATTTATACCAATAGAAATTTTTAAGTGAACAGTTTAGAATCTTTAGTCAAAGAAAAGGAAATTAATATCACATTTTTAAATTATCATAATAATTTTCGTTTGAAAATTGATTTTACAATAAAAAAAAAAAAAATGAATAAACAGAAATTTTCAAATAAAATATTTTTCCATTTTTAAACAAAATTAACTATTTATTTTACTTTTCTTTCATTATAGCCCTAGAGCTATACTACAAGAAGGAACGTATGGTAATCAGTTAAAAAATGGGGTACAGTTTTTTATCCCCAAAAAAACAAAGAAATGTGAAGAGGTAATAATAGTACGTATATATATATATATATATATATATATTATATATATATATACAACATAGTATATATATTATGTACTATGTTGGCATATTTGAAGCTTAATAATTTTTGACTAGGTAAACCGGTTTTGATGAAATTTTGCAGAAGAGGGGAAAAAAGGCCGTACATATTAACGGAACAGCTTCCTTTACGCCACTTATTCTTTTTTTTATGTTTAGCTTCCGGACCTACGGTAAGATATTATTTCTGAGGATGAATAAGAAATATATATATATATATAAAACGATGATATTTAAGGATGATGAATAAGAATGAATGTAAATTAAGTGGTGTCTTGTACAGTCTCAGGTCGACTATTTCTAAGATGTGTGTGGTTAATTGAAACTAACCACCAAAGAACACCGGTATCCGCAATATATTATTCAAATTCGTTTAAAAGTAACTGCCTTTACTAGGATTTGAACCTTAGAACTCTCGACTTCGAAATCAGCTGATTTGCGATGACGAGTTCATCACTGGGTTGGTCTAGTGATGAACTTGCACTTATTGCCTTCCTTTTCTTTTTTCTACAGAAGTATATGTTTTCCCTCATTTTTGCTGGTTTTTTCATATTTTTGTTTATTTATAAAGGTAGAATTTTATTTATGTCATAATCTAAAAGAAGTTATGACTTAAAAAAAATTTTTTTTTTCAATTTTTAAAATAGGTTAATCGAATTCGACTTGTATCTAAAATTTCATTTTTTAAATTACATTTTTGGAATGAATGCCAAAAATTATTACAGTATTTTTTTTTTTAAATTTTGTACCAGCTTCTTATAAAAGTTTAAATTTAAAGAAGATTTGGAAAAGTATTATTTTTTTAATCGGTTTTTTATGCTTTTATAAGTTTATTTTATTTAACTGTTTTTGGCAAATGTTATAAGAATAGTTAGAGATATTGGAAACGATTTTTTATACATAATTAAGATACTCAAAACCGTATTTTCGTTTTCTGTATAACCTTTGTAACTTTTATTTTTAAGATAAGTAATTTTTGTGTGATATATTGTGATAAAATGTTTAGTTTTATTTGATTTTTTATTTAATTAATGATTTTAAACCTTATTAAAACACCTTTTATTATTATTATTATATTTCTTTAAATAAATTAATTAATCAATCGCAATACTGATAAGTTCATTTTGAAATGATAATATGTTTGTTTACCAACCAGAGATTTTGGTTTCAAATCCAAATCGCACGAAGTAATTTTGAAATAATATCACTGCAATATATTTTATCTCGTAGATTATCAGGAAGTTTTGGTATCGGATTGTAAAAATTTTTCCAAACCTTTTCATTTAATCCCAGAAAAACTTCTGTTCTGAGTTAGATATAGATAAAAAAATTATATTTTTATCGAATTTTAATAAATAAGAAAGTTACTAAAACAATGAGAAAATAATTTTAGTAGTAAAAACATTTTCAAGTTAAATTAAATTTTAAGCGCTCATTCAAATACATTTATGGCAACAATTTTTTTTTTATTTTTTTTTTTTTTTATTATTAATAAATAAATCCGTCTATACTTGACAATTTCATTTATTTTGCTTCATCGTTCATCAGTCCTTTTATATGTACGTTTGTGTACTCTCGCGTGCACGAGTTATGTTGATAATTAATATTAAACCTTTAGATTATTAGATTATTTCAGCCAGAACGATATTAGTATTGTCATTTGAACTTATGAACTCTTCTCATTTGTTAGCATTCGATAACATAATATCACACTCGACATTAGCAGTCGACTGTTTTAGCAAAGATTTATCTAATTATAATTAATATTTAACACTTTATACTCTAATTTTATTATTTCTGTTATATACGTTTTATAATTAAAATTAACGTATTGTTTAATTTGTAAAACGAACGTTTATGTTAAAACTTTACCCGACAGAATTTATAATTTGCATAAAAATTTCACGTGTATTGTATTGGTTTTTATTGTATAATATTATTACATTAGGTGAGTTTTAAGAAATATCTGTATATAATGACATAATAACGTAACATAGGACTTAAATTAACATGGTTTTTAATTTAAATAAATATTTGAACTCTGCATATTTCACATAATTCTACTAAGAGTATTATGTCCATGTCAATATATAATTGTTATATTTTCTTTAATTAAATAACCTTTCTCCGTAAATAATTTTTGCTTTTCCGTCTAGATAGCTATATCTATTGTAATCTTTCCAATTTGGGAAAATGCGGTTTCTACAGAATCTAGACGTTATGACACCTATGGAACCGAATGGAAATTTTACCGGTTGTCTCGGCACCTGGTGCGTTACGCCTTGCAGTTATACCAGTCTGCCGACCGTACAAGCTAAATTTTATCTATATATGTTGTGAAATTACATTAGTTTTTAGTTAGTGCCGACCGTTCGCTTTAGTTAAGTCATTGAAATAAATAAATGAAAAAAGTTATATTTAAATAAAATGATAAATATTTTTAATTAATTTGTGTGTGTAAGAAGTGCATCAGAAACAACCCACAGTTGTAGGACTTGTCAGTTTTTTTATCGTTATATTTAATGAATTTTGATAAAGGTTGTAGGTGGAAATTTATCTGGATAATATACCTTACTATGAAAGGATGACTTCTGTTCTCTTCGTAAAGGAAAAATAATTAAATAAATATGAATTTTTTGGGAGGAAAAATTACAAAAAATAACTTCAATATTTCTTGAAAAGCATTGTTTTATTTAGTTTTTAAAGTTTTATGAGATTCCTTATTTTTTATTTCCGAAAACATTCCTTGGTTACAGAAAATTATACATTATAATTGCGTAATTATAATGGATTTAAACATTACAATTATACTGCATTTGAACATTCTGACCTCCTTAGGGAAGTCACTCGCCCTGTGACGTTTCCAGTCGCCACACCGCCCCCTTCCTTCATACCCGTGATGGGCTTTACCGGAGGTCGTCTTATAGACCCCTAAATCTGATTATATATCACACCATCAGTTTGGTCTCCGTCAGGATGACACCTCTTCCATTTGAATAGCAATAAATATTTAATTAAGAGAATAGAATAGCGCTTGTATGCCATTATCTAACTATGTCTAATGAAGAACAATGTCAATTATCTAATGAAGAATACGGAGACTCATTTTTGTTATGGGTTCTGCAATGGAAACGCACGCTGCACAGTGAGAATACCATCAAAGATTTCGGAATAGCAGGATTCCAGGTCAGAGAAAGTTTACTTCGGTATTTCTGTGCTTATATCATCAAATCATTGCCGTTTTTTCTTCATATGCTGCTGAAAGGCGAGAACATTCTGTCGGGAAAGAAGAAAATAATTCAACTCGAATTTTTTATCGCACTGAAATGCCAAAAGATATAGCGAAAATTTTGAAAATATAAACTCTACTGTTTTAATCTGCAAAAGATATAAAATTTATTTTTCAGAGAACTTCCTGTTCATTAATATTTTTGTCACTAAATTCTGAACTATATTAATAACGTAGATTCTATTTTGTTTACCGATGAAGCTTCATTTATTTGAAATGGAATTAGTTATACAAGGCAGTAGAATTTTGAAAGCCCATACAGTACCGTCAAAACTGGATACCAACGCAAGTTCCACGTAAATATTTAGTTCATTATTATAGGCAGCAAAATTTTGGAACCACTTATTTATTTTTTGTGATCGCGAAAAATTTCGGTTTTCAGATTTCAACGGAAATCCATTTTGATCATCCCTGAATCCATTTTGATTAATTTCGGCGTGACGTCTGTACGTACGTATGTACATATGTATTTTGCATAATTCAAAAAGGATTAGCAGTAGGATGTAGAAATTTTGGATTTAGGACTGAGGTAACACCTAGTTGTGCGTCTCCTCTTTTTATTGCAATTGACTTGATCAATAATGTCCAAAAAAGCCCAAAATAAAAAAAGTTGGGATTTTTTACTTTTTTTTAACTGCAGTAATAAGCCCTCATTGCAGCTTTTCAGCGATATATCATAAGTGGTACTTATTTTCATTGGTTCCAGAGTTGCAGCCAAATAAAATTTTATTTAATGAAATATTTTGATCTTACAAGGAGAAGGCATATCTGTTCGAATTCGACTTCATTTCCTTTTTTTTAACTTTTGTTTTTTAATTTAAACATATTGATTTATTAATAATTATTAACCTGTGATTGTAAAAAAAATTTACAGTAAATAATAATTCAATAACAATAAGATATATATATATATATATATATATATATATATATGAAAAAATCAGAAGTTATTCGTGAAATAAAATTTTATGTATTTTTAAAAATGTGTATATGTAATTTAATAGGCGTACAAGGAAGTCATATGGTGTCCATATCAGATTTTTTAATTTTGTAATCTAATTCTTTTAGTGTGATAGATTTTTTTTTAAATTTCAGGTAAAAAGTCATGAAATTTTATAAATTTTTTTTATCAAAATTTGACTTTGCTTTCCTTCCGGATAACAGGAAAAAAAGAGTTCTTTTTTTTTAAATATCCATAAGAATTGTATCATTGTTCTATAATGTCCAATTTATTGTACTTTTGGTATATGTTTTTCTATAGGCCGTTTTCATGTTAAGTAGAAATATTTTTAAAAATATATTTATAATTACTAAAAATATTCACGCGAATTTATGCGTGTTTATTTTCAGACAGAAAAAATCCTTTCTTGCGATCACGCACGATTTAAAAAAGTTTTCAATATCTAATACGCACATTACGTCATTCCAGTTCCAAAATTTATATAATACATTATTCTTATTTAACTTTTTTCAAATTTTCTACTTTCAGATAACATAATTAGATAAATATTAATTAAAGTTTAATAAAATTACATAATTTTTTACTTTCTATTATATAAATAAATTTTTAAATTAATTTACATTTTTTTGAAATTTAAAACAAAATAATTACCGTTACAGAACTTATTTTTAAAAAACATTTAAAAAAGATTATTTTTCAGTTATCGATTAGAATGGGTGAACCTTAACACGTTTTCATCTTGCCACACATAGTAGTTAGATGATGGATGAGGCTATTGCCCGAATGAATCTGATTCCTTTTTATTTTTTATTTTAAATCCATTATTGATCAGTTTAGTCATTGATGAATATTTTATATAATATTTCCCTAATATTATTATACTTTCTCTAGAATTTATTATCTAAATTATTTTTATATCTAAAGATTATAGAAAATTGATTTTTGCATAATATTACTATGTTATGTTGTTTTCATAGCAATTAATTAAAGTTATCGTTCTTTGTTTCGGAATATATAGGATTTTTTTCCTTCTTTTGTATATATTTTCAATTTTAAAGCTCAAAAGATTATGTGTTTGCCTGCAAATCAATATGACTATTTTTAGTAAAAAAATTTAGGAATTTACATGAAGAGTTTATAAAAATTGTTCCCTAATGATTAAATTCTTTCCTTAATAATTTTAAAACATTTCTAACACTTTCGGAATGAAAATTGAAAATGTCCAGCCAAAACTTACCCTTTTAATTATTGTTTATAGAGTAATCCCGGAGTATAATTAAATAGAAATTTCAAGTCAGCATCTCCATCGAATTATTAATTTCAATTTAATATCTTAGAAGTAGGGTGTCCTATTTAAAGCGCAGCGCATCAATCGGCCTTTAAAGCTGCGAACTCGTCCAAGTAAACATCACGCCGACGCAGTAGACTGCTAATATTAGTCATAAAAAAGCGATCATAACGCTTAGTGCTTTATTTTAGAGAAGTTGGTGTTTTCACAAGACGAACTTATTTTTATTCTCGAGTCGTACTTTAGCACGCCTACACTGTTTGCAGTGCAAGAATATTTTTTTATCAATTACCGTGTTAAACAGCACCTAACTAAACATCTAATTTTTGAGATAGTGACTAAATTTAGAGAGACGTGTTCTGTTAATAGCAAGGAACACAAAAGATCGATGACAGTATTGAATGCAGACATAGTCGCTGAAATTAAAACCGATTAACTTCCTCGCTAAAAAAAAATAAATTGGACGCTTGTCAGGTGAAATTAATTTACCAAAATCAACCGTTCATCGGACAACAAAGAATTAAACTTACGAGCATATCGAATTCAAATAGTTCATCAACTTCTTCAGCGAGACAAAGAAAAACGGCTAGATTATTGTCATCGCTTTTATCGATTCGTACGTGAGGGTGTTCATGTTATGGATTCGATTTTTTTCACAGACGAGGCGTGGTTTCGCCTGGACGGTACGTAAGCAGCCATAACAGTTGCATTTGGAACGCTGAAAATTCCTACGCGTATCATGAAAAACATCTGCATTCGCAGAAAATGAGCGTATGTGTACCATAGTCACGAAAAAGATGATTAGTCCTCTTTTCTTCGAATACATCATCACTGCAGAACGATATCAGAATATTTTATTGCAATTTATTGCTCTCTTGGAAAAGGAAGATCAATAATGCCGGTTTCAACATGATGGTGCAACATACCCTACACATTCAACTTTTAATTTCGTTAACGAGTATTTTAGTGATCGCGTTATTGATCATGGCTTATGATCACATAAATCTCCAGATTTTACTGCGCCAGTTTCTTTTCTTTGGTCTTATTTTTCTTTGGAATTACATCAAAGAAAAAGCCTACAACAGCAAACAACGAACACTTGAACAACTGAAGGTCAGTATCGAACAAGCTGTTTTAAGTATCAACCCACAAGCTCTGAAAGCAGTTGAATTAAATACAATAAAAAGGGTAGAAGTGTATATTCATGAAGATGGCGGCTGTTTCCAGCATTTATTCTAGAATTTAAGGTATTGGAAAGTTCGGAAATAAATAAATTACAAATGTCTTTTTTTAGTTAAATCTACCGCTTGACCTAGATGGGTTGTGTTTTATATGAGACACCCTGGATCATTAATTTTAGAATAAATGTTTTGCTCGTATCGCAATTACACGAAATCGTTACATATTAAAAAAGGATACTTTAGTTTTTATTTAATCTGTATCGGTTCTGTCATTATAAAATCAAATATACACTAGAATTATGATAACAAAATTTAATTCCGTTTATCTTTTTTAAGGATTGTTAGCAAAGAAAATTAGTGACACTCCATATTACGCGTGTCAGCCTCTGTTGAGTTCTAAATCACATTGAGATATCAGGTAATGAAGTTGCAGGTATCGCTTCCAAAGAAACATTTACTTAATTAACTTTTACTTATCATCTATTGGCAGCTGATCTTTTTATTAATTGTTTAAAATTTTGTAACGAAAAGCAAAACGATTGGACGGCCGCTTTTTATTAATCTTGCACGATTATGAAGGCGGTTTACTGTAGAGTTTCTCTAGCAGAAAAATAGTTGAAAGTTGTGATCTGCCATTTGCGTTTAGAACGTACTAGTTGATTTTACTGCCAGTTGAAGAACTTCCTATGTTGGACGTTTTGGCTTCGTTGTAAGGCATAAACGAATTACGCAAACAATAGTTATGGATTACATTGAAGGGAAACGATATAGTGGAAGATCAAGCCTCCAATATATAAATAAAATAATAATAGATATCAGATGTAATTCTTATGAAGAAATGAAGTTGTTAGGTTTATAAAAACAGTTTCCGATTAATCTGTGCATTGAAAACAAAACATAAATAGAAAGAAAGAAATTAAATTAAGTGTTTGTAAAGATAATAATAATATTCAATTTTTGAGTGTCGTAATGTTTTTAGCATATTAATATTTGATTGATTTGGATTTTCTTCTGAGAAAATCCGGATCCCTACCGGGAATCAAACCAGGAACCTTTAATTTAGTAATCCGTAATGCTATTTCCTGAGTTACTGAATTCATCAAGAATAAATAAATTGAAAATAACTTTTATAATTTAACGTTATTGACAATGAAATTTGAACGGTTGGCAATTCAAACCGTATAGAAGGAACGTAAATATTTTCAGCAAGCTTTAAAAATTATAGGTTTCATAATACCTAGGTTCCCATCTAGTTTATATTATATTCTACGTTATCAAATTACACCATTCATAGTAAACAATTTTTGTGGATAAAAATCAAACGCGTTGACAGTTCGATATTTTAAGGTAAAACTAAGTGTCACTCACTTTTACCGGACGTAGGGCTGAGTCAATGAAGCTCTACGGGAGAGGCCATATATACATATATAGTTGGTAAAGAGGGATAATATTAAAAGGGCTTGCAAGAGAGAGAGTGAGTGAGAAAGATACGATAAAGTGGGGAAGGGTTAATAATATCGATCAACCAGTATATATGGCCGTCTAGCTTCACTCAGCCATTTGCTTGCTTTCATTCACGTCTGTCGTATCTCATAACTAATAACATAAAGGAGAACTCTTATAATAAAATCTTAAAACGTGAAAGGTCAGATTTTTTCTCATATATTTGAAAAAATTTGCTTATTAAAAATTAAAATAAGTGCAGTATCAAATTATCGATAACGATAGAAAAATTTAATAAACATTGTATTAGAAAAAAAAATTTATAAAACTAATAAAAATAATTTAAAAACAAAACAAAAAGGAACAAAATACTTATAAAAAAGAGAAAAAATTTCGGTAGTATCGTTGCCAAAATTATAAAATATTTTTATTAAAGTTTGTGTTGGTGCATTAAGAATTTATTATTTCACAAAAGTAGGGTTTCGTAGAAAAGAGAACCTCATTATGAATTAAATAAAAAAAAAGATTCTGAATTTAATCGGCATTTGCTTAGAACGTAAAATTTGTATCCCTCCTACAACATAGTAGATTTTAAAAATTAAAATGATTTTATTATTTTTTTTATTTTCGAATATATATATTTAATTTTTAGTTTGATTTTTTTGTTAAATCATGAAAAAGTTATAAATATGATAAATTTAATCCTGTGCTAAGTATATTCTGTCGTAACATATAAAACGAAATAAAAACACCATTAATAATACAATGTTGGGGTATTGAAAAAAAATTGTTAAATATTTAAAAATCTACTATTTGTTGTAAATTTTCCAAATTGTTGTCGATATGAATATATTTTTTATAAAGAATAAAATAATAATGGAAGTAGATCGAAATTGTAAAAAGGTAAATATTTATTTAATCTTAGCAATTTCGGTAATAATACACCCTCACATTTAGAAAGAATTAAAAGGTACTCATAGCTAGATAATGTTCATTTACATGGAATGGAATGGAATGCAAAGTTGGCAGGAGTCTATTACTCCCTACTTTATCGCAGAACCTGGACAGAGTCCCTTGCTGCTGGATCTTTCTAATCGGGCTTGTTTTTTTAAAGGGTTAATTTTTAATCTCGGATCTAATTTTTCAATTTTTGTCTATTATTATTTTAGTGAATTTAAGACGGATTTAATTGCATTCCAATCCGTTGTTGAACCAGCGTTATCGAGCCCATTTCATGGGCCGACCGCGGAAGGCTAGGCTTATAAAGCCTGTCCTCCCGACGTAATTCCCCTTCAGACCGTCCACTGAAGTCCTTTCGGTGCTAACTCTTTAATAGGCTAGCAGGAATACGCCACAACGGGGCACTAGCTATAAGGAGGGAGCAATGCGTCCCCTTTTCCGGAGGAGTCGCAATTGCTGGGTTATTTTATCTGATTGTAAGTTTTGAAATAGGAGAGGTTGTGTAGAAGCTCTTCATCCGCTTCTGGTATGGCTGCCCTTCAGGACGTATCTCTGCTGGGCTTTGTTCCGGACTCCAGTCCGTGATGTTGAGGCGAGTGGTTGGTCTTCCTTCTTCTTCATCTTCTCCCTCTTCTTCTCCCGAAGACCTCTTCGTTCTTCTTTGGCCTGCACTTTCCAGAATTGGTAGTAACCGAAGTTACATACCATTAACCTTGTAATTCCCGAAGCCCCGAAGGGCTGAACGGGGGAAAGTGCAGGTTTCTTCGTTCTTCTGTGCTGTCAGTGGCTGCTGGGCAGGTCGCTGCTGGGCAGGTGGCTGCTGGGCTTGTGACTGCTGTGCTGATGGCTGCTGGGCTCGTTCCCTCTTTCTTCTTTCTTGAAAGGAAAGGAAGGTAATAGGGAACTTACAAATGGTGATACCTATTCGCGATCGCGGTTTTGGGGCGGCGATTTTTGTGGAAGAAGTAATTCATTTACAAGAAAATAATAAATAAATATATATATATAGAATGTTTTTGTGTGTCCGTTTGTCTTTTACAGTTACAGATCTGTATAAAAGACAAACGTGATGAAATTTTGCACAATTTTGAACAGTCCAAACAAAAGGAAAGTTGTTATTTAAATTTCATTTTGAAAAACCTTGCCCAACCCGTTTCTTCAATCGTTCATTGTAGCCTATAACCAACCTCAAATTTGGTGATTAAGTTTACAAAAATATAGCAATAAATTAAATAAAGTCGTTACTATGAAAATTGATAATTATTGGAAAAATTTTTTTCGAATAGTAGAACAAGTTGAAAAATAATAATATTGATAAATTCCAGCTTTCAGATGACATCGTTTGGAGCTCAAGAATATGGGTTATGCTTACTTTTAAGGAAAAGGTCCACGTTTACCGCAAAACTGGATTATTTCTTCCTCTTCCATTTGATAAACCGAAATTTTTACAAGTTTACTTCATAGGAAATAAAAAATTACAGTGTGATCAGCGATGTGCTAATATAACTGGCGTGTGACAAGACATTGATTTAAATCTGCAGAGACTATTTAATTCACACAATCATTCAGTGCAAATGATTAATACAGCATTAGAAAGGATGCGTTCGGACGAATACAAAGTAAACATACAGGCAAATAAGAGGCCTTCTGGTGGAGTCGAGTTCTGGACGGCACTGAGTACAGACGTGTGTTCTTAGCTCTGCGTTTTTATGCTTTTTGACTGGTATTTTTGGATATTTTATCGGATTTGGACTTTGGAATCTTTAGTGGTATGGTTAACGGACATATGTGTGAAATATTTTGAGTTTTGGTCACGGATTAATTAAGTTATTAGAAAAAATTTGGGGGGCACCTGCCCGTGTGGGGTGTCGTTGGATTCGGAATCGTCCCCTGATTCCAAATCCATACAATGAGGAGACGTAGCTCACTTGCCGTGGAAGATACAGCCTCCCAAGTCGCTGGGCACTCGCGGGGAAGTTCTGGAAGGAGGTAGAGTGTTACTGAGGGTACAGAAGACATGGACACCACAACACTCAGCCAAGACAAGGCCAAATGGAAGACAATAGAGGGTAGAGGTGACAAGAGAGCAAGAGCGGGATCGTCCGAAGAAGAGGAGGCCCCTCCTAATCTAAATGCACTGGAAATGCACTGTTGCAACTAAGACATTTGACCGACAGGGCAAGTGCCACAGCGATAAAGGCCCATGAGAGAGAACTTACAGAGATTTACAAGGAACTACAAAGGATAAGTAAGGAAGCACCTGACACGAATTCCCAGAGTACACAAACTGAGGGCTATCATAGGAATGAGATGTCGGATATATTGGATGTTGATTTGTCAGACGAACAGTTAATAGAAAGACTGCCCACTCGATGGTCAACTTGGGTGATGAATCGACTCACCCAAGAAAATACATTGAAACCGGGAGATGATATGATCTTCGTAGACTTGAATGGACTGAGACCGAACAGCCAGTATGCTGGGACTACATTGGGAGCAATCTTACAAGAATCTACGATCCTTGAGGAAGAGAAAATTACTACTAATGCTACAAAATATGTGGTGATTTACGACTCCAGCGAGGGTGAGAAGGCTATGGCCTCTCACATCATAAAAGCTCTTCGAAGAGTGGTGGGAAGGCCTGAGTCAGTGGTTTTCGTCGTACCCACTGGCCCGTCGGGTATTCTGGTTAGAAAAATTGTTATATACCTTATGAGGAAAAATAAGACACTACCTAGAATGATACTCCCTAATCTGGGAGATCACGGAAGAGTGAGGTCCAGGTCTACTTCAGCGAGAAGGGGAACCCCACCGGTTATAGAAAGTAAAACAGTGATAGTTAAGGCTCCGGGAAAATCTTATGCTGACCTCCTGAAGACAATGAAAGAGAAGGTCAAGGCGGAGGAAGCTGGTAAAATATTGTCTATCAAGAAGGGTAGAGATCAGCAGCTTGAAGTCAGAATAAATGGATCGCAGAAAGCGGGGGAATTTTCCTCCCTACTAAAAAATAGAGCAGAGGACCTACAAGTTAATATTAGAACAAAGGGGGACCGCAGAACGGTGGTTCATGTAAAGGATATGCTTTGCGACACCAAGGAATGTGAGGTCAAGGAGGCGGTAGAAAAAGTATTGGGTACGGGGGAAAGTTTTCAGATTACATCCCTCAGGGAAGCGTATGGAAACACAATGAACGCCACGGTGGTTACCACACAAAAGAATGCAGTAAAACTCATTGCATCAAGGCTAAGAGTAGGATGGGTGTGTTGCCGGACAGAAATCGAGAGGTGTTACCGCTGCTGGGGTACCGGGCATAGTAGAAGAGAATGTCGAGGTCCAGACCGCTCGGACCTACGCTTTAACTGTGGGAAACCTGGCCATGAAATCAGAGACTGTAAGGAGACAACACGATGCCTGGAATGTAATATTACGTTGCACAGGACTGGCAGTACGAGTTGTGATAAAAGTCATGAATAGAGTGATCCTAATTAATAATAATAGAAGTCGCTTGTCTTGTGATCTGTCTGAAGAAATTGCAACAAGATACGATGCCGACTTCTTGATGGCCACGGAACCAAATGTGTACTTAGCGGCCAGGGGACAATGGGTGACTGACAGGAATGGGGATGTGGCCATCAGGAGGATTGCAGGCAATGTGGACTACAACCTGTATCATAGGGGTGATGGTATTGTAGCCGTAGAGTTAAGCAATATAATAATAATAGGAATTTACATTAGTCCTTATTGTACTACGGAAGCCTTTAAAAATAGACTTTTTGACTTACAGCAAGTCATGACGCGCTCCTGTAAGAGAACGCTTGTCCTAGGAGATTTCAATTGTAAGACAGCGCTAGCTGTTGCGGCCTACACGAATATTAGAGGAAGAATACTAGAGGAACTGCTTGAGGCTAATGGCGCGAATTGTGTTAACGACGGGACCGCCACTTATAGCGCAAGAGGACATAATTCGATAATTGATTTGGTTATAATCGACAGTAGGATCCGTACTGACTCAATTGACTTTGAGGTCCTTAACGAAGAAACTGCTAGTGACCATAGGGCCATTTTAGTCACCCTTAGAGAGTACCCACCAGGAAGAAGACAGTTAATCATCTTCAGTAGAATGACAGAGCAACAGATTCACCGCGTTACCAACAACGCAGCAAACAGAATCAAAAATTGTCCACAAATAACTCCTGAAGCGTTCCAGGATATAATTAAAGAGGAGATAGCTAAAATACCGCCGAGTAACAATAAATATCACCCGGTTTATTGGTGGTCTGCAGAGATAGAAGAGCAGAGAAGAATCATGCAACGATACAAAAGAGTAGCTCAGAGATTACGCGCTAGAAATAGAACGGAAGAAGAAGGTCGTCTTGCGATAGAGCAATACAGACAAGCTAGAAAAATACTCAACTTCCTTATCAAACAAGCTAAAAAAAAGAAATGGCTGGAGTTGTGTGAAGAGCTTAACGTAGATCCCTGGGGAAAGGCATTTAGGATAGTGACCAAACGCCTGGAAAGATACGTGCCGACATTGAGTGCTGAAATGTCGGCACGACAGGTTAAATTGCTATTTCCCAGAATAGAAGATCTCAATAGAGAGGTAATTGAGTGTCAGGCTGGCAGGTTCACTCAAAAGGAGGTTTTGGAAGCCATCATGAAATTAAAAAATAAAAAAAGTCCAGGACCGGATGGCATACCTGCCGCCATCATTAAAGACCTTGCCAGGATCATACCCTGGGAATTAGTGGATGTTGCAAGTTATGGCTTACAAAACCGTAACTTCCCCAATAGTTGGAAAGAAGCCTTCCTAAAATAGGACCAAATCAAGAACATGTAGGATACAGACCAATCACACTAATAAATAACATGGGTAAGGTAGTCGAAAGACTACTAGAAACCCGACTCAGAGAAGAAATCGAGGAAAAAGATTGTTTACATGAGGAGCAATATGGTTTTAGAAAAGGCCGGTCTACGATAAACGCGATCGACAAAGTTAAGACCTGGGCATTAAATAGTAGAAACGGCACGTGGGGAACTAGGAAAATCCCACTTATTATAATGTTGGATATAAAAAATGCTTTTGGATCTGTTCCTTGGAAAGCCATTGTCGCAGCATTACAAGCCATGAATATAAGTGATTATCTAGTCAACCAGATTAATCATTACCTTTACCATAGATTCATTGAGGTTAAAACGTTAGAAGGAAAATCCACATTTGAGATATTTGGAGGAGTTCCACAAGGATCAGTCCTTGGGCCTATACTGTAGAATATTTTTTATGACAAAATTAATATATTGATAACAAAATTCTCTGCACAAAGACATTTTAACGTGCATTAATAAGATACTCAGAAGTCGTTAAATTTTTTTTAATTTCATATTAGTAGTATTTATTGTAGATATAACCCGTCAGTTTGCTCTAGTGGTAAAACTTGTCCTCGTAAATCAGCTGATTTCAAAGTCGAGAGTTGTCATGTTCAAATCCTAATGACGTAATTGCTTTTATTCGGATTTAACTAGATCGTGGATGCCGGTGTTCTTTGTCGATTCGGTTTCAATTATCCACACATCTCACCCATGGTCGGCCTAAGATTGTACAAGACTACACCTTATTCATGTGTCACGAACATGGGACGCGGCTGTCTACGGGCTCTGATTCCAAAAAGCTGCATGAGATGTCTGAAAACTTCAAGAATATTCTTAAGAAAATAAATTAATTAACTGTAGATATTTAGATATGTTGGTTCAATTAATTTCATAAATGAATGACTCTGATAGTCAATCTATCTTTGTTATCTGGATGACTGGTCCAAATATTCACTATTTCATGCAAATCAACGGATGTCGTCATTTAAATAATAGTTTTATAGTATATACATAATAGGCCAAGCTTCAGTTTTATGAAAGCAAAATATAATTAATAATTTAACAGGTAAGATGAGGGATTACGTGATGTGTTAATTCGTTTAAATTCCACGCTGATCAAAGAAACGGACCGTATTGAATACATTTATAACGTAAAGAATTTTGTTAAAAAGATTTTTGTATTTTTAAAATCCGACAATTTCTGAATATTAAGAAGTAAAATAAAAATCTAGAGCGGTTCACTGTTTGATCTATAGCCCAACCTTTCCTTATATATGTATATCATACAGCCACTCGAGTATTATTATAGAGAGTACAATAAAAATAAATGTAAAGAAATAGTAGTATATTGTAGAAAAAATTTAGAACGATCATAAAATGTAAATTTTCTAATATTTACGAACGGATATTAAGTATTTTTGGAATACAGGAATTCTTTTGAATGTACTAAAAGGGAATTGTTACAACCTATGAATATCAATGAGTATGATAATAATAAAGATGTCTAATTCAGATAATAAATGAAATGTTTTCCAATTCCTACTTAACAGTTAAGATCCTTTTTCAAGTAAATTCGTGTAGTCATTTATATATGTATATATATATATATATATATATATATATATATATATATATATATATATTATATATTTCGTACAAGCTTCTTAACTGCAGTGTCCCTATATAATAACCGATCTTTACCTTTCTTATGTACTTAGTTTAATAATACTAAGATTACACAAAGTATTAACATTGTCGAATATCAGTAGATGAAGTTGTAATAAGTAAAACCCTTCAAACGACTATCCAAGCCCTAGGTAGCTAACTAACCAAGTTACTAAATAACAAAACTTGACTTTCAACTTCTGTATACGTAAGGAAACTTTTTCTACACCCTTCGTTTCTTAATCATCTACTTCATCATCGTAATTTCTTTGCCCATTAAGTATACAAACTCGACGTTAAAATTACGCACGGTGCGGTTGTAGAGTAATGCAAATTAAACTAACTTTTCAACCAAACTTCCTTATAATCTTCTCTTATTCTTCCTTTTATTTCTTTTTAGGATTATTTTAAGTTAAAATCGTGTATTTATTTGTTTACTTATTTACAATTCCTTCTTTCCTACTTCTTTTTAAACCCTTATCTTCTCCCATATTCTTCAACCTCATCACTATTAATATATCCTTCTTGTTTTTCTTCTCCGGGTTGGTCATGGTCATTTCTATATATTTCTTTTTTTTTCTCCGTTCTTTTCCTTCCTTCTTCGTATTATTCAATACATGTGTATAATTTGTATTTTTGTAATTTTACGGTCTACCAATAATTTTATTTTTTCAAAAAAAATATTTTTAAAAAGTTCTTAGAATACGTTTATTTTACAATGATTCTGTAAACTTTTTTTTTTAATTTTTATTCTTTATTCACGGTTTACTTTCCTTCAATAAATATCTATGAGCTCATTCATAATTTTTTTAGCTTTTTTTTTCATGTCTTTTTTTCTTTTTGATTTTAAAATCAATTTCAAGTAAGAAAACCAGATGAAAGATATTTTGCATTGAAATTATATATATATAATTAAAAAAGATATATATATATATCTTTTTTTAAGAACTTTAATTGGTGTTTTGGTAACAAAAAAAATTTCAAATTTATTTTTAATAATATTCCAATAAATGCCGTTTAATTTTCCGATTATTGACGCTGTCTTTTTTACACTTTCCTTAAATCATTTCGAATACCGTGATTTTTTTGTGTAATTTACTCCAAGAATTGTTTCTACCTATGAATAGATATCATCTTTAACACAAATATTACCCTCTCGTATGTTATTTATATATAAACTCGTGTTTTTTTTCGTTCATTGCCGCTTTCATATACAGTTTACCTAGAATATGCGATGCGATTTTTTTTTAATTTACATCCGTAATTTATTTAAAGTGTATATTTTGAAATTTGACCATGTCACATGAACGTTAACGTTAATACAGAGATGTTGTTATTGGAAATGTAAAAATAATGCGATGAGGTCATTTTATGACATCATGAATGTATTGTGATTATAAAATAATAGCAATTATCTATTACAATTAATATTTCCTAGGAAGTGTTTGAAATTTCCTCTTATTAGTAATTTCTTTATGATTTTTTTTAAACTTCAGTTGGTTTTTTTTTTAATTTTCTAATTAGTAACCCTTTTTTTAATCAATGGATACATTTAAAAAAAAAAAAAGTGTATTTAAGAACAAGATATTTTGTCGGTTTATAAGTTCTTCCTACTATTGTTAATAAAATGGTAATGTGAATTGTAGCGAAAGAAAAATACATTTTTTTGATGAAAATTGCTGATATATGCCAAGAATGAATTGATGTATACTCGTATGTTCAGTAATGTAATATTTTATTGTACAATTAATTTCATCACTCCATTTTTTCAACAATTATTAATGAATCGGTGTTACATCACGGATTTACACTTTACTCCATAATTTCTGTTTCTCTTCTTGTATTTCGTATTAAGAGAGAGAAAAAATTTTCTCTCTCTTTCTCTTCTTGTATTTGGGTCTTCATTTACATAAGCTAATCGTATTATTCTTGGTCTTCTTCCAATTCTATTTGGTAGAAAAATTTTTTTTGCGACTCTCATTAAACATTCTCTTGAATTGCCTGAACCAATCGTATGTCCTGTTCAATTCTCTTTTTAGGTGTTCTACATTCAAATTTTCTCTTAATACAGTATTTCTGCATTCGATCTCTTCGTGTTTTCGATCGTACGCCTTAAAACTTAATCTCAGACAATTGTTTTTACTTTTTTCTCGTCTTATAGTTAACCAACACTGTTTATCTTACAGATGTTATAAAAATCGTAGGGTTTTATAAAAATCAACTAAAGTAGTAACTTTGAGCTTTTTCAAAATAGTAGCGTGTTTATTATTAAAAAAAGGGAAATTTATATTTCCTCTTTTTTTATTCTTTGTATATCTCATCGAAGAAAAATACATTTTTTTTTTTAATTTCAAAATAATATATACTCGTACACATATGTTTATATATCTGTATGTAGGTGTGTGTTTATGTGTGTGTATGTGTGTGCTCGTGACTGTCTTTGGCTTTATAATTATTGCACGGTTTAACCTAAAATCATATTCAGGGTGGCGCGCGAAATGATCCTACATTTGGTTTTGTTAGAGAATATTTATTTGAATCGAAATACAGTAAAATAAAATACAACGTGTTTATTATATACCTGGAGATTATGTTCTGCTTGTCACACGTTCAATATGATGACCATCACGTCTAGCAACTGCTTCAACACGAACTCTTATCTTGTTAATAACTCGACGACACGTATCCTCGATATTCTCGATGCACGCCTGAATGATCAGTATTCGCAGTCCATCACTGTACGAGAAGATTTAGGAAAAATCTTTTCCTGTACAGATCCCCAAAGAAAATAATCACACGGATTCAATTTTCAGGGGCCAGTTTTGTCCACACGCAAAACGATTAGGAAATCGGTTTGAAATGACACTTTTGCTAAAAATGTTTCATGCAGAAATTTTAAAACAACATTAGCCGGGTGCGGTTTGGCTCCATGTTGGATTAACCACTCGTTTTCTAATCGAAACTGAGGAACAAAATTATTACTCAGTATTTTTAGATAACTTCACTGTTCACTGTCTGTTCAAAAAAGAATGGCTACTACGTGACTATTACTATTACTCCGTGACTGGAAATAGCGGGCCGTACCGTAATTCTTGAAGCATGATGCACCTTTTCATGAAGCAAGATTTCATGATTTTCGGAAGCCCAAAAACGTACGTTTTGTTTATTAACAACCCCGTGTCGGTGAAAATGTGCCTCATCTGAAAACCAAACATTGTTCAACAGTAAGTCTCGGTTCACAGACCGATCGGCGAATACCATTCTTTGATGTTTGATGTCAACTGTTAATTTAGGCAACAATTATTTTCTACGGATACAAATGCAATTCGGTTTTAAAATTTGCTGCACAGATCGCCTAGAAATCCCAAGTTGTGCTGCTGCGTTTCTTGTTGATTTTCCCGGGCTCCTCAGCAACTTTGCTCCGACAGCTTCGACGACATTCCGTGGGGAACGAACACCGGCAGACTGTTCGCGCATACTCTCAAATACTGAACCATCTCTATTAAATTTTTCGTAAAGTCTACGTATTGTTTTAAATGATGCTCAAACCCGTCTTTGTATCAGCATCATACTATTAA
This sequence comes from Lycorma delicatula, assembly GCF_047948215.1. Taxonomy (NCBI): domain Eukaryota; kingdom Metazoa; phylum Arthropoda; class Insecta; order Hemiptera; family Fulgoridae; genus Lycorma; species Lycorma delicatula. Next base: position 31,988,553 of record NC_134464.1, on the reverse strand, counting down.
TTTCATTAAAAAACAACAGTCTTTACGCGCTGCTTAACAGACAGTCTTCCTTGTCAGACATCTTCGAACGATATACAAACAGCGCTCGGAAAGAGAAGAAACGAATATTCATGAACTGCTATCACTTCTGCCAACATAAAACTGTTTAATTACTAACCTAAACAATTATTGCCATAACAAATGTTGTATCATTTCGTGCGACACCCTGTACTTTAGATTAAATATTAAAGAGGAATGAATTATAAAATATTTATAAAGTTATTGAAGAATGTCTCACCTTGGAATGATTACTGGAACATACAAGTAATAATAAGAAAAGTGCGTATTCCATAATAAGGGTTAGATCTTTTACCCTTTAAACTCTTCAGAGTTTCTGTAGTTACCTATTGTCACGTATTATATGGTTCCTGATTTGCATATAAACGAATATTTATATGTTCAGATAGATCAATGAGTCCCGTATCCAAAAAACGTGTTTGTAATGATGATTTTTTTTTACAAACATGACAATACTTAATAAATAAACCATATTTTATGTTTAATTTTTATTGCTGGATTAATTTACAGATACAACTATTTTTATTAAAACTTCTATTTAAAAAAAAATAAATATTAATTTAAATATAAATATATATATATATATATATATATATTTATATTTTTTTCTAATTTTAAATTTGATTTTACCCTAAATTCATTTTAAAGAATATTGTATTGGTAACAACTCTTCATAAGAAATCAAGTAATGATTTCTTCTTTAATCTGTAAAAAGTTCTGAGAACCTATAATTTGTTATTATTCTTTATGTGATTATTAACATAATCACATAAAACATGTTATTTATTTCTTTAGTCTTGATCAATTTGTCAAACGAGTAAAATGTCTCGTCTTTCTTAGGATTTTAAAAATTAGCTTATTTAAAGTTTTAAACAATGTACCAAATCTTTAATAGTAAGAATTTATATGTTGCGCGAATTCTAAAATGTTAAAATAACATGTTTTCAATTAAAGTAAATTACAGTATTAATAATAACCTAATAATAGCGATTTACTTTTTAATAGCAATTTAATTGAATTATTACTAACCTTTAAATATTTTGTTTATTTTAATTATTTACGTAACCGGAAATTCTGTACGATTCATTAGAATTTTATTAGGCTGTTTTTAACTAATTGAAATATAAATTACACAAAAACTCTTAAGTTCTGCTTTTAGAATGAAAATTAATTCAAAAGAAAACTAATTGATTTAGTAATTAAAATAACAAAATATAAAACACTTTTTACTTTCACCACTAATAAAGAAAAACATTAAGAAATAAAGTTAAAATAAAATAATTACGAGCAAAGAGTAAAAAATTATCATAATTATTAAAGTCATGCTAATAATTAAAAAGTAACAAAAATTTCTTAAATGATACTAAAATTACTAAATTTGTTAAAAAATATTTTTAATTAGCGTACGTAATTATATTATCTACAAATTCAATAAAACAAAGTCGCATTTCTGAGAATGTTATTAAACCATAAGAAAAAGACAAATTGATTCAAAGAAGAAAGAAAAAAGCAACTTCATCACCTGAAATAAATGGGTAATTTCTTCTGGAAATTTATATTAAGAAATATAATTTAAGGAAGTCATATCCGTTAAATCCATAGATAATACATTAAATATATCTATAAAATAATACAACATAATATTTTTTCAAACAAAATTTTTAACAAATAAAATGTAAGAGATAAAACTTCAACGTAACTTCACCGCCCAATGTCATCCACATAGAACTCCTAAAAGTTTCATGGCTGACTTAATATTTAATTTCTAATCTTCAAGAATTACATTGAATTTATGTCATCGTTGTTCCTATATCAAATTACAATACCTTGGATCTATATAATGTATTTATGGATGTATATCCATTCATCGTAATCTCATTAAACACAACTTTTTTGAGTCCGATTTCCTGGCATAGAGGTAAGCTACAAGAAGAAAAGTATGGTAATCAGTCAAAAAATGGGGTACGTCTTTTTTGCATTTCTAGTCGTTTCATGACTAGTAATTACTAAATATTTAAATTCCTCTCCGTTTTACAAAATATTACAATCACATCCGTTATTATTCATAGTTCAATTACAGTCGTGAGCTTTATAATTGGAGCTTTATATTAGTAAGCTATTCACTGGCTATGAAGTGAACCACTATTTAGGTAAAGTTGCCTTTCACGAGTCCATTTCATAAAAGAATTAAAATCTACCTGAAGACGTCATTCAGCTGTTTCAAACAACTTATCACCAGCCAAGATTAGTATGTCATCCGCATACATGAAGACTCTACAGTGTTTTAGTTTGCGGTAGACTTTGTCCAAATACATTAAGAACATTATCGGCCCTAAATGACCTCCTGAGGTACCCCAACATCAATTTCAACAGGTTCATTCAAACAAGAACCAATTTTTACCACAAACTTCCTACTTTTTAAGTAATTTTCAAATAAACTCTTTCCACTCCAATCTCTTTCAAACATCGTATCAAGATTGAGTGATTTAGGGTGTCAAATTCCTTGCTGAAATCAACAAAAGCGTCTACGACATTATTTCCATCATCCAAGCATTCACTAATATAAGTAGAAAATTTACAACCAGGTTACCAACTCCTTACGAAGTGACAATCGGTTAGAAAATTATTATCATTCAAATATTTATTAAGATAATTCACTATATATATATATATATATCGCATACTTTTTCTAACCCTGATAGTTCAGCTGTCGGTCAATCTACGATCCCCATTTTTATAAATAGGTCTAACTATGACGACGTTCATTAAATTAAGGAAAACCCTTTCCGCGAGGAAAAATTTATGATTTTAATTAATAAAGGGGTAATCTCATTTGCAATATTCGTTAAATCTCAAGCTCTCTAATTGAATGAATTCCAGGAAATTTGTTGATATTTATTTGTTATAGTATTTTCTTAATAACTCCAATTGTTGTTGCGATTAAATAAAAATTAACTGAATCTAATAAAATTTTAATATTAATTTTGATTTTTAAATTTGATTAGCATAAAGTTTAACTGATTTTTTTTATAAACAAGACTTGTTCTCTTCCGTATCTCAGATTACAGTTATCATTTACGCCATCGCCGTTTACTACTGTAACAATATAATCTGAATAGAAAAGCCGATAAAAATTAGACCAATGAACAGGAATTGTCCTTCTCCGTATCTCAGATTACAGTTATCATTTAACGCCCTCGCAGGTTAATACATTAACAATATACCGTGTTTATTCGAATACCCCCCACCATAGAATAAGCCCCGCACCACGATTTTCCGAGCCGAAAATCTAAAAAAAAAATCGAGTATATACCGGTATTTTAAAGTAGAACAGATATGATAAATAAATTTATACTGAATTAAAATTTTTATACTAATAAAAATTAACTGATTTAAAACAAACCCAGCCAACACAAGTTGGCTGGGCTTCTTTTACAACTAGTACAAAATTATTAGCTTATTAAAAAGAAATAAATAATTTTTAGCTTAAAATTTAATTAACCATTCATAAGCCTACCTGGCTGGTCTAGTGGTTAACCTCGTCATTGCAAACGTCAAAGTCGAGATCTAAGGTTAAAATCCTACTAATGGCATTTTTACTTTTATACAGATTCGAATACTAGATCGTGGATACCGGTGTTTTTGATGGTTGGGTTTCAGTTAACCACACATCTCAGGAATGGTCGACCTGAGACTGTACAAGTCTTAACTTCATTTACATTCATATATATCATCCTCTGAAGTAATACCTTACAGTGGTTCCGGAAGGTAAACAGAAGACTATTCATAATCTGTTGAAAAGGTTCCTTAAATGCCCTTCTATTCATACAAATGTATTTTCTATAAGAGTATGTATCATTAGATATCCTTCTGAAGTACTAAGAACGGTGATCAACTTTTATTTAACTTCTATTTCTTTTAATGTTTTCACACTTCTTTTTGTGCTTAACGCTTCTTCCTTGTATCAATTTTTCTTCTCCTTTTTTCACTTCCCTGTTTTTTTATAATTTTTCTATATTTGTGTTAATAACAGCTTCTGTGGTTATTTGTTTTTCTTTTACATCTTTAAAGGTTTCTGCAAACCATTTTAGTTCCATCTTTTTTTTGCAAATTAATCGAATATTTTTATTGTTAATCTATTATTAATCATTTTATAAGATGGTCGTAAAATTTTACTCTTTTCTTTTTGATTGTATAAGAGAATTTTTCAGTCTTTCGTTGAGTTATACTTTCCAGCCTTCTTCAATTTCACACTCGATAAAAGTAAAAGCGTTTTATATGTGCTTGAAATTTTTTGTAATGAGTTATCAGGTTTATTACGGTTGTAGATAAGAAGTGTGTTTAAATGTAAAATTGTAAGCCAATTTTTTTAAGCTTTAATCAAATCTAGGGAAATTTTAGGGCTATTTATTGCTAGGTCTACTTAATTTTTAGGTCATTATTTCACTTTTTAGGTACTGAATTTATTTATAAATATTTATCGGAATTTATTATTAAAATTTGGTTTGCAAAAATAAATAACACTTTTCAAGAAATAAAAATATATTTTAGATAAAATAAAACCTTCATTATGTCAATTTTATGGTGTACATATCTATTTACCCATTCTTACCGCAGTTTTGCTTTACCAGTTTTTGTAGTACAAATTTTTTTTAACTTCTAAGTGTTTTACTTTTCACTTAATACTTCCTCTGTAAAAGCTAATAATGTGAAGCGATTTAGCCTGAAAAAATCTATATTTTCCTATTGTACAATATTAAAAAATGAATTACTAAATTTTACGATTCAGTTATCAAGTAAAATATTAATTTAAAAAAATTTTGTAATGTTAGTATATTATCTTTCTTTTTTAATTTTATGAAAATATCCAGTCTTCTAAGATTTCTTCTTTTGTTGTACGGGGGTGTAAATTTCTTTAGTTTAAAGAACAGTAATATTTATGAGAGACAGTAAATTTACGGAGCACTGTTTTCAGGCTTCCATCCACGTGTTTCTTTACTAAAATATACTGTATATACGTATACATTTTAGTATTCGCGCGCGTGTGTATCTACGCGCGTAGTTATAAAAATATGATGCAAATATATTAACATTTTATTTTTTTTATTTTCGTTATACTGTATTTTGCAGTTAACACTCTTTTCTATTTCTTTTCTACCCTATTCGCTGTCTCTTTCATTTTATTTTACTTTATTTCTTGTTTCATCCCCTTTCTTAAAACCTACAATTATTCTACATGTAACTTTGTCGGTGACAAATTGCATCGCCTTTAACTTTATGTACCATGTTTTTTCTTTCTTGATTGTAATGATAACACGTGTCTTAACACCCACACCTACACGTACATATACACACACACACACACACCACAATGTATATTTATTTATAAAAAAAGAGAGATTTAAAAAAGCAGACATGAAATTATTAATAAATAAATTTATACGGCAACTTAAATTTACACTGATGAACATGAAAAAGATTGAATTATTAATTTTTTGTTAAATAACTTAAAATGGTGTACACAGTATTTAAATAATTTTCAATAGTTTATTAAATCATCCCTTGGATACCCGTATAAATTTAATGTATAGCACCGATACCCCAAAATTCATTTTGTTTAGAAAAAAGAAATAAACAAAACATTAATATTGATTAATATTTTTTATCGATCTCCGTGACGTAGAGTCAGTGTCTATGCCTCTCATCGGGAGGTGCTGGGATCGAGTCCCAGTCATTTATGACATTTTTTCATCCGTTAAAATAAATTAATTTCATTATCTTCCATAGACAACTGATACAGTGTGTGTCAGCCAGAATAAAATGGAATATTTTGGAGTTAATTACTGTTGGCCTTTCTTTACTTAAAGTCATTTTATATATATTAAACATATCTATTCATTGTTTCAAGAGAAGAAATGTAAATATTTAAAAAATATATATACTCGTATATGTGTTTGTTTTGCTCCATTCAGTTTTCGAGCAACTGCCAGCTTTGTGTGTATGTTCGTGTGTGTTTGTTTTTGTTTGTTTGTTTGTTTGTTTGTTTGTTTGTTTGTTTGTTTGTTTGTTTGTTTGTTTGTTTGTTTGTTTGTTTGTTTGTTTGTTTGTTTGTTTGTTTGTTTGTTTGTTTGTTTGTTTGTTTGTTTATTTGTTTGTTTGCTTGTTTGTTTGTTCAGGCAAACGTAATAACCGCTACCGGCTTTCCAGGCCTGACGTAGCTTCAGTGTAACAGTAAATGTATCGGTAAAAATGTAGTCTTGAACAGACTCAGGTCGACCACTCCTGTGATGCGTGGTGAATTAAACCCAACCGCTAAAGAACACCGGTATCCACAATCTAACATTCAAATCCATATAAAAGCAACTGCCTTTACAAGAACACCTTAGTACTTTCAACTTCGAAAATTCATGAATTTATGAAATTTATGAATAGAAATGTATAATAGTATTAAATTGGCAATTCTATTCATAATTAATATTTTTTTAATGTTTAACCATCGATATATAATCATCGTGCCTATGAATTAAATAATTTATAAATATAACACACAATACAAGCGTAATTTTAAATTAATTATAGAATATATTTTGTTAATTATTAGCTAAAGGATATTGTAAGGCCAACTATATATATGTACACACATATATATATATATATATATATATATATATATATATACACATACACACACACACAAAGCGTTAGTTATTATATTATTAATTAGGTCAAATCATGACTTGTAATTAATATCTTCTGTACTTATACGAATAATAAATGGCTTTAACCGTTGAAGTACATAAAGCATTATATATATATATATATATATATATATTAATTTTATTTATATATTTTGATTAATTAAAGTTCGTAAATCTTTTTTTAGTATTTAAAAATTTAACATCCTGTAAATCTTTCAGTCCGATCACTATGATAGAAGTTAAAGAGTTCTTTTTCATCATTCATCCATAGTTTTTCAAAATTACAAAAAAATTAATTCATGGACGTTAAAATGTTGAAAAATAGGATCGCTGTGGTCAAATTCTTATTGATAAGAATATAGTAGTGAGATCGTATTGTACCTTAGTTGTATTCTTTAAAAATTTCTTGAAAGATTTTAATGATAGTTAGCTGTGAATTTTCCGGTTTTTTTTCTGCTAGGTATAATCATGTTACGTAAGACGGGAGTGTAAGACTTCGTGAAGAAGTCAAAAAAAAAAGCTGACAAGAAAGTTGTTATGCGTTCTTGGAATTGATTATTTATTTATATATAGTGGAAAAACTACATATATTGATAAAATATTATACATTGAGCTTTAGGTACATGAAAAAATTTTCATAATTTTTTTTTTTTTGGAGTGAAGGTTTTATTGTGAACTAGCAGACCTAGCAATGCTTCGCTATTGCTATATATATATATAGAGAGAGAGAGAGAGAGAGAGAGGGAGAGAGAGAAAGAGAGTTTAAATGAACACAATTGAAAATTTGATAAAAAAATTAAAAACTGAACTTAACAAATTTTACCTTTCACTTATTCTCCTTCCCCTTTTCCCTTTCCCCCTTTTCCCTTTCCCCCTTTTCCCTTTCCCCTTTCTCCCTCACCCTCTTCCAGTTTCCTTTTTTCCCTTCATCGTTTTCCCCTTTTCTCTTTCAGCTTTTCCCCTTTTTGTCTTTTGCCCGCAAACACATACGTACATGCGTTTTATATATATATATATATATATATATATATATATATATATATATATATATACATATAGAATAAAAAAGTCTGTTTGTATATTTGTTTGTTTGTTTCGTAAATATCTCGATACCGGCCCCACCTAACAGGTATAGTTTTTGCCAAAATATTTCTTTTCACGTAACTAATATTCATTCATATTCTGAATAACCAAATCGGTCCATAAATATAATTTTTCTAAATATCTCAACCCCAGCGCCATCTAGCGGGTTCAGTTTTTGCTGAGATAATTCTTTACATGTAAGTAACATGTATTCTGAATATGAGGCAAATCAAACCGTAAATACAATTTTTCGAAATATCTCGACGCCAGTACCACCTAGCGGGTCCAAACTAATTCAGAGACCTTCCCTGGCATGCGTCCAACCATTCCCCAAAGTTTCATCGCTATCGGATGAACGGTTTAGGAAGGCATAAGAGACATACAGACGGACAAACATTCATTTTTATGATATTCATTTTTATAGATTTTTCGTAATATATTTAAATAAACAAAAAAAGTTTAAAAAATTTGATAAATTTGTATTTTTTTCGGTTCGTTCACCACCAAAATCACCTTTCATGACTTTTTTTACTACGTTTACAAAAACCAATTAATTAAACTGAAAAAATTTTAAAAAAATTTCACCGGGAAGTGTTCAATCAATAAAAAGTTACCTAAGTTAATGTTTTTTTGTTTTTTTTTATTACGGTGGGATGGACGGAATTATGAAATAATTTCTTTTAATATTATTATTAAAAGTTTATATAAACCAAAAAAATATATATATATTCAAAAAATAAATAATTTGAACTTTGATCGGCTAACCCACTCCTAACGTTACCCCCAAAGTATTTTTTTGGAGCCAGTTACATTACTACTATGCTTAGAAAGACGTAAAAGAAAGTTCGGTTAAAAATATGCAATAAATAAAAAGTAACTTTTTAGGTTTTAGGAAGGGGGAATTTTGGGACAATTTTTTTCTGTTAATATAAGCATGCACCCATGCATTAAGCTTAATATAAACTGGAGTTATCTTAGCAAAATATTGAGAAAATTGACCCGAAAAAACCTATCTATCTACACTCTCTGGAGATATTAACCGCAAAACTTTACCAAGAAATTCCTTATACACACTAATTTCTTTACAAAATGGGTTTGTCCAGTGAAAAGTTAAGCTTAAAACACGCCAATACATGTACGTATGTACGTATGAACATTATCCTCCGCTAATTTTTTTTTCTGAAGTCCCTGGGTGATGAAACGTTGAGAAATATAATAAAACAATAATCCATTTTTTTACTGATGGTTACATCGATTTTTTCCATACTTTCCTTGTTGCATCGTAACTCTTAGAACCATGACGCCACGAAATTAAATATGATTCTAATTCTATCTTAAACTGAATGTATTATAATAATACAAAAACATTATTGCAGGAGTACGTAGGCTGATCCTGCTTAATCTTTAGGTAATTGATAAATTTTTCTAATCGTATTTACTTTAAATTTAAATTTATATTAAAAACAAAGCTAAGATGTTATGTATATTTAATCTAACAGTATAAATTCCATAAAACCCAGAAGGTGAAGTGACTATAATTAAAATAAAAGAAACAAATTTTAAGAGATTTATTTTAAAGAACACAAATGGGTTAGTATCGTGATACATATATAACAATAAAAAATTAAGTTGCACACAAAATTTCTTCGTATTTATTATATATTTAGTTTCTTTCATTGTGATGGCATGTTAATTGTAATAATAATAATTTTATTATTATTATTTCATATTTTGTACACAGGTTATACTCCAAGTAAAATAAAATAAAAATTTATTTACGATGCTTGAAATTTATAAATTATTTATCTTTTTAATTAAACAAGAAATCCATTAGGTTGAATTAAATTGCACAGCCCGTTACAAAGAAAAATATTTCAATGGCTTGAAACACATTTTACTGGGTAAAAATACAAAATAAAAAAATATTATTGTTTATAGAATTTTTTAAATAATTAATCTAAAAAAAAAATCATTTAAAAAAAGAGATATTAAAGTTACAAAAACTCTGATTCTAATTGCTAGATAGGTAGTACAGAGATTTATCGGTACTGTGAAATTAACATAAAAACATTATTATTAAATTTTGTTTTTAAGTAAAGTTCAGTGTTAAAGCACAAAAAAAATGTCAAAACATTTTTAAATATATAAAAAATAATTTTTGGATTAATTTATTATGGTATTCTCCTAAAAAATACAAGTCAAAACAAGAACTTTTATAAGTTACGAAGAAAATGACGTTACTTATAATCACTATTAAATATTTCGACTGATTAAATTAAAAAGCAATTGATTAAAGGATGGATTAAATAATAAATTACATATATTGTTACATCGACCTCTTATTAGAAGGACACATCATAAAAAGGAGAGAAGTTAATTAAAAAAATGTTAGAAGAATCTGTCAAAAGAAGAGAAGCCGAAAAGATTAAAAATTAAAATTGAATATTAGCAATCAGGAAATAGAATAGTTGGAAATAGAATATAATGTAGATGGACGTAGTTCAAGGGTATCTTAGGGCAAATTATCATATAATGATGATAACATACGTGCATATATTTGGTTCGTTTAAGCATTAAATTAGAATTAAAGTATGAATTGTACATACCGAATAAATATAGTCTGTTTATCCTTCAACCTCTTGGTCATTGGTTTGGTTTTAAAAAACCTGTTAAAAGCTCTACGTGAATTAAATCGTAGAAATAATTCCAAATATTCGTTGTTAAAAAACACGCGTGACTATTTAAAGTTTAAAACGCTTATTTGATACTTAGGGTGGGGCTAGATTACTGGACCGACGATTGGTGTCTTACTTTTTACGAAGTCCAATCGTGGTATATTTCATCCCCTCCATCTACTATTACTAATTTATGTGTTTATACTTTTTAAACATACATATGATAATTAGTTCCTTGTACGAAGTAAAGGAAGTATAGCGATCGCGAAAAATTTCAGATTTCAACGAAAATATCCATTTTGACTATTCCTAAATCCATTTTGACTAGTTTCGGCGTGATGTCTGTACGTACGTAGGTATCTCACATAACTGAAAAACGATTAGCCGTAGTATGTTGAAATTTTGGATTTAGACTGTTGTAATATCTAGTTGTGCACCTCCCGTTTTATTCATTTATTTATTTAGCCGTATGGCACCAAGATACAACACCAATTACAGTCAAAAATTACAAACAAACATCTAAAAAATTAATATAAGCTATTGATTCTGGAGTCATCATCAGGAAATCCTCAGGAGTCTCTTCATAAACTGTCCTAAGTCAAACTTCTGTGATGTGTTTAACAATTTGATTTTCACCACACTCGCAAAGTGGCGTCGATTTTTTACCCCATTTATACAGGAAATAGGCGCACCTTCCATGCTGAGTTCGTATTCTGTTCAACGTTGACCATCTCTTACGTGGCAAGTCAAAACCCGGAGGCTTTTGAGTAATACGTGGAATTTGGTTATTCTGCTTTGTGGTCCATCCTTGACGCCAGGCGTCAGTTAGGTTAAATCCTTCCTCTGTGGCAGCAATTGCTGATTTGATCTCTCCTTTCTAGATCCTTTTTTCTCTTGGCTTTCTAGATCTCTCCTTTTGATTGCAATCGACTGGGCCAAAAGTGTCCAAAAAAAGCCCAAAGAATTTGGATTTTTGACTTTTTGTTAACTGCAGTAGTAAGCTCTCATTATGAATTTTTCAACAATATATCATACTTATTTTCATTGGTTCCAGAGTTATAGCCAAACAAAATTTTAATTAATGAAATATTTGGATCTTATAAGGGATTCAAATCCGACTTTATCTCCTTTTTTTAATTTAAATATATTGAACTATAAATAATTGTTAACCTCTGATTTAAAAAAAAAAATGTGCAACAAATAATAATTCAATAACAATAAACAAAAAATGTGCTATGTAATTTAATGTAAGTACAAGGAAGTCATGTTGTGTCCACATGAACTTTTTTCTATTTTTTCTTATGGATTAATATAATTAGCATTATTAAAATTACTCGTTCGATTTTTTAAATATGAATCCTGTTAAGATAAGCCAAGACGCTTTTTGCAATTAAGATGATAACCGTTTCTTCATTAATTTGTAAATATAAATATAAACAGATTATTAGATTATTTTTCACGCCATTTAATTTAAGTTCTTCGGTATACCAATCGATCTTTTTTTTTTTCACTTTATCTGTTCGGAAAGCTTATAATTATATACGTTATTTGTTTGTTTTATTTTTAAAGATATTTTGTTCATGTATGATCTTTTTTATCACCAATTAACTCTTTAATTAACACGATTCCAGTAATAATAATTACAATAATTTTAACAGTGTTAGATGTGACTCATGTACGTAGTATCTGCATTTAATTACCGAACCCAAATTAACACAATAATGCTATAATTATCAACGTAGCAGTACGCTTTGCCTGCATCAGTCCTTGACCACAATTGTAGTCATCATTAAAGCATTTCATGCTGGTCACGAAACTGGGCTGCGTTCTTGTTACAACGGTAGAATTTACATTTCACTTAATTAATTCTGTATTATTACCACCAATCTCATTTCCTTTACGACATTTTCGTATTGAACATCTTATTTAATTACATATTTTATTAATAGAATTCTATTTTTTTTTTTTTTTAATTTAAATCAAAAAGAGAAAAGATTTATTAAAAATTATGTTTTATTTATTTTTTAACAATCTGGGGTAAAATGTGAAGTATAAAAATATTAAAAATATGCTAAGTGGTAGATAAAATCATAAATGATCAGCTGAAATATCTACGATTCAGAAATTAAGCAAATGTAATTTTTTTTTTTTTATAGTCGCATCAACAATTATAGCCATTAGCGTTTACAGTAACACTATCATGTAGTGTTACGTAAAACAACAAAAATAAACAATAAAGAAACAGGAACAATAAATAATAAACATAGATAAGTGACAACAATAAATATAAAATCAGACAAAATCACTAAATCGTATTCTTCTTCATTCCACTGTAGGAGAGGAACCGCAATAAATGTTTTTAGCTTCATTCTGGTTTAATAAAAATTTCATTTCCGAACCCAGGTCTAAGTTTTGACGGATGATTCCAAAGATTAGGCAATCAAAGAGCAGGTGGTAAACGGATCATTTTACCTTGCAAGCCTCACGGATCTTCTGAGGAGAGCTAAGGAGTGTGGGTAAACCTGGTGTGTCCAATCCTTAGCCGAGTTAAGATGACGTGGGTTTCTCGGCATTCTCCCGGATGTTATGTAATGTCGTGGGAGGACTTAGCAGCCAGAATCTATTTCACTCTTTTTTTCCAGTTTAGCCTCCGGTAACTACCGTTTAGATAATTCTTCAGAGGATGAATGAGGATGATATGTATGAGTGTAAATGAAGTGTAGTCTTGTACATTCTCAGTTCGACCATTCCTGAGATGTGTGGTTAATTGAAACCCAACCACCAAAGAACACCGGTATCCACGATCTAGTATTTAAATCCATGTAAAAATAACTGGCTTTACTAGGACTTGAACGCTGTAACTCTCGACTTCCAAATCAGCTGATTTGGAAAGACGCGTTAACCACTAGACCAACCCGGTGGGTAGAATCTATTTCACTGAGCTCGCAATTTTACACGGACTGATCTCATGAAGTCTCTCTCACATGTCGATTGTACTCGGATACCATTTATTGCAGCTCTCTAAGTAATTTGGTTTTATTCGTATATAAAGTAAAAGCTTGTACGTTTCCTATTTCTTTTAAAAATTTATATTTTTTCAAATCTGTGCAAAATTAAGGGTTAAAATGCTGCTGCTGTTTATGTGGTACTAACATCAGAAATTTGTTGGAAGAAAAAACTTTTTTTTTCTTATTTTTAATGAGTTTTAATTTAGGCTTTTTTCCTTAAAAAGTGTATTTTTATTTATAAACGTGAAAGGAAACCCACTATTCGTGGCAGTTTCATCTGTCCCTTAATAACCTTATCTGTACCACCCTACTAACCATATTGCTATTAACTTTTTTTTCTTAGATTACCTTTTCTACCTTGTTACGTTAAACCGTATAAGTTGTTATAAATAAACTCCTTCAGCCCGTTATTCATTACCACTAGATAAAACTTAGAAAATGGAAAATCAGAAATGGATCTATTAATGGAACGTCAACGTACTTCCAATCGGTATTTGTAACAGTGGAAATAAAAGTGAAAACTGATTATTTAATAAATAATTATATGAAATCTTTTGTGATAAAATTATTAGAAAGTAATTATTGACCAAAAGAATTCTGCTACAAAAAAATACGATAATATCTTAAAGGAAACTTTTTTTTTCTTGTTTGATTTTATCATCACCACATAAGCTTGAAACTTGTGCGCGGAATATGGAAATGGAATTTTGTAGCGTATGAAAAATGCCGTGCCTGTCCTGAATTTGAATCCGGAACCTCGGGATGAAGAGCCGAGATGCTATTATTCGGCCACGGAGATTGGCAAAATATAATATAATTTGGTTATTATATTATCTATCCGCAGTTAGTTCCTTTTTTCTTTGATTTTTAATTTATGAAATTATGCTCAATTTTGAACGTTTTCTTGAATATCTGTATATTTTCTAGATGCATTCACTCTTCGATCGGTATATTAAAATGCATTTTCTCACCAAATTTTCCAGTCATAGCAAAATTAAAATAATAGTTACTTGAATAATTTCCACATAACCTGCATGAAGTTTCATAGAAATTTATCTTCTTAGATAACCAGTGATTGAGTTTCCCGTTATCTATATTCATGATCACTCACCTACAAACATAATTCATGAAAAGCGGATGGAATGGTGCGGAATCTTAAGTTACTTATAAGAACAGTATTCTACCTTTTCTACCGTAGGAAAAGTGGGACAAAAGAAAACATTATTTATTATTTATTAAGCGAATTTTTATTTAAGCAGTTTTTTCGTTAAGGCCTGCTATGATCCTTGCCAAGTTTATTTTTTCTTCTCTTCCCAGTAATTCATCATCTTATCGGATTGGGTTTCTTCGTTCTTTTTATCAGGTATTCGGTTCTGTTTTATATTTCTTTGTTAGTTCTTTTGTCAGTCTCTTTGTTAGTTTAGTTAGTCTTGAAATTAATTGATACTTTGGATCAATTCCTTATACTCTTATCTGTTGTTGATCACTTCCGGTTGAGTTCTTTCATATCTTCAACTACCAGTTTATATGCGTTTATACATTCTATGAATTTCAGAATTCTTTTGGTTATCCCTTCCGCGGGAATTTTATTGATGTACCGTAGAAACATCAGTCCTCTTTTCTTAAAGGTGGTTGTGAGTTTTTCTTTAGTCTGATATACCTTCGTTGAATCTTAATTTGTATTTTTCTTGACCTCTTTCCAGGTCAAGAATCTTTCTCAGGATTCTCTTTCCTTCTTTTTCAGTTCTTATTAGCTTTCCAGTTCTTAGTATTTTATTGTTCAAGGATATGCACTCTATTGCGAATAGGCTTTCTGGTTTGGTCACTGAAGTATAGTGTCTTATGTTGGCGTTTATTGAAATGAATTTCTTGGTGTTTATGTCATGAAAGTTTCATTTGGAATGCCAATCGCACCTTTCTTGACCTCTTTTTTTGTAATTCTTTCGGCAGGCCTGTTGGTATTATTATTTCGTCTAAATATCAATACTTTTCGACTGATCTTTTATCTTACCATATATTGTATTTAACGTCTGTATCAAGTTAATTGTCTTCATTTCTGTTTCTCAATTCAAGATCTGTAGCCCGTTCTTCTCTGCTGAATGTTGTTTTGCCGTCTGCAGGATCGCCATATTATCAGAAAAATTTAGGCAAAGCTTCTTATCATTTTTTTATTTTATTTTTATTTTTTTATGTAAACTATGAGTGCCCTCAATAACAATGCCCGTATGAAAAAAGGGTTAGAAGGAATGGTAAAAATCGAGAAATCTGCATCTAGAGCTAATATAAAAATATATAAAATAATATAATAATATATAAAAACGGATTAAAGACAAATGTTTTTTTAAATACTACTTCCGAGCGTAAATCAACATTCTCCGGTATATGGAATATTAATAATTTTTTTTTTTACATTAGCTCATGTACATATGCACATCTTTACAAAATACAAATTCAAAAAGAATGTTATCCAGATCTATTTTTAAAATTTTTGTACACAGTTACTATAAATTTCCAAAAAAAATTTCTAAGCTTTACCAAGAAATTATTAGCAAATATTTGAATTATATCAGTTATTTTTTTGTCTTCAGTCATTTGACTGGTTTGATGCTGCTCTCCAAGATTCCCTACCTAGCGCTACTCGTTTCATTTCGGTATACCCCCTACATCCTACATCCCTAACAATTTATTTTACATATTCCAAACGTTGCCTGCCTACACAATTTTTTTCCTTCTACCTGTCCCTCCAATATTAAAGCGACTATTCCAGGATGCCTTAATATGTGGCCTATAGGTCTGTCTCTTCTTTTAGCTATATTTTTCCAAATGCTTCTTTCTTCATCTATTTGCCGCAACACCTCTTCATTATATCAGTTATAAACCGTCTAATATTTAAGAATGATGATGAAATCAAATAAAAAGATCACCTACGATTATTACGTAATTCATTTCAAAAATGATTTCATGGGGAAGTGGTACCGTGTCGGCCTTTTATCCCGTTGTCCCAGGTTTGGATACCGATCAGGCATGGCATTTTTTATACACTACAAAATTTAATTTCCCTATTTCTGCGTACATGCTTCAAAGCTTTTATAGTGAATTATTCATCTAGCAAAAATAAAATTCCCATTAAAATTGGCCGCGAACGTCTATCGGAGAGAAAAAAATGCTTCATTATATTTTAAATGGAAAAAATTGAAATATTTGATTTAAAAAAAAAAAAGGTGAGTAAATAATGAAAAATAAAATAATAAAAAACCTTTAAAAAATGTTAAGTTCTCGAATAAAAATTTCAATTTTTTTTACCATTCGGGAAACCTATTATATGTCATCATGAATGGTTGTTATTTCATTTATTATTGTGCTTTTTCATTTTTTCCTTTGAAAACATCGGAATAATATTAAAAAGTAATTATGGAATATAAGCTACAAATAATTTTTGTATAAGGCTTCTTTCGTTTAATTTTTTTTTTTTTTATTCTGTTTGAAGTAATAATTTATATTCTAAATTAAACTTTTTTAATACCGAGAAAAACTTTAAAAATTAAATTAACATGATATTTTTCTCAAAGAAACGAAGGTATTAAATTTCAGTATAAAACTTGCAGTAATGAATATTGTTTAATTATAACAAAACTTTATTAGTTTTCCTTTTTAATACAAGTAATAAGAAAATCGTTACTTTCATTAGTTTAAATTTATCTACTTACTAACCAGTCGGGGCTCGCTTCGCTCGAGTCCCCTAAGTAGACGATACAACAAAGGTATTCATTCATTTTTACAGAAACCTAAAAATTAACTAAATTACGTTTACAAAAGACAGTATAGTAATAAATATGTTCACTAAAGTACACAGGCCTTTGACGAGGAAACCTCCACAACCTATTTCTATTGCCACGGTGACAGAAATACAGGGCGTTTCAGAATGTTCTTCGAAGTTTCGAAAATTCATTAACAAAAAACTATTTCACTCATAAAAATAAAACAAGTACTGTACGAACGAGTACTTCAAATAGTTTATTTCCACATATACTAGGCAGTTAGTACACCATTTGTTCGCTAGGGGTCGACAGTAGAGAAAATGGCTGCCACGGGAAGCGAGAAGTCGTTTTGTGTGTTAGAATTT
Organism: Lycorma delicatula; assembly: GCF_047948215.1. Lineage (NCBI taxonomy): Eukaryota > Metazoa > Arthropoda > Insecta > Hemiptera > Fulgoridae > Lycorma > Lycorma delicatula. The sequence goes on along the minus strand of NC_134464.1, from coordinate 31,970,909 downwards.
CCCTTGTCATGGTCAGTAATTTCTGTGCAACGTGCGTTTCGGTTGAAATTTCATAAGGAGCCACCAAGTAACAATTCAATTCGTGCATGGTATAAACAGTTCAGTGAAACTGGTTGCTTGTGCAAGCGAAAATTATCTGGTCGTCCATCGACCTCAGAAGTCAATGTCGAACGTGTGCGTGCAAGTTTCATTCGCAGCCTGTCAAAATCGGCTGCGGCTGCAGGCAGTGAATTAGGAATTCCGAAAATTCTCCGTAAACGTTTATTATGCAAACCGTACCGTCTTCAATTAATCCAGCGTCTTTCTGATGGAGATAAAACACGTAGGCTCGATTTTTGTTTACAATTACAGGAAAAGATGTTGTTAGATGAAAGTTTTCTAAACAATATAATTTTCAGCGATAAAGCTACTTTCCATATTAGCGGCAAAGTAAACCGTCATAACGTGCGAGTTTGGGGAACTGAAAACCCACACGCTTATGTGAAACACATTCGGGATTCTCCGAAAGTAAACTTTTTTGTGCGATCTCTCGTGAGGCAATGTATGGGCCTTTTTTATGGAAACGACAGTAACCGGCATGATATACCTGGATATGTTACAATTATGGCCTATGCTTCAGCTATTCAACGACTTCATTCTCCAGCAAGATGGTTTTCATGCCCATTTTCATAACGAGGTTCAACAGTACCTTAATACAACATTCCCTCGGCGCTGGATAGGACGTGCGTCTGAAGAAGACCAACCAACACATTATGCTGTGGCCACCAAGATCACCAGATCTCACGCCATGTGATTTCTTTCTCTGGGCTTACGTAAAAGATAAGTTGTTTATCCCACAAATGCCGCACAATATCTCTGAGCTAAAGGATCCCATAATCAATGCAATCAACTCTATCGAAAATGACATTTAAAACGAGTTTGGCAAGAGCTAGACTTTCGTGTTGATGTGTGCCGTGTCACCAGAGAAGCACATATTGAACATTTATAGATTTTAACAAAAACTGTCCCTGCATCACCTCGTACAACCTTCATTTAGGTAAGCGAAATACTTTTTTTGTACTGAATTTTTGTAACTCCTAAGAACATTATGAAACGCCCTGTATAATAATGAATTAAATGGATAATCTTTAGTTCACAAATTTACCCCCAAGGGGGCTAGGACCTCAGTCTGTGACTTAATATCTTACCTGAGATAACACGAATGTATCCTGCAAATTTGAAAGAAATCGGTTGGTTGGTATTCCTGTGATACGAGAACAAAGAAATATACAAACTTTTCTTTTATAAGATATTTACACATATATAATACGTATGTACTCGTACGTGCCTTATTTCTTTTTATTTAAAAAATTAGAATCAGCAGAGTTGTAAAGAAACGCAAAGGTAAATTTAGATCAAATTTGGTTGTTTCACTACAGTAGATTACAACAAGCTTACGCTCAAATACAGCGACCTATTTCTCTTTTTTTACGATTAAAAATGAGATTTTAAAACGATACTTGACTGGGATTCGAACTCAGAACCATCTAGTGAGCTGCAGAAACCATACCACTTCGCCGTAAACGTAGTAAATATTATTTTTGTTATATCTTGTAAATTAAAATTATTTAGGCAATTTATGAATTATGTTTTGATTTATAACAGAAAGAGCTACACTGTTTTTTATTCCACACTATTTATCCATTTATCATCACTACACTCCTACACTATTTATCCATTTTTAATCATTTGATGCCTCAGAGGTCAAATTTGGTTTCTTTGAGAATTCAATAGGCTGTTCAGCAGCAATAAAAAATCGCTGTAGTGCAATAGACTTGGCGTGGTGATCATCAACAGTGCTTAATACAATAAAACGGGAAAATACATCACTTTTCATCTTCTCTTGTAGGCCGAGCATGGAATGCTTGTACTTGAAGATAATTGTTCCATTTTTCGGATGTAATGTATTTCTTATTTCAAGTCATCTGCATCAGTTTGGTTATGACATCAGACAAAAATTGAAATAGTAAAAAAGCTTAATTTTACTATTCTATTTTAAAAATGGAATTGAAATTCTTTTTTAAAGAATAATTGCTTGAACATAGCTAAGTAACCTAATGTTAGTATTTGGTTTGTCCCTGACAAATAATTATTTTTTTATATTACGCATATATCATTTCATTTTTTAGAATTTTTATTTCTCTTTTATTATAAAACTAGAAAAAAAGCAGGCCCGTCTCGAAAATGTTACATGGTTTATATTTTAGTACACACGATTTTGTTAATTGTTTTTACCAATTTAACTAAATAACGTTCATGAATTTAGAGTACTAACAACAACAACAAAAACTTCAATATACTGAACATTTTTAGCTGTTTTTTGAGTTGTGATTTTTTAACCCAGCTCTAACCTCAGTGTTTCCCTTTTTTATCCCCAAAACACAAATATAATTTTAGATAAATTGTTTGTATCAAGAAGTATAAATCGTTCATGAGCTGCGCGCAGCCGCCCGGCGCACCACCATTAATCCGCTCGGCGCCAATAGCAGCTAAAATAAAAATGTGACACACAACAAACTAAAAAACAAACCCACGGACCAACCATTTTTATGGAGAGTGATGTATATATTTTTCTTCATAATTTTTGTGATGACAATACTAATAATCAAATACATTTACAATACTAAGTTGAGCCCCTGGTTAGACCGAAATGGCGAGCGAAACAATCTCTGCGGGTCTGTGTTTGGCCCTGTTACCTCTGGAGGCCCCAGAAAATCCAGGTGGTCCAAACGCAGAGTCCTCGGGTTCGCTTCGCTCCCCGGCCTGCTAGTGTATATATATATATATATATACACACTACTCAGTAAACACTAACGGGTGTATCGGTCTTAATTCATTAGATGTCCATGTGTAAGATTAGTATGCTCTATTCATAAACGGCAAATAATAAATTCTTGATAGTTATTCCGGATTGAAGAGCATTATGGTAGCACAGTATCCTTGATGTATCTGAGTTTATTATATACTTATCACCTTAGTAGTAACCCAATTACCTTCCCTATATATATATATAGCATATATTTAATAACTATATATATATATATATAGCATATATATTGCTATACGTTAAAATCCGGAGTATCATTTTGCTGAAATAACAAGAAGGCTTTTTTAAATTGCATTAGTAGAACATTTTCCTTGAGTATTTTCGTTACATCCTGATTAGCTCTTATATAAATACATTAAAAATAGAAATTTTACCAACGTAATGGGATTCCACAAAAATAAATTACAAAAAAAAGTTGAAATACGGAGAGGAACTAAAAATAAATAAAACGCTATTAACTGACAAATTTAGTTCTGTATAAAAGCCCTGTATACTAAAAAGCTACTAAAATACTAAACTCCTGATGGCTTCGACACATTAAACTTTTTTTTTAACAACGCAATCGATCGCTGTTTAAAAGATAAAATTATTTTTAATTATTTAAATTAATAATTCGTAACTAAAATGGTTATTACTGTTAAAACTAAAAAACCGTTTTCGAATATCGTTTAATTTGGCGAAAATAAAAATAATGATAGTTATTTGGTAGAATATAGGACGAATTTTTAAATATAATTGTTTTTTATATATATTTAACACAGAAGTAAGATAAAATTCAAGTAAAATTACAAATTAGTCCATAAGCGAATTTTAATTTAGTTTTTTCACTATTTTTAAAACTTTTCCTTAGTTTTTTCATTACTTTTGAAGATAAAATTTCTGTAATGTATCAGATTAACAAAAAAACTGATTAGTGAACAAATGATCACCCGTGACCGTTTATCATTATTATGAAGCGAGTTATTAAAGTTTAAATTCATCGTCAAAGATATATTGCAACAGATTGTTAACAATAGATTTTGATTTTTATCATTATAATTTTTTTAAACTTTTTTTCATATATTTAAATCAAAAAGCATCCTGTTATTCATTAAAATTTATATATAGATGTTCTCAAAAAAAAAAAACATACAATTCATTAAGAAAGATGATGAATCAAAGTATTGTACACATATGTTCTAAAAAGTTCGAAAAACTGTACCCAATAAACATTTTCTAATAACAAATACAAATACTAATTACGAGAAAAGATTAAAAAGTATTTTAAAATACGCTCACGTAAACCTACGTGTAAACATACGTGAAAAAGGTTTGCTGTAAGTATTCAGATTTTGTTCCAGAGTCCACCTGCAATTAAAATTATGAAGTACACTTCAGTAAGTAAAGGTTTAACAACTAAGGATGAAAGGAAAACTTACAAACGGTACAATACTATTTTATAACCGATTGCGAAATGAATGTTTAGTCAAACCACCGAGCCTCTTATGTGAAAATTTTAAAGACATGTGAAATTAATTAATTTTTAATCGTTTTTATCTTTACACCAACTTTTCTTGGTTTTGTAAGCATAAGTGGAGCTGGTGAATTAGGAATTTTATGGTCAAATGTTAGTTTAATTAAAAATTTAAAAAAATAGTACTTATTTATAATTGTATACACTTCAATTTAATTAATATTTTACCTTGAATAACACCATAAGCTTACAAAAAAAACGCGGAAGAATAAAAAAAGTAATTAAAAAAATAAACACCCAGTAAAAAAAATACGTGATTTGTGTAGACTTTGTTTTAGATTAATATATTTCTTTTTACTTCGACACTACGCGACTATATATCACATGCACCCATTTAACACGTGCGCCATTTTTTGTCCGGAATGGCGAATGCAAAAGTAGCCTACACGTCGTACGTGGATTTTAAGGTTTTATATTGATGATGAGGTAATCATTAAAATTATATATATATATATATATATATATATAATATATATATTCCAGTGAAATAAAATGTTAGATAAAACAAAAACTTGGTTACGAGTAATTACTGATATTAAACTAGTAGCTTAACTCTCGCCAGACTTATCGGAATTTATCCTTAGCATTTTTCTCACAAAGACTATTCTTATTTAATACAAAGATATTTTTAGCTATCATTTTGTAGTTATTTTATGAACAGTTTTCATTGTGACAATAGAAATACAAAATGGGTGTAAAAAAGAGACTGCGTTCATTCGCCGTCGAAGAAACTTTACGTGTTATTGTCTACGCAGTGAAGCATGAAAATCGTTCTACAAGCAAAAAATTCGATATAGCTGAAACCTGCATTCGCGACTAGTAAAAGGTAGAAAATGAATTTTTCATAGCCAATAAAAATAACAGAAAAGGAAAAGACGAATTACATTTACGCCCGTTTTTTTAGAATGAATAAGAGTAGATTGCCAAAACGCAAGAACAGAGGTAAACTTTCTGAAGAACGAAGGAAGGAGATATCAGAAAGAATGAAAAGATACTGGGCAGATAGAAAAAAAGAAATAACCGCAAATAAATAATGATCTAACGTGTTCCAACGTGAACTAAACGAAGAAAAGACTGACTTAGAAAAAGTGCATTAAAAGTGGAAAAATAGTTATTCTTAAGTTGTTTAAATTTCGACCTTTAAAGTCACTAACAGTTTATTAATGCGTGTAAATTTTTGATAGATTGTAATTCCCTTAACCCACCGGGTTGGTCTAGTGGTGAACGCGTCTTCCAAATCAGCTGATTTGGAAGTCGAGAGTTCCAGGGTTCAAATCCAAGAAAAGATATTTACTTTTATACGGATTTGAATACTAGATCGTGGATACCGGTGTACTTTGGTGGTTGGGTTTCAATTAACCACACATCTTAGGAATGGTCGAACTGAGACTATACAAGACTACACTTCATTTACACTCATACATATCATCCTCATTCATTCTCTGAAGTAATACCTGAATGTAATTCCCGGAGGGTAAACAGGAAAAAGAGTTTTTATTTCCTGTCTAGCTCAATAGTAGAGTTTTACTAGAAGTTAAATCGGTCCAATTTGGCTTTTAAAGTTTTCACCGGATTTTGACGTTTTGACACCTAAGGAATTTAAAAAACCGGATGGAAATTTTCCGGATGTTAGTATGTACGTGTGTTCGGTATCGCCCTCTAAATCGCCTTATATCTCCAGAACTACTAGACCGATTTCGACCAGACTTGTTCTGATTACTACTAAATTTGAGACATTGATGCCATTAAATTTTCAACTTAAAAGGTCTGGGGGTGAGGCTGTAGAAAAAAGTCACCCTCAGTATCTCGAAATTTCGCCTAATTAAGGTCTCATTTTTCTTAGGCGCATTTGTTAATAATTAAAAAATAATAATATTTGCACAAAAACGTTTTTGCAAAATCTCACCCCACCCCAGAAAGTGTTCTAAACTAGAAGCTAAGTGAGTGTAATGCGTCAGTAGTACCCTGTACAAGGAGCGCTAATGTAGCACTGACGTACAACTGTTGTAGTCGGCCGCTATGTTGTGACACGTCACAGGTGAGCGGTAGAATTAAATAAATGAATAATATTTAAAGTGTAAAAAAGTAACTCGTCTCGCTGGGTTTCGAACTCGAGTACTTGCGAGAATGAAATACATTATGCGCGCGCGCTTTAGTTAGAATCATTGAATTAAATATACAAAAAATATCGTTTTAAATAAGATTATAAATATTTTTAATTAAGTTGTATGTGTATGTGTGTGTAAGCCATGCATCAGAAAAAGCCGTGTGATGAAAGTCCTGCAATTATGTTGTCAGATTTTTTTTTTTATTTGATGCCGCCTGCTATAGTTTAAGTAAAAAATATTGAAAAGTTATTATTTTTTACTTAATAAATGTTATTTATTTCACTTTTTAGTGCAATGTTTTTTAAAGTTCGTTTTATTTCTTCTATGTTTATTTCATTTAAGCAAATGTGTCAATAAATTGTAGTCCTGTAACATAACAAGATAAGAAAGTGATATTTGTTGTTTCCTGTTATTTATTTCAAATTAAATTCACTAATATATAAAAATAATTGTGTACTACAAGCTTCATTATTATCATCCAAGTTTTTATTTTATTATTATTCACTAATTAATATTTTATTATTAAACATTTTTATATAACAAATTTAAAACAATTATATCGCGTTAAGATTATAAATGTACACATCTATCAAACCAAACTGTATTTATATTATTTTTTAACTTTCGAAAAATAATTTAAGGTCAATTACTACTCGTTCTTTGTTTTAATCGAGTTTTATCATTTTATATTAAGGTGAAACTAACAGTTTTTCTTCAAGTAATTTATTTATTTTTATCTCTTTATTTCAGGTAATTCTTCTTCAACAAGTTTTCTCATAAATCATATTATATAACCCACTTTACACACAACCGGTGAGTTATTATATAAATTAATATTTTATTTAAAATTTATTCAATGGATTAGGTTAATACTGATATATATTTCTGACCCTCTTACGTACAATTCATTTAAACCAAATTTCTTAGATTAATTAACTTAAATAAATAATTAGAAGGTCTGTTTGGAAAGTTCTCGGCCTTACAAAGAAAACACGGAATTTCTAAAAATGTTTTAACATAATCACCTTGCTATTTGACACAATAAGACACGATTTTCGATTTTTAATATCCTCTTTATAATATGAATTTTCTAAAGCTCCAGAATAAGCGGTTGTCTCAATTTTGAACTCATCATTTGATATGAATCTTCGTCCAGTTAGCCATTTATCCAGGTTTAGCAAGAGAGAGTAATCCCTGAGAATCAAATACAGTGAATACGGCGCATGTGGAGGCTCTTCAAAGCATAGGTCAACGGAATTTTGCAGCAACAAAATATTCATGCAGGCGTGTTAAAGTAAGGAAAAAATACTTTCTTTATGACCAGACGTGGACGTTTAACTTGAATAGCACCCTTTAATCGGTCCAGTAGTGAAACGAAATACTCTTCGGTGATGGTCCTGCTTTTTTTCCAGGTAGTTTATGAGCACCACGTCGCGGGAATCCTAAAACATCCGTGAATTATCTAGCAGGTGGAACCGTTTTCGCTTCCTTTGACACAGTTTTACCTGCTCTCACCGACTGTTTAGTTTCGGGCGTGTAATGATAAATTCATATCTCATTTACCGTTACGAAACGTCAAAGGTACTCAGAGAAAACGCATTTTACACTCCTGAGAAATGTTCCATCGAGTGTGTTATTAGTTGATTGTTAACAATTTTACCCGTCGAACAGAAAACTTTTTCATACGCAAAACGTCGTACAAAATGTAATGGATACTGTCTATCGAAGTACTTTCTATGTCAGCAAGCTGGTGTACCTTCAGGCGATCATTTAATACGGCATTGTTGATTTTTGTGACGATTTCTTCGGTTGTAGCTATTTTTGGGTATCCTGAGATTTCATCATTTGAGTGGATATTCGATCTGTCTTTAAACACAGGAGCGTATTTTTTTGTCATCGAAAAACGAAGAGGCAAATCCTTTAAAGTGTACCTATTTTTTTTTTTTTGTAAGTCCATTGGGATTAAATCTTTTAAAACAAAGTCTTTTATAACATCTCGAAACCCATCGGTTTAGTGGTTAACTCGTTGTCGCAAATTAGTTGTTTATAGCTTATTCTCGAAGTCAAAGGTTCTGAGGTTTAAATCGAAGTAAAATTTAGTTTATTTTATACGAACTTAAATACTAGATGGTGAATACCGGTTTACTTTGGTTCAATTAACTACACGTCTCAAGAGTTGTCGGCCTGAGTCTGTAGAAGACTACTACATCTCATTTACATGCCGTACATATCATCCTCATCTCATTGAGCCATGGGGGGGAGGGAGTTGCTTATTGTTCACTAGTTTAACAGATTGCAACGTATAGCGGGCGGCGTATGCACATTGCGTGCGAGAGAGATAGATTGATAGGACGGGTGGAACGGTTAGATAATCATTCCGTTACGAAAAAATCTTGTACAGCTACGTATACTTAAATAGTATGCAGTACATAGTCAAATTCATAAAATATTTTTAGGATAGTTAATAGCGCAATAAGGCAGCCGTCAGCCTATGTGCATAGCAATACGCCGCCCGCTGTACACATTAGGAAAATAAATAAAATATAACATTTCGAACTTCATCCTTTTTTCAGAAAATGTCAGAACTTGTTTGCTTTTCTCGATCGTCACAAGCAAGCATCTAAACTTCGTAGCACGCCATTTAAAGAATTATACTTATTTGGTCATATTTGCGCCATCTTTGTGTTTGGCAGAAAAGTTTCCGAATGATCCTAGTAATACTTAAGTGTCATTACTGACCTCCATATCGAAGTGATAATCTCTCTTAGTAAAAGAAAATATTCGGTCTAAATCATATTTACAGGTTAACCAACTTTTTAACTTAAATATAGTACGTTCTGACTTTTTATTTACTTTTTATACGTTCTGGATAGGTTATTTATGAGTAATAAATATATAAAAGAGGAAAAATTTATCGATTAATATTATTTAAATTAAAATCCCGGTCAGGTATGGCATCATTTCATACGCTACCAATGTCCACCGGGCTAATGACCGTAGCTGTTGATGTCCGATCTTACATTAAAAAAAAGAAAGAATTTCAGTGTTTTATCACTGAAAAAATCGCATTGAGTATTTATTTATATATATTTAGATTAATTATTTATCTTTATTATTTAATTTTATTTTTATTTTTACATTATAAATATATATATATTGTTTATTTATATTGTACAAGTTTTCTCATCTTAGATTTATTTATTAAGTTGAACAATTGAATTTCCCAGAAAATGTTTCGTTTCAAACTTATTTAAAATTCAGCTATTATGTAAATATAATTCTTGAATTTTACTAAGTATTTCTTTACATTAACTTATACCAACCATCAGAGTTATAAGTGTTTTAAAGTGATACAGTAATAATAATGTTTTGTAAAAATATTATTTTTACAATTAAAAATCCAGAACGAAAAGTTTGTAACTTGAAAGTTATGAATTTTCATATTTTTATCTTTTCATATATTCAGTAACTTTTTACGTCTATTTATCCTAATTTTTCAGAGCTTAGTTTGCAAAGGATTTGAGAGGAATTTTACAGTCTGATTCTCTTCCTGGTTTCAATATACTAATGCAGGGGTTTATTTTTAAATGAAGAAATGTTGTAAATTTTGTATTCACTTGGGATATCCGATGTATCAATTTAGTGATGTTCCATTTTAATAATTTAATTATTCCGTTGAAAAATAAACATAATTATTTTTACTTTCCTGGCATCATAGCTCTAAAGCTATGCTGCAAGAAGGAAAGTATGATAATAAATTGAAAAATGGAGTATGCGTTTTTTGAGTTTCTCGACATTTCATGACCCAGGAACCCCAAAAAACAAAATAAAATGTGGTGGGGATATGTTCTTTCGTGTGTTTGTGTGTTTCAAGATTAATAACTTTTGATTGTATAAACAGATTTTAATGAAATTTGATACTCATTATATGAAGAAATTAGTTTGTAAAATTTTGACATCAGTACCTCTAGGTGGTGGGGTAACTAGTTTTTTGGGGTAAATTTTCTCAAAAGTTTGCAAACATAACTGCACTTTATATTAAACTCACTACATGCGTGAATGCGTATCTTAACATTTTTTAAAACATTTTTATAAAACTTTGTGTGTCACAATGTTCGTGATACTCTGTATAAATACGCGTGTTTTATTGGCTTTAATAGATAAATTTAAATACTGAAAATTTGTTTTTATTTTTTCTCTTTATTCATGAGATTGAATATTCTTCAGCAGTAAAGGATATTCGCTCTTATAAGTCGAATCAAAAGAAAACAATTATGTTTTAGTTCTGTACACTTTATTTATTTATCTTTTTATTATAATTAATTTTTCTGCTTAAATTTTTAATTTTTTTTTTATTTCATTTTTTCTTACAAAAAAAAATGGAGAATCTACTTCATCTTATATAAGATTCTTCTTCCTACGTAAGTACGCTGAAGTAAGATTTTGTCTAATATCTACTTCCTTCATGCTTACAGATTAATAGACTGCTTAATACAACACTGAAAACTTTTATCAATTTTTTTAACCTATTCCTATCAGAATAAGTAATAAATATTTTTAATGAAACTAATATTTTTATTTTCTTATTCTTTTTTCTTTCATTAGCGCTTCAATAACGCAACGGTATAGCTTAATTAAAAAAGATTTCAATATATATAAATATATATTTATTAATCTTTTTTTAATATTAGAGAACCAGCATAATCTTTTAAACATTTTTAATCAAACTTGTCTAAGGTATCAGTCTGTTTTCTTTCATATTTAAAATAATATCCAAATTCTTTAACTTTTTTTTTTTTATATATTGAAAATATTTTTTGTTTTTAAAAGAAGTAAATATTAAGTACAGAATTTTCATCCAAAACTTTTATTCAGATAAGTCACTTTTTTACTAATAAAAATATTTTTTACTTGTACACAATAACAACTGGAAAAATAAAAGCACAAATTTAAATTTAATTTTAAATTAAAATATAGTACTTTAATGAAATGTATGTCTTAATATTAAGTAGAGGCTATTTTTTTTTAAAAGAAGGAGAGTTTTAGTTAGTGGCTTTACACTCTATCCAAGTATAAGAATCACTAATATTATTATCGGTATTGTTTTTTCTGAGAGTAATAATGTATATTATAAAGTTAACCGATCCGTGTTGAGAGTGAAGGAGTCACTCGTAGAGAATAATTTGGATAGGCACCCTATTGTGCAACAGTTATTTAGCTCAAAAATAGCAACAAGAAACTACTTCACACCTCAATATCGTTAATTAAACAAATTACGGAATTTTATTTTGGGATGGTAATGTAAGTTTTAAAAATAACTTTAATTTCATGTTAGATTGTGTATAATCCAACTTTTCTAACATATATTCATTGTCTAAAGATTTTTCATAATCATTAATTGCGCAATACACGGTGATTCCAAATTGCACGGAATTCTCTCAGGAGATGATTTTATAACCAAAAATTAAAAAAATTTCACATAAACATAGCTCAGAAAACGGTTCGTTACCGAGTTTCGGCTAGCAAAACATTTAGTCCTGCTTTCTGCTCCCTATGTGAGATTAAACTATACTAAAATTCTTAGGGTATAAATGGAGGGGTAAATTTGGTGCTTCCTTATAGTTTTTATGTAAGAAATTGAATAAAAGTAGTACCAGTACTCTTTCAGGTTTTTAAAACCATTTTAAGAAAAATGGAGTAAAACACGAAAAAGTTTTGTCGGAAAATACACTTTTTTAGGTTTGGAATAAAATAACGGTTAATTTACCATTAAAAAAATAAATTTTTCTAGTTAACTTTTGTAAATAACGTCTATTAAAATTAAACACAAATGAGAGGAAGTTCAACTCTAATTAGAAACTAAACACACAAAGTGGATCGTTAAAGTGTTACGATTTTGAGGAGAATAATTATCATCAATGTTTGAATAACATAATGTAAATGAAAACAAATATAAAACTTAATAAATAATAGAAAAAATTGAATAAAAAATAGATTTACAAATCACTTACTTCTTTTTATAAAAATTATTAAATATCAAAACGGTTACTTGATAAATGTACAAATATTTCTTCAAAGGATTTGTTCAATCTGTCCCTCATTCTGTTCAATGCTTGGTTTAGCTCGGCGAATCCATTGCGCCATCATTGATAAACCGCAACTGCACTCTATCTACTAGTGAAATATCTTCCAAGAGTTCCATCAGATTTGTTTGCAAAAAATGCAATACCGCTTTCCATTGCGCCTTAACAGTACAAAAAAAAAGGTTTATGAGATTATCACCAAGAAGACCACACCACAACGAAAACATGTTGGAAATGATTTATAGCGGTCTCATGAGGAGATTTTTCTGCCCAGATGTGAGTGTTAGATAATTTACCATGCCATCTCTGGGTAAAACAGGTTTCATTACTAATTAGCATATTACTTAGGAATTCTGTATGATGTTCACATTTTCTAATTAACCGTCGATAGAATTTTATCCGTTTATGAGAATCGGTGGTAATAACTCTTATGCACGTGTTGTATGGAATAGGTATAATTGTTGCTCACGTAACGTTCGCCGCACACTTAATGCGAAACATAAAAGCGTTGTGATAACCTTCTGGTGCTTGAGGTGGGAGATACTGGTACCGCATTCGATATGGCTTCTTCACCGTTGGTACTTTTCACAAAACGTTCACGGCCATTATCGAATCGTTATGGTTTAACCATACCTGTTTCTCGAACTCGCCTCTCCAAATGTTTTACGATCCGGAACTCTTCGATCTGGAAAATTTTCCCGGTATTCATGCACAGCAGCCGATCCATTTTTACTTACTGTATCATGATTTAATAATTAATATAATCCGTCAACTCTCCAAATGAAAACAAATTTGTATCACCCGCTGTGAATAACTGACCGAACAATGACAGTACAAACACCGCTCAAATGAATATTCAAATGATAGTAGACACTAAGCTTAATTGTTCATCAGCTGTTATTGCCGACCAATAAAAAAATTAAAATTTTTAATATGTTTTAAAGGATGTCTTTCAAATTTATTTTTATAATTTTTTGCATTGTATATAACATTTTCTGTTTAAAATCACATCTCTTTTCACATTAGATTTGTGTGTTGGTTTTGTTTCTAGTTAAATATGAACTTCTTAAATTTATGTTTAATTTTAATAGACGTTACTTACAAAATTTTCTCAAAATGTAATCTTCTACAAGTTTAACTAGAAAAATTTATTTTTGTTTATTGATATATTAACAAAGTTATTTTATTCCAAACCTAAAAAAATGTATTTTCCTAAAAACATGTTTTATGTTTTACCCCGTTTTTTCTTAAGAGTTGAGTAATATAGAGATCTCTCACCACTTTTATTCAATTTCTTTGTTGAAAAACTATAAGGAAGTACAAAATTTACTTGTCCATTTGTACTCCAAGAATTTTAGTACGGTTAATTTCAGATAGGGAACAGAAACCAGGGGTAAATGTTTCCCAAGCCAAAAATCGCTAACGAACCGTTTTGTGACCTATTTTTACATGAACTCTTTTTCTTATTTCCGACTATAAAATCATCTTCCGAGAGATTACTGTGCAATTTGGAAACACGTATATTTGAAATGTTCTAATTTCTTTTCAAAGCTCTATTGCCTAATCTAGTGTTTTCTATTATCCTAATCCATGTTTTTAGTGTTCACGGTATGAAGTGGACGGAGAAATAAACAAGTTTGTGACGTACTACAACTCAGTATTACTCGTACGATAAAAATTAGTCTTGAATTGGTAAATGGCATGTACAAAGCATATTCCGTTTCAATAATCCATCTGTTTGCTGGCGCTACCACTAGAAAGGTATTACTGATATAAAAGTACGGCCCCACAATATTACTACCTCATTGCATTTCTTTCAAACTAATTACACGTGGTCTTTATGTTTATCGGTAAATCCTTCTTTTTTTTTTGTAATTTTATTTATTTATAAAACAATTTGCAGTGGTTGTTCGCTTATTTTTTTATTAAAAATAAAATGAAAATTTGAATCTATATATCCTTTTATTATCTAACCTAAATAATTTTAAGGAAAATTTTCAACCGTAAGTAAAATATTTTCAAAAGCAGATCAATGTATCTCAGGAAATAATTTTCTTCAACGTTTTTATTTGATCAATTTTGGTGTACTGGTAAAGACAATCTATTTATTGCATAGAATGTAATAGGACTATGTATATTACAGTATCGTGTGAATATGATATTTGATTTTTTTTTTAAACTGATCATTACAAAATATATACATCATATACATACATATATATATATATGAGAAGTAAGAACGGAAAAAAAAAAATATATATATATATATATATATATGTATATGAGAAGCAAGAACGGAAAATCCTCAGGAAAATCCACGGCGCGGTCCTTAGAGACGGTACCTAGATCAAACGATCCATAAACGAATTATATGAAAACCCAGATTCCATCACCGAAAAGTTTAGGAAAAGACGCCTACAATTCTACGAACGCTTATGCAGGATGGGTGAAGGTAGATTCAATAAGAAAACTTTCAACATGGTCAAGGCGAGTAAGTTAAAATCCATTTGGATGAAAGATACACAAGACGACCTGGAACGGCTGAACATCTCAGAAGAAGAAATCAAGGACAAAAGGAAATTTAGGGATGAAATTAAAAATAAGAAATTTGAACAGGGGCAAAAAAGAGAAACGATAAAATAAGATGGACGGTGGAGAGGAAGAAGAAACATAGTGAACGGATGAAGAGGTTTTGGAAAGAAAAGAATAGAGAAGAAAATCCATGATTGGAACAAGTTCACGAGCTCTCCTGAAGGGGAATAATCGGAAATAATAACATATATTTTAAATACATACATAATTACAGTCGTTATACTCTTTCATACATATAATAAAATATGTAATAATAGTTGATATTATAACAAGAAGAAAATTATTAAGATAAAGTAATTGCGAGTAACAGATTGTGATATAGAAAGTAAGAGTGCTTATATTAATAAATAACAAAAGAGGTGCTGAAGAGAAAGAGAGAAAATAAGCACGTTATAAAGACAAATAGCTGAAACATACATGCATATATATATCACTTTACCTTTACAATCTCATCTTTTCCAAAACCAAATTGCGGTTCCTCATAAATATTTCCCAACTTTAATATCGTGAAATTCATGTTATATCATAATTTACTTTTTGTTACAAGCGTGTAATACACTTTGTAACGTACGTAAATGTACAGATTTAATGTTTAATTTATCTTTCTTATTGCAGATCTAATTATCAATGTCTTCTGTAATATTAAAGCACCGTTTTCCTTTTAATCAATTTAATTATAATATTTCACGTTCATTAATTTTTCAATATATTACAGTTTAATCGAGACAAAAAGTAACATATATCTTAAAATAATGAGTAGATATCGGTAGTCCAATTAACAAAGACTAAAGTAGTGGTTATGGAGAGGTATTACTGTATCGTGAACCGAAGACAAATTACTCGTGTTGTTCGGTTTCCTTTAAAATTGATTCAAATTAGATTAAACTAATAATAAATGTTAAGTTTAATGCTTGATTTAAATTTCTTTAAATGAAAAATTTTACAACTTAACAATATTTGATCAAATTAAAACACTTGTAATAATACTCATTTTTTACGATGTAATACTGCTATTTTTTTTTTTTTGTCATTATCAATAAATATTCTTGTTAAACAATTTTAGTTTAACCGAGATTTTCACAATAGAGTGATTGATTACCTCTCTTTGTAACATTATACCAAATACAGATCGAAAATTCAACTACAGTTCAAGTAACAAGCCGAACAAGCAATTTTTTTTAGATTTGAATAACTACTTACTTAATTCAAAACATATAAATAGTATCATTTCTAAAATTTTATTTTCCCGTCTAGCACTACAGATTTAGAAGGGAAAATATTGTAATCGGTCCAATTTGGGCATATGAGGTTTTCACCGGATCTTTACGTTTTGACACGTAAGAAACCCAAAAAACCGGGAGGAAATTTTCCGGATGTTCGCATGTACGTACGTGTATTTTCGGTCTTACACTCCATATATATCCAGAACTATTGGACCGATTTTTACCAAACTTGGTCAGATTACTTCTCTATAATTAAATATAAATTTAAACATTAAATTTTCAACTTCAAAGGTCAATGAGGCTGTAGAGCAAGGTCACCCTCAGATCCTCCCAAGATTCAGATACCCATGATATCCCAAGATTTCGTCTAATTAATGTCTTATTTTTCTTAGTCACATTTGTTAATTAAAAAATAATAATATTTGCAAAATCGCATCCCCACCCCAAAAGGTGATCTAAATGGTCTAGCGGCTAAGTGGATATAATGCCTCAATAGTACCCTTCTCACCACAAGGAGCCCTAGTGTAGCTCTGACATACACCTGTTGTAGTCACATTCTTTCTTTCCTGTTTAGCCTCCGGTAACTACCGTTCGGATAATACTTCAGAGGATGAATGAGGATGATATGTATGAGTGTAAATGAAGTGTAGTCTTGTACATTCTCAGTTCGACCATTCCTGAGATGTTGTAGTCACCTGCTATGTTGTTTCGTCACAGGTGAGCGGTAGACGAGAAATACAGGGTAGAGAGGTCTAAAGGAAAAACAGAACAAGAGGCCAAAGAGGAAATCTATACTTTGTGGCAAGGAAAATGGAATAATGATGGTGCGGGTCAATGGACGAGGCGGCTCATCCCTGAGATTGCACAGTGGGTTAGAAGAGGATGCGGTAAAATGGATCATTACTTGATACAATTTTTCAGCGGACACGGTGTATTTAATTATTATTTAAATAAAATAGGCAGGAGGGATGAAGCAACCTGTATGCATTGTGACCAACTTGACGATGTGGAACACACTTTTTTCATATGTGACAGGTGGGAGGTTTTGAGATTTAACCAGAACATCAACGGATTAACACCTGATAATATAGTGCAATTTACGACTAGCAGTGAACGTAACTGGAACACAGTAGCAGGATATGTTAGGCAGATTCTAACCCAGAAATATGTTGATGAAAGAAGCCAAGGATATTAGTATAGACTAGGGTAGGGAGGACAGCCCTAGCGAGGAGGGCCGGCATGCCGAGGTGTGTCGGTTCCAATGAGCCGCTGGGGACTCCGGGGGCTCTTAGATAGGAACACTGGAAAAGGATGATCAGTGAAAAGATCCGACACCACGTCACGGCTAATCAGGTATGGCGTGGTGTCAGAATTGGGCAACTAAAATAAGGACCTCTCAAAAAGAGCTGAACCGGCGGGCCGAACTGTCATGCCGGACGTACAGCCGGTGGGCGCGGGCAGGCCCATTAGAGTCTAAAGACACTCCCTTGGGCGGCGTTATACCAGCAAGTCGGTCCGGCCCAGGGGAGATGAAAGGGGGAAAAAAATGAGCGGTAGAATTAAATAAATGTCTAATATTTAAAGTGTAAAAAAGTATTTAAAGTGGCCTCTAGTACCGCCACACACGCACGAATGAAATACGGTATGCACGCGCGCATTAGTTAATATCATTGAATTAATTAACAAAAAATATTATATTTAAATAAGATGATATATATTTTAAATTAAGTTGTGTGTGTACAAGTCATGTTTCAGAAAAAAGCCTGAACGGGAAAGTTGTACGACTGTAGCTTTTTTTTCAATTTAATTTTTTTTTTTATTTACTAGAAGAATCTTTGGAAAGAATATTTTTCAGAATTTGAACGTTGAGATAGATACCGTTTTTCACGAAAATTCTATTTTTTTAAATCATATTTGAATAATTGATATGTTATTACGTAATAAAATATTTAGTAATATAATTTTAATAAATAAAATTTAAATTGATTTAATCATAAAAAAAAGAATTTTCAAGATATTATTATTGTTTAAAAGATTAATGGACAGCTATTTTTTTTTTCTTTTAACTGAAATTAACGTATCATCATATTTTAATTATTTATTTTATTAGAGCTTCGGTGTAAATATGTATTTCATACATGATAATTCATTCCGATAACGTATATATGTAAATTTCTATTTTAAAAACACAAAAAAATTAACTTGGAAACAAAGAATAAATCGCTTTTTTCACAAAACAATTTGCTGCTTACATTGATAACTAGATTTAGAAAATGTATAGTCAAGACTTATTTTAGCTATTCTCCTTCACCCTCCAAAAATATTCACATACATACATATATATATATATATATATATATATATATATATTTATTTATTTTTTTTTATTTTTTTTTTTTTAATCTGAGGCTATAGAACAGTATTGATTTTTTTGCATTGATTAAATAAAGTCTACTACCTTTTATTTATTTTCTTTTACAACTTTTTTTTTAAAGAAAAGAGAAAGAAATACAAATCTACATACACTTTTACAATAATACTTTAACATATATTTTTATTTTATCTGGTTTCCTACTCTTTAACTACATTAAAGTGTATTCACACACAATATTGTATTCGCAGTTCTTAAAGCTAACCATTATATACTTTCTTTTTTTTTTACTCTGAAAACTTCTTACAGAATAGTAACTAACTTTTAAACTTTCCTTTGTTATCACTTGAAAAAAAAACTTTTTTCTTTGTTCAGAAAAACATTATAAAAGGAATTGCAATAATACTTCGTTAGAAAAAAAATAAGTTTATTTTACTTCATAAATGTTGTATTTCTGTTACTGTAATTTTCTTTTCTCTAATAATTTAGTTTATATAATTTTTAATTTTTTTTTTCTTATATTACAACCCAGCATTTATTCATTTGTTTTTATAAATATTTATTAGATAACTAACTGTTTGTTAAACTGCAATGATTGTAGATGTAATACTGCACACGAGAAACATTTGAAAGTAAGATTTGTCATGTTCAAGAATAACAAACTTCAATGATTGTCATATCAGAAAAAGTAAATAAGTTTGAAGCCGTCGTAAAACGATACCTTTCTTTATGAAGTTGTTTCTGGAGATATAGATTAAAAATGAGTTTGTTTTGATGTAAGCCCTATCACTGCATTTTTTACGTTAATATTAAGTACTTCAATTCGTAGAAACGAATTCGGAAGAAATCATAATAATACATATAACTTATAATGGAAAATGTTATATTTTTGCGTAATATCTTTGTATTACTAATATTACAAATCTTGAAAATTTTATTCTATAATTTTTCGAAATAATAAACACCGTTATCCAGTGTTTAAAGAACAAATTTAGTTTTTATTTACAGCACTCAACAGTGTTTTATGTGCAATCTTGAAGCAACACAATTAAGTTTTAGTTTACGCATTTCTTTATCGGATAGCAGCTGCGTTAGATCGTTGCACAGACCAGCTGTAGTGAACCCGGGTATCAGTACCACGGCGTAACTAGAAGAAGAAGGACAGTGGTTCCCAAAAACAAAATCGGTGACTGTCCGAACAATAGACATTAGTCTAGCGAAGAAATTTTTCAAGTGACAAAAGTATATCTAATTGTTGTAAATAACTTTTGGAATCCGGAAACGTTCTGAACGAACACTCTCCGGGTAGACCTAAAACAAGTGCCAAAAACACAGAAAGAATTTGATTGTCTTTACAACAAAGTCCAAACATTTTCAGTTCGTAATATTAGTCTTCAAATAAACAATTTTTTTTTGCATCGGAGGAGGGAAAATCTGCATCCAGATGCCCACTTGTCCGTACTGCTGGGTGTATGGGGTTTCCCGCAGAAGGTGGTGACCACTAAAATCCCTCCCCATCCACGACGTCATGACCTAATCAGGAATTCGTCGCCGTCATTCGTGTTAACGGGGACAACTATGTAGCCTTTGAGCCATTGTTTCAGGGGTCCCCCGAGGGTACCCAGCAGCGACGATCCGGTTGGATCCCCGCTACCCACCCCCGAGGGCTGCCTTCCACCATCGCTCTGCGGCAGAATACTACCCTATCGGTTCTCTTCCTCGATCATTTTCTTTGAAATGACTTCTCGAAACCACTTGGAACACCGATCTCAGCCATCCTTGAAGAGAGTACACGTCTTCCGGGGTGATGTCTTCCCCAACCGTCTCATAGCCTCCCAACGTGGGCAAGCCAGAAATGCTTGCTCACATCATCTGTTAGATCACAGTATTACCATCTCGGACTCGCCTGTGATGCCATCGACCACAGCTTCTAGCGTCTCCCGGGGGCACCCAGTAGCGGTGATCAGGTAGGACCCCCGCTTCCCACCCCCGAGGGCTGGCCTTCCACCATCGCTCTCCGGCAGTACACAACCCTGTTGATTCCTAAAAACACTAAACACATTCCTAAAAATACCATGATGTTCGCAAACGATTGAAACTTCATCCTTATAAACTGTTGCTACTACATGAATTTAAACCTAACAAACCACAAAAAATCCTATTTGTAAGAGGGATGTCTCACCTCATTTCTGCTGATGATAACTACCTTTTATTTCTTCATGAAGCAACATCTCAGCGATTCAGCTGAGACATCTTAGCGATTCAGTGAATCGCTATAATTGTCGCGTACGGGCTCAGAACATCCATACCAATCGGTAGTATTCTTCCGCAACTGTCCGAAAGTGAATGTCTGGTGTGTTATCATGCATAATCAAATTATTGGCCGATAATTTTTTTTTCAATGAGCACATTATTATGGGCATAGTTTACCCGGACTTGTTAGAGAAAACCGATAACCAGAGAAGCTCCCGTCACTTGGCCACTGCGATGTCCCGATTTGATGTCGATGAATTTCTTTTTGGGGGCTATGTAAAAAGCATCGTACATCAAGAAAAAATCCAGTCACTTGACCATCTGCACTAAAGAGCAACAGCAGCTGTGTAAACTATTCTTGCTTGCCAGTGTGGAATGAGATGGATTATCATCGGTTTGACAAATGTAGAACTATAAAATTTGCTCATATTGAATTACATTACAGAGAAGCTGAATGTAATTCAGCTTCTCTGAATTACATACAGAGAAAAATCTAGATTTTTTTTTAATTTCATGTAATAAAAGACGTAAATCTGTAATTTTAAGTGTAATAAAATAAATTTAATTTAAAACAGCAGAATTCTTTTTCGGACTTTCGTTATACATAATGAAATAAAGCTGTGTTTTTCTAAATTACAGGAAATAAGTTGGTTCAAAATTAGTTTAAATAATGATAAAAGAACACGTAAAAGTGTAGAAATTTTACACTATGAAAAATACCTGTATAAAGTTGTGAAATTATTGTTCATTAATTTTTGTTTTAAGAAACCTTTTTATCCTTTTTATTTGTAAAAATAAAGAAATTTTACTTTGCTTTATTTTACTTCTCGGGTTCTTTTGATTAAAGAGCTGCGTTGTGTTTCTTTTTTTAACACAATCATGGCTATTGTATACTTAAAATAATAATATTGTGACTGCGAGTAGTTGTGATTTATCATAGACCGTTAAATAAACTCGATTTCGTGGTCCAATAGCGTGGGTTGATGTATAAGTAAAATATATTGTTTGAATTATTTGATGTTGATAATAATAATAGTATTAATAATAATACCGTAATTTTATCTTAAGTTCACATCTTGATTTCACCATCGATTATATTTCATACTTAATAGAATAGCATGATTTTACCATTAATTACAACCGCTATACATTCTTAATTAGTTACTCAGGTTTATTTATTGAGGTTCTTGAATCCTCAATATGTTCAGTGTTTGATATACTTGCAGAAAAACCGGTAGAATACAAGAAATATAGAAATAAGTGATTAGTGAAAAAGTTTAATTTTCTACAGCGGAACCCATAAAAAAAACAAATAACAATTCTTGAGCATAGCCTCCTCCAGAAAACAGGCTTCTGTCCTCCCCGATCGGTCAGGAAATTTTCATTTAGGATGTGTATTATACAAATCTGCTCCAACCCGCATAAATTTTTCGTGCATGTATTTAGGTTCCACAACCGTAACACTGTAGGTAACCTGACATAACACAAAATGACAATAAAAAAGTAATTTTTATGAATAACAAGCATCCCATGCCAGGCTTACTAAGAAGAGTGAGGAATAAAGCAGATTCCAGTTTTCTTCACTATAACAAACACACTGCTCTGTGAATCAGCGTGCCAAGCCCGCGCTAAATGCAGATAATATTCAACCATACAATTAAGCATCTTACAGCTTTTCTTGGAACTGGTTGTACAATGAACATCATTATTTTCAGAAACCACTCTGATTATTGGTAATATCTTAAATAATTTAGGTGCGTCACGGTTTTCATTTTGATATATATATACTACATAATATCTACTGATGATTATTATTTAACAATCAAAATCAAAATGGCCAATTACGTTTAAATATTAAGCAACCTTTTCTGGAAATAAATTTTGGAGCATTTTTTAAATTTTGTTTACAATATCAATACGGCTTTTACACGTCTAGGATAGTTAGGAGTGTTTACTGGAAATAATTATAACACTTCGATTGCAAAAATTCAAACAACTTTTAGGTGATGATTACGTATATAAAAATCAATTCGTTCAATTTTTAAATATAAAATTTACGCAAAACAAACAAAACAAGGATTTTATATAATATTCTAATTTAACGACTTAAAATAATCCAAATCTATTCTAAAATTTATGCGTCTTTTTAAGCGTAAAATGAACCGCTGAATATTCACTTGATTCATATAAAAAATAGGGAGGAAGGTACTATAAATTATAACCTTTATAATGTTGTGAATACAATTTAAAATGGTTGTTAGAATAAATATTCTTTACTCATCTCGGCCTTAACTAATGTTATTTTTCTCACGTCATGATTCGTAGAACATTGGTAACATTTTTCTTTCACGAAAAATTAACTCTTCATGATTTTATTTTTAAATGAAGTACGGTATACGTTGCCTGAATTTTTATTTCTTATTTATTTTGTGTTTCAGACAGGATTTTTATTTTTTTAGCATCATTTATATATTATAGGGGTGAGGATGTCGTCCCTTCAACCAATATGGCGTTCCTAATCCTTTAGGACATTTAAAAATTAAAAATTACAGCCTTGTAATAAATTATAAATTTATTATTTGTATTTTTTTTCATTTGCAATTTTAATAATACAAACTACATATTAGAAATAATATTTATTAATAACAATAAATTTAGGGGGAAAAAAATATTTTTTTAATAATTTTAATTCCTTTTTCATGTCTTCTGAAAAATAAATTAATCTTCAGATTTTATTTAAACGATTGTAATTAAAAAACTACTATTTCCAATATCCACAAATTAAAAGTCCTGATTTATCATGTTATAAATACTAATATAACATTAACATAAATTAATGTTCTCAAACAATTAGTTATTTCATAACAAGATAAAACTACGTACTGTAATATTTCCAGTTACAATTCTCCAGTTAAAACAAAATTTGAAAAGGAATCCCTAATGCTGATGTTCATTGTTAATCTCCATGAGGAGATTAGTAATATCTTCGTCTTTTATACAGAAGGTTCTAGTTTCAAATCCCGATCAGGCTGGTACTTTACGTAATTCGTTAGAAATACTTTCATTTTTTTTTCCACGCACAAAATTTGAGGGATATGTGATAAACGCATCATTTAATAAATAAAGGATTGGGATTATTGAAGGAGCTGACAGGAGTAATATGTACAGGTGGTTTTTCCGAGAATGGCTGAATGGGTCAACCGCAGCTTTGGTGTATCACCTACTGGTTGACCCAACTTTTATCTGGCTACGGCGTGTTTCAGGTGTACTTACATGCTGGAAGGAGAGCCGACGATCCCTTTTGCCTTTCTTGTGGAGAGCTCGACGATACACCGGAATACGTCGTGTTCGACTGCCGGACGTGGGCTACTGAACGTCGCTCGTAGTAAGTCGGTGACTGGGTGTCTTACAGTTGACACAATCATAGATTGTATGTTATCAGAAGCAGTGAGGTTTCGTGCGGTAACTGACTTTGTGACACGGATACTCCGGCAACGCCACGGATGATGGGCCAGCGAAGGGTTGAGGGACAGCCCCCCTGGAGAGCTGCTGTTAGTCTGTACTTGCACGGTTAGGCGGCTGTGATAAGGCACTGGGACTCTTTCATCTCTTAGCGAAAAAAACTGAGACCCGGTGTAGGTGCCCTGCACAGGGTGCTCTCACTAGAAGTATTGCCGTCAAGGCCGAGTCCCGGCTTCTGGGGAAGGGTCCAGGAACGACATAGTCGGGCTTGGATACCTCGCCCTAGGGGTTAGAGGCAGGCAATGAAAAGATCTAACCGGCGGGCTGACCTGTCGGGCTAGACTCAAGGCTCGCGGACGGGGAGGCTCATTTGAGTAGACAACATCCTGGGCTGTGCTTTGCTTTGCTGAGATCCGACCCGGGGGGGGGGCGGTAGGGTGGGAAAAAAAAGAATAATTAAATAATTATTATAACATTCCAGACAATATTCCCTCGCATATGTCGTGCCTGAATCATTGAATTCTTGTTGTATTATTTCACAATGATATAGTCGTCTTTTAAGTTTTTTTTTTGTTTTTTAGTGATTAATAAGACTTTTACGTTTGTAACCAACTTTTCATACAATACGTTTTGAAACATCTGAATTTTTCTTAACTACACTAATACCTCATGGGACCTCATGGGAGCTTTTCAACGATATATCATAAGCGATACTTATTTTTATTAGTTACAGGGTTATATCCAAATAAAATTTTAATTAAATGAAATATTTGGATCTTACAAGGGGAAGGCACATCGTTTCAAATCCGACTTCATCTCATTTTTTAAAGTTTTTTTTTTCTAAATATATTGATTTATTAATAATTATTAACCTCTGATTTTAAAAAAAAATACAATAAATAATAATTAAATAATAACAATAAAAAATATATGAAAAAATTTCAGACGTTATAAATGAAATAAAATTTGATGTACTTTTCATTTTAAAAAAAAATGTGTATATGTAATTTAATAGGCGTACAAGGAAGTCTTCAACTTCAAAGTCTTCAAGTCTTCAACTGAAAACACTTCAGTTTTTTTCTATTAACAGCATAATACTGTGCTGCTGTGTTGTAGAATGCATGAAAATGTATGAATTAATAATTAATATGAGAAAATATTAAATTGATGAATTTTTTTTTTTTTTTTTTTTTGTTAATCGCATTCATAAGGCGTCTTCAATTGATTATTTGACCACAAATCGCACTACTAGTAAAATACAGACGAGAATCTAAAAGCTGTGATTTCTAGAAGACATATGATTTGAAGTTTTTGACTTGTAAAAAAGCTCCAAATTTATTATCTTCACTATTTAGTTACCACCGTAGTATTTAGAAACGATAATTATTCTATTTATATGAAATACATTTTAACTTTAAGTAAAACTAATAATACAATATTATTTTATCGAAAAGGAATTTATATTACGTATATATGACTGATTACAAGTGTTAGTAGATTTTAATAATTTCTTTTTCTTTTTTTTCAATATTAAATTGAATCTTATAAAACTTAAATTTATTAAACGATGAAATTTTGTAATAAATAAAGATCAGCGAAAATTTTTATTGGAAAATTGTTTTTTAATAAAAACGGATTTTATTTTAGAATCAAAGAATTTAATTTTTATCTCAAAATAAAAACAATACTTAAATCGAACAAGAAATAATTATTCTAAAATCAAACCTAATTTACGACACTATTCATACTCATGTTAAACACATACGCAAAAGAAACCAGATTTTTTAATAATACTATTTTTTTTTCGAAATTACTGTTCATCAGAAGTACAAATAACTGCAAGAAAATATCATGCATGTATAAACTTAATCTAAATAATAATTTCTTTATTCTGTTCAGTAATGCGACATATTTTTGAATATCAAGAAAATCTCTTGACTTCTAGGCGATAGTTAGGTGGTACCCCGTATTGCTGATAGTAATGGCGTCCATCTTGGTCATCATCGTCTAACTGTGGAATTAGAAAATTCGAAGCACGTCCAATTAAACGGTTGCATTCTGCAAGAAAAACCGGCCGTTCTATCTGGAAGAAAAACAACCCTTCTCAACGAAGGTTTGGTGCCAAGAGTAAACTGTACGCCCACTAGGAGGTTCCCCAACGTACTTTTTAGGAAAATTACGTTGAACTGTAGTTGCTGACTGCAAATCGTGAAACCAAAACACATAGCAAGCACGTTCCGCACCAGTGAATGTATCCATTTTTAACAGTGGTGATAGCGCTGGTGGCCGAAGTCGTTAATAATGAACTACGCGAGTCAAAACTTGATGTGTTATGTTATGAAATGATACCTCAACCAATTTGTAAGTTATCTCTATAAATTTTTGTATGCTTTTAAAATTTTGAAGTTCTTTTTTAATCATTCGAGTTTATACGTATAAAATTTGTAGTTCAAAGATTTCTAAAACTACTTCATAAATGTCATTGAAATTTAGATATTCTGTAGTAATGCATCTGAAGATGTGCATGTTAAAATTTAATGAAGAATGATTGAATCATTCTTGAGTTACGCTCAATTTAAGGCCGAAAAAATTTGAGGTTATGTCGACTGTGTAGTGGTGAATTTTTCACATGCATTTCACGCGCTGAGTCTCAGAGGTAAGCGAGTTGAAACTTGATGTTTGTGTGTAGAATCTATTAGTTAATCGAACGTATTTAGCATGTTATAAATTAGGTGTTATCGATAGCAAAATAGTGAGACCGTCGGAAACGAAAAGTCGTTTATCGGTTGAAGAGTTTGTTATAATGGCATGTTCTTTTTATAAATCACTAAACTTACGACTGTATTTTACTGGAAATGGGAATATGTGCCAATATTTTTATTTTTATAAGCTGATAAAACCCGGTTCAGGAAATTGTACAAAGAATTAAGCCAATCTTATTCTATTTTCGAAACGGTAATTAATTTTTTTTTTCATATCAGAAGAAATTTAATTATAATAAATTATTTTTGATTACATATATTCATTGAGGAAAAAAATGAACAATGGAGATAAATCATTCGCTAATTTGTAATTTAACATACTAAATTTTAATACACGGTGATTAATATTTCTTTTTTGTTTTTTTCTTTTATCAGAAACACTTTTTTTTAACTGAAACTCTATTAGATTACAACCTGTCCGCCCTTTCTTTATCTTTTAATATTTTCTCCCTTTTCCTTTGCTATTATTCTGTGCAATAATTTCTTTTTTATTTTAATGTTAACACGCGAAGAACCCATCTTTCTCTTTTTAAATTTCATTAATATAGTTAATTTAAAGACCAACCGGAAGCGTTATGATTCTCCTTTTACAATTACATTAAATCCATTCGTTCAAATTTCAAATACCACTTAAATTATGTAATTAATAAAAGAATATTTTGAGAAGGATTTTAACAAATAATAATATTCAGAATTTTAATCTGTTTACAATATAAAAATTTTCTTTTTTTTCTCTTACTTAAGTAACTTATTTAACGTTAATGGAAGAAACTTAATGGAAGGTAAACTGCTTCTAATGTTCGAATTATACAACCCTGTGCGGTGAAAATATTCCTTAAGGTTTTTTAAGAATGATATACTGACATCATATTTAAGCGACTTATATATGAAAAGTATAGGTTCATTAAAAAGACTTATCTGTTCATTTCGAGAAAAGGTTATTCCTGTTAAAATCATTTTTTTTAAATCAATCTGGATGTTCCCGTACCGTACTCAGATTTTTGGCTATTCTAAAAATAAAAAGCAATTTAAAATTGATTTAAGCTTTTCAATCAAATTTTCTTCATTTAGTCGTTCTATATCCCGTATTACGTATTTTCTGTAGTCATATATTATATTGTGATTTAAAAGTTTCTTTCGTAGAAGTTTACTCTCTAAACTGCCGATTAAAAAGAATCCGCGGGTAAATATTACTTTGAGGCAAATATATTCAAGAAAATAATGCTACACATAATTAAATACGTAAATGATTTTTAATCTAAAAATACACTGTATTTTTTCAATAATCGTTCAGCAGTAACAAATATTTATACCACATTATTTTCAAAATTAACTGTTTACAAACGTCAATTTTCGTGTTACTCCAGTATGTTTTCTAAAAAACTCCCCGATCATTTTTAACGTTCAAATAATACAAAGTATTCTAATCAAAAAATAGATGAATGAGTAAAACGCAATATATATTTTAAATTACCAAATTGAAATACAAAAATAATCCACACAAATAAAAATAAATTTAACATATTACTATAATGAATAGCATAGAACAAAATAAATAAATATTAACATTGAAAAATTTATATTTTTTTTTTATAGTCGCATCAACAATTAAAGTCATTAGCGACTCATCAGTGTAATGTAACTGTACCGGTAAATGTATAGTCTTGAACAAACTCAGGCCGACCACCCCTGAGATGAGTGGTTAATTGAAACCCTACCGCCAAAAATCGTTGGTATCCACTATCTAGTATTAAATCCGAATAAAAACAATCTTTATTCGGATTTGAATCTGAAAACTCTCGACTTTAGCTAATTTACGATGACGAGTTTATCACTAGACCACCCAGTGGGTTAAATTTAAAATTAAGTTAAACAATCTCCATGTTGAATTATAATTGTATATCAAATCCGTATAACATATATGAAAGTATAAGATTAAAGTTTATTGATCGTATTGCTTACAATTCACTGGAAAAAAAAATCATGATGTTTCTTGAATTGGAAATAATTCTACGAAATGTTCTACAAGTGGAAATTTAAAAAAAATGTTCACATTAAAATCCCATTAAATGGAAGAACAAACCTAGAAATAATTTGTTTTTGAGTTTAGTAGAAATTAATTAACTATTGTAGGCGATACAATATATGAAAAATTAAGGATAGATAGCGTAAAAAATTATAAAGTAAAAAAGAAAGATTACAAAAAAAAGTGTAGAAAAAAGGGTTTAGTCTATTATTACCTCAACTTTATGAATCCATTTCTTAACAGTGGAAAAGAATGGTCAACTTAGAAGATATTGGCATCAAGATATTCTGCGAGGATAGAATATAAAATGTAAGTGTACAAAGATGTAGCATTACATAAAAGTACACTTCAATGCCTCTCATTCTTCACTACAGAGAAATAGCGTTATTCTATAAAATAACTAATCTAGTTCGTTAAAATATAAATAATTTATTTTTTAGTAGTTAACATTTCTTCTTTTACATAGTGACGCTTATTCTGCGTTTGTATTTTTTATATCAAATGAGAAATTATTTATAATTTATTTGGTACGGAATAAATCAAAATAAATGAAGAGACTAGATCAGTCATACAGAAATTTATTTTAAAATTATTATTAGTTAATATTTAATCTACCTTTCATGTTTATTTATTTAACATAAAACTTCTTGAAATCTTTATTTCAAATCATTTTATTTTATATTTGATACTCTGTTTGACTTACGCCAAAAAATTTATATTTTTTTAATTTTTATATGATTGTAAATATACAGTGTCATTAATCTTATTTTTTCGTCATTTATTCTGTATCACTTGGATGACAGTCTTGAAATTACACAGTAAAACAAATATATATGTTATGAACCATCTCGCCTAAAGACCGTTAATACGTTGTGGTAGATTTTAGAGCGAGGTTGGACTGTATTTTCACAGGTGATGAATAAACACAACGCCTTGTTGCTTGTTGAATTGTTATTTAATTTTTTGTCGTCGTAACATTTCGATAACGTTTAATTAAACTTAATAAAGCATATAAGACTGAATAGCATATGACTTAATAACATATAAGTATAAAACTAATATAAGCGTTCATCCGGACTGAATGTGCAACACGACCGCTCTGGGTCAGATTCGAGCGCCGAATGAACAGAAGTCGCTACATTATAATGACCACCTCTTGCGGTATTATGACGTAGGACATCGCGTGATCAGATCGCCTGACCTAGCTTGTCGGAGAGCCCTAGCCCTCGCTAGGTAGCAGCACCCGACGGCACAAGTGGAACTGAATAATGTATATTAATTTTTTTTCTCCTGCTCCCCTGGGTCGGATCGACATTCAAGCAATACTCAACCCAGGGGACGGATCTTTTATTCACCTCATTTGCCTGCCTCAAATCACTGAGGCGGGGTAACCGGGCCCGGCTATGCCGTTCCCAGGCCCCGCCACAGTAACCGGGACTCGGCAAGACCGAGTCTCGGTTTGAATAGATTGTATACGTATAAATTAAAGAAGAGTAAATTGTATAAGGTTAACAGATACATGGTTTGTTTTTTAGAAGATAAAATATAGGAAATTCAGCAGCAACAACAAATAATTTCAAAATTAGTAGACAGGATGTGAAATGAAAATTAATATAAGGAAGAAAAATTAGTGAAGCTAAGAGAAATAAGAAAATGAATTTCTGAGTGAAAGAAGGAAGAATTGAAAGTAAATCAGTACAAATACTACGATAGTTTGTTAACAAAAAATTATAAAACTATAAGCGAAATAAAAATATGAATAATAATAGCTAATTAAGTGTTTAAAAGAAAAAAACAGTTGTTTTTTAATACGATATGTAGAGTTAGAAGTAAATATGTCTAGTAAGACTAGAAGAAACATCTTTTAAAATTTTGAGTGTAATTCTGTTCAGATGTGAAAATTTTATATTACGAAAAGGATTTGGAAGCATTTTGAGATCTGGTTTTTGAGAAGATTTACAAGTAAAATGAATTCCACGAAAAAGTGAAAAATGAATGTGTAGTGAGCACAGTTATCAAATAGGAGCTTAATCAAAACAATTTTGAATAGGAAGTTAAATAACTGGACTTATTAATTAGAGGAAAAGAATTGATTAATACACTGTTAGAATATGCAAAAAATAAAAAAATTATAAATAATCTTTATGATAATATGGGAGCTATTAGGATGTTAAAGCTTAGCTAGAATAAAGAGAATAGAGGTAAAAGTAGCGCAAGGGATCTGCCTAAGACGACGGCTGTAATTATATAAATTTGTGACAAAAGGAGTAGGACTAAGTGAAGAAGAAATTCCATGAATTATTGAGGTAGAGGTTCCATGATTGAGGTGTATGGGGTAGATTTGCAAGCAGAATAATAATTAGAAAATATGTATAAATGATTTACTTTATCTATGAATGATTGTCGTAAAATTTTTATCAACATAATAGATATAATTTTATAAAAATATATATTATAATTTCCCATATGAATGTTATATAAAAATTAGGAGAAAAATGTAAAAAATTTTAAGTAATATTTTTTTTCTTATAAATAGAACTTTGGAATAATTTAATTTTGAATTCGGTTGAAATTAAGTATTATAGGCAAGAGAAGCTTGCTTATATTTTCCCAACAGGTAAGAGAGAGAGTAAGAGAATATAAATATATTTAAACATCAAAATACTTAGTTAACTTTAGTTTTCAGCAATATTCAAAGAAAAATCTAAAATCATATTTTGATGTTCACTTTTGTAAACGTTGAATTTAAAAATTAATCGATATGCCCCAATGTATTTTTTTTTTTTTTTAATTACTTCAGATACTTAATTTATCTAATTAACTTTACT
Source organism: Lycorma delicatula (assembly GCF_047948215.1). Lineage (NCBI taxonomy): Eukaryota > Metazoa > Arthropoda > Insecta > Hemiptera > Fulgoridae > Lycorma > Lycorma delicatula. Next base: position 31,938,822 of record NC_134464.1, on the reverse strand, counting down.
GTAAAAACAACAAAAATGTATGAATAAAAAAAAAATTATCTAGGAAAAGTAGAAAGGTTAAACAAAGCATTTTAAAAAAAAAGAAGGAATTCGATGGCTAAAACAACAATGAATTACATGTCACGGTAATGTTATCGAGACTTTAGTTGCTTGAATGTTATGTAAAAAATTCATTAAGCTACATTTATTAGAAAGAAATAGAGAATGGGAGAGAAAAAGAGAGAAAATAGTACAAGCAATGGGGAAAGAGAGAGAGTGAGTGAGCAGTGAAACAAACAAGTTTATTTTCTTTTTTCCAGAAATCTCGGAGATAACTTATTTTTCATGACAAAGCTTAGCTGGTTTTTTTCCTTTGACCTCATTTTTTAAATAAATTTAAAAAAAATAATAAATTATACATTATCACAAAACACACACACACACACACACACACACACACACACACATATATATACATATATATAAACCCACGATAATATAAACATACACACACATATATATATATATATATATATATATATGTGTGTGTGTGTCTGTGTGTGTGTGTGTGCTCGAAACATAAAATAGCGTAAAAATAATTAGATCTGCTAAAAAAATTAACTTCAGCCAAATTTTACTCAGCATACATACTCAGGTTTGTGCTGTCAAAATATATTTCAGCACATTTAAATTTAACTAGGTACACCAATTTCGTTTTTCAGCATTTTATTCTGATTGTACTAAAAAAAAATTATAATTGTAGTTAAAATTTTAATTATAATTTATTCAGTACCTTTAACTTGGAATACATTAACAATAAATTATACAGTAGCAATAAAGCACGTTCGCTCATAAATATATATATATATATATATATATATATATATATATATATATATATAACGGGCTCTAGAAAACCGCTGTTGGCAAATTCATTCATTGAAATGCAAAATGTGGAAGCGTTTACAGGATGATAATTCTCTAGAGAAAGAAGCATGGATTCCCTTTCGAACGTTACTACATTTTTTCTTGTTTTATGGGTTAATTTTTGGTGTATTATGGTTTATATATTTATATATATATATATATATATATATATATATATATATATATATATTTTTTAATGTTTTAAAATATATTTTATTGTTTCGTATAATATACAGCTGTTTCCAAATCAATCGTATATGTTAAAAAAAAAAAAAACATTTTTACGTATTTTTAGTGAAATAGTTCTGAAAATAACTATTTTTAAGTAAATCGTTTGATAATAAACACATGATAAGGGGTTCTTAAGGAACTCCCATAATAAGCCAATTCATAATAATAGATATCAGTAATGGTAAAGTACATAGAAAAAATATTTCTGCCAACACTTTCTGAAAGAAAAATAAAGTCTCAATTAAAAAAAAAAACACATAATCAAGCGGTAGCTAGTCGAATAAAGAGCAAAACAACATGTAGATGTATTTACAAAAAAAAAAAAAAAAAATTAAGTAAAAAATAATATCACTTGATTTGGCCATAGTAACTACAAACTGTCATTCAGTAACCCCTAAGTCATTGATTCTTAAACCTTTTCGCCCACCGCCCACATTGAGAATAACAATTTCTAACGCCCCAAAATTTTTAAACTTACTATCTGTTAAAAATAATAATTGCAGTTGCTGTTTTTAATATGCGCTCTTAAAAACAGCAACTGCAGTTATTGTATTTAATTTTTTGTACTAGGGTAGTAGTTATTTAATTTTAGTTTGAAATACCAGGAAAACATGATTTTGCCTTTTTTTTTAATCAGCCTTCCTAGCGCTCCCCCCCTGAAGTCCTCCAGCGCTCACAAGAAGGCGTTATAGCTCACTTTGAAAACAAATGCCGTAAGTCAAGCACATATAGTCGTTTCAACCTTCGGACGTCTCTATCAAGCAGATTGATCGCTAAGTGGTTGATGTGATTTTCTAGTCGTTAGTGTTTAATACTGCGCTGTCTCACAACTTCACGAACCGTCGGATGCTTCAGATATTCGTGATTTTCATCATTCCTTGTGAACCATGGTGCCTCTGCAATTGTTCTCGTTGCCTTGTTTTAGAAGCGTTGTATGACATCTACATTACTATTACTTGCTGTTCTCCACATACACGTCATAAGTCCAGATCGGTCGTAGGATAACTTTGTAAATCAGAACTTTATTGGACAACATGAGATGTGAGTTTCTCCGTAGCAGCCGATGCAGTTCCCTATATTTCGCGTTCAGTTGTTTTTTTCATCTTCACGCGACAATTCCAGGTCAAACGCCGGAAGAGGTGAAGAATAAAGTAAAGTTCTTAAAAGAACCAATTTCGTAATATCTCTTAACGAGAATAAACAACATGTCTTCTTAGCCAGTATTATATCGGCTATAATTTGGATCCTCATTGTAATGGTGGGAATTGATTTGTTGCGGAAGGAGTAGATGCATACAATTTATGAGGACATTTTATTTTATAAGTAGGAACAGAAAAAGCATCAGTCGTTACTAATTCAAGACACTTAAAGAAGATCTGTGACAAACTATAAGGATTTTAAGTTTTGACATAAAATTTTTCTGGTTTTCTGGATCGAGGAATTAGGATTTGGATGGGAATTCGATATTTTCAATGGCTAAGGAAGTTGGTTGATTTTATTTCCGGTTTTTCGGGAAAATAACGCTTTTTAAACCGTCCCCAGTCGTACGCGAAATCTTCTGATGAATAGCTGCACACAGACCAACCTTGAGGATTTTCTGAATGTATATGAAGAGAAATCGAGTACAAACGAAAAACCATTTGATAATCCCGAGGGTGTGTGTAAGAATTTGACCTATTTAGGTGCGTTGCCGATTTCTACTTCAAATACTATTGTAGTTAAAATGTCACAGGAGTGTTAAGATTTCATCAAAATTTATGAGTCCAAACCGTGACTTTAGTTAGTGAAAAACAAGGAATTTCACGACAAGACCAAAAATGATGCTTGATTAATTGAAAAATTAAAGATTGTTGAACCAGCTGCTAAAAGAAAAACTTTGCTAAAAAAAATTAGTAACTTGAGAAGTTTTACTAAAATCACTAACTCGTCACTAAATCGTCAATCTTATTACCAAAATTTTTAATGTCGCACTGAGTTCTGGTGAGATGCTATCGGTGCTCACATTATAGTACCTTATTTCTAAACGGTTGGTGTACTCGTTGATTACAGATTTAAATAAGTTCCTTTGGTCATCCTTGTATAGTTACGCCAATTTTTAGGCGCTTCTTTCAACTCGGAAAGCAGGTTCAAATAGGAATACGCACTTAAAACAACCAGGACATTATCATCTAAACCCGCGATAATCTAAACTTACTAAGCACACTGAGAGGTTTTCTTGTGCCTGCACGTGTGTCAGGAAATTGCGGCCTGGTCGATAAATTCTCAAGGTCTTTGCAGTTATTCCTCGAAGGATTTCCCTTGCGTCTTTGGGCCGCTTAAAAATTTCTGAAAAATTATACCCAGGAAATGATCAATACCAAAATTATATTAATTAAACCCGTTAAAACACTAAAAAAAAAACCAAGCATGTTTTTATAAAAAGTTTTTTATATTATAAGATGAGGAATGATGTAATTTCCGTTGTAGAATTACATACTCCACTTATTAAAAAGAAATATTAGTTTGTAATATAACTTAACATCATACATTAAAACCAGATTGTGTTTTACACCGGTAGTAGTCTTATTATGACAATCTCATATATTTAATACAACTTACTATTTTTTATTAGATCTGTCTCGGAATTACCATTATCAATTCTGAAATTAAATTACATAGAAGTGTACTGAGTTTTACGTTAGGAAGATAGTAATTTCATTTTATGTACATGTAATATATTAGACGTAATGTTTTTGTGTCCGATTTTATGTCATTAATTTCGTATATATATATATATCCTATTGAAGAGGATTCTACAGTTTGTATAGTAGTTATTCATAAAGAGGATTTATCTCTCTTCGGAAAGATAATCCTGTTGAAACGGGTCATGGAGAAATAGTGATTATTGTTAACTCTTAGCTTTAATACCACATATTTCCTCTATTTAACTTCATGCATGATATCGTTATGATGATAAATTTTCATCAGTATTAATACGTATCTGATTAAAATAATCATTCTTCATTTGAATCTGAAAAATGTTCATATAATCAGAGGTTTCATTATATTTTTTTCATATTTATATCTTTAGATAGATGATGTCGCTAGACTCACCACTTTTTTGTTAAACACAAAAGATTTCATATAGTTATGAAATATTACATATAGTTCTAGATATGAATTTAAAAACAACAAAAAGGGTTTACACGGATTTAATTTTATTTTAAATATTTATTAAATGATTTTTAATTATGTGTTTAATATTTTCATAAATAGTTTGAGTAAATGATAGTTTCGTTATAATTTCATATCGTGTAATATTACTAAGAAACTCTATAAATAAATAATAAAATAAATTTAAGCATTAATTTCCCGCGAATATAGCTAGAATAGCAATATTAATCGAGAAGTATGGTGATCATGTCATACACATGTACGTATGTATGACGCGTCGCCCTGGTTTTGCTCTTATATCTCAGGTTTGACCAGAATGATATTCGTCAATTTCTATGTATGGGGTAACGATCATATTAATTTTCTCTTTTCAAAATTCGTTTACTGGCTGGAGAGGTATCGTGAGAAAACCAATTTCGATTTTTTCCAAAGGCATTTTAGAAAAAACTTTATTAAACCAAATTTCTCTGTTTAGTATTGTTTACCTTTCTTAGCTTCATTCTTTTATCACTTGTTGACGCGTTTCGGAACTACTCCATTTTCAAAACATATTGTACTAGTACTTTTAAATTTATTTTTATCTGGTGTTTAATCGACGCCCCTCCCTATATTTAACGTCATTCCTTATCTGGCCTCTTGTTTATTTGTGATTAATGGTTATACTTATCTTTTAATTTTTTTTCCTATTTACTGTTTTCGATAAATTCAGATTCTTCAAAATGACATCCGCTTGATTTTAATTTGTTCATTTATGATCGTTTTATTGTTACGTTATATTTTTACTAAAAGAGATTTTTAATAGTAACGTAGAAGAGAAATATATATATAACAATATTGGTATATATAACAGTATTGGTATGTACAAAATAAAATGTAAATGCATTCCTACATACAATGGACAAACGGGAAGAAAATTAAAATTGACGTATAATAATAACGTAATACATGAGATACCCCCAATGAAAATGGGGGTAAAAATTATGAAATTATTTCACAAATGTGTTAATGAAGAATGAACATTTTAGAAAATTTAGAAATCTTTAAATTAAAACGTGAGCTAAAATATACGCAGTACTAAAAATAGAAACTATACTGATCTTAGCAGGAAAGATAATAGTAATTGTTATCTTAACAACAATTTAAAGCAAATTTGTTACCTTTTTTTTCGGACCCATTTAACCACTCAGGGCAACCGGTAATCGCCTAGAAGACGCTGCCTCAGTCGGCCCTGAGTGACGTGCATACAGCTTAAATCGCTGTCCTATCCGTCGGGGTCCCTCCTGGTTCACTGAGTTATCATGAGCATCACTTCTAGTAGCCACGACGCCCCTCCCCAGAAAGGCTACTCTACCAGTATATATACCCTAATCAGAGTCCGGGTATGCACCCCACGCATACCTCCCACCCCGAATCGCGCGCCCACCTCACATACCTTGAGGGTCCTCAATGCTTCATCGGAGCGCCCCAGTCCAACCACTCTTGCATGTGGATGGACTAAAATCGTCCACTGCATTGAGGCCACCTCCCTTGTCCCTACGCGTGTCCACGATTTTACCCCTGGCGACCTTGTTTTTTTTTCTCCAGTCCTTTTTGTGTTTGGTTTTTTCTATATAATGCACTCATTTATACAAATATGTGTTTCCCAGGCAGTACCCCCCTGGGCGTACTCCTAGCATTTCTAGGCGTTATATTTTTTGAACTCTTACCAGTCATGATGTACCTAAGAACCTACAGGATAGCAACAGAAAATGGCAAAAGGAATAAAAACTTACAACTAGACATAATTAAATGACAAGACTTCACAAGTTCCTTATAAACAACACAGCAGAAGTCCTTGCTTAATATGGAGGCAAATAAAAGACACGTATACAAAATCATTTTTTTTTTTAATGTACACGAAAAAACAAAAGACCTAACTAAATAGGTCTCGTAAATGTGAGCCCTCCGGACTCCTGGGTACACATTGCTCACAGAAAGCCCGGCCTTGAGTTGATCCAAGCCGAAAAGAGAAAACATCAGATAACACACTTCACCGGAATAACAATAAAAAATTCACGGCCATTTGACGTATCTTACAAAAACCTACATAGCAAATATAGAACAATTACATTTTTGAATTAACAAAACAAAATAAAACATTAAATGTCGAGGAATGATAGTAACAATAACAATAGCTGCAACAGTCCTTATTTGCATCACCTTGAACCTGTGAGCCTCACCGCCAATATTGTCCGCTAGCCCTTTCAGTCAGGGCTCCATTCTATCATCTCTTCCAGCATGGTCTTTAGGATGCACGTGTTCAACCTGGACACCTCTTCCCACTGTTGTCGTCCCCGAAGCGTATGGCCAACCGTATTCTCTGGCTTCAGCCAGTCCAGCCCTTGTAGCCGGCAACGATTCAACCCCCGTTCACATCTCTGTAGATGTCAACGGTGGTTGACGTTTGCTCCAGGGTGTCCAGCTGCCCACAATAAACACAGAATGGGGAGTTTTTCGTCGCTTGAACTTGAAAAGATAAGTCCCGTATTCCCCGTGCCCCGAAAGAAACTGAGTCAGCAAATGGGAAACCTCACCATGCTTCCTCAGAATCCAGGGGTCAGTTGGGGATCAACCGTCGAGTCCAAGCGCCTTTTCGTGAAACATCCCAAAGGCCCTGCCATTTCTGCAGTAGTAGCTGTCGTGCCGCCGTCTTCGATGTACCCTGCTGCATCCCTTTCAGCTCTTTGGCCCGGATTGAAATCGGAGGGATGCCCGCAATCACTTCCACCCCATCCCCCGATATGCAGCCGTCACCTTTATCGCTGCTCTTCGCTGCAGTTAGGCCAGGTAAATTTGTTACCTGTAATGCGTATAAAAGTTCTCCAAAAACTTTTTCAAACGATCAACTCACCTCTTAAAATTAAATTATATTTTTATTTTGTTCTTTTGCTCTGTCTCCCTTCGATTTAAATGTTCGTCAAAAAAGTTTTAAAAGTTTTTACTTCACATGTATGAAGAAATTTCTACAATTTAAAATTTTTTTCCAGGACCTAAAATACGAAAAGAATCTTTGAAAATTTTCTTTTCCTTATTTTATCCTCCTCTATTGAAGAGAGTATTAGATGTAGAGAAAACTTTACTTATCAAATTTTTTAAGCCTATAAATGAATATTTTTAGAAAAAGTTTTCTTAAAATTTATTCAGAATCCCTAAAAAATATATTTTCAATTTTTTTTTTGTTCTTGCTCTTAATTTTTATTACTATTAGCCGGGAAAGTCATGATTATCCCAGCTTAATACTTTGCCAGCTTTTAAAACTACCTTCTATTGAAGCCTTTTGAACATGAATTTTATCTCTGGAACCAATCTTAAGAAATTATCTCTTTCCTTAATTTTCAGTTAACACCACAAAGGCCTCAATTTTTTTAATGAAAATGTTGATAAAATGTAACACTATGAAAAAGAGAAAGTATAATAGCATTTTATAATTTTCTTCTTCAATATTTAATTAAGAATAACAAATAATTAATAATAATAATCAAATCTATTGAGTAATTAAGACGCTTCAAACGAAAACTATACGATTTGATTTCTTTTTTATGTTCCCGTCTAGAAATCGCTAAAGCAGAGCTGTAGCTCTAGAAGGCAATTGTAATCAGTATTGTAATCAGTTCAATTTTGGCATATGCGTTTTACACCAAATCCTAACTTTTTGACACCTAAGGAAACCCAAAAACCAAAGAAACGGGATAAAAATTTTCCGGATGTTAATGTTCGTATGTTTGTGTGTTCTATGTTGGTCTCTAAATCACCTTTTATATCCAGAAGTAATCGATCGATTTTGACCAAACCTGGTCAGATTACTTCTATATATAAGGTATCGATACCATTAAATTTTTAACTTAAAAGGTCAAGGAGGTGAGGCTGTAGAGTACGATCTACAGCCTCGCGCGCATGAAATGGTATTCGCGCGAGCATTAGTTAGAATCGTTGAATTAAATAACCGAAAATATATTATATTTAACTAAAATTATAAATATTTTAATTAAGTGGCGTGTGTAAGCCGTGCATCAGAAACAACTTAGCTGTTAGCCTTTTTAAGTAGCATCGGGCCCTAAAATCATTAGCCACAAAAAAATTCTATAGCAAGCTAGTGACCTACAGCATAACTTTACTCATCTGTGGTAAGTAGTTTATTTAAATTCATTTCGATAGTTGATGTTCTACCTTAGTTAGATCCTTCAATTTTTAAGATGTCGCAGAACTATCTGTTGTTCAAAGGAACCAGTTTGATTTTGTTATAAACGAAATACTTTAGTTTTCTCTCGAAATTCTTTCACCTGTAAAGATCCCCAAGAATATGTGCCACTATGGAAAATACAAATAATAATAATATGTTCATTTTTTCATATAGTTCACGTGAATAGCAACATTATATAGATCTACCTGAGAAAAATACTGCAGTTTTTTATCGATTTTATTTAAATTGAATACTTACAATTTAATAATTGTTAGTTTTAATTGTAATTGCAATAAAATCTTTACAGTTTCAACTGGAATTGACTGGTACGAGTTTTTACCAATATTTCTTTCTCTTCAATAATTCAATATTTTATATCAGTAACATTTTTTATTGGTATCACACAATGGAGAATTGGCTAGAAGAAATTTTGACATACAATTCTTTAAATCTATCTACCTGTTTATAAGACATTCAGCTTAAACTCGATTTTATCATTTATTTGTTTTGACAGTAACAGATATCTCAAGAGGAAATGTTACCTCGGCATCTATATCCATAACGTGTGTGTTAACTATGTTGTACCTGTCTAGTTATGACACAGCGTATTATAATAATATAACTTCGTAATAGCATAAGGTGTTGTGTAGATAGGTACAAATGTCAAATTTTACAGAATTCGTAATAAATAAAAATGTGAAAAATATAATGCTGACGTGTAAAATTTATTACACAAACCTTCACGTGTATTACCCTCATCTCCTGATGCTGTTAAATTATTTACAAACGTCCTTTATTTCCTGTTCAGCATAATGAAAATTTTTATAAGTATTTATTTTACTTAAAAATATTTTTACATTACGATAATTCTTAAGGATAAATGTATTTTTAGTTACAAAAAATTACGCCGTTTTTTTTTCTTTGAAAGGAAATTCTTTCAGTAAAAATTCTCATTAATAAAAATAACATTTTCATCACAAATGTTTCAATAGTCATCAACAATTTAGAAAATTTAGTTGATTCTAAGCTGAATTCAGTCCAGCTGTAACTCTTTGTATTACAACAGTAATGATTTAAAATTAATTCCCGAAGTAACTCACTCCAAATGGTAATCTACTGTAATAATTTCATAAAGGATAAGAAAGTAATTTATTAATAATTACCATCCAAAGATATGCTTAAAAAATGTATTTCGATTATCATCTCATTATTGCTCTTCCTTTACTTTATTTTTCAATTCCTTTACACTTATTAACTTGTTAAAATATACGGCAATGATACATCGTACGTAAAGTTTTAGAATAGTGGTCTGTATATCTATTAACCTTTTCCCTAACGAAATAAATACTAAGATTTGTAAAAATAACTGTGAAATGGTTGATTTGAAACTCATTTACTGAAAAATAAATGGATTTGCTGGAGAACAACCTGTCTTTATCGCAAAGTTTATCCCGATCGTAGATAGCCTTCCTGAAATAATAAACAATCTATTTTTATACCGCGGTTGTGTCTTGTGGTGTTATTAGAAACAGAATAATCTTTGCAGGATGAAGTGATTTTCAAAAAATATTATCGTTTAATTTTCAAAGGATTGTTTATTGTATAAATAGTTTTGGAATTTCTTTGAGTAAAACGTTGTACGATTAAATAAAAAACTAAAGTATTATTAAAATGGAACCTATTATGAAAATATGATGTCAGATGTGATAATGAAATAGTAATAATAAAAACAATAGCAGTAGAAAATCTAACTACCAAACTCCCAACTTAAATAAATTGTGTTTAGCCCCACTTGTCAAGAATAACAATACAAGGGAAAGGATCCAAAACCACATCAATACACACGCGCACACAGACGAACACATAGTTTATACAGTACGTTAACAAATGTGCTGATACTGTTGCTTAAGATACATGTTAGCATAACAATAGATGGAGGTGTCGGCAACCATATTAACGTCTTCATTTCAAATAAACTCCCATTCCCTCTGAACTATAATAAATAACATAACTCATTTTGTCTTGTCTTAACTTACAGACGATAATATATATATTCAGTAAAGCATGCCCTATTGCATAACTCCCTTTACTATTGGAATAAATTATTTATTTGTCGTTGAACAATTTATTTCTATCAAGTAAACCCGGAATACAATATTCATGTTTGTTTTTTTATTTATTATACAATCGATATTTGTTAAAATAAAGTCTTTATTACTTTCCCTGTTATACTTGTTCAGTTTACTGTACTGTTTACTAATACAGTAAGAGAAAGTATACGAATCGGGTCAAATTCTACTATATACGGGTTTATATAGATCTTGACCCTGTTACAAGCAAAAACACAATTTTAACATTGAAATATTCTGGGAGGATATATGTTGGACTGTTTTTTGTTTATTATCTCTGTAATGAAATGACCGATTTGGATGAAATTAGGCTCGATGATTTCTATTCTTAGGGCATTGATGCCGTTTTAAGTTTTTTTACAGTTAGTCAAGGAGTTACATGATATATATTTCGACTATTGCTCGATGAGAATTCTATTCAATATTGGTCTGCGATATGAGAAGTAAGAAACAAAGTATAATAAGATGCGGTAGAGGTGCTCGCGCCGTCGGCGTTGTTCACTGAGAGCGCCGTGCCAGCTTTGCGACGCTCCCGAAACAGTTTCGCTCGCTCCGTACTGGATATTAAGATATCTGTGCGTGGCCCATAAACTCCCCTTTCCAACGATATGCATAAATTATATTTCCAGCTGGCTTTAGCGTGGACTGAGGCTGACATATTGAATTTTTATACTTTTTGCACGTTTACTTTAATTTTTTACTCATAATTATTGCCCAAAAACCACTTATTATTACTTAAATCGATCTATCTCGACACTCTTTAACACAAACACGCGTATCACCACGCTATCACGTCTCATTCGTCAGCTATACTGAATGGAAATGAGCGAGAGCGCCAGGTTTGGTCGATCTGCTCTGTCCCCCTCACCTGTGACGCAAACTCAGTCATATCGACGAGCTGACCATATAATTTTATAACTTAGAAGACGTAAATTCGGTGCCATAAAATGACACCGAATTTACGCCTCTGAGGCTAATAGTTAGGGATTTATTAAGGCAGGACGATATAGACCTTTCGGTTACGCTACAAATATCTGTTCTGGTACCCGTATGTTTCGATGTGATTTTAAAGGCGTTTCAGGTCAAAAACCGAATGCGAATTTTCCGGATGTTAATGTTCGTATGTACGTGAGAGTGTTCGGTATTGGTCTCTAAATCAATTATATCTCCAGAACTACGGAACCAATTTTAAACAAAATTGGTCAGATTACTTTTATATAGGAGGCATTGATGTCATTAAATTTTCAACTTAAAAGGTCAAGGAGGTGAGGCTATAGAACTATGTAACCCTCAGTATCTCGAGATTTTGCCTAATTAAGAGTTGTATTTTTTATATTTGTTAAAAATAACAATATCTGCAAAAAATATTTGCAAAACGTACCCCCGCCTAAAATTCTGTTATAGTCGACTGCTATGTTTTGATGTCACAAGTGCGCAGTAGGATTAAATAAATGAATAATATTGTGTACTTGAATGATTTTTTTTAACCTCCGGATTCACCGTTAGGCATTCTTCAGAGGATGAGAGGAATAATTTGTAGCGTGTGTAAAAATGCCATGCCTGATCGGGATTCGAATCCTGGACCTCCGGATGAAAGGCCGAGACGCTACCACTCGCGCCACGGAGGCCGGCGTACGTGAATAATTAAAGTGTAAAAACGGAACTAAGTCTCGCCGGATCTGTAGTTTTATAAAAATTTGAATTCTAGATCGTGAATACCGGTGTTCTTTGGTGGATAGGTTTCAATTAACCCCATATCTCAGAAATAGTCGAACTGAGACTGCACTTCATTTACACTCGTACATATCATCCTCATTCATCCTCTGAAGTAACACCTGAACGGTGATTCCCGGAGGCTAAACAGGAGAAAGTAAGTCTCGCCGGATCTCGCGCTCGATCGCCCGGTTGACTCGACACCTAGTGCGTTAAGTCTCGTAGCTACACCAGTGTGCCGACCGTACAAGCTAAATTTGTTTTATGTAAGTTGTGAAATTATATTGGTTTAATTAGTGGCGACCATCGCCGCTAGTACCGCCACATCCGCGCGAATTAAATACGGTATGCGCGTGCGCTTTAGTTAGAATCATTGAATAAAAATCAACGAAAAAGTATTATATTTAAATAAAATGATAAATATATTAAATTGCGTGTATATGTGTGTGTAAGCACTGCATCAGAAACAATGCACAGCTGTAAGACTCTCCCGAAGCCGCGTGACGGGAAACTATGTTGTCTGCTTCTATTTAATTAAATTTTTTAATTGAATCAAATTTTTAAAAAGTTTGAAAAAAAAGTTTAAAATGTCGAAAAATATTTCACACTATACAATACATCACACCATAAAGTAGTAATTTTATGACTATGTAGATTTGCAATTGTTTCTACCCCTCAAGCTTAATATCACCCTGCAGCATAATAACAACTTTAATATCACCCTGTACAGTATATAAACAAAAGTTTATAGCATTAACGCGGAGCATTGAATACCACAGAATAATTAAACGAATAAAAAGATGAAAGTACGAAGCACTACAAGTTTTTTTAAACTTTGACGAGTAGCACAAAAAATTTATTTTTCATGAAGAGGGACTCGCTCGATGATAAATATTTCAAGTTAATAAATATTAGACATTATTAATAATTCAGTCGTATAAAGTGGTATCTCTGTTTAAAACAACTTCATTCATCATTCTGCTAAAGTAAAGATTATGTTGTTAACGCTTGTTTTAAAACCAATAGAACTGATCCAAATTAAAATAGTATGCGTAAATTAAATAATGTATATCATTGAAGCAACTTAATTTTTTATTTTACTTTTTTTTACGGAACACAAAATTAATATGATAATTAAAACAAATTTAAACATTTATATTTACAGACTTCAGTTTACTGCATAGATAGCGTTGTCATGAAAAATTACGCCTTTCACGTACCTAAGAAAATAATGGTAAAATAGAATTACCTATTTAATAGTTACATCTCAAGAATATTTTATCAGAATTTAATAAATTAAATACCAATGTAAATTCAATAATTATTCTAAATTATAGTCGTAGGAACATAAAACTATCACTTATAGAACGTGGTGTGTATGTCGGTGATTCCAAATTTGACTTTACGAAAAAATCGATACTTTCTTTGTTTGAGCTTTACTGATCACGTAATATTTGAAGTATCTAGATAAATTTACTCCCAAAATCATATTGAAATTTTAATAAAAATATTGGTAAAGAAATTCATGAATTAAGCATAGCAGTTCGTGAATTTAAAAAAGATTATCGGAACGTACATATACATACATATTGTCCGCGAAGAACGTAAATAACAAAAATCCTGACGTATCCTTGTTTCTACAGGCGTTAGTAACTCTACTGCTGTCAGTAATAAATGGGTGTTAATATAAATAATTCTTTATTTTTCACTGTTTATTTTTACAACTTATTATTATTTCCCCCGGTGATCAACTTAAAATCGAACTTCAGTTATTTGAATGCATTTTAAATGTTGATACTACTAGCACCACTGTTGATTACACTGTGTATGTATGTATGATATTTCTCCCGTATATTTTTGTGTGTTGTAAACCGTGAATGCTTCATTGCAGTACAATTTCATTCTTTACAGTTGTGTTTTTCTAAAATTCTTTATTCTATCGAGCAAAGGATTGCTTCAGTAGAAACATCGTGCGTTTCTGAATCCGTTCAAGAATATTGATTTTATTACTTCCTTTTACGAAGTAAAGGTAGTATTGTGATGGCGAAAAATTTCGGTTTTCAGATTACAATGGAAATATCCATTTTGACCATCCCTGAATCCATTTTACTAATTTCAGCGTGACGTGTATACGTATGTATGTATCTCGCGTAACTCAAAAACGATTGGTCGTAGGAAGTTGTGGATTTAGTACTGTTGTAATATCTAGGTGTGCATCTCCCCTTTTGTTCTGCAAACCTGAACCAAAAGTGTCCAAAAAAGCCCAAAATCAAAACATTTTGGATTTTGGATTTTTTGTTAACTACTGTAATAAGCCCTCATTCAGAGCTTTTCAACGATATATCATAAGTGGTACTTATTTTTATTGGTTCTAGAGTTACAGCTAACTAAAAGTTTAATTAATAAAATATTTGGATCTTACAAGGGAAAGGCACATCGGTTCGAATCCGACTTCATATACGTCTTTTTTTAACTTTTTGTTTAATTTAAATATATGATTTATTTATTCTTATTATCCTCTGATTGTAAAAAAAAACCTTTCACAATAAATAATTATTCAATAATAACAATAAAAAAAAAATATATGAAAAAATATCAGAAGTTATTAATGAAATAAAATTTTATGCACTTTTCATTTTAAAAACAATGTGTATTTGTAATTTAATAGGCGTACAAGGAAGTCATGTGGTGTCCACATCAGAATTATTATATCAATATTCTCAGAATTAAATTCTGTATCACTTTAATCATATTTTTGTTCATTGACAATTTAACAAAGTTATTTTACGCCAAAGCTAAAAAAACTTGTTTTTAAACTCAATCTTTTTGTTTATTACACCCTATTTTGTCGAAAATAATTGGGTTACAGTTCTGGAACTCTTTTTTTTTTAATTTTTCAGGTCAATAACCATAAGAAACTGCCCTTAAAAAATTTGCCTCTTAATTTACTTTACCACAATTTCAATAGAGCTTCATTTCAGTGGAGAAGCAGAAATCTAGGCGAAATCTTTCACTAGCCGTAACTCGCTAACGAAGCGTTTTCGGAACAATTTTTATATGAAATTTTTTCGTTATTTTAATTAGAGAGAGAGATAAGCATATGAAGTTTAGCAGAATCCTTCCGGTATACTCTGAATATTACATTAGGAATGGGTATGCTCTCCATTCTTTATCTGTGCTTATGAATAAACATCATCATAATAAAATCCTGATCGAAGTACCTAGCATTAAATAAAATTAAAAAATAAAAATACAGATGTGGTGAATATGGTGAAGATTTAAAATTTTAAATACATGAAATAACAGTAAATTAGTTATATGAATAAAATAGATAAATAAAATAACTTTAGCTATTTAATGAATACAATAAAAAGAATTACTTTCAACTGTGCACCAGCGTAATACATCATTATGTACAAATTATTAAAAATAGTTGTTTTTTTTTTTTGTTTATGTAAACTAAGATGTTTTCAGTTAGTGTATTTTTACCATTCCTATTAACTCGCTCTTGGATTGTGTATGTGAGTTTGGACTATGTATGTGAGATTCATGGTACGGAACCTTTCAGTCGAATTTTAAAGCACTTCCGCTTATCCATTCGCTCTGAAATTTTGCATACAGGTTTGCTCCTGATGACAACACATTTTAGCAACATCTTCAAGTCGCTAAGATGCACCTAAGTTGCTAAGTGAAAAAAATGTCCCTTGAACTTATGCAACCTCGATTACATGCATATTTTCTTAGTGAAAGAAATTTTAAGCGAGATATATATTAGAGTATACAAATGCTACTATAAATTCTGTATAGTAGCGACTGAAGTTTTTGGAAAATTTAGTACTTTTTAACCGGATCCGAATTTTCAGATGAAAATCGCAAATATCTCGAAAACGGTCGGTACTAGCGCTCTGAAAAATTTTTTCGACCCCCCCTGTCGCCCCATCCGCTCCCAGTAGTACCCATCACATGATAATATTCTCAAGTGCCCCCGGGGTGCCGTTTGGAAACTGAGGAAGGGGATGCGATGGGATAGCACCGTAATATCTTGGCAACCGCGCGTCCGATTTTCACATTCAAACGGCGTATATATTAGCAGGTCGAGCGCTAACTGTTCAACATATCGGGAACACTCTCTTGATCGACCGGAGTTTGGTTAACCAGAAATTAAATCGTTTATCTCTATGTTTTGAATGAATTTACCCACCGTAAAAAGTATTGATCCGATCTTTCGCTAAATGCGCTCATACCTGTGCGCTAGCATAGTTATAAAGTATGAACTTATGATGACTGAAAAGTAGAAATTAAAAAATGTATCAACATTCTTTTTTTTAAACCACTCATATTAATAAATGCACTAAAAAGTAGAAAATTAAAAAAAAAATTTGAAACACCATTCTTAAATTAAACGCACTTAAAGTAAAAAATAAATTTAGGACGGTATCCCACAATGGATTTGACAACAAGGTCTGATGATATGTAAGATTATGTGAAAGTCATAGCTTCAAATTAAAAATTTCATGTTTTTGCCAATTTTTTTCATATGCGTGATGAATGGCCTAAAGAGTGGGGTGCATGAGCACCCCACATTTTTAAGCTATGACTTTATAGGATATATATTTATATAAGACTTTTTAGGATATGATAGATGTCTTGTATAGATTTATACAGGACTTGGGGGGATGGGTACGCCTCTGGTTCGTTTTAAAAGGCAGCGGGAGCCCAAGTGCTCTCCAACCACGCGAATTTGAACCAATATTTGTTTCAGTTCCACCTGGCAGCTCCTGAGCTGTGCATTTGCGGGGAGGTCCAGTCGAACAAACGCATGATGTTCGACTGCCTAGCTCTTGGGGGGGCCAGAACTCAGGCCACCCTGGAACTTAGGGGTCAAGGGGAAAATTGGCCGCTCATATGCGGCGAGTCAATGTGGCGTGAGCCGTACTGTCGGACCGTGTGGGAGTTCCTTGATGCCGTTGCTGTGTTCAACCGGAATCAGTAGTTTAAGGGATATAAGACAACTACCGCTATCCGTAGGAAGCTATCCTCGAGAAATGGCTGGCCATCGGTCAAATATATCTCCAAGCGCTATAATATGGTGAACAGGTACTTGCTGGCATTCAGCAACGTAGGCGTGGCAACAAATTGCTGTCCTTGACAGAATGAATTTTAATTTATTGACAAGTTATATATTTTAGTATGTAGACGGGATGCGCCTACCCATTTTAGTAATATATGACAAGTGAACGGTGGGACACGCAAGCGAGTGGTGTAGGGCATCACGCTTATTCCGCTCACGCAGTTAGGTAAGCTCTAGGAGCTAATTAAGATATTGGTCGCTAAACCGTTTTGAGGAACAGTAGCCGTTTGTGGTACGGACATTTGGTCTTATGCTTTAGGGTGACCGAATGGGGTGGTGGTGGGAGAAATGCCAGACAAACCAAAAGCTTTTTGTCAAATACATTCTGAGATACCGTCCTAATTTTTTTTTTACCTTTTTGCGCGTTTAATTTAAGAGTGTTTTATAAAAATATCTTTACACATTTTTTATTTTCTACTTTTTAGTGTATTTGATACAAGAGTGAGTAGTTTTTAAAAAGCTTTTTTTATTTATTTTTAATATGTTTCCCATCACATATCTATTGATAAGAAAGGGAGTCCAACAAGGATGTTCTCTATCTCCGTTACTTTTTAATCTTTACATGGAACTAGCAGTTAATGATGTTAAAGAACAATTTAGATTCGGAGTAACAGTACAAGGTGAAAAGATAAAGATGCTACGATTTGCTGATGATATAGTAATTCTAGCCGAGAATAAAAAGGATTTAGAAGAAACAATGAACGGCATAGATGAAGTCCTACGTAAGAACTATCGCATGAAAATAAACAAGAACAAAACAAAAGTAATGAAATGTAGTAGAAATAACAAAGATGGACCACTGAATGTGAAAATAGGAGGAGAAAAGATTATGGAGGTAGAAGAATTTTGTTATTTGGGAAGTAGAATTACTAAAGATGGACGAAGCAGGAGCGATATAAAATGCCGAATAGCACAAGCTAAACGAGCCTTCAGTAAGAAATATAAGTTGTTTACATCAAAAATTAATTTAAATGTCAGGAAAAGATTTTTGAAAGTGTATGTTTGGAGTGTCGCTTTATATGGAAGTGAAACTTGGACAATCGGAGTATCTGAGAAGAAAAGGTTAGAAGCTTTTGAAATGTGGTGCTATAGGAGAATGTTAAAAATCAGATGGGTGGATAAAGTGACAAATGAAGAGGTGTTGCGGCAAATAGATGAAGAAAGAAGCATTTGGAAAAATATAGTTAAAAGAAGAGACTTATAGGCCACATACTAAGGCATCCTGCAATAGTCGCTTTGATATTGGAAGGACAGGTAGAAGGGAAAAATTGTGTAGGCAGGCCACGTATGGAATATGTAAAACAAATTGTTAGGGATGTAGGATGTAGAGGGTATACTGAAATGAAACGACTAGCACTAGATAGGGAATCTTGGAGAGCTGCATCAAACCAGTCAAATGACTGAAGACAAAAAAAAAAAAAAATCTATTGATTTATAAAAAAGTTCAGCCATTTATTATCCTCCTTTCTATAAATAACGTAAAATACAATAATTCATGGAAAAGATTAGTTGCTAATATTTTATATAAGTACACTACTTAAAAAAAAAGAAAAATATTTTACAGTAAATAAAATAGCAATAATTCTTTTTCTCAGGAGAGATAAGTGACTACTGAGTGGTATTATAGATATATTTATTTGAAATAAGCAGTTTTGAGGGTTGAATTTTGTTGTACCGTTATCTTTCTATCAAATAATATAAGGTTATTTGCTGATTCAGTTTTTTCAAACGTTCAGAGCAGTTAGTCTAAAATGCTGATTTGAGAGGTGCTCCTTTAGTAAATTTCCTCTCCGTTTTAAATATTAATACGTTTTAACAATGAGTTATATTTAATAATTAAATGGTATTCTTACATAAAATTTTAGAATTTATTATTCAAAATATTTTTATTTCATAATGAAATGCCAATTCTTTTATTATATGAACGAATAAAATAAATCAATATATTTTAGGTAGGCGAATTTTTAAAAAATAATAAATTTTCTATTTAAACTTTAAAAATAGAATGAAAATATTATTAAGCTTTTCTTATTGCATTTTCTAAATTTAAATTTTATTTTTAAGCAAATTTTTAAAGATTTACTTCATTAATTCTCAATAACGTGTAATTTTTGGCACTTCGTAAATTGTGAGAAAATAACAATACAGCAGTTAAATAGGCTAGCAGTTTGAATCTATGCATAGCGTAGATTACAATATAAAACATTATGTTTGTGTTTTTATATATATATATATATATATATATATATATAAAGGTGTCCAAAATTGAGGTATCATTTTAATTTTGCTGCCATTTTTTTTCTACTTGTAATTTTTATTCGAAATTTTTATTTACAGATTCTAAATACATTCCGGTTAGTTAATATGGAACGTTACACGAAGGAACAACGTGTTTTTATTATTAAAACATTTTTTGAAAATGGCAAAATTTTCAAGTTGTAATTAGGAAATTTAGAACAAAATTCGGTAGTGAAAATGCTCCAAAAATCGTGCCATCAAGCTGATGGCTGAGAAATTTGACGAAACTGGATCCGTTCATTGATAATAGAAACAAAATGTATCAACGTAGTGGTCGTTCAACCGAGAATATAGCAGCTGTGAGCAGAAGTGTTGAAGAAGATCCAAAAACATCCATTCGTCATCGTTCGCAGCAATTAAACATCAAACGATCCACATTATTCAACATTTTGCATCGTGATCTCCATTTAAAGGTTTATAAGATCCAGCTGATCACGCATTACGTCGGCAATTCGTTTCTTGGGCCATCGAAAAACAAGAAGAAAATGAGAATTTTCTTAACAAAATAATCTTCACCGACGAAGCCCATTTCCAGCTCAATGGCTACGTCAGCAAGCAGAATTGCCGCATTTAGGGTGAACAGAATCAAAGAGTTACTTTAGAGCAACCATTACATCCACAAAAAGTTACGGTTTGGTGTGGTTTGTGGTCCAGAGGAATCATCGGACCATATTTTTTTGAAAACGAAAATGGAAATGCGATTACGGTCAATAGAAATCGCTACAGGGAGATGATCCGAAGCTTTTTGTGACGGAAAATTGATGATTTAGACGTAGAGAATATGTGGTTTCAACAGGATGGTGCCACTTGTCACACAGCAAGAGAAACAATGGATCTTTTGAAAGAAAAGTTCGAAAATCGCATTATTTCTCGTAGAGGAGAGTAAATTGGCCACCAAGATCGTGCGATTTGACACCTTTAGATTTTTTTTGTGGGGTTTTTGACATCGAAAGTGTACAGCAATAATCCCACAACAGTTCAAGAGCTTAAAACCAACATTATCGAGCAGATATCAACCGTTGACAACAGTTTATTGAAAAACGTGATTGATAATTTTGGTAAAAGATTGTGAGCCTGCCGAGCCAGTAGGGGGAGGTCACTTGACCGACATAATTTTTCATTTTTAACCGGAACCTAGTTGTAATAAACTGAAATAAAAATGTTTTTAATATCTGAAAAAAAGTCTTTTTTTATTAAAATTAAAATTATACCTCAATTTTGGACACCCTTATATAAATATATATATATAATGATTTTAGTCAAGTAGCCGGAGGCAGGTACAGCCATTCGCGTCGCACATACTAGAGTAACAATGGTTTTGTTGGTTGAGCCGACACGCCATATATTACCGCAGTACTTAAAACATCGAAATTAAAAAGAAACCAAAAATGGTGTTTTAATATTTATCTGAAAAGTATTTTCTATCCCAAATCTACTGACTATCCTGTTATTATTTCATAACATTTTTTATCATAATGAAATGTCAATTCTTTAATTACAGGTACGAATGAAAAACAAGTTAATATCTTACTTAGGTAGGTGAATTTTTCAAAGCTAATATATTTTCTTTTTAGATTTAAAAAAAATATAGTAAGATTTTCATTTTACACTTACCAAAAACTTTTTTTTTATTTTTAAAACAAATGAATAAATATTAATCTATTTTTTCTGAACATTTCCGACTAAAGGTGAAAAATGGGGAAAAATTTGCAATCACTGTTCAAAATTATTTTACCTTTTTCACCCCTTTCAAGGCCGAATTTCGATAAATTGATTTTTAAATATTTGCATAAAGATTACAAACACACAAAAAACCAAGTCGATTCAAAAATATAGTCGGGTTTCGAAAATCCACTTTATCCCTTTAAATACGGAATTTAAAAAACTAGAAATTGTGTTCAGATATTCACGCGAAGATTACAAACAACGAAAATCAATTTGATATCTTCATTTGTTATTGATAAATTTAAAAAAATAATAAATAAATTGTTACTCCATTTTACACCTTTAAATTTGGAATTTCAGAAACTCCTATTCTATTGTGTCCTTTCACCGTAAGAATAAATTGGGAAAATTTCATCAATTTATCTTTAGTAGTTTTTGCTGGGCGTTGATTAGGAATCACTCTCGACATGGTCTTTTATATATTTAATAGCCGGCCCGTTTACCCAGAACCTGGACCCTCCAGGCTCAGTTACGCCCACGCGATTACCGGAGCCAACTCAGGAGCTCCTCGGGGCCTCCCGGGGCCAAGGGACCTACCCCATAGCCGCAGAGCTCGCTTCGCTCACCATTCCCAATTTACTGGGACGATCGGACATCCATAGAGCTTGCTTCGGTCTTTATTCCCATTTGATTCGAATTGATACCCAGATTGATTCGAATCATTCAGTTTAAACTCATCTCACACTGTGATAGAGACCACAGTTTACTGTTCATAAATTTAATTCATTAAAGTCCGTGTTTTAACCGGCAAATCTCCCGTTACTACATGAATATAAATATATATATATATATATATATTATTTTTCGAGATTTTTTGAGATAAAATATATCTAAAAACCTTCTCAGTTATTCCAAGAAACAAGATTAAAAATTTGGTTGCGATTGATCGAGTAGTTTTTTTGTTTATCCCGAAAAAACAAAAACACTCTTCCTCTTTATATATTAGTATATAGAGTACAGAAATAGGAGTATACATACATACATACACACACACACACACATATATATATATATATATACATACGAGGTTCGACAATAAAGTAATGAGACTGATTTTTCTTTGCAAGATGTGGCAACCCTGCACCTTGCGTAGGCACACCATCTTTGACCTTGGTCTATAAGCTACTTCTAGTCCAAGCGGCACATTGATGCAACTGCTCAGTCGTGAGTTGTGCTGTAATAAGTGAACACGTGTTTGTGTCTCTCGTCACACAAATGAAACCGCATAATATTGCGCAACAGTATGCCATTTCTTTTTGCGTTAAATCGGGTGAAAACACGACGACAAGTTATGGTAAGCTTCAGAAGGCTTTTGGAGAGAAGGTTATATCAAGAGCTCAAGTTTTTCGGTAGCATAAAATTTTTAGTGAAGGCAGAACGAATGTTGAAGATGAAGACCGCAGTGGACGACCATCAACCACACGGACAGATGTCAACTTGACCAGGGTGCGTGAAATCGTACGATCTGATCGAAGATTATCCGTGAAAATGATCGCAGAAGAACTCAACATCAATCGAGAAATGGTTCGTCTAATATTAACTGAAGATATTTGTATGAGAAAGATTTGTGCAAAATGGTCTCTAATAATCTCACACAACAGCGAGAAACACGGAAAAATGTGGCAGTCGATCTGTTAGGGCAAACTGAAATCAATCCAGATTTGTTGCGCCGTGTTATCACTGGTGATGAAGGTTATTTTTTCAATACAATCCAGAGACAAAACGCCAAAGTTCGCAATGGTGCTCAAAGGGATCACCCCGACCAAAAAAAGCTCACATGTCAAAGTCAAAAGTGAAATGCATGCTTGTGTGCTTCTTCGATTCCAAGGGAATTGTTTATAAAAATGGGTGCCTCGTGGACAAACAGTTAACCAATATTTCTGCAAAGAAATTTTAGAAAGGCTTCGTAAACGCGTTCTTCGTGTCCGTGCCAACATTGCTGATAATTTGATTCTGCATCACGATAATGCGCCATCCCGTACTGCTCTGTCAGTACAGCAATTTTTAACCTCAAAACAAATTTCTGTACTACCACAGCCACCTTATTCACCAGATATCGCTCCGTGCGACTTCTTTCTATTTCCAAGAGTCAAACTTGCGGTCAAGGGACACCATTTTCAAACAACACAAGATGTCCAAAAAGCTTTGACGAGGGTCTTGTAGGATATTACAGAAGATGAGTTCCAGAAATGTTACCATCAATGGCAGAAGCGCTTGGAATAAATGTGTGCAATCAGAGGGGAACTACATTGAAGGAGACAACACTAAACATGACTAAAACGGCAAGCAACTTTTTTTTTCTCATCAGTCTATATCTCTTAGTATAAGAATATTGTATTGTTTATTTTTGTGAAAACTATTTGGAAAATTTGAAAATGTTATTTTTAAATCTGTATATTTGGTTTTTCTTTATTTTCATTATTACTCTATTAAAAATATACTATTAAACCATAAGGGAAATTCTTCAATAAAATGAATAAAAAATGTTTTCTTGAAAACGGTGCATTTCTTAGGAAATAATGTTTGAACATACTTTTAATGAAAGGTAGATACGGATTAAATTAGGAACCTTCCCCTTTTTTGAAAGTTGACATAAATGAAATGTAATATATTACCGTTTTCAATTTAAAGAACTTTATTACAGACATGTGTGCTTATAACCCATACATATTTATCAGTTTTTTTCTTTAAAGAAAATTACAGAGATCGGTCAATATTAATTTTACATCTTTATGTAATTAATTTTAGTTTAGGTTACCCGAAAGAGTAAACAAAAAAATGTACGAATACGTAGCGTAACATGTACGTAGAATATTAACAGGTCTAATCTTCGAGAAAAAAAAATAGAAAATTACATTCAACTTTAATTGACTGATAAGAGTTTGTTTACGTAACAAAACAATTTTAATATTTTCATTTAAATTTTTCCCTCCTTCTCATTCCTCTTTCAGTAACTTTCTATACTACCTCTTCTTTTTCATTTAACTTTTTTTTTGTGGTAAGTTTAGTGCTTTTAAGTATCTAACATCATATTAATGAGTACAACTCTGAAGCTAAATAAAAAGAATGTAAGCTTAGTTAGTATAAAAATTATATTACACCGCCGTTGAAACAACTATTAAAGTGTATGTTTTTTTTTATTTATTTTTTTTTTACATTTTTCTACCCTCTAGGTTCTTTTCGTACGTTGTTCTTAAAATTATAATATTTTTGTGAAACATATATATATATGTTTCATATATATGAAAGGATTGTGTATATATATATATATATACAATTCAATTTTTTTTTTTTTAATGTGACTGTATTGTAATTTTACACAAACTTTTTAATGTTTAAATATTTTCAGGTACGTATTCCTATACTGTTTTATAGAATTCTCTTGGTTTAAAACTATAGAAAAATCTTTTTTTAAAAGGCATTTTACCTACGCAAGTAAAAGTTTATATACTCGATTCACTTTAAAAGCTATCCTCTTGTAACTTGTAAGTAACTTGTAGTTTACATGGTGTTTTAATAGGCTTTTCTCGAAAGTTACATGTCTTAGCATAAAAATGATATGTTTTGATTTTTTATGTTTCATGTTTTCTTGACTGAATTGAATTATTTACAAATTAATTAAATGACAGCTATATGTAAAGTTATATCACTCTGTCGACAAAAACTAGATAGGCGATAAAGTATTATATAAATACTGATAACTACTAACTAATTGAGTCACGCGGTACTTTGCTACACTAAAATAATCGCACACGCTACAGTAAAATCTCACTACTACAAATAACAGCTAGGGTAGCTCTTACCCTAAACACAGTATACTTATAATGATAATGCAGTCGGAGCTAAGTTTATTTATTTACTTAAAAGTTTGTGTTTATTTAATATTTTATTTTATTTATTTATTTCTGTAAGAATATATCAATGGATTTATAATTTTACCTACTTATAAATATTTTGTAAAATTTACTTTCTTACTTGTAATCTTCAGGCGGCATGAATTTTTTTTAACTATTTATTTGCAGTCGGTTTCTCCAACTGGTACCACAAGTAAATCATATGACACTATGGCGTGAGAGAGGATCATATAAAGATATTTCTCAACAAAAACGCAATAGATAATCTGTAAATAACCAATAACAAAATTAAGCTGGAGATACGTTACTGATGTTTAAAATGTCCGATCAGTGAATAACACAACTAATACAAGTGGTAAATAACACAAATACCGAATAACGATTTACCTTGAAACACATTAAGAAAGCTGAATCTGAAATACATATCTTCGTCACTTCTAGGTGGCATAAATGTGGCTTTTTTTTACTCTATCCCCCAGTTCGGATCCACATTCCAACCCCGTAGGGGGAAGTCACCCACCTTGTGACGTTACCGGTAGCCACACCACCCCCTCCATTCCAAGCCCTGAGGGCCTTTACCGGAGGTCGTCTTTAGACCCTCTAACTGATTACATCTCACAATCATCAGCCAGGACTCCGTCGGAATGCCACCGATGTAAATGCCTCGGCAGACATTTGCATTAATAAAAAATACAAATCAAATTTCACTTTCACGTAGACCTCAAACGGACATCTTCACATCCAACTTAACACGATTCCTTCAAACTAACTGACCGAAAGGGCCGGATCCACAACAAAGCAAAGCATAGCCCAGGAGTCGTCTACTCAAACGGGCCTCCCCGTCCGCCGGTCATAAGTCTAGTCCCACAGGTCAGCCCGCCGGTTAGATATTTTCATCGCCTGCCTCTAACCGCTAGGGTGGGGTATCTTAGTATTCAACTAAGTCGTTCCTGGATCCCACCCCAGAAGTCGGGACTGTGCCTTGACGTCATTGCCTCCACCTGTGTAGGCACTCACACCTGGTCTTGGTCTTTTTCGCGAATGGATGAGGGAGTCCCAGTGCCTCATCACTGCCGCCCATCCGTGCAAGCACAGACGAACAGCAGCATCGCAGGGGGCTGTCCTTCAGTCCTCGTCATCCCATCCTCACTGGCTTTGTGCTGGAGTATCTGTGTCACAAAATCAGTTACCGCACGAAACCTTTCTGCCTCTGATAACGTACAGCCTATGAATGTGTTAATTGTAAGGGGCCCAGGCACCAACTCATAGCAGCTCACGTCCGGCAGTCGAACACGATATGTTCCGGTGTATGGAGCTCTCCGCAAGAAAGGTAAAAGGGGTCGTCCGCTCTTCTCCTGGCATGTAAATATACCCGAAACACGCCGTGGCCAGATAAAAGCATGAACGTGTTGATTAGTTTGTGTATCATGCACCTAAAATCTGAGCTTTTATAAACGATTTAGTGTATAAAAAAGGGCATCTGTTGTATTTGGTTTTCTATAGATTTTAAAATTGTGTTTTCTGTTCGATGAAGAAAATTTGTATGTATTCAAAAACAGAATTTAATTTACGGTGAATTTGTTAATGTTATATTATAATTTTTTGATATTCTCTTTCAATATCTTAATAAAATAACGTACTACTTTATTGTTAAAAATTACGCTCAAGAAATATTATTTTCAAAAAAATTTACATAAGTTCGCTATTAAAAATAAATAGTTCTGTATAATTTTCACCTTCAAATGGATAAAAACAAATTGTATTACACCATT
Organism: Lycorma delicatula; assembly: GCF_047948215.1. Lineage (NCBI taxonomy): Eukaryota > Metazoa > Arthropoda > Insecta > Hemiptera > Fulgoridae > Lycorma > Lycorma delicatula. The sequence continues at coordinate 31,911,691 of NC_134464.1, read as the reverse complement.
TTTACTTTCTAAGGAAAAGTATGATGATCGGTCAAAATTTGGCATATCCGGTTTTCACCGAATCTTGATGTATTGATCCCTAAGGACCCCAGAAAACCGAAAAATGGCATCGAAATTTCCACGAAAAAATGTGCGTACGTATGTATGTGTTGGCGTGTATATCGCCTTATATCTCCAGAACTACTTGACCAATTTCAACTTTCAATTCAAAAGGTGAGGTGGTGGGGGATACAGGGGAAAAAACGAAATCTTCTCCAGATATTGCATAATTAAGGTTACATATTTTTTTGATAATTTTGTGAATATTAATAAATTAAAAAAATGTTGTCAAAAAGAAATTTCTAAATTTCACTCCCACCGCTAAAAATGGTTTTAATTTTGAAGATTCATAGAAGGCGTTACAAGGTTGCATTTTTTTTTTTAATATTTTTGTGAACAATTATAAAAAAACCTTCTTTTGTGAAAAAGTTTTTGCCAAATTGCACCCAAACTCCAAAAAGTAGTCATAATTTTGAAAGATTGTAGAAGATAGTATTGTTTTTATAGTTTTTCGCGTCAGTTGTTCTCTATTAGCATCTCATTGGATCTACAAATTTGTTCCCCATCCCAAGTGAAATCCAGCTACCGTCCCCCTTATACACCCCACTGCTGTATACGTCTGCTATGTTGTGACGTCACAGTTGAGCGGTAGAATTAAATAAATGAATAATATTTAAAATTTAAAAATTTATTTAAAGTGGCCGCTAGTACCGCCACACCCGCGTGAATGAAATACGGTATGCGCGCGCGCGCTTTAGTTAGAATCTTTGAATTAAACAAAAAATATTGTTATGTAAATAAAATGATAAATATTTTACATTTTACTCGTATATTAAGTTGTGTGTGTAAGCCGTGTGTCAGAGAAAAAAGCCGCGTGACGGGAAAGTCCTACAACTGTCAACTTTTTTTCTTTTGTAAAGAATTTTTTTTAATTTATTACTGAACTTTTGTAATAGCATCAAAAATGTGTATTATTGAAAATACCATTAAAAAAATATATTTTGGACTAATTTCAAAAAAAAAAACTTTAATTTTTTTTTTAAAAACATATTTCCCTTTATTGAACTTGTTCTACTTGATACAGAAAAATAGTAAACTACAGTTTATTAAGTTAAAGTTCAGTTCAAAAAAAAAAAAATAGAAATCAAATATTTGAGGGTGAAATTCTTTTTTCTATTTTCTTTTCCAATTTTTATTCAATCTTATTATTTTTTAATCAGCTAAGTACAAGTTCTAATAAAGTTCTCATAAATATTGAAATATACCTTCCTGTACACCAATACTTTCCTAACCTTGTTATCTGATTTTATTTAACTTAAATGAAAACCAATCTACCTAAATAGTAATATACTACACTAAATTTAATGATTGTAAACTTTTCGATTTATAACAAAAATTATATTCGTATATAATATATATATATATATATATATATATATATATGTATATAATATAATGGGGCAGATTGATAGCGTGTATGTCTTTTATCCGGAAAGTGTTGGGTTCGAATCCTGATCTTAGTCAGGCTTGGCTTTTTTCACATTCATAAATATTTCATATCATATTCCCACCCAAAACCCCCGAATTTATATAGTAAATTATCTAACTAACAAAAAAAACAAATATATATATAGCGTGATTCACAAAGAACATAATAAGTTTTTAGGACATGTGTTACTGATGAAAATAAAGAAGAAAATTCATAAAAATAAGTTCAGAAACACTTCTTTAGCGAGTGTCGGCTTGCGAAAGATTTCCTCCTGATTTTTGCGCCTCCGGTAAATTATTCTGCGGCAACAGATTATTTGTTTCCCAGGTCACATTTCATATAAAATCACTAAATTATCCCTTAATTTGGGTCTTAAGAGTTATAGTCTGGATTAATTTTACCAGCAGCGCAGAAATCAGGGCGAAAAATTTCGCCCTGATTGTATTTTCAGGATAAGTATATTCATGTATAAAATTTATTACGTTTACTTTATTTACCTAACTTTAAAAAAATAATATTAGGCAAATAGGCGACGTTATTGACATATCCTTCAGTTCGATACTTTCAGTTATTAAACACAAATTTCGTAATATTATTTGGTAGGACTTTAATTTCTTCAATGTTGATATTCAATTCTTTAATCGATCGTAGTTTACTTTTATAAATGTTTGTTTAAATAACCACATCAAAAAAAATACACAGACTTGAATTTAGACATCTTATGACTAACTAATTTTTCCATTCTATTAAAAAAATCAATAACCCGCTATTTGTAAAATATTAGGTATTCTAATGACGTAATTTAGCACCATCTTGCTGGAACCATAGTTCATTATCATTCTAATTCTAATAAATTTCTAGTTCATAACAGTGTACTACTGAACTGTAGTTATTAACTGTTGCGTTGTTTAATTAAAAGAAATAAGTAACAACTATCAAACGTTGTCAATGGATGAAATTGCGGAATGGTTCACGCATTCAGTCACATTCATAACACATTCAATCATTCAAACAAAACGTTAGATTTTCCGACTAGAAGCTCCTGGAATTCTGTTATGTACAGTCTTGTTGAATTAAACACACCGGGTTGGTCTAGTGGTGAACGCGTTTTCCCAAATCAGCTGATTTGAAAGTCGAGAGTTCCAGAGTTCAAGTCCTAGTAAAGCCAGTTATTTTTACACGGATTTGAATACTAGATCGTGGATACCGGTGTTCTTTGGTGGTTGGGTTTCAATTAACCACACATCTCAGAAATGGTAGAACTGAGACTGAATGGTAGGAATGAGACTGTACAAGACTATACTTCATTTACACTCATACATATCACCCTCATTTATACTCTGAGTATTTTCTGAAAGGTAATTACCGGAGGCTAAACAGGAAAAAGAAAATCTTGTTGAATGAAAATGAGCTTCGTTGACATAATTATATTTTATAACACACAACTCTTATCACTTAAGGCGATTTAATATACCATTTTACAAAATATTTAGAACGATTTGAATTTTTTCGAGTGTGAAGAAAGATTACGTTGTTCTGTTCAAACGCAAAGTGATATTGAATATCGTTCTGAGAATAGTTTAAAGATATGTAAAACTCCTTATTTTATCAATTGACAATTTTCAGAGCCCGATAAACTAGAGACGGGCTAGTAAACGTATTTAATATACTTCTGGTGTTTGAAATTTATTTATATCTTTATAATAAATAATTCCGTGAAGGAATTCATTTGAAAATGCATAATAGTTTTTCTACGAAATCTTCTTTGAACATCTTTTATTGATTTATTTTAAATGAACTCGATAAAGATTAGTATACGATGTTAAACTGAAAAATTTCTACTTCCATTCTGTAGTAAATTGCGTTCAATGTACAGTACTTATTTACTCCTCTTCAATTAATACTATAGTAAAACAACAAAAAAAACCTGTATTCTCGTACTGTATTAGTTATATAGATATATATATTTAACTTAAATGTAATTTATTTTAGTTTATTTTCCTCTTGACTGGATAGAATTAAATATAATAAGACATATTTAACTTAAAAATATTATCTTTATAAATCTCTTGCGTTAACCACTATACAAACTTATAAATTATGACGCCTTTAACCGGCGTTAAACTTAATGAAATAAATAAATAAATTTTAAATTAATATTTATATTGGTACGCGTGTTAAAGGCGTCATAATTTATAAGTTTGTATAGTTGATTGGTTAACCCAAGAGATTAATAAAGCTATTATTTTTAAGAAAAATATGTCTTATATATAATAAGACACACACTTGGTGTGTGTGTGTGTGTGTGTGTGTGTGTGTGTGTGTGTGTGTGTGTGTGTGTGTGTGTGTGTGTGTGTGTGTGTGTGTGTGTGTGTGTGTGTGTGTGTGTGTGTGTGTGTGTGTGTGTGTGTGTGTGTGTGTGTGTGTGTGGTCATCAGGAAGCTCAAATTATCCAGAAAAACAAGAATCTTCCTCTATATCAATACTAGATTTACATTGAAATCATTAAAAAAAAATACGTAAAACATTTTAGTACATTTAACTGAAGACACTCAACTCAATATTATCGAAAAATATTTAAGATAAATCTTCAACGTAGAACAGATTTTGCCTCTCTATTATAAACAAGGCGTATAAAAATCAATGACATTTGCTTGAGTAATGGTACGCAATTCAATTCTCTGTATCTGTAAAGAAATAAATTGTGCTGTATTCAGTTTTCTTGGATAACAAATTACATAACCTGTGTTCATATATTGGCTACATATTCTCTTTTATTATTTGCAAAATATGTAAATAGACCGGCAGTTTGATTTATTCATTCTTGTTTTTTATTTGTTCCTTTTCTATATTACTTGACTTTTCATTCATTTAAAAAAAAAAGGATTATGAAATAAAATATGAAAACGAATAAACAACTAAATGAAAATTGTTTTTTGTATATTTTACAATATATTATTTAATTTTTTTTTCTTGTTGCTTTTTAAATTATCAATAAGATGAATGTGTTAGTTACTCTGATAATTTTTGATTATTTTGCTACGTTAGCAATGATAAATTACAGGCACCCACGTTTTGACAAAAAAACCTTTTTTTTAACAAATATTATTCTTTGCTTTTTTTGTAGTCTGGTCTATTGTGAATAAGATGGTGGTTTTATATTTTTTTTTTTTACATATCTTTTTCCAAAATTTGGAAAAAAATAATAAATTCTGATTACAAAGAGAAAATTACGTTTTTGTGCAATAAAAGCAGTTTTTTCAAAACCATGTAGCTAATGAACGAAAAAATATAGAAAAATGAGTACTTTCATAAAAAACTGTATTTATTCCTCTATTAGTTTCATATTTATAACACAGAATGCACTGTATTTATGATTTTCAACTAGGTTATGCAGCCTAGTTGGTCTTATGTGTCGTTTTTGGATGTTGGGATGTTGTTTTTAGATGATTTGGAAGTCATATAACCATCACATGTACTGTTGTGTCGAATGTTCAATTCGGGTGTTTTTTTAATATTGGGAGGCAATATATTTCGAGTTGTATGATAGATAGAGAAATGATATGTATATCAAAATTATTCAGAAAATCTAGCTGTATGATCTGTTGCATGACCATTGATGAATTTGATGTCCATAATTCTTTATAACGTCCTGTTTGAAAAATATTATGTTTTTACTTTTATTTTTTATTTTTTTCATGCAGCATAAAAAGCTAACCACATCTATTACAACCAGTGCTAAGAATCATAGATTATAATTCTATCTTTAATTTGAAACTAATCTCAAAGCAGTAGGTTTATAAATAACCAAAATATACAGTCGCCAGTAAAACTCAGCATTTCAACCCCCTTCCATTTTTTAAGGCTGCAATTGAAATTTGGCGAAAATAATTTATGAAAGTGTTCTACAAACTGAGATAAACTTGTATATAAAAAATTGCATTTGTAATTCAGGAGTAGTAGAAAATTATCTTTTGGGTACCTTCCGCCCTTTTAAATTCTGTCACTCTAAAATTAAAACGCTTTTATTAATGATTCCTGTATTCTTTTAGTGTTATTTGTAGTTTATTTTAAGAAGGTTTTAATAAATTGTGATAATATTCTGAGTTTTCGAAAAATATTTTGGGTGATTTTTAAAAAACCTCTCCAATTTTCTTTCGTTTTTATGAAAGAAAAAGAATGGGCCCCGAATCAAAAAAACTGCATTCGATAACTGGAGATTTCCAAGTTTTTTTTTATAGTCATTTTTATATAAGTCATAGAGTACAAAATTAATTTTGTGATTTGCTGTTCATGACGTAATACATGTTAATCAATACTAATGATTTTTCTTTCTATACAACCCACATACAGACGGGAAATATTTAATCATTTTATTTACCAATCTCATTTCATTTACGACATAATTACCTTGTAAGATTCTTTGATAATTATTTATTACTACATATATTTTCTCACTCGACTAATCAAAACAACCATCGATTTCTTTTTTAATAGCTAATTATTCCTTAATAAAATAACTAATACTTGATAAATTGCTGATAACTGGAAAACCGTTATTTAAAAATGCTCAGATTGACCCAGGACAATGAGAAAGAATTAATTACACAGTGGTTAACAGTTTTATATTTCTCTTGCACGTTGGTCGTAAAGTGGATTTTGATCATAATTAAAGAAAAACGTACTTTTCTTTAATTCTCGCCATTTGTTTTTAATTTAAAGAAAAATTTATCACTGAGATGAAATTACGTAGGAACTGGGATGCGTAATATAAATTTTGTAAGAAAATCGTTAGCAATGATTAATCTGTATTATCTTATGAACAGCAATCCACATTATGTAGTTCTAGTGAAAATTTATAGAGGAATAAAATGTACCCTTCTTTGATTGTTAAACGTTTTTATAAAAAGTTATTAATCTTAAAATTCATTTTGCCTTTTCTATTTGTTTGTTATGCGCGCGCGATTAGGTATCTAAATTACTTAGATTACAACTCACGCGCGCATTCATGATGTACTTTTATAAGTAATATTTTTTTAAAGTTAAGTGCCTGATGTTTTAATACTGAAACTTTTTACTGTAACGTCCTTGAAGATTTAATTAAAACTAAACATTTATATATTTAAAGTGTTTTAACAGTATTAATAAATATGCTTGCAATGTTTTTTTATTAAAAACAAATTATAAGGAACGAAGCAAATTTATTATGAATTATATATATATATATATCCATTTTTTCAAGTTTTACTCTATTTTTAACTTTCAGGACATGTTCTACTGTTGAAAATAATTAAAATGCTTTTTTTTCGAGTTACGGATAGTGAAAGATTTCGCCCGAATTTTAGCTCTTCTAATAAAAAGGAAGCCCTACTGTAATTTTTGGGACCGAAATTATGGAGTGAAGTTGTTGGTTTCTTATGTAATTTGAGCTGGGAAATAGGATAAAACAGGTCCCAAAACTGTAAACTTCAGTAGTTTTTATGATACGTGACCGTAACACACAAAATTCGGTGACGAAAAACAAATATTTTTTAGGTTTGTAGTACAATAGCTTTGTTAACTGACTAATAATTGCGAAATATTTAGTAAAAAAACTTGTATAGAATTTAATTCTGAGAAAATTAATGTAAATACAAGCAGTAAAAAGTAAAGAAACTTTCAAAAGTCGGTTTTTTATTGAAGCAAAACAGACGAAATTTTGACAGAAAATCGCATTGTTCTTTCTGTACCATAAGAAATCACCTACATTACTCCTTAATTTGCATCCTAAAAATTACAGTAGAGCTTCTTTTTATTGGAAGAGCTGAAATCCGGGCGAAATCTTTCACTATCCGTAACTCGAAAAAAAAAGCGTTTCCAGACCTATGTTTATCTGAACTTTTTTCATTATTTTCACCAGTAAAACACGTCCTGAAAGTTTCTCCCCTTCTTTGTAGGACACTTTGTATATATACAATGGAACTTATTGTCTATCGTTTATTAAAAAATGTTTTCATAAATTATCAAGTAATAAGATACGAAATAAAATGTAGAAAAATATTAAATAGAAATTAAAAAGAAGCATTATATTTAGATGAAAGAAGAAATAACGGGTCAATAATCTAAAAAAAGAAGATATTGTTCTTTAGACCACTAAAACTATTTGTTTTTCATAATCCGACTGAAACGTTTTTGGCTTACGTCTTGCGTATCTAACTTTTATCGATTATCTTTCAATAGGTAAGTAGTAAACTTAATTTTATTTAATTACTTTAGAATATAAAACTCAAAATATTTTTTTAAGAGTTGCAATCGTTTTCTGATTGTTAGTAAAACGCCTTTTTATATAGAAAGGTGGAGCTGTTTTTCAAAATTGTGTATAATATTTTAATTGAAAATTCTATGAGCTGTAAGATTTTTGATAATGTAATATTATTTTGAGTATTAAAAAAAGTTAATACACTATAGAATTGTTTTGTATAAGGTCCAATGGAAAACGGACATAGTTTGCTCGAAAAAAGGAATGTATTATACTGATCAAATTTTTTCAAGTATTAACATAAAATATTTCGTTTTGAATTACAGTCGGTAAAAAATATCATGTTAAATCTGTTTCAAAATTAAAACGGTGTAATATCTGATACACAAATTATCTGCCAATATTTTTCGGAAAAATTGTTATAAATAACAAAAAATATGCTCGAAAATTTCGTTTTTTTTTTAGTTTTACGTAAACTACAAATATTAATCCGGCCGGTGATAACGCGAAAGCTTTTTTCCTTTCTCTCAAAAAAAAAAAAAATGAATTAAAATTAATAAACATAGCGTTAAACTCATATAAATTTGATTTTTTATAGATAAACTAAAGTGAGGTACAGTTTAACCCAACCTTTTAGTAAAATTCGGCTGTTTATTTTATTCTCGTAAGGAATTAATGACCAGAGAGTTTTTCCATTTTTTTATGAAAGTTTTCAATAAGGTCTACTCGTAAGTGCGAAGTATTTATAACAATTTTTAATAAGTTTTCCATTTCGAAAAGAATTGTTTTTTTTACGAAGTGATTGAGAGATACGGTGGACAGAAAGTTTCGTCGTCAATTCTTTGCTTCGCAAACTGATCTCCTTTCTACTGCAGACGCGATATACTTCTAGTTTCACGTTTCATTTTCCGTCTGTTTACCAGCGGCTACGCATTAGATACTCCATTTTTACAAGTTTTACTTTATTTTTAAGCTTAAAAGTTTCTTAGATTTTTTATGACTGTTAAGTTTTATCGTAACTTTCTCAATATAGTATTAAATTCTTCTTTTCTTGATCATACTATTTAAAGTAGAATTTAAAAATGAATAAATTGAAGAAAAAACATGGAGATATAGTTGATGTACCTCTTTAAAAGTCATGAGTAATTTATGGTATTTCCTGATGATATAATATTAATTTTATTTAAAAAAATAATAAATAACTTAATTTTAAATAAATTGGTTGTAAGCTCTTTAAAATCGCTTGCTCATCTATTAAAATTTACAACGGAAGCATAGTAAGTCCATTTATTCGTAGATTGAAATATTGTGCTTCTTAAAGACATTCCTGGTTTAATAAGGTGAATGTTTTAGTTATATTTCCAACTTTCTGATAAAATTCCTGTCAATCTCTTATATCCTTTTTTAATTATGCCGATCTCTGTATTTTCCATAATTACATCCTACTTTTTTGAAAAAGAGAAATAATTTCTTTTTTCTTTTTTTTTAACCTCCGGAACCCCACCGTTCGGTATTGCTTCAGAGGATGACATAGATGATTTATAGCGTGTGTGAAAATACCATGCATGACCGGGATTCGAACCCGAGACCTCCGGATGGAAAGCCGAGACGCTACCACTCGCACCACGGAGGCCGGTTTATCTTCTTTTACAAACAAACATTAAGAAAACGTAAATATTAAATGAAAATTTTTAATAGTGTAGAAATGCATCTCAGTCGCACAATATTTCTGGGTTTTCTATCGTTAAATATTATCAACAATTGTAATATTTTTACCTCGTTAACTTCTCTTTGGCCCTAATTCACCTTACCACTTTAACCTTCTCTCACGTGTAGTTTCTGAAAATAAGTCAAATGTTTTTAGGTTGCTGTACTATTATTAATGCAAGATCTTTCTCCTCATTATTTAGATATTTTATTCTACTGTAAACATCACTCTCTTTCCTTCTTATAAAATAATACTATTTTTCTTTTCATTTCTTAATAGAAAAGAGGATTGATATCCTCTTTTCAATACCATGATAATCCTTTGTTATTAGGTACTTTTTGTACGTTCATTTTTTTTTAAATCGCCTTACCAAAGTCTTTAATCTAAAATTATATTCTTTTTTTAATCCCAATTATTTGATAATTATCGTAGCTTGATGCAATGTTATATTTATCTTTACTTATTCGTTATATTTATTCATGTATCTCCCTTCGAGACCTTGCCAAATCAGTTAGTTATATTTCCACGCTAACTACTGCTTGTTATTTCTCCGACCATTACTATGTTGTTAAATTCTAGTGTAAAATAAATTCTGTCCTATTGATCTAGATGGAAGTTAGAAGCTATTACATTCATTATATGAACATTGAACGCAGTTCTTGCGAACTTAGAATCAAGAAAGCTACACTTTGTATTTGGAAAATCCTAGAATATTGTATAAATCAATGAAATATCATATTTTATCTATTACTATTCTTTTATCGTTTAATTTAATATTCATATTTTAGTTATTAAAAAAAATGAAAATCCATTTTCGCATTGTCAAATAATTTTAGCCAAAAAATATTTACTTAATTTCCCAGGAATCCTTGTTGTATTATTAGTATTTTAAGTTTGAAAATTTAAAACAAAATAAATCGTTAATCAGTATCAATTTCTCAAAAATTAGTAAAATATTTATTAGTTTTTTTGTGAAAGTTGATTTTTCTTTTAAAACTTTTCCTTTTTAAAAAATGTTATTTTTAATATGAACTTTAAATTAAAAAAAAAATCAATTACTATTGCACAGAGGAAACGGTAAAAATCTCTGAATACAAGATAAATTTACAGAGCGCTAATTAAAACAACTTTAAAAATGGAATATGATTAAAGACTACCCTACTTCAAATTATATCTTTTATAATGAATTTGGGATTGGTGTGAGATTTTAAGATAAACAATTAGTAACACTTACTTTGGAACCGATTTAAAAAATTCAAAAGTTTAAAGATCATCATCTTCATAACACGGTCTTACACCTGACTGATCCTAGACAAAATTCATCTGTTTCGTCATTCCAGTGCTTTCTCGGACGACCTCTCTTCCTCCTTCCTAATGAGGCGTAATTAAAAGTCTGTTTGGTAATTCTTGAATCCTCCATTCTTCCTACGTGTTTCTTCAATCCCTTTCTATAATCTGTTATCACATCAATTATGGAAGTAATACTGAAGTCTCTTCTAACACCTTAATCGAGTGTTCTTATCGCACCTTTAAGCCCCTCAAGAAATTGATTTCGGTGTCCTCTAAAGACCTTATTTCATTTCTCCTTAAAATCTAAGCCTCACTCCTATATAAAAGGCTAGTACAATATGGTCTTGTACAACTTTAACATAGTTTCTTGTATACCGTTTATCCTTAAATCTTACTTTATTATCCCACAGACACGTATAAACCTATTAGTTTTATTGAAACTATTTTCATCCGTAACAAAGAAGAGAATACATCCAAAAAGGTAAAAAAAATTACCTGTTCAAAGGCAGTATTATTCAGTATCATTTTATTTAATTAAATATAAATTTAAAGAGATGTTAAATAATAGCCTAATAATTTTTTTAGTCGATTTTTTTATTGATACTTAAGATATAGGTTGGCGTAGAAGAAAATGAAGCTCATAATGTAAAACAAAGTTTGTAAAAACGTGACTAAAGAGAAACCACCACTTAATTCATAGAAATGATATTGAATAACTACTATAATTGAAAACTGAAGTTATTTTGAATACGAATAAAATGTGTAACTTTTTTTTTATTATCTCAATTTTTTTGAATTTTTTTTATGTTTTGCACGCATGATTATAAGTTAATTACTAACTTTTAAATTTAATATCACGTTATAACGATCTAGTACTAATTAATGATCATAAGGAATAAATAAATATTATTATTATTTATCGTGTTCTTGGCATAAAGTTTTTAATCTAAAAAAAATTTCCATTGGTATTAATAGGTAGAAATGTGTGGGGAAGATAATTCAACAAATTAAAACAGAATCTTTTAAATTTGTGCATGTGGTAGTAATTAAATCTTGAACTTATATAAAAATAGTATAAATTGAGATCAAATTAAAAATCTTATCTTTTTTAGGTTGTTTTATTAAAGAAAAAGAAATTTTGCATTATTAAAAAAAAATAATTTAATATATAAGTAAATAGATATTTAAAAATGTTACAAACTAATGAAGAAAATATATTAATAAGGATTAACACAATGAAAAGATATGAATAAAGTAATAATAATAAGAACAATACTAATGCAATGTAGTGAAAATTTGATTGATTTGACATTTACGAGTTCCGTAACAACTAAGAAGAGTGGGAAGTGGCAGATATTTGACCTCCTTATAACGTCAGTCAACTTCTCTCTACAGCCTGTCAACGCCCTGTGTGAAATTGTGGTTAAAAGGTCGGAGAAGTGGTATTGGTTGTGTTAGGGTTGTTAAATCCTAATCTCTAGGCACTTTCTATAGGTGTTGTCAAGAGTTTTTCTCGCTTTATTCGTTTTTTCAGATATCTGTATGATATACGTACTACTTTCTATAGTTATAAATATTTTTTTCTACAACAAAAGGAGCACAGTAACAACGAACCATCGTTCCATAAGAATATGTATTACTTTTGTACTTCCTTGTACGAAGTAAAGGAAGTATTGTGATCACGAAAAATTTCGGTTTTCAGATATCAACGGAAATATCAATTTTGACCTTCCCTGAATATATTTTTACTAGTTTCGGCTTGACGTCTGTATATACGTATGTATCTCACATAACTTAAAAACGATTAGCTGTAGTATGTTGAAATTTTTTATTTAGGACTGTTGTAACATCTAGTTGTGCACCTCCCTTTTCGATTGGAATCGACTGAACCAAAAAAGCCCAAAATTCAAAAATTATTGGGTATTGGGTTTGTAAAATTTGGTTGTAAAATAATTTTAATAAATAATAACAAAAACGAAAAAAAATTATGAAAATATATCAGAAGTTATTAGCGAAATAAAGTTTTATGTACTTTAAAAATGTAATTTAATAGGCATTACATATGTGTATATGTAATAAATTTGGTGAAACATGTAATTATTAAATATTAATTGAAAATTATAATTTAGAATCGTATTATTTTTGGTTTTTCTATTTCAATTTCTGTTTAATTTTATTTAATTATTCTAGAATTTCAGTTAAATTTTATCTACATTAAAGTTAACTATAGAGTGATTGAAAGATACACCCTCACAAGAAAAAATATACACTAAGCGTACATCCCGAACTTTGATAAATTGCAAAAAATTCTTATCTTTTAGTTCATTACCCCTCTGATATTGTCGGACAATATTCTTCCTAAGTCGGAATTGATCATCATTTCGTTTATTTGTTTTTTGTTGCCGATCATTTAATCGTTCTTTGGAAAAGGATAATTAATAAATAACTGCTGATATTTTTCATAATTTTTTTTTTATTGTTATTATTGACTTATTATTTATCGTACATTTTTTTTACAATCAACGATTAACATTTATTAATAAATCAATATATTTAAATTAAACAAAAAAAAGTTAAAATAAAAAAGGAAATGAAGTCTGATTCGAACCGAAGTGCCTTCCCTTGTAATTTCCAAATATTTCATTAATTAAAATTTGTCTATAACTCTGGAATCAATGAAAATAAGTACCGTTTATGATATATAGTTGAAAAACTCTCAATGAGGGCTTAAGAAAATGTCCAAAATCAATTTTTTTTTTTTTATTTTGGGCTTTTTTGGACACTTTTGGTTCAGCCGATTGCAATCAAAAGGGAAGATACACAACTAGATGCTAACATTCCTAAATTCAAAATTTCAACATCCTACGGCTAATCGTTGTGAGTTATTCGAGATACATACGTACGTACAGACGTCACGCCGAAACTACTCAAAATGGATTCAGAGATGATCAGAATGAATATTTTCGCGATCACAATACTTCCTTTTCTTCGTAAAAGGAAGTAAAAACAGTAAAAAGCTCACTAAGAATGAACTAAGATTGCCTGGAAAGCAGGAAGAATTATTTTTTACTTTAACATTACGCACTTATATTCATGTAAAATAAATGAAACTCAAAAGATTTTCTTTTAAATGTTTAAATTTATTATTTATTAAAATAAAACAATTTTTTTCAAATCATATATGTGCATCTTGTAATCTTTCGTTAAAAATACAGCTTTCATAAATGTTATTTAAAAGAACACAACTTCGTTTATACAATTTTTTTTTCGGAAATCATTAAAACGATTTAATAAAACGTACGTTTAACATTCATAAGTTACTATTATATATATCAAATTAATAATCTCCTTTGTTAATAGATTAAAAATTTCTAGGAAGGAAGCCCCTATTTTTTATTTTTGAATTTCTCTTTAAAAAAATTCAATTATTTTTTTTACCTCATTTTCGTCGACTGAAACATTGACTAAACTGCATTCAAGGCGTTTAAGTCATCGTCCAAAAATAAGTTATTTTCACTAAAACAATTAAGAGGAAATGTTTGAACTAATTTTTTCCGATTAGTTTACCTAGGAACATGTTAGATCATTTATTTATTTCCGTTTGTTTTTTTCCTGTTTTTCTATCTGCCCCATTACCTCTACATTTTTTTCTGATATCTCTTTCTTTCGTCTTTCAGAAAGTTGATCTGTGTTGTTCTTGCGTTTTGGCCCTTCTTGGAACCTTTTATTTTTAAAATTTTCTTTCTCTTATAATTTATTCTGTTATCTTCAGTTCTTTTAGGTATTCTTGAACTTTTATTAATCATTTTCCTTCGGTTTTTTTTTTTTTTTTACTTTGGAAGAAATCAAAAAAATTGTTTAGTCAATCTACTATTATTCATTCTAAATAAATGGGAATAAAATGCATTTCATTTTTTCCTTATCGTGTCTTACAGTTTTTCAATTTTAGTATAAAGTTTGTTATTTGAAATTAATTTTACCTGATTATTCTGAAATTCAAGAAATGTTTTTTTCTAATTCTCCTTTCTTTTTTTCTAGTTTTTCTAGCAGACCTTCATTGCCCAGTTTTAGGGTGTCTGCCGCATAGAGTGCTTCCGGCTTTATCACAGTTTTATAGTTAACTAATTTATAAATTGTATTTTTTAAATTAATTTTTTTTTCAAATTTTATTCTCTTTAATTTTTTTGTCTTAAAAATTTTTTCTATAATTTATCCGAGGAAGAAATCATAAATTTAAATTTTCATTGAAATATTGCTGGAGTTCGTGATAAAAATTTTTTAAAGCGTTAAAAAATAATAGTAGTGTCATTCAAAAAACAAATACGTATATTCTGATGGTATGTAAAGAAAAATCTTCAATTTCATACATCATTACCATTTACCATCTTTTTTATTTATTTTTTACTTAACACAGTTTTTGTGATAAATTAAATTAACCAATTTCAAAAATCTTATTATTTAAAGAAATGATATCTAAAATCTTTTTAAACTCCAAGTTAACTGTGAAGTAGGAAGAAAGGTTAACTGTCAATGAATGGTTTTTTTAAGTTTATACCTTCATAGACTGTAAACGATTAAACTAATTTCAATAGATTTTGTGTCAAACTTACGTAAAATATTTACAGTTATATAAGGTACAACCCACCGGGTTGGTCTAGTGGTGAACGCGTCTTCCCAAATCACCTGATTTGGAAGTCGAGAGTTCCAGCGTTCAAGTCCTAGTAAAGCCAGCTATTTTTGCACAGACTTGAATACTAGATCGTGGATACCGGTGTTCTTTGGTGGTTGGGTTTCAATTAACCACACATCTCAGGTATAGTCAAACTGAGACTGTACAAGACTACACTTCATTCACACTCATACATATCATCCTGTGAAGTATTATCTAAACGGTAGTTACCGGAGGCTAAACAGGAAAAAGAAAGAGTTATATAAGGTACACCTATTATCATTTGAGATTTATGGTTATTGAATTATCGAAGTGTGTTATCGTCTATTGCGTGTGAGCGACTGATGTGTCAAACCAATCACTTCGTAATTGTTTACTCTCTTGGTATGATAATATAACTTTTATAAAAATTTCTACCAATTAATTTAGGATTTACTCGTGCACCGATTTTTTTAACGAAAACATCTTATTTGTTTATTTAACGCTTTTCTTGAAATATATCGATTACTTTAAGCTACTATTTTTATTGTTTCTTTTTCATTACTGTTTCTACCTCCTAGGTAAATTAGAATAGAATTTTTGTCATATGCCTGTTACAAACTATAATAATAATTTTAATTATATCCAGATTACTTTTCAGAAGTAAAAATAAATACATGTGCAGCTATAACTGTTTCATAAACAAGATTCTGATTGTCTATGCATCATTACACTATTGCCTGTTGCATACGTTTTGCGATTCATATGAATCTTCAGAGCTTCATATGATACAGTATGGTCTTTACATTAACAGTAATATCCAAACTAACGAAATTTTCATTTTTTGACTTAATTTTGTCTTTAATGTGCTGAATCAGCAATCATCTTCTGAACATTTTCTATAAGTAGGTTTTCCAAGTACGAAGGTGGTCAAAAATGTAATGATGTATTTGATAACTTTAAAAAACCTTATTCTGAATCTAATAGTCTTCCTTAAGTGTAAGACACTGCTTTCAGCGGTTCAAACGCGAAATCCAGGCCACCTTTCGAAAGCACTCTGTATTTCATCTTTACGGCTTTTATGATCTCTAGATTTCTCAAATTTTCACCCTTTCAGCTCCTTCTTCACCTCTGAAAACAGCCAAAAGTCGCAGGGAACTAGATCTAGTTATGATGAGTGAGGAACTGTTTTAATTTTTTTCTATTTAAAAATTCTCAGATTATCAAAGAGACTTCAGGAGTGCGCATTAACGTGATACAACAGAATCCAAGTTTCTTCAATTTTCTACCCTGAACGTTTTTTTTTTTCTGAAGTGAGTCAGGATTGTCTTCAACACATCGATATACCAAAGAACATTTAAAATGTCAGTAAATAAATTCTTCATGATTAAAAAAGATGATCATCATGACTTTACCTGCGCTTTGTGCAGCTTTCGCTTTTTTCAGAGGTGGTTAAAGAAGTTAACTTCTTTTGGGAGCTTTTTGGTTTCATCTCAGGATCATAATGGAACATCCAAGACTCGTCAACAATTATTACATTATACTAAAAGCGTGTTTCTTCTTTCTTGTAGCGAGCCAACCATTCTTGGTAGACGAATATGCGGTACTTCTTGGTCAAGCGTTAAGAGCCGCATAATCCAACGACACGCGACGTATTTCATATGCATCCGCTCGCTCAGATTATTGTGCGGACTGATTTTTGAGATATGAGATAGAACACACCGATATCCACACACCCATACGACGATCTTCTCGAATGATAGCGCTGGATTCATCGTAACCTCGTTAATCGACGTGCTTGGTCGTCCCACTCTCATCATGTCTTCCACGCTCTGTCGTCCGACCAAAAATACGTCACGCCAATAAAACATGTTTCACGTGATACACACTCTTCAATGAATGCTTCTTTCAACATTTCGTTCGTTCGGAATGTTTTTTTTTTTTTAAATTGACACAAAACTGAATCGCATAACGTTGATCGATATTTTTTTCATGCACACACTTACACGAACGATCACTGACATTCAGTGACCGTAAAAATCAACAAAAAAATGACACGGGAAATAGACAACACATTTCCATATATGTATGAATTATTGTATGTAATATAAACTGTTTACCAATATATTATTGTTTCCCTCTAGCGCTTTCGGCTATTCTGCCATCTTCAGGAGGAATTATAATTTTTTATTAACGTATTAGTAATAATAATAATATATTGGTAATCAGTTTATATTATAGACAATAATTTATTTTATTTTATCAACGGTGCCACGTCAGAAAAACTTAACTTGTATGAATGCAGTACTGCCACTTTGCACGATTTAAATTTCTCTGCGAAAATCAGTCTCATTACTTTTTGCACTTGTTGAGTTCATTGGTTCTTAGAGATGTAACTTTTTTGGATACTTTCATTTGTTTTTTTTCTAGATTTTTGTATGTTATAAAATAGAAGAAAGGAACACGTTAAAAATTAATGAAATGTTGAAACGTAGATAGAAATATTTATCATTAAAAGAAAGTAATCCTAGAAAAAAAGTTATTGAGACCGAAAGAAAAGTTAATCAAATCACAGCTGTAAAACTTGTATGTACCATTATTTATTTATACCTACAGAGAAAAATAAGATAAAGAACTAGAAATCTTAAAAAACTAAATTGTAAAAATAATTTACTTAATTATTTATTTTTAATCAAAAAGCTCCAGTAAGTTTCCATGTTTATATTTCATTTTAATACGATTTGAATTGAATTGCATTATCATTAAATTAATTCACTAAACATTTTTTTTTTTAAACAGAGATATCAAAAAATTAAAAGAAATTATTCAAAATATATAACTGCAGAAATAAAAGAATAAAAATATATAAATGCCATTTATTAAATAGCATTTGAATATAAAAATCTTTAATATCATTCAAATAATGTACGACTATCATAAATTTCGTAATCCATATTTGTCTGTCATTCGTAGTTCATTAAAAATTTGGCGGCGACTTCAAAAAAGTGAATTTCAAAGATTGTATTGAGGGCGTAATGAAAAATTATATTTTTCCTTTTCAGTGTATTTTTTATTTTTAATCGGTTTCAAAACAAATAAATTTGTAGGCTAGTATGATACATGAAAATTATGTTAGTTGTCTACTTTTTATTTTAAATTGAAAAAACAAATTATATTTTCACAATAATAATTGTTTTTATAGTTTAGCGATAACAGTTCAAGATATGATTACATTATTAAATATTTAAAACACCATTAAGATATTAATTCGATATTTTTATTGTAAAAAGAAAATACTGTTTTAAAATGAGCTACAATTGTCATAAGTTTAGTGTTATTTTTCTTATACAATTATAAAAATGTATAGATTGTTATTTTTAAATGTTTTTATTAAATAATAATTTTTATCTTACTGCTTTTAAAACTTTTGTAATAAAAGTAAACCTTAATTTTATACGTAACATTTCTTTATTGTTCTTTAGTTTTGTTGCAAAATATATTTAGGAATTCAAATAAAGTAAAATAAAACAAAGCCTTTAAACAACTTATTACATTATATGTTGTTCTTCATATTTTTATTTACAGGCTGTATTAAAAATCTTTTTTTAGTAGATTTTTATTATATTTTTTCTTTATATAAAACCATATATTTAGGCTTATATCTTTGAGAAAATATTATGTTTTATTATGCTTTTTATTTCTTCTTGAAAAGTATAATTTTATTATTTATTTATGATATCGTTTTAAATGTCAACAGATGTAGAATTTAGCTATTGTATATTTATTAAACTAATAAAAATACCGCACTGGATCGGTCTAGTGGTAAACTGATGGTCGTAAATCAGCTGATTTCGAAGTCCTAATAAAGGTATTTGCTTTTATTCGCATTTAGATACTAGATCGTGGATACCGGTGTTCTTTGGTGGTTGGATTTCAATTAACCACACACCTCAGGAATGGTCGGCTTGAATCTGTTCAAGATTACGCGTCTACCAGAAGATTCACGCAGATCTTGATGAGTCGCTAATGACTTGTTGAATGCAACTATAAATAAAAATATTTAAAAAATAATCTTTTTCTGTAAAAAATCTTTCTTAATCGCTTAAAAATAATTGTTTATGAATTATAAACATAAGAAGAAGGGAGAGAGGGTAAATTAAAAACCTAAAGGTTGATCTAGATCAATCGTATTGAAGTAGATCTTTAGAAGTAATTTTATCAAGTAATTTTAGGTGTAAAAATAAAAAAACTAAATGGATTCTTATCTATAAAAAAGGATGGTGCGTGGATTTTTTTTTTGTCTGTTTGTCGTATGTGCTCACATTTTTATTTTAGCGGCTATTGCGCAGAGCGGACCAATGGTGGTACACCGGGCGGCTACGCGCAGCGTACGAACAGTTCATTCGTTCGAACGATTTTACTTCTGAAACGATTCATTCGTTGGAACGATTTCATTTCTGAAACAATTTATTCGTTCGAACGATTTATACTTCTGAACGATTCATTTCTTAGAACGAATTAAACTTCTTCATACGAAGGATTTATCTAAAATTATAATTTTGTTTTTGGGGATAAAAACTGAAAATATTAGGGTTTGAGTAGTGTTAAAAAATCACAACTCAAGGAACAGCTAAAAATTTACAGGATTTTGAAGCTTTTCGTTGTAAAAGTTTTTTTATTGTTAGTACGCCAAATTCATGCACGTTATTTAGTTACAATTGACAAATGAAATATAAAGTTAATTGACTAATAATTAATTACAAATATTTTTTTTACAAGATAAAAAGACTGTCTCCCGTTTGACAGAGAACAGAATATCCGAGTCGATCATTTTTCATAAGGTTTTTAGATGCAGTAATTATACGGTTTACATGTTTTAACTAGAGTAAGCGATGAGGTATAAATAATTTAGATTGACAGGCAAGACGGGGGTGATGAATTGTAAGTAATTTAGATTGATATGTGAGGCGGGCGGTGGACACTTCCAGTCAGGTAGGCTGGAAGTCCCTCCAGCTTAGCGGTATTCCTTTACTAATATAATTCACTACAATGATCTTGATTAAATATCAACTTTATCATAAACTGTATAACTTATTGAAAGATTGATTATTTATTCTTTTTTTTTTTCATAATTATTTTGATTTTTTAGTTCTAGATAACTTGTTTTATATGAAATTTAATATTTAAAAAAATATATGATATTAAAATAAATATAAATATTATTTTATTTTTTAAATAAAGTTTTATACATTAATCATGTCACTCTAGTAGATTCAATTAATTATTTAATCCAATAAAGTAATTAATTAAGGTAAAGTAATCATAAAATATGTTAAACAAATAGTAATAAATATAGACTGGTATTGTCACTTGAAACAATGTAATATTATATCATTCTGTAATATCTGTCAACTATAGACTTTTATACTAGATAGCGGGTTAAATTAATTAATTAAAGTAACTATTCCATTAATTTATAATAATAATAATAGTACTAGAAATAATAATTAATTATGACAGGTTTTATATGTTAGGTCTAATATTGATTGAAGTCTTTCTTTTTTTGTATCCTTAATGGAACGGAGCAGGTATTACAGTATATTCGATTAACCATTAATTTGTATTAAATTTTATACTCGTATTTGTCAACATTATTAACACTTCTATTAACAATAAATTTGTATCTGTAAAATATCTGTTAATTTAATCTCGGTAAGAAATTTTGTATATAAATGTATCAAATTAACTTATATATCCTTTGAGAAATTGAGGATAACTTTGTAAAATGCTGAATAATAGTATTAAACAACGGATAGGATTTAAAGGTAAGGAGGAGTGAAGGGAGAATAAAAAAAGTAAAAATTTACAGATATTTGGGGACTATGGCGACAACAAACTGAAAGAAAGCAATGAGGAAAGATATCGATGGCAAAGGAAGCCTTCAATAAGATGAGGAAATTATTATCCAGTAAAGGTTTGAACAGAGTAAGGGAAGAAGATTTTTGTCAAATGTATGTATTAAGCATCTACGATGAGGTAGAGAGAGAGAAACTAGACTGAAGTTTTTGAGATCTGGATATGGAGAAGAATGGAGAAAGTAAGATAGATAGATAAAATGAGGAATGAAGAAGTAAGGAAACGGGATAAAAGAAGAAAGTGCACCTTTGCGGGAAGAATAAGAAAAAATTAATCTAGGACATGTGGTTAGAGAAAGTCTTGACAACTGAACCAGAAATGTTCAGTAGAAGGGAAAGAGATGTGAAAGAATAGAGTTAATAGATGAGGTAAATATTGGTAACCATAAGGAGATGGAGAATTGGGACAGAGATGGATGGAGAGGCGTAAGGGACCTGCCGCCAGACAGAAGTTCTCAATAGAAGACGGTGGCCTCCACGTTCTCCAGATTTTTTCGTTGTAATTTTTTCTTTTGGGCCTATTTGAGGGATAGAATTTATGAAACAAATCTTTACATTATCGATGAACTGAAGGCGTACATTCATCAAGAAATCGACGGCATTGACAACATTTTTTTTTGCGTCGGGTGATTCTCATTATGAGCACAAAAGTGTATCACTGTGCAAGCCGTTCATTTCGAATATATTTTGTAAAAATATGGTAAATATGTAAATGGAGAACTTATTTTAACTTATTTTTTAATTTCATTCATAAAATATTACACGTCTCAACTTTGTTTAGTCTGTAGGAGTATATCTTGACATTTGATATAAATGAAATTTTTTTTATTAAATCTTTTTTTTTTATTAATTTAATTTTTATTAATACCTCGAAAACACTTCATTTAATTTTGTTAACGGAAATATTTTTAAAAAAACTGAATTTATTTTTTAGATTTCATTTATGAAAATCATTTAACTACCTCTGACATAAAATAATTTAATTAGCAACTAAAATTAATATCACACGAAAAATTACGCTGTAATGTATAACACGCTGATATTAACTCTTACCGGTCACTCACTGGTAGAGTTATCTAGATAAATTTACACCTGAAACACTTTCTAAAAATTCAGTGGATACAAAAATAAAACAATTATTCAGACCGGCTAAGTAATTTCTTAGTTTTAGGCGATCATCGGTTGATGGACTGTAAAAGGGACATTCCGATTTATATATTAAAACTGACATGTATATAGAAACCAAATCCGTTTTGAACTCCATTTAACATGTTAATAGTAACATAAAATTAAAATTTTTTATTATTTTTAAAAAAATATATTTTTACTTTTTTTGTTTCAGGTAATATACATCAGACCACCTGTTTTCATAGTTCATATAATAATAGATTATATATATGTATAAAGGTAAGTTAAATAATTAAACTGTACCTTCTAAGTAACATGTTGTTTTATTAGATGCGCGGAAATCAAGCTATTGTGGGAATATAAAATCACTGTTGCCAATATATTTCTTAGTATTTTACTTAAGTTATTACACAAAATAATGTTGACGTATATGAATTTTAGTTTATTTTTATAGTTTTTTTTTTGTTTGTTTTAGTAGCAAAGTTGAAAGATAGTTAAAAAGAATAATAATAAAGCAGGGAGTTAAAAAAATAGTAATAAAAATAATCTAACGCCCCGGAATTTAATCACAGGATCAGCAGGAAGTTTTTCATCCTTGTTAATCCTATCAGAAAGTTTAATAACAGCTAATTCTCCCTCTAGAAACCTCGCGTTTAATACCTTCACCTATTCTGGTTATATATATATATATATATATATATATTCTGGTTGCACGTAATATATATATATATATATATATATATTAAACAACCAACTCTACTTGTTTTTAAAAATATTTCAACAAAAACAAATTTTATTAATGAGCATTTACATGTTATTTTGCTACCACTATCTCTTCTTATATTCTCCTCCGGTCATCGTCCTCTCTCATTCTCGTGCTATTTTCTCTCTCTTTTTAATTCTCGCTCCTCTAATTCTCTACGTTATTTATTTTTTCTTCATCATTTTCATAAATTTCACATTATATTCTGAATTATAATTCAGGTATTAATTATAGAATAATGTGATAGAATACTAATACAAAAATTAAATGTATATAATAAATCTTAAATATTATAATAAAGAAAACTATATATATATATATATATTATTATATCACGCTAGAATTTATTTGAATTATTTTTATTATTTTTACCTGACCTACTTTTTACCTATTACAATACTTTATTGTAATATCCCATTATCTAATTGAAATTTTATGATTGACGTATATAAACGTTCTACTGTATTATATCTATTAGTGTTTTTGTTTCACATTATTATTGTTATTATTATTATTCCTTGTATAATTATAATTTTTAACCATTTGTTTTAAATTATTTCATAGCATATTTATCGATAATCACTTTTGTATTCAATCATTTTAGAAATTTGTTATTATTTAGTTGAAAATATTTTAAAAAATCCGTAACATGATAATAAATCTTATTTATATGTATTTTCGTCAGGTTTTCTATTCTGTTTTTTCAAAATATATTTATTTGTTTTCTAATTAGTTATTTTATTATATAGTTTTAGATATTTTATTTGGTATTTTATAATATTCACTTATAAAATTTGATAGATTGATAGAGTAATAAACGAAAACAATTTTAAAGTGAATTAGAGTAAAAAGAAATTTATTGAAAAATCGTTTATAAAGGACAGTTATTTGGTCATATATTAAGAAATTGAGATTTAATGATTTTTTCTTTAGAAGAAATTGTAATGGATAGAAAGCACAGTAAAGGAAAGAAAAAATAAGAATGCGTCAACTAATATGGTTATCCACCCTTAGGCAAGACCTTTGCACAATGTCCCGATTTCATATCCAATTAAAATATATAAAACAGATAGTTAAGGATTTAGGGTGTAGAAAGTAAGTTGGAGTTAAATTATTGACGCGGAATAAAGAAGAGGGCTTCAAATCAGTCATAAGAATATGAAAATTGTTATTGTTGGTTGTCAACCAACAATGAATTATGAAATAAAAATTAATTTTTTTATGAAAGTAGATCATAAATGGTTTAGGTACAAGAATTTATTGAAAAAATGTAATGCCAAAAAAGAAAGGAAAAGGTTGAGTACGCAAGTATTACCTCCCTCCTTGAGTAGTGTGTGTTTGCGTGTAAAGATTTTTATTTTGTTTTTATAGTTATATAAAGATGACGAAATCACAAACACTTATCGCTTTGTAATACAAAAAAATCTAATTTTTTTAAGCGTCAGCATTTTTTCAGATCGCGAAAATCTATAAAATTGTTTATAGTATATAAAACAATTTGTATTCAATCGTGATCGTATATGTACCTCAAAAATATATATATTAGACAGTAATTTAAATAATTCAGATTTATATTATGCTGAAACAAGTAAATATTATCTATGTATCTAAAAAAAATGTGAAATAACATTTTTTATTAGATTCACCATATCTGAATTCCGATAAATTTACTCATTCCCGAAATAGCATAATTATCTGTTATATAAAATGATTATAGTCAGTGAATGAAAACATTACTAAATAAAAAATAGTTGATATTTTCTCTGTGTAACCTGTAATTTTTTCCTAATTATTAATCTTGATAAATTTATTCTTAAAACTTCTTACAAAGTTTAATAAATATAAATAAAAACCAGGGGTGGATCTAGCGAATGAATTTGGGGGGCTATAGATGGCAAGGGGTCACATTTTCCTACACCCTTCTAATTGGGTCGGTTGTATAATATTTCATACACTTTTATAGGATATATATTATATTCTGAACTATTTTTATCGTTTAACCAATCATTAGTATTGCTGTAAAAGAGCCAAAAAGGACGGTTTCGGCAAAACCAAAAAAGAGCTTAAGTTTCTTCAAGTTTATTTTGATTTATAAAAATTAAGCTGTAAGTTATTCAAAATGATCCTCAGGGGAACTCCAGAAGCTAAATTAACTTTAAGCTCGGACTGTATAGTCCTAACAACTTTAATCAAAACTGCCATGTAAAAAATCAAAATTATATGATAATATAATACGGGATAAAAAATAATAACATAAAAGATTTAAATTAAGTTGATTTTTATTTGTTCATCGATTTCAATATTTATAATTAATACATTACAATCCTAAATTTTACACATTTTATTTCATTCAATAATCTATTTATAAAATAATTTCATCTCGATAATTACGCATCTTAACATACCCGATCGATAACGCGATTTATTTGCATGTCGTTATGAATATGCGTTAGGGCAATTGACGTCAGCCTCCCGATTATCTATTAAGAAGAAAGATATATTCACGTTAATTACAGAGTTGCAGCTTGCAACTGTTTTTTTTTTGACAACACATTAATAGTAAAATGTTTAAATTCTTTGCAAATAGGTTTTCAAAAAGCATGTCCAATTCTAAATTTTGAAGGACCAATTCTAAAGGCAGCCTTGCACTTAGGAGGGCTATGGCCCCCATGGCCCCCTCCCTATATCCGCTCCTGCTAAAAAGAAGGGGGCTGAATGATTCGTATTAAAACAACAATTTTAAAACACAATATTTTTTTAAACTTTAATTTTCATGATTGAAAATCTAACTGTATCTGTTAATCGTGTAGACAACATGGATTTTTTTTAAAAAAAGGATCAGATTTCAGAATTTTTAAATTTTTTGTAATTTCTGATATACTGGGATCCTTTGTCCCAGTTTTGGGACAAAGTATTTCCTTTCTGGGATCCTTTGTCCCAGTTTTTCAAGTTGTTATTAAAAATGTTACAGCTATCCAAGAAGGACGATGAAACCCACCGGGTTGGTCTAGTGGTGAACGCGTCTTCCCAAATCAGCTGATTTAGAAGTCGAGAGTTCCAGCGTTCAAGTCCTGGTAAAGCCAGTTATTTTTACACGGATTTGAATACTAGATCGTGGATACCGGTGTTCTTTGGTGGTTGGGTTTCAATTAACCACACATCTCAGGAATGGTCGAACTGAGAATGTACAAGACACTTCATTTACACTCATACATATCATCCTCATTCATCCTCTGAAATATTATCTGAAAGGTAATTACCGGAGGCTAAGCAGGAAAAAGAAAGAAAGAAGGGCGTTGAAATGGGATCCAAAGTTTTTTACTAAAAATTTTGAAATATTTTTTTAACACTTATACCCTAAATACATTAAAATTTTTATTAAAAACAAGTCAACTGCGATCCAAAATATTTTACTGTGAATTTTGATTTTTTCTGCAATATACTTTTAATTCTGCGTAAATTTTGAGATAAAACTATAATTTTTTAAGGGGTTCAAATTTAATCCAAATTTTTAGTGAAGAATTTGATCTTTTCTGTATTTGTTGGACAAATTTGCTTCCTGTATCCGATCAGCCAAATCAATAAAAACACTATTCACTGTTATTAATAGTACTAATGATGATTGTAATCATTAATAACTTATCTTTAATAATAATATTTATAATTTTCATTTTCATTTATTTTATTTAAAAAAGTTATTAACTTTATCGTATTAACTATTTTTCCAATGTTTTTTTAATTTCATAATATTTTTAAATGGAACGAATTGTATATTAAATGGTCACGTTAACAAAACTTAACTGTCAATACTGAGCCAGTACTAAACACCAATGAATTAAATTAATTCATACGCAGTATCCTCAGAAACTAAATTTTGGCATAAATTGTTGCATCTTAAGTAAAATAAAAGAAAACTACCATCCATCCAGAAAAATATTGGATCACATATTACGGTATCGGCAAAGAGCGGTCTACTAGGTCAGTTATATCTCTACTGGATTAATTCTTTGGAAATTCTTAAAACATAATTTTACAAAACCAAATAGTAAATATTAATGACCTGAGAAAATTTATAGCAGAGGAAGCAACACAATACATCTAATATTCATCCATTCATAGTGTTCTGCCTGCCATTAGGGCAGATCCTGTCATGGCTGCTGCTCTCTACCTTGTTCTATCCTTTGCTAACCTCTTTATTACAGCATATTTTCCTTTTTCCATATAGTCCCATCCATCATTTGAAATCTCTTCCTTCCACTTCCTTTCTCTCCATTTATCAAACCTTCTATCGCATCCACTAATAAACAACACCTTCTCAAACAATTTCCTAGCCTAGTGGTTCCCAAACGTTTCCGAGTCGCGGGCCCTATCCTAAGTAAAAGTGTGACTAGTCGTAAATAAGAGATAAAAATAAATAAAACTCGTGTATCTTCATTATTTTTTTATTTTATTAACATTAAATTAATAATTATAAATGTCTTGGTTCAATTAATTATGAAGCTTTTACATTATTTCGTGGCACCCCTTTGAAGAATCCGCGGCTCCTCGGGGCGCCGCGGCGCACAGTTTTTGGAATCACTGTCTTAGCCGCTTCTTTTTTCTACATTCAATCTCATTTAGCATTTTCCTGTTCTCTCCGATTCTCCTTAATACTTCTTCATTTGTTACATGGTTTTACTACCTGACAGATCATTCTGCGCCACACCCATACCTCATGTCTCAGTTTGTTTTCTGTCTGCCTTTCTCATCGTCTACGTTTCAGCTCCGTAGAGGATCACACTCCAAATAAAACATTTCATTAATCTCTTCCTTAACGCTAAGTTTAATTTTCCACATAGCAGTCTTCCCTTTTTTTAAATGCCTATTTCTTGATATTCTTGTTTTAATTTCTACTATGCAAGTCGGTCATCAGGTCCTAGTATGAATACAAATAAATTCTTAACGAATTTCACTTGAGATTAGCACACAGCCCAGATTTATCAACCACTTCGAAGAGCGAGTTTAAAAAATTTGTGTTTTACATAATTTACCATTTATCTTTGAAGTTTTGTAATAATTGATTTTTTTTTTACCGTTTTGTGTATTTCATTTCGATTTACGTAATCCGGTATTTTATTCAAAATAAGAGCATGTATTGTTCATAAGTTATTGAATAAAATGTTGAATTGTTTTCACAAAATTAGCTTTTATAATTAAGCTATTAAATACAGTGTTTATTTATTTATTACACAATAATAGTAATAATAATAATTTTTGGTGTAGGAAGTTATTTCTTAAGCGGTTTTTGCTTTGTTCAATTTTTCTAAAACAGGAATAGTTATCTAAAAATCTACTATAACAACTTTTTCTCGTCAAATTTGAACTATTAAGTCACATATCACAATATATTTTTTTTAAATTATGATTGGATTGAAGATAGCGTAGATAAATTTCATTTTTATATCTATTCACATTATATATATATATATATATATATATATATATATATATATATGTTTCTACCGTATAATCACATAGTCATTTTTGTAATACGAAGCTATTTCTAGAATATTCTTCCACCTTTAGAAAACGTAAGTCTATTTGTATATTTAGGTTATATATTCCTTGTTTTCCTAACATCTGAAACGTTTGTTGGATCTGACTTATTCATTTATTTATATAAACTTTGAGGAAAGTTTAAGTTGTAATTTTAACTCTACAACTTGGTAAGCAAAGATAACATCGAGGTATTTTAACTAAGAGCATCAAATAAAAAATAACCTTCTACAATAAAAACGGAATCGAAAGGAATCTAAAATCTTAATTTGAATACGGTTAAATCCTAACGTAAAGCGTATCATTGAAATTTCACTTGTATACGTTTTACGTAATACAGCAATAAATACAGATCGACCATAAGCAGAAAGGACATCACCTCTTTGTTGCTATATATGGTGGAGATGGTAAAAACTGCTATTGAAATTATTCCTTTACGCCTTTAAGTACCTTTGTACCTATTTTAAATAATATACAAAAAAATATTTTTAGTTTTGTCAGTTAGATATATCCATTTTATTAAAGTTTACTAGTTCATATAAATTAAGTACCAGAAACTAGTGTTACTGTTAAAGACCAGTAATTAAGTACTTAATCTACTAAATTAAGTACATATTAATTTTGGTTATTAAAATTATTTTCCAAACTGCATAGTGGTGGAGTAGCGTCTCGCCTTTCAACCGGAGGTTCCCGGATTTTAGTCCAATTAAGAAAAATATTTTTCACGTGATAAAAACTGAATTATCATCTATTAGTAATTGTAATTGGGCGTCAATCTGTTATTTCTGTATAAATAAATAACGAATAAAAATATAAATAATAAAATTGTCTACCACTTACTTAATATTAATTTGTGAATTTTCTTTTTTTATAAATGTATAATTATAGCGGATGTATTTGTAGCCGTTTATTATTTTTTATGTATGTTTATTTTATTTATTTTTTATGTTATGTATATTTATGAATTTGTCGGCAGTATGAGAAATATATCAAGACTAATATATCCAACAAAAGTGACGGCCAAACTAATGTCAGTAGACTGGTTATTAAAGTATCTCATCCAGTGGTATTTTTTGCTCGTTGTCGATCAGTGCAATGTAACTCTACTGTAAGTAGGTCGGTATTACTTATTACATTTTGATTTTTTTTTTTTTAATTCCAGTTTGATTTAAAATTTATTCATACCATAAAATAAAACATTTTCTAGTTACAGAGAACAAATCGTACATTAAAGTTTAATATGTAGTATCTACTGGATGCTTTCATCCGGTACAGATTTCTTTTTAATAACCCGTTTGATGTAAGTAATTTAAAATTTTCCTTTTTCACAGTTGATAGTAATCCGAATTGGATTTCAAAGTTTTCAAAGAGTACTAATGTTATAATATGTTTAAAATATTGCTAGCCTAATAAAGATTTTTAGAAAGTATGTATATTTCCGTTATGTACCTATTGTTTTCGACAACTTTGAGTTATTGATAAATAAAATTTAATTACGATTTTTTTTTACAAATTTAAAACAAACTATACATTGACTGCTTTAAAACATGTAAGTTAATATAGTACATATTACAATACTGTGCCTTGTTCCTGTTTAAAAAATAAATCCCTTTTGACACGCCGGAAGGCGGAGGTAGATTTCACCGGTGCTAAATAGGGGATAAAAAGGATTTCCGCCTTAAAGTTAAGAAAAACTTCAAGTTTGCTCAATATGACAATGGTTGCATGTGAAAAATGTTTCACGTGTTTAGCATACGACAAGCCCCATCTTCTTATAATTACAGCAATATTTTGGTTATTTTTTGCCGTAAGGATTGGTCATATAATTAATAATAAATTGTTTCAGACAAAAGTTTTAGAAAATGTTTACAGGACCAACGACCACTTTAAACCGATTCGATACTGTGCTTATTTAGGGAGGTATGATTTTTTGTCTTCTAAACTCTATTTTTTCCACCCCCTGGGCGGATTTGGTTATTTCAAAAAAAATTTATTTAGATAAGTCTTAAGCCCTAATCCAAAAAATACTAGGAACTTAAAACGAATTCGTTATTTAACTTAATAAGAGAGTTATAGCGATATTTTGTTTTTCCTAAAATGCCCCCTCCCCCCATTTCCACCCAATATGGTCCGATTTTGACCATTAACGAACTCGACCAAGATTTTGGGTCATTATATTTTATTTATCAATTTGAAAGTGATTGGCGCAAAATTACGGTAGGTATCTTGTCCACAAGAAAGTGAAATATGAAGTGTGATATATATATGTGTGTGTGTGTATGTGTGTGTGTGTGTGTATTATATATATATATATATATATGTAATACTTAATTAATTTTATACACGTACGTATATCAAAAAAAGTTTTTTTTTCAGTTTGTAAATATTTTAAAATTTAAAAGATGTATTTCTTTTGAAAGTTCACTGAATATTAAATGACTCCAAATTATACGTCACTGCGCTACAGAAATCGATGGGTTGTAACATAGTGAGGACTAAGTAACAGTGATAATAAACAAACTAACACTTTTAAAAAATTTCTGTATAACTTTTCATTTTGTACATTTTTTTTAGATTAATAATTAAATTGTCTGAAAGAAACTAACCCCGGGTACACCTGAAGAACTTACTTTACAAAAAAAAAATAATCATCTATATTTCTCATCTCGTAGAAAGTAGGTTTAATATTTTAAAAAATTAGTACAGAATATTGAAAATTGAAATCCTCCTCTATTTTTTGAAGTTTGTTAAGAAAATATTAAATTTAAGGTGATGGAATGTCGCAATAGAAAAGTGCTAGGAATTCTGTGAAGATTAAAATGGCAAAAATTGGCTCGGTCAAATCTATTTTATTTTAATAGCCTTCGATAATATCTCCTAAACAAAAATTTATTTTAGTTTTTAATTAACAATTTATGGCCTGGCAATTTAAATTTCTTAGAAATTATTGGTAAGCTCATTACACTAACAAAAGACGCAACTGCATAAGAACGAATAAAACTATAATAAACATCCGGAATAGCATATGATTCAATCAAACCAAGTAATATTTTTATGAACATAAAGATTTCCTACATTGTTCCCCTTTTTTGGAATTTATTTTAACTTCATTTTATAGAGAGTAATTGTTTAAAAATAAAACTAACAACAAGCTGTAGGACTTTTCCGATACGCGGCTTTTTTCTAATGCACGGCTTACAGGCTTACACATACACACACACACACACACACACACACACACACACACACACACACAACTTAATTAAAAATATTTATATTTTTTTAAATATAATTTTTTTTCGTTTATTTAATTCCGTATTCCGTATTAGCCCATACCGTATTTCTTTCGCGCTGGTGTGGCGGTACTAGCGGCTACTTTAAATAGTATTCATTTATTTAATTCTACCGGTCACCTGTGACGTCACAACATGACAGACGACTACAGAAGCTGTCAGTGCTACCCCAGCGCTGCTTGTGGTGAGAAGGAGTACTAATGAATCAATATACCCACTTAGCCGCTTGTTTATTTAGAACATTTTTTTTTTGTGGTGGGGGTGCGATTTTGCAAAAATATATTTTTTTAGAAATATTATTATTTTTCAATTGTTAACAAATGTGCCTAAGAAAAGTAAGACCTTAATTAGGCGAAATCACGAGATATTGAGAGGTGATCTTGCTTATATATGGAAGTGAAACTTGGACAATCGGAGTATCTGAGAAGAAAAGGTTAGAAGCTTTTGAAAGGTGGTGCTATAGGAGAATGTTAAAAATCAGATGGGTGGATAAAGTGACAAATGAGGAGGTATTGCGGCAAATAGATGAAGAAAGAAGCATTTGGAAAAATATAGTTAAAAGAAGAGACAGACTTATAGGCCACATACTAAGGCATCCTGGAATAGTCGCTTTAATTTTGGAAGGACAGGTAGAAGGGAAAAATTGTGTAGGCAGGCCACGTTTGGAATATGTAAAACAAATTGTTAGGGATGTAGGATGTAGAGGGTATACTGAAATGAAACGACTAGCACTAGATAGGGAATCTTGGAGAGCTGCATCAAACCAGTCAAGTGACTGAAGACAAAAAAAAAAAAAGATCTTGCTGTACACCGTCACCCCTTTGACCTTTTAAATTGAAAATGTAATGACATCAATGCTTCATATTCGAGAATATAGAAGTAATCTGACCAAGTTTGGTCAAAATCAGTCGAGTAGTTCTCGAGATATAATGTCATTTACGGTTCGACACCCGACACACACACAAACGTGCATACCAAGATCCGGAAAATTTCCAACCAGTTTTTTGGTTTTTTTGGGTTCCTTAGGTGTCAAAAGTCAAGATCCGGTGAAAACCGCTTATACCCAAATTGGACCGATTACAATATTTTTCCTTCTAAGGCTATAGCTCTGCTACAGCGCTAGCCGAGAAAGTAATATTATAAAAGTTTTTTTTTTTTATTTTATTTTTAATTATTTATCTTTTTTTTGATTTGTAAATAGAGTAAATCTATTTTAATTTAAAATCAGTTATTATGGTGTCATCTATTTAAGTAATCTTTTAGTTAGTTAAAATAGCTCGTATTTTCTTATTTGTTGAAACACTTCATATAAAAAAATATTATTATGTATTTATTTTTTAAACATTAAGAACAGGCTAATTGCCCAATCCATCATAGCCACTGTTGAGAAATGAATCTTTATAACTTGTGAAAATTGCTAATCGTGACTGGTATTAGAACCCGTGATCAACCGGATGAAAAGAAAAATTGCAACCTTTCTGCCTCAGAGGTCGGCATTGTATTGTAATTGAACTGTTAGCGTGTAATCACTAAATGAAATAAATGTTATATGATTATAATTTAAATATTTAAGTATTATGTAATATTTATATTTGAATATTATATAATTATAATTTAATAAACAGAGACTTTTTAATCTATTATTCTATGTATAAGTACTATGTGCTAAATAATATTTTTGATTTTGCAAATTTTCCTTTTTTTAATTTTGTCTAAACAAAATTAATTCTGGGTTTTTTATTGCATATTATCTTGATAGTGATATTTCGGCTTTAGGACTAAGAGTATCTTATGGGGCACTTAGAACGTATGAAATTTTTAAGTCCATCGCTAAAATAATGGACTCTTCGCCATTGAATAGATGTGAGACGACTAATGACATATCTTTAAAAATGAACTTTTAATGGGAGAATGTTAAAATTTAAAATCAGCTGAATAAATTATATCGTGATGAAAATGTGATATCTATTGTCTTCGAATGGCTTCGACGGCACGTAATTCATAACCTTGTGGTGGCCCTGAAAAGGACCGTTTATTAGCGTAAGCTCTGAGAAGGGCTGTTGTTTCCGGAAGCTGGTCTCCGGTGAAGTCGGGGAATTGCGGCTCGTCCATTGAAGTCCGACCGGGCTTTCCCTCAGCGGTAGTTGGGTCCCCACTACAGCGTGGCAGTGGTGGCTC
This sequence comes from Lycorma delicatula, assembly GCF_047948215.1. Lineage (NCBI taxonomy): Eukaryota > Metazoa > Arthropoda > Insecta > Hemiptera > Fulgoridae > Lycorma > Lycorma delicatula. The sequence goes on along the minus strand of NC_134464.1, from coordinate 31,877,467 downwards.
CCAGATTCTCGCAGTGTCGGATCGGCGTCGGTCGTCTTTCGCCGGCGCGGTTCTCCCCGAGCGATCCCACGCTGGGCCGGCTCTTGCTGCTGAGCCCGGCGAGCTGGATTGGAGCGGGAAGGTATCGTCTGCGTCCAGCGGCTCCCTCGGCGAGCCGGCCAGGCCTGCTGCTCCGGCAGGGATGTTGGCATCCGCCGGGAGGTCTCACGTTGAGCCAGCCAGGGAACTTCTTCTTCCTCAACTTCTTCTTCAAGTGGTGGTCGACGATGAATTGCGTTCACTCTAGTGGTGAACGCTTTTTTTATTGGTGCCTGAAAGTAGTGGAGCTGCAGCGCCGCTATGGTGGGTAAACTGCGTGGTGGGAGTAATGTGCGCCCCGCTCACATTGTTGGTGCCGTTATCGCCCGCCAATATTAAATTAAGCGTGTGTGTGTGTGTGTGTGTGTGTGTGTGTGTGTGTGTGTGTGTGTGTGTGTGTGTGTCTAATTTATGTAAGTTATTTATATTCACGTGTCCCTCTGTACAATTGTACGTTTGATATTTATTTAATTTACGAAACTATACTATCTGAATAACATGTAAAAATGGATATTTATATATAAATCCTAATAATTATTTTTGTATAAGCGCTTTATACTAAGGCTTTATTAAAGCCTTTCTATGCGCTTGTCTCTTTCTTGGTTCCCGAGACACATTTGTAGGAGGGGGTCGGCAATATGAAGGGGGTGTATTGCCTTGCAATTTAAAAAATAAGAATAATTTTTTTTTATAATCTAACCTAAATTTGTTAAATCTACTTACTTTTTAATTTAAGTTATTTAAATCTTGAATGGCTATACTATACATTAGTTCGTAGTAAATACCGAAACACACACAAACTTAGTAAGTGATTTGTTGTACTTTGTTATTTAATGTTTAATGTAGACCGTTGTTAATTGGATTAGGAAGAAAACTTTTGATGCAGAAAGGGGTAAAACGCTTAATTCTGAATAAATATAGACTATAATTGGATCTACGTTAAATCAGTATAAAAGTGGGGTTTCTTGTTTGTTTGGTTTTTGTCTAACAACAAAAACCAGAAAACAAACAGGGCAGTAAGGAAAATTTAGTTTCGGAAAAACTTTGCTTTATAAATCCTGAATTTTTTTTGTGTGTTACATTTTACATTTATAATTTATACTATGTTTCTGTTTATATTATTTATCTTACTTCCTCATATTGAGCTCAAAATTGAAAATGCTTTAATATTTTTGCGATTTTTGTTTCTTTATTTTATTTTCTAACTGTCTTCTTCTCCCCAATTAATATTACTATTTAACTATTTCTTTTTTATCTTCTTTTTCTTCATAAGATCTTTATCAGGAAATCATTATATCTTTTCCAATATTTCGTTAATTTTTAGATGATTTGTATGATTTTAAATATAAAATTAATTGAATAATACATAGTTTATACAGAATGAAAATTTTGTTGTTTCAAAAAACATCTTTTTCAATATACCTCATTATATCGTTAATTAAGATATCGATCTATCTGATTTGTCAGATATCGTGTATGAACATTATTAATCTTTTTTAATGAATCTTTTTGGATAAATTTTTATTAATTCCGATTGAAATCATACGTTTGTCTTAATATAAATTATATTTATAATATTTACGAGTATATAGGCCTCTATCAAATACAGGCCTCTTGACAAATAATGCTTTTATGTAATTTACTTCCACAGAATCAGCTTACTGGTACCAGTAATATTTTTAATACATATAGAGATTTAAAAACAAGTTTTTTTACTCTCTCTAAAAATACGAGTATAAGAGAAAGTATTATAACGAGATATTCTGAGAATGCACAAGTCCAAAAATTATTTAAAAACAAGGTCGTGGTTCTACATATATGTATATATATATGGCGTATACTGTAGAATGATGGAACACTTAATAACAAAATCTGGTATAGTGCCCGGTGACGAATACAAGATTACTCTCAATGGCAAATCGCATTGATGCTATACTTTTTCTGAAAAGAAAAGCGGTTTTTTCCTTTTTTTTATGAATGATTAAACTGATTTTAATAAAAATTGAAATGTGAACTTATCCCAACTCTAATTAATATTTCAATAGTGTTTTTAAGTCGTAAGTTTAAAAACTAATCTACCTACCTCCAAACTTATTAAAAATTCTGATGTGGACATCACATGACTGACTTCCTTGTACGCCTATTAAATTACATATACACATTTTTTGCTGCACTTCATTTAAACTTATTTCATTTGAAAGTGAGTACGATCCTCCAATTCTTTAATAAAATGGACAGTTACACAATTGCTGAAACTAGAGAACGTGTACACAATTTAAAATTAGAAGAATTATATCAAACCAAAGAACGATTAAATGATCGGCAACAAAAAACAAATAAACGAAATGATGATCAATTCCGACGTACGAAGAATATTGACCGACAATATCAGAAGAATATAATGAACGAAAAGATAAAAACTTTTTGCTATTTAAGATCAGGCGTGTATACCTCAATGTATATATTGTTCTTGTGAGGGTCTATTTTTCAGTCACTCAGTAGTTAACTTTAATATAGATAAAATTAAACAGAAATTTCAGAATAATTAAAGAAGATTAAACAGAAATTAAACTAGGAAATCCAAAACGAGTAGGATTCTAAATTATAATATTCAATTAATACTAAATAATCAGACGTTTCACCAAATCTATGACATATACACATATAATATGTGATATATACACATTATCTTCTTCTACCTATCTCGTTTATTAATTTGTTTAAGCACCCTCGGGGCGACCAGAACCGCCGTTAAGCAGTATATCAGTCGCGCCAGGGTGCCGTGGCAGTTGACTCCTCCTTATTAACAGACTACAAGCATGCATTGCGCCCACCCATAGCCTCGTACCCTCAGTCCACCCTTGAGGGTCCCCCATGCCATCATTGGACACACCCCGACTCACTGCTCTTGAATGCAGACGAGCCAGGGTGGCCTAGGCAAGAGGGCTACCTCCCGTCACTATACGTGCCCCGCTTCAAGACTCCCATATATGAATGAAACTACCTCTTAGAGATTCTTTAACACAGCTTTAAAATTTCCATTTTTATAGACTTTTAAGAAATCCACTGGCGTGTAAATATGCAACTATTTTTCTTTCATTTCCATTAGCTAAATCAGCAGTAAAATCATTTCTTAGACGGAACCTCTTTCTGAGGTCCTCATATATGGTACACTCTTCTATTAGATGCTTGATTGTCAGTGTTTTATTACAAACACCGCAGATTGGTCTCTCTTCGCCGGTTAACAAATATGAATTAGTTAATCGCGTATGACCGATTCTAAGTCTGGTCACAGCTACTTGTTCTGGACGAGTCAACTTCACGTCGCTTTTCCATTTATATGGAGAAGTTTTTACTGAGTTTAATTTGGTATTTAAATTCCTCCATTCATTATTCCACTTGGTTTTTACTACGTTAGACAGTTTTTAACATCTGCCACTCTTACAGGAAATGCATCTAAATCATCGCAGACTGTTGCCTTTCTGGCAGCTTCGTCTGCGCTCTCATTACCTGTAATACCAGCATGCCCTGGAGTCCATACAAATACGCATCGCTGTCCTCGTTGATTTAAAACGTATAAAATGGACAGGATGTTTGAAATTAGGTTATCCTTAATGTTTTTGTTCCGAATTGCAACAAGTGCACTTAGAGAATCGGAACAAATTAGCACTCTCTCTTCGCAATAATGTTCTGTGAAGCGAAGAGCTTGCTGAATGGCAGTAAGTTCTGCCGTATAAACACTGGCCATATCTGGTAGTTTCCAGTTAGTTGCAGGTATTATACTGGCAATACTCAAATATGCAGGCAGTAAACCAGTCCTCTCACTTCGGCTCCAGCCATACCAATATATTCCGCATTATTTTACCCAACTCACAACAATATATGAATTTTAACAGAAATAGGCATTTAGTATAAACTGATTGATGGGGGTCCCCACCATTATCTGTACTAAGGAGTTGAACACTCTTTAGTATAGAAAACTCCACGTAGATGTATATAATGAATAAAAGTTTTTGATACCCATTTTTTCCCATTTCTTGAGGTTTTCAGATCTTCTGATTCTCAATATGTTTAGAAAATTTGAGTGAAAATCAGTTTGTATGGATAAGTGATTGTGCGCGTGCGCGTAACGCAAACGCAAACGCGTTACCACACTAAATTTTACTTGTACAAAAATTGAATAAGTTAGTATTAACAGAAATTAAATTATAATTTTATTTTTATTTTACCTGTATCCTATCATAAACAAAAAAAGAGGCATAGATTAGCATGTTTTGGCTAGCCTGGGTTGGAGTTTTCAGTAGTATTTAAGCTAACTTTGTACTTTCAACTTAGATTGTCTAAATAATGTTGTTTAATTTTTAATCAACTACTTTTAGCCTTTTTTTTTTTTTTTTTTTTTTTTATGAAGCCAAAAATACTTTTTACGTTGTTTTATTAAGCGTTTGGCATTTATTTGTTTTTACTATCAACATATATCTTTTAAATGCTTTTATTGGTTTTATGTTTGTTTTTATATTTAAATTGCCATTTATTAATTCTCTTATATCCAGTAAAGATGATTATTTAACAATTAAAGTAAGCATTTATTGTATTTTAATAATTTTTATGGTTGGTATATTAAAATTGTTTCATAATTTTGAATTTTCTCGGTGTTGAATGTACTTAATTTAAAATCTAATGACTTTACTTTTTTTTTTTTCTTTATTAGTAGTAAGACTATAATTTCACCTCATCATCGATCCTTTTTCCCCGCATTTTCTTACCCTTGATCCCTTCTTTTCATTAATTATTAGAGTTTTACCCTTAGATTTTACCCACCTACATAGCGCAGATCTAGGTGGGTAAAATCAGCACATGAGGGTGCCAAGATTTGTAAAACTGGTACTCTCTTTGGTGTTGTTATCTGGGGATACTCTTAGCTGCCTACATGCCGATCTACATAGGTATGTAGATCATATCTATGTAGATCATACCTATGTAGATTATATCTATGTAGTTGTGATCGTAGATCATAGTCGGTATGTAGGTACATACCGACTAGCAGCGGTATCATGCTTCACCTGAACGCTTGTCTTTAGACTATAACAATTTTCAATTAGGCTTTTTTACAAATACAGGGATTCCGTTCCTGTAATTTGTACAGGAACTGAGCTATTGAACATGTGCAAAAAGACTAACTAAAAATTGTTGTAGCCTAAAGACAAGCGTTTAGGTGAAGCATGTTATAACTGCTAGTACAGCTTATTTTTTTATAAATCCCAAGTATCTTTTTATGAGGTTTATAGCTTTCTATTTCCTTCAATTTTATTTGTTTATGATAAAAAGCTACAAAATATTTATTGCTATAAATAATAAATTTTATATTTTTTAAGCTTTATTTATTTTTTATTATAAAAATAAATCATTCGTTCAAAATAATTTTGAAAAAATTTTAAAAAGGATTATTCTAATTACTAATTTGTAAGTAAATCTTATCAAGATTATTTATTTTAAGTTGAAATGTATAAATATTGTTTTTACAGATTAGATTTAAATTTTATTAAAAAGTGAGAAAAAAAAATTATGAAATGTAATTTAAGAAGTTGAGGTACTTTGTATTTCGCTAACAACTTTTCAGAATAACGTTTCATTAAAAATAAAAAATTGAAAGTGAGTAAAGTTTTTTCCTAACTTTTTTTAATTTTTGTTATAAGTACTTCAAACATTTTATCTACTTATTTTTATAACAGATCAGTAGAAATGAATATTGCATGTATTATTTAAATTGTATGTAGTAATTAATTGTATAAGCCACATACATAGTTTCTTTTTTTGTGTTTTTTTTTTAGTCTTACCAACTTAAGGTTCTGCGTTCAAATCCTGATTAATCTAAGGATTCTTTTATTATTAAATTTAAGCTTTGTTTAAGATTATTTAGCACATCTAACAAAATTTTAAATATCTTTAATTAAAAAAAAAATGGTGTTACATATTGTTGGGCATAGGTTTGTAGTTACTAGAAAGATAAATTAATTAATGTCTTATTTGGGGTTCAGACTTGGTGTCAGGAATTGAGCCCAGGATCTTGGGTATAGCTGAAAGCTCACTCTATAAGTAACATCAAGGTGGTCAGTTTTCAAAATTTATCAGAAAATTAATATTCTTCTTCACTTCACCGGTAAGCTATGCAGCCTGCTCCAGTACCATCTTCTCAGAGGTCTTCCTGTTCTTCCATCTGGTCTATTTTTCAGAATTTTAGCTGGCAGGTGTTCTTCTGACATTCCATCAATATGAGATCACCAGTTATATTTATACTGCTTAATAGTCTCTAACAGATGAGGTATCAATAACTCATTTTTCAATTTATCACTCTTACTGTTCAACTTAGTGAACTCAGCTGTTCCTCTCAAGAACCACATTTTTGCTGATTTTATTAAAAATATCTCTCTGCTCATTGTAACCCAGGTTTCTCTATTACATAATAATGCAACTTGGCAAGTGTCTGTAGAATTTCATCCTTGATTCGTTCTTTAAGTTCTACAAATGGTTCCAGGTATTACTCTAAACTTGTTGAGCTTTTTAAAACATCTTCATCTTTGAAAAACAATTCGTCACACCCAAGGTTATTAAACTGTGAAATGTTTATTCGAATTGAATATTATTTATGACGATTTTTGTCCTGATTGGAAACTACCCTATAAAAGTCATTTGTCTTCGATTTCAAAGCTCCCTGTAAAAGCCATTTGTTTTCGATTTTAAAGTTCCAATTTTATTTTATACGAGGGATATCTCTAAATTAAAGACCGCTGGGAAATTTCTCTCCTTAGGTTGGTGAACCTGTGTCGTTTATGATCACGCTAGTAATTTGCACACTGCATTGTTATCTGTAAGCTGTCGCGTTGTAGTATCTTTGATTACGTGTAAGTTATTACGTTATAAAATTAACAGGAAAATCACTGTTGCCACCTTTTTTTTTGTCTTCAGTCATTTGACTGGTTTGATGCAGCTCTCCAAGATTCCCTATCTAGTGCTAGTCGTTTCATTTCAGTATACCCTCTACATCCTACATCCCTAACAATTTGTTTTACATATTCCAAACGTGGGCTGCCTACACAATTTTTTCCTTCTACCTGTCCTTCCAATATTAAAGCGACTATTCCAGGATGCCTTAGTATGTGACCTATAAGTCTATCTCTTCTTTTAACTATATTTTTCCAAATGCTTCTTTCTTCATCTATTTGCCACTGTGAAATACGCGGAGTCATACGTTTTTTAAACCACAAAATGTTAAACCGGCTGAAATTCATACTCAGTTGGTTGCTGTGTTAGGTGATAATGTAATGAATGAAAGAAACGTCCGAAGATGTTGTGAAAGGTTTAGAAATAACAGCATAAATGTACATGATAAAGAAAGTTCGGAGAAGCCCTCGATAATCACAGAGGACTTGTTGAAACGCGTCATGATGAAATCAGAAAAGGTCGTCGCTCAATGATTTCCGACCTGGCCCTTCTTTTTCCTTTTTGAATTATGATCAAATATTAACATTAAGTTTTATCTAAAAATCTATGATGTTAGCTTAGTATCCATCCTGAAATCCTGTAGAATAAATTTCTTAAAACTTCCTACTGTGCTTCAAAGATATTTTCCTCTATATTTCTGGAAAATTGACAAATAGATTTAAGTAAAATCTTAAATACAATTTTTACCCAAGTGAGTTTACTTTCATCTGATATTAATAAAATACCTCTTAAAAAAGAAGTTAGGAGAGAATAAATAAAATATTTCAATCAAGGAAAAAGAAGAAAAAAATCATTTCCTCAAATTCATTTGTTAATAAGCAGTGGCAGTGCCCTTAATGCTACCACTGTATCCAATCATCCCTGTCCCAAGCTGTCATTTTTATAGTTTGTAATCTTCATCTTACCTATAAACTTCATCTTTTTCCACATTTTGTTTCTCCTTCTGCTGAACCCTTCCAATGAAATTGTCAAGGTTCCTCTAACCATTATTCCACTTTCTGTAACCACATATCCTAAACGTTTCCTTTTTTTTATGTGATTCCCATATAACTGCACTTTCTTCTTTAATTCTGTTTATTACTTTCTGTTTCTTCACTTTATTTGTTCATCTTACTTTCTTCATATCCAAATATCAAACACCTCAATCTAGTTCATTTTCCATGATAAGGAAGAAGGAGGATTCATACTTAGTGAAAGAAGAGGAAAGATTTCACTTCCATATGACAACATACTCCTTATACAGCATTTGTCTAACCTCCTCCTTAACTCGTAAGTCCAGACTTTTACTACGTACTGATTCCTTCTCCTTACTGACTACCACATACCTACCTTGACTTACCACTTTATTAAAAGCGTTATAAATCGAAAGTTTAAATGAAAGTTCCTTAATTATCTATCAACATACATTAATATCAAGGTAAACAGTACATACTATAATTAATGGTGTGAATATAATTCCTGACAATCCTCAAAGGGAATCTGTAGCAGTCTTCAGGATGACTACGGGTCATGACTGCCTTGCAGAACATCTTTTTACAATGAAAATCTTTGCATTTCCTGTGTGTGTTATCTGTAGAAGTGAAGGTTCTGTTATGAATTGTGGACATTTAAAAGTATGTAAAAAACTGATTGATTCTTGGATACATGTCAGTTGGAACATTGTACTTGAAGGCTAGAAATCTAATGGTTGATATTGTATCAATAGAGTGAGCATTGAATAAATAAATAAAAAATATTGATAACTATTGTGGTTTGGATAGAAGTGTTACATAAATTCATAGCTCTATTAGTAAAACCTTTGTGATTTGTTAAAAGTAAATAAATTGAGGATATTTGATAAATTTTTTCTGAAGAAACAAAACACTAATGTTTTTTTTGAACTAATTACAATTCTTTAATGAAAACAGTTTATAATAAACTGTAATTAAATTTATTTGCATGCTACCTCAGTTTCAAAAGTTTTTATTCAAATTCTATGCTTGGTATTGATTTTATAAGTAGTAAATGAATATAATAAAATTAGTAAACAATTTTTTTTTTTTATTACTAATAATTTTAACAAATATTATTATTAAAATTGGTAGTAGAAGATTTAATATTCCAAGAGTAAACAAGATAATTATTAGAAATTAATTGTACTTTAATATTGAGTTCTAATTAATGTTAGTTCCTCTTTGATCTGCTGAAAAGTTCATTATAAATTTTTTTATTCTTTCTTCTTCATTATTTCTTCTTGACATTATTAAATTTATCGGCTTTGGTTTTTATAGGTGGCAGACTGAAAATTGTAACAGTAGATTTTAAATGAAAGATGTGACATTCACATCTTTCATTTAAAAAAATGAATTGTAACAGTGAAAAACATCATTGCTTTTTTGTAACCAACATAATATATATCTATACACAGATTATTAGAACTGGCTAAAACTTATATTTATACACCGACTTAACAGAAATGGCTAATCTGAAAACGCACAATTTTTAACAAAATTATGACCTTATAATCATCAACATTCACCAGTTTTGTGCTACGTGCTATAGCAATAATTAATCGTATTTTTACGATATGAAAAATTGTTTTTTAATGTTTTTTTTTATTTATTTAATCAAAACTTTCAACTAATATCACAAATGAAAGACTAAACTCGAATCTTTCATCTTCAGTCTAAGACAGAAACTCTGTTAATGAGACTGTAATGTTTATTTTTTGTTCTCTCCATAAAATAACCATTACGTGTCTATTCCTTTAAAATATATGTAACTTCGTTTTATTTTTAAGAATAGCTTCTATTCATTGTACTTGTACAATCAGTTAAAAATAAACATACCTGTAAGTAGGTTCTTTTAAATTATCTCTCATCTTTTTGACAAGTAATTTGAAAAATCCTGTTATATACAGTGTAATATCAACTGTCTGAAACATTATCAGTTCACGTATTTATTTCACTTCCAACAACCTGCAAGGTTACATCCAAGTAATTCTGTACTAATAAATACAATAAAATGTTCTTCAGTACAACTAGATTTAGAATTAATCATGTTTACTTTCAATGTATTATTTTTAAGCTTAAATTTATTATCTTTGTTCATATAGAAGCTTTTTACTTAATCAAAAGATTAAACATCTCTTTAAAATATGAATAAAACGGTTAAAATCATAATTTGAGAAATAATTTTAAATTGTGTCGTTTAATTGACAGAATTTAAAAATTGTTGTCATTTTGTTGAGTGTTTTTTAAATAAAACATTCCGTCTTATATTATAATGTATTAAATTAAGACATAATGAATGAAATTCCATAAAACTAGGAATTTACTACCTGTATAATGTAGTATTGGAAGAAATACCCATATCTCCATCTTATTTAGAGATATTCAATCATTTAATATTCCGATCAGCAGAAAATGAAATATACCAGTTGAAAAGAATTTTTTAAATGTAATTCTGCTAGTGTACTTAAAACAAAAAATTTCATTAAGAATTTCTTAATGCCTTGATGCAGTGACAACTTTTATTAGTATCAAAATAAAAAACTATTAAAAATAAAACGAACAGTTCTAAAGGCATTACAATTAAGTAATCAATACGTCATTTATTAACTGATATCTTATTGAAAATTTTGAGAAAAAATCTGAGCAGATAAGCAGGTAACCGGAATTATACCAAAAATTATTAACATTTTTGATCAATAATAAATATTGTATTATTTTTTATTTAACTAATTACTCTCGTTTTTATAAATTCAAATAAAAATGTCATACCACGTACATATCGTACAAAAATGTTAAAGTTAATGCCTTCGCAGAATTATATATCTGTGAATAAATACAAAAAAGTATATAAATACATTATACTGTTTTCTGCAACAAGTCAAAGCGGTCAGAGTTAATGTATTTCTCATTTTTCATTGAAACAGGCGTCGTGTAAAATTCTCATATGTATCATCATAATTCCTCGTATTTTCTTACTTCATGTTCTTTTTTTTTATCATCGAAAGGGAAAGCTCTGCCAGCAGCGACGACCCCTAGGGGCTGTTGCTGATAAACTCACACGCAATTTAGCTAATGGGGTCACGATTTCCAAGGCCCCTATCTTGGCAGATAGAGCACCCAAACGGGATCCTAACCACCCGGTTCACAATCTAACCATTAATTCTAAATTTTCTCAACCACGGTCTCAAGAACCAAATACTTCATATACTCCTGATTTTCTACATTCATACAATACATGGAAGGCATAATCTCAATCACCCCACACTGCAGACTTAAGCCCTCAACCTTGCCAAATCGAGCCAATCTGTCCCTAAAGGCACCATGCTTGTAAAGAAATTGAGTTACATACCTTTTTGGACGTATCCAAGAGGAATACCGCAAGCATCTAACATCTGCGAAAAGACCGTGCGTATAACGCCTATTCGCCGTCTCATCTTACCTAGCTTTCCTTACTTGATATCCATTTTATTGAATCTCTTTTAATTTTTCAAATTCAACTCACCAAACTTCCTACCCTTGCTGTTGCTCAGACGCAAGAACGTGTGTGGGTTTAAACCCGGTGATTACCGAACCGCATCGTGAGAGATTATTCTGTAGTCTTCTGTTACTGTCAACAACAAGAAAGCCCTTCAATAATATATCCCGGAAAACTTTTAAATTTTATCCTATCCGCTCATACAGGTGCGCCATAAAGCATGATTGGATTGCACTCACCCTTATATAGGATACTCATTGTTCTAAAATTCAGGCCCCAATCCAGATTAACCACACTTCGAATACTAAAGAAGGCAATACTTCTTGAATCTAAAGTTCTCGTCAAGGAAAACCCCGAGGTACTTTTGAACCTAAACGTATTTTATTCGTTGACCTGACATCGAAACATGGACCCTCTGCATCGCAGCCAAAGTTCCTTAAGCAGCAGCATCGTAGCTTTATGCGGATCGATAGCTATTTTATGTTCATGGCCTCACAGCTCAAGTATCCTAAAAGACCGAAATGCTCTGAGCTCGACCTCATTCTGCGAGCGTCCTTCGACGCTTGTCATCAGCATAAGCCGCGACGTGACACCCCTAAGCAACCTCTGCCACATCAGAAAATCGAACTTGACAGTCAACAAAAACAACAACAAGATGCCCAGCAACACTGCTTTGGGGCAACCCTTTGATAGTGCCTTCCCTCATATATAGAAGCAACACATCTCGATGACTGAAATAACTTTGCAATACTTGCAATGCATTTCTATTACATCCTCCTTTCTGAAGTTGAAATAAAGCAGATTGTTTAACGCACAGGAAATGTCCAGGAAATCCCTGAGACATATTCCGCTTCGCTGCCAGAAACAATACCTTGTGCCCTCATTATGGCATCCTCCGTGCCCTTACCGGGACGAAAACCGTATTGATCCTCCATCAATATACGTGAAGTCAATTTCTCATTTATACGGAGATATAAAGCATTTTCAAAAACTACCAATAACTGGCAGCAGTGTCAGAGGCCTATAAGAAGTACTAACGGTAGGATTCTTGTCGCCACCCTTAAACAAGATTTTAACAATTCCCGTTTTCCAACAGTTTGGAAAATATTCTTAAAGAGCATCCTGTTAAACACCTTAGAGATAGTTCTACTACTACAAAGCGAACAAGGAGCTCCACCGTTATCCCGTCATAGGCAGGAACCTTACATCTGCCAAGGCAACAGATATAACTTCCAAAAATAAAACATCCTCGCGAAATAAGGCAGTCTCACGCCCTACCCGCAGATGACATGCACTTTTATTCGCCTCTGTCATCGGACAACAGATCATTCAAAACTGTTTGTAATATTTCAGTTTTATCTGAAATAACACCGTGCCAGGTTGAGAGAGCAGACAGAAGAATGTCCTTCTTTCGTTTGTGTCTTAACAGTTGACTTCACAAGGGTCTTTGTTGCGCTGTTCTTGGACAAAAGAACGCCAGGAATCCCTTTTAGCCTTCCTTACTTTATGAAAATAGGAACGTCTACGTTCTCTATAATCGGTAACAAGTTTTCAGAAAACGTAGGGATTTTATCCCAGACCTCAAGATGACGTTCAGCAGGATCTCGATAATGAAAATATCTTGCAACATTAAGATGTAGGTTCTGAATATCTACATGAAAGCAAGAAGACAGAATCAAGTTCCCTTCGGCACAGAATAACGGAAATACTTTCAGAATTACTACAGAATTTCTTCCAACGAATAAAACCTGGCAGATCATCAGACACTGTATAAAGATGTTGCAGCAATACAATATCATGCCTTCGTCGCAATGCTATCTCACCCATTTCTACCTGAACAAATTTAAGCACTCAATTGCCCAAACTTAACCATCCAGTGTTAAAATCACTTTGACAACCCATCAACAGAGCTCTTATGTTCCTTCCTAAATTTCTTATAATTGATACACGAGGAGCCTCAGATTTTTCAGGGCAGTCCTCACTTTTATATCCCTCACCACCCCAGTGTGCAGAGATGGAAGGTAGATCACAAAACTTGGCTCTATGATTATACCTACAACACTTAAAGCGTCGTCGTACATCAATGTATTCCTTGACTCTGCAAGAAGAGCTTTGTGTCAGAGGGCAGATTGTTCCTGGATCGCAGGACTCGCCTCAAATACTCCGTGGGAGCGTTCTTCATTGCGCCTACCCGACATTCAGACTTGAAAGTCGCTTCATCCAACTGAGTCTTTTGCTTCTAATCAGTCATCACCTCATCCTCAGCCAGATTTCAATCGATGTCATATACATGACTCTTGGACGCCTCTTCCTGTTTGGATCGACCTTCATATCTGACTTGCGATCTTCACTTGAAAACTTTCCTTGTAATCAGCAATGACGATTTCCCTTTTTTGTTTCTCCTATGTTGCGAATTTTCAGGTTCAACCTCTTACTACGAAAGACAACCTGGAATTCATCATTCATTTCTTTATTGGTTTTTGTTGTCCCCTCTTTCCTATTCACGAAAATGACCTCAGGCTGCCTTCGAGACAGACTGGTCTCTCTTATGGCTTTCAGATCTTACGCGTAGACGTTACGCTAACGTCTACGCTGTGTCGGAACCGACTTAGGAGCAGTGACAGGAACAGAAACCATCTGTCTCACTACAACCTCCCTCACCGCAGCAGGCTTTGGAGCCTTTCAACATTATGACTTTAGATGCCCTTGGGGATTACCCTTCCCTTACTCTCGCAGAAGCACTCTTTGGGTTCTCCGGAAGCAATTGCTCAAACTGTTTGAAGGTCCTCTTAAGGAAACAACTACCTGCATTCCCATTAGACTTCAAAAACTACTCAATGACATCTTACATTCTTACAGACCCGGGATGAAACCCCTGCCTGCTGTTCCTCCTCATCAGAAGAGCCTGAAGAATCATCGATCCTTACCTCAGGAACCTGGAACTCGGACTCACCATTATCACCTGACAGAGCCTGATTTTAACAACCTGCATGAGTTTAACCCACCCTGAGTTTAACCCAGGGTGCCTTAGCATATATTTTTTTCGTCAGCCCAGAAACTGCCCCGTCCTAGTGGTCGTAGACTACGGCTGGCATTTTCTCCTTTCTCCCACCTTTTCGTGATTTTACGCTCCATAGACGTAACTGCTTCTGTACCTTTTCAGGAGGTTCGTGCTAGAGGCATCAAATGACTGATAATCATCAGATTATTTATACTCCCTGTCGGTGAGGTGACGATAGTTAATACCGATTTTCTTGTTGTTTCTGAAAGGGTCGAAGAATCTATATTCACACATTATTTCCTCTCTTATTCTCTCTATATTCACACATTTTTTTCTCTTATTGAAATATGAGAAAAAAAATCTTATACAAAATATGTAATTTCATTTTAACTTAAATTTTAAATGTCTATTTTCCGATAGTTAATTTCTAGTTAATCTCATATTGTATCAATCTGTATAATACGAAACCGCGATAAATTTTTAATCGTAAAAGAAATTCTACAATTTTCTAATAAATTCTTTGCAAGTTTTTTTTTTGTTAGATTAACAACCAATATTGATTTTATAAAATTGCCATTTTGTTTATACATTCTGTTGAAGTTTAACAGTAGACTTGAATAAGCAAAAAAAAAATATTAAGATGCATGTACGTAAACAACTTTCCAACTACTTTTAAGTAATAAATTTTCGGTGCTATTGTATGAGTACATCAACATTAATTTTTTTCAATAAAATATCTAAATCATACTTTTATTTTTTTTAAATGTTATTCCCATTCGTATCTGGTGTATGAATGTAGATAAAATAAATTTGAAAAAGCTATACCATTAATCCTTCTCATATTCAGTGTACATAAGGGAAACAAACAAAACGCCCTCTTAGTAAGGGATTTACCGAGAGAGAATTTTTTTCTACTAAAAATATTCTTTACAGTTAATTTAATTTCCTTACCGTTCTTCTGAATTATCAAGGGTGACCATGCTAAAACTTTGATTAGAATAACATCACAAAATATCCAAATATAATTTGTATAAAATGATAATTATTAAAGCCTATATTAATGTTTTGAAATATAATTACATAAAATAATTTTTAATATAAGTACATTATGACTACAAGTTATAAAATAAGTAACTCATAAAATAACTATATGATAAACAATTTAGAAGGCGTTAATTATAATTATTTGAGTACATGTTGACATTGAATTGAAATGCAGAAATTCGAAGGTTTGTCTTATTCACTTAAATAAGTACTTTTTTTAATTTATCGATAACGTAATATTTTTGATATAAAAGAATGTCTTTTAATTTTATTGTAAATAAATTGGAAGATTTTTAAATGGATTTTTAATTTTTAAAATGAAAACATAAGCATAATAAATTATAGTCTTCTTCAGAATTGTTGGCTAACTAGGAAAGGTTCTTGTAAGCTAAACTTTTGTTCATTAACAAAAAAAAAATCTTTTATCTACCCTGGAAGAAGTGGATATTTTTTTTTTTTTTTAAGAAAAATGACTTTTAGTAAAGATTGTACTTTTATAAATAATATAAAAAAACATAGTTAGATGTTTTAAATTTACTAAATATCGGTCCAAATATCGGTACCGATACTAAATATCCATGAATACGAAACAATCTAACAGCCTATTTTTTTTTTCTTGTAAACTCATTTTGACATTTTAAGGGAGCTTTAAGAGGTGTTTTACTTAAGAAGGAAACACACGTAGGCGCAGAAAATATTTAAATAATGATTACCAACTAAGCGCTTTATATAAATTTTTCAAAGGAAAACAAAAAGAGTTGATTTTATTTGTAATAAAATCAATGTAATTATCCTAAGGCAATTTTTCATCTATAGAACATTCAGAATTTTTTTAATTATAAGAAACAGAAAAAGCTGAAACGCTTCTTTTTTTTTTGGTTCAGTGAGTAGGAACCCCATTTACGGGCGAAGTGTGAGACTGGCAAACAGGTTCCGCAAGATGTTATTAAATGTGCGTTTGTGTACCTGCGCCCTGCCGACTAAACCTCCTATGTCACCAACTCTCCTCCCGAGGCCGGATCCGCAATTAAGTATTTCACAGCTTCGAGAGGGGCCTTTGAGCTCAGGAATCCAGAATCCCCATTCATCATCACCGTCGCCCATCCTCGCAAGCGCGGACGCACGACAACTCCGCAGGGGACTGTCCATTACCTGACTGTCCTTTTCTTTGCCTGATCGCAGGACTTTACTACAGATTACTTGATCTTCCTGATCAGTCCATTTTTAGTGATCCGGGTCTGTACCATGCCTCTTCTTAGCTCAGAGATACAAAAGTCCTCCCGCTTCCACGCCACTGCCCACGCGAACAAGCCCAGACGTATGACGACTCTACGAAAGGCTGTTCCCTATCCTCTCACTCCCCAGTTCTTCCGTTTAATTACCCCAGCTATGTTGGTAGCTATCGTGGAGAAGTGACGCTTGTTCTACAACATCTTATAGATGACATTTTCCACAAAAGTCCTACAATTGTGGGTTGTTACTGATGCACGGCATACCCACTCAACTTAATTAAAAATATTTCTCATTCTATTTAATATAATATTTTTTCTTTAAATCAGTGATTCTAACTGAAGCTCGTGCGCATACCGTATTTAATTCGCGCTGGTGTGGCGGTACTGCGGTGACGATCGACCGAACATAAACATACATACATGGGAACATTAACATCTGAAAAATTTCATTCCGGTTTTTTGGGTTACTTAGGTGTCGAAACGTGAAGATCCGGTGAAAACCGCATATGTCCAAATGGACCGATTACAATACTTTTCTTTCTACAGCTATAGCTTTGCTATAGCGCTATCTAGACGGGAAAGTAAAAACTACCGTTATCATTAATGGAAATTTTATCTACGCGATTAGTAACGTTACGTCTATTTGAGACTCAAAATACAATGGTTTTATTTTCGTTTAAAACTATGTGATTATAATTCTAGTTTATGTCGGCACGTCAAATATGAATGGATAATATGAGACGCTATCGGTAACTCCATCCCTCTCTATCGTGTTCATCTTAATTGAAGCATTCTTTTATTCTAAACGAATTTTATTTAAAGTGACAAATATGGCGGCAACACATCTTCTAATCCGTATGGAATCCGCTTAAAGATGTCATTTATCAAAAGAGATATTGTCATTGATAAAATTCTTTATTCTTACTGCACTTAATTTTTCCTTTAGATAGAATCAAAATTTTGTCAGAATTACGAAGAAACCATGCAACACTTAGTAAATGAATATTACACAAAAGGATAAAAGCAGTAAGGTTACATTTCACTTAATGGAAATTTTTTAATGCTTGTTATTTTTGACGAAAAAATATCTTAATATCAAAACACGAAGAAAATTTCTCCAAGCTTTCAGACCAACGACTGAAGAATTACATATTACGACAGAATTCATTAAATTTCTTTTGTTGAAGTGTGAAAAATGGAATCACTTTTTTGCCTTCACTGTAACTTTTCAAGTGTAATTACAAAAACTTTTCCAGGAAAGTTTAAATGAAAAGGGCTGTTTTTTATTTATTTATTTTTTTTGTAAACTTTGTGACATCCTACAGTTCATTCACATTGTTTGAAAGTAATTTTTTTTAAATTTTATTTGAACTTATATTTTAAATTTCATTAAAAAAATTGGTAAAAATTTTCGAATAATTTATTGTTGTATTTTTTATAAATCACTGAATAAGAACAATAATTTTATTTTCATTGTACCCATAAAATTTGTTTCAAAAAATTTAATTATTTACATGGGTTTCTTTTTTTTATTGTTATTAAACAAAATAATGTAATATCTATTTTCTAAATTGTATAAATTAAATTTCCACTTACCAACAATTTAATAAGTGTAAATCCTAATATTTTCGAAGTTATTACTCCGTCTTCAAGGATTTTCAGGTATGTTAATCTAAAATTAAAATCAACAATCGTTTTTAAATTAAACCTATGTTCATAATTGTCGGTCGTCAAAAATAAAATTAATTCGTACGTCTATAAGACAGTAACGTCATGTTTGTAAGATGTTTGCGATTATTATGTCCACGATAAAACTATTAAATCCGACATAAAATAAAGGTTGTCAATTCTACATAACTTATATTACCCTACAAAAAGTGACATTTATTAAATGTCGAAACTTTCACTAATTTACAACGGAACTTTAAAGTTATCTATCTACATTTATTACTTTTTATATTATGTATTAGAATATCGATTTTCGTAGGGAACACTTTTCGATTTTAATAGGTTAGTTGACCAATATCGATTTTTTTCCAATTAAACCTTTCTTGATATTAACGATATTTAAAATTCAAGAAAAGTATTATATTTTAGTGAAAAATACATTAATAATTTAATATATAAAAACTAAATACCCAAAAAAAAAATAATTGAAAAAATTGTTTATTCTAAATTGTGAATTTTTTTGCGTTCAAGGGCAATTTAAAAAAAAATTACATTACGAACTTAGTGAAATGTGTAACTAAGCTTGGAATATACACGTGTTCCAAATAAGCTTGAATTGAATGAGTTAATTGTTATTAATAACAATTAAGTTGTAATGCTATGAAGGAATAACAAAATAACAATTAAAAATGGTGTATAATTCATTGCCTGAGTGAATATAAATCATAAGTTTCATTGTTTTCATCCCTACATATCAGGGTGTTATTAATGATTAGAATTAATGAAGTATGTATAATTTTTTGTAACCATACTGCATTATTTTTATAGTAAACATTATGTAAATTAAACATTGCATTTTAACAATAATTTTAGAATAATTTATTTTTCTTTCATTAATAATGATGAAATATTAGTATATGTAATGATATCCTAGTATTTTTCCAGCAATTATAATATGACCGATTGTAAATAATGTGCAGCAAAAAAAGAGAAACAAAAATTATAAAATGACGGTTGGGTTGGTCATTAATTTATCTTTGTCTATTACTTGTACTTCCACAGTAAATAGACGATTAGCATATTAATATATAACAAATAATTTCAACGATTTTAGATTCAAATTATTAATTAATTAGTTATATAAGTAATTTGGCTCCAGGGGAACAATGAAAAAGACCGTAATTTTTTTTTATCAAAATTGCATCGTAGTTTTTATAATTTCTGATTTATTGTAAATCAGTTTTAAGGGTTGGTTATTCGTTAGTATTTTTAAATCAATATAGTTTTTATCAAGTAAATCAAACTTCATTTATAATCAACTATATTCCATGCAGTAAGTATTTTATAAAGATTATATTAAAAAAATTATCGGAACTTTCTAGTAACAGAATATAATGTATTAACTAAATATTACATAATTTAACTAAATTTTAGATGATTTATATAATTCTAAAATGTTAATAATACGAGGGTAAGTCAATTATTATCCGCAATGTAGTTATAAATTTTATTGCAATACAAATAGGAAACTTACATGTACATCATTTTTCAGCATAGTCCCTTTGCATTTCAACGCACTTGGTCCATTGTTGCACAAGCTTCCTGATGCCCTCATAAAAGAAGGTTTTCGGTTGAGCTGGCTCGCAGCACAACCGAAACATAACTGTATAAACAGGCGATACTTATGCAACCGATTGAAATAAGTAATAAAATTCAATTGATAATTTCATATGAATTTAACAAAATTGAATAAGATTTAATTAGGTATAAAATCCGATAAGAATATTTAGAAAAAAATGTTAACTTATTTTCAGTTAACCAGATATTCCCGGTATTCGAACCCAGGACATCAGGAAACTTGGGGTTTTGCTCATCCTCTGAAGCAATACCTAACGGTGGTCCCGCAAGTAAAAAAAAAAAAAAAAAACCAGTTTAGTATAATAGCTAATCATGACTGGTAGCTATTTTCCAAAATAGAAATTAATGATTTTTTTATTTTATCATTTTTACCTCAATTTTTAGAAAAGTTTTCAATAAACACAAAAACATTTTTCTTAAATAATTAGAACAGAATTAGTACTTAGGTTTTCCCCAAACCACGTATTAGGTACTATCTGGTAACACGAATATTTTACAGTCAATCACTAATAAATTGTTACTTTTAGTACTTTTATTTGCTTTATGAAATTAACATACCACATAAGCTCCGAAGTTAGTGCGTAGGAATATGAAAAGGAAATTTTTTACCGTATAAATACTTGACCGGGATTTAAACCCGAAACGCTACCTCTCTGTCGCGGAGATCGGCGGATTGGCTACCACTGCCAAGTTGCTTAAGAGGTTGCTTAAGAGCCAAGTTGATTTGTTCTTTGTTCGACTAGCTGTCGCTTGATTATTTGTTTGTTTTTTTGTTTATTGACTATTTATTTGTTTATTGGTTTTTATTTGTCAATTGTTTGTTTTTATGGATTATGAAGTGTTGGCAGATATATATTTTACGAATGAATTTTAAGATTACTGGTATCTGCTGTGTATTATAATGGATTGACTTATTATGTGAGTTCCTTAAGAACCCCCTATCATGTGCTTATTATCAAACGATTTACTTAAGGAGCCGATTATAAATACACTGGTAGCAGGGAAAAAAGTTTCTTCTTTGCTGTTAAATGTTTCTACGTTAAATATTCCACAATAAACTTTTTTTGTCAAAGCGCACTTTATGAAGATACTGTTCTAATTCTTTCTCAGTTCCCCTGTAGTCCACAGAGTGCCTACTTTCTCTCCAGTGCCTGTCTTTCTATCAATTATATGGATATCTACTTTCTCCTATCGGGTGGAAAGTCAAGGTATAAGGAAGTGTGGGTGCCGTATAAAAAAAAATTATTATATTTATTTAGATTCAACAAACACTTTTAAAATGTTAAATTTCTGTTAAAATCTTGTATCAGGTTTTAAATTACATATATCATGGTGTAAAGTATTCTATATCATCACTCACAATTCATTTAAAAGCTGTAACAGCAGTTTTAAGAATAAATATTGAATTTTTATGTATATTTTTCTCTCATTTTTTTCGTTTAACATAAAAAGTTAAGTGGATAAGTCCCGTTTCAGAAACAGGAAATTAATACAATTCTGCCACCTGAGTCATAATATAACTTTTTTTTTAATATATCCGATATTTCTATTTTATTTTTTAAAGATCCGTTTACAAAATTTACATATTTTCCCTATAAACATAATTTTTAAAACTTTTTTTTTTTAATTTTTTATTAAAAAAACAAATAGATTTGTAAAATTATAATTTTTTAATTTATTTATTTAAGTAGGTTGACTCTTATAAAATATATTTTTAGTTCCTTAGATATAAAAGAAAAGCTCTTCTGAACGGTATTGTAATAAAATATGTGTAGAAACCTTTGCAACAAAAAAGGCAAATCTAAACCAGATATGCGTTTTGATATATATATATATATATATATATATATATATATATATGGACTGCTTAGTAAAGATGGGGAGTGCAGTTAATATAGATATTTGTTAGCCAATTTTTTTTATTTTAGCTTAAGATGTCCAAGTTTGTTATTTATATGTGTATGTGTATATATTTATTTTTATGTATTATTATTTTTTTTTTTTTTTAATTACTTTCCTTTCTACAGTTATAACGGGAAAATATATAGATCGGTAAAAAAAAAATTATAAAATAAGTTTTGTGACAGGAGATATTTTTTTTTTTTTTTAAATAAAAGAACGTTCATTTAAACAAATTGTAAATAATCTGGGAAAAAAAAATATCTTCCTTCAGAGTTATTTTTGTCATTCAGACGTTTGTGGGTATGTACATACAAATGTTGGCCTGAATTTGGTCTTATAACTCTGAACTCCATTCACCGATTTTCTTAAAATTTGGTAGACAGATACTTCCTTCGGGAGAATAGAATCTACTAAGTTTTTGCAAAAGTTGGAAAAAGGAGTGGATTTGTTTTGGCCGAAATAAAATTTCAAATCTTTACTGGGCCAGTTATTTAAAAATTTATTTAGATAACTTACAAATTCGGTTTAAGTCTCATTTCATACAAAAAACATCAAGGTTTTGACTCACAGTCAGAAACTTCATGAAAGTTCATTAGTACCGAATTCGGCCACCAATGCTGTCACCAGTATTATTAAAAATGGATACATTTACTGGTGCGGAACGCGCTCGCTGTGTGTTTTGGTTTCACGATTTGCAGTCAGTAACTGCAGTTCAACGTAATTTTCGTAAGGAGTCTCCTAGTAGGAGACTCCTAGGAAGCCGTAGGAATCCTCCCAACGGTAGGGAGCCTCCTAATAAGCGTACAGTTTACTCTTGGCACCAAATCTTCGTTGAGACAAGTTGTTCTGGTAAACATTCAAAATTACCAGGATGCCCACACGTCCTTGAAACTGCTGTGGATCATCTGATAAAACTTTGCACTAGTCCTAAGAAACCAACTCTACGTGCATCACGTGAGACTGGCATTCCACATAGGACGTTTGGCGCATATTTTGTAAAGGATTGCACTTGAAGCCGTAAAAATTAGCCACAGTTCAACAGATTACGAACACGACAAAATTGTTCGGCTGCAGTTTTGTGAAGTTTTGAAGTTCTTTTTGAATCACCCGGGATTTCTTGTAAAAATAATTACCCAAAATTTTCATCTTCTTCCTGCAAAATTACAACTTTGTTTACTCGTATTTATAATTATGGTTGTATCTTTGTATATTTTAAGCAATTTTAAAAGTCTTTAATTTATATTTGTTATCACCACTTGCGTATTATTTTCTTAAAGATTAATTTTATCAGAATGCTTCTCCTTGAGTATGGAAGTTATATAAAAAAATGTCGTAATTTTTAATACGCAAAACGTATTTTATTAAAAAAATAGAATCATTAAAACAACTTATACCTCTCCTAATGGGGGAGCTTTAAAATTTTTATTTTTGTATTTATTCGTTTATGTATCATAAAATTAGAAATAAATATTTTTATATAATAATCTGAAAAAAAAATCATAATTTTGGTTATTGTTTTTCAATAAAAAGCAATATTTTATCGTAAAGATACAAATAGAGCTTAAAATGATTGAAGTGCATAATTTGACTGGAATAGCCGAGAAGCACTGCCAGCTTTTTTTATTTTATAAATACTGGCAAATGTCTTTTAATGTGCTTATTATTTTTAGTTTTATATAATCTTTTTCTGATTTTTTTGCTGGCTTATTTTTATTTTATTGATTCATTACATTTCCTGTTGATGTTTTTTTAACAATCGAAATGTGTATCTGCTTAAACACTTTCATCTTTTGTAAACTAATAAGAATTTTTTTTTTTTCTTTAAGAAGTGAATAATTTTTCCGAAATACTGGTATTTTTATGTAAATTGTAATTGAATTTTTAAAATTTCTGATTAATTACTCCTAATCTTGAAAACTATTTTGTGCGCGTTCGTGTGTATGTATAAATAAGGGTGTATAGATAGAGGAGTAGCTTAAGGAAGATTTTACTTTTCATTACCTGGCTTCGACCATTCCGGAAGTATTTGCTTGGTCTACTCTGACGTGGTAGCCAATCTAGTGGTTGTCATCAGATTACTGTTTCTGTAGAAAGTCATCTTTAAAAATAAACAATCTTGAAACGAAGCCCACCTATATCTTGTCTCCGGACATTATTAACCCGAGATTATGACACTCATTAGAGGTATAAATCTAGACGGGTAAGACCTTGGAAGTGAAAAAGTAGCTTATACCTGATCTGTTCTGGGTTTTGCCACTGGTCTTGTAGTAATAAATGAAAAGCCCCACTATGTAGTGTATCGTCTAGCAAAATCACCCACTACTGAAACTGAAATGAGATATAAACCTCTATCGTGATTCGGTAAATGTTTCCCGAAATGGTGGGTTAGTAAAATAAAAATAAAAAACCAGTAAATTTGTTATGTACTCGCATTAGATCACACAAACCCAAATATTCGTTTTAAGGGTGTCACAACATAGCGGACGATAACTGCTGTACGTCAGTGCTACCAACCTTGAAATGTTACTAAATTAAATTAAATAAATAATTAATATTTAAAGTATAAAAATAATTTGGTTGACTACCCCGTAGAATTTAAAATTTCCCGGTCCAAGAGAGCGAGGGAAAAGGAAATTCCAAGATGGTGAACTGCGACAGTAACACTCCTTGTGGTGACAGGGGATACTATTGACGCACTATGCCAGCCACTAGTTTACAGCATTTCTTGGGGTAAGAATGCGATTTTGCAAAAAACGTTTTCAAAGATTTTTTAATTGTTTGCAAATGTTCCTAAGAAAAATACGACCTTAATGGGCGGAATATCGAAATACTGAGGGTGACCTTGCTGTATAGCCTTGGCCTTTTAAGATGAAAATTTATTGAATTAATGCCCGATATATAGAAGTAATCTGACCATGTTTGGTCAAAATTGGTCCAGTAGTTCTTGATATATAAGATGATTTAGAGGCTGACATCGAACATACATGTGTACATACGAATTCCGGAAAATTTCCATCCGGTTTTTTAGGTTCCTTAGGTGTCAAAACGTCAAGATCCGGTGAAAACCGCATATGCCCAAATTGGACCGATTACAATACTTTCCCTTCTAGTGCTATAGCGGTCTCTATATGGAAAGTAAAGAAGTATTTCAGTGTCGTTTGATGTGTTTGGAGAAACTGTCATGAGCAGTTTTAGGAAATATTGCAATTTATTACATCTAGTGGTTTTTATTTGGAGGAAAGAATATTTTCGTACTTAAATGCTTGCAAAATTTCACGTTATGCGTTATGTGCGAATCAACAAGTTCGTTTTGCAGAACTATGTTGAATGGTACTATGAAAATTGTATTTTTATTTACACTAGTTCTATCGTATCTGTTAGCTCACCAAACAAAATTTAACTCTTTTCAAAAGCGCGAAACGAATTAATGTGAAACCAAAGTTTAAGTTCAAAGTTTCTGTATACTTTGCATATAATCTCGTTTTTAAAAGTTTGGTGGATTCGTTCATACACATTTTTTTTGTAATTTCCTCTGTAATTTAGGTAATTTATTAACATAATACATACGCGCTTCTTCATCACAGATGAAGAAAAGTAATCTTCATTTTGATTCTAAAAATTCTATTATTACCTAGAATTTCATATTTTATACACCTGTAATATGAAAAAACAAAAATGTTTTAATTATATTAAATAATTTTCATATCGAGTTACAATATTTTTTTTTAGTTTCAATTAATTTACTTAATCAGCACTTTTTGCTCACCCTATAAATTTGGAGATCTTATATTTTCAAAGAAATTCCATGATTTACAAAGAAGATCCAAAGAAAATCCATTAATTTTTACACAAAAAAAAGGTCCTACTGGAAAGGATTAAAAAAGATCCGCAATTTTATTTAATTCGTAAGCTTTTTTAATTGTTTTAAAAAATTACAATCAGTCTGATTAGTGTAAACTTGCGTAAGTTTTTATAAGCTAATTACAAAATAGAACTTGAAGTGAGTAAGGACATATAATTTCGTTAATAACTTAAACCGGTATCAATTATCTAATACTGTACATTACCAACTTTATGAACATTTAATTGCCTAGTATAAAGTTCGGAACTATAGTTAAGTTTTAAGTTTTAGTAACTAATGCTTCCCTTTAATAATCTTAAATTAAATAAAATACAAGTACATATGTACGGTGAAAGCGCTTCTAATTTAAATGTTAACTATACAGAATTTAACGATATTTTTTTTATATTAATTATGATAATTTGTATTAAGATATGAAATAATTTAAAATCGTTGAGAAAAATTTTCAAGAACTTTTATTATTAAAAAAATTCAAGGAAAATCTATAATTAATAAGAAAAAAAACGAGTGGTCACTATAAAAAAATTCTACTTAATTTATAAAATTTAAAAAACTGAAAACTAAGAAATAACATTAGTTGTTGCGATCCGCGTTTATGGAAAGAGGTTAAATACTAATGTAATGCACCATTTAAATTTTATCACTGATGACTGACTAACATCCTTTTCTCTTCCCATTTATGCATGTAAAGATACGAATAATTTGGTTTACCTCAAGAAAGTCAGACGTCATAGAATTTCTTATTTTATACTAAAAGATAGTAAAATAATTTGTTAATGTTTGCACGATAGAGAATCTGTAATTAGCATTTTTAGGAAATATTGCAATTTATTACATCTAGTGGTTATTCTTTCACGCAAAAACTATTCAACCGATTTTGTTGAAGTTTTCTATGAAGTTTTTTCTAGTTACGCCTGGAAATACCATAGGACTATCGACGTAACGAAATGTTTCATTGTTTCAAGATAGAAGCCGTTTTAAGGACATGCGGTAACAACCGGGTTATGTTTCATGCCGATATTCAAGTTTATTATAGCCAAGCCGTCGGTCACATAGAATTTCAGAAACTAATTGTAGTAATTGAAATTAAGTTTTTTCTATTAAAAATCTCTTTTTTTCGATATCTGTTTTGATTATAAAGCAGCTACGGTGTACGACGTACATTTATTTAGAATTGCTCTTCACATTCAAGCGTTTCAAGTTTTTTTTCTTCTCCCCCGGGCCGGATCCTGCAGTTAAGTATTACACAGCCCAGAGAACGTCCTTTACTCTAACGGGCGTTCACTTCTCGGCCCGCCGGTAGGATCTCTCTTTGCCCCCGCCTCCAACTCCCAGAGTAGGATCCACCAGGCCCGGCTATGCCGTCCTGGGTCCCCACTCCAGTAGCCGGGACCCGGGCTTTATGCCAATGCCTTTAACAGGGACACTCTGAGCGGGCATCCCCGCCGAGACCGAGTCTTTTTCGCTCGGGAGTGCGAAAGTCCTCGTGCCTCATCGCTACCGCCCACTCGTGCAAGCACGTACGAACGGCAGCTCTGCAGTTGGCTGTCCCTCGTCCCCGAGCCCCCCGATCCTTCTCCTGAAGAACCCTCGCCACGAATCCTGTAACGGTATCAAAATTCTTGGGGCTCCACAATATGGTGGCGATGATGTTCTCCACCCTGAGCGGTCCGGTAATCGCCGAAAAAGCTAGGCGGTAATCATCCACTGCGGGCACCGGAACACAACGTGTTCTGGAGTATCCGGGTCGCCGCAGTAAGGACAGTAGAGGTCATCCGCCTTCCTCCTACCGCACAGGTAGGCGCGGAAGACCCCCATGGCCGGTCGGGAATTGCGTGAGCGTTTCAAGTTTGCGCTTAAAGTTGCTTTTAAGATGACAATAAATAAATTAAAAGGCCTGACACTGCGAACGGGTCATCTCACTTGGAGAATCAGTGCTTCTCAAGGGCAGTTATATGATGCGGCTTGCTGCAAAACCTCCTATGTGAGCAATCTGTATACTCCAGAGAGAAAAGCAATAACTATTGTAAACAACTCCGATCTTTAAAATGTTATTCATAAACTGTTCTACAAAAAAAGTTAAAAATATAAAATAAAAAACGAAAAAAAGCATTAAAAACCGGTGCTAAATACTTTTTTACCCTACGAAAGACGAGTTATAAATATACTATTTTTAAAATGGGCGCCGACTGTTTTGAAAACCATATATACTTCAGAAAGTTTCAAGTCCTGTACAAGTTAAATTGATGCTCTGAAGAAATTACAAGACACAGATAGTTTTTATAAATTGGATAGGCTTTAATTGTTATTTATCAGTATTATTCTCACAAACATGAGGTAAATTAACACAGTGGGGGAGCCCTAGCCTGGAAGGACGAGCGATTTGACCGGCTTGTTATAAATATTACAGTCTGCTTATTAATATTAAACGAAGTAATCTTCTTTTATCATGGATAATTTTGTGTTTACAGAATTTTCTGTTACGCGTACCTATTATTTTGTTAATTTTTAACAACTAAATCTATGTTTCGCTGCTATATATATATATATATATATATATATATATATATATATATATGATCACACTTCACACAAATTTGTGTAATTCCTAAATCTACGTATAGTGTCAGCAGATTTCATTCTGCCTAAAATCTTTTTAGTCTTTTATTAATTTTCTTTTGATATCCTTTTACGTCATCCATCATTTTTAATTTTATTTTATTTTAAAGAATTTAAAATTTTGATATTTTTACTACTCAATATCCGCTTTTCTATTTCCGTTCAGTATATTTAATATTTATTCGCCGAAAAGTAAGACGAAATATGATAATTTAAAATTATTAAATATTAAACAACGTTTTTGAAACCATTGGAACTTTAACTTTCAGAAGAATTTTCGAATTAATTAGTTACATCTTTTTATGTGGAGTTACCGGTAGAAATCTTCTAACGAGTATAGTTTTTGATAAAATTATTATATATCCTGGTTACAATATTTTACAAGAGTATGAAAATATTGACATATTACGTAATTAGAAACATACATATAAAATATATTATACATTAGTATCGTTATGTTAATGACATTATACATCTAAAACAATAAACTATCGAAGATGTCGCAAACATTCCTCACATCCATTGACAAAATATATTTAACTTCAAAGTACGTATGAACGCAATAACAAATCACTCAGTTTTCTTGTCCTCACCATATACAAAATATATTGTTTTATAAACCCTTTTTAAATTTAATAGAAAATCCATTACATTTATTATATTATTACATAACTATCACATTTATCCATGACATATGTAGCTATCATACACAGCATAATCATACAACGTTCTAATACATGTTAGGCGCTTACGATTTTGTCAGCCGAAAATTATATTGAAGTACATAATCGATAAAATATTTATCACGAGTTAATTTATTAGCCCTCCAATACTGTTAGACCTATATAAAGTACAAAAGAAAACGTGCAACGTATGTGACTGTTAAAGCGATTGAAAATATTTCTCGATTATAATTACGGTACAACTCCAATTTCTAGTGCACAATAGTTTTAATTTCTTTAATAAGTTTCATTTAGTTTCATATTATTCTAATTAAATTGCTTTTAAAAAATACGTATTTTTTCAATATTTTTTAGTTTCATAAATACTGTCAATGTTGACTAAATAATTCACAGATATTTTGCATAGGCCTTCATTCATTACGTTAAATAATACTAATAAATCTGTCACCTAGTATCTAATTAGAAAATATAACAGTATACGCTTGGAAATGTGTTTATTCGTACATTTTTTTGTTTTGTTGATAAAATTAAACGTGGCGTTGTATTGTAAATATATATATATATATGTTTGTTTGTTTGTCCCGTATGCGTTCGTATACCACTCATCCGATTGCGATGAAACTTTGGTGACTTTTACGCACACCCGCGAAAGTTTTTGAATTAGTTTGGACTGGCTTGGTGGTGCTAGGGTCGAGATAGTTCGAAAAATTGTTTTTATGGTCCGATTTGGCTCATATTCAGAATATATGTTATTTACATGGAAAGTAATACCTATGCAAAAAATGGGCCCGCTAGATGGCGCTGGAGTTGAGATATTTGGAGAAATTGCATTATGGTCAGATTTGGTTCACCGACTTTCTTTTCTATATACATGTAAAAGACAATGTGTGTCCGCTATAGACTAAAAAACTACTGGATCGATTTACGCTCGGGGAAAAGATAAAAAAGAAAAAGATAAAAATGGTGATAGTGGAAAGGGTGGTAGGAAAAAAGGGAGATAGGGAAAGAGTGAAAGGTTAAATTTTGTGAAGTTACGTAATGTTAATTTTTTAATGTTTTATCAATATTTCAATTGTGTTCATTTAATCTACGTATATACTCAAATCTAGCAATAGCAAAGCATTGCTGGGTCAGCTAGTGTATAATATATATATATATATATATATATATATATATATATATATATATATAAATAAAATAAACTTACCGAATACATATTACGTGTACGTAAAAATGTTTTATACAGTAATTTATCTGAAATAATGATTCATAAATAACGAAAACAAGCAATTATAAAAATGTTTATAAAAATCATTTTATTAGCAATCATTATCATCATCTGTTGTTCTGCCAGGCGGCAGGTCCCTTACGCCACCTCTGCCTCCAACTATCCCTGTCCTAATCCTTCTCCTTCATACCCTTGCAGTTTCCAATATTCATATCATCTATTTACTTCATTCTTCTTCTTCCTCGTTTCTTTTTCTCCTTATACTGATCCTTCCAATGCAACTGTCAAAATTCCGTTTCCTCTAACTACTGTTCTAACCAGTTTCCTTTTATTTTGTGTACTTCCCATTGAAGTGCTCTTCCTTCTTTAATCCTGTTCATTATTACCTCAATCCTCACTTTATCCGTCCATCTTTATTATCCTTCCTTTTTAATAGTCACATCTGAAAATATTCTGAATAATCGATATGAGAATATTTTCAATATCGATAATGTTACTTATTAATTAATAATACTTTTTAAGCTGTTGTAAAATTTATATTATAAATTAAATATTAATGAAATGCTGTCGTATAAGTTATATTAAAATAATAAGAAGATTTACAATATTGTGAAAGAGAATAGGAAAGTCTATGATTGTTTAGGTACTTAACTGAAAATGCCAAACGAAACGCTAAAGAAAATTTTAATTGAAGAGTATTGAAAGAATAATTAGAGAAATACAAAGACTGAGATGGTTAAATTATTTAAAGGAAGGTTTTAAAAGGAGAAGGAGGTTGAGAAACTTTTCAAAGTGGAATTTTGGAGATATAAAATTAAGAGGTCATTGACCTTCAGCCTGATCCAATAGCAACTGGATCAAGGAATGAGTGACTAGTAAAATTGTGGTGATGATTTAATTAATATTGATTTTTTATACTTCTTTTTAACATATATACATGACCTTTCTGATGTACTAAAATTTTATCGTAGAAAGAATAAATACACATGTTTTCTTAAAATCTACATGAGGGTTATGTTGACGGGGTTTAAAAATTTATTTGTTAAGTTGGTTAAAGCTTACCTATGCTTCAGTTTTTATATGCAAACCTGTATTGCAAATGTTTTATATCGCACTATTCTCTAGGTATTAATTACCGACTTTAATTTTTTTTAGAGATTTTCGAAGAAAAGTACGGTATTATTTGCGTGGTGGGATTGGGGAGGAATGAAAATGAATCTTCTTTACGTCTTGAAAAGTACGAAAATTCCATTCACTTAAAATCCGGTTTTCTCTACATATAGACCTACGTATAAAACTTTTTGGCTCGAAAATTTACAAAACTACTTCATCAAATACATTGAAATTTAGATATGCTGAAGTAGTTCATCTGAAGACACCTACTGGATTGGTCTAGTGGTGAACGCGTATTCCCAAATCAGCTGATTTGGAAGTCGAGAGTTACAGCGTTGAAGTCCTAGTAAAATTATTTTTATACGAATTTGAATATTGGGTCGTGGATACCGATGTTCTTTGGTGATTGGGTTTCGATTAACCGCACATCTCAGGAATGGTCGAACTAAGGCTGTATAAGACTATACTTCATTTACAGTCATACGTATCATCCTCATTCATTCTCTGAAGTATTATCTTAAAGGTAATTACCGTAGGCTAAACAGGAAGAAGAAAGAAGTTTTTCTGAAGTAGTGCATGTGAAAATTTGATGAAGATTGAGTTGTTCTTGAATTACTCTCAATTTAACCTCGACAACAGACAACATAACTCAATTTGAAGTTACGTTGATTGTGATGTATTTTTCGTACACTTTTTACACTTATTTCACACTTATACACTTATTTTTCATACAGTGAGTCACAGCGGTAAGTAAGCCGAAACTTAATCCTTGTGTGTGTAAGGTCTACTCGTTAATCGAATTATGTAGTGCGTTATATTCTGAAAATCAGTGCGTTTCTGACTGCGAAATAGTAAGGGCGTTGGAAACGAATAGTCTGTCTTCTTGCGCAGAAGTGCGTAAGAGTTTTTTCCTTTGAAGTTCTTTTTCTCAAAATTTTTTTAGCGTTTATTTGATAGAATCTGGTATTATTGAGCTATCAGAGTATTTCTGCGGCCAACCTTATAGAAGGAATTTACTGTAAAAACTTTTAGCGTGTGAAAAATGTCACGGCTGATCCGGGATTCGAACCTGTAGCGTCTGGATGAAAAATAGAAGCTTTATCAGTATACACAAAGAATTGACTTTGAAGTATTTAAGGTTACATGTAATGACTATTTTAATGATGTTCGTACAATATTTATTCCACGTTTCCCGTTAATTTTTTACGTGTATTTTTTTGTAAACTTAATTATAATTTTTGTTAATATGTAATTTAGGTACATTGGTTTATGTTTAAAACTTTTTTTATTATTATAATACACTGTTATAATTCGTATTTTGTTTGATAAAATTACCCGGAAACAGGAAATTTAATCTATTTTACTTTATTTTAATAAATTTAATTAAAACTTATAAAATTAGACTAACGATCCAATCTAACACAGTCCATATTCAGCTTAAATTATAATAACACAAATTCCATCATACGTTTCAAACTAAAGTACATAGAATCATTTAAGTTTATACGAATAAGTTTAACAAAACTTCAGGCTACGATATCTTTAATAAAACTGTCAAGATGTCTTAAAGAAGTAGAAGAGAAACAAAAAATTCAATGATAAATAAAAGAAGTAAAATCACTTTTCATTAAACTCTTCCTTTTCCTTTTCTTACAATAAGATAGATACACCATATATATATTTATCAAGTTTTTATTTTATTTCCTCCTAGTAATAAAAAAAGAGCAAACATGTTTTAGAAATAAAGTTTACAAGAATTGTTTTTTACCAAGAAAAAAATGGAAGAACCATTTTCGATTTCGTGAACATTTTAAGGCCAACAGAACTCAAGGTTAACTTTGTTGTTTTATATATTTTGTAAATAAAAACTAAATTAAGTTTTCTTTATTTAACGTTAATTTTAAAAATATTGAAAAAATTCAAAACATTATTTCAATGATTAAACGTGTAAATTATGATAGTTAAATAATATGAATTCGTACTATAAAACTATCTGGAATTTTTTCTTTATTGGCTATTTCCTAGCTCTTTTGCTGCTGCAATAGCATAGCTATAAAGGAGAAATTACCATTTTCCAACATTTTATGTATCGGGTCCACATTTCATTTTTTTGGACCCCCTCAGTCCAAAAAAATGCAAAAGTTTTAGAAATCTACAAATGTGTATGTATGTACCGAGTGTACGTACGTGCTTTGGCCTGTATTTTGATTATTTTCTCCGGATTTCAACGTAAACTTTTCGAAAATCAATTGAAAAATATCTATATTTGAGGGAGTTAAAAAAAAGGGCATGGATAGTTATCGCTATTTTAATTTTCGACTGTTTTGATTTTATATGTAGTGGTTGTAGAAAATTGAGCAAAAAGTACGATGAAAATTTTAAATCAAGTTGTTTAAAATTCAAACGTTTTATGTTTTAATGAAACGTAAGATCGAATTTAGGGTTGAGGTATATTCAATATCATTTCTAAACACTGTCAGGCTCTTATTTCGAAAACTCGTTGACCAAAAAAATTGAAATTTGGCACAAATATCTAGCTATATATATATTTCCAAGCTTTGGTTTGATTTTTGATCCCGAACGGAAAGGGGCCCACGTGTACGGTACCCACACTTTTTTTTTTAAATAAACTATAATTTTTGTTGGGATTGTTAAATGACATTACCAACAAAAAAGCAATTTCAGATACTTCAATTTTTTTTTTAAATTGTGACTTATTAAAATTATTACGAGATCAGTGTAGCAAATGGGTCAGATGAGATCTAATATTTTTACTAATTTCAATTTTTTAACTCTAAGTGTAAACTCAGTATAATTTTGATGATGAGAACATCATTTATTCCAGGAGGTCAACTGGGACTCAAATTTTATATTTTTACGTTGCAATATGTTCAACTAGTGAACAATAAGCAACCCGTCCCCCCTTGGGCCAATAATATGAGGATGATATGTATGACATGTAATTAGATATAGTCTTGTACAGGCTCAGATCGATCATTTTTTAATCGTGTGATTAATTAAATCCAACCACCAACGTTCGGGAGGCTCGGGGATGAGGGACAGCCCTCTGCGGAGCTGATTTTTGCACGTGTTTGCACGAGTGGCGGTAAGGCACGGGGACTCTCTCGCAACCCCCGAGTGAAAAAGATCGAGTCCCGGCTCCCGGAGTGAGGACCCAGGGATGGCATAGCCGGGCCTGGTGGATCCTACTCTGGGGGTTTGAGGCGGGCGCAAAGTGAAATCCGACCGAAGGGCCGAGACGTGGATGCCCGTTAGAGTAAAGGACACTCCCCTGGGCTGTGTAATACTTAACTGCTGGATCCGGTCCGGGGGAGAAAAAGAAAACAAAGTGAAAAAAAAAGAAAAAAACCACCAACGTACAGCGGTATCCACTGTTTATTATTCAAATCCATATAAAAGCGATAAACCTTTACTAGGATTTGAATCCCAGAACTTGGAAAATCAGCTGTTAAACAACTGGTTTGCAACGACAAGTTAACCACTATACCACAGCGGTGGGCTTATTTATGGCGTATTTAAAATAAAAATCTGATGTCGACACTACATGACTTCCTTGTACGCCTATTAAATTACATATACATTGTTTTTAAATGAAAAATACATAAAATTTTATTTCATTAATAACTTCTGGTATATTTCATATATTTTTTAATGTTATTATAGAATTTATTATGTTTTTTTTTACAATCAAGGTTAATAATTATTAACAAATCAATTTATTTAATTAAAAACAAAAAAAGTTAAAAAGATAAAATTCAAAATCCATTTTTTTTGGATTTTGGGCTTTTTTTGGACACTTATGGTCCAGTCAATTGTAATCAAAAGGGGAGGTGCACAACTAGATGTTACAATAATTCTAAAATCAAAATTTCAACATCCTACGGCTAATCGTTTTTGAGTTATGCGATAAACATACATGCGTACAGACGTCACGCCAAAATGGACTCAGGGGTGGTCAAAATGGATATTTTCGTTGAAATCTGAAAACCGAAATGTTTCGCCATCACATACTTTATTTACTTCGTACAAGGAATTAACAATCGTTCAAGTGCAAAGCCGGAAAATTCCACAATCCTTTGTTTATTTTTTTTAATTTCAGCATTTTATAATCTTATTTTTTAATTAAAACTAATATTTTGGTGATCTTTATTCCATATAAAATTAAACCTTCTCTCACAAATTTGAGATTTTAAGAAATAAAATGTTAATTAAATTAAAACATAAGATTACGTAAACGTTTTCAATACTTTTAGAACTTAAAGCTAGAAACATTTGTTCAGGGTAAATTTAAATCATTTTTGAGTAGGAAACAAATCCGTAAGTTTGCATTCTAAAAAAATAATAAAGTTAATCGTGAAGGGATCTTGAAAAATGTATAAAATCTTATATTATTATTTTCTTTTCCTCCTTCTAAACATTTTTTTTTTATTAAATTTTTGCCTTAACAATATTTCCTGTCTACTGGAAACGAGATATGAGATGGTGGATTTTTTTTGTTGGGATTCTTAAGCATCTATAAAAACGCAAGGAAATTCTCCAATGAATTTCTCATACAATCGCAACTTTCTAAAAGCTACAGTATAAAGAACTGGAGCTGTTGTTTTGGAATTATGCTTGATATACTTATGTAACCATGACTACCAAAGTTAACTGCAAGAAGTGGTCTCACAACGAAAAATACATATTTTTAGGCTAATTTGAGCATTTTTTAAACTTTATTTTTTGTGTTTCACTAGTAAACAGCTATTTAAGAGGTAATTTAAGCCAATCTTGAAATTACCTATGAAAAATAATAAATGGTTGCATTTTTGAAAGGGTATTCGTAGTCCGAATTTTAATTTTATGTGAAATGTTTTTACCCTTCAATATCCTTTAAAATTATGTCACCATCCAACCCATTACATTTAAAAATTTTAATTTGGCTTCCGTGGATGCTTGGTGTTGGGTGATCTCATGCATAAAAATAGATCTTTTGAGATAGGAGTTTTTTACTAAATTTAATTTTTCCGTGTTTAATCGTTAAAAAGTTATTTAAGTGTTATATGTTTGAAAACCGTTAAATAACTTTCGAATCTTTATATGTATTATATATTTTTTTTTTTAATTTCAAATTAATTAATGATATTCATCCTGTATTGATGCAGTTGTTAATTCAAGAAAAAAAGTCAATTAATTTGAGTAGTATATATATTATTCATATCTCAGGAACTGTTTGATCTTTAGTTTTTTTGGGGAGTAAAACAGCTCATGTATGGTATATAATTGTATAAGTATTTTTAATCAGTTATTTAGAATAGGGAAGTATTAATATTTTGAAAATGTTTTCCGCTCTAGTGGGATTTTACTTTATCATTCGTAAGTAATTTATCAAAAGGATAATATAAAAACTTTTTATTAATAAAATATCACTCCGTATTCTTAAAATATAGGATTTTTATTTAATAGTTTTACTTTTTTCTTTTTTCTAATCATGAATATTTTCTTTGTTTTTTTTTTTTACTGAACTTTACATTTTACCAGGTAAAAATAATTGTCTACGTATTATTGTACGAATGATCTTTGTTAAATAGTCTAATTGTAAAAAAAAATCGAAAATCTTGTCATTTAAGATATTTTTTTTTTTAAATATTTTATGATAGCTTATGGTAAATATGTTGTCACGTATAAGTTTAATTTATGTAAATTTTTGTAACTTTTTACTTGTTTAACACGCTAATCTAAAACCAGCTACTTTATTATTTGCTTATTCATTTATTTTAATAAGAATTTTAATAGACATAATAATAATAGTAATTTAACAATTTCAAACTTTGCATTAAGTGGGAGAAGGCTTATATTTAAACGATTTATGTAAATTCTGAAAAACTTTAGTAACATTTTAATCAGTTTCTTTTTTTTTTGTAATATTAAAAGTTCTTCTACTAATCTGGTTATCAAATAAATTAACCTGGTTGAATACACATAAAATGGTTTAAGCTTATTTAATAGGAATTTGCATTCTTTTTTTTATATAAAATAAATACTTGCGTGATTAATATTAATGTAATTGGAATAGATTAGTATTTTCCGTTTGTGTTAATTTACCTTTTCACCGTTCATTGACAAATTTTACCTTAAAATCTAATAGTAGGCAATAAGAAGAAAAAAAGTAAATGAAAAAAGAGATTTGAAATACGTAAATTTATATATATTCAGAGTGATTCGCAAAGATTGTAACAGAATTTTAGGACTTTCTTCTGGTGAAAATAATGAAGAAAGATGATAAAAAACCATAGTTCGGAAAAGCTTCATTAGCGAGTATCAGCTGACGAAATATATTGTCCTGATTTCTGCGCCTTCGGTAAAATTAACTAAAAATAGCTAAAGCGAAAAAAGATAATTTACATTTTGTAGAGGTGGGGAATAAATTAAAAAAATATTTTTCCAGAAATAATCAAACATAGAATAAGCTTAACAAATTTGGTTAAGTAAAGTTTTCTATAAATCTAACACCTCCCTAGAAACTAAAATAATAAAAACAAAATTTTCAAAATAATATATCTTGTAGGTAATTTAGTCGGGGGTGTATAATTTAAAGAGATTTTAGACATTTTTTGATAAGTCTTTATATGAAGTATAAACTTTCAAAAATTGTTTTGAAAAATTCTTAACCAAAAGGAAATAGAGCGTAAGAACAAAAAATATATATATTTCAATTTTAAGAAGGGGGAAGAATTAAAAAAAAAAATTATTTTTGGATTATATATATATATATATATATATATATATGCGCTGTAAGGAAACAAATTGCTTTAATAAAATGTTCTCTAAAAGGCTTCTGAAGAAAATCATAATTAGGACATTGAAGGAAATCAATGCCTTATATATAAAGATATTTGAGCCAAATTTGTGAAGAAAATCGGCTGGGTCAAACCTGAAGAATAGAGCCAAAAGCATTGCGATACATAGGTACGCACGTAAAATTACACGTATGTAATTAATACGCACGTATGTTTTTTGGCCTAGATCATTGATTCCCAAAGTGGTCCAGGTAGACACCCAGGGGTCCACGAGAGACTCGACGCGGGTCTACGTTGGCGTGAAAAAAAAATGGGTGTTCACAATTCGTAAGCGGGGGTCCACGAAAATTCATCTGGTTTCGATAGTGAAGAACTAAAATGTTGGCTTGACTTTGCGTATCAATGTAGTACATCCCTCCCATTAAAATTTTTACTATTTTGTGATTGTCATTGTAGAAGTTACATTACGTTATTAATGTTTAATTTTAATTATATTACGACAATTTTATTATATTACATTGCAATATGATAACAATAATAATTAATAGCGTAATGATTACATATTTGATTAAATGCAACACAAAAAAATATACTATTTTTCTTTTGCTTTTTACCACTCTGAATGGGATGTTTTCTAAATAAAATAATTGAAAATTTACTGCTTTCTTGTGCTGTGAGTAGATGTCAAAAATGTAAAGTTGAATGGAAGCATTTTTTTAGATCGGCCAACTTTACTTTTTTGACATCCCCTCACAGCACAGTCAATCAAAAATTAACCAATCAATTCTCACTTTTTTTCGGAAGCTGTTAGTTCGTGGAACTCAGACGTAACGCAAATTTTCATAGTTAGATCTAATCTTCACATTTTCCGTCGACTGGAAATATGATAGAAATGTAGCTGCAGGGGGTTCACCGAAACCAGCAAAATTTTGAAAGTGGTCTATGAGAAAAATAGGTTTGGAAACCTCTGGCCTAGATGAAGTAATTGGATCCTAAAACGTAAAAGATTTCCAAAACTTCTGATACCCTATTTTTGATATGATCACGATACTTTCCCCTTTAATATAACTATTCTAGCTGTATTAGCCGGAAAAGTAAAGAGATACGTAAAATGCATGAAATAAGAAATTTTTTTTAGTGACATCGATAAAATTATAATAGGTGAATGAAAAAAAAGATAAATATTTTACACTAAAAATCAAAAAAGAGACCAAAATTTTTTTTTTCTTTTATTAAAAGTAAAAATGTATGTGGTGTATTAGTGTTAGTAGTTCTTGAATAGAAACTCATAAATAACAAAATTATGTACCACAATCTCGTTTATAGCTCGTTTACTCCAATCCAATCACTCACTAACGATGACGCTCGGAATAAATTCCAAGTCATTCACCACGAGCCACTTTTAAAATGCCATGCCAAAATGTATAATTCAGAGATGGAATAATATTCCATAACCTGTACGCAATGACAAGAAACATTTTATAACTGTCAAATGGGTTTGTATAACGATAAAACTAGGGTAAAAACCCGGCCTTATGTTTTACCACTAACTGCGGTAGCAAAAGTAATTTTATCAATTAACTATTTAGGTTAATAGTATTTTAAATACTTAATTGAATCGTCAAAATAACAGTACAATAAATTCGTCGATTTTCAATCAGAAAAGATAAAAAGACTAAATTGGATAAATGAGTCCATCGTGCAAAAAATATTGTACTGTACGTATAAAAAAGTTAACTTTTTAAACAAAAGTTACATAAAAATAAAAGTACTAAAAAAAAATAATTATTAATTCTGATTTCAATTTTTTTAAATTGGCGCCAAATTAAAAACGAATTACAATCACAACTTATTAACCGTTAATTTGGTGACGACTAAAATATATATATATATATATATATATATATATATATATCATTTTCTAATTTTTTAATGTTGTAAATTGTATCTTAGAACTAAATACTTACTTTCAAACATTAGATTCAAACACACGTTACACAATTTTCCCGACTTTGCATTGACTGATTTTTATACCAAAAATGTCAAAGAATTTTTAAATATTAATCACTTAATTTTACGTACAATTGCGAAAAATATCAAAATTTTCAGTAAAAAATTGGGTTCGATTTGACCTCCTATTCAATTTACTTAAAAATTAAGCTGTATTAAAGGTATATTAAGAAAAAAATTCTTAATAAAAATATTTTTGTCCATCAATTAAAGCTTGTTCAACACCGAAGTGGGGAATAAAAAATTTTATTAAATAAAGCATTTTATTTAAATATAACGCTTTTAATAATGCTGTAACATGAAAAACAAACGCTAAAAATAATATAAAATTAAAAAAAAAATATCAACATTTTTAAAACAGGTCCCATGAGGTTTTTCTTTTTTTTAAAAAAAGTTTGCATTTCGTCTATATATTACTAGATACAATATTACTGGGTAGGATTTTTAACCGTGAAGATTAAATTTTTTAAAATTAATCCGAATAAAATAATTAATTTTAAATTTTACTGCTTCCGTTTAGCCCCTTGTTTTTTGGGGGCTTAAAGTTTGTTTCTAAGAGTTATTTTATTATTTACCTCAGTAAATCGGGCTGAATATATGCATTGGTATTCAACAAACCTAAAAAAATTATAGTTTACTAAAACCTATGGAGACAGACTTATAGGTCACATAATAAGGCATTCTGGAATAGTCGCTTTAATATTGGAAGGACAGGTAGAAGGAAAAAATTGTGTAGGCCACGTTTGGAATATGTAAAACAAATTCTTAGGGATGTAGGATGTAGTGGGTATATTGAAATGAAACGACTAGCACTAGATAGGGAATCTTGGAGAGCTGTATCAAACCAGTCAAATGACTGAAGACAAAAAAAAACCCTATGGGTATATGCTCCCTGTCCGATAGGATCGAAATTAGTCTGAAAATAATCTTGGGATATATGTAACCAAATATTTGTATAGAAATTTAATTTTTTCGGTAAATTAATTTTCAAGGTAAGGTTATTTTGATTTTGGATTCGGATTAAACATTGTTAGAGAATTAAGAAAATATACGAACGGTCACGATCGGCCGTCGGGTTCACCTCAAATGGCCGGTAAAATTAAAATTTTGTAAATAATGATTACTCAATATCGGTGTAACCTATCAAGATGGTTCAAATACGTTAATATAATGTTTATTAAAATGAATAAATATAAATTTTGTAAA
This sequence comes from Lycorma delicatula, assembly GCF_047948215.1. Taxonomy (NCBI): domain Eukaryota; kingdom Metazoa; phylum Arthropoda; class Insecta; order Hemiptera; family Fulgoridae; genus Lycorma; species Lycorma delicatula. Next base: position 31,835,914 of record NC_134464.1, on the reverse strand, counting down.
TCAAATGTAAAGCACCAAAATGGTGAAAAAACTAACTTTTTGAAAATTGAAAAAATGCTATAAATCCCCTAAAACAGAGTTAAATTAATTTTAACTTAGCGTGTAAGAACCCATTATAGATTTATTTAAAAAATAATAAATTAATTTGCGCCACCTGCTGAATTTTTAAAAAAAATTTAAAACTTAGAATTAGAAAAATGTGTAACGTTTTAATTTTAACAGATACTGAAAAGGAATCAGTATCATATAACATTATAAATTATGATTAACATAATATGTGAGTATTGATTTGATCGGCCAACAAATAATAATCACGTGATCTAAGGGAACTTTAAAACAGAAAAAGAATCCCGTAAAGACTTATGTAAATTTAATGTACAATAATGACATTATTAACATTCAATTAATTATACTGTTAATGACATATATTAAATATTATATACAATATAAAAAAGATTTAGAAGAAATAATGAAAGGCTTGGATGAAGTCCTACGCAAGATCATGAAAATAAACAAGAACAAAACGAAAGTAATGAAATGTATTACAGATAATGTAGATAGACTAGTGAATATAAAAATAGGAAAAGAAAAGACTATTTAGGTAGAATTACTAAAGATGGACAAAGCAGGAGCTATATAAAATGCCGAATAATGCGGGAAACGAGCTTTCAGTCAGAAATATAATTTGCTTACATGAAAAATTAATTTAAACGTCAGGAAAACATTTTTGAAAGTATATGTTTGGAGCGTAGCTTTACATAGAAGTGAAACTTGAACAATCGAAGAAAAGATTAGACGCTTTTGAAATGTAGTGCTGTAGGACAGTGTTAAAAATAAGATAGGTGGATAAAGTGACAAAACGTAGGTGTTGCGGCAAATTGATGAAGAAAGAAGCATTTGGAAAAATATAGCTAAAAGAAGAGACAGACTTATAGGCCACATATTAAGACATTCTGGAATAGTCGCTTTGATATTGCAGAGACAGGTTTTTGGGAAAAATTGTGCAGGCAGGCTACGTATGGAATACGTAAAGCAAATTGTTTGGGATGTAGGATGTAGGGAGTATACCAAAATGAAATGACGCACTAGATAGGGAATATTTGAGAGCTGCATCAAACCAGTCAAATGATTGAAGACAAAAAAAATACAATGTATATTTTACGCACGTATAAAATCTATAAAAAATACTACAAACAATAATACTCAAATACATTATATAAACATGTAATATGTAAAAATCTGAATTAACTGTAAGTTAGCGATAATAACTTTGTTGGAAATGAATTAATTATAATTGAGAGAACAGTTACAATAAAAAGAATGTTTGTTCGGTAAAGTCTTACTAGACTTTTCATTGATAACTGGTTAACAATTGAAATGAACATCCAGGTTTAGATTTTCAAACTATAAGTTAAATATTTTTATAAAATATCTTTTAGAGCGTAATTTATATTCCAGTATTTTTATTTCAATAACCATTTACATAGTTCTTTATTTGTATTCTTATTAATAGATCAGCATTTAACTGATAGGGTGTAAAAGATTATCGAAACTTTTATTTATTGTAACATTAAAAAAAATATATATATATATAAAATCTGCTGAGACGACTAAAGATAATACAAATGTTTAAAAAGATTTCTAATTAATATATCTCAAATAAAAAAAAATTGTGTGTGTGTGCGCGCGCGCGCGTGTGTGTGTGTGCGCGCGCGCGCGCGTGTGTGTGTCAGTTATTTCCAATGAAAGCTGATAAAGGATTACATTATTGGCATTCTTTATTTTTCCTTTTTTTTTATTAAATTCATCAAAAACTGAAGAAAGGAAAATACTTGGAAACTGAAGTACAATTATTTAGTTATTTGAGTTCATTTATTTTGTTTTATAAAAAACAAAATCAATTATTTTTAACTGAAAGTAAATAAATAACTTTTATTCAACCAATATTATTATTATTATTATTTTTATTGTTATTATTATTTAATACCGCCGACCACCGTAGCGGAGAGTAGTAGCGTACCACACCACCCCTCTCTTTCATCGGGTAAGTCCTGGGTTTGAATCCCAGTCAGGCTTTTTATTTTTCACGTATTATAAAAATTCAAATCTTGGCAGCGACTTTAAATTAATGATAATAGTAGTTGCTTAAAAAGAAAAAATAATAATACTTAGTATTTTATAAAAATGTTGTTAAAATAATATTCTGTAGTAAAACTAATTTTTTTTTTAATTAAAAATTAAAGAAATGAATTACATATTTATTCAAAAAATTATAATTAATGGTGTTTAAACTAATAATTAAAAAACGTTATTATTTTTACTTTCTCGATTTTTAATCATCAGTAAAGCTCTATTATTGCTGTATCATAGCTATCATTTTTTTTTTAGTAATCTATTAATTTTTATTACTTATCAGTATTATGTATATGCACATAATTGCAATTAATAGCATTTTACGATGTATATTCATGAATTTTTTTTTTTCAAAGTGATATCCAAATTTTGTTTTATGAATTTTTATGTATGTGATGAAGTGTTTTTTATTTGTTTATAATGTTTAAATTTTTTTTTTCTTGTTATAAATTTTAATTTTATTGGTCAGTTTATTTTTATGAAATCCATTGATTTAGTGTTTGTTATACAGTATTTTATACATACATGTTTTTAAAAAAAATTGTTATGTGTTTATTACCGATTTAACAGTTATTTTACGACAACATAAAAAACACATAGTATGTTTTTCGACTCCAGTTTTATGTATTTTATTAAAATTTCTCAAAAACTATTAAAATTACAGTTCTGGGACTTTTTTTATTCAATATTTCAGGTCAGATGTCATATAAAACCATTAAATTTTCCCCTGAATTTAGATCCCAAGAATTACAGTCTGGCTTAACTTTACAGAACCATAAGAAAACACTAATTCTCCCCCTTAATTAACGTCCTAAAGATTTCAGTACGACCTCATTTCACCAGGGTAGCTGAAATACGAGAGAAATCTTTCACTAGCAGTACATAAGAAAATATAGATGATGGTAATGTAAATGTATTTCTATTAACATGAGTTGACGGGATATTCAGTTATGAAGTTCGTATAAAAGGAAATTTATACTTAAAAATTTCGCACCTTACGCTATCAGCCAGTCGTATCTTTGGATTAGAAATTAAGGATTCCTAAACTATGCACCACAACATCTAGAGGCGCCAGGGTCGCTGAGGTTTATCAATTTTTTTTATATTTAATTATTTATACCTCTGGCAATTAAATTTCATTTTGGATTAAGGATACGTGGATAGCATCTGTCATACCAATTTTTTTTATACCTATTCTATCATTTGGCTTTAGATTAATACTTCTTTTTCTTTTGTTTTTTACCTTCTTGTACGAAGTAAAGGATGTTTTGCGATCAGGAAAAATTTTCGTTTTCAGATTTCGATAGAAATATCCATTTTGACCATCTCTGAATCCATTTTGACTAAATTCGGCGTGACGTACGTATCTATGTGTGTATCTCACATAACTCAAATACGATTAGCCGTAGAATGTAAAAATGTTGGATTTAGGACTACTGTAACATTTAGTTGTGCACCTTCCATTTTTATTGCAATCGACTGGACCAAGAGTTTCCAAAAAATACCGAAATCCAATAAAATTTGAAATATGGATTTTTTCTTAATTGCAGTAATTGAGAGCATTTCAACGATATATCACAAATGGTACTTATTTTCATTGGTTCCAGAGTTATAGCCAAATAAAATTTTAATTAATGAAATATTTGGATCTTATAATAGGAAGGCACTTCGGTTCGAATCCGACTTCATCTGCTTAATTTTTTTTTTTTATTTAAATATATTGATTTATTAATGATTATTAACCTCTGATTGTAAAAAAATTTACAATAAATAATAATTCAATAATAACAATATAAAAAAAAAATAAGCAAAAATGTCAAAGTTATTAATGAAATAAAATTTTATGTACTTTTAAAAGTGTGTATATGTAATTTAATAGGCGTATAAGGAAGTCATGTGGTTTCCAAATCAGATTTTTATAACTGTTTTTATTATTTTAATAATTTTGCTAGTCTAGATTTAAGTAAAAATTTTCAATTTTCAATTGAAACTTTTTAGAAAATACTTTAAAAAAATAATTAACGATGTATACAGTTCAAAGTATTGACTATATCTTTCTTAATTTGGAACCAAATTTTAAGTTATGAAAAGTGTTATTACCAGCTGATTACAAAGATAATTTTTATTCAGTTTTAATAACAGTACTACCAACTGTTATAAAAAATATGAAAAAATATCAGAATTAATTAATAAAATAAAATTTTATGTACTTTTCATTTAAAAAAAATGTATCTACGTAATTTAATAGGCGTACAGGGAAATCATACGTCAGACTTTTTAGTTTTACGTTTAGATTATGATAATCGATTATGGCATCAATTTTAATTAATATTAGTAGACATTCTGTTTTGTAAGTGAATTTTACAAAATTCACTTACGTAGTTCTTCATTCCATCTATCTTTTTCCTAAGAAGTAATATCAGTCTACAGGTCACTTAGCCAATCAGTGTATGCCTCAATTGTTATAAAATATTTCGGCTGTTTCGTTTATTTAATTTTCTAAAACATTTTGGAATTGCATATAAAATCAGTAGCAAACTAGCTTCATCCAGTTCTTATAATATGGTTGACCTTACTTTTTATGTACACGATTTAATATTATAAATATACGTAACAAATTTTTGTATGTGTTTATTTTTATATGCGCAACACTTTTAAGGGATTTGATAAACACTGAGTTAACTGAAAGTCAGTGAAACTAATAAATTTCTTTTAACTTCATTTATTGCTAGAGTCATTGAATATTTTTTTATGCATTAACTTTTAAATTATTTCTGATGTAATGTTTACATTGATAGAATCAATCATAAGTTCAAACGTTTCGCTGAAGGAGAGAATAACTCCTTTAGCGAGAAAAACGTGTCTGATGTACACGTTTGCAATTTATTTTGTTACTTTGAATTTACTGAAAATTATCTCGTTTTGATCAGTTGTCGTATTAGTAAATTTTTCATTTCATCTCGATCAAAAAAATGAAAAAAAATAAAACAAGAAGTAATTTTTAAAAAAATTAATAATTTGCTTTTCTATAAATAGATCATTTCGTTTTCAACAAAATAATATTTATAAAGTTGCCTATTTTCGCAAGAACACAATGAAAAGCAAGAGGCGCGACCTCAGCTATTTTGCATCTTAACTACGTAGATGATAAATACGAAAGTGCGCCTAATATATAGCCAAATTTATATATATTATTTTGTTGAAAACGAAATGATCTATTAAATACATGTTTTTTTATTTACAAAAAAAACATGTATTTAATTTTTTTTTTTTTTTTTTTGTTTTAATTTTACGTTAAGTTCCAAATATTTATTCTGACACTCATCTACTGAAAAACTCAATTTTACTCGCTTTCACTCTACGGTTAACGGTGCCGCAGCAATACTCATGCGCCGTAGATGCGGATGAGTAGTACACATGCTCAGAAGATGGATGGGAGTAGTACACATGCGCAGTAGGTAGATTTTTAGGTAGGTAATTTTTTTAGTCTATGAAAGATCCCATGCCTGATCGGGATTTGAACCCAGGACTTTCGGATGAAAAACCGAGACGCTACCACTCGCGCCACGGAGACCGGCGCCTCGTTTTAATATTAACACGGAATGAAATTGGATAAATATGGACTGAAAATATATAACACTTTAGTAACACATCGACTGTGCTGTTGAAAGAAAATGCTGGAAATAACAAAACATCCTTACGTTAAAGATGAAATAAATTATTTCATAAAAATTTATACCATTGAATTAATATTATTTATTCCATTTTCGGTTTCTTCTCAGTGTTTTTCGTAATTTCTTATTTATACTCGTATAATGCATTTTTTCGCTAAACAAGCTCTTTTAAGTATAGATTTACTAAATATTTTGCTGTGTTAGATTTTATGTTTTACACACACACACACACACATATATATATATATATATATATATATATATATATATGGTTCAGAAAAGAAAATAATACTTGTATATAAATTGTAATCCTATAAAAAAAAGTTGAGTAGATGATAACGTAATTATGATTGAACAAATTTTAATTAAGTAAAAATGTTTATTAATCGATACAGAAAATAAGGAAAGAATTTTTCTGTGAAAAACTAAATTAATTTTTTTCTTTTTATAAAAAAAAATTCTTTTTATAAAAAAGTTAATCGATTTTATATTTGTAATAATTACACACTTAATGATTATCAGCATTTTATTTGTTGTTGTTTACGTGCAGACGTCTCTCTATAAACTATTTCGTCATAGACGCGTGTAACATTGGTATTAGATAGACGAATATTGGTATTAGATATGCATGTTTGTGCATATTATCTATTTATGAAATGTATTACAAATTTGCAGAATAATAATGGAGATTCGTGTTCAAGCTTATTGCAAATACCTTACTACACACACACATATATATATATATATATATATATATATACATAGTGTTTATCTATTTTGCGAGAGAGAGAGTGTGTGTGTATGTGTGTGTGTGTGTGTGTGTGTGTGTGTGTGTATGTGTGTGTATGTGAATTGGAATCTTCACTGACTGCTTCTCTCACTGCTAATTCTCTCATTTCCTAAGTAAATCAATTTTTTTATAACTATTCTTAATTTTAAATGAAATGCACGAGATACGAATTACAAAATTTATTTGAATTAAGGCTTCAGGGTAATTCTAAAATTTGGCGCCGACTTAAAAAAATAAGTTTCAAAAATTGCATTGAGGGCGTAGTGAAAAAATTATTTTATCCTTTTCAGTGCAGCTTCTTTATACACGACTGCCCAAAAAGGAGTGTAATATATTTAGGGTGTATGTATGTTTCTTCCACCGTAGCAGCTCGACGGCTGAACCGTTCTTTAATTATCCTATATTAAAGAACCATGTTTGTCGGCAATGTTTTTTTTTTGCAGTCATGTATTTTCATTTTAATACGTATTTATCTGTTGTTTTTGGAATTCGTTCAACATTTTTCAAAGTTTTATTTTATTCTTTCTATGATTAATTCACCTTATAAACTTCGTAATTTGTGCATGGGAATACGAATTTGAAATTTTGTAGCGTATAAAAAATGCCATGCCTGACCGGGATTCTTACCCCGGACCTCCGGATGAAAGGCCGAGACACTACCATTCCACCACGAAGATCGATATTATTATTATGTTGTTTAAACGTATTTGCACCTTGTATTCGAAACTAAAACTTTGTTGGAATATATACAAAATATATTTTAAAGATCTCTATTTCGAATGAAAACTTTTTGTATTGAAAATGTCGCCTGATATAAACATGTAAGTGTAGTTCAAAAACGACTTATCTGAAAAATTATTTAATAATCTTGAACTCATTTTTTATTTATTAACATCTATGTTTCCAAATAAATTTTATAAAAGTCAATTGTGTGTAAATAATTTAGAAAAGAATAAAGGTTATAGATAAAATAGTCGCTTATTAAATTTTTATAAATACGTATTAGTGAGGTATGTAATTTCAAAACCAGGCAACAAACTCTGTTGTACGTAGCCAGTTCAATTTTTTGAGATAAATTTATTTCATACTTTTTTTTTAATATAAGAAAAATGTATTGTATTTAATTATAAAATATTATACGTTTTACTGAAAAAAAATTGTATTTTAATATTTTATAGAGTAAAATTTAACAGCTTTTGTTTTCGGCTAGTGAATAATTGGGACGATACGTCTGGTTTACATATTATAATTTGAATGTTGCAATAAATGTATAAAACCACCACTGTTACACGTTCACAAACAGAATTGTTTCTAATTAAAAGAATATTGTACAGTATAGAATACCAATTTATTAGAATCAATTATGGTTCAGTTCGTGATCAGAAAAACTGAGATATATTTTTATTTAAAAAATATTTTTAAATTTATAAAAATTGTAATTTAAATCATGTTGAATTTTGTTTTTCTTTTTCTATAAATTAAATTTTTTATGTATCTATATTACTGGTAGATTAGCATAATATATATATATATATATATAATAATGTATTGTATTTAATTAAACATCTTTATCCTTGTCGGTGTCATGGCAAACATCTTCATTGAAGAAAAAGAAGACGACAAAAGAAAGATATCACATTAAAAATTCAACAGGCAGAGAAACCAGAACTGCTTGGGTCAGTTCACTCTAAGCTCGAACACCAAGCCCTGGGCTTTACGACGTTTGGTGTTCTACCTTACAGTGAGCGGGCTCCAGTAACACGCGAAAGGACGATATCATTTCATCTGTTATTGTTACCATAGCGACAGGAAAGAACAGTGTTTGTTAAAATACAACGAATACATGAAAACCAAGCATTAACCGCACGCATCAACTACTGTACCAGATTTAGTTTCGAAACTTCGTAACCATGGTAACGTATATGTACATTTGTCAGTTTGTATAGCTTAAGCGTTCACATCATTATTATTAAATATATTCATTCTCTCTCTCACTCACTCTTTCTCTCTCTCTCTCTCTCTCTCTATATATATATATATATATATATATATATATATATATATATATATATATATATATATATATATATATATATATATATATTTATTGTTTTTATAATTAGTCATCCTTGTTTTTATGTTAAATTTGTAGTTTCTTTTCTTTCGCTTTTCTCCTTCTTATTCATACATATTATGTATTATTTTATTTAAAAAATTTAATTTCCCACGCTTTTGCTTATTAGTTCTTATAATTTTAATCATTATACGTATTAGTTAACTGTTTTATACAGTTATAATTTTTTGTTACTTATAAAGTTGTAAATTTTTTTTATTTTTTAAAACTTTATTTAGTATTTAATATGCTATTTTCTTGAAAGGGATGATTGCCTCTGATTGCTTAAAATTATAATAATTAATAAATACTAAATAATTTTAATTTGATTATTTTGAAATTTTCAATAATCTCAAACGAACAAATAATTTGAATGCATTATTAATTTGATAAAATTATTATTTTTTTAAGTAATTAAATTAATTATATTTATAAAAAATGTTAAAAATATATTGAAATACATAAAAAAGAGTTATGTTAAATTATTATTAAAATAAAATGCTACAAGTAGACGCTTTAAAATCAGTTACAAAAAACTTAAGCATTAAATAAACATATTTTATATATAAAATAGTATTAAGTAATTATCAATATAAAATTAAAAAATCATTTATAAAAATTCGAAAATTCTATATAAATGAAAAAATATCGGATATATATTTAATTAACTAAATAAACAAGACACTAGAAAATCTATACCTCTACCAGAGTTAGTGAATACAAATAAATGAATAAATAAAATTAAAACTTTATTTTAAAAAAGAATAAGAAGTTTCATTTTAGTCAATCCCAGTAGAAAGCGTAAAGATAATTTTTTATTCAACAGTTTTTTCTTCACTTTTATTCAATAAACGCTGTTATAAATATTTTTTGCACGTTTTAGGTGACCTGACATAAGATATTCATTCCCAAAAATGATTCACCATTTGGGGAGTGAAATTTCCATAGCCTTTTTCACCTGGCCAAATATAATATTCTACATTACAATGTTAAGATGTTTAAAATTTAGGTGATATTTTTTACTTTAAATTGTCATCTTCACAACATAAATAGCTTGTATTTTATATAAATAACATTACTTTCAGAGAAAGCAGCTCTGAAAAACAAATTAACGTTCTCGCTATTTTAGATATTAATGGAGTTTTCATAAGTCGTTTACCTCTGTCACAATGGAAAAAAGGGAAAAAATAATAAAAATTTGCAAATAAGAGAAGAGCACCGTACTTGAATATTTACATTTTATAAAACTTTTCAATATCCTGTTCTCCATTTTCTATATATTCCGTACAACGAGTATAAATGAATCACAAGTTCAAAATAATAATAAATTTTTTACCTTGATAACCGTGAATTATGCATTTACAATTGATTTTTCAGTTTTGATAAAGCAAAATAAAATTTTTCTCTTTATTAGAATTATAGAATTATATTATATGAATTTACCCCATCGAATAAGATTATAAGGCCTCAAGTCACTTGAGCGCGGAAACCAATCGATCGTTCCACTGAATGCCGTGCGTGGCATAACCGATTCTTCTTCAAATTTTTCATCTAAAAATATTTCAAATTTCTGTACCAAATTGAGCTAATACTCTTATCTTTTTGTTAGGTAAGTGATTGAATTACATAATTAAATATTTTTTCCCACGTCTGATCAAAAAAAAATATGATCCTAATAATTCAGAATTAGATTTTCGGAATCGTTTCCGAAATCGTAATATTAGATAAATCCAGCATTATTTCTTTAAAATAATCAAATTTTCAATAAGAATAACTATGATGATTAACACGTCAATGTTTTTAAATTAAGTCTTATCAATTCCTTAAACTGATTATCAGATATGCTACATTATGGATCACTAATATTTCGCAGAACTCTATTTGTCAATTGAAATTATCGTCATTACGAAAGTAAAGTAAAAATGGGAAATAAGACTTAAATTTTTAATTCTTTAACGACCGTTGCACTCTCCTTCACGATATTTTTAGTTCAAAGGATGCTTTCCACTTTAAGTTTACATAAGATTGAATAAAAATTGTTCGATTTCTTTAGTACAAACAGATTAAAGTTCTACAAACTTTGATTCGTCACCAACTCTTTTTTAGTCATTTCACTTTTTTATATGTAATTTTCGAATTTATTTTCCAGATGGTAATAGCGCATCTAAAATCGTATTATTTCAATTTGTTATGAACTTCAGAGGTATATTTTCATATCTACCATAATTAAAGCGTGGAAACTCGTTGTTTAGTGATAAATTTACTTTTTTTTGGTCAACTTTGTTTAATTTTAACTAGAAATTTATCTCTAAGCTATATAAATGGCATTGAAAAAATTCAATTTAATTTGGATCAAATTGACTTAAATAAAATTAAATAAAAATTAAAATGAGTTAAATCCGCTTAAATTGATTCGATAAGAAGGTTCGAGCCTCTTAGTTTTAATATTTATTTAAATTATTGTTTTATTTTATAGACCAATAAAATCAATAAAATGTATTGAATTATTAAATTTATAATTAATTAGCGTCTCATTTTATAAAATAATTCTTCTTGTAATGTAATTTTTTAAGTATGTTTAATATTATACTCATAAATAATTTTTGTTTTTAAGTTTAACTAGCCATCTTTATAATTAGATTTGTAATTTTAGATATAAAATAAATGAATATGATTTTTGTTATAAATAATTTGTGTGTGTGTGTGTTTTATATAATTGATATATTAAAAGCAATAGTGTATATGTGATATTGCACAGGAAAATTCATCTTAGCTTTCGAAAAACAAAAATGAGCTGTTTCAATTTTCTACCTTTTAAGGAAATTTTATACGTCTTTTTGAAATTTAGAAAATACCTCAGTTGAGGTACCTGTTGGTTTTCATTTGGCCAAATATACTATTCTACATTAGAATGCTAAGATGATTAAAATTTAGGTAATATTTTACTTTAAATTTTAAATTGTCATCTTCACAGCATAAATAGGTTGTATTTTATATAAAGAACATTACTTTCAGAGAAAGCAGCTCTGAATAACAAATTAATGTTCTCGCCATTTTAGATATTAATGGAGTTTTCATAATCGTTTACCTCTGTCGCAGTTGAAAAAAAAGGAAAAAAATAATAAAAATTTGCAAATAAGAGAATAGCATCATACTAACAGAACTTGTGGGAAATTAAGTTTAAAAATATCTAAAGTTTAATAATTAAATTATACTTTAGGAATACTGATTTAGGCATGTGACATTCTCTTCAGAGTTTTGTGCTTATTTCAGTGGTATAATGTAAATTTCTATTGAATACAATTTCTATGTTATGAAAGAAAAACATTATACGGTTACTGGAAAGTAACGTTCCCGTAGTCATAATTTATTTATAACTAATTTAGTTATTTAGAATGTAATATTAACCCACCCGGTTGGTCTAGTGGTAAACTCGTCTTAAATCAGCTGATTTCGAAATCGAAATTCTCATGTTCAGATCCTAGTAAAGGTTGTTACTTTTATACGGATTTAAATACTAGATCGTAAATACCGGTGTTCTTTGGTGGTTGGATTTCAATTAACCACACATTTCAGGAATAGTCGACCTGAGACTGTACAAGACTATACTTCATTGACATTCATACATATCCTCATTCATCCTCTGAAGTAATAACTTACGGTGGTTCCTGAGGCTAAACAGAAAAAAAAGAAATCCTAGTGCTAAACTCGTCGTCTTAAATCAGCTTATTTAAAAATCGAAGTTCTTAGGTTCAAATCCTAATAAAGGTAGTTGCTTTTATTTGAATTTTAATACTAGATTCTGGATACCGGTGTTGTGTGGTGGTTGGGTTACAATTACCATACGTCTCAGGAATGGTCGGCCTGAGTTTTTTCAACCATTTACCGGTACAATTATATTACACTAATAAGTCCCTAATGACTTTTAATTTTGATGCAACTATAAATAAAAGATATTAAAAATGTAATATTTATATCATTTATAAGTGCATTATGTATTAATTTCTCTTTTTTTTTAATTTTGACTGTTTAATTTGCTTTAATTGCCTTTTTTCCTTGGATGAGATTTATTCCTGAATTGGTGACGGGAAAATGTACTTGGAGGTACACTCGTTGAGCAGAAAGTTCATCAACAATTTCTTGTAAAATATTTCAATAGTTGACTCATTACTTGTAGCATTGGACAAAGAATTTTTTTTCTGAACAATATGGTTTGTTTTTTTATATAGATATATATTCCTAGCTTAGTTTAGTCTACTTTTAAAATTTCCTCGGAAAAGTCAACTTGAATATTTTCATAATTGTTAATCCAGTTAGAAATAACTTTCTTCTGATTTTGAAGTTATCTGGAACACCATTACATTTTTTTCAGCAGAAAGTTTTAAGCGACTGTAACTGAAAATATCTGGAATAATTTACCATTTTTTTTTTTTTAAATAATTCCCACTCGTAAATTTTTATAATTACGTTATCAGCCACACAACATTGGTACTTTAAGTTTGGAGTGTTGTTTCTTCAGTAACCTCTGCCACCTCATTTAAAGGACATTCTTAATTTAAAAAAAAAAAAAATTAAATGCCCAGTCGTAAGCAAATTTGGTATGACCAAACCGGCAGGAAGAATAAATTAATGGATGCATTTATACCACCATTTAAACTCTATAGTTTAGGAAGTCCAAAGCAATATTATTCTTATTCTGAGGCACGCGCGCTCATGCACACACACACACACACACACACACACACACACACACGCGCGCGCGCGCGCACACGCACGCACACACACACGCGCACACACACACACACACACACACACACACACACACAGTAACCTGCATGGAGGAATAAGTATTTTTCGCCTACATCAAATTTTATTAAAAACACTACCTTATATAAAAAAACAATACATAAAAAAATTGTTTATAATATTTAAGTTTTTGCTACTTTGAAGAAAATCATACCTTAACTTCCATTATATAAAATACTGTTGCGTGTTATCAGTTTGCCAAGGACATCGAGAGACAGCACTCGTTAAAATTGTTGTATGTGTAGTTTTTATTTACTCTAGAATAACTTTCTATGTACATAATAATTGCACAAGTAAAATTATGATTTTACTATGAAAACTTTAATAAAATTCTAAATTTAACAAGTAATTATAACAGCGAAATTTTTTTTGTCTTCAGTCATTTGACTGGTTTGATACTACCTCTCCAAGATTCCCTATCTAGTGCCAGCCGTTTTATTTTGGTATACCCCTACATCCTACATCCCTGAAAATTTGTTTTATATATTCCAAACGCTGCCTGCCTGCACAATTTCTCCCTTCTACCTGTACCTCCAATATTAAAGCGACTATTCCAGGATGCCTTAATATATGGCTTATAACTCGTGACTCTTCTTTTAACTATATTTTTCCAAATGCTTCTTTCTTCATCGATTTGCCGCAACACCTCTTCATTTGTCACTTTATCCACCCATTAGATTTTTAACATTCTCCTATACCACCACATTTCAAAAGCTTCTAATCTTTTCTTCTCAGGTACTCCGATCGTCCAAGTTTCACTTCCATATAAAGCTACGTCCAAACATATACTTTCAAAAATATCTTCACGTTTAAACTAATTTTTGTTATAAGCAAATTATATTTCTGACTGAAAGCTCGTTTCGCTTGTGCTATTCTACATTTTATATCGCTCCTACTTTGTTTATCTTTAATAATACTAGTTCCCAAATAACAAAATTCTTCTTCCCCTATAATCTTTTCTCTTCGTATTTTTATATTCAGTGGTCAATCTACAATATTATTTCTACTACATTTCATTACTTTCGTTTTGTTCTTTATTTTCATGCGGTAGTACTTGCATAGGACTTTATCCATGCCGTTTATTGTTTCTTCTGAATCCTTTTTACTATCAGCTAGAATTACTATATCATCAGGAAATCGTAGCATTTATCTTTTCACCTTATACTGTTGCTCCGGATCTAAATTTCTCTTTAATATCATTAACTGCTAGTTCTAGGTAAATATTAAAAAGTAACGAGGATAGGGAACATCCTTGTCCGTTTTTTATTACGGCTTCTTTCTTCTTATTCTTCAATTATTACTGTTGCTGTTTGGTTCCTGTAAATAATAGTAATTGTTCTTCTATCTGTGTTCTTGAACCCTAATCTTTTTAAAATGCTGAACTTTATATTCCAGTCTACGTTATCGAAAGCCTTTTCTAGGTCTATAAACGCCAAGTATGTTGGTTTGTTTTTCTTTAATCTTCCTTCTACTATTAATCTGAGGCCTAAAATTGCTTCCCTTGTCCCTATACTTTTCCTGAAACCAAATTGGTCTTCTCCTAAAGACCTTTTCCACTCTCCTCTGAATTTTTCTGTACAAAATTCAAGTTAAGATTTTTGAAAAAAAAAATTAATTATAATTTTTTTTTTAATTAAATATTTAAATAAATTAAAATATTACTTAATTTTTTTTTTTTAATTAAAAAAGAATTTTTTTTTAATCTTAACTATCAGCGAGATATCAATAAAAAAAATCATTAATAAAGTTTATACAAGAATACTTAGTATATTTAATACTAAGTATTGAAGTTTATACTTCAATACTTAGAAAAGGAAACTAGTTTAAACGCTTTTCAATTATCTCGTTTCCTGTTTACAACGTACTCACCGAACAGATTCCCGTACTTAAACACATACAAGAACACTGTCCCAAAACCGAATATTTTCGTGACGCACACCTCAGTCGCACGATCGACTGTTATTATCGCATACTCATTTTGAATTTTACCGCATACTATCCTCGCATTTATCACACGTTGTACTGAAGTTCGGAAAGAAATGCAAGGATATGGAGGGATATTTTATTCCCCCTATTCATTTTAGAGCTTGGACATCAGTCCTTTGCTACTTTTAATTCTTCTTATTCGTTTTTTCGAATATTTAATTTTGGTGGCGGTTATATATTTTTTTCTATTTTAAGATAAACGGGAGTTGGGGTTTGGTTTCCGATTGTTTGTATGTTAAGTTTTGAAGTATTTTATTTGAAAGATTAGCAAGATATTTGCGTCCTTCTCCCGATGCGATACCTCTTCAGTCCATCCACAAAGCCCTTAGGTGCTAGTGCCTTATAGTCTAGTAGAAATGCTCCTTGATGGGACCCTTGTTTTTTGGGGGTCCAGTGCAATCCCTTCGTGTAGGAAGTCCTATGAGGTGTCTGTAAGCGGTGCCTGACTAATAAGATTAAGGAAAGGTAGAAAATCTTATCATCGTAACTAAGTTCGGAATGGAACGAAAGCAAGGATAACGGGGGGGATACGTGTCCCCCTATTCATCGCAGAGCCTGAACATCGGTCCCTTTCTTTAGGTCTTTTTTATCGAACGTATTTGCTTATTTAATGATGGTTATATATTTGGTTTGTTTATGGATTGTGCTCCGATCATTACAAATCAAATTGAAATGTCATTAGTTTGGTTATCCTTGAGAGACTAGCAAGGTAATTGTGTCTTTTTCCCGGTACGATTCCCTTTTAGTCCAATCACTGAAGGTCTTTCAGTCGAGCAGGAATGTTCCTGATGAGACTCTAGTTATTGGAGGGTGCAATGCATTTCCTTCGATAAAAGTTCACTTGTCCTCGGCAGTATTTATACCTCCGGGCCTAGTTCAAGCCCTAGGTTCGATCCACCTTTTCATTGGTTCAATCGTATAATCGTTTCTATTGTCCAAATCTTCTGTACCATACTAGAAATCAGTTTTTCCTACATTGTTGTGGTTTTTTTTCTTGTCAATTCTTTTTTCGATTTTTGTTCTTCATTATTAGAAGCTAGAGAAGCTTCTAATAATAACGGATAGAGAATCCGTTAGAGTTCCATTGTGGAAGTTAAGGTAAATTTTCTTAACTACATTAAATTTTTAAAAAGCATTTTTTCCTTCCACAGAGTAAGAAATTAAAAAAAAAAAAAGAATTTGAAAAAATTCAAAATTACGAAAATTTCATCATATTTCGCAATTTTCACTTTCATGCAAAAATTTGCTTCTGGAAGTTAGGATACGTTTTCCTGCGCATTATGTAACAGTAATAAAACAACTAAATTTTCATTTAATAATATTAAATGTAGTATTAAAATAATACTACAATGCTACATATTAATTATTTAATACTATATAATTTAATATTATGTAATATTAAATGTGGTATTTTTCATTTAGAAATTTTCATATAACATAATTTGTTTCAAAGTTTTATATAAAATGAAATGTTTTATTACATAATTATATTTTTGTTAAAATATAATTTGCTTTTATATGTTATCTTAATTAAACCAATATAAATAATTGTTTATTCAATAATATTAAATATACCACTGTTAGTATTATAAGTATTATACATCAATAATTATAATTGATTTTTATAAGTTTGTAATTTTAATATAATATAAGATTGTATGCTCTAATAACCAAAATATGTACAAAATAAAATCCTACTACGTTTGACGTTATTTTATTGATATTATAATTAAATTAAAAAATGTATATTAGGTTTACATTTAATTTATCTATAAATGTTAATAGAGTAATAAATTTTATATATAAAAGTTATAAATTTTAAATATATATATATATATCTGTAAATTCTATAACTTCAACAAAAAAAATTCTCTAAAGTTTACAGTTCCAATACATTAAAATTTATCTTTACCTTGGTTTTTCTGACAATTAGTTAACAATCTGTCATAAGAGCACTGCTCAAAATTTTAAATCTATCTATAAAGTAAGATTTTCATATCAATTTTGAAATTATTCGTGCGAGGAAAAGATATACTCCCTACTTTTGCCTTTTGTGTTAGTCAAAATATCATAGTAGGACTACAGTGTACTTGATGCACAATACATTCTATGATTTGCATAAACTGTAAATAAAATAAAGCATCTTAGCAATATTAGAAAAAAAGGAATGTCAAATTATATTTTCCCGCGCTTTAAAATGTAAATAATTCATTTCTTTTTATTTTAAATTTTTTTTATTAAAGTAATAAAAAATAACAGTCATTATTTTGGTATAATTTATATTTTAGCCATATATATTTTTAACAGCCATTATAACGTGTGATTCAAAATGAATATCGGAGTTTTAAAGTTACGTAATATTTATTAAATTTTACTTATATTGATAAATTGTACGTGAAAGGAAACGGCAAACAGGTTTTCCTATATGTTCAATGTAACCATTCATTACACACCACATCCAGCCGATAAGAGATACTTTAATCATCAGAGATACTTTAATCATCCCATACTTTAATCAGCAAGTCTGGAGTAATTGATGCGACAGCTGCTTCAATCCTGCACCTCAAGTCAGATAGGTCAGCCGGTACCGATGATATGTAAACGTGATCCTTTATAAATCCCAAAGAAAAAATTTGCACGGGATCAGATCGGACAAACGTGGAGACCACGATAAACAAGCCCTGTCATCTGGTCACCGGCGACCGACCCAACGGTCGGATAGAATTTCATTCAACCGATCATTTATAACGTTATACCAGTGAAAAGGCGCACCATCTTGTTGCCAAATAAAGTTCTGCGATTCGTATTGCAGTTGAGGAAATCCATAGTTGTAGTATATCAAGATACCTCATTCCAGACAGATTTATTTCCGCAAAAAAGAACTGCCAGTAAAATTCCCCTATGGATTCGGCACAAAAAAACATTCAGTTTTGGGGAGTCTCGTTTTCACTACAATACTTCATGAGGATTTTCTGATTTCCAGATACGCATATTATGAGTGTTTACTTTTTCATTATCATGAAAGATCGATTTGTCACTTAATACGACCCGATAAAGAAAGTCTTCATCGATACGGTGCATCACTTTATTTGCGAAAGTAGCACGCAAACAATAATCTGTAAATTTTAGAACTTATGACAGCTGTAAACGATATGGATGCAGTTGTAAGCGTTTCCTTACAAACCTCCACACAGAATTCATTGGAATTGCTAATTTGCGGCTAGCCTTTCTATCGCATTTTCTAGGGCTACGCACAAAAGACTTTCTTACACGTTCAACAATGTCTTCGGACACACTCGGTAGTCCTGTACTCTTCCCTTTACAAATACAGCCAGTGGTTTCAAATTGTTTATACCATCTACAAATACTATTTTCACTCGGGGAATCACAACAGAACTTACGTTGAACGGTGATTACAGACTAACACTTTGCAAACTCCAAGACACAAAATGCTTTCTGTTGACGGGTCGCCATCTTTGCTACTAGCGCTTTCAAGTGGAAGGTACTGGAAAGTTTTTAAGCTTGCGCACAGCTAAAACTGTTTTGAGTTGCTCTTACATTTCATATATAATTAATCAGTGTACGTGAAACTTCAGAAATGTGATTTAGCTTTAAAATTCCAATATTCATTTTGAAACACTTTAAGCTACATAATTTAATAATTTTTTTTTAGTATTGCTATATCCTTAAAAAAAATCGCTATTGGATATATAATTAATATTTTCGTCAATCGATATGACTGTATCTAATGCAACGGTACGCTAAATTGATGCAAAGAATTTAGCGGTTAATTAAAAGCTTTTAAGTGAATTTATATTTGTATTAATTAATTTATGTATTTCTACTCAAATTACCAGTCTAAATTTTTAAATAGTGACAGTTTTAAATTTCTGTTATAAAAATTATTATAATACGAGTTTATTTATAAATGTTAATTATAAAACTGAAAATGGAGATTTTAAAGCCTTATTACAACCAAATTAAACATCACATTACAAGACATAAAATTTGATGAGTAAAAATAAAAAACCATATTTCAGATTATGTTAAAATTACATTTCAATTTTTTTTCTTTATAAGATCCTTTATAAAACGAGTTTTTCTTAGTTTTTCTGTAAGTATAATCGAATTTAATTATAATAATAAACTCAGCTTACCAATAGATTACTTAATTCCCTCAAACGTTTTCGGCTGTTCCGCCATCTTCTGGAGGATTGATTTTATAATAATTTAGAATTAAAATATATGAAATTCACAAAATATAATTGTTATAATCATAACAAGTGATCGTTATGAGTCAAAAATTGCAAATTTAAACTAAAAGTAAGTCTGTCCGGTTTGTAAGAATGTAACAATTGGTGATATTCATTGGTGAATGGTGAATGTTTGACTTATAACGATCAATTGTTATGATTCTAACAATTCTATCTTGTGAATTTTATATATTTTTATATTTTAATTCTAAATTGTTATAAAATCAATCCTCCTGAAGATGACGGAATAGCCGAAAACGTTTGAGGAAATTAACTAATATATTGATAAGCTGATTTTAATACTATATTTAAATTAAATTTTATTTTACCAACGGTGCCATGTTTGCAAAACTTAAGTATAATCGAATCTATGGATTTCTTGCCGTTTTAAATGAAATTTCAATAACATATCATTCAATTTAATAAATTTGAATAATATAAAATAAAATAAGAATTTACTTTAAAAATAACACCGCTTGTCAAACCTTTTCAAAATTCTCGAACCGGCAAATATTCGAAATCAAACCAACATATTTTATACGCTACCTGATTTTTTTTTTAGTGATTTTCGGAGCCGTTGTTGGAATTCAATATGTAAGGAAAACTTATCAAAGGAGATTAAATACGCGGTGAGACGTACACTGATTGACAGTAATTGATTTTAATTCAATATGTAGGCAGTAACAACATACATGTTCTAGTTTGCGGATTTCTCATGATAACCAAAACCAGTTTAGACAAGCTGTTTATCACCACAACTGCTCCGTATTTCCCCATC
Organism: Lycorma delicatula; assembly: GCF_047948215.1. NCBI lineage: Eukaryota > Metazoa > Arthropoda > Insecta > Hemiptera > Fulgoridae > Lycorma > Lycorma delicatula. The sequence continues at coordinate 31,815,381 of NC_134464.1, read as the reverse complement.
CCACTCACAACTAAGTTACAGGGAAATTAATATGATTTAACCCGTTACCATATACTTAAAAATCGGTTATTAAAAGTTTACAAAATATAATTATGTATTTTATCACTGGGAGATGATTCAAATTATTATAAATTCTATGCACATTTTGCAAATATACATTAACATTGTTGTCAGCTTCTTTTTTTAATATTTTATAATAAATATTTTTATATTGCTAGAATACTTGAATGATTTGAATAATTATGATATGACACCGGATATGATAACTTTTATAACAATAATTTTGGCCGTATAACCATTTGCTACATCTGGCAGTTTCCATGAGTGGACTTCTCCATTTACATATACGGAGTATCCAACATCGTGTTCGGTTTTAGAACCATCAGTATTGGATCTTTATGTATCCATCATAACTACTGATGGTTGTCAAAAATTTCTATTGGATAATTACTCCTGGTTGCTCTTTTATCTTTCCATAAGAGAGATCCAATCTTGTGCTTACCGCTGGTAAAAGGCATGGCAATTCTCTTGTAGAAATTACTAATTTTTTTTTTTTTGTAAAGCGATCCCATATTTCCTTGTCAGTTCATGATACCTTATTCCAACTGATCTGGAATAGACCTCCCGTTAAAGCCCATCAGCGCTAGGAACGGAGGGGAGGTGTGTGGCGACCGAAGCGTCAAAGGGCGAGTGTCATCCCCTACGGGGTTGGGATGGTCTGAAATAGAGTAGGACATTCAAGATGTCCGGATGAGACCTGCAACCAAGGCAAAAGCTAAGTTAAAAAATCACCAATGTAAATGTCTACCGAGACATTTACATCGGTGGCATCCCAACCGAGGCTTTGCTTATTACTATGAGGTGTAATCAGTTAGAAGGTCTGAAGACGACTCTCGTTAAAGCCCATCAGGGCTAGAAACGGAGAGGGGTGTGGCGACCGGAATCGTCACAAGGTCTTCCCCTACGGGAATTAAGATGATCTGGAATAGGTTGCATGACGTTCATATAATGCAACCAAAGGGTGATAACAGATAATAATTTGATTTTAATAAAGCCTAATTTCTTTAAATAATCTATTAGCAAAATTATGGAACGTAAAATTGGATTAGTGTAAAAAAAGACAAAGAGCATCTTTTTCATAGATAATTTATATAAATTCCTACTAATTTTCTTAAATAAACTGAAAAGTTTTTAGAATAATGTAAAAAAAAAACAATACAGAATTTAATATGATATAAAATTAGGTTTTACCATGAAATAGCTCATCACAGAATTTTATAATTCTTCTAGAAAGACTCTTTTTTCGTGATACTGCTATATTTGGTTTAATTACGAGTAGTAATACTAACAGTTCAATTGGTTAGAATTTATTTCAATTAATTGTATATTATGATTTTTGTAAAAATCTATTAACAGTAGTAATAAAATAAAAGAACAGATAATAATTTATTTGTTAATAGTAATAATAATAATGAAAGAAGTGAAAATTACTTTTAATTCTACTGTTTATGCTTCGACATTTGCTCAAAGAAAAAACAGTTTGTTTTGCTCGACAGTTTGTTTCCCTAGCGTTTAACGAACCGAATCTTATTGCCTTTTAGTAGTTTCTCTCAAGCCGCTTAAGAAAGTACGAGAAATCATTGATTCTAATCCTAGCAACCCTCATTTACTAGAAGTCCCGGAAAAAGTTTTTCTATTACTGATAGCATTTCTTTTTAATTCTATAAACAACCTTATAAATAAAAATAAGACTGTCTTATTTTCTTATATGTAAAATTATTATTTTTTTAATAGATATTTATCTGGAACAATAGAAAAGCTTACAGCAATTAGTGGCACACTGCTAACTCTTATAACAGTTGGTAGTACTGTTATTAAAACTGAATAAAAATTATCTTTGTAATCAGCTGGTAATAACACTTTTCATAACTTAAAATTTGGTTCCAAATTAAGAAAGATATAGTCAATACTTTGAACTGTATACATCGTTAATTATTTTTTTTAAATATTTTCTAAAAAGTTTCAATTGAAAATTGAAAATTTTTACTTAAATCTAGACTAGCAAAATTATTAAAATAATAAAAACAGTTATAAAAATCTGATTTGGAAACCACATGACTTCCTTATACGCCTATTAAATTACATATACACATTTTTAAAAGTACATAAAATTTTATTTCATTAATAACTTTGACATTTTTGCTTATTTTTTTTATATTGTTATTCTTAAATTATTATTTATTGTATATTTTTTTAACAATTAGAGGTTCATAATTATTAATAAATCAATATATATTTCAATTTAAAAAAAATTAAAAAAAGCAGATGAAGTGGGATTCGAACCGATGTGCCTTCTTCCCCTTGTTAGATCCAAATATTTCATTAATTAAAATTTGATTTGGCTATAAGTCTGAAACCAATGAAAATAAGTACCACTTATGTGATATATCGTTGAAATGCTCTCGATTAGAGCTTATTACTGCAGGTAAGAAAAAGTCCAAAATTCAAATTTGTTTTGAATTTTCGGTTTTTTTTATATTTTTGATCCAGTCGATTGCAATCCAAAGGGAAGGTGGACAACTAGATGTTACAACAGTCCTAAATCCAAAATTTCAACATCCTACTGCTAATCATTTTTGAGTTATGCGAGATACATACGCACATACTTACAGACGTCATGCCGAAACTAGTCAAAATGGATTCAGGGATGGTCAAAATGGATATTTCTGTTGAAATCTAAAAACCGAAATTTTTCGTGAACACAACACTTCCTTTACTACGTACAAGGAAGTAAAAATTAAAAAACACTACTGTTAAAAAATTAAAAAAATTAATTGAACCAAAAAGAAAAACGACAATAAATCGAACTAAAAAAAAAGAAGAAAGCAAGGTATAGAAATGAAGGACTAAAAATCGTTATACAGTATTTAATTAAATAAAATAACGGGTGACTTATCAATTTTCAGACAGTTTTAATTTATTTAAATATATTTTTCATGTTGTAGAAATAGCAGGCGTTAAAGGTTGTCAAATGATTAAGTTCTTACCAGGTCCTACATCGATAAGAAAATTCTTTCCTTCAACGATATATTAAATCTTCAATGATAATATTTAAATGCAGTCGGATGGCTCTTAAATATAGAATAATTACTATTCAGAGCTTTGTAATATAGAACAATTACTACTGAAGAGTCCCCAACTGCATTTAAATATTTTCGTTGAAGAACAAAATTATATTTAATTCTACTTTCCTCTGTCCCCTAAAGCATCAAATTCGACAATAGTGGGCTCGATCCTCCATCCGATGCCGACAGAATAACTTCTAATCGTGCTATCATCAAACTCTACAAAGACCGTTTCTGGTAGCTCGCCGGCCTCAAACTGGTCTCGAGGTTTAGCGCAGGCCACTCGATTTTTCTGACCGTATCATTTAATGTTTATTCTGGTTTTTTTCCATCGTGAGTATGTATTATAGTAGCAAATACCCCCATTGGATTTTGAAAATCGAACGATTGTGTGCAGAGATATTATAAGAGCACCCCATTGTACCTCCCAAAACAGCGCCTCAGCTGGACCCTGTTTGTTACCAGTTGATCATGATTAGTCTAGCCTCGTACGAGGTGCTCGCATCACCTCACCATTCTAGCCTCACTCGCAGTTTCCACGGGAAGACCATTATTATTAAACTGAATTTTTTTAAATTTATTTAATAGTATTTTATTTACCGTCAATTTAATTGAGCCACAGCGCTATATACCTTCGCATCCCTTAAAAAAATCGGAATTATAAAAACCCGAAAATAGTTCATATATATTTATCTGAGGAGTATTTGCAAGCCCACATCTACTGAACATCTCTTTTGTTATAGTCAGGATTGAAATACAAAAATAATAAATAATAATAATAATTTGGAAAATTTACAATCATTGTTCAAACATTTTTTACCTTTCTAATCCCCTTTCAAGTTCGAATTTTAAAAATCTTGAAGTTGGTTTATTGACATGAAGATTATACTCACCAAAAATCAAGTTGATTTCTTCATTTATAACCGATAAATTAAATAAATAACAGGGTTTCAAAAAAAAATTTAAAGATCAAATTTAACCCTTGAAACTCGGAATGAAATTCAAAAAATCTAGAAATTGGTTTTTAGATGTTCATAATCAATCGATTTAAACCCATCTCACACATTCACAGTTCACAATTCATTAAAGTTTGTGCTTCCGGTTGAAGCACACACAACTGCTCTATTAAATTTTATATACTCGTATATTATATATATATATATAATCTAGAGATTTTTGGAGATGAAATATATCTAAAAACCTTCTTATTTTTTGCTAAGAAACATGGGTAAAAATTTAGTTGCGAAAGATGGAGTAGTTTTTTTGTTTATCCCTCTATTTTTTGTTTAAGAAAAACCCTCTTCCTCTTTACATAATAGTATAGATTACTTTATTTAATGTAAATTTAATTGTGTAATATTATTCATTCGATTGTTTCGAATCGAATCGAATTCAGATCAAACCCTGTTAACGCATCATTAATTCAATTCATTAAGGTTTGTGTTTCAACCCGCAAACTTTCATTTTACTCGTTTTTTTTAGTATATTAATTGTACTTCTTACCTTTTTTTAATTTTGGTTCTAGTGAGTTTTACGATACAGGACATAGTTTTTGATTTTTCACAATTTAAAATATTCTTTCAAAATAATTGGCCAAAATTTTCCAATTTTCGATATATTTTTCGTCAGTGTTTTGTCATATTTGTAAAATTCAAATTTCGGGGATTTAAATTGGAGATTTAATTTACAAATATTTTAATTTTTTTTAACATATCGCGTAAAATGGGGTGTGGTTTATTTTCATTTTTTGACGTTTCATGACCCACACCCTAAAAAGCTTGCCGTAAGGGTTGGTCATATCAAAAATTGTTTCAGACAAACGTTTTAGGTAATATTTAAAGACTAACGACCACTTTATATAGATTCGATCTTGTGCCTATTAAGGGGGCTACGATTTTTTTGTCCTTGAAACCCCATTTTTCCACCCCTTGGCCCTTATCTAAAAAATAGTAGCAACTTTAAACGAATTCGTTATTTTACTTAAAGTTATAGCAGTATTTTGTTTTCACTGTTTTTTTGTTTTTTTTTGTTTTGGATATCCCTTGCCGTAAAGGTTGATCATATCAAAAATTGTTTCAGACAAGATTTTTAGGTAATGTTAGAGGACTAACGACCACTTTAAACCAATAAGATACTTTGCCTATTAATGGAGGTATGATGTTTTTGTCTTCAAAACCTATTAATTTTTAAACTTCATCATAAATTACCCGCACCTGAAAAAAAGAAATCTTAGATAGCTTTTTTCACGCATCATTATTTTGCCACCATATAAAAATAAATAATCAATGCCTGTAAAGCATAACTTTGTTGCCAGCTTTTTTGGTAAAATTTTTATCTGATGGTCCAATGAAAGAAGTATACATCCAGTATCGTCTCTGTATGTTACGCTAATAATATAGTCACCAAGATCTATGAGTCCATAACTTAAAAATTTAAAACTTGATTTTGTATTTTTCTGTCGTGGTTGTATTCCTCTCATTATCTTTAGAAAAGTAGTACAGGTTGTGTACAGTTTGGATCAATTGTTTTGAAGATAACATAAGAAAACAGGTAATTCAATCACCTTTAACCGTATATATATATATATATATATATATATATATATATATATATATATTATACCTTTGAGAATAAAATTAATTTAATACTCCTAATCATCGAATAATTCGACAAATTCCTTAATACAAGTAGACGAGAAAATTAGTAATATATAAGCTAATAATAATAGTATAGCATAACAATATAATAGCATAGTATGATATTATTTTAGCAGGCATAAAACCTGATTGTTAATACTTTTTTCTTACGTAACATGAAAAATGATGAGATGGTTTACCATCTATTGATTTCCTTAACCCTTTTTATCATAAAGAAAGACGTACCAGTATTATAGATACATGAATGTCGAAATAAAGCTTTTAACCAACTCTGAAAGATTAAAAAAAAATAAAATAAAATACGGTTACTTTCAATTATTTCACAGCATCATGAGTGATGAGTGTAAACCAGACAACTATGTCAGTTGCACATATCATATATAGTTGACACTGACAGATTTATACAGGGAGAAGTTAAGATAATTAATTGTTCTTTTCCATTTAAAAATGTAACTGTCAACTCAAAGGATAGAGATGAAAATACTTAATTCCTTTTCATTCTCATTAATAATTAAAACGTGTTAAAATTTCTGTTATACATATTATATTTCTGTAAAAATATAAGCGACAGATAAGCCCGGATATAATAATAATAATAAAAGAAAAAAAAATACGGAAGTTTGGTCTTTACATTATTCATAACGTAATATTTCATATCATTGTATCTATTTTATATTAAACTGAAGAAAATTAAAAAATTTCTGAAGCATTAATTATACTCTGTACGACTATTTTTGCATGGTTATTCATCTCAAGCTATAACTGTCGAATATCTCAACATAATTTTTTTTCTTTATGAATTTAACGTAATCCTAATTGCAATCGAGTATTTTTAAAAAGTATTTTCACTACCTTGACGGAAAAATATTTTTATTTTTTATTATTTATTTTCAAAAAATGAACTTTTCAAAATAAAATAAGCTGACTTAAAAAAATTGTATTAAAGATTAAAATTTATTTTTCGATACTTCTTTAAATTTCTACTTTAGAAATCAATTGAAAATTAAAAAAAAAACAGTTATTAACAAATTAAAAATATATAATTTATCGTCGAATTCTAAAAATAGATATTAAAAAAGAATTACAAAGTATTATTTAAAAAGTCTTTTAACGGTTTTAAAATTATATTTACTTTTTAATAAAAAAGTTAATTTTACTTTACATTTGTCTTTTGTTCTAAAAGGTAATTCATATAAATAAAAAAATTCCTTAAAAGAAACAGTAGAAAACTGTACTTTAATAAAAATAGCAAAATGAATACAAAGAAACAACATATAGATATTCCACCGAACGTAAACTAAATCATTTTAGAATGCGGGATTTACCGGCTGATTTTTGAGTTATGTTTTATGTTTTTATAAATAAGTACGTATAGACGTTTCGCCGAAACTAGTCTAAATGATTCAGTAATATTCAAAATGGATATTTTCGTTAAAATCTGAAACCGAAATTTTTCGCGTTTACAATACTTCCTTTATTTCGTACAAGGAAGTAAAATGGCGGTTTCATTTTGCGTGATGAGAAAAGAGTAAAATCATGTAAACGTGCTAATCCATGATTATTTAATTGTGAAAAAAGCTTTTATATGAAGGAAAGTGCATAATAAAGCGCCATTACTGCGTATCATGTTAGTGTATGTTTTTTTTTTTTAGTGAGTGAAAACTCGCGACCTTTCATAAGAAGCTTAACTACTGTAAATAACTCCCGTTTGTCGTTCTCTTGTGTTAGAGTTTTTAACGGAGATTCAATCGACTTCCAAACGGGGATTCTTGATGAATCCGTATTGTAATAATGTGTTAAAATATATATAGGTCAGAGAAAAATATTTCCAATTAATATAATTTTCTAAAGAATAATGTAGAAAAATTAAGATTTAATTGGTATATTTATAAAAACAAGTTTTTTCTTCCTTGTTCCTATTATAAAATTGAATATTCAATCGTAACATTGAATATATTTTATAAATTATTAACTAATGATGTTTATTACATATTCAATTAGAATAATCATTCAATTATTATGTTACATATTCAATTTTTTTATATTGTCATCGTTAAATTTTAAATAAGAAAATGTGAAAAAATGATTTCTATTAGTGTGAAAAATTTCTTTAAACTGAACGATGCTTTTCATAGACACTTTACTTTTATTTCTTAAATTAAATTAAATAATTTGTACTACTAAAATGTACTACTTAATCGGGAAAAGATTTTAATTGGATGCTCAACAGTGAGTTTTTAAAATCTGAATGAAATTTTAAGTAAAAATTGAAACTAATAGAATGTCATAAAACTATCACGCGACTAAAGCTGTGATGCGGGAAAGTACTACAACTGAGGGTTTTTTCAGACGCACGGCTTAAACACACATACACACACACACACAATTTAAAATATTTATCGTTTTATTTAAACGTAATATATTTTAATTTATTTAATTCAATCATTCTTACTAAAGCGCGCGTGCATAATTTTCGCGGGTGTGACGGTACTAGCGGCGAATATCGATATTAACTAAACCGATGTAATTTCACAACTTACATGGAACAAATTTCGCTTGTATGGTCGGCAGATCGGTGTTGCTGCGAGACTTAGCGCACCAGGTACCGAGTCAACCGGGCGATCGAGTTCCGAGACTTAGGCCGAGTTACTTTTTTTACACTTTAAATATTATTCATTTATTTAATTCTCCCGCTCGCCTGTGACGTTACAACATAGCAGACGTTTACAACAGTATTTTTTGGTATGGGGGTGCGATTTGTAAAACTTTTTTTGCAAATATTGTTACTTTTTAAATTTTAACAAAGGTGCCTAAGTAGAATATGACCTTAATTATGTGAAATCTCGAGATACTGAAGGTGACCTTGCTCTACAGCCTCACCCCCGCGACCTTTTAAGTTGAAAATTTAATGGCATCAATGTCCCATACATAGAAGTAATTTGACCAAATTGGTTAAAATCGGTTCTGTAGTTCTGGAGATATAAAGTGATTTAGATGTCAACACCAAACACACGCACTTACATATTGAAATTAACATCCGGAAGTTTTCCATCCGATTTTTTGGGTTCCTTAGATGTCTAAACGTCAAGATTTGGTGAAAACCGCAAATGCCCAAATTGGGTCGATTACAATACTTTCCCTTTTAGAGCTATAGCGCTAGTCGGGAAAGTAAAAATATATTAATCTATCACTCGGATAAACTGTAATAAAATATTTATAATTCCATGAAATAGAAAGTTGTGACTAACCTATGAGTTACACCCATCGGGTCTAGTGGGGTCTAGTGGTTAACGCGTCTTCCCAAATCAGCTGATTTGGAAAGTCGAGAGTTACAGCGTTCAAGTCCTAGTAAAGCCAGTTATTTTTACACGGATTTGAATACTAGATCGTGGATACCGGTGTTCTTTGGTGGTTGGGTTTCAATTAACCAGACATCTCAGGAATGGTCGAACTGAGAATGTACAAGACTACACTTCATTTACACTCATACATATCATTCTCATTCATCCTCTGAAGAATTATCTAAACGGTAGTTACCGGAGGCTAAACAGGAAAAAGAGAGAACCTATGAGTTACGAACACACTTATCTCTCTGTATTTAAAAAACTGTAACTTCTATTAAAAATGCGACTAAAAAGATTCATCCTATCAGTAAGATTTAAGTATGATAGCTATGACGTAATAGATTACGTATTCAAGCCAATCTGTGATCGGGATTGTTATAAACGATGTTTAAAACTACTTTTCTTCTTATTATTTTTAAAAATAGTATAAAATTCTTATAATTGCATTATATTTATTATTTTTATCAGAAAATTGTTAACATAATATTTATGAGTCCATTAGATACAAAATCGGACTGACCAACTATTAGTACTTACTCAGACCACTGTATATCTCTACTGGTTAAAATATAACATATTTACAAAAAAATAACTATTGAGAACGAAGCCCATTATTACGAAGTGGTCAAGCAATAAGATTTAATGGTAGTGTTATTGTCTGTGATTACAAAGGGTTATATTGTATCTTCCAACTAGTCAAATTCATAAAAATCAATTTCCAAACATATCTCCGTTATTTTTTAAGTCAATATAAAATTCTTATGATTACATGATTTTATTTTTATTGAAATTTTAACAAATTAAAAATTTCATTAAAATGTTATTAAGTAAATTTGATCAAAAACCAGGTTTTTAATTCATGAGATTTTTAATTTATGATTGAAAACCTCTTCTGGCCGTTTGATCTACATCTAAAAGTTTTACAAAAAAATCTACTAAAAAATACTAATAAAATATAACCAATAAATAACATTCTAAAGTTGATTTTACGTTTATTGATGACGTAATATTAGATTGCATATTCTAACCAATCGGAAGCCGGAATAAAAAAAAAAATAAACTTCTTCCATATATATTTATAATCAATAATATCTTATTACAAAACCCCTATTAATACACTGATTTTAACTGATAAGGTTGCAACAAATTAAAAAAAATTATATTATTCCATATTTTGTTTTGTAACGATGAATTAACTCATTAATTCATCATATAAACTTTTGAAAGCTTGTGCGTGGGAATTTTGTAGCGTATGAAAAATTCCATGCCTGACCCGGATATGAACCTAGGACTCTCGGAGGAAAGATGAGATGCTACGCCTCCACCACCAAGATCGGCAAATTAAGTTTAATACACCATTTATGATTATACGAAATAATTAGTAATAACAAGTAAATTATTAGAAATAACAAGTAATTACTATTCAATTTTAATCTACTTTTTTAAATGTATAACGTCTTTGCGAAAATGTTCAGTTTAAAAATAATAAATATCTATGAATTACAATCAAACAGTAAGATTTGAAGGTAATATTACTAGATGTTTATACATACAGAATTTTTAAAAAGTGATTTAATGTTATGGGAGAATGAGTAAATTAGAATAGTTGTAGAAAGTGGGCTCCATTATGCGATTCACATAATTGAATATGACGTTGCATGCTTTTAAACACATGTTGTAAAGTTTGTTGAGGAACTACAGCGACAAATCGTTCAATTTCGCTCTGCAATTCGGGAATGATGTGAGGATGAGTTTTATAAGCGGCATCCTTAAGAGGTATCTTTACAAGAAAAAATTCAGGAGGGGATAAATCAGGAAACCGAGGGGGCCAAAACCCCTTCGAAATCATTTATCCATGACATCAATGATTCGAGAAAGTCATAGTGTTGTTGGCTGTATGATCTGTAGCATTTTCCTGTTGAAACCACGTGTACTCTAGCCGGTCTGCAGTATATTGTTTACAAATCGTTTCACCATATGTAACGCTCGCTATTCACTGTGCCGTGAAAGAATTTCACGAAGATTCGTTTACGTGACATTGCATACCAATCATCCAGTCTTTATCCGTGCTGAGAAGACTCGTGCAGCTTATGTAGATTTTCCGTACATAAAATGCGTGAATTCTGTGCATTCACATATCCATTAAGGTGGAACCGTGCCTCGTCAGGCCGAAACCGATCAACGAGACGGTTTCTCGTTGACGTTACAGATGACATGAACCACTGACAGAAAGCTGCACGTTTTCCAGTGTATGCACCTAACAAACAAATCGTGAACAACACAAATTCAGTACGGATGCATCTTTAAACACTTGCGCGATGCCGTGTAGCCACTACTGAAGGAGAGACAAGACCGGCTAGATAGGCGTCGCACAGACGTCTTGAGACCAACAGAGTATGCAGCTTGCACGTCGATCAACTTCCCTGGTGTTAGCACTTTCGGTCGAGCACTTTTGGCTAATGTATTGAGAAACAGTGAATATTCTGTGCTGCATTGGGTATCCCATTTTTCCTCAATTAAACTACCGACAAAAGAAGAAAATATTCTTCCATAAGGTTGCGTCACTTTTTGAACACTGTAGTAGTATTAGATTAAATATTTTATTATATTAAATATTTCAGTCGATCAAAGATCGGATGTAAATACTCAATTTATGGATCTATATTTCTTTTCTTTATTTTTCATACTGATATAAAATTTCAAAGACCATCCTGTAAAATAAATACTAACATTTTGTTAAATCATAAGATGTATATAGAGATTATCTTTATTGTTTTAAAATATGAATATCTGGCTTGGCATAAAATTAATATGAAAATTTTATAAATACAAGTTTAATTGTTGTTAATTGAAAATAGACCACGGTAATAAATGTTTCATTTTTGTACGAAACGTATAAAATTCAAAGGAAGAAAATTGTGTTTTTATTAATATTTAATTAATATTATTTAATGTACAGGGTCCGGCATATTAATCTGACGATTTTGTAGTAAGTGTTATGTTGGTACCTCTGTCAATGAGAAGGCGGGAGTGTTGTACATAGGTAGGTCTATTCATGCTATTTCAGTAGCCAGTATGTCGTGGTCGGGTGTACAACGAGCGTTCGTGATTGAAGCCTATTTTAAAAATAAAGATTAACACAGCGTTATTGTAACACAGCGTTTATTTCGCAGACATTTCTATTTAAATCGACATGCGTCTGTTCCTAGTAGGAATACGATATTGTTGTGGGTGAAGAATTTTAGGAACACATCGTCTGCTTTAAAAATGAAACCAACAGGACGAAAACGGACTGTGAGAACGCCTGAAAACAGTAACGCTGTAAGATTAGCTGTTACGCGGTCTCCACGACGTTCAGCAATGAGACATGCTGCTGCGCTAGCCATTTCTGATCGAAGTGTACGACGAATTCTTCATGCCGACCTGAAATTCCGTCCGTATAAGATGATTTTAGTGCAGCAACTTAATGCAAATGATTGGGAGTCTCGCAAAGCAGCTTGCGAGGTCATCCTCGAAAATGTCCTCCAGGATGCCATTATTCTTTTAAGTGACGAGGCGCATTTTCATCTGTCAGGATTTGTGAATAAACAAAATTATCGTTATTGGGCTTCGCATAATCCGCGGTAAATTCTTGAAAAACCACTTCACAGTCGATATGTTACAGTGTGGTTGCGATTTCAAAGTTCGGCATAATTGGCCGATATTTTTTTGAAGAGTTAAATCGCAGAGTAACAGTAACATCTCATCGATACGTAAACATATTGAATGATTTTATGCGACCGAAACCGAATGACTTTCAAGGACATGAAATTTGGTTTCAACAGAATGGTGCCACCGCCCATACGGCGAGAATCGCAATGGATTTCTGCGAGAAACCTGTCCTGGACGTTTAATTTCCCGATTTGGCGACATTCCTTGGCCAGCGCGTTCACCTGATCTGGCTGTTTGTGAATTTTTCTGTAGGGGTATCTCAAACATAAAGTCTTCAGTAGTCGACCACAGTCAATTGCAGAACTCAAGGAGGCCATTCAACGAGAAATTGAAGCGGTTCCACAAGTGATGATTGAGCGAGCAATGTCAAATTTTAGAATGAGGTTAAGTGAGTGTGTGAGGAGTAATAGAAAACATTTGGACGACATAATATTCAAATGAAAAAAATCTATGTAAGTAATTCACTATAAATTGCAAAAATTGATCTTAATTTGATATATTAAATGTTTTAATAGTACAAAAAACAGTTTAATTATTATCCCTCAAAAATCGTCAGGTTTATATGCCGGACCCTGTATTTATATAATTAATATTAAATTTAAGGTCAAATTTATAGGAAAATTTTATAAATTTTTTTAATTTATATTTATTAAATTTGATATTAATAGGATTTTTTTTTAATTAATTGTTTAGAAAATTAATTTAATTTAATGAATATTTATTTTATTAGTTAATTTGACGTGAGTTCAGATGTAATGATCTGTATAAATTAGGTTAGTTATTCTATTGTTATAATAAACAATAGATGTAACGTAGTAATACAACAATAGAAATCAATGACTATCTTTTGATAGTAGGTAGGCAATAATTATATGTTCGTTCAACGTACGCGTATATCACTGATGGAACAATTTACACGGTGGAAGTTTGTTTTATAACATTATATTAGAGTTTCCTTATAACTTTGTGTACGTAAACTTCCTTTCTTTTAATTACAGAAAGGATTAAATCAATTAATTTCAATATATTCTTGTCTTTCTTCCGTTAAACGTAGCAAGACAAATCTATAAAAATAATTTTTACTTTCCCAGCTCTAGCTCTACTGCGTAGCAGCTATAACTGTAAAAGAAAAGTAAATAGATCGGTCCAAAATTTTGATGTCTAGTTTTTTGCAAATATCTACGTTTCACGACCCCTGAGACCAAAAGATCTGTTTTTTGAAAATCCACAGAAATTTCTGGTAGCTGTTTCACACATTAGTGAACTGATAAAAAGGTAAATTATCCGTTGAACTTTCTGGAGTTAGTTATTAGGTTTTAGTTCTTAGCTATTACTTTGGAAGTTAATCATTTCCTATAAAGATGGAAGTATGTGTGCACTTATAAACTGCTCGGCCTATCATTTATATAAATAAAAATGTAAATGTTCGTTTGTTCAAAATCTTAAATCTCAGAAACTTCTTCACCGATTGCTTTGAAATTTTGACACAACATTGCATTCGAATACGCGCGTGTTTTTATATACCTACCATTTATATACCTAAGATGTCACATCTGTGACAGGCAAAAACATGCTTTTTTTTAAAAACAGCGCTGTCTGTTGGACGTAAAACCAACACACACTATACTAAATATTTTACGATTCCATTTCAGTATTTCCGATATGTGAGTCCGCTATAGACTAAAAAACTACTGGACCGATTTACGCGCGGGGAAAAAGTCAGAAAGGGAAAACTTGAAAAAGGGAAATAGGGAAAAATCGGAAAAGGAAATGGAAAGGGAAAAGGAAAAAAGGGGCAGGAGGAAATGAAAGGGAATATGTTAAACATGAAAATGGGAAAAGAAAAATGAGGAAAGGGGGTGGGAATGGTGGGAGGGAAAAAGGGGTGAAAGGAAAAGGTCAAATTTTGTGAAGTTCCGTAATGTTAATTTTGTTGATGTTTTATGAAACTTTCAATTGTATTCATTTAATCTATCTATATATATATACTCAAATCTAGCAATAGCGAAGTATTGCTGGGTCTGCTAGTCAATAAACAAAAATGAGCAGATTAAAATTACACAATCATTTGTGTTTCATTTAAATTTGATTTTATACACTCAAAATATCTATCGTAGAAAATAACTCTTTGTTTTTTTTTTCTCCAACTAGTTTTCCAACCACAGCCAGGTCTGAGTGTGTTATACAGGCAAATGTACCGATAAAAATACAGTCTGGAACAGACTAAAATCGACCATTACTGAGTAGTTTGATTAATTGAAACTCAACTACCAAAGAACACCGGTATCCATGAACTAGTATTCAAATCCGTAAAAAAGTAATGCCTTTACTAGGATTTGATCCTTAGAACTCTTGACTACGAAATCAGCTGATTTGCGATGACGAGTTCACCGCTAGACCAACCCGGTGGGTTAGAAAATACTTTTTTATAAATAGGTACTTCGGAATGTCTACCTCAAAATTGTACTTTAATAAGTTCCAATTAATCTTATCAAAACATCTTTTACAAATCAATTAGAACCTCGGTCTGCAAGGCTTTGTAGCACCTACAGCTACAAAGGGAAGTAAATAGATCTGTCCAAAATTTTGATATTTGATTTTTTTACGAATGTCGGAGTTTTACAACCCCCTGAGTCCGAGAAACTAAAAAAACCATACAAACTTTCGGAAAATGTATATATGTGTGTTGACGTTTACTTTGATTAATAAATCCGGTGCGATAATAAATTAATAAATATTAAATATTTATAATATAATATAAAATATTATTTATAATATTATAAATTATTAATTCCTATTAAATTTTGGAAAAAATTAAAAAATGTGGTGTGTTAGTTTTCGCTGTTTTAAATGTTTCACTCCTTGTTTAACTGTATGATGAAATTATTTATTACATTATATATAATTACTAAGTTTTAAGTCAAAGATTTAGGGGTAAAGGATATTCAACATTATATCTAAACAGTTTTTGCCCCATAACTCGAAAACCTGTTGACCAAAAAACATCAGAAAGACATCAAAACAAAAGAAAAGGGCTATCCAAATTATGCAATCTGATAATTTTCTGTTTACCCACTAAAACAATTTCAGCCACATCACTACCATCTATCTAACGATATGGACAAATGAGGTATCATTTTGTTCACAATAAAAAGCTTGCTATTTTATATAATAAAAAAAAAATCTGATAAAATTAATATTGACTGAACTATTTATTAGTGATAAAAATATTTTAATGGCCCTTTTAATTTCCAAATGTTTTTTTTTTTTTTTTTTTTGTCTTCAGTCATTTGACTGGTTTGATGCAGCTCTCCAAGATTCCCTATCTAGTGCTAGTCGTTTCATTTCAGTATACCCTCTATATCCTACATCCCCAACAATTTGTTTTACATATTCCAAACGTGGCCTGCCTACACAATTTTTCCCTTCTACCTGTCCTTCCAATATTAAAGCGACTATTCCAGGATGCCTTAGTATGTGGCCTATAAGTCTGTCTCTTCTTTTAACTATATTTTTCCAAATGCTTCTTTCTTCATCTATTTGCCGCAATACCTCTTCATTTGTCACTTTATCCACCCATCTGATTTTTAACATTCTCCTATAGCACCGCATTTCAAAAGCTTCTAATCTTTTCTTCTCAGATACTCCGATCGTCCAAGTTTCACTTCCATATAAAGCGACACTCCAAACATACACTTTCAAAAATCTTTTCCTGACATTTAAATTAATTTTTGATGTAAACAAATTATATTTCTTACTGAAGGCTCGTTTAGCTTGTGCTATTCGACATTTTATATCGCTCCTGCTTCGTCCATCTTTAGTAATTCTACTTCCCAAATAACAAAATTCTTCTACCTCCATAATCTTTTCTCCTCCTATTTTCACATTCAGTGGTCCATCTTTGTTATTTCTACTACATTTCATTACTTTTGTTTTGTTCTTGTTTATTTTCATGCGATAGTTCTTGCGTAGGACTTCATCTATGCCGTTCATTGTTTCTTCTAAATCCTTATAAATCCTTATAAATCCTTATAAAATCCATATAAAGCGACACTCCAAACATACACTTTCAAAAATCTTTTCCTGACATTTAAATTAATTTTTGATGTAAACAAATTATATTTCTTACTGAAGGCTCGTTTAGCTTGTGCTATTCGGCATTTTATATCACTCCTGCTTCATCCATCTTTAGTAATTCTACTTCCCAAATAACAAAATTCTTCTACCTCCATAATCTTTTCTCCTCCTATTTTCACATTCAGTGGTCCATCTTTGTTATTTCTACTACATTTCATTACTTTTGTTTTGTTCTTGTTTATTTTCATGCGATAGTTCTTGCGTAGGACTTCATCTATGCCGTTCATTGTTTCTTCTAAATCCTTTTTACTCTCGGCTAGAATTACTATATCATCAGCAAATCGTAGCATCTTTATCTTTTCACCTTGTATTGTTACTCCGAATCTAAATTGTTCTTTAACATCATTAACTGCTAGTTCCATGTAAATATTAAAAAGTAATGGGGACAGGGAACATCCTTGTCGGACTCCCTTTCTTATTACGGCTTCTTTCTTATGTTCTTCAATTGTTACTGTTGCTGTTTGGTTCCTGTACATGTTAGCAATTGTTCTTCTATCTCTGTATTTGAAGCCTAATTTTTTTTAAATGCTGAGCATTTTATTCCAGTCTACGTTATCGAATGCCTTTTCTAGGTCTATAAACGCCAAGTATGTTGGTTTGTTTTTCTTTAATCTTCCTTCTACTATTAATCTGAGGCCTAAAATTGCTTCCCTTGTCCCTATACCTTTCCTGAAACCAAATTGGTCTTCTCCTAACACTTCCTCCACTCTCCTCTCAATTCTTCTGTATAGAATTCTAGTTAAGATTTTTGATGCATGACTAGTTAAATTAAAAACTTTAAGCTAAAATTTACTTAATATTTTTAACACCTAGGATTACTTTGTTTTTCATCAACTTAACATTGCTGCCATAATCTTCATACTACAAAGAAATATCATTAATAATTCCTTTTTAACTACTATTTTTTATTATTAGTATTATTGTTATTACTATTATTATTATCATCATCTCTTAAAAACTTTAACCATTGTTTGATACTATTAAAAATCTTTCGATTTTTTAAAGAAATCTCTCCTGTTTTTTTTTTTACTTTCCTGTCTAGATAGTACTATAGCAGGGCTATAGAGCTCTAGAAGGTAAAGTATTGTAATCAGTCCAATTTGAGGATTTGCGGTTTTCACTGAATCTTGACGTTTTGACACCTAAGGAACCCAAAAGACCAGATGGAAATTTTCCAGATGTTAATGTTTGTATGTATGTGTGTGTGTGTGTTTTTGGTGTTGGCCTCTAAATCATCTTATATCCAGAACTACTGGACCGATTTTGATCAAACTTGGTCAGTTTACTTCTGTATATGGGGCATTGGTGCCATTAAATTTTCAACTTAAAAGGTAAAAGGGGGTGAGCTGTAGAACAAGATCTCAAGATTTTTATTAATTAAGGTCATATTTTTCTTAGACACATTTGTTAACAATTAAAAAAACAATATTTGTAAAAAAAAATTTTTCAAAATCGCACCCCCACCTCAAAAAATGCTGTGTAGTCTGCTATGTTATGATGTTACAGGTGAACGAATTAAATGATTGAAAAATATTTAAAATGTAAAATAGTAACTCGGTCTGGCTGCATCTCGAACTCGATTGCCCTGTTGACTTGATACCTAGTGTGTTATGCCTCGTGGCTACACCAGCTTCTGTCTGTATAAGCAAAATTTATTCTATGTAGGTTGTGAAATTACATTAGTTTAGTTAGTGCCGATCATTGCCGCTAGTAACACCACACCTGTAAAAATTAAGTACGGTATATCCGTGCGCTTTAGTTAGAATCATTGAATGAAATAAATGAAAAAATATTATATTTTAATAAAATTTTAAATTAAGTTTTGTGTGTAAGCTATGCATCAGAAACAACCCACAGTTGTAGTCCTACAATTGAGTTGTCAGCTTTTTTCTTATGTCTGTAACAGTTCATCTCTAATTATAAAAAGAAAAACATAAGGCAACAGTAATTGGGTTCAGCGTGTTGTGAAAATTAATAAATAAATAAACATTTTAATTATCATGAGATAAAAGATATTTACTTCATAAGACATAAGATTTATTTATTAGCTTTATTACAGTAAGTTTAGTTATTGTTACTCTTTCTAGTGTAATAGTTTTGTTGATGGGATAAATGATGACCAAATTATACATTATCCAGGAATTTAGTGTAGTACTAAATGAAAAAGACACTTAAACCATATTGATCAAATTGACCATATACGAAATGTAAACTTAATTTTAATTTCATTTTTTCTTTTAAATCATCAGTCATTTGCCTGGTTTGATGCTATTCTTCACTTCTTTCTATTCTATCTAAACTTTTAACCTTAACATAATTACTACATCTAATATTCTAATTGATAATTGTAATCCTTCTTTTCCTCTACAATTTTTACCTTCTATACATCACTCTATCACCAAATGAATTTTACACATTTGTCTCAATATATAACTCAGCAACAGTTCATTCTTTTACAAGATTCTGCCGGAAAGTTTTATCCTCTACTATTTATCTTAAAACCTCTTCATTTCATTGATCCACATAATTTTTGAAATCCTTTTATAAAATAGCATTTCAAAGACTTAGTACTTTCCTTTCTGCTTTTCTGATTGTCCATGTTCCATTGTCATAAAATGCTACAATTCACATGAACACCTTTTCTAACAATTTCTGCTTGTCAGTTTGATTTTAATTTTACTTCATCTAACCTTCATAATTTTACTTCCTAAATATCAAAAATATTTCTTTCAGGTATAAGAAAGAAAATGATGAAAAAAGTTAGATAAACTTTCTTTTGCATTTCATTAACTTTTTTTTTAAAAAAAAAAAAGTTTAAAAAGTATTTCTTAAAACTAAAAGTAAAAGTATATTGCTTTTTAAAAAATGTACTTTTCTTATTATAATTAAGCCATGTATTAAAAAATATAATTTATGAATATATTGAAATAAATAAAAAGAGTTTTATTGTGGACTTAATATGCTTAGCATTAAGTCGCTTAATGCTTGCTAGCATTAGTCGCTTAATGCACCATATGTAATACGTCACCGTATTACATATGTAATACGGTGACGTATTACATATGGTGACGATGTTTTAATATTTATTAACTTAGTATTACATATGGTTACAATGTTTTAATATTTATAGCTTGTAATTCATATAACAATCATCTTTCATAAAATTAAAGGACCATTATGATTTATCTTTAATTTTATATTTAAGTCTGTTATTTTTACTATAGTCATTATTTTATAACAGAATATTTGAGGTATTTTATCCATCAATGAAATAAGTTTTACTTTTTAGCTTTATGTGCATGTAATAAGATTATAAAAATCACCATCAGTAAAAAGAAGTGAGCAGTGTGTAATAAAAAATATATATATATTTCTTAATGAAATGTTCAATGTCCCATAAATAAATACTAAATATAAAAAACACGTGATTTTTTTATTTAAAAATTTCTGTTAATAAAATTACTTTATTTTCTCTGTAGCAAAAAATTTTCTTTTCTAAAAAAAATTGTAACTTTGAATAATTATATTTTAAATTATGGTTTCTTTTTAAATATTATTATCTTCAACTAGCTCTTATGTATATATTTTATCAAAAGATATAAAATAAATGCGATAATAGGTGAAAAAAATCAAATCCTTGCAGGGAACTAGACCTAGGATCTGCTTACTGAGAAACCATACTGATTAACACTGTTTTGTTTGAATACTGATTAATAACAGTACTTTATATCATTAAGAACAATATTTCTATATATATATATTATTTAGCAGTTCAGTGATTAACACATTCATTGATGAGATATAACAGTTATAAATTGTTCTGTCATGTCTGGTTTACTTTCAAATTGTTTTAAATTAGAATAAGGCTAGAACACTGGTCATAGATATTAGAACATGTGTTGACCAGAGTATAGTGACTCGTAAACAAGACGGACAAGTTGTTAGCTGTCATTGAATTTTACTTTCAATAAGCAATCATACTTTTGTTGGTTTCATAGTTCAGTAGGTTGGTGGGTGCTTTTAGCTTGGAAGCTGGAAGCTGGATGCTGGCAAGTATCCATTGGCACTTGTTGTTCTGGCAGCCTATATGTGTGATTGTAAGAGTTCTTGCTAAGAATGCTGGACCTAGTGATTTATGATCCATATATTTATCAGTCAGTTGCTATGAAGAATGCATATTCAGAAGCCCCTGAATAATCTGAACCCCAGGTAATCCACAATACTGGGTAATCCAAACTAAAAACAAGAAAATGCACAAAAAAAATATTTGGTATTTTGCAAATTCACAAGAAGTTTTAAAGTTTAATTTACATCCCTCTTTACATTGACTTTTTGACTAATTTTTGCTAAAAATAAACTCATGTTTATTTTTAGCACAGTAAAGTAACAAATTACTCCCTCTGTAGAATCTGTTAGAAACATTTACCTTCTGTGATTAAAAATGATGAAAATGTAAGCACTAGTCTAAGTAAACAAACAGAAAGCATGGTAGAAATGACTAGAACTGTTAACCTTAAACCAAGAATCACTAAAGAAGATAATATAATCACCAATAATAATATTATTGAAGCAGTACAACAAGGGTTAGATGAAAATGTTGAAAATTATGATGAAATTGAAGTAGAGCGAAGAGCGTAAAGCATGAAGAAGCAGTAATATATTTTAACACTTGTATTCAATGTGCAACAAAGAACAACATACCACCGCATGAAGTACTTTTATTGGCCCAAATATGAAAAGACGCGGTAGAATAATCACTAAATTCAATGAAAAAGACAAAAATCATTGAATTTTTAAAAAAATAATAATAAACTCCATTTTTAGAATGTAAATATCAATACAGTAGGAAATAAAAGCATCGTTTGTGTACTAAAAGAAAGAGTTTCAGCACTTATTTCAACTTCCAAAACTTGAACCCTCAATAATCCAAATTTTCATAATTCGAATAGCCGTGTATTTTTAGTAGTTTGGTTTATTCAGAGGTTTTTGTATCTAGAATGATAATTCCAAAGAAATTTAGTCATGTCGCCTGTCTTTACAAATATTAGTCATAATTCGGTAATTAACAGGATATTTTGAAGTCTCTGATAATATTAGAATAATGTTAAAAGCACTGATGTAGATTGTGAAATCCTGTAGTGGAAATCTAAATAATTGATGGTAAGTTCACTAAATTTAATTATGGGATGGGTAGTGAGGTTGTTTTTTTTAAGTAAGCATGTTCCTGTTCTTAACCAGTTTTGTAATTTCTGGGGGAAAACAAGTTTTGTATCATACTTTAAAGAGCACAGCACAAAGTCATTAATCAACAATATGTCACTTCTACCTAGCTAAAATTGTCACATGCTCTATTACCAACATATACCCGCCCTGGGATAAGCAGCAAATAGAGTACGATACTTCACAACATGCAGTATCAAGGCCAAAGCTCAGCAAACAATTAGTTTTAAGCTTAGAAGGTCATAACTTAGTAATCAAATGTTAATTAAATAACTATAATAAATTAATGAATAATAATAATAGTATTAATAACATAGTAATTTTTAATTATTAATTTGGATTACTGAATAAGTCCAAACTGATATATTCTACTAATTATATTTTGCCAAAATTATTATAATTTTATTTTTCGGTTAATTTAGATGAGTTCTGTGAAGAATTTCCCCACAACCTCATCCCAACACCCGGATACTGGATTGAATGCTCACGGCAAAAGATCACTTCGGATACCATCTGGGATGAATCAGAAAGTGAAAGAGATGAAGAAGGTCAGGAAGATGATGTTGCTGAAGAACCAACTAGAGATCCACTTCTTGAAGATGCTGAGGAAGAAGAAGAAGAAGAAGAACCAAGGTAAAATTTTTAATTACTTTAGTTTCTATCAATTTTATGTGTATTTCCTTACAATATATAAAAAATTACTAGTCGGTTATTTTTAGTAATAATAAAAGATTTTAGTTTTAATAATAATTTTTTAATTTTTTCTAAAATTATTTTGAATAGCAATTTCCAAATATAAATAGTTGCATTAAATGTAAGTAAAATATAGTTATTTATTAACAATCGTTTTTTTCAAATGTAATCGATAAAAAAGTAAATAATTTAAATTAAATGTATTTGATGGATTTTTAGAAAGAAGACTGTTATTGAAGAACAATGGGAAAAAAACCAAGGGTTCGAGTTAACTTCAGTTGAACAAGAAACTTATGAAAAGTATTTCTATGGAACAGAGCATTGGAATTACTTCACAAATGATGAAGATTTAGGTCCAGTTATATTAAGTATTAAACAAGAAATACTCAATGGCAGAGATCAATTTAGGTGAGTGATTTAAATATTTTTCTAATTCATTTAATTTTTGTTGGTATTAACAACAAAGGTCAAGTCAGTAGACTTACAGACTACTTTAAGATTGGTAAATAACTGTGTAAATAACTATTATTTATACTGTAGATATATAAATATTTTATTAGCTTAATATGCAATTACACATTACATGTATCATATCAGGAATGGGTAGGTGTGATATTCCATGGTTATCATAAAATTCCTCCAGTATTTGCCTTGAAAAACAAGGAAAATCATCAGAAAATCTTAATCAAAAAACATTATTAAATACTGAATTAATAAATAAATAAAACGGGAGGTGTTGTAACATAAAAATAACAATTATATTAAAAAAAATAATATATATATATATATATATATATATATATATATAGTGAAGGATATAGGCGGTAATTATTTTCATTCAAAAGATTTCATACATTACAAATTTTCATACTTCATTTCCTGAAATAATTAAGCATTATAAAGGATGTCTGCCCATAAAAATTCCACTAAATCCCTTCTGCTTAATCATAGAAAAATTGGGAAAAATTAATGTTAAAAGATTAAATAATACATGAATGCAAAGATAATAAAAAAATTAAAATCAATACAAAATATAATACCAAATTGTAATGCATTAATTGAAAATTATTTGAATAGTTGTACACATTAAACAAAAATACACAATGGTTTAGTACAAATTCTACTGGTACCCTAATGAAAAATTATCCTCCGTCTTACATTATCTGTAAATAAATTTCTTATATACATAAATATTTATGATCTTCCTTGAATCTTTTAACAAGAAAAGATTGTATCATACAGCTATTTATACTTTCTAGAATGTCACAGCCAAACATAATTACGTCTTCCCATCAGATTTCTTTATTACTAGCTCTAAATACATATTAGAAAAAAATAATATAAAATTATGCTACTTCAACCATCAGCACCGCAAACTGGAACTTGTAATAAGTATAGTAAAACAACAGAATTTCTTTTTTTTTAAATATTACTTTTTATATATAAAGCTTTTATTGTCAATTGTTAAATTAAACAAATTTTTATTATTATTTTTTATTTTAATTTTCATTTGCTAGCTAATCATATTTTCCTTTCAAAGAAATTATTTATTTATATTTTAACCATAAATAATACAAACTTATTCACTGTATGCCACTTGACTAGATTTGAAGCAAGTGGTTTTAACTATAACCTTGCTGCTACTTGAATATTACATATTGAATTATTTCAAGTGTTTATTTTCAATTGTAATACTAAGCCAGTAAAGTGCATTACGTAGGCCCTTTGTTTATTTTTCTCTTGATCATACACCCCCAGCAATGCTACATTTATTTACACGTACTGAAAAACATAGGTTCATATATGAGATCCCAATTTTATGTTCATAATACGTGTAATCTAAATTTATTTATGTTAGATATTATAAAGAAATATTTTGCAAACCTGTTTGGTGGAGTGGTAGCATCTGTCTTTCATCTGGAAGTTTGAGGTTTGAATCACAGTCAGTCATGGCATTTTTCACATGTTCCTAAATTTCATATCACAGTAACTCTAACAGATTGGAATCAGAAAGGATACAAGTTGTAAAAATCCTGCCTAAGCCCCCCCCCCCTGAAAAGAAGCTGGGGAAAAACAATAATTAAAAAATATATTTGTAAAATATTTTTAAATGTTAATGTTAAAAATTATTTATTAAACATTCTTTACTAAAGTTTTTTCGTATGTCATAAACTTTTTTCATAAATTAAAATGAATGTTTTATATCAGGAGATATTTGATTAATTGGATGCAAGTCTTTAATTCCTTCTCTTTTTGTTAATATTTTAATCTTAAAGAGATTTACTACACACAACCTAGATCCTTAATTTTGTTTTTTCTTCCTTGCAATTTTTGTCTTCTATTCTTCCTTCCATAATTAAGCTACTAAACAATGGATTACTTGAAATGCAAATATTAAAAAGTGTTCTCAATTTGAACACATTACTTAGCAAAAAAGTAATCCTGTTAGGAATAAATTTCAAAAGTCTTTAATTTTCTTTCTGGCTTTCTTATTATCTATTGTTTCATTTTCATAAATTGTCACATTCTATAAAACACAATCAGATGTCTTATTTCTATTTTTTCCCCTCAGTTTACCTTGATCTGTCCAGATAAATGCTAGGGAAATTCCTTTCATCTCTGTAGAATAGCACATCTCCCCATTTCTGATGCGATCTATGTAATGTACAGAATTATGAACTAATCTGAATAAATATTTATTTATTTATTCAACTTTTCATACTTGCATCTTTCTACCAAAATTATTATTATTCACACATTTCTATGAAAATAGTGTACTAACACATTCAATTTTTCTTACGATTATTGTGGTTAATTTTTCCAAATGAAAGGAAACAATAATACAAAGAAAACATTATGAGCTGGAAAACCAACTTCTGTCTACAGAGTTTTAACATATCTCCTTCTCTCTCCGAAGGATCTAGATTGAAATCTTAATTATTTTTGATAATTTCCATACAATGCAAACAATAGAGTGACTAAAGATGAATCAGTTATTGATTGACTTTCATAATTGATGAAAGATCCTTCAATAAACATAAAATATGAAATATAATTATTGATTAATTAATAGCATATTTATGTGCAATGTAAGTCGTAAAACATATTTTATTTAATCATAAATGTATGTCGATTTTTTCATATGTAAGTATCAGAGGAAGCACGATCAGTCATAAAACACAAATTTTACAGGAGAGCGGTTTGGAAGTTTCCAATTCTCAACTTTCTTATCATGTAACTTAAACACGTTCCTATTTCTGTTCTTTAATCTTCATATAGTTTCTAAATAAATTCATTTTATTACTTTTTAAAATTCTTTAAATAAAATAAAGATGCTCTTTTTAGGACATCTTTAAAAAATGTTTTGACATTAACTAGGTTATGAAAATCAAAGAGTTTAATAATATCTCTTCATTCTGATTGGCCCTTTTATGGGCTGGATATTCTCCGATAATTTTAGATATTTTTTTCTCTTACTTGACTTAATTCTCTTGTTAAAATTTTTATTTTGTGGGAAACTTTGAGTTGTGGGTTAGCTTGTGGGTTTTTATGTCAAAGAGATCCCAAAAATCATCGATTTTTATTTGGTTCCTTCTCGTACGAGTATTTTATTGAGTGTTGATCAAAGTGTATGTTTTGTTTTCATATTTTATTTTTAAAAGGATAATCCACAAGAGGGGAATTAAGATTTATTATAGAATTTATAATTTTTGTTTGTTTGTAATAAATGCAGCTCCAAGTAGTGGCATGTTACACATAAATACTCTATCCAATTTCCCTTTTAGAATTCTGTATTCTTCAGATTCAAAATAGTTTAGATATTTTATTTCCTGGAACGCTAATAGGGAGATCTAAAACATTTTTAATTTCTTTCATTTTATCAATATTTAAAAGAAAATTTTAATTAATTGTTCCTCTGAAAAATATTTTTTCTTTGCATTAAAATTTTGAAGGTTTTCAAGAGGTTATGATGCCTTCAAAGCATGTAGATTGGTGACTTCAGATACCATGTTCATCTGTGCCATTTTAAAGGTAGTGGATTTTCCCAAAAGATTATCGTCTATGGAGTGGTTTTATTTTTGAATGGCTTGACCATCATGCTTAGAGATTTATTGAAAATTATAAGGTGCATGAAATAAGTTCCACCAAAGAACAAGGCTGGAATTGTTAGTTCCAGAATTTGCCATCTTTAGTTCACTATTTTTTCTGAAAAATGTTTATCCAGGAACACTACATGGAGGCAAGTCGTGATCCTAACCAAAATTTTATCAGAAAAATTTACATCCAAAACTTTGCACAGAATTTTTTCCTGGCAGTGCTGACACCTTCAAGGTGTCAGATGATATTAGCAATACATTAAGTAATCACTAGTTTTATACTGACTACTTCCAGCCATCAGATATTTCTTGAAATAAATTATTTTTTTGGTGGTTGGGAGTCATTTTATTCCATCTCAGCCTTAAAAGCAAAAGAGGAAAAATGCAGGAATAAATTAAAATATTTAAATTTTTTTAAATAAGTTAGTCGTTCAATAATTATAAAAATCTCCATATTCATGAAGCAAAACTTATAATAAACTAAAACATAGTTCTTTCATTCTCCAACATCCATATCAAGCTATATGTTTTTCATCCAAAAGTTGTAGGCCTGAATCCCGATTAGCCATGGCAAAAACCACTCGCTACAAAATTAATCTTGAGCAATAAAAGCAATTTTAAATAAAATATATAAAAGAAATATATCAAAATACATGCAGTAAAAACTTAACATACAACTTCTTCTTCTTCATGCATATAAGGCCTAAAAGACCATGCAAATTGTTCAGCATTTGCCTCCAGTTGTTTGTATCAGGAACTTTTCTTTCCATTTTTTCACTCGCAGAACTTCTAACTTGGAATTAGTTTGATCCACCCAATTTGATCTTACTCTGCTTATGAGTCTAGGTTCAAATGGATTAGATCTTCCTTAGTTGGTCTTTCATCAATAAATTGGTACAGATGTCTTAACGATTGTAATCACTTACTAATTGCTGTTTCTTTTATGCTAAGCTATGGTTTTTTTCTTCAGCTCCATTCATTTGTTGCAGTATCTTTTATTGGTCCATAAATTATTCTTGATGTTCACTGAGGAACAAAAAGTAATTTTTTTTTGTCTCAGGAAGAAAAATATGATTCTGTTAGTATTTTTTCTCTCCTGAATTCACATATAATATCAGTTTTTTCCCCATCATGCAAGGTTTCTAAGAGACAAGCATTTATAATTTCAAACCTTTTAATACTTTCTGCATTCGTAACTACACAATATTCAAATATTAGACTCACCTAGAAAGTAAGAAATGATGATTTTCTGCAATATTTCACCTGTGGAGCATCCCTCTTGATGGTCCAACAATAATCAGCCAGCATATCAGGATTCCATTTGCCTTGATACCTCTTTTCCATAGCTGAAATCTTTTGATGAAAGTGTTTCCTGTGCTCATCGCTCACTGTGCCAAGATTTTCCAGGAAGAAGTCTAGATGCGAATGCAGCAAGTGTACTTTTAAGGATATATTACAACCTAAATTTTTATAAGATTGTTGACAATATCACGGTAATTTTCTGTCTTTTGATTTCCCAAAAAACTAGCAACATTTTTTAATGCTTGCCAAGCTGCTTTCTCCAGTGAATTCAATATTTCCTCAAACTTTTCATCATGCGTTAGTGATCGTATTTCTGGACTCACAAATATTCCTTCTTTAATTTTTGCATCACTAATTTTAGGAAACTTTGTTTTAAGTACATGAAACCAGGAGTCTTGTCCATGGCCTTGACAAAATTCTTTATTAATCCTAGTTTGATATGTAACAGAGGTAGATACACATTTTTAGGATTGCACAGTGGGTAATGTTTCACATTCTTCTGTTCAGTAATAAGTAATTCATGTTTAGGCCATTATTTTCTAGCGAAATGGTTTTTTCTGTCCCTACTATCCCATTCACATAAAAATTGGAATGCAACAAAAATGATTCTAATAAAATCTAAACTAGCACTTCTTTATACAGTAGAATTGAATTTAACAGATTGTTCTCTACAAAGAAACTGAATCAGTAAAGTATAAATTTGGAAATTTATTAAAAATGTAATACTAAAAAAAAAAGAAAAAATTTACTTACAGATTAGCTTTTTTTTGTTGATTGAAATGTAAGATAGTTTTTAAAGGTTTACTTAATTACAAATAAGGTCTTTGAAAGTTTAATGATAATACTAAGGTCATTAAAAACCAGCATAAGATTATATTGAATATGTACAGAGATAGACATGATACTGTAAAATAATGATACAAGAGAAGAAGCAGATGTTAAACATGGAGTAAAATGTAAAAGAGTGAAGGATCTATTGTATAGCTATTGAATGTTAAATTGGAAATAGTGATTGACTGAAGATCTGAGCTATGTGAAAGGAAGAAACGGAGTGTAATTTGGCTATATAGTAGAGAGAATGGCTAATAATGGAAGAAGTATTATTTTAATGCTACCTAGATTATTGAATAGTGATTGAAATAGAAACAGCACTATTCAGTCAGTTACACTCCAAGCACTGAATAGTCTCAATAATGGTGCTCAGTAGCGAACACCACATCAGAAAAGGAAGGGAGACAGCTGTTTAATCACTTAGCAGCGGTGGTTTGTTTATGGAAAATTCCCTTCTCTTTTCTTACCCCTATTCAAGTAAAGTATTGATCAATATTTTGAAACAGAAAAATTGTCGCAAAATTTTATGAAAATTGGAAAACTCATTTGGTCATAATTGTATTACAAATGCAATTAATTTTTAACCGAGACATATTAAATTTCAAAACAAAGACTTAATTGTATGGGATGAGTACACTTGTCTTTAAAAAAAATTTTTATGATAGTTAACATACATCTATGAGGAGAAAATATTTGTAGATAAAAATTTTAAGAAAATCATTTTTAGATGAATTTGTGGTTAATTTAATATTTTAGGTTCATTTTACTTATTTTTTACTTCCTTGTACAAATTAAAGGAAGAATTACAAGTGCAAAAAAATTCGATTTTCACATTTCAACAGAAAAATCCATTTTCACTATCCATGAATCCATTTTGACTAATTTCAGCGTGACATCTGTATGTATGTATCTCACACAACTCAAAAACAATTAGCCGTAGAATATGGAAATTTTGGACTGTTGTAACATCTAGTTGTGCACCTTCCCTTTTGATTACTATTAAAAAGTGTCCAAAAAAGACCAAAATCCAAAAAAAATTGAATTATGGACTTTTTCTTAACTGCAGTAATCAGCCCTCATTGAGATCTTTTTAACGATGTATCATATGTGGTTCTTATTTTCATAGGTTCCAGAGTTATAACCAAATAATAGTTTAATTAATGAAATATTTGGATCGTACAAGGGGAAGGCACATTGGTTCGAATTCGACTTCATTTCTTTTTTTTAACTTTTTTTCTTTTAATTTAAATACGAAGGGTTTTTTCAAGGTCCGATCGGTCACGAAATTAAAACCACAGTGAAAATAAAAGTTTTTATATTTGTAAGTAGTTACATAGTTACGCTATATCTCTACATAGTCGCCACTCCGATTTAGACATTTGTCGTAGCGTGGTACAAACTTTCCAATACCCTCGTCATAGAACGGAGCCGCTTGTGTTTTCAGCCATGTTTCTACGCTGGTCTGCAGCTCGATGTCTGTGCCAAAATTTTGTCCTCCTAGCCAGCGTTTCATGTGAGCAAAGAGGTGAAAATCGGATGGAGCCAAGTCCGGGCTGTATGGTGGGTGATCAAACACTTCCCGACGAAATCGCTGCAGGAGCTTCTTTGTTACAGCTGCAGTGTGCGGTCGAGCATCGTCATGGAGAAAAATGACAACATTCCTTTCCGCTTATTCCGAATTGCCCTTCGTAGACGTTGAAGAGTCACGCAGTATGAGGCTGCAGTAATGGTCGTGCCACGTTCCATGAATTCCGCCAACAGAACTCCATTCCGGTCCCAGAATACAGTAGCCATATACTTTCTGTTGGAGAAGGTTCGCTTGAACTTCTTTGATTTACTGGGAGTATGAGAATGCATCCACTGTTTGGATTGTTCTTTTGTTTCTTCAGTTTCGAAATGGACCCGTGTCTCGTCCCTTGTGAAAATGTTGTTCAAAAAATCTTCTCCTTCATTGTGGTAGCGCTGGAGAAACGTTAGGGAGGCGCTACATTGTTTTGTGATGGTCGGACAGCATCTTGGGAACCCATCCTCGCACACAGTTTGCGGTACTGAAGTCTCTCACTCACAATGGTGTAGAGAGCTGACCTTGAAATTTCAGGAAACGAATCACTCAATACAGAAATTGTGAACCGACGATTTTCTCGAATCTCCTTATCCACTCGCTCAACGAGATCATCGGTTGACACTCGCTTCCTTCCCTGACCGCCTGCATCATGAACATCTGCACGTCCTGCTTTAAAGTTCCTGCACTATTGTCGCACTTTGCTGTGACTCATTAAAGTTTCACCGTACACATTACTTATACGTCGATGAATTTTAGCTGCATTACAACCCCCAGCCTGAAGAAATCGAATTTACCGCACGCACTTCACACTTGGCGGGAGTTGCTATTGTTGTAGACATGTTTACGTGCTAGCTGCGTGTTCAGAACTAAACGAAGTGACGCGGCGTGATTGAAGGCCATACTAGAGACGCTGCGCAACACATATGCGCAAAGGTTCATCCGAGTTTTGCGCCGGTTTTTATTTTGCGGCCGATCAGACCTTGAAAAAAAATAACCCTCGTATTTATTCATGTGAATATCTCAAATTCTAATTTTTTTGTTAAAATATATTTTTTATTATCAAATAAACACGCAGGTATTGTATATCTTTAACCGTACGTATAATTCCTTA
The DNA here is from genome assembly GCF_047948215.1 of Lycorma delicatula. Taxonomy (NCBI): domain Eukaryota; kingdom Metazoa; phylum Arthropoda; class Insecta; order Hemiptera; family Fulgoridae; genus Lycorma; species Lycorma delicatula. The sequence continues at coordinate 31,783,589 of NC_134464.1, read as the reverse complement.
TTCGTGGTTTTTACGAGAAATTTAGAACGTAAAGATAAAAAAAATAAAGAATGGAGAATAGAACAAAAAGAATAAATAATTTAGAATAAAGAACGTATAGATTGTACTCGCACATGGGTTCTTCGCTCGTAGTTTTTTTTATAAATTAGTTAATGCATTGGGTAGATGAGATATGATTTCATATATTCATTTGTGATGTTCTTTATACATCAGTATGAAAACAATTTCTGTATCTATTAAAATCAACTAAGTAAATATTTTATTTAATGTGTGTGAGAGGGCGGGATTCCCGCGCATTTATATATACACAGAGTGTTTCTAAAATGGTGGGCTGGCTATACTTTTTCGGTTTACTCGTAAAACTAATCAAAAAATATCCTTAGCAAAAATGGCAATTTCTCCTTCGTTTTTCCCCTGTCCGCCATTTTGTTATTTTTATATAAATATTTTACCTCAAGTTCGGATAGACGAATCACATTAATATTTGGTAAGAATCTTTGTAATAAAGTTTTAAAATTAGCAGAAAATCATGACTAAAAACCTTTGTAAATTTCAAAATGGCGGCCATGTTTATTTTTCAATCCGTTATATCTCCATAAATATTAGTTTTATAAAAATTTATTTTATTTTCTAAAATATTAAGCCTTTTATTTTGAACAAAATTACTTTTTATTTTTTGAAATTCGTTAACAAAAATAGTCGAGTTACGGGAGAAAATTTATGTTGTTAATTGATGTAATTCCAGTTATTAAGTCTATTATTGTGAGAAAATTATTATTTAAACTGATACTAATATAAAATACCAGCATTTAAAACACACCGGGTTAATCTAGTGGTGAAAGCGTCTTTCCAGAAGAACTGATTTGGAAGTCTTGAAATTCCAGCGTTCAAGACCTTGTAAATTCAGTTATTTTTATATGGATTTGAATATTAGATGGTGTTTACCGGTGTTCTTTGGTGGTTGGGTTTCAATTAACCACACGTCTCAGGAATGGTCGAATAGAGACTGTACAGGACTACACTTCATTTACAATCATACATATCTTCCTCTGAAGTATTATCTGAACGGTAATTTTCACAGGCTAAATAGGAACAAGAAAATAAATACTAGAATTAACAATAAATAAAAACAATTAATATTTCATCGAATTGAACGTAAAATGGACATTAAAACAGATACAAAATGACAACATCAATTTTCTGCCATAACTCGGCTATTTGTTAACCGATTTAAAAAAAATAAAATGTCATTTTGTTTAAAATAAAAGGCTTAATATTTTAGCAATAACATACATTTTTATAAAACTAATATTTATGAAGATGTAACGGATTGAATAATAAACATGGCCGCCATTTTGTAATTTACAAAGGTTTTTAAGTCCTGATTTTTTTTTATAGTTTAAAAATTTTATTACAAGACGCTTATCAAATAATAATGAGATTCCTCCATTCGAACTTGAGATATAAATTTTTATATAAAAATAACAAAATGGCGGACGGGGGAGAACGAAGGAGATATTTCCATTTTCCCAAGTATATTTTTTGTTTAGTTTTACTAGTAGAATCCGTAAAAGTATAGCCAACCCACCATTTTAGAAACAATCTGTATATATGTATATATATATATATAAAAGATAATTTATTCAATGATTCTAATGTACTTCACTCATCATTGGCTCATAATCGTTCTCTCTCCTCGCTCTCTCTCTCTCGCTCTCTCTCTCTCACTGTCTCTCACTCTCTAAAAAGAAATTTTAATCTAAACTGTGGTTAGCTAATGCTTAATTATTTCTTAACAACATTTATTTTTAAAGAAATTACAGTTTTTTATAGTATATGTTCCACGTCTTCATATCTGTCAAAAATAAAAACCAATAAATTGGGGTAAAGCCCCTGTTTTTTTTATGTTTGATGAACTACTTTCTTATATTGGTAATAAATACGTAAAACCTGTAAATATAACTTATACAGAATTTAATTATGAACAAAATGGTGTAAGATTAGTTGAATAAAACAAAGAAAAGTTGGAATAATTCGAATTTTATTTAGGTACAGTACATTACTGCATTTGTTAGAAAATTACTTATTTAATGTAAATAAAAACCAAATTCTTTTTTGTGACGTGAAAATTTTGTACAAACATAATTTACTGTTAAAAAATAAAAAACTTGAAATTTTGCAACAATTGTGAAATGGAAATAAATAAATAAAGAATATTGAGATAATTTTTTTTTTAATAATGAAAGAAATACAATAAAGTATTTTAAATATTATTTCGTAAAGTATTTAAATTTTAAATACCACCATTCATTGGGAATTATTTTCACTGTCGGTTTTTAAATATTTTTTTTTTTAAGTTCCAGACAAAGTTATTGTTATTGATCTTTAAAATTTAAATGTCCTCTGGTCTTTAAAATACGTTTTTAATCTTTTATTCTAATATGATCAGCTTACATTTAAATTTTAAAATAATTACTTTTTATCTTTCTTATTTTTAAAATATTATTTTAATTCTATTTTTTTTTTAATTTAATTTTTTTTTTAATTTTATTTTATTTTAATTTTTATTTTATTTTATTTTATTTTACTGTACTAATTATTAGGTAAATTTCCTAAGAAACCTTCTTACTGTAATGTATACCATAATTCCATCTCCGGAAAATTTCGACATATCTTCGCGTTTCACATACCCTAGACCCAAAAACCATCGTCAGCTCAAACATTTATATATATTTCACTTTCTTTTGGACACGATAACTGCCGTAATTTTCCGCCAATCACTTTCAAATTGTTCCTTAAAAATAACTCGTCCCAAAATCACGGTCGATTTCGTTAATGGCCAAAAATCTGACAATACGGGTGGAAATCCCACCCGCCATTTCCACCCGTATGGCCTGATCACGAAGTTCTCTCGGAATTTTTACTAGTTATTGATTTATTAATAATTAACCTCTAATTTTAAACAAAGTTTTTTTAACTAATTTTTTTTTAACTTTTTTTTTAATTTAAATATATTGATTTATTAATAATTATTCACCTCTGATTGTAAAAAAAAAAAAAAATTGTGTATTTGTAATTTAACAGGCGTACAAGGAAGTCATGTGGTGTCCACATCAGATTTCTTTTCATCATAAATCTGCTATAAAACTATTTCAAATTTGTTATATCTTGATTCAGTTTTTACATACAAAAGTGGATAATTTACAAATCTGCGTAAGAATATTATAGAACTCCCTTTTACGTTTAACAGATGAAATATGATTTTGTAAAACCCATTTCCCTTATATTAACATAATTAATGGATAGTCCCAAAGATAATATAACTAAGAGATTGCTGTATTCTACAATATTATGACAAATTTTATATGATGTTTCTAAAGATAAATTTATACTAATAAACGTGAATTCAGATTCAAAATTGTAAATATCTAATACTTTTTATTTATTAAGAAATTGTTTTTATTTACTTTTTAATTTTTTTATAATTTTGTCTCTAATAAATGTTTATCATTTTTAAATAAAGTAACTTTAAGAATTAGTTCACTTAGAATCGGCACACGCATTAGTTCTATTATTTTCAGTATTTCTTGTATTTATATTCTTCTTATTAAATAATGCGGTTTATCGTAACAAAATAATAATATTAACAGAAAGAAATTTTATTCCTTATTGTGAATGAAAGAACAAAAGAAATAAAGAAACATTATTAGATTTAATTAAAATAATAAAAAAAGAAAAATACAAGCAAGCTATAAACAAACAGTTTCAAATGTCTAAAGAAACAGAACAGTTGTTTTAGACAGATGACAAAGGAATATGGTGTGTAGTGGTAATGGTATCGGTCAATATAATTGAGAAAGGAATGACGTAATTTTATACAACCCTGAATGATGTTTGTGACAAGAACCGTTGGTAGTGTCACAAAAGAGTCTTGTATAATGTTACAATCTTTAAGTAAATTAGATAACAATTCAAAAAAATACAATACTTTTCCTTTTTTTGTCACAGGTATTCGCCTTTTTTTGTCTCATTATATTGAATCAAATTAATTTTACTGTAGTAACAATAAGTTTAGTTTATTTTCTTATTCTTTCTTCTTATATTACAACTCCTTCTGATCATAAATCTGGTTGAAAAATACTTTTTAGTCCACGATGCAGGGGTAGGAAAAAACTAACCAGTACTCAATAATATTTAGCTCAGGACGAATACAGATAATTTTTTTTTTGTAAAAACCTAATCTAAATTTATATAGCTTTTGTAAAGACACTTGTGGTTTAGTACAAATAGTAGTATAAGGATTAGGTTCTTGTGTTAATAATATCCGTCATAAAAACAATTTATTGTACCATTATAAATATAATTTTTCTCATAGTAAATTATTTATTTGGAATAACATCTGCATCATGCTTTGTTTATTTCTTCCAGCACATAAAAAATACATTTTTTTGGAAAAGTGACTTTTAAATGATTTCAAAATTATGGTTGTCCACCATGTTAAACTCTACTCTCTTCTATGTCATCTAAACTTTTAACTTTTTGTTAATTCGTTTCTTATTAGATCATTAATACTCCTTAATTTTTCACCTCTCTTTTTTTGTATTTTCTACTGATCCTTCTAACATTGTTTTAATCAATCTTTCTTCTCTCGTTTGTCAAATTAATTATCTTTCATATTCTGAATATTTCTAATTAAGTTTTCATTCTCATTTACTCCTCTTCTTGTTACTTACTTTTTCACTCTGTTTATTTAAGCTTCACCAGTCTTCTACACGTCCATATTTCAAATACCTTCAGGCTTTCTTTTGTCCTTCTTCACAGTATCCATACAGAAATTAATCCCGAATATAACACTTCAAATGATGCTTGTGTAATTCCATCTTACTATACAGAGTGATTCAGGAGGATAGGGCAATACTTTAATAACTCATTCTAGTGGCTAAAAATAAGAAAAAAGTTCATATAAACATAGGTTCGAAAACGCTTCGTTAGCGAGTTATATAGGGTGAAAGATTTCGCCCGACTTTCAGTTCCTCCGGGTAAATTAAGGCTTTCTGAAATTCTGGGAAGGTCAATTAAGGAGCACATTCAATTGTTTCTTATGGTTTTTGAGCTGGGAAATCGAAAAAAATGGGTCTTAGAACTTTATCTCTCTTAGTTTCTAAGATATCCCATGTAAAACGCCAACAATAGGGTCAAAAAACACATTTTTTTTACGTTTGACGTACAATAACGATGTTAAATTCACAATAAATCATAAATTTTTTAAACATAAATTGTAGAGAATTTAATTATAAGAAGATTGATGTAAATAATGTCAACAAAAAAGAAATAAAATTTTAAACATGTCGACTTTTATTAACAACAAAACCGACGAAAACTTAGAAGGAAATGTTACAAAAAAAGAAATATTAACAAATTTTGCTTGGTCATACCTGTGTTAGAATGATTTCGCGGATGTTTTTCTATTATAAATAGCCTCAGGCACATCCCGAATTAATGTCCAACGGTAATCGGCTAGCATGTTAGCATTCCATTTCCCTTTATAGCGGCTTTCCATCACCGAAATGTCTTGGTGGAAACGTTCACCGTGTTCGTCACTTACATCTCCGAGGTTGTCCGGGAAAAAATCCAGATGTGAGTGGAGGAAATGTATTTTCAAACATATTACATCCCATAGCTCTGTATGAAGTAAAACGTTGATTCACAATATCGTAGTAATTGTCGAATTTTTGTTTCCCGAGAAAATTTTTGTAAACATCTTTAAATGAAGCCCAAGCTGCACTTTCTGCATTATTTAACATTGAGTTACACATCATCTTTGATCAGCTCTCTTATTTGAGGACTAACAAATATTCCTTCCATAATTTTTCCTTCACTTACATTCGGAAATTTCTGCCTGATGAACAAAAGTCTGGGACTATCATTGCTTTTACAAAGTTTTTCATTAGTCCTAGCTTGATGAGAAATGGAGGTAAAAATATGTTTTTGGGTTCAACTAAGGGTTCATGAATAATATTTTTCCCGTTTGGAGTTAAGTTGTCTCGTTTCTTACTCTCTTTGGTCACATAATGCCTACCTCGGCTGTCCCATTCGCAAAAAAAACATATGTAGTTAATATAGCCTAACAAAATAGCTATAACTTTCAAATCACCACATATATTCCAGCTACGTTTATTATCATTTATTTTTTCAAGAACGTCTTTCATCATTGCATGTCTCTTTAAAAATAATACCATAAGCGATTGGTATCGAAGAATATTTGTTACCGTTGTGTAGTAGAACCGCTTTTTAACTATACTTGGACAAACCTATGAAAAGGCGCCAGTTCAGAGGTTTATGAATTGTCCTAAGTACAACATAAGCTCATCAATATTTGTGCAATAAACCAAATTATTTTCATCAATAAACTACTGAGAAAAATTCTTTTTGTCGGCTTCGAAAGCCCGAAATTTTTGTATTTGTTTTGAAGTAAATTCTAACCTTGCAGTCTTGATCCTAAAAGTTCACCTTAATTTTTTGATAAATTTAAATCCCTAACCAAGTCATTTAATTTACCTTATGATATAAGATGTGGCTTATTGGAAGATAATTCAAAATCAAAATCATTGTTGTCTTCTTCAGTACTGTCTGATTCTTCATCGCTGCTTTCGAAACATACATTCAAAGGAATAATTTCGCTGTGAGATACAGGCCTGATTGCAGATTGCAATGAAGGATATTTTACAGTATGTTTAGATTTTTTAGAAATTCCAGACACACTTGTTAAACAAAAGTAACAATCGGTTACACGATCCTTTGGTTCACACCAAACCATAGGTACACCAAATGGTAAAGCCTTCCGTGTACCTTTCAGCCATCCTCTTATATATACAGAACAATTAGTGCATACTATATGAGGATCCCGCGTCTTATCCTATTCGCCAATTTTACACTGAAAGTACAAATGATATGCTTTTTTTAATTAAAGGTGTAATGTTTTTCTATTTGATTTTACAGTAAACTCACCACATACATAAGAAAAGGCATCCACATCATTTACACAATTTAGAGGCACTGCACTGTTAACAAAATTAATTCATTACTAAATCCAGTGCTTAATACAAACAACACAACTGTGTTTTCAGCTACATGTTTTGACCTGCAGATATGATTAATCTTGTCCATGAAGGCTCATTCTTCAGTATTAGATACGATATCATAATATGTGACTTTGATATGATTTAATTCTTTGTCTAGTATTGTTTATTTGTAGCTTACAAATTATGTTAACAAAGTTAAACAATAAAATTGAGCTAACAAAATACAATATAGGACCTTAAAATGCTAACTATAGTTGAAAAATGGAAAAAATCCTTTAATTTAAATTTCAAAATTTTTCAACAATGATGGGTGATAGAAAGATTCTGAGTTCATATTCGTTTTCAACATAAAAAACCTGTGTATCGCAGGTTACGAAACAAAAATTATGTTTATCAGCGTAATCTTTTAATACAATTGTAAACTATTCGGTTTTGTACTGTGCACAGTAAGAAATATTTATAAGTACGCTAAATATTTTTAAAGAAATTATTGTCTGAAATTAAACAAAATGATAACGCATTTTAATTGTAGACAAATTTTTTCTATTTATGTAAATAGTTAAACATGCTGTATTGCAGAATACTCGATTTCTGAATATGACTAATGTTATGATAAAAGAGTAATATAATTCCCTGCGCAGCGACTGTCTGCCTCGTGCAAGCAAAGTTTTACATTCAACATGCGCGCTATATCCGAACTGTTTTATTTGTTTAATTACTGTCGAACATAAAAAAATATTTTAATTTTTTTCTACAAACCTTTTTATTCCAACACTCTTTTAGAATACTTTTGTATAGGTAACTAAAAACTAAAGTAATTTCAGAATGTGATTAATTTTTTAGCCTAACTTTAATATTGTTAGAATTGTCAGATAAACACGAATTTGACCCTGTTTTAAATTAAAAATAAATTTAGAGTCAAATAATACAGATAAAAATTAATTATTCCTGCTTCACGGTATCTCTGTTGTGTATCTCTACGTAGTCATGGGATGAGAATTCTTATCTACAACCAACTTACATGACTTCAAATCAGCTGATTTGGAAGTCGAGAGTTCCAGCGTTCAAGTTCTAGTAAAGTCAGTTACTTTTACGTGGATTTGAATACTAGATGGTGGATATCGGTGTTCTTTGGTGGTTGGGTTTCGATTAACCACATATCTCAGAAATGGTCGACCTGAGACTGTACACGACTACACTTCATTTACATCCTGTGAAGCAGTACCTTATGGTGGAGGATAAACAGAAAAGAAACCCGGTGGTTTTTTTTTATTTATTTTTTTATCCTCCGGGACCACCGTTAGGTATTGCTAAGGATGAGATAAATGATTTGTAGCGTGTGAAAATGTCATGACGTTTGGTCAGTACAGGACCCGAAATTTTGAGTGATCTAAGAATGTGGGTTTCAGATCAGTCGGTCTCCATCTTAAAAATATTATTTATAACTGGTTACCCGTACTTCGCACAAAATTTATTTTACCCGATTCTTAGTGTTACCCTACAAACACCACTAGGAGGTGATCGTACTTTGTTCTCGTACTTTTTTACTTTTCTGTTATTTGTTTTTAGTTAATTAATCGGAGGCAGGTCGTGTCGTATATTCAGTAACAGTGGCTGTGTTGGTCGAGCCGCTGTAAACCATCGCATCCCTTAAAAAAATCGAAATTCAAAAAAATCCGAAAATGGTTTTTAGTTATCTATCTGAAGAGTATTTACAACCCCAAATCTAGTGAATATCTCGTTTAATATAGATGGGAATAGGAAAAATTTTCGTACATTGTTAAATTTTTTTACCTTTCTTTTTCCTTTTCAAAGTCGAATTTCGAAAAAATCTAGAAATGGGTTTTTAGATATTTACATGAAAATTACATACACAAAAAAATCAAGTTGATATCTAAATCTATTTTTGAAAACTTAAAAAAATAATAAAATTTATTGTTACTCCATTTTAACCCTTTAAACTTGGAATTTCAGAGAATCCTTTCTTAGCGTGCATTTATACTATAAGAACATCTATACAAGTTATCATCAATTTATCTTCAATAATTTTTGCTGGGCACTGATGAATCAGTCAGTCAGTCTGTCAAGACAAGTTGGTTTATAAGAGTGGCGGCTCGTAGCTAAAATTAGTGGAGATGCTGCTCCAGAAATCTTTTTCTGGGTGCCTTTTCAAGGCCATGATTAAAGTTTTCTGTAAAACAAAAGAAATGAAAAAAAATGAATCAAACAGAACAGCTGGAAGCAGGATAATAATCTGATTCTATACTGTATCACATTCAAGATATGGTACACAATTTTTAAGCACATTGTGCTTAAATATGTTTTTGTAACTTAATAAAATGTCTGCTTAAAAACACTATAGTCCAATGGTGCTTAATTTAAATTTCTATATACACAGAAACAAATATATAATTAGTTTTTACTAATTACCTTCTATTTTGCCCTTCCAGCGTGTTTTTGGATAGATTTGACGGTTAAAGAGCTCTTGCTTTCCGCCATCTTCTGATCACTACTGAAAAAACAACTAAACCGCTTTCATATTCCTTCCACCGACTAAACTGGAAAAGGGAATGAATAAGGAACATTTCATATACACGCGGAGTAAAAAAATAACTACTGTCCACCATCATGCCAGGGTCGCACTGCAGGAGTGACAGTGCTCTCTCTATCTTGCAGCCTTGTGTGCAGCTTCCTATATGCGCATGCAAATAACAGCCAAATACCACATCACTGGAACTGAGAAGCACACAGTTCCATACAAAGATTTTTGTATCTTTTTCATAAACTGGGGGATGGCTACTGACAATAAGTTTATTGATTATATATTGTAGAAGTATAAAGAAAGAATTAAAGAAAAAATAACTCATTATATTAAATATTACCGATAATATCAAGTGGAACTAGAGAGTGCTGCAGTTCTGCAGTGCCTATATCCGAGTCGCCACTGGTTATTAGATATAGATATTACATTATTACACAATATAATAAATTACATTTATAATATATTAAGTACATTATGTAATTTATTAATATAATAAAATAATAAATGTTAATGCAGTATTTACTTTTTTCAAATACTATAATATTTGACATCTGTTCATTTGTTAACAAGTAGAATGAAAAGGATGAGCAATCTGTTCTTTACGTTTTATTATTCTCAGAATATTTTAAAGGATTAATTATAATACTTGAGTGCAGTTATTGTTTACATGTCACCTTTTTTTATTATAAACCTGAACTTTCAACATTTTAAGAAAGATATGCTTACATAAAAGATAATAAAAGCTGATTCTTTTATATTTAACATACTTTCTTACAAGTTTTATTTTACTTCAGCAGTTAAAAATAAAACTACATTTAACAGACATTTGAAATCGCTTAGAACTAAATAAGAACAATGGTTAGTTTAATTTTGTGTGATGATAATTTAGTGAATAGATTGTATATTAAATAAATATTTAGTAAGAAACTTAAAAGTATCTTCCCTAAATAATTTAGGGGAATTATTTTCAATATAATCTTCCCCAAAACTAATACAGTTATCCCATCACTTTATCAGTTCCCAAAACCCCTGGTATATAAAAGTTGTTGGAAGACTATTACAGATATATTCACACCTCACATTTAACAGTTTCATCGCCCACAAAATGTTTCTACCCAAATGAGTTTTTATCAAACAAATATATGAGACATTTGGAGGTAGGTAAAGGCTGTAAGGCAGATGTTGAAACAGCTAAATGTTTGTGTTCATCAATTTTCTCCTGGGTTAATCAAGCCATATGAGACCTGACTTCGTTGAGATGAAGCAATAATCCTCTAGTCAGTGGTGTGGATGTTTCTTTGAACTGGAACTCGAAACATGAATAGAAGCTACAGTATTATCTTTATCACATCTTTTCTGAAAATAGGTTGACAGTTTTCTTTGTCAATCCTAAAATACTATTAAGCATAACCTTGCCAACTGAGAGAGCAACCTTGTTTTATTTTTAAACAAAAGTAAAGAAGAATGTCTCCATACCTTGATTTGAGATGGTAATGATGTATCCAAGTTTCATTCCTATAAAGCATTTCTTCTTCTTTATCAATATACCAAGACAGCTATTGCAAATAACTCCTATTCGATTCATATTGGCTTCATTGGTCAATTTATACGTTACCCACTGTGAGACTTCCCTAAAATTTAAACAATTATGAATTATGCGGAAGGCTAGAATATCCTGTTTGCTGTACATGTTGTGTGCTGTTTTCCATTACTCACCTGTCAGCCTGAATCATTTTCTCTATTCGAAACGCTAATGGTCAGTTACAATCTGACCAGGACATCTAGATTAGTCTTCATCAAAATTATTTGAGTATCCTTGAGAGAATTTATGGATCCTGTTGAGCTTTATATGACAAACTTTTAACTATAAACAGGAAACATATCATTATGAATTTTTTTTTGCAAAAAGTCCTTTAATCCACAAAAAATTACAATAAAATGTTATTTCTCTTACATACATTCATCAAAGAGTGTTCCCAATTTTAAATGGAACTTTTCATGCATATTTGAATCTACTATCTAGCAACTGCTAACTGATTATCCAGAGTTAACTAAATATGAATGTTTTAATACGTGGTTTATCTATTTAATTTGTCTATTTACAAGATTGTGCCACATACTTCTTTCCTCTCCTACTTGTTTTAAGGCCTCTTTACTTTAAACCTTATCAGCTACTTCTTATAATATTACATTTCAAAAACTCTATTTTCTACAATTTTAATGATATTATTATTTCCAAAAATAATAGATTTATCATAAAATTAGATTAAAAAGTATGAGTGGATTTAATCAATTCAAATTCAGGTGTCAATTCATAAATCTTATCAATAGATTAATTTTCCTTATTTCATAAATATTCATATCACACGTCCATGCACAAGCCTCGACTTGTGATAAATTTGTCATCTGACAAAAAAAATTTCATTTAAACACAAGACAAAAAATGAATCTCAAAACCATCTGTGCATATTTAATGCCATATTTCAACATGGCTGACATTTTTTGTTTCTCAGAACCTTTCAAAATAGATAAATTCGCTTTGCTAGACTCCATTGTGGAATTATAGAATCTCTGCCTTTTATTCAGAAAGTTTGGATTCCAATCCCAGTCAGATTTGGCAAATATATTATAAAATCTTTTTTTCATAATTAAAAGAAAAAAAGAGTTATAATAGAGTATTAACTTTTAGTCACCAGTGTTAAATAAATGAAATATAATATAATATGAAATAGCATACTCTGTTAAAATCAGTTCAAAAATTTATAATAGATAATGAATGCTTCTTAAACAATTTGAGATCTGACAAATTATTAACTGAAGATATTCAGTATAGAAATCATATTATGCAAAATGCAGTATATCTTCATTATTAACTGGCTTCTAAAAGAAGGATCATCCTTTGGGTTTATTTTTTTACACATATCCGGCAGGGGGAATTACTCTTCTCTATATTAACTGATTACATTTTTTTTTCTTTTAAGAAGTTTCTCTTTTGTATCATTGTGTCTTTTGACATAATTTAAGTGGAAGATATTTTAAACAAAGGATTATACTATTTATACAAATATTTTGTGAAGATTTATTATCATTGCTTAGAATTGGATCGTTACTGTAACGATACAGAGCTTTTTGGTATGCTGACAAAAATAATTCATGTTGCCATATTATGCTTTTCAACTTATATTCATCTTTATGTTGTTTATTTCTCTGAATTATTTTCTTTCTTTTATCAAGATGTAGTTTGCCTTTGTGTTTCTTGTGATCACCTTTTTTCAGGTAATTTTCTGTAAGCTTATACATATTTAAAATAAAAATATGTAAAATAAAATAATATTTTAATAAAAATATAACAAGTTCATCTTCAAAAAATGTTGCATTACAAATTACAAAACAAAACTTTTTTAATTTTGACTTTTTAAATTGGGATTAAATTAAAGATTAAGTTATTGGTTGTTTTAAATTTTTCAAAAACATTCTAAAAAATAATTTAATTTCTTAAATTTAATTTCATCCCTGGGGAAGAATTAAAATTTAAGCTCCGTTGCCAGGAATCCTGGCCATTATTTTTAGGATATAAGAGCCTCTTAATTTTCTTAGAGATTTTGAGGATATTAGCTAAATTAATACATTAAAAAAACCAAGTTTTCACTAAAAGTAAAACCTAGAACCTACTATATTAAATTAAGTAATATTCCTTATTTGAATTACAGATGCTGTCTTAGTGAAATAAAGTAAAAATATATATATTTTTTTAAATTCAGACAAAAAAATTATACTTGAATAAACTAATATAATTAAATATTCACTTTAATTATTGAAAAAATACCTATAAAATATTGTTTTCAAGCTAGAAATATTTTTTAATGATAATAAAAAAGAAGATACATATATACATTTAATTTATTGGTGGTATTAGAAATGAGTTAGGTAATGGAAGGAAGAGTGTTTTGCTATGGCACTGTTCCAAAAGGAAATAAAAGAAAAACAAAATGATTTATCTTTTATATGTACAAGGATAAAATGTTTTAAAATAGATAATAAATTGTTTCATAATCTGTTGAAATGAATTATTAGGTGGTAAGTTTTATATTTTGTTAAAGGAATTAATTACTTACGGTTACAAGTAAATTTTTTATCTATTTCTTTCATCAATATATCAATTTTTTGATATATTAGGCTATAATGAAACATTATTTTATTGAATTTAATTTAACTTTTTAGGATTGAAAATATATGAATTCTCATCTAACACATTTTAAACCGTGTCACTTAAACATTTATATGAATGAAATATCTATTTTTCTGTATGGGACTTAAATTGTGCTTCTGGTATTGCTTTTAGTATAATGGCTACTAAATCAGTTGGTCTCTGGTTTAATTCCTGGTAAGAATTTGTATATTGGAAAGTTATTAATTTGAATATAGATAATTTAAATTTTCTATTAATTATAAATTTTTCCCTTGGTCCCTTAAAATTTGTATAATCAGGAAAATCTCTGTATCTCAATTAATAAAAATATTAAAATCTAATCTCTAATTTCTAATGAAACTAATAAAAGCACACCAGTTCCAACTAACTGGTAATTCTTAAAATCATTTGAATGGCCATTATTTTTAATATCTTCAAGAGTTCATTTCATATTATGGTTTTTCAATGATCTATCACATATTATACTCAGCTCATTTATATGTGAAGTCAAGTAAGATATCATTAAAGTGTTTAAATTTGTTCTAATTACTTAAGTTGTCTGTTAAGCCATTTGAGATTATAGTACAAAAATTTGTAGTAGAAAGAGACATCTTGTAATTTTTTTTGTAAAGAGACATCTAAATTGATGGGCTATTTATTAATCGACCCAGTTTTAGTTAATTCAATAACAGAGAGATATGTAAAAGGTAAAAATTATACAGAGCAATAAATATTTTAATATATAAAACAGGTAATTGTGGATGTAAAATTTAATAATTATGTTAAGATTAAAATATTAGCAAAGAACAGAAAAAGTAGAGAATAGGTTCAAACGAGTCAACTGACTGATGACTTCACAAAAAAAAAAATATATATATATAAATGTAATACTCCCATTGTTTTCTTTATCTGTCATTGTTCATTTTGATTTGTACTCATCATCCAAGTCAGTGAATGTGTATTTAAAATATTAACGTTTGTGTTAATGATGAAGAAAAGGTGTTACGTTCACCACCTTTTCTAAAAAGGACAGGATTTTAGTATCTTTACCACTTCACAGCAATCTGTTATAAAGGAATAAATGAACCTGAGATATCATGGGCTATTGAATCATTAAATACCTAATGTACCTATTTGGAAAATATAAATATAGTTTTAAATGGTATAATCATCAAAAGTTATATTAATTACACCAAATTATATTCTCTCTGTTTGATTATTGAAAAACAAAATTTTTATGATCTTGATTAACACATTAAACTGCCCTTATAAGTCATATGATTTAAACGTTATTTAAATTTATTTATGGCCAAAGCCATATTTAACAAAGTTGGGTTTTAAAATGTTTTGCACAGTTAGGTGAGGTTAATAAATATAATTTATCTTAATAAAAACTATTTATTGGCTCTTATTTTAAAATATCAGTTTTTATTTCAAATAAATAACAATACAAATATTTTATACAAATTACACTTAAAATCAAGTAATATTATGAGTTATTTTCATTGTTTAAATTGTTTAAAAATTTCTTCAATTTAATAGATGCAGATTGAATCATGTGCTTATTTTGGACATATGAATCTGTACATTTTATTAGAGATAGTAAGTAATATTTCTGAGCATTTTATCAAACACATTAGAATGATATATCTTAAGTAGATGGTCTTTATAATATTCATACACATTCAGTCACTAAGAGAAAATAATTTTATTGAAAATTTCAATATAATCATTAAAAAATATAATTAAAACATTCCCCTCTTTTGATATACTGGCCTTAAGTTTTTTTTAAAATAGGATTATCTGCAAATCAAACAAAAATATGTTGCATATGGGGAATTATTTTGTGTGTAAACTTGGTATGGTTCCAATATTCTTTATAGTCAAAATATTTTTAGAAAAGTTTATTCAGTTTTATTTACTCAATTCTTCTTTAAATATACACATAACTACAGCATTAGAGGATCTTGATTTTAAAAAATTTCCATATCAATTCACTTTGAGCTATGAATATGCATTGAAAATAATAATTATTATATTAAATCATTATGTATTGCATTAAAAAAGTAATTTTTACAATAGTACTAATATTTTCACTTCAAAAAGTAATTTAAATGCAAACTTGTTAAGACCCATTAAATCTTTTTTTATAAATTTTAACAGAAGATTTTATTATGTCACAGCAAAGCATTATAGAACCTGCATCACACCAAAAAAAAAAATGGTAAAATATTGCATGACTGTCCCAGCTATTTAATAAAAATTAAAAGATTTAAAGCCAAAAAACATAAAACACAGAATATGCATTTTTTGAGACGGGTAATAAATTTTTAAAATTTTTTTCTATACATATAATCATATATAGGTTAAACTTAACTTTGTTTAAAGTTTTCTCTAAATCTAAATAATAAAGCTAAAACAAAAAAAAGGAAATTTTCAAAAAACTTTTCACATTTTAGGTCTGGTTCTATGTATGAAGTATATTGTTCAAAAAACTTTTGAAAAATATTAAAACCAAATTAAGATGGAGCAAAAGAACAGAAAACATAATTTAATTTTAAAGGTAATAGATTTTTTTTTAAGTTTTATTAGTTATTGCATATGGTAGGTAACATATTTACTTTAATAAAGTTTTCTCAAAAATGTCTATGAAGAAAATCGAAATTGTTTTTTTCATGATATTCTCCCAACCCCTTAACAAATTTTGAAAAAAAATTAATATGATACATATACAGACCCATATACAGAAATATTTTAGTCAAATTTGAAAAAAATCAGTTTGGTAAGCCCTGTGATTTAAAATCAAAAGTAGGGCGACACACAAAAATACATAAGTACATACACGTATACATTTTTCTTTTGGTGTATTTAAACTAGTTGGACCCTAAAAGTAAAGATTTGTTAAAACCCAATATCTCCATTTTTTGACAGATCACCACCATACTTTTCCCTTTAATATAGTTACTTGCCAGGAAAATAAAAGAAATTATAAAATGCTCTTTTTTTCCAGAAAATTATTATATAAACTTTTTAATTGAAAAACAAATGCAACCATCTCATTAATTTAGTTTCTTTACGTGTGTACTTATAAGTACACACTTATAAGTAAGTACTTTTATAAGTAAAATGTTTGTAATAAATGATATTTTTTAATAAAATGATTTCATTATTGTTTACGTGTAAAGTTGTAGGCTATTTTTGTGACCCCCTTTTCATGTCACTGCAAGCCCAGGTTGAGAAGGGCTGCTCTAGAATATGCCCAAATTGTCATAAGACTGATTGTATTTGTCTTAATAGAGTATGAATACATTTAATGACAGATATAATCGAAGGTGAATTACTGAAAAAGGATCTGCAGTTTGGAGATAAATCTTGTAATTTGACACAAAGCACATCCCAACTAATTAAAAAAAAATATAGATACTAATTTTAAAAAAAAACACAATTTATCTGCCTGCTGTTCAACAGGTATGCAAACATATATGTTTGCTCAAAATAGTTTTCAATAGCGACATCTGAATTGTGAATTACTTTATTATAATTCTTAAATTTAATATGTTTCCTTAACATTATTTCATATGCTTATATTTAAATAATTATTTATAATTTGTTTTTATATTTATGTTATCGTATATTGAAGTGATCTGTATAATGTATTTGTACTATATAAAAATACATTATATAGATCATGTCAATATAAGATAACATAGCAAAACACAATCGAGATAAAAAAAATATATTTACTATTGACAATGGAATCTCAAGCCCAGAAATGACCATAGGGCTTCACAATTACTAAATAACATTAATATTTTTTCAAATAGGCATGTACTCTTATCACTTATAACAAATAGAAAGTTTTAACAAATAAATGAATTTTAAAATAAATCGACATCAATGACCATTCTTCTGTAATAAATTCTAATGCTACACAGTGAAACCTCTCCCATGGTGTATAACTCTAGCGATTATAAAACTGATTTAGGCCATTGGCATTTTACCTTGCCTCACACTCTTCAATTTCAGGCCATTGGAATTTTACCTTGCCCCACACTCTTCAATTTCCAAGATGTTATTCCCTTTAATCTAGGTATTCACTAGCAGACTGTAATACTTTCTCATACTTTGCTATACTTTCTTTAGTAACATAAATTCACATTTTTTAACATAAAAGATAAGCACATTATATATGTCAGTTTTTCTTTTTTCAGTACATATTTTCTACTACTTTACTAAAGAATCATTAAAAATTTTATCTGAATTTATTTTAAATTACTTCTTTTTTTCATTAAATTTTAATATTCATATCATTAATATTTTTTTTAATAGTCTTTTTAAGAAAATCAGCTAGTAGTGGGATTCCATAATAAAGAATACATAATAAAATTACTTTAAAGTATGCTGAAACGAATCCATAAAGTTATTAAAACTAAGCGCTTATTAATAATTTTCCTAAGTAATAGTTTCATAAGGGCTTTATATATATATATATATATATATATATATATATATATATGAGAAAATTATGCAAATCAGGTTACCAAAGACTTCACCCTTATGAAACTACTACTTAGGAAAATTTTTAATAAGCGCTTAGTTTTAATAACACACACATATATATATATATATATATATATATATGTTTTTGTTTTTAGTTTACTGTCATTTTTATGTGCAACTTTGTTATAAAGCAGTATAATAAATATATTCAGCATTTCCTTTAAAGCACTTTCATTAGATACCCACTTAGAGCTTAAAAAATGTTCATTCTATCCTGAATGTGATTCTGTTTAGGACATAATGGCATCTACTGGCTACTATTTTACTTTCTTCAAATCATGAATATTCTATCTATTTTATCGTTGAGATGAGTTGTTGGATTTATGAAAATCAATATATCTGGATATGGTAATCTGTAATAAAAAACTTACTTGTCATTTAAATCAGTTAAACTCATACATACAGAGAAGGTGCAATCCACGTAAACATTACTTCTTGACTGATTATCAAAAAACAAAATTATTAAAATTTCACAATATATTTCCTTAATTTAAATAAATATACTATACCAAATTTCTTTTAACAGCCTCATCAACATACATTAGCAATGTCAATAAAAACTTATTTTATTTTATTTTATTTATTTTTTTATTAAAAAGAAATTTAATAATTTGTTTTTTAATAGTAAAAAGGAAAAAATATAACTAAAACTAAAAGGTGAAATAAAAAGAAATAGAAAAATATATATATGAACTGTTATAAAGACATCATTGAAACCATTCCAAACCCAAACTCCCAAAAATATGCAGCAAAATTAAATGGTTAGCCAAATTAAATGACTGCAATTTCAAGAAATAGTTTAGATAGTTAGAATAGAACAGATAACTTGTTAATATTTGCAAGAATTTCAGAAATAAAATTACACCATTAAAATTCAATTCTAAACATCTTTCTGATACCAATAGAGAAATTATCTCACAATTCAGAAAAAAGAAGACTTTTAGTAGCTTTTTCGAAAGTCTGAGTACAGTGATAATTTGCCATTTGATAATCTGTCACTCTACTGATCTCCATGGCAAAATGGTAGTATCTCTGCCTTTCATCTGAAAGGTCCAGTTTTTAGTTCTGATTAGGCGTGGCATTTTTTTTATAGTATTATCCGATTCCTGTTTGAGAAAATAAATAAATAACAGAATAGGTTTATAATTAACAAGTGCAAAGTTTATTAAATTACTTTAGCTTATTTACTTTATTTACTTATTTACTTTAGCTTATTACTTTAGTTTATTAGGAAAATAACCATCTATAAGGCTTTTGTTAAAAAAGATAGGTCAATATCAGTTCTAAGTTTTTTTAATTCAATTAAGCAACTAGGTTTCCAGAAAAAAGATTTATTTGCATAATTTAATTTAAAAGAGTTAAGTTATTTATCTAATGCGGTTGTAAGTAATGGGTATAGGAATATATTTCCCAGAACTTTTATGAAATAATCATTAATCACTTTAGATCATTTGATAAAAGAGAATGTACTAAATGTAAAAAAAATTAATGAATACAAAACATTTTTAGTGTTGTTTGTTTTTTCATGTTAAACATCTGTCGTTAGTAGTTTAATGCAATATACAGACACATTATTAACTAAAATAAATATTTGTTAATGGCATTTTATAGATAAAATTAACTTTGAAAACCTGTTATTGCTAGTTTTGAAGGGGGGAAGCAATGTGGTCATTTGAGATAACGTAAATTGTTTTTTCCCTATTATCCAAGCCAAGCTGTCTATTGTCTCATCAACCTCTTGTTTTATGCAGTATTCTACTCCATCTATTGTACGTACATGAATGAATACATATATAACTGGCTAGCCATCTCTTTTGTTTTTATTTTTATTTGTTTATGATTCATTTTAATTTAAGAGAAATCATTGTTACAGTGATTACTTCCAGTATATATAAATATGTGTATATATTTTTTTTACTTTAAATTCAATATTTGTATGATGACGCTTATTTATTCCATTTTTGTTTGTTTATTTTTGTGAAAGTTAATAATTTTATTAAAAATACAACTATTTGTAATTTTTACTTCTTCGTAACTTCTTTTGTTTGTAGTAAAGGAAGTACTGTGATCACAAAAAATTTCAGTTTTCAAATTTCAATGGAAATATCCATTTTGATCATCCCTGAATCTATTGTGACTAGTTTTGGCAAGATGTCTGTATGCACATATGTAACTTGCATAATTCAAAAACGATTAGCCATAGAATGTTGAAATTTTGGATTTAGGACCGTTGTAACATCTAGTTGTGCACCTCCCCTTTTGATTGCAATTGACTGAACCAAAAGTGTCCAAAAAAGCCCAAAATTAAAAAAGTTAAGATGTGGACTTTCTTAATTGCAGTAATAACCTCTCATTGAGAGCTTTTCAACGATTCATCATAAGTGGTACTTATGTTCATTGGTTATAGAGTTGTAGCCAAATAAAAGTTTAGTTAATGAAATTCTTGGATGTTATAAGGGAAAGCCCATCGGTTCAAATCAGAATTCATCGCCTTTTATTTTTTTTTTAACTGATTTTATTGGTTTATTAATAATTATTAACCTGTGACAAAAAAAATTTACAATAAATAATTATTCAATAATAACAATAAAAAAATATGAAAAAAATTAGAAGTTATTAGTGAAATAAAATTTTATGTACTTTTAAAAATTTGTGTAGAGTTTCTAATTTAATAGATCTTACACATATATATATATGTAATATAGATTTGGTGAAACATTTAATAGCAATTAAAAATTATAATTTAGAATTGCATTATTTTTGGATTTTCTATTTTAATTTCTGTTCAATTTTATTTAATTATTCTGGAATTTCAGTTTATATTAATTTTATCTACATTAAAGTTAACTACAGAGTGACTGGAAAATAAATCCTCACAAGAACATACGAGATGTGTGAGAAAAGTAATGAGATTGGTAACACTGCAAGCAATCTGGCAATGCTGTGTCTACCGGTCTATGCTAGACCGGTTCCCTTCCAAATGCTTAGTATGAGTTTCAACTCTGTTCAGCCAACACATTACTTTTGACAGCGTCATCAGTGAAGTTGTGTTTTTGTTTTATGTTGTGTATAGCAACGTTGTGCAATCAAGTTTTGTGTTAAACTTGGGGAATCCACGAGTGTGAACTTTAAAAAGTTGAAACAGGCTTATGGGGAACATTGCTTATCAAGAGCACAAGTTTTCCGTTGGCACAAATCATTTTTGGAAGGCCAAGAACACGTTGAACTTCAACCTCGCTCAGGGAGACCTTCAACTTCAAAATCTGATGAAAAAGTTGAGCATGTGAGGGTTCTTGTGAGATCAGACCGTCGTTTAACAATAAGGATGATGAGTGAACAGTTAAATTTAAATACTTTCACCACACATCAAATTTTGAGACGATTTGGACATGCGAAATTGGTGCCGAAAAACCTCACAACGGAACAGAAGGACAATCAAAGAAACGTGCGTTGATGTTCTTGAGAGGATTGACAATGTCCAAGAATTCTTCAATCGTGTGATCACAGGTGATGAATCCTGGATATTTGAGTACGATCCTGAAACAAAGCGGCAAAGCGAAGAGTGGCCCACTCCGTCATCTCCTAGACGGAAAAAATATCGAATGAGCAAATCAAAATCAAAACCATGCTGATTTGCTTTTTTGACAGTAGGGTGATTTGCTTTTCTTTGGTATCTGCCAAACCTCCAGAACAAACTGCCAACCAAGTGTTTTACAAAGGTGTCCTTGAAAGGCTCAGGAAAAGAGTGATTCACTTGAGACCAGACATTGCAGACAAGTGGATGCTTCATCATGACAATGCCCCGTGTCACACGGCCATTTCCATCACGGAATTTTTGACCTCAAAACGCATTCCTACGGTTCCTCAACCCCCCCCCCCTATTCACCTGATTTGAGTCCTTGTGACTTTTTCCTTTTCCCGAAATTGAAACATGTCTTAAAAGGACGTCATTTTGGAACTCTGAAGAACATTCAAAAGACTGTGACCGACCAGTTAAAAGCCCTACCAGTTGAAGCCTTCCAGCACTGCTACCAGGAGTGGGAACAACGTCTCTGCCGGTGTGTAGCTGCCCAAGGGAACTACTTTGAAGGGGATAATATTGTTGTTTGAAAAAATAAAAACTTTGGTAAGTAAAAAGTCAGTCTCATTACTTTTCTCACACACCTCGTATACTGAGGCATACATGCCCGATCTTTAATAAATTGCAAAAAATTCTTATCTTTTAGGTCATTACTCCTCAGATATTGTCGGACAATATTCTCCCTAAGTCGAAGTTGATCATCATTTCATTTATTTGTTTTTTGTTGCCAATCATTTAATCGTTCTTTGATTTGATATAATTCTTCTGGTCTTATTTTGTGTACATGTTCTCTAGTTTTCAAATTTTCTCTTTCTATATTCATCATCCTCTCTTAATCTTTTTATTCTTCCCTTGGTCTTAACGTTTTCTTCCCCTTTATATCTATCATCTACTTTTAATCTTTTTATTCTTTTTTTCTTTGTAACATTTTATTCCCGTTTATTTTTTTGGTTTGCAACATTTTCTTCTTATTTTCCTTTTTTCATTTTCCTTTTTTTAAATTTAAATATATTGATTTATTAATCTCTGATTGTAAAAAAGAATTTACAATAAATAATTTAATAATAACAATAAGAAAAAAATCATAAGTTATTAGGTAAATACTTTTAGGTACTTTTAAAAATGTGTAAATGTAATTTAATATTTACACAAGAAAGTAAAGTAGTGTCCACATCAGATTTTTTTTAACGATTTTGAGTCTGTAACTTTTATTATATATAAAATAAGTTTGTTAAAATTCTAGAGTACACCTAAGTTACAAGACATTTATTCATTCCCTTCAGCAATGTTTAACTCAGAAAATTTCCAGCAAACTTAAAAAACTTATTTCTGTATTCTTTTTTTTTACATACACACTTTTTATCAATTTTTATATTTATTTAGTCCCAAAGGTAATTTATAAATCTACTACATTAAGAGTATGTATAATGTGTTACTCCCATTATATAGTTATTTCCAATTTTTTTTTGATAAGAAATAAAATTTCAGGAATATGAAAAATATCAAGTCTGATTAGGATTTGAACCCAGAACCTTCCGAATGAAAGGTAGAGAGGCTATTACTCCACTATGAAATTCAGTGTTTCCTTTACCTCTACCTCCAAATTATCATATTTTTTCTACTGTGACCAACAGAGATTTTCTGTTACTAGTATGCTTGTACAAACCAACAAATAGAACCATAAGTATAATTGAATATTACTAACTAAAATGTACATTGAAACTTCTCTTATTTAGAATAATGTGAGCAACGTACAATATTGTTCTTATCACAAAATATTCAAGTACAATTCAGTTTAGTTTATAGTAATAAAATATTATTCTATGGTGGGTAGAAATTTAGGTTATTCTGTTTTTTTTGTACTTTTAGTATTTTGAGGTTCCTTGAACAAAATAAGGTGAAAAATGTCCTATGATATAATTCTGTAATCATATATACACAACGAAGATGTGTGGGTATGTGTGTCAGTATTTATTTTACTTAATATCTCTGGAACATGTGAAAGTGTAATTATGAAATTTGGTATAGTGATTTGTATACTTACATAGTGCATTAATGTTATTAAATTCTTATAGACAAGGAAGTGGGGTAATCCCTCTTTAACAGATATTAGGGTTAAATATAATCAGGAAAATATGCATATATTATTTTTTATACATTTAATATTATATTTATATCAAGATAACAATATTAGAAGTACTTTTATCCTAAATGTTAAATGGTTCATAATAGTCATTAAACCTAATTCTATATACTTTTTTATTATATTTTCATTAAAATAACTTAATATATAATAATAGTACATATATATATATATATATATATATATATATATATAAGTACATATATGTACTTCATTATATATATATATATATATATATATATATATATATATATATATATATATATATATACTAGTAGCAGAACCGTTGCAGCTTCACTCATGTTATCTGGTTAATTGTGTCTCCCATCTTGTCAGAGGATGTTTAGCCAGTCAGAGCTCACTTCACTAGCCCTTCCTGTCTAGCCAGAGGGCCCTACCCTTTGGACACCGCTGTGTTCATTAAACTCATGCTTGTGAGAATAACAATGATAAATAAAAACCAAAGCCTGTTCAATTTACAAAAAATATTATTATATTGTAATTTCTTTAGAGCAACAGTTTGGTCAGTACAGGACCCGAAACTTTGAGTGATCTAAGAATGTGGGTTTCAAAACAGACGGCCTCCTTCTTAAAAATATTAGTTATAACTGGTTACCCATAAGAAGTATAGGTAAAAATGTATTTTGCCAGGTCTTTATCGTTACCCAATAAACACTACTAGGAAGTGATCATACTTTGTTTCTCTTCTTTTTTTTTTTAAATTACTTTTATTTTATGTTTTTTAGTCAAGTAACTGGAGGCAGATGCAGCCAGTCATATTATACATATATGGCAGTAACAGTGGTTGTGTCGGTTAAGTCACCTCACCATACACCGTCACACCTCTTAAAATATCTAAATTCAGAAAAACCTGAAAATGGTTTTTAGATGTTTATCTGAAGAGTATTTGCAACCCCAATCTAGTGAATATCTCATTTAGTATAGTCAGAAATGGGGAAAATTTCATTCATTGTTTTTTTTTTACCTTTCTTCATCCCTTCAAGGTTGAATTTCAAAAATTCAAGAAATTGTTTTTTTTATATTTACATGAATATTGCACACACCAAAAATCAAGTTGATATCTTCATTTGTTAAAAAATAGCCATGTTTCAAAAGGACTTCAAAATCCATTTTAACACTTTAAACTCAGAATTTCCAAAAATCCTTTCATAGTTTGCATTTACACCATAAAAAGAACATGTATACAAAACTCCATTTGCCTTCAGTAGTTTTTGCTGGGTGTTGAATCGTCATTTTATGTTAATATATATATATATATATTCACAGTTTAATAAGTTTTCAATTTTCATTATTAAGATAAATTTAATCTATATATGAAAATATTATTAGTACTAAATGCACTTATTTCAAACATTGAAATAAATACAATTAAAAGTAAGTCTCATCAATTTTGATTTTAAATAACTGATCAAATAAACAGAATACCCATTCAATATAAAAGCTTGATGTGGAAACTAGTACCCTTAGAAAAAACTGTTTGAGGATTAACAATTGATTTTATTTTAACAATAACTTTATAAAGGAAAAGTATACAAAAAAACAAATGAAAAAGAAGGCAAGTAAGTACTGTGGGAACAATCAATATCGAGTATTAATTAAAGATAGAACAAAATATAAGTGAATATTATTAGTGCCTGATAACACTTTAAAATCAGGACAGCATAGACCCAGAAAAGGATATAACATTTAGACCATACATACTACATTTATATAATATTAATAATGATAATAATAGACTCTATGTAACAATAATAAAATATTAAGCAGTTTGATTCATGTTTTAAACTAGTGAGAATGAAAAACCAAACTAAATTTGCTATAAACAGCATAAGTAATGAGATATTCTAAGCCTAGGCATCCAAAAATATTATCATATTTGTAAAATTAAAGAACACTCAAAACAATAAAACCTCAACACCATGAAGTCCACAGAGTCAAAAATATACCTTACCTTTACCTTTAAATATGTCTAATCAACTCTTATTTTAGTATCATCAGGTACACTATTAAAAGCTTTCAATGTCATTTAGACAAATGATCTCTTAAAGATTGCAAAACTTGATTGGACAGAACATATGTATCGACATCACAAAGAAGTTCATGGACACAACTATAAAGATCTGTATAATTATCATTTCTAGTATAACAGATTTTCAGTACTTATAAACATATAAAATAAATATATAAACATATTAATGTAGGGATCCCAAGTTCTTCAAATAAGGGATCTGCCTCATTAAACCTGCTCCTCCCCAAGATTAATCACACTAAGTGACACACTCATACATCATCATCATATATATATATATATAAAGGCAAAATAATGATGTCTAAGTTGACAGTAAAAAATAACCCATACTTACCTGTGGGCACTCCTACTCATCCTCAATTTTTATTTTTTATGCAAAAATAATTTAAAATTCCTGTAATTATTTAAAAATCAGTTCTTGCTTTTTACCTCTGAAAAATCTTATCTCTGTAGTTGCTTTTGTGTAATGAATACTTGCCCACCAAGCTGGTCTAGTGATTAACTCCTCGTCACAAATCAGTTGTTTAAGAGCTGATTTTCAAAGTTGAAGGATCTGAGGTTCAGATCCTAGTTAAAGTTAGTTGCTTTTATATGGATTTGAATACTAGACAATGGATACCAGTGTACTCTAATGGTTAGGGTTTAATTAACCACATATCTCAGGAATCGTAAGCCTGAATCTGTGTAAGACTACACTTCATTTACATGTCATACATATCATCTTCATTTCATTGGACCGTGGAGGGGTTGCTTATTGTTCACTAGTTGAACAGATTGCAACATGTTAGTTAAATAAAGAATGGATCTATCCCTTAAACTTATAAAATTATCATCACCCATAAGTAAGATTAATTCCAAGATCATTATTTACTCTGGTTTATTTACAGTTCTTACCCTCAGACTAAATTAAAAAATTATGCTTAATTAGAATAAACCTACCAACATGGCATATGTAGATCTGGAGAAGACTTTTGTTAATATATAATGAAATAAAATATTTAACACTTTAAGAAATTATGGACTTTGTTCATAATTTCTTAAATGTAATAAAAGAAGAATTATTTACAGTCTGTATTAAAATCATTGTGGTTGTTATAAGATAGAAGATGAAGAAAGACATATGTTCATTTAGAAAGAAGTAAGACAAAAATAAATTCTACCCTTATTGCTTTTCAACTATTATGCAAATATAAAAAAGGAATTGAAAAAATGTTTGAAAAAATGATTTTTGAATGAAAAATGTTTTACAAAATTCCTGGAGCAGTTCGTGAATTCAGTAACCTTACAAGAGAAGTAAATATAACAAAACTGCATTTGATTCCTTAAATTGTACGAAAGGTACATTATTAGAAGCAAAATAATAGTATGTCTGAGTTGACATAATACAAAATAATCCAAACAGTCAGTTGGCGTTCCTGCTTTTCCACAATTAAGATTATTAAAGAGTAGATATTTCTACTCTCTCAATGGATGAGAAAGTAGGAATACTAAGATTTATTGATAGGATAGTTTTTTGGGCAAAAAATTAATTCAAGTTAGAAAACATACTGACTGGCACAGATTTAATAATGCAAGAAGAGAATATCAGTTTAAAAATAAATAAGACTTAAACAAAAGTAATAAACTTTGAGAGAGCGGAAGTTAATAAGGAATTAAATAATAAAATAGAGAAAGCACAATAGATCAGATGTCACAAAATTTTTTTATCTTGATAGTAAAATTACAAAGTGATGAAGTAAGATACACCGTAAAATAGATTAACACAAACTTTATACAAAATAAGAAAAATTCTTTAAAATATTGTGCAGAATCTAGTTTTTTAAGGTTGTGAAATGTAGAAAAAACAGAAAAGGAAAAGACCTAGAGCCTTTAATAATGTGAAGAATATTGAAACTAGGATGGGTCAATAAAATTCAACTTAAAGAAAGCTTATGAAGATTAGGAAAGCTGAGAAGTTTGCAATTAAATCTTGTTAAGATACAAACTAGGTTGGTGGGCCAAATGTTAAGACAGAGTTTAATTAATCTGTTAATAGCAGCATTAATAGAGTATAAAAACAACAGAAAGAAAAAGACAATTGGAATAAATAAAACTATTAATGGAGGATGAAGGATATAATAAATATTTAGGTTAAAATATTAGCACATAATAGAAAGGAATGGAAAAAATGTAACAAATATGTAACTTTAACAAGATTGAATTGATTTTAATCACTAATTTTATGTAGCGTATAATAAGATTACATGGCACATGTTGGCATCAATAATGAATGCTAAAATAGTACTTGTTTAAAGTGAGTGCTCCTCAGTTACTTTCTAATAAAACTACCATTTTAGTTGTTTAATTACAGTAATTTATAAGAATAATGATATAACTTTCAAGAGATCATTTCATCGACATGCAGTATTAATTCATTATGTATATTTGTAATTATATTCAGATTGTATGTTTTAATAAATTTTTTATAGAGATAATAATATTTTATTCAACTTATTTTACAACCAAGTTAACTTTGAATGCAGAAATATGTTAACTAATTACTTCTTTTCAAGTACATTTTTTAAGATGAACCGAAATACAACTTTCATCATTTTACAGAAAACTGAAATATGTAAACAATAATCTTTTGACTATTATAAGTGCAACTTTATAATTTTATTTTCTTTCATAAGAAAAACAAATCTTACAGAAAGTAATGAATCAAGAAGAGAGAATTGGTTTTTGATTGGGATATCAACCTGAGCATCTCAGCATGGGTTCTTTTTACTTTTTTTGGTTCTTTTCCTTTTTATACTTGTAGAGAAATTAAAAAAAGAAAGAAAAATTAGTAAGAATAAAATAAAAGTAATAATAACTGAATAACAAGTATACAGAATGCACTATGAGATAATGATTAACAGAAAATTTTACACATCAAAAATTGAAAGTTTGTTTTATAGACTGTAAAATTTGAAAAGATAAAGTTTCTTAGAAAGATATAAAAAGCAGAAAATTACAGGAAAGGAAAACTTTTATGCAGAAAATAAATTCACTTGTGTTATTTTTAAATATATATTTTTAGAAGTTATTATTATTGATTTATTTATTTACTTTAACATGAAAGTTTTAAAAGTTTACCTGTTTCTGAGCTGAAAGGCTGCTACTGGTTTTATTTTACCACTGGATATAATGCTAGTATCTGGATTAATGTTTTGAAAGATCTTTGATGTTCATGTTGTGGAGTGCGAGTGATTTAAATCATTTTTATATGTCATGTGTTAATACTTCATTGGATAAAAAATTCAATTTTTTTAAATATTTCAAAACAATGTTACACAGTAGTGAACCATAGACAGTAAAAAGCCAGAAAGAAAAAATTAAAAGGTTTTGAAATATGTAGCCAAAGAATGTTGAAAATCTGAATTCTTAGTTTTGAAATTTGAAGGATTGATGAAGTTTTAAATACTGAAATTTTAAGGAATATTTTAAATCAGAGAAGTTTCTGATAAATATTTATAAAAATAATCAGATGTTATTAGTCATATCATAATATATTACGGATTAAAAATTAAATCAGAAATAAAGGTAAATTAAAAAAGTAAGTTTTTATTGTAAATTAAATAAAGGTACATTAAGGTTATTTTTTTTTTTTGAGGTTGTTTAAGGAATATGTTGAACTAATATTAATTATATAGAAAAGGATGTAAAGGAGTAAAACCTGTATAACAAAACAAAATTAAAATATATGATGCTTATGTTAGAGATTGAAGGTTATAATAAATATTTTAAAATTAAAACATTATCATAAATTAAAATTTGCATGCGTTAACTGCCATAACCATAGTGTTGTAATATATCTGACACAAGACACAAATTACTATAAAAAAACTACATAAATATTCTCAAGAATAATAGACATTTTAAACAGCTTCTCTCTCTTTGGTATTCATTCCTGTGATTGGTTGGCAGCAAGTCGCCAAATTTCTCAATCCTAAGCCTTCCTTTTCAGCTCGGCATAGATTTACCTGAAGAAGATTACATCATTCTGGCTGTTACTCGGGATATCTGTAGATCTTTAATACACTGGTTTCCGATTGTCTTGTGAATTTTATACCATTGGCTGTTTAGCTCATCCTCCTTTAGAAGGCATTTCTACCTTCTACGACAAGAGAGTCCCCTTCCCTTATCCCCTCATCTGCCATCCTCAGAAGCCATTGCAACT
This sequence comes from Lycorma delicatula, assembly GCF_047948215.1. Taxonomy (NCBI): domain Eukaryota; kingdom Metazoa; phylum Arthropoda; class Insecta; order Hemiptera; family Fulgoridae; genus Lycorma; species Lycorma delicatula. The sequence continues at coordinate 31,753,242 of NC_134464.1, read as the reverse complement.
CGGTAGGGGTTAGACTCCTTATTTCAGTTGTCACTCGCCCCCTGCATTTGTTAGCCATTTTAAATACAAAATGTTGCCCTTACTCTACCATGGGGAGATGAATGTCAGGATTTTCCCTTCCTTGACTCTAGGACCATTAGGCATTTCCTACACTCTCGAGTACTTATAGAGAGATAATCTCGGTTACTTTAAACAGCTTAATAACTTTATTAAGGTGTGACTTAACTTTATAAAGTAAGCATGCCATGCTCACTTAGGAAAGTGATTAATGAAAGTACTTTACTAAGTTCTCACTTACAAAAGAAAATAATAAGTGAATTCTTAGGAATAATGAGTGCTCACTTATTATTCTTAAGAATGCTTAAATTCTCTAGAATAATAAGCATTTTATACCTCTTACAAAAGTAAGTAAGCATGCCGTGCTCACTTAGGAAAGTAATAAAGGAAAGTACTCTCCTTAGAAAAGTGCTCACTTAGCAAAGTACATTAAGTGCATAATCATTATGTTGTAATCCAACTGACAGACACAAATTACAAGAAAGAATGATCTAACAAATTTATACAACTTAATAAAATAAGTAAGCATGTCATGCTTACTTAGGAAATTGATGATTGAAGAGGTTTCCCATTTGCTTTTCATTGAGGCAAATATATGGTTACATATTATCACCATGCCAAACCTATTAAAAAGCAATATTCAACTCTACAAATGATACATTTACTCTGTTCATCACAGGATCTGACTACAATAAGATCATTGCTTTCAGAGAAAATATCTAAAACTGATGCCTTTTTACTCAGATATTTTATTACACACCATAGCTATAACAAAAACCAAGATGGATAGAGTAAATCAACAAATTAATTGTTATGAAACAATATCTCTGTTATTATATGTATCTGTTATGAAACAAAGTATTTTAAACATATTATCACTCAAATGACAACTCAAAAAGTATATTTCTAAAACTTTTCCAGCTGTATTTATTTGTATTTATCATGGGTTAAAGGAGAAATACTACATCTGTTATCTGATTTACATTAAAAAAAATGCAATTTCATCATTGTCCCATATATTCACAAGCCAACATAGATTTTAATGACTATGTAGGTTCACTCATTTCATGGATATTAAGAAAAAATAGACACATCACATGAACACCTGCATACTGAATTGCACATTAATTTTATCATTCAGTTAATGGTTTTAGCTTTGCATTTTTGGACTTTGGAGGACCTCGAGGACCTCAGTAGGTCAAGAAATACAAAAAAAAATGCTGATAACACAGTTCTAGGACTTTTCTACCACAAGTCTTTTTTCTGATGCACAGCTTACTCACACAACTTAATTTAAAATATTTATCATTTTATTTAAATATAATATGTTTTGTTTATTTAATTCAATGATTCCAGCTAAAGCATGCACGCATACCATATTTTCTTCTGGTTATGACTACACTAGTGCTCCTTGTGGTAACAGGGATATTGTTGATGCAGTATACCCACTGAGCCACTAGTTTAGAGCATGCTTTTGGGTGGGGGTACGATTTTGCAAAACTTTTTTTGCAGATATTATTATTTTTCAATTGTTAACAAATGTGCCTAAGAAAAATAACCTTAATTGGGCAAAATCTCGAGTTACTGAGGATGACCTTGTTCTACACCCTCACCCCCTTGACCTTTTAAGTTGAAAATTTAATAGCACCTCATTGCCCCATATATAGAAATAATCTGACCAAAACTGGTTGAATAGTTCTGGAGATATAAGGTGATTTAGAGGGCGATACCAAATACACACACACGCGCGCGCGCGCGCGCGCGCACGAACATACAAATATCCAGAAAATTTCCATCCAGTTTTTTGGGTTCCTTAGATAAAAAACGTCTAGATCTGGTGAAAACCACATATGCCCAAATTGGACCGATTACAATACTTTCCCTGCTATAACTATAGCTGTGCTATACTGCTAGATGGAAAAGTAATTGAACACCCAAAACATAACTAATTACAATATCCTCTTTCACATTTATTTTCTACGTAATGTATTTTTTTTTTATACTGATTTTACTTGTATTATTTCCGTTTTTAATCCTTCATTATTTATTTATATGATCTACTTTTTTAGTAATTTCTAAGTCTTTTTTACTGCTTTATATCATTTATTTTAATTTGCCAAATTCCATTTTTCATTGTAACTTTTTTTATGTCTTAAAAAACTTTACATTTCATCATAACTTAAGACCATGTCAATGATTTGATCTCATGATCATAACTTGAGATCACAGATCTCATAAATTGAGATCTATGTTCAGAGAACCCCAGACATGGATCCCCCTTGTCTGTTCCAAGATAGATTTTAAAGTCCATAATTTGGTTTCTAAAATCTCTGCCTAATCACTATATAGTCCTACCTAGCTACCTTATACACCTTGCTTCATCCTTGGCTAGTTTTTCTTTAATGATTTTTTGTATTATTAACGATTAGTGCAAAATTCTAAATGCTTACCATAAATCAGCCCATAACTCAACCAACTGAGTCATAAAAGTTAAATAAACAGTTTTTATTTAAAAATGTTTTTTATATAACAGAATAAAAAAATTCCTTTTTGGCAGGCCAGAAGGCGGAGATAGATTTCACCGATGCTAAGTAGGGGCTGAAAAAGATTTCCAGCTTAAAGTTAAGAAAAACTTCAAACTTACTCAATACTTCAATTACTCAATACAACAATGGTTGCATGTGAAAAAAGTTTTACATGTTTAGCATATGATAAGTCCCATCTTCTTACAATCCCAGCAACAATTTGGTCATCCCTTGCCGTAAGGGTTGGTCATATCAAAAATTGTTTCAGACAAAAGTTTTAGGTAATGTTTAGAGGACTAATGACCATTTTAAACTGATTCCATACTCTGCTTATTAAGGGAGGTATGATTTTTTGTCTTCAAAACCCCATCTTTACCAACCCCTGGGCCAATGGTTGGTGATACTTTACTCACATAAGTTGTATTTCCTTATCCAAAGAATAGTAGGAACTTAAAAACAAATTCAATATTTTACTTAATAAGAAAGTTATAGCGATATTTTGGTTTTCTTAAAAAGCCCCCCCTTTTCCACCCCCATGGTTCGATTTTGGTCATTAATGAACTCAACCGAGATTTTGGAACGAGTTATTTTTAAGGAATAATTTGAAAGTGATTGGCACAAAATTATGGCAGTTATCGTGTCCACAAGAAAGTGAAAAATATATAAATGTATATATAAACTTTTGATACAAAACCTCAAAACAGTGGTTTTGGGGTCTGGGGGATATGAAACGCGAAGATATGTTGAAATTTTTCAGAAGTTGAATCATGGTACCCATTACAATAGGTAACTTTCTTATGAAATCTACCTAAAACAAAGCCTTATAAAATATGGTGAGTTTGTGATAAGTACTGGAGTTGGATCAAAGTTACTCAATCTGAATATTAATAATTTTATTTACTGGTTGAATTTTTTTCAGGATACTTGTACGAGCCATCAGCTATACAGTCCATGGTTTAATTCCTGCCTCTTGTGTGTTTGCTGACCGGTATAACCGAGAAGAAGTGGTACGCTCCCTTGGTAAAGAAGTTAATATTAATCCTCCCCTTACCCTAGGACAACTGCCAGATACCCCTGAGGAATTGCTCAAATTAGATCAGGTAACTAATATTAATCACGTGCATCCTAATAGCAAAATATAACTTTTTACAAAAACTGATTATCACTTACTTTATGTTTAATATTGTTATTCCTTTATCTATTCTTTATGTTAAGCAGTTTCGCAAAGATCTCTTCTTTGTCAGAAGGCATGAAATTGCATTTATAGAATTAAAAACTTATCTTAAAAAATTAAAATATAACACCATCTCAATCACTGGTAGAAAAACTGATTTTGTTTTGTAAATAATAATATGGCTTATATTGTAAACCTACCTCTCTAAATTTAATTTTTCAAGATATCTGTTTAATCCAATATCTATAATCTCATACCTTTTATTGAAGCTGCAAACCCACTTAACGTAAATAAAAAAGGAGGGAGTATTAACATTAAGCAGTAATATTTATTAATTATTTCTATTCTAGAGCTATTATAATGTTTTTAAATATAACCTGATACTCAGTTATATTTTGTATAAATTTATTTGCTTATTCTTGTATTTAAGCATACCATTTCAATTATCTATAGATTTCAGTTAACAAGTTAATTAATTCTATAAATATTGATGAAAATAATTTTTTGATTTATTTATATTAACAAAATTTAATTTTTTGTTTGTTAAATGAGAGTAAATAGCTGATTATTATAGTATTTTTATGCTGATTTCATATTGTTAATAGATTTTTTCTATCAGGCTCAACTTTTTTGTAATTGAGATTTCTTTTGAAACAAAAAAAAGGTATGGTGATTGTAATATAACAATACATTACATATGTTTTGTAGTCACCTAAAATCTATTTCTTTTGGATTTTCTTCTGTAATTTGCTGCAGGTAAATCCCTCTTTAGATTCCAGCAGTAACCAGCTAACATTTTTGGGTTCCATTTTCCCTGATATGTTTCCATTGTAGATATCTCCTGGTGAAAGCGTTCTCCATGTTCATCACTGATAGCACTGAAATTGTTAGGGAAAAAATCCAAATGTGTATGTAAGAAGTGGATTTTGAGTGACATGTTACACCCAAGTTCTTTGTAGTTTTTGAAGGAATTAACTTACAAGTTCTGTGTAGTTACTGGCCTTAGGGTTTCCAAGGAAGTTTTTTGCCACATTTTGAAATGATTTCCATGCAGCAACCTCCAATTTAATCAAACATTCTTCAAACGTCAGATCACTTATTAGTTTTCTTATTTGTGGTCTAACAAAAATATACCTTCCTTTATTTTAGCATCGCTTATATTAGGGAATTTATTTTTTAGAAACTGAAACCTGCACCATTATGATCCATTGTTTTAATAAATTTTTTTTATAAATATAGCTTAATGTGTAGTGGCAGAAGATAAACTTTTTCTGATTTTACTAATGCCTGACTAACAACATTCTTCTCTCCTATAGTCAGTACCTCTCTCTTTGGTCACTGCTCTTTTATGTAATGGTTTTTCCTATCCCTGCTGTCCCACTCGCAGAAAAAGCAACAGAACTTAGTGTATTCAAGTTGCAGTCCAAATAAAAGTGCTATTACTTCCAGATCTCCACAAACATGCCATAAGTATTTTCCATACTGAATGCTGCTTAATACAAGTTTTATAAGTCTCCTTCATGTGAACAGCGTATGTAATGGTATTGATGGGTATTTATTCCCAATGTGAAATAGACCAGCTTTCAAAGTAAGCTTTGACGAGTCAGTAAAAAGTCACCATTTGTCAGAATGGAATTTTGATAATTATTTTTTTATTTTGTAAAATAATTTACTTTATTGGTCTAGTTGTAAGTTTTCCACTTAAGGGAAAAATTTTTAAATAAAATAAAGTCCGGTTTTTCATTTAGATATTTTTTTTTTAGATATTTATATTAAGGTATTTTTTTCCTTTTTTTTGTTACCGTTACTTAGTCTTGGATTGTTATATTGTGTAAAATACTCTTATATTAATGTTACAGCCTGATATTCATTCTGTTATAAGAAATATTTTCACATGAAAATTCTCATATTTGAAGACCACCTTACCTTGTGCATCATTTCTCTGTCTTATTTTTATCAAGATGCAGGCAGTGTTTTTTATAGACCTACCCAAACTTAGAATAAAAATAAAAAATGTAAAATAAATTATAATTTTTTATTATAATAAAACCAATTAAAAAACTGCAAAAAGAAACTAAAAAATAGTACCATATTACTTTTAAGTTTTGGTTTTTAGTCGGCACATAATTAAAGGTTTATGAGTTGTGGTAGTTGTTTAATTTGGTACTGACTTATGTAAAAACTTAAAGAACAATAAAAAATTAGTAATTATTAGTTTATTAAACAGTTTTTTCAATAATTTTTATCTTTCTTAAAGTTAATTATTTTTCAACTTTCGATTTATAAATTGGCATGGTATTCAATACCATTTAAATGAAAGAAAGATTTTTTAAAGATTCTAAAAAATTCTAATTTTTTATTTTCATTCTTCTTACTGGATGAGTACCTCTTTTCCCCTAATTCTTAAAGAGTTTTCACAATATAAAGAACTTCAACATTTTAATAGTTTTCCAATGTGTTGAGACTTACTGGCAAGGTTTTGATTTTTACATAATATGAGAACTTTCTCAAACTTTACTGTACCCTCAGCATTACCAACAAATCAGGCCATTTTATATTGAAGTAAATAGTTCAAGTATAAACCAGAAGGAATAATTGTATTAAATAAGGAGCTGGTAAAAAATTGCTTTCTTTTGATTAATTATGATTGTTTAATCTCTATTATTTTAATTTAATAAATGTTTTATATTTTCATTTTTTTTAAAACATAAGTATTGGTTAATAATAATACATATATATATATATATATATATATGACTGAAGTACAGTGCAGCAAACTTATAAAATTTTTTTATAATTCTGTACTGCTGCTCAACATTTCATTAAAACTAATTATGGTTTATCTAATAAAGAATTTCATTTTACTTCTTAATTGAAATAATATTTCAGTGATGTTTTTAAAATTGGAAAACCAGAATTTGCATAACGCCATGAAATAAAAGTGTAGTAAGCATTTATACATATACATATGCATACATATACTTTAAAAATGTGAAAAGAATTTTATCTCTCTTAAAACATTTTTTTTTTAAATGAATACAGAAATTTAAGTCAATGTAATATAAAATAAAGTTATTTGATTTTTACTTTTCTTTATTTGTTTAAAAGAAAGCAGAGATGTGATGGAAAATGTAATAGATTTGATATGTTTTATAAAAGCTGAAACAGTATAAAGAAAAAAGAATAAAAGAAATGTTTATTAGAATCAAGTTTCTCTTAGAAACAGATTTATTGATTTTATCAAATATGGTTAAACTTCATATTTGTTACAATATGTTGATGTATAGACAGACCTTTGCATGAGTTAACCAAATACTTTCTGGTATATTTTAAGACATAATAATATAAATTTAATTACCTTGTGCTCCTCTAAGTACCAATTACCTAGAAAGGAACCCAAATTATTATTTTTTTTAAATTTCAAATGAAAATTTTTCATATTTATGTAAATCTTGTACAATAAATCTTTTACCAAAATACATCCTGAGTAAGTGAATCAGGAAGTAGTTCTGTCAAATGGTGCAAGAATCCCCAGTTTAAAATTTTAAAAACATTCTTAATTTCTACATCTTAAATAACCTTTATTATTAAAAGGATGAACCTTCACTACTTGTGATATTGAAGGGTGAATGTTTGTGGAGGGGGTAAAAATATTTGTTTAGGTTCAACTAAGGGCTCGCAAATAATATATTTCCCATTTGAAGTTAAGTTGTCTCGTTTCTTCCACTCTTTGATAAAATAATTTTTATCTCTAACTCAGCTTACCAATTCTCAAAGAAAACACATATACTTAGTGTAGCCTAATTGCACGCCTAACAAAATAGCTTTAACTTTCGAATCACCACATATGTTCCAGTTATGTTTTTATAATTTATTTTTTCAAGAACGTCCTTCATCACATTGTATGTCTCTTTCAAATTAATACCATAAGCGATTAGTATCGAAGGATATTTGTTACCATTGTGTAATAGAACCACTTGTAAACTACACATGGACGAATCTATGAAAAAACACCCGTCCTCAGGTTTATGAACTTGTCCTAAGTACAACATAAGCTCATCAATATTTGTGCAATAAACCAAATTATTTTCATCAATAAAGTACTGAGATAGTTCTTTTCGTCAGCTTCGAAAGCCTAAAATTTTTGTATTTTTTTAAAGTAAATTCCAACCTTGCAGTCTTCATATAGTATTCAACAGTATATTTTTAAAACTTCTATTTTATTAATAAAAAGAATAAAGATTTTCAACAGAGTTATGTGCGCTTTATAAAAGAAAATATTTTATTTTAAATAAACTGATGGGAAGTTCTTTACATGTAAATAAATAGGTATTAATAAAATAATTATATATGCTTATCTCCATGGCAGAGTAGGAGCATCTCTGCCTTCCATCCTGAAGTTCTGGGTTTGAGTTCAAGTAGGCATGTCATTTTTCATATTCTTAAAGATATTCATTATAATCCAACATAACTTCTATTGGGCATTAGTCCGTAATTTCTGATGAATAAATAAACAAATGAATAATTTCTCATGCAGCAAAGTGTCATGTTTACATAAAAATAGTTCTGTTATATATGATTTTATATTGATAGTTGTTGTTATTTTTTAGGACTTTTTTCTTTTCTTTCACTTTTTACATGACTGCCCAAAAAGAAGTGTAATGTATTTAGAGTGTTTGTATGTGTGTGTGTGTGTATGTATATTTGTTCCACTGTAGCAGCTCAACAGCTGAACCAATTTAGATGTATGACCCCATGTTGGAATCCTTATGTTACTGGGAGTGTCTAAGGCTATATAAATATGTACGTTAAATAAATTAAAAAAATTTGTACAAATCTATCAGATGAATGAGTCATTTTTTAATAACTCACATCTCAATACTTCATTCTGAATGATTCGGAAACCTCGTATCTCATATTTGTAAAGTTGTTGTCTTACTAGTGTTTTTACTCTACTGCCCAAAAAATATTTATTTTGTATGTATGTGTGTTTGTTCCATCGTAGCAACTCAATAACTGAACCAATTGTCACTCACACACTCTACATTTATCCTCTATTAGTAATTATCCTATATTAAAGAGCAATATTTTTTCTTTTGTAGACATGTTTTTTAAATTTTAATATTTATTTCTTGTTTAATGCTGTAACCTATTGCCCAAGTCCAAAATGTCATTGGTTACGAGGAATACGTGTCAGTACTGAAGTGGTGGAATGTATTTTTATTAATGTAGTTTTAATATGTGCAATATATCAAGCCTGAAGGGATCAACCACAGATGTTTATAAATGAAATTTAATTATTTTTTATTTATTTGATTTTCAGGTGTTCATTAAGTCAGAACTGAAGGTAGGAGTTATATACGTTAAAGAAGGACAGTATACCGAAGAGGAAATCTTGGATAATAACGAAAATAGTCCTTTATTCCAAGAGTTCCTACAAATCCTTGGGGATAAAGTACGTTTGAAAGGTAAGATAGTCTTTGTAAGAGACTTTGAAAACATTTTAAGTGCAATCAATTTTTCTTTTTATCATTACTGTTTAAGTAGTTGGTTTAATTAATATTGTATATCAGCACTGGTTTTTTTTTGCAATCAGATTTCCTAAGGATCATGCGTGCATAGTCTTGACTCCTTTCTTTTTCAATTTCTTTAAACCAGATTATTTTTGCTTTCCTTTTTTTTCAAAAAAATTAAATATGTTTTATTAGTCTAGTGTCATTCATTCTATGTAAGTGACCATACAATTTCAGTCTCCTTTTACTCAACTGCTCAAAAAGGAGTGTAATGTTTTTAGAATGTATGTTTGTTCCACTATACAGCTCAACAGCTGAATCGATTTACATGTTTGCCCCACATTGGAATTCTTATGTTACCAGTGTCGTCAGCTACATATGTATAAGTAAATTTTAAAAAATTATATATAAATACTATATACATAATTGTCACTCACACGCTCTTTAATTATCATATACTAGTAATTTTACTATATTTAAGAGCAATGTTTGTTCCTGGCAGTTGTATTTTTATTAATTTTTAATATTTACCTCTTGTTCTGACTGTATGGTTTCTTTTTCAAAATATTGGTAAATTTCTCAATTTTTTTTTATGCTTCAAGTTTTGGGTTGTGGATTTTTCTTAAAATTCTTTTTTCAAGTTTTACTCAATTTTCCTCAGAGATTCTGTACATATTTTGCACTATATAATGCTTCCAGTAAAACTATGGTTTTATAGTGTCTTAATTTTACATTTTTTGATAAGGATTTTCTATTATGAATGTTTCTTGTAAGATGATTAGTCATTTACATTTTCTGTGTTCTGGCTTTTATTCCTTTTTCTAAAAAATTAGGGGTAATTATTTCTTCTAAATATTTTATCCTTAGGATCTTGACTGATTTTCTTCTGAAATTTTTGTTGTTTTGATTCTACTTTTACTATTGGAAAATAGTTTTGTTTCTTCATATGGAAATTTTAAATAATTTGTTTAAATTACAATACCATCAGCAAATGCTAAAATAATTATTATTATTTGTATTTTTGTTTATCTTGAGTATTTAGATTTTCCTATTTCATTCTTGAATTAATGTTTCCAGGGCATAATTGAATATTATTGGTGATAGACCATCACCTTTTCTCACTCTAGTTTTTATTTATTAGTTAATAAAGTACTCCAGCACCTTATTAATTTACTAATGAATTTTAATTTGTGTTTTTAGGGTTTGATAAGTATAAAGGAGGTTTGGACACAGTACATGATCTAACTGGACTGTACTCTGTGTACACAAACTGGAGAAGTATAGAGATCATGTTTCACGTTTCCACACAGCTGCCTTATGAGAAACACGACCCGCAGAAGGTAATAGTAACAATATTTCTATATAGAATGAAAATATCTAAATCTTTAAAAAACTGCATGTTTAATACTGCAAGATTTTTTAGCCAGTATTCTTTTTTTATTTCATTCAAAGTCTATCTCTTCTCATTCCATTAAGTATTATTTGTGACAATTTATGAATACTTTTGGTAATGTTTCCACTGTTACTTTTGCAATCCATGTATCTTTACTCTGCCCAGATGTCTCAACTTACATCATTAACGATAATGAACCTTCATGATGGCAGTAATATTTTTCAGAACAGTTCACATTAATCAAGATCTACAATTGGTTGTTCTTTTATTTGCAACCTTATTTAGAATTTAAAAGCTCTTGAATATTGAATAAAAAAGTGTGAATCAATGTATCAGAAAAAAAACATTAACAATTTTCTTTTTGTGGCCAATAAAATATTTCTTACCATCAGTAGGAAATGCATAATTAGTTTGATATGAGTATTTTAAATATAAAAGTAGATAGAATATTATAAAAGGACATAGAGCTAGATGAAGAGGTTGAAAAATAATTTTTTTGAAGTACAATTTTTATGGGAAATTTGCATCTGAATTTTGATATATATATATATATATATATATATATATATACAGAAAAAAATAAAGAAGCAAAACAAAACTACAAGTACTCATTGTTGAGAGTTGTGTAATCAATTTGGAATCTGAATCTCTGAAGCACTTGAGAAAACATATAACAAAAATGTTACATGTTTTGTTAATAGATGATTAACTGATTCTACCAACCAATCAAACACTGAATCTCTTCACTTAATAAGTTGGATGATCCAAAGGGTTAATGCTTACTTTCCCTTACATATGATTGATAGTTAGGGGCCATCACAGACGAATTATATTTTAACTTTATTGGCTCCTCAATACTGCCTGTACTATTAACATCTCTATTTTTGGGCTCAATTAACAGCACAATCTAGCCTAAAGTTGTAACAAGCTAACCTATTACATAAAGAAGCCACACAATTTACTTAAAGACCTCAATTCAGCAAAACTCCACTGAACAGGTTTGCATACTGGCTTCTAGATTTTTTAGTCTCAGATTTAATTTTTAGATTTAGTTAAAATGCACTTAAAATTATGTCAGAGGTTATATAACATCAAAAAAAACTTCTGGAGATTTCTGAAATATCATACAAATCTACCAATTAATCTTCACTTCAGCATAATAGTTGCCAGTATTATCAGTCTATTTAAACAATTAATTAAATACCATATTTAAATCTTTTTAATAAGCACATAAATCAAACTATTTAAATTACCCAAATTAAAAAAATAATATTACCATTTCAGTAGCTGAGCACCAAAATATAAGACGTTGATTGCTTTTGTAATTTAAGTAACATTACACATATATATGAATGAATAACTACCGTAAACGTCTGTTGAAATAAATTGGAAAACAAGATTACGCTCAAAAACTGTTAATACATTTTTTTTTTAACTCTAGTACTAGATGATTTTTAAACAAAAATCAGCAAAAGATGCTGGAAAAGGGTATTTATAAGAGAATTAGTAAACAAATAAGTGAAAAAAAGAAAGAAAGAGAATGTATGAAGTGATAAACAGTTCTTATGAAAGAATATTTTTAATATTTTTTTTAGAACTAGAAGACTATAATCTGATTTTAGAATCTGGAAGAGAAGAGTTTTGAATACAAACAACAGATGTTGTGGGCAATCCCAATAAACGTGTAAATTTATCTTTAAAAAGTCTAAACCACAGAAACCTCTAAGGTTGCCCACCAGAACCTAATAGAAAATTTTTGTAAATATGTTTCATAATTCTATTTTCCAATTAATCAGAATTATAGATTAATTTATCATATATTTTTTGTACTAAAATATAATATTATAAAAAAATATGTTTAATTACATGAATTTAGATGTATGCATACAAGTGTAAATTTGTTGAAAAGTTATTCTGTGGGAAAATATCATTAGCATGTTGTATCGTACTATTGCAATCTGAGGTTTCCCCAGATCATTGATTTTATTGCTCGATTCATGCTCCTAGAAATATATTTTCTCTTTATATAATTTTTAAACATATTCTTTTTGAGAAAACAAAATGGGAATAATTTTATTAATTAATGGGGTCGTGCAATCCTGTTACAAATTGTGACAATACTTGGATTAATCACAGTCATTGAAACAACAATGTTGATAACAGTTGTTATTCCTCACAAGTATCAATATGAAGATATCAAATATGAATTTTCACAACAGCATGATTATGTTAACAGTCTTTTCTTTATTATCAAGTCTTGATTCATTATGGATATGCTCTTCAATGATAAACTACCAATAAAGAGTACTACATAACTGTTCTTCATTGGTTAAGAGTTAATGTTCAACACAAGAGACAGCTTTTGGAAATGGTGATTAGAAAATTATTTTTCAACAACTCTCTAGCCCATGCATTACAACCTATCCAAAGATTCTTTGCAAAAAACAGGATTGAATATCTTCAGCTTGCTCCCTGCAACTTTTGGCTCTTTTTTAAGATTAAAATTCTGCTTAAATGAAAGAGATTTGAAGATAAAAAAGACACAAAAGAAATGCAACTAGAAGACTTATGAAACTCACTAAAAACAACTTTGAGAACATTACTGAGATAAGTGTTACATCAGAAGGGGCCTACTTTAGAAGGAACACGTCACTGAATTAATCAGGTTAGGTTTTTTGTTTTTATGACCCAAAGTCAGATACTTTTTGATGACACCTTGTATTGCTTAGTGTTTATTTTTTGAGTTTATCAGTAAAATATAAAACAATGTATATATTACATTTCTTTAAATTTCAATTTATTGCAATTTTATTAACACTAAATATTTAAATTTCAATAATATTTTTATTTTTGTTTCTGTTTAGCTACAAAGGAAACGACACATAGGCAACGATATAGTTTGTGTTGTATTCCTTGAAGCAGATAACACATCATTTTCCCCTGCATGTATTAAATCACACTTCCTGCATACATTTATTTTAGTTCGAACAAGTCCTAGAATTAAAAGAAAACCAACCAGATATGAGGTAAAAAAAATATTTTTTCTTTTTAATATTTTTCTTACTTAGTTCTATTTATTGATATGAAAATTATAATGAGATATTAATGATTATTAATAAATCAATATATTTAAATTTAAAAAAAAAGGAGAAGAAGTCTGATTTGAACCAGTGTGCCTTCCCCTAAAATCCAATTATTTCATTAATTAAAATTTTATTTGGCTATAACTCTGGAACCAATGAAAATAAGTACCACTTATAATATATTGCTGAAAAGCTCTCAATGAGGGTTTATTACTGCAGTTAAGAAAAAGTTCAAAATTCAATTTTTTTTGGACTTTGGGCTTTTTTAGACACTTTTGCTTCAGTCAATTGCAATCAAAAGGGGTGTTGTACAACAACATGTTACAACAGACCTAAATCCAAAATTTCAACATCCTACGGCTAGTTGTTTTTGAGTTATGCAAGATACATACGTACATATGTACGTATGTACAGAAGTCACGCCAAAACTAGTCAAAATGGATTCAGGGATGGTCAAAATGGATATTTCCATTGAAATCTGGAAACCAAAATTTTTCATGATTACAATACTTCCTTTACATCGTACAAGGAAGTAAAAACCAGTAAAAAGGTTATTCTGAGTGATCTATTCTACCACTTATGGAATATTCTTCAAAATTTCCTTAACAATTTTCTCAAAGTAATCTTAAAATCTATTTAATATAATACTTGAAAAGTAATTTTCTCATCAACAATTTTATGTTTTCTAGAAAGGTGTGGTCTATACAGTTTGATTTTCAAACAGATCAAAATCATTATTGTGATTTTAGTCAGTCATTTTCTTATCATTATAAATAAAATATTCTAGTGATTAATGAGAAGTTTATTTTTCAATACATTTCAAAATAAACGTGCTGAAGCTCCAAAGATTACCAAACTTTGAAAGAGTTTTCATTCTTCATCTTTTAATAATTTTTAATAAATTGTGAGACTTTTCACTGCTTAGTTTAACTGTTTTACTTTGACTATTTTTAAACTTAGAGACCATGGTGTAATAAAAGTAGGCTTACACTTTTATCAGTCCAGCTGGATAAAAGTTTTATATATATATATATATATAAGATAATTTTGCAACCTAATTTTCAGGCTATATCCTGTAAAAAAGAGTTAATTAATTTTTTCACATTAATTTTTACAGGATCCAGCTTCAAAATTAAGAAAGTTAATAAATAACAAGCAGCATATAGTAGTTGACTTGTTTCTCTTAGCACCGATGTGCATATTTTGAGTATCTTATTCAGTTATGAACATTTCATTTGGCTGAAAACACAGTACAGAGGTTAATAAGTTACTTTTATGTATGAAAGTTCAGTTTAGGTATGGGCATTCTAGTTAATTTTTCATTTTTATCATTTTCTCATTTTTACCTCCAGCCATCAGTTATTTACGTTTAATTAACAAAACAACTTGGCTTGGTGGACCACAGATGTAAAATTAGTATTGTATACTGTAACTTCACAAAAAAGAGATATAAGAATTACTCACAGAACTTGATTGCATAAACCTCTACCAAGTGTCTATAGAGCTCCAAAGTATCGTATGAATCATTCAATGTTTTATTCAATTTTCTTAACATGTAAATAAAATGTTTTTTTCTCTTTCCAAGATAATTTTTTTATTGACTAAATTATTTAATTAATTTTTACAGGTTTCTGTTGTTACAAGGGATGAAGTCGGTGCCTATAAGCCTTATTTATGGGAACAGTCTGTATTTGATAAAGGTCCGATGTTTCGTGAATGGTTATTAACAAAAATAGTTAATGGAGAAAGAGCTAGTTATTCTGCACCAAAATTTGCAAGAATGCAAGAAAGAACACGCAGTCAAATGTTAGAAGATATTGTTGCTAATTTAGCTAATCATGCTGAGACTGGACAAATACCTAAGCCATACAGGTAGTGTATAATTATTTTGTAGTAGTATTCCTTTTTTAAGGATATTATTTTTTAAATATTTACATTTTACATCAGGAAAATCCAGAATTTGTTTCTTGGGAGGACATGATACATAAATCGCAGTGGTTGTTATGATCTATTTTTAGTGATACTGCTAAAGGATGTGCCTGGAACTACTTATTTTATTATAGCAGTCTTGGACATGTTTCTACATTATACTTTAACAAGGAAGGTAGACAGTAGCGGCCATCTTTCCAGACCGGTATCAAAACAGATCAATCAGCGACATTAGTAATAGAGCAGATAAAGCAACATAAACTTTAAAAAAAATCCTTGTAAAACCATATCATTTACTGTATCCACATACACCAGTTTAATTTTTTATAAGCTATCGAATGTGTATATTTCATTTGTAATCACTCTGTTTATATACCCACTCACTGCTGCCCATACTGTACAGGAGATTCAGTAGTTTAAAAGTGGATAAATTATGTTAATCCTCCCACATGTAAAATCTTAGATTTTTATTCTTGATCAAAAATTAAATGGCTTGGTTTACAATGTTTAGAAAAAAGCGAAGAATTGAAAATAGCAATAGAGGATTGGTTGAAATTACTGGCAATGGATTGTTTTATGCACAAAAAAATATTATCTTCTGTTAAGTGCTTATTGTACTTAATGACTATAAAAAGACAAATGGCTCATAATTATACAGAAACTAAATAAATATTTATCACATGTGTAATAATAAAATAGTATGTATAATTTTATCTTTTTTTCAAATAAGATAATATCAAAACTATTATGTCATTAGTGTTCATATTTACTAATAAATTATGAATTTCTTATAAATTGTTGAGTAGCACTTGATCCCAGTGGTATGTAACACTTGATCCCAGTGGTATGTAAAAAGACCTTTATGTTCTAACATCATCAATATTTAGGCAAATTCTGTATTCGTTTTAAATTACTTTCTAGTTGAACTCAATGCAAATTTTCTTTGAAAAATTTCATCTTCTTTTGCAAAATTTCCATAACCTCAGTAATGACAATGATAAAAGAAATTTATAATCAAGTTTATATAAAGATACAGTTGGATTTTCATTGTCATAAGTTTTCCAAACTTCTAAAATCATGTTTTTAATACAAAGTTATGTTTTTATAAAATCATATTTTCCCTTATTATAGAGATGTTGTGTGTTACCAGTCGTGTTTAGGATCTACATAGAGATTAGTATGAGTATTTCATTTGTCAAATGTAAAAAAATAGGTGTAGAAATATCAGATGAATTATATTTTCATCTTGTTTATTCATAAAAGACCAAGTAATAATATCACAGGATGGAGAAGATACTAATTTAATGTTTAAGAAACTACCCAAGGAATACAAGAAGTGGTATTTCAAAATAAATTTTGATAAGATGACCTGACTAATTAATCTGATGATTATTTATACATAGGAAAAATCTACAAAAAGAGAAAGTTTCACTTATTTGGATTCACTTGTAGTCTGAAATGAAACGTCAATGGAAGTTCAGAAAAGAATCTCCTTGGATAGGAAGGTCATTAGAATTTTAACCACATGCTGTGGAATAAGAATATCAGTAATAAAAAAAGTAGTAGTAATTTTTTTTTTATTACTTATTTTTAATTTATTTTTACAATTGTGTGTCTTGTGTATTCTTCATTAGCATGTTCTGTTATGTTACTTTAATTTTTATTTTTTTATTACTGTACTGTTATATTACATTTTTTTTTTTTAAGTTTATTTAATAACTTTTTTCTGTTATAGACGAGGATCATGGCGACCCATTGGTCACATGCGACCATCAAGCCCATTATTAGATTCAGTAAGAGATAGATTTGAAGATTATGACCAATTAGCCAAAGATTTCACTAGAGTTTTTCTTAATAATGAAGAAAATGTTGCACTTAATGCAAATTTATTTGATGTAGTTTTTCTTGTTGGCCAATCAAAACAGAAAATGCGATTCATTGGAGTTCGTGCAATCCTTGGTGTTAGAAGTCGGTGAGTACTAATTTTAGTTACACATACACAAGATTATTGTAATATTGTAATAAACTAGTTTAATCTATGTTACAATAAATATTTTATCTTTCTTCAAACTAGGGCTGCACATTACCAGCAATTAATTCATTACACGTTTACCCTAATCGAACTGTGTATAACCATAGGACATAGGACCATAGGAAATTGTAAGGGAATCTAGTTAATCACCTTAACCAG
Organism: Lycorma delicatula; assembly: GCF_047948215.1. Lineage (NCBI taxonomy): Eukaryota > Metazoa > Arthropoda > Insecta > Hemiptera > Fulgoridae > Lycorma > Lycorma delicatula. The sequence goes on along the minus strand of NC_134464.1, from coordinate 31,735,377 downwards.
GACTTAAATAGCTATATGACATATTTTTGAAATGTAAATTTTGTTCCAAACTCACTGAAAAAAATTGTATTACATAAGATTTTTAAAAACTTTTTCAATATGTTTTCAGTCATCCTTGCAGTGATGCTGACTGACTAGTGATGTTATTTTCATGGTGGGATCAGTTGATATTACTGCTGGTAATTTTGTTTAATTAGTTAGTCATTCTAAGTATTTGTTTATAAAAAACAGGGAAAGCAGCTCACATATTTTAAAAATCTGGATATAATATAGCCTTCAAAACAACAGAAAAAGCAAACCATTACATAAAAAACACTATCACTAAACAAACATACTGTCCTTTGAATACATAAATTAAACTGTTGCAAATGCATGATGTTCATATTGGTCAAATGGTCAGCAGTTTTAAAGATAAAATAAACAATTAAAAGCTCTATTTGGGGGTTAAAGTAGCATTTGCTTATAACCTTAAAAGGCCTATTTGGAACGAAATAAATATTTGCTAATTACCTCAGAGACTTCAAGCAGAAATTCTCTAATAATAATAACAATTTTTCTATTCTACACAAACACAGAAAAGGTTCACATCTTAACTCACCTGAATATTTTGAAATTCAAGAATATAATAGTGACTTTTTTGTTTATTTCAATCTAAATTCTTGATTTGAAATTCTTGAAATTTCTTTATTTGGCAAGTCAAGATTTATTAGATACAGTTGAAAAATTAATTGATTAAATTGATGATAATCAGTCATCTCTGTAAAAAATAATTTTTTTTACCAAGTAATTTTATCTTTATTTACATATTATATTTATATTTATAATGAAGTATTTTATGTATTAAATGTAAATTAAACATCTGCATAACTGTGATGTATCATTATTTTTAAATTACTCATGTCGAATAAAACTTGTCAGAGATATTTCTGTGCTATACAATTCTGGAAATAGATATATTTTCTTTTTTCTTTCAGTATTCATTTAAACGAGTTAAATTTAAAATCATTGATTAGTAATATGTTACTCCATGTGAAATGAGTGTGGCTTTTCATCTTGTACAAACCTTTTTTCATTACCAACTCCTTCTTCCCTTGATTTTTGTTACCGCAGGACAGGCTTCCACAAGGTACATGCTACAGTCATGTAGACTTGTAACACTAATGCATGTTTGGCATATCAGAATTGGATAGAGAAACAACTACCAATTTTGTATTCAATAACTCTCCTATCTGGTGGCTGCGCAAAAGCCTATTAGCTGAAGTACGTATTTGGTAAATTTGAGCTTCCTAATTTCTCCTAAAATAAAATTAAATACAATGAGTCAATTAATAGCCATCTTAGATTTCCTATACATTTTTTTAAAAATAAAATTACAACACAGCAGTTAAATTTTAATGAAGTTTTTTCTTTTTTCAGAGTTTTTCAAGAAATGTTATATGGAATCTCTACTGGTTTTGGTTCACCGCAAGTGCCCGTTGCTGAGTTATTAGCACGGGCTGTACCCAGTCTTCCTAGCCCTCAAAAACCAAAAAGTAGTAATTTTTTACAAGTGCCAGATATTGAAACTCCTAGGTGTGTATCGCATATTTTATTATTTTACGTATGTTGATAAGCAATGTAACAATGAAAACAAGATATTTTGCACTCTTTACACTTGTAAGGAAGCAATTATTTTTTCTATTAAATTGCACGTTTGTAAAGTAAATGGCTTGCATTTATATTGTAATGTAATCACATTAAAAAATAAAAACACAGAATATTCTATTTTATGTATATAATCAACACCTGTTGATTGTTTAAATCTGCCTGCAATAACTTGAAGAAAACATGAAATAACTCTAATAAAACTACTGTATTTTATGTAGAAATACATGACTATTTTGTACAGGTCTCATATTACTCCTACTCAGGAAAATAACATAAAACATCCATCATCTATCAACGAATTATATCTGTTTTACAAAAATAAATACTAAAGCTTAGGAATTAAAGACGTTACTTCACAATTTAAAGAACATTTATTTGTAAGAATAATACTTCTCTTCCATTAAATAATGGATTTATATAATTAAATAGCAATGTAAAATAACACAATTTTTTTTTACATTTACTTGCACAAGTATTAAATTGTCAAAATGGAATCAATTAAGGTAAATTCTTTATTATTTAAGTTGTGTTTTCTTTTAAATTTTTGCTGATTAAATTAAACTTTTGTTTCAATTCATCATTATATTTTATTAATGTAATATTATTTCTTTTTAAGACCAAAAAGTGTGCCCAGTTCTCCAATGGTGAAAAGAGCATTTTCACGATTAGGTACATTAACAGCTGGTTGGGGTCGTTCAATTAGAAAACAGCATTCACATTTGTCAGCTGATGATAAAAAGAAATGGGCCTCTTCACAAGACTGTTCAAGTAAGTTTTCATGATTTTTTTTTTAACTTTTTCCTAATGTTTATTGCAGTGTGTAAAATTATAAAGTACTTTTTAGAACTATTCACTTCTAGAGTTAATCCAAACGAACAACAAAACAATATATTAATTTTACTGTATAACATCAGAATAATGTTTCTGATATATTATTCAATGCTTAATCTGCTCCCATTATCCAGACTTCCATGAGTTAGCAATTCATCTACATCTTCACTTATCTTTAACAATTTTCTTCTATGACCTTTTTTACATCATTGACATTTTCTTTCAATTCTCCCTACCACAGTATCATATTACCTCTTACTAGGTTTCCCTCTACTCTACACCTTCCTCTTTTGCTTAAAAAAAAAAATTATGAATTTTTTTGATCCATTATTTGAATCCTACAAAGAATCCTGCATTCTTCACAGTTATTCATATCATTTCAGTTTATTTTCCTAGCTCTATTTATCATTATATCCATACCTATATACTGTTATCCTTTCATATTTTATTATGTCCATTCTCTTTTTCCCCAGTATTTTTTTCAAAAACGTTTTTTCTGTCTAATGAATTTTACTTCTTTCTTAAACTTACTTTCTATGTGATACACAATTTAATAAAATATATTGCGATGCTTAATCACAAACTAAATGTATTGTCTAGAAAATTTGGATGATCATGTAAACCAATCATGTACCTTAAATTCCAGCATATAATTTGATATTTAAAAACCAAAAATATAATTTTAAAAAAAATTGTCAACAACTTATATGCTAGAGCTTAAGTATTTTCTGTTTTCTATTCTAAGGCAGATTTATATCACTTTCTCCCCATTTTCTCCATTCCTTTATGTTCATTGTTTTCTTGTTTTAATTATTTTTATTGTTGTTTCTTGAGATCATCAACTAGTTCAGTTATTTTTTCTTTCTCTTTTTCCTCCCTCTGTTTATTGTCACAACACTAATTAAACCTCCAAATATATGAACAACTCAATTTTTCAGTTTAATGATAATCTGGAACATCTATCTTTCCTCATTCATATATCATGTGTAGAACATGTTTTTTTTTTTTGTGGAATCCCTGAATAGGAAATAGAATCCTTAAACTATTTCACAGGAATAGAAGTTTGCCATCCCACTGTTCCCTAATAAAAAAGTGACTACTTTGTTGACTAAGGATACCAGCATGATGTCAATTTTGAACTCTAATGCCAGTGGCTGATCCAATTTCCATGAAACTGTCAGAGAAAGGAGTAGAAAATAATGAAATGAAGAGGAAGGAAATAGCTACCTTCAGAAGAGCTGTCTTTAATTAAGGCAGTTTGCCATATTTTTATAGGTGAGGATATGAGGTGAATGACAAGAGTTAGTCTTGGACAAAGCAAGAGTTAAGTTGTCACAATTAGAAGCAGTATCTCTACAATTTAATTGATTTTCATCCCTTTTTCCTTAAATAAGTTACTTGTAAATTGTATTAGCCATCACTCTATCATGATGCTGGTTCCTTGTAGCAGTCATCTGAGAAGGCTGTTCTCGTTTGGTGCTTAGTAGAATAATTCCTCTTCTAGTGGGATTGCCCAGGGCTTGACCAAATAACTAAATTAGTGACTGAACTCTTTATTGAGCAGTCAGTTCTATAATTCCCCCTAAAATCTAACATCTAGAAGTAATAATAATGATATTTACAAAAATTAAACAAAGCTTTTTTTAACATTATGATAAAATGAAAGAGAAGAAAATATTTTTATAAGTTTATACAGAAAAAATTCTCCTACTTAAAATTAGACTACTATCAATCTCCCAAGGAGCTTGAAGAACATTTTTAAATGATTGTTCCATTGACACAGCTTCCTCTTTTTTATTCATGATTCCTTCTTCCCTAGATTAATAGGTACCACAAAATTTGGTTAGCTGCATCACTAGCTCTGATTACAAATTTGAGGAGGTAGCAGTCAATGGAATAGCAGTTCCTGATAACTTATTCATGTATTACATTTATTTATTTTTTCTTATTTTCTATTATTTTTTCAATCTTACTTATAATTTTTGCAGATAAAGAGGGAAAAGAAAAAGAAAAGGATAAAGGAGCAGCACCACAACTTGCTGTACCACGTCTTAGTGTATGTGCAGATGTACAAAAAGTAGATCGTGCAAAATTAGCTCAAATAGAGGTAAATAACTTAGTGGTATATTATTAGTTGAGATAATCCATTTAATCAGAATTTGTAAATGAAATTTGAATGAACTGAAGAAAATTTGAATTATTTAAAACAATTTTAATTAAATTTATATTTTAGTAATGAATGTTTCTTTATTTTAAAATTACTTGTTCTTTAAAAAGAAAAACATTGGTGGTATTAAGATTTTTATACCTCATTACTATGCCAGGTGTCCAAAAAAGAACCCCAGATTTTCAAGAATTAATACAGTTTTTATTTTGCAGCACTCAGTAATGTTTTACAGATAATCTTGAAGCAACAACAAATAAGTTTTAGTTTACACATTCTCCATCAGATAGAAACTACATTAGACTTTTACACAGACCAAGTTGTTATGAGCCCAGGCTTCAGTATTATGGAGTCACCACAAGAAAAAATGCAATATGTACTAATTTTCAGAAACAAAATCAGTAACTACAGTACAAAGAAATTATGCATAAGTCTATCATAGCAATTCTCCAAGTGACAAAAAAATACATAAGTGGTGTGAACAGTTTTGGAAATCAGAAGCATTTTTGAAAGGACACTAAGTACTTTAATTTCCTAAAGTACACATTTGTAAATAAATGGTTTTGTTGAGGATCAGACAAACATATTAGTTCATAAATTTTGTCTTCCATGAAACCGAAGGTTCGCAGATACATTTCTTTGTTCCTGAGCCAATAAATTTTTGTTGCTGTTTTATTTCTAATAACATGAAGAACAAAATTAATTTACCAATGTAATTGAAATAATTGAAAACAGAAAATGCTCAAAAACAAACATTAAAAAAAGTACAACTATAATCTAATACTGTACGGTTATTCCATTAATTAAACAATCATCAATAGAAAACAAGGAATTAGTATAATAAAAAAAAAATAATAAATAAATAAAAGGTTAGTAGCTAAGTAAATAATGCATTTCTATCACTTGAAGAATATTTCTACCTGTGTTTATAAAATTAAAATAACTAATGAATCAAATGGTGATTAAAGACTATACTAAATATTATTTTTTGAAAACAGAGATTAGCTTAAAAATAGTATTAATCATTCAAACTCCCAATTCAGAATCACCCTCCTCAGTATTGTGTATACACCTTAAATAGGATCAGATAAATATGTATCTCAAGAAAGACAGGGATAGCATGAACCTTATCAAAGAAATACTTATTTCAAAGGGAATAATCATTTACTGTTCTTATGATGAAAACTTTCACAAAAAAGTTTTGTAATAAGTTTAAACTTTTTTTATATACAGGTGATTCAGGAACAAAGGGAAATAATATGGAAACTGATTCTAGAGTTTAAAATAAGGAAAAATTCACACAAACATTTTTGTCTACTTTGCTAAGAGTTTAGGCAGACAAAACATTTCACCTGGATTTCAGTTCCCCAATTAAATGAAGTCATACTGAAATTTTTATGGCATGATGCCTTAAAAATACAATACAAAAACACTACACAACTTGATTCTCAAAAATATTTAAACACAATCAAAATTATGTCAAAAACAACTAACCACCTAACATTTATTATATAACATGTAACCACATGTATCTAATATGTAACCACAATTTTATGACAACAGTGAGTAGTATTCAGATTAACTTCAAAGCATACAAATAGTGTTGGCAATCTAATTTTTCAAAGGTCATAATTTATTCTACTAAAAACAGCTGTTTTTAATTTTTACAAATACACAAATATTTTCTGTTAAGTTTTGTTTTTAATAATAAAAGTTGACTTTTCTTTTGTTTTTCATAGACTTTATTACATCAGTTTTGTCAGAATTATGTTTTCCAGTTTTTGCTAATAAAATTTTCATATTTAACAAATTATTGTATTTCAATCCTCCTCTATGAATCATGAGACCTTGCCGTTGGTGAGGGGGCTTGAGTGCTCAGGGATAAAGAGTAGCTGGACCGAAGGTGCAACCATATCGGAGAGGTATCTGTTGAGAGCCAGACTAAGGAATGATTCCTGAAAGAGGGCAGCAGCTCTTTCAGTAGTTGTTAGGGGCATGAGTCACAATGACTTAAACGGCCATATCAACATCACTCAGTCCTCTGAGTACTGCGCAGCTGAAAGCAATGGAAAACTACAGCTGCTTTTTTTCCAAGAAAATGTAGCTCTCTGCATTTTCATATAGCAATGATGGAGGCGCCTTCCTTGGTAAAATATTCCGGAGGTAAACTAGTCCCCCGTTCGGATCTCCGGGTGGGGACTACTAAGGAAGGGGTCACCAGAAAACTAAAAAATAACATTCTACGAGTTGGAGCGTGGATGTTAGAAGCTTAAAAAAGGTTGGTAGGCTAGAAAATTTAAAAAGGGAAATGGATAGGGTAAATGTGGATATAGTAGGAATTAGTGAGGTGAGGTGGGAAGAGGAAGGCGACTTTTGGTCAGGTGATTTTAGAGTAATTAACTCAGCTTCAAATAATGGGCAGGCAGGGATAGGTTTCATAATGAACAAGAAGATAGGGAAGAGAGTAGAGTATTTCAAAACGCATAGCGATAGAATCATTGAAATAAGGATAAAATCAAAACCTAAACCGACAACGATTGTTAACATCTATATGCCTACAAGCGCCCATGATGATGATGAGGTAGAGTGTGTATACGAAGAGATTGATGAAGCAATTAAACACGTAAAAGGAGATAAAAATTTAATAATAGTTGGAGATTGGAATGCAAGCATTGGAAAAGGCAAGGAAGGAAATATAGTGGGTGAATACGGGCTGGGAAAAAGGAATGAAAGAGGGGACCGACTTATAGAGTTTTGCACGAAGTATAATTTAGTAATTGCCAACACCCAATTTAAAAATCATAATAGAAGAATATACACTTGGAAAAAGCCAGGCGATACTGCAAGGTATCAGATAGATTATATCATGGTTAAGCAAAGATTTAGAAATCAACTCGTTGACTGCAAAACTTACCCTGGAGCAGACATTGATAGCGACCATAATTTGGTGATAATGAAATGTAGATTGGGGTTTAAAAACCTGAAGAAAAGGTGTCAGATGAATCGGTGGAATTTAGAGAAGCTTGAGAAAGAGGAGGTAAAGAAGATTTTTGAGGAGGACATCGCAAGAGGTCTGAGTAAAAAAGATAAGGTAGAAAATGTAGAAGAAGAATGGGAGAATGTTAAAAAGGAAATTCTTAAATCAGCAGAAGCAAACTTAGGCGGAATAAAGAGAACTGGTAGAAAACCTTGGGTTTCAGACGATATATTGCAGCTGATGGATGAACTTAGAAAATATAAGAATGCTAGTGATGAAGAAAGTAAAAGGAACTATCGGCAATTAAGAAATGCTATAAACAGGAAGTGCAAACAGGCGAAAGAAGAGTGGATTAAAGAAAAGTGTTCAGAAGTGGAAAGAGAAATGAACATTGGTAAAATAGGCGGAGCATACAGAAAATTTAAGGAAAATTTTGGGGTACATAAATTAAAATCTAACAATGTGTTAAACAAAGATGGTACACCAATATATAATACGAAAGGTAAAGTCGATAGATGGGTGGAATATATTGAAGAGTTATACGGAGGAAATGAATTAGAAAATGGTGTTATAGAGGAAGAAGAGGAAGTTGAGGAGGATGAAATGCGAGAAACAATACTGAGATCTGAATTTAAGAGAGCATTAAAAGATTTAAATGGCAGAAAGGCTCCTGGAATAGACGGAATACCTGTAGAATTACTGCGCAGTGCAGGTGAGGAAGCGATTGATAGATTATACAAACTGGTGTGTAATATTTATGAAAAAGGGGAATTTCCGTCAGACTTCAAAAAAAGTGTTATAGTCATGATACCAAAGAAAGCAGGGGCAGATAAATGTGAAGAATACAGAACAATTAGTTTAACTAGTCATGCATCAAAAATCTTAACTAGAATTCTATACAGAAGAATTGAGAGGAGAGTAGAAGAAGTGTTAGGAGAAGACCAATTTGGTTTCAGGAAAAGTATAGGGACAAGGGAAGCAATTTTAGGCCTCAGATTTATAGTAGAAGGAAGATTAAAGAAAAACAAACCAACATACTTGGCGTTTATAGACCTAGAAAAGGCATTCGATAACGTAGAGTGGAATAAAATTCTCAGCATTTTAAAAAAATTAGGGTTCAAATACAGAGATAGAAGAACAATTGCTAACATGTACAGGAACCAAACAGCAACAGTAACAATTGAAGAACATAAGAAAGAAGCCGTAATAAGAAAGGGAGTCCGAAAAGGATGTTCCCTATCTTCGTTACTTTTTAATCTTTACATGGAACTAGCAGTTAATGATGTTAAAGAACAATTTAGATTCGGAGTAACAGTACAAAGTGAAAAGATAAAGATGCTACGATTTGCTGATGATATAGTAATTCTAGCCGAGAGTAAAAAGGATTTAGAAGAAACAATGAACGGCATAGATGAAGTCCTATGCAAGAACTATCGCATGAAAATAAACAAGAACAAAACAAAAGTAATGAAATGTAGTAGAAATAACAAAGATGGACCACTGAATGTGAAAATAGGAGGAGAAAAGATTATGGAGGTAGAAGAATTTTGTTATTTGGGAAGTAGAATTACTAAAGATGGACGAAGCAGGAGCGATATAAAATGCCGAATAGCACAAGCTAAACGAGCCTTCAGTAAGAAATATAATTTGTTTACATCAAAAATTAATTTAAATGTCAGGAAAAGATTTTTGAAAGTGTATGTTTGGAGTGTCGCTTTATATGGTAGTGAAACTTGGACAATCGGAGTATCTGAGAAGAAAAGATTAGAAGCTTTTGAAATGCGGTGCTATAGGAGAATGTTAAAAATCAGATGGGTGGATAAAGTGACAAACAAAGATGTATTGCGGCAAATAGATGAAGAAAGAAGCATTTGGAAAAATATAGTTAAAAGAAGAGACAGACTTATAGGCCACATCCTAAGGCATCCTGGAATAGTCGCTTTAATATTGGAAGGACAGGTAGAAGGAAAAAATTGTGTAGGCAGGCCACGTTTGGAATATGTAAAACAAATTGTTAGGGATGTAGGATGTAGAGGGTATACTGAAATGAAACGACTAGCACTAGATAGGGAATCTTGGAGAGCTGCATCAAACCAGTCAAATGACTGAAGACAAAAAAAAAAAAATCCTAAAAAAATGTGTTTTTGTCAACTTTTTTTTTGTTTTGCATTGGATAGCATTTAAAATATGGGAGTTACAGTTCTGGGACCTGTTTTATTCGATTTTTCAGATCAAAATACATTAGAAACCATCAACAGCTTAAAAATTTCAATATGACCTCGTTTCACTTGGAGAACTGAAATCGAGATGAAAATTTTCTCTAACCATAATTCGATAAGAAAGCATTTTCTGGCATCTGTTTATATGAACGTTTTTCCTTATTTCAAGCGCTAGAATCATTTCTGAAATTATTTCCCTTTACTACTGAATTACTCTGTATATTATTAGTTATTGTTGGCCACCTATTATCACACAACAATGAAATTTCTCCATTGTTGTTAACAAAGGGTGTCTCAAATAACTAATCTCTTTTCTATCATATACTTTTTTTTTAAATGAATGATTATTGCACTATTTTTTGTTTTTAAATAACTTCTTTTTTTCTTTATACACAGTTTTGAACATTTATATTTTTAACTTATTTTATTATACTTTTACTTTTTAATTATTTTATTATAATTATAACTTTACATAATTTTACAAATCACTAAGATGATCAGTTTCTTTTAAGAGAATAATTTAAGTTTTTCCTAAAAGCCATCTTCAACATAAATCATCAGTAATACATTTTTAAAAAAGGAGATGTAGAACATGGTAATGAATTTGAAATATTCTAGTCTGCAGCGAGGCACTTAACAATGGTTACAATAAAAGAGTTCCTAATGAATTTCATAATAACCAGTTAAGCTTTTTTGAGCTAACTGTGTGTAAGCAAATAATCAGGATGACAAAAGTTTAAAAAACAAATTGTAATTACATTTGGATATGATGTAAGGATAAATACATAGAAATACAAAACCATACTTTTCATTTTATATACAGACGTAAATTTGTACCACACTAATGTAAATTTATGTTTATTAAAACAATACCCTAATTTTGTTTTTATCTTTCATTTGTTTCAGTTTTCAATAATTGAATTTGATCCGGACACCTTCAGGATTCTTCTAGATTACTTGCATACAAGTTCTTGTCCACTGACATGTGCCAATATTCCAGGATTAATCTGTGCAGCTGAACATTATGATCTTCCTGAATTATTACAAGCATGTTTTCATCATGCAAAACAATTTCTTAGGATAGAAGTTGTAAGATTTACATTTGTTTATTTTAGTTAATTAAATTTTTTAGAAATATATCATTTTTTTTATTTTAGTACTACAATCGCTGTCATGTTATATATTTACTTTAATAAGGAAAATAGGGGATGGATGGAATATGGTGGGAGAAAAAATGCCATACCTTAATTGGTAGTTAAACACAAGACCAGATGTTCTAGAAGCCAACATGCTTACTACTAAATCTAAATCTAATTGCTAATGATTTTTAAAATTTGACTTTAATGCATAATTTTAACTCCTGATGATGGCTTCCAAGTAAGCCGAAAGATCTAGAGAACATAGCAACATACTGGTAAGATGGATGATTATATTAATTGTTAATTTATTAATTTAACATATCAGCGGTACCATGTTTGAGAAATTATATTTATTTGAACTTAATTTATTCATATGTACTTTTTATTTGTTACAGGTCTGTATAATGTTGTGTTCTTTGGAAAACTATTACTGGAGATATACCTCAGCTTCAGAACTTGTAAACATGATTCTTGCTTTTGTTGAAACCAGAGCACATCAGGTAATATATAAATTTAGATTCCTTTTATTAAACATGGCCCGTTGGTAACAATACATAAATATTTATATAATTATAGGAGGGTTATTTTTTTCAAAGTCTAATCGGTCGCAAAATAAAAACCCGCGCAAAAATTGGATGAACCTTTGCATACATGTGTTGCGCAGCGTCTCTAGTATGGCCTTCAATCACGCCGTGTCACTTCGTTTAGTTCTGAACACGCAGCTAGCACGTAAACATGTCTACAACAATAACATCTCCCCCCAAATGTGAAGTGCGTGCGGTAATTCGATTTCTTCAGGCTGAGGGGTGTAATGCAGCTGAAATTCATCGACGAATAAGTAATGTGTATGGTGAAACTTGAACGAGTGACAGCAAAGTGCGATAATAGTGCAGGAACTTTAAAACAGGACGTACAGATGTTCATGATGCAGGCGGTCAGGGAAGGAAGCGAGTGTCAACCGATGATCTCGTTGAGCGAGTGGATGAGACAATTCGAGAAAATCGTCGGTTCACAATTTCTGTATTGAGTGATTAGTTTCCTGAAATTTCAAGGTCAGCTCTCTACACCATTGTGAGTGAGAGACCTCAGTACCCCAAACTGTGTGTGAGATGGGCTCCCAAGATGCCTTCCGACCGCCACAAAACAATGAAAATGGACGCCTCCCTAACGTTTCTCCAGCATTACCACAATGAAGGAGAAGATTTTTTGAACAAAATTGTCACAGGGGACGAGACAAGAGTCCATTTCGAAACTGAAGAAACAAAAGAACAATCCAAACAGTGGATGCATACTCATTCTCCCAGTAAACCAAAGAAGTTCAAGCGAATCTTCTCCAACAGAAAGTGTATAGCTACTGTGTTCTGGGACCGGAATAGAGTTCTCTTTGTGGAATTCATGGAACGTGGCACTACCATTACTGCAGCCTCATACTCCGTGACTCTTCAACATCTACGAAGAGCAATTCAGAATAAGTGGAAAGGAATGTTGTCATCAGGCATTGTCTTTCTCCATGACAATGCTCAGCCACACACTGCAGCTGTAAGAAAGAAGCTCCTGCAGCGTTTTCGTTGGGAAGTGTTTGATCACCCACCATACAGCATGGACTGAGCTCCATCCGATTTTCACCTCTATGCTCACTTTCCAATACCCTCCGTTCTATGACGAGGGTATTGGAAAGTTGGTACCACGCTACGACAAATGTCTAAATCGGAGTGGCGACTATGTAGAGAAATAGCATAACTATGCAAGTACTTGTTACAAATACAACATTTTTTTTTCACTGTGGTTTTAATTTTGTGACCGATCAGACCTTGAAAAAAATAACCCTCGTATTTTCCATTTACCAACATTCATTAATAGAAAATATGTTCAAGCACTTTCGGAGATTATACTCCATCCTCATGAACAATGATGATATACTTTATAAATGTTTACTTCACATATCAATAATTTTAATGAAATAAATTTTTAAAATAAATATAACAATTGGTCATCAAGGAGTTAAAATAAGTCAAATTATATGTTGTGTCAATAAGAAGGTAACAATTGTTATGTTTATTGGAATAGTTTCACCAACTTAAGAGTAAAAATTATTGTTTAAAATTTGTTATAAGTAAATATATATAACATTTTTCCAAAATATTTGTTTTATTAAGGTTATTAGAATATTCAAGAATTTTAATAAAATTATTTGGGTTGTAATTGTGATTATGTTCTACAATATGTCTGGCAAAATTGGATCTTTCTATGTTTTCTTTATTTATACAGTTGATGTGTTCATTAATTCTAATCAAAGACGATCAATTAGTCATCCCAATATATTCCAAGTCGCAGTTTGCATGTTTTAAACTGTTTACTTCCTGTTTATCTAAATTAGATTTATTATTGTTTTATTATTTTAGTAGGATCTCTGTTACTTATATTGTTTATTATTTTGTTATTCATTGTGTATGCAGTTTCTAATTCAAATGATTTAAATATTTTATTAAATTTCTTGTAATTTATATTGTATTCAATTTTACCATATTTTTTCTGTTATTACTATTTGTTAGTTTTATATTATTTTTTAAATAAATTTTATTTTTTATTTTTGCACATAATTTGTTTTTACATTTTCATTGTATACATTAGTTATAGCTATATATTTGACGTTATCTAATTCATTGTTTAATTTTGTATTTTTATGTTTTAAATATTTTATAGCTCTATATAAAGGGTCCGGCATATAAACCTGACGATTTTTGAGGGATAATAATTAAACTGTGTTTCGTACTATTAAAACATTTAAAACACCAAATTAAATCAAATTTTTGCAATTTATAGTGAATTACTTACATCGATTTTTTTTATTTGAATATTATGTCGTCCAAATGTTTTTCATTACTCCTCACACACTCACTTAACCTCATTTTAAAATTTAACATTGCTCGCTCAATCATCACTTGTGGAACTGCTTCAATTTCTCGTTGAATGGCCTCCTTGAGTTCTGCAATTGGCTGTGGTCGACTACTGAAGACTTTATGTTTGAGATACCACCACAGAAAAAAATCAAAAACAGCCAGATAAGGTGAACGTGCTGGCCATTTCCCCCACCACTGGAACAGTCAGCATGGACCAGATAGAGATTATTGAAGTGGTCTCCGATCACCTGTTCTGACGCCGTGTGAATTTTTCCTTTGGTAGTTTTATAAAGGATTTTGTGTATGTGTCACCACTACCTATTGATCTACCCGATTTGAGACACAGGATTGAAGTAGTTCCCATTTCCATTGCTCCCGACGTGCTGGTTAAAGTATGGAACTCTCATATTAGTTGGATGTTGCGGTATGACAAAAGTCCCCACATTGAACATTTTAGAGAAAAATAGTAAGAGTTACTCCCTCATTTTATTTGTGATTCATTAAATTGAGATAAATTAAAAAAAATTAGCTTAAAACCCTTATTTTCTTTTGTATATTCTGTATACCATTCGAAAGAAACTTCTTTGAATCTCAACTCAATCTTATCGTTTTTCTTCATTAATTGATTTTGTAGCCACTTCTGTTCTGGTTTTTAGTTCCTTTTCAGTTATGCAATCTTCTGTATAGATACTTTCTAAATACCTGTAATGTTTCACGAAACCAGAATAGGTAGGTTTTAAGTTTATATGTCAGTATACGAAGGAAAATTAATATATTTTATACATTTATAATAATTTTTTAACTAAAAAAATGATCATCTTGAAAAAATATAAGAATATATTTTTATCTGTGCAGTTTTAAAATCAAATAAAAAGTTCCTTCTAAATTCCTATTTTTATCTAGGTAAAAACATTAATTGCACTGAAAGTAGATATAGTCAATTCCCAATTATCCACAATAATAAGAGGATTCGTGATCCTCTTCCCAATGACTTGAAAGAGATCACGGATAATATAAAATCAATTATAATAAGTTATAATGGTAAATAATAAAATATTATTATATTAATAATAATGTTCAAAAGTTTATTCAAAATATGTATTAACATATTATAGATGTTCACTATCACTGATTCTACAAATAAATTGATTGTACATCCAGTAATGTATGTACTATGTAAAGAATTAACAAACATTTATTAAAAGTACAGTAGGTAACAAGTAAAAAGTACATAGGCATTAAAACCAAATTAATAAATTGTGTATTTTACTCTTTCAAATTTTTCTTTTAAATAAGACACATATGATTGTTGTTTTAATGTCTGAAAACTTACTTTTAATTGCACTTTGTAGTTGTGTAGCATAATAATATTGCACAATAAACTCTACAGTCCTATCATATCCACAATGAACAATAGGACAACCAACATTAGCATAATCAAAACAAGCACACATTCAAGTAGCAAATGAATGAAGGAATAAAACCTATCACAGAATGTCAAAAAAAACTTTAAATTTTTAACTTCTTTAAAAATTTTGAAAACTTTTTTTCCGAGAGGCATCACGGTTAAGCTGCACGAAGTTAACTCGTTTGCAGATAATCAGGAGTTGACTGTATATGGAAAATAAACAAGTGAGGCAAATGTTAACTTTTTCAAGTTACTAGATATAGCAAATATAGCGATCTTATACTTGAACTTACTAATTTCACTTTGAAATATTATACCAAACCAGAAATTTATAAGGATTTACTATAAAGCTAAATGTTACTGTTTAATTACTGACATCACTATTATTTGTTAGCTGTTTCAGACACCAGATTTTCTAACATTATCTGAATCAATGGTTCAGATGATCATGTGCCGTAATTTAGAAGTACCCGAGGTACGCAAATTTGAAGCAATGTTGAGCTGGGCTCGACATAGAATACGCACAAAAACATCTTCAAAATTAGATGCTAAACTTGAATTTAAGTGCATTATGGAAAGATTAGCACGTGATCTTAAACTATATAGAATATCACCTCAGGAGCTAATCAAGGTAATTATTTATTATAATTTTCTTTGGTTTGTATTTATTGTTATTAGTATCAATTTTTTTTACTAAGTAATAATTTTTTTTTTTTTTTGTAAGTTTCATTTCCAGTTTACTTTTTCTGGCTATAGTTCTGTTGCTCTTATGTAGTAGATACATCTATAAAGAGAAAGAATATAGAGTGTTTAAAAATTTTGATGTCTGATTTTATGCAAATTTCAATGTTTCATGACTCCCTAAATCCAAAAAATATTTTAAAAAGCCATACAAATTTATATGTACATGTGTTGGCGTGTATTTTTATTGATATCTCCAGACTTGTTCTACATAAATTGTTTGAAAATGAATCAAAAAATTCTATACTGGGGCATTGATTGCACAAATTTGAATAGAATCAACAAAAGAGACTAGCTTTTATCATTTTGAAATTTTTTTTATTTTTGTGTTTGGTCTTAAAAAATGTATCTTTAATCCAATAAAAATACTTATTAAGTTATTTGAAATTCCGAAGTTTTAAGTCCATCAGATTTAAGGGTAAGGTGGGATATTCAACATTATTACTAAACAGTTTTTGTCCCATGTTTTGAAACCCATTGACCAAAATAATTTAAATTTGGGACAAATATCTGGTTATACGTATCCCAGTTCTGGCTTGATTTTCATCTCATCAGACAAGGGACTGTACCCATATTTTTCCTCCCCACCTGGTACTATACAGGTGTCCCACAAGGTCTTGGAAAAATTTAAGAAATTGATTCAAGACATCTAAATAAACAAGAATGTTTATGAACAAATGCCCCCTTTTCTTACTTCATTTTACATCTACCCACCATTTCATTTTTTTTAAATAATAATTTATATCTTCTGAATGGACTGAATACTTTAATGAAATTTGGTGTACATGTACCTAACAACAGCTTGCACAAATTTTATCTTTGAAAATTCCAAAACTTCGCCCATTAACATTTTTTTAATCATTAATATTTCCTTAATATTAGATGTACTGAATTATGTTTTATTAGATAAAATATTAACCTTTTTATTGTGAACAAAATGACATCTCATCTGTTTAAATTGATTGATAAACAATTGAGATATGGCTGAAATTGTTTAAATTGACTGCACAAATTATGTTTTAGTTAACAGTGACAAAATAGTCAGAGTGCATAATTTCTTGTCTGTAGGTCTATAAACAAGCAGGTAAGCAATTATACTCCCTGAGCCTTCTCTCCTTTAAGCAATTATACTCTTTTAAAGTAAATTTTGATGATAAAAACTTCATATGGTTAATGGGGTCAACTGGTACCCAAAATATTTTACTAAGAATTTTGATGTTTTTCTCAGTTATAGTTTTATATTGCATAATTTTTAAGGTAGACAAAATTTGATCAAGAGGGTCAAATCGGACCCAAATTTTTTTGCTGAATGTTTTCATATTTTTCTCAATTGTACTCTAAATGTCACATAATTAAGTCATTAATATTTATAAAGTGTATGGCATATTTGAAAAAAAAATCTGTTAAGAACAAAGCTGCTGTTAAGCAAATCTTTACCAACTTTTTTTAATCACGGTTTTCATTAGTCAAACAATTTCAAAAAACAAATTTTAAACAAATTAGTCAAACAAGTTTTCATTAGTCAAACAATCCAGATTAGGGGACCTAGTACTCTGCCCTGTGGACATACTTTTGACAGGGTCTTTCCTACTTCTGAGCCGCTGTTACGAATGGCTAAAATAGCTTAAGAGAGTCTCTATCTCAAGTGCTTCTGCAATTAAAACAACACAGAGAGTCATAACAAATTATTGAAGGCCCTGGATGTGTCCAAAAATACGCCAAGAACATACCTACACTCACTTGATGAAGCTATATCCATTACTCTTAGTATGGCATCCTGTGTGCCCTTTCCTACTTCTGAGCCGCTGTTACGAAGGGCTAAAATAGCTTAAGAGAGTCTCTATCTCAAGTGCTTCTGCAATTAAAACAACACAGAGGGTCATAACAAATTATTGAAGGCCCTGGATGTGTCCAAAAATACGCCAAGAACATACCTACACTCACTTGATGAAGCTATATCCATTACTCTTAGTATGGCATCCTGTGTGCCCTTGCCAGGGTGAAAACCATATTGGTCGCCCATCAACAAATGATCAGAAGTTAACTTGCTATTTATATGGAGGTACAGATTTTTCTCAAAAACCTTTCCTATCAGAGGTTAAGAAAAAGTTACTGTAGTGTCCTTCTCACCACCTTTTGAAGAGCAGTTTTAATTCCCCATGTTTCCAACAAACTGGAAAATATCTAGCAAAAAGCATCCTATTAAAAACCCTAGTCAGGGGATCAATAATCACGAGCAATGTGCTTACAAGGAGCTCCACAGTGATATAATCATATCTGGGGGCTCTATTCCTAGCTAGACTTCAGATTACCTAATGGACTTCTGCCTTGGTAATCTCAGAAGACTGTTTCTTAGAATGAAAACCTGCGACTTCCCTATGGAAATGTCTATGATATGAGTCTCACCAATCTCAGTATCATCAGGCTGCAGATGTTCATCAGAAAACTGAGTACACAATCTTTATCTATTACAACATCATCCTGGGTCACGAGAGCCGATAGAACAATGTCTTTTTTCCTCTTATGACCAAGAACTCTACATACAATGCCCCATCGGTCTTTGTTTCCCTGCTCTTTACAAAAGAGCACCAGGAATCATGCTTAGAAGAGCTAACCTTGTGAAAGTACTCAGTCCTTTTCCTATGATAGTCCGTAAGCAAAGCTGCACGCCAGTCAGGATCACCCTCACATTGAGTATCTCTCCTAAGCCAGCCCACAGTTCACTTCATTGTGGTCAAGTCCTGACTCCACCAGCCAACTACTCTCTCACAACCTGTACCTCAGGGAATGGAATTTTCAGCGTCTTCAATAACCGCAGAAGAAAAACCCTCTGCAAAAAAGTCCTCTAATGGGAGCTCATCCAAATTTTGAGTAAAGGGTCAAAGCCTGGCCGCAAGAAGATTATAAAATTTGGGTCAGTCTGCCCTTCTGTGCAGGAAGCACCCCTGATGAACAGAAACATGCCCTCTGGGTTCAAACCTCACAGAGGTTTGAACCACAGAGGTTAGGTCTACAACCCTCTGGGTTGTAGACATCGCACAACCCATCTACCAAATGAAAAACTATTAGCTGATGATCGCTCACACAGTCATCAACAACAGACCAATTATGAATCCTACCAGGGATAATCTTCCCAATAATAACATCAATGTTAGTACCATGGAAAGCCCTCCATCCATCAACCATGCCAGTGTAGGTAGCCAACTCGCCTGCAGCATTGAACATTTTTTAATTATGTTG
This sequence comes from Lycorma delicatula, assembly GCF_047948215.1. Classification (NCBI taxonomy): domain Eukaryota; kingdom Metazoa; phylum Arthropoda; class Insecta; order Hemiptera; family Fulgoridae; genus Lycorma; species Lycorma delicatula. The sequence continues at coordinate 31,716,111 of NC_134464.1, read as the reverse complement.
CGTGATGAAACCTTCGACTAATTTGCTACTAACATCCATGATTCCTTTGTGCCAAACAAACGATTTGGCATTTGCATCAATCAACAGCTGTAAGTATTGGACATCCATCAACAAGCTTGAGAATTCTATTCCAGCTTTCCCAACAACTAGTTCCAAAACATTCACGAAAAGCTTGACAACATGATGTGTATCAGAGGCTTGCTCTCCTATCTGACAGCTCCTAAATTAATTTTTTTAAAGTGAGACCTTCAAACATATACTTCTCTGTTTGGACTATTATCAACTCATTTTTTTTACTGCTCTTCAGTTTATTTACTTACACTTTATTCCATTACACGCTATTCCATTCATATCCATTCATTTATCCCAAAAACTGGATAGAAATTTTCTGGATGTTAATGTTTGTATGTATGTGTGTTCGGTGTTAGCCTCTAAATCACCTTATATCTCCTGAACTATTGAAATGATTTTGACCAAACTTGGTCAGATTACTTTTATATATGAGGCATTGATGGCATTAAATTTTCAACTTAAAAGGTCAATGGGGTGAGACTGTACAGAAAGGTAACCCGTAGTTTTTTGAGATTTCACCTAATTAAGTTCACATTTTCCTTAGGCACATTTTTTAACAATTAAAAAACAGCAATATCTGCAAAAAATACTTTTGCAAAGTCACACCCTTACCCCAAATGCTCTAAACTATTGCAGTGTTGTGACATCACTGGTGAGCGGTAAAATTAAATTAATGAATAATATTTAAAGTGTAAAAAAGTAACACAGTCTGCCGTGTTTTGATGTTGATCACCCAATAGACTCAGTATCTGTGTGTTAAGCCTCGCAGCTACTCCAGTATGCCATAAGTTGTGAAATGTAATGCCATTGTGAAATGTAAATGTAACACCATCAGTTGTGAAATTACATTATTTTAGTTAGTGTTGACCATTGCCACTAGTACTGCCACTCCCGCCCAAATTAAATACAGTATGCGTGCGTGCTTTAGTTAGAATCATTGAATTAAATAAACAAAAAATATTATATTTAAATAAAATGATAAATATTTTAATTTAAGTTTGTATAAGCTGTGCATCAAAAACAACTCACAGTTGTCGGACTTTCCCATCACACGGCAGGAAAGTCCTAGATCTGTGTTGTCAGTTTTTTTCTCAATTTTCACTTAAACCCTTTAATAAAAATTCCAATATAACAATTATAAAATGCTAGTGACAAAATGTTTTCTTCTTTTAAATTTTATTTAATAAAAAAAAATTTGTTTTTATTCTGTGCATAAAGGTTTTTATTCCTTATACAAATTAAATGAATTTAATTTTTTAATGCAATTAAATATAGCCTTATCCAAATATGATAAATATTAATATTTTTTGACATAACCTCAAAAAAGTAATTAATAAGCTAAGTTATATACGTATAATTTTAATTATTTAATAAAAAGTATGTCAATACCCACATATGAGTAAAAGTAAGTAATATTACCTTCTATTCATGTATTTTATATATTACATTTTTAAAAATTTTGATCATTTTTTTTAACTTAGACAAATAAGAAGTATCTATATCAGTGGTTCTCAATCTTTCAGGCTCTGTGCCCCCCTTTGAACACTGATGTGAGGTCACGCTTCCCCACCACCATCACTACCACCAACATATGTGGTCAATTAGAATATGAAACTGAAGCTGGTTACATTAGGTTAGGTTAGGCTAGCTGAAGCTGATTATTAAATTAAACTTCAGATAATTTTATTCACAACATTTAATATTACTACATGTACATTTTTTGTCAACATATTACGATTAATATACGATTTGATTAATTTTGAAATCAAAGAATCATAGAACTAAATAAAAATTTATTTGAAGTAATCTACAATCTATGTGAGGTAGTTATGCATGTAATATCAGTCACTTTCGCAAATTAATGAGAGGGCTGGCTCTGCTTGTCCTTGACAAATTTTTGAATATTTGGTTGTAACTGTGAAAAGCACACCTCAGATCACTTCAATTGGTCCTTCGATGGTCCTTCAATTCATTTATTAGTTGTAGTGGAAGATTTTTTGTATCATCAAGGAGGTCTTTCGCTTTTGAAAAGGATAAAAAGTTGGGCTCTGAACTCTGAAGGCAGCGTTGCCAAAGAGCTATCTTTTCTGTGAAACCCTTAACTGTATCATAAGTCTTCAAAATGTTATTCTGACCTTGTAGCTTCAGATTAGAAAGTTGAGTCTTTTGAAAAAGTCTGATAAATATGCCAAGTAAAAGATAAATTTATCATCTATAAACTTGCTGTACAGATCATCTTGTCCTGAAGTCATCAAAAAAATGTCAACTTCCGATTTTAAGTTAAGTAATCTAGCAAGCATATTACCTTTGGACAGCCAACAAACTTATGTGTGAAAAAAGAGAGTTTCTTGGTCACTGTTGAATTCTTGACACAACGCCTCAAAGAGTCTGGTGCTCAAAGCGCTGTATTTGACATGGTTTACTATTTTAATTGCTATGTTTAAAGCAACATTGAGTGATTCAGGTAGAATCTGAAAGACTAAAGCTTATATGTGAATGGTACAATGAGAACCAATTAGTTTAGGGTTTCTTTTTCTTAGCCAATTCTATAAATCTTGATCAGCATCCTGTCATGGCTTGGGCTCCATCATTACAATTCCAATAACTTTTTCCGCAGTAAGGTCATTAGCTGCTAAAAAAGTATGAAGAGTAGAAAACATATCAACAGCTTTAGTTGTCATTTCAAGAGATTTTGAAAACAATATTTCCTCAAAGAATTGTTTTCCTTCAATAAATCTGCAGTAAAACAATAACTGTGCATGTTTTGAAATGTTAGTTGTTTCATCACACTGCAAAGAAAAGAATGGGGAGCTCTTTAGTTTTTGCATAACTTGATTTGGCAATAAAAGTCAGTAGGCTTATCTTTCAGAGCAGAAAAATTTGTAGTCAAATGTCATTCCAAACGTCCAGGCCGCATTGCATCATTACTCAGAACAACATGGCAAATAGCACACTGAGGTAAATGACTACCATTTTTCTCAATGAAGGTTGAGATCTTTAATATAGTCCACATTTAATATAGTCTTCATTATATAGACTTTTCTTTTATAGTGATTTAGCCATTTTTAGTCCTACTACAACAACATACAAATTGTCACTCTCACCTTTTAATGGTTTAAAACAAACAACACAAGCATCAAGAATCACAGCAAAAATGGCGGCTCACAGCTACACTGTCATGCAGAGACGAATCACATGACTGACAACACTGTACGCATGATGCCGGATGATGATGGATTAGGGATAACAAAAAGAAAGCAGCTCAGTGAGTAACTGTTCTCACACTCTTACAGTGCCAGACGTATGACATTTATCATGTTATTACAATAATTGTGTCTTCAAGAACAACGTACAAAAATTACGATAATTTTGAAAATATGCATGCAACCTCAAAACTGAGGAAATTATAGTTTTACTTTTTTATTTTTTTTTTAAATACTCTCACACCTCCCTTGAAATTCTTCTATGTCCCCCAGGTTGAGAACCACAATCTATATAATGAATAATCATCAAAACATGCATATAATGATATTTAGCATGTAATATAAAATAATCATTCAAAAATTTATAGTTTTAAATAATATAAAATAATCTACATTTAACTAGTAGAAAAAATAATAATTTTGATATTTTATACTAAAATTGAATTTTATTTTTATTTTGTAATTTATATTATCATCATTAATTTTTTATTTTTAAATTTGCAGGTAGTGCTTCCAAGTAAAGCTATTAAAAATGAAAGAATTCTTGAAACACTTATGTTTCAAGCAAATTCCGGTATGTATAGAATACAAGATAGCTATCTGGAAGCATGTCAACAAAGACTTCAGAAACAGGATTCAAGATTCAGTGAGTTTGAATCATTCGATTACGGTATATAACACCAGGCCAAGGAGACATTAACATAGATTCAAACAATTCAAACTGTAATTGGTTTGGCCTATGAATATTATTATTACTATCATTATTATTATTACTGTTATAATTACTGGACTAAACTATTAATATTGTTAATTAAAAACTTTAAGTGTTCTTTAAGTGATGTGCTGTTTGGATCGTATTATGTAACTGATCTGTTTTTATATTTATTACTCTGCTTTATTTTATGTTATTGTTTATTTTATTTCTCGATTATTACTTTTTGTACTATAAAATGGAATTCCATTATTTATATAATTTACAATGAATTATTTTATTTTTTGTTATGACCATTACTAAAGATTACATAATTTATTTGATACGAAAATTAAACTTATAATAATAAATAATAATGATTTTATTTTTATATTTAAATCAAATTTTTAAATTATTACTTTAATACAAATTGTCCAAAAAGTAGGATCTATTTTTGAACAGCATTCACAGCAAGGTGAGCAATTTGCCCATATTTATTGTCATTCAGCTGCAACTATCCAGTAAGTTTATTCATACAAGTTTTACATCAATAGGCCTGTACATTTTATATGGTTATATTAAATCTTGAATTTTAGTTTGATTCTTTCTAGTTGTAAAAAAATATCATTAAGTATTAGTAACTGTAAAATATCTTTTATGAGTTACCGATTTAAAATTACACAGTATTACTACTGTTCTCCTGGCATTTTAAAACCAATACTGTATTGCCTATTCTAAGTTACAGCATGTTCTAATTTATAATAACTTTCTTATTGAAAATGTATGTACAGTATTTTTATTCTTTGAAAATAAAATTCAAAAAAGAAAAATATAATAAATAATACCACTATAAATTTATATAAATTTTTACTCTTATGAAGCATTTTTATGTATGCATAACATACATTTTTCAATTTTATTTAACTGATAACAGTTTTCAGTTATCACGGAATAGGAATAGTTTTTACAAATAAGAAGAGTAGATGTTTCTGGCTCTACATCATTCATATATAATATATATGTACATTTCATTTTATTTATAATTACTAACTAATAATGATTATCTATATAAGTAGCAAACTAATATATTCATTTATATACATATATATATATGTGTGTGTGTGTGTGTATATATATATATATATATATATATATATATATATATATATGTAAAGCGGACTATAACAGTGTCTGAGATTGCAGATGTACCTCTCTACATTTTTAATATTTTAATTATGTTTTTAAGTTAATTTTTAACAATATATTCTGATGAAGCAGAGATTTCTTCTGTAGTATAAAATGTTGAACAAAAAGTAAAGGAATAGTGTAAAAGTAATTTTTATAAAAACATATTCTGCTGCTAAAATGCAATTTGCTAGATTTTTTGTTAACATACATATACATTTTCTAATAGACCATCTGATTAGTTATTTTAAACAGCTCAACTTTAGGGAACACTTTTACATTCTGTCAATCCATCAAATTTTAAGTCAAAATATTATTCATACACGTTTAATTTAATCAAGGCAGCAGTTTTATAAATTGCCAAATTGTTAAGAAGTACTTTCTGTCATACTTTAAAATAGGCTAATTTTTCTTAGGCATAACTTAGGAAATATTAGTTATCCTATACCACTATACCAACATATACCACTATATATATAGTGGTATATATATATATATATATATATATATATATATATATATATATATATATATATATAGTGGTGTTCAGATACATCAAACAGTGTATACCCTTCTCAAACTAAGTCTGGTGATCTATGAATTTTATCTGCTCGTGTTAAAATATTATTAAATTTTACTTAAAATTTAATAGAAAATTTATTGAAAAAATACAAGTATTTAATAAAAGAGTCCTTTAATAACTGGTAAAATGATTCACTAAAAATATTTAATATTTAGTTTATCAGTTAGATAATAATATGCTGCTAAAAAACAAACAAATTATAATGTGTATAGATTTTTGTACCTTGACATCCTAATGTGCAACACTGAATATGTTAGTCTCAGTGAAGTAAACAAAGATAAAAAACCACTTCATTCCTCACTTTTCAATAAGCCTGGAATGGTATACTTATTAACTTAAGAATAACAGGAGTTTCAAGACATGATTTTTATCATGTCATGTCTCTATATGTATGGTAGATAGTGGTATCAGTAGAGAGTAAAATCAGATAGAAGTTGAATAAAAGAAATTCAAACAACTATTTAGTCAATGAATATGGATTAATTCCTAACCTTAATCATTATATGGATGCTGTGGGCCAAAAGTTATACCCAATTTCTTTATGAAAGATCCTTATTTATATGATATTCAGTCAATGTAATATGTAATTTCCAATTTTTTTTATTTAATGATGAAGAATTTCTTATTAGATTTTTTTTTTAATATGTTTAAACATTCTGATGCAAAATTAAAAGCAAAATATATACAAAATTCCAGTCTGACTGGTAACTTTAGGATTTTTTTTTTTTAATTTAGAGAAATCATTTCCTTTCAAATGGATACTATACATATTTATAAATGTTTTGTGAAAAAATAAATCTCAACTTTCTAGTCTGAAGATTTATATTTACTTGCAGTATAAATCTCTAAAAGAAGATATAGCAGATATTAATTTCTTGTTACAAGAATGTTCACTTGTAAGCACAGAATATTAAAAATAAATGATTAATAATAAAAAAAGAAGATAACATTGTATGTTATTATTATGTATCTGAAACTGCATACAATAACTATGCTATATTTATTATTTCCTATAACATACAAACAGTACATTTAATGCAACATATCTTGACAGAAGAAGTACGTTAGACTATTCCTTTACACTATCCATTCCAGTTTTTCCATTGACTGTAACACATATAAATCATCTGAGATATAAGAACCACAAGTTAGAGTTGCTTTCACTGAAAATAATGATCTTCATCATAAAACCAGATCCTGTGGTAATCACAGTGAAAGTAGAACTTAGTAAACTAGAATCTCCTGAATTTCAATGACCTTGGCATGCTAATGTGTAACATTGAGTATGTTACTCTCGGAGAAGAAAACACTTCATTTCTTACTTTTCAATAAGCCTAGGATGGATGCTAATTAACTTGAAAATAGCAATACTGGTTCCAAGAGTGACTTGTATCTATGCCAAATCACAACCATTTTAGTTATGGCAAGAAACATACAAATGTGTAGCCACATAAAATACTTATTCATACTGTCTCCAAATATTTCGTACTATTAAGTTTGAATTTTTATTTCATACAGCTGTCATTACTTATTGGTTACCTGTTCATAATCAGTAGACTTTAATGAAAATCTTTTTAGTTGCAAAAACTAAGACAAATAAAATTAATAATTAAAAATACTGTAATAGAACAGTATTTCCAAGAACTGATGTGCAATGAATTTTTCTATGATACAAATAATCTTACTTTTCTCACACGGTTATCCCCCAACAAGAAAAATTGTTAAATAAGAAATGTTTCAAAAGATATGTCATTGAAACTGGAACACTCATTGCAAAAAAGTAAAAATGAATTCTATCCTCTGCACACAACGTGAGCTAAAATAAAAATGATTTATAATTAAAAAACTTGACACAGATTGTTATAGTCAACCAGGAATTATAAATATCTTCCAATAAAGTTATGAGACCTAATTCTCAATTAAAATTTTTATTAAAAAACAGTTATGTCGATCCATTTGCAATACCAGCATCAGCATAATTTATCACTTACTTGAACAAAATCAAAGATAACTGCAATAAACTGGTAATGCTTCTCACAATTATAAAAAATCTAGAATGCAGGAATGTTCTTAATTGATCTTCAGCATTTACTAAATTGAAAATAAAACCAAAGGATTCAACTCCAGTTTATTATTCATGATGAATTGATCTACAAACAGATGATCTATGATTTTATTATAGTTCAGGTCTAACTCTATTGCCAGGGTAAGTGTATGTTTTTCTTTATTCCCACACTACATTGTTTAATAAGTAAAACCGTTGGCTAATTCAAAAAATGAAATTATATGAGGCCTTACCTAAAAGATAGAATACTTTACTCCACAACAATGTTGTTTTAGTGAGAGAACATAATCTTTTACTATAAAAATCACTCAAAATGTTTTTTTTTAAACACAAGAAGCAAGAAGGGTAAGACTTAAGGGTTAATTAGAGTGTTTTTCATGAAATAAATAAAAAATATTACATTTTGAGATTTAATAAAATTGTTCAGCTATTAAATAGCAGATGTGGAATTATTTTTTTTTTACAAACATCCAGAAATGTTATTGGTCAAAGACATGACATAGGATTGTCTAAAAATAATTTTAATTAAAATAGATATTTTATTTTATAGATAGAAAAAAATGATCAAAAATAAAAATAAAAAACAGATTTTTCAATCACTGGTATTTGAAGGAAAAAAAGAAGCTATAGCTTTTTAAAACTATCCTACCCAAATGAAAAAAAAAAAAAAACAAATCAAGATGAGCATAAAAGATCCATTGCTGAGAAAATTTAATTAAAAGAAAATAAAGAATTCAGGCAAATTTAAATTAAAAAACAAGATAAGTAAAGTAAAGAAGCAATAATTTATTCACTGAAATTAATTCAGGCATCATTGTAAAAACTAAACTAAATTGTGACATTATTTTATAATTTGTCATAAGATTCACAAAAGTCAGTTGAATATACGCTTTCTTAATGATTACAATGGCTGATGTATAGTTCAAATTTCTACATGTTTAGGAACATAGCAGAAACTCCAATGGATATTGAGCTATCAAGAATTAAGGTAGATACCCACGTCTAATATTATTGATTGCATAGCAAATGTCAGATTACTGATGATAACATATTTGTAAATTTATTAAATCACAATCCTCTGTAACTTAATATATCTAATAAAAATAAATAATTAAATAATGATTTTTTTTTTTCACCTTCATGATTTTTCAGCTTCTGTAGTGAAGGTTAATACTTCTTTCCTCCATATCAGAGTAATAGCATCAACATTTTTCACTTTGATGGTTTCAGGTTCAAACTCTATTCAGGTGTGAAATTTTTCACAAATTACAATTTGCATATTTCATTCCCTTGATTATAAGTAATTGATGTCTAAAAAGGTATCAGAACATAGAAATCCTGCCAAACTTCTGTCTAAGGTTAGAAAAAATGGGAAGAATAGGCAATTGTTATTAATATTAGTTTATTAAACTAATAAATGATAAATTAACTAATTAACGATAAACAATTAACTAATTAATTAATGATTAATAAAGATAAATTTTATTTATTGTTACCAGTCACTGATTAAGACGATTTAAAGTGTCAGATCAAAAAACCAAACAAAAAAACAAGTAATTTCTGAAAAAGAAAATCACCAAATTTTATGCTATAAATATTTCAAAAATTCTAATATTAATCTACTGATTTTAAACCAATACATTTAAAAATTTTCAATACAAAATGAATCTATATATTAAATTATTTATTTAATATCACTTTAAACTACTCATTAATAGCACTCATAAATACCATTAAAAAACATTATAATTTCATTAGATCTAGGAAAAAATTATATAATCTAATTAATTTATATCTATTAGAATATATGTTTTATATGATGAAATTTATTTGTATGTATGATGTTTACCAAAAAGAAAAGTTCTATTGTATTTTTATAAAATTTATTTTTATTGTAAATCACTACTAATATTATTAGTACTATTATTATTATTATTAATGCTATATTTGTCTATTTAAATGTTTTTATTTATATTTATATATGAAAAAAAAGGAATATATATTTGTAATTAAAATAACTGTTCATATTACATAAATGTGGTAAATGTAACACCAATTTTCTTCAAATTAAAGTTATAAAATATTAACAAAAAATAATAATGATTTTATAATTATTATAATAACTTATTTTTCTTTTTTTTTAAATTATTTTTATTTCATTGAACTTATTATTTATTATTATGTAATATAATTAAATTTTTATTACATAAAAAATTTGGTTTTACCGTAATAAGATGGTTTATTACTTACTGTATATAGTGAATTAATGAGTAAATATTCCATATCACTTTTGTAATAATTATTTTTAATTTTATATTTAAGGGAGTATTGGATAACAAAAAATATTTGTTTGTTTTTTTGTGCAACTTTGGAATCTTAAAATGTGTTGGTTTTAAAAATTCTTCAGTTTGGAAAACTAGGAATTTTTTCAGAACTACTATTTATGTGTTTGTTGTTTCTGTAGTGCATAGAAAAAGTATAAACTTTATCAAAATTTTAAACTGCAAAATGACTTTAATTTTGAAAAAATACATATTTGATTTTTATATCTGTACTGTAATTAGATTACTATAATTTAGGTTTAGATAAATGTATTTTTCTTTGTGTAGTTATATATACCTATTTCATTGAATAAGGCAGTGTATACGTATTTCAGTCTTTCAAAATACAAACAGATAATTTATTACTTTACGCAATCTTTCACATAATTTCTTATGGCTGTGACACATGTAAGGACCATCTGAGGCATCAGAGTTACCAATTGCTTTCTTTTGTAGTAATGATGTTCATATAACTATACAATCGGCCTCTATAGTGAACAGAATAAAGGAATCACTTGTGTAGAACTGAATAACTCATCTACCTATTGCATGCTGATGTTTACCCATGTATACAGTTCTCTGAAGGAGGCAACAGGAAAATACTTTACACTTCACTTTTTTTAATAATTATGGCATGGGATGCTTGAAAATGGCTTTTCAGTAGTGACTTTTGGCTTACGTCTGGTCATCTAAAACTGTTAGTTACAGTACCTAACAGACATGATTATTTATTTGATAATCAGAAGTAAATCATTCATACAGGTATTTCAAACAACCAAGATTTCCATTTATGGCAGGTAAGGTGGACTGAATTGTCCAATGCCCATTACATGCATGGTGTTTTTCCTGATTTGAGAAGTATACTAGTTAGATAGATTTCCTCCAGTTGGCATACTACACAGTTTCTTTCTTTTGGACATGGTGCTTTACGAGAAACGTTGGCCAGATTTGGTCTGATTAATTATTCAGTTTGTGCCTGGAGTGTAGGATCATTGATAATTGGCGCCATGTCTTATATGTCTGGCCCAGGTACTTAGCTGAATGTGCCAAAGTAGCTAGAGAACTTATGAGGATCAGTTTTGGTTTTGATCTGCAAATTAATTGGAAAACCGAAAGGGAATGGAGCATAGTTGCTGGCTTTCTTAGATTCTTAGCCCTGTGGAGAATGGTTAAGGAGGTCTGGTGCTGTTACACATGTACATATAAAATAGCAACCCGGCTGGCTAAGGGCCTGCCCGCATGTACAGCAGGCTACAAGCTCTATTGTATTTCAAAGGTTGCTCTATGCATTTATTATTATTATTAATTGTTATTTACATAACAATAAGTATGTTAAACAAAACTATTAAATTCCTAATGACAAACCAGACCAGACTTAATGTTTATAAACAATAAATCTTTCAAAGTCTTATAAAAATATCAAAAGAGAGTTACAAAATGTTTAAAAATTTGCATGAACACTTTTCTAATCTTTCTCAGTGATACCCAGCACTGTAATTTTAGCTAAGGTTATTATTAGAGATTTATTTCAGACATGTATTTAGTCATCCACTAGCAACAATAAGAGCTGAAACTGCATTACAAAGTACGCAGTACTAGGAAAAACAGAATTAAGATAGATAAAAAAAATCATTTAAAGTGCAATACTTTAAGTAAAAAGAGCCTGTTATGTGTAAATTTGGTTTAATATGACCTGAATAATGTTTAATCTCTATTGACAACTGTCATGTACAATATCATAAATTAAAAAAATTTTTATAAATATTATGTAAATTTTTTTTGAGAGATTCAATTTTGATATACAAAATTTTAAACGAATAGAATGGAGTAATTATTTATATTACATTCATGAAAGTTTGCTAATTAGTACTAAAAATATATAAAAAAATAAAGTATTATACACTAAACTTACATAAAAATTTTATGAAAGTTGTGTTCACTATTTAATTTTTTTTAGAATTAAGCTTTACACACTACTAAATATTTGTATTTATCAATAGAAACTGGTTGCTTTCATTTTATATAGTACTATTCTTATAGAACAAGTTTAATTTTTATTCCAAACAGTGAATTTTTTTTTAACTGACTGGGTTGATCTAGTGGTAAAACTTGTCATCATAAATCAGCAGATTTCAGTCAAGAGTTCTAAGGTTGAAATCCTAATACAGGTAGTTGCTTTTATTTGGATTTGAATATTAGATTGTGGATACTGATGTTCTTTGGTGGTTGGGTTTCAATTAACCACACATTTCAGGAATGGTCGGCCTGAGTCTGTTCAAGACTATATGTTTACCAGTACATTTACACAGATGTTGATCAGTTGCTAATGACTTTAATTATTGACGTGACTATAAAAAAAAAAAATTTTTTAAATCTGTATTTGATTTTATGATTACATATGATTACTTCATATGAATCTTACACATTTAAAGATCCCAAAGGCTAAATAAAAAGAAAAGTTAGACGTATTGTGTAAGAGCTATCCTAGCTGTTGTTTGTAGTAGTGAGATTTCACAGCAGCGTGTGGGTTGTGTTAGTGCAGTAATGTACCAGGTGACAGTTTGTTAGTCCTCACCAATATTTAAATAATACTTTATCATCTATCATGTTTTTGTCAACAGGGATATAATTTTAAATATAGCTGCCATGTAATTAATTCATAAATAACTCAGTTCAATCAATGTCAAATGAAAACATCAAATATAAATAAAAAATAAAACATCAAAACAAATAATTTATATGCATAACTTTTGAGACAGTCTATTACAACTCTATGCAGTTTGTTTACAACAGGATTCCTCTTAAAGTGAATCAACTGTACCAAAAATATTTCAAATTGTGTCAAATTAAACTGAGAATTTTCATTTTAATTTAAATATAATAGATTGAACAATTCTTTTAATTTAATAAAATATGTTTAATTTTTTTAAAAATATTACAGTTACTTGTCTGCTGTTGTGTGTAAAAATTTTAAAGAATCAAACATAAAAATTTATTTAGAATCAAATATTATTATTAAGTTTTGTAGTTAACGTATTCTGTAGTTAATTATTATTTACATATTATAAAAAATTGTGATATGGAATATTTACTTCTTTTAAAATATTGTATTTTAAAATTTAAAAATAGTTGTAAATATTAGTTGATTATAAATTTATAAGGAATTAATTTATCAATTATTATTGTAGTTTTTGTTAATGGAATTCCATTTACTGAAGTCATTTATTGTCTTTCCGCTGATAAAGACATAATCTGGAAATTAAGCACATTTTATATTATTTACATTGAAGATTCATAATCTGTTCAAAATAAATAAAATTGTAAATTTTTTTATTTAGGATAATTCCATAATCTTTCTAAGAAGAAAGGGTTAAAAACACAACCTGGTCATTTGTCTGCTTTCTGAACTCTTATATACCACTCTCAAAACTGAAGCATCTGTATCTGTTTTCTTTCATACCCATTCACAGAATTCAGTTTAAATACCGTTTGGCTTAAAATTTGTTTTGTATGTATTTAGAATTAAACTACAATGAATTTTAGTCTAAAATAAAGACTATCATGTTTTTCGTTTTATTTAATCATCATAGTGACTCAATACTAACTTGCATAACTGAATGTTGGATGTCATTTGTTTATATGTAGCTAACAGCTGGATTCTCATGCTATAATTAAACTTCTTTTTAAGAATCCTTTCCTCTGGTTAATGTTTTAAAATATAATTAATTTTTATTCATTTTTTTTTTCAACAAAATTGCTTAGACATACACAATCAATCATACTTCAGTTAGTTTGTTCTAATTTTATATTATAACTAGATTGGAGAAAGGAATTATGTCATCTTTTTTTTAAAGATTTTCCACAATAGGCATTCTTAATTTAATTATATTCTTATTAAAAAATTATGAAATTAAATTATTTTCTTATGATTCCCTTAAACTTATGCAGTTTATTGTAGTAAAACTAAATATATATATTTATACCAGTTTGTATTACGCAGCATGATGAAAAATGAAGACTTGAAAATTTTCTAATAATTAAACTATTCACTTTAATGATTAATAGAATATTTTCTTCCAAAAAGTCTTTTAGAGTAAATTATCACCATCTTCTCTTCAGTAACTGGAAGAACTGGTATGAGACAGTGCTACCAGACATTATGGAGCTGTAATTAGCTCCAGAAGATATTTCTTCTGATAGAAAATATTTCTTTAATTTGAAAGCGAGTCTTTTAAAATTAAATAATTCCTCTATTTTCTGTATTAAACTCTTATCTATTAAATTATAGAAACACCTGCTACTTAGTGTAAATAAGTGGGTTTGTAAAATTTATTTTTTATTTATTCATTTGAAATGATAACATGCTGAATTACACTACCTAACTTCTACATTTTAAAAGTTCTAAGTATCAAATAATGTATGATACTTGCTTTATTGTTATTTTTATTATGATAATGAGAGATTAAATTTGTAGAATACAAAAAACATTAAACTTGACAAGAATTCAGATGAATAACTTTCCAAAAGAAAGGTAAATGCTATTATTTTCTTACAAGAACATACAAGTCTGTAAACAATTTCACCAATGTTCACATTAATTAACAGAGATACTAATTGAAAAAGAGTTAGTTGAAGGACAGCATCTTAATATGTACATGACTCGCAAATTAAAAAAAAATACTAGTACATGTTTTTGCAGTTTTTGTTAAAATGAGAGAATAAGATATTTAGTCAGGTCCTTCTAGATCTGATATTATTTAAATTGCAATGACAAAAGTTAAGTTTTTTTAATGAAATCCAGTTAAACATAAATTACTAATTTAGTAAAACTTAATCCTGATTTTATTGTATCATTGAGACAATAAAGTCAAAGGGACGTGTACTTGGTGGAAATTGATTTTCTTTTATTAGAATTTTGTTGCCTTTTTTATCTACAACTGACCAGTAACTGATAAAAAGTGTTTTATATTTAACTTCAGAGAAAATTTACATTCTTCTAAATGTGCAAAAATTTAATATGTATATTTACTTCCAGATTTTGTCTGTTATATTTCTTAAAATACTGTAAAAATATATGTAAGTTTAATATTAATTAATTAATATTAATTGATATATATATATCATTTTATTATACTGGAATTTAATTAAAAATTTAAAAATACCCCACTTGGCTCTATTATAGGATTTGAAAGTTAGGGAAGCAGTTCTTTTTTTCAAATTTATTATTCTTCTCAGAATCAGGTAAGGCGAGCCAGCTCAATTCCTTTCTTGATTAACCAAAAATATCAAGTATATGGATGTAAAGTTGAAAATTCTATATCAATTGTTGTGTAAATAGATTCTATAGAAATCAGTGAACATAAAGTATAGTATTTATTTTCAAGTAAATAAAACTGTTTTTATTGAAATTTATTATTTTAAGTGATTAGTTCTGAAATAAAAAAATAATTTTTATTTCAGTAGTACATATTCTAAAATATGTAGAATAACTTAACAATAGCAAAAGTTTTATTATTAGAAAACAAAAAGAATTTTTACATCATTTGACAAGCAAATTCAAGGTAAATTGTCTTAAAACTGTAATTAAAACAGTTTATGTAACATTTTAAAAATTATTTAAAAATTAACATTGTTGAAAAAATACATCCAATAAAAAAATAATGAAGAAATATTAAAAAAAAGAATTATAACTGAACAAATATTGTTCTAAATCATATTTTCCTTCACAATTAAAAACTGATTATGCTGTAAGATTACATTTAGATTTTAGAATAAAAATTAGATTACCTGATTAGCACATCAGTTTGCAGTTATGCGCATCCCATGAAAAGATATCAATGTATAATCTGAGGGCTACCTCAGGTGATACTTTGTATAGTATCAAGGTAGTTTTTCTTGATTCGCAATCCTGTGAGACAACATTCATTTACTATTATCCATCTCTTTACCATTCATAACCTAACCTTTAGCATATCCTTGATACGGTAAAAAGAATCCTTCCCAGAAATTTTTGTTAATTCCATGTATATACCTCTTTGAGTCTCTGTGTCCATGATATTTATGTCATTTAGTGTGTTAGGTATGCCTATCCAAGGACTTTGTTTTCTACTTAGTGCCTGTACAAAAAGCCCACACCAGAACTCATCTGCATATCAGGTAAAGATATCTTAGATTTCCCTTACATAATACAGTGTAATACAGTTAATATAAAAGATAAATCTGAAGTAAACAAAATTTTAGACTTAATTCTATATTTATTACATTGTCATAGATCAGTAAAGTTTAATATAATGAGTCTGCTGCACTTTGGATGAGTAATCATATTCTGTTAATGTTTAGTACATAGGAATTTTACAAAAGGGTTAGACCTAGGTAATCATAGTTATTAATTTCCTTACATCAAAATCTAATGCTAAATTCCAGTATATATAAAATATATAAGAAAAATTAAAATATTATTAAATGTACTTGTATAAATTTATGTTTTGTGGTACATAACATTATTATCATTTAAAAATGAATTTGTTTAAAGGAACGCATGACGATTGATGATACGCTTATTGTATTATATATTTATATGTATATAACTAAATATAATATTATATATTTAGGAGGAAGTAATGAAATACCTAGAATCTTTGCAAATATAATTACATTTAAAATTGTGAGAACATGATGTTCTATTAAAATATAATTACAAGATTGTCAACTTATAAATTGCACCCATTTATTATTTATATTAAACAATCTTTTCTTTTGTATGTTTATTTTGTTAATGTTTCTGAAATACTGTACAGTAGAGTCTCATAAAACTGACCTAAAATGAGCATAAAAAGACATCTTATATATGTCTGGTTTTTTAAGAAGAAGCCTTTCGAAATACCTTGATTGAATAAAAACATAACAAAGATTTTTTAACATAAACATTTAAATCAAATAAATAAACTGTAAATAAAAAAAAACAGCTGTCTAATCATAACATAATTCTCAGATAAAATCTATGATTTTATAAATCTGATAAATTTCAAATGAAATTTTAAAAAGCTTTAAAAAGTATTTGCTAAACCTTCCTAATTGTATTTAACCTTGCTTTGGGTTAAAGGGGAATACCCCCGTTACTGCCTAACCATAATATAATAACTCTACCGACTTCCCTGATTCTCATAAAAATTGAATAGTATTAGTATACTTGATACACTTCACCACACAAAATTTCATGATTATATTGCACTTATTTGCTTGTTGTAGAGGTATTAATAAACTACACACTAATACATTCACCTGACGTATATCCTCACCTATTCATATATTAATAAATTCTAGCTTTTTGCTGACTCAGAGGACTGAAGAACAGTGAAAAATACAAAACACTAAACATCCAAAATTTTGGTTCATAATAATACTTTCCTTTAATATTGACTGAGCAAAATGAGGTTCTGTTTTGATTCAACCTTTTGGATTTACATCTATCTGTTTATGATGGAGTTACAGCAAAATATGTTTTCCAATAAATTAAATTTAGCTGTAAGGTACCTAGCTATTAGGTGGAATTTTGTTAACAATTTTCCACAAAACTTAGTTTCAAAGAATAGCAACTGCTATTTTTCTTAGACACGTGGGAATAACTGATCTGAGGTAAAGGAAAAGATTATATTATCATGCTTCAGATATGTTGTTTTCTACTTCTTCTGATATTAAATGTCATTCCTAGTTTGGCTCTCAACAGCTTTAAGTTAAAATATTTTACTTTTCACTCTACACCATCTTTAAGCCTAATTTTAATCTTTGGAGAAATTCTCCGACTGTCATACAGCATTACATCTTTCTCAGTACACTATTAAATTACATAATTTTATATTGATTTTCAATAGCTATGTTTTACTGCTTTCTTCTTAGATACCTTATTCTCAAAAAAAAAAGATTGAAAAATATTTTTTAAAAGTCAAGGATGTAATGGAAGTACCTCTTTGACAGTCAGAAATGTTTAGAAATGTTAGAATAACAATAATTAATAGATAATAATAAGAATTAACAATGTTAATAAATGTTAGAAATGTTTAGTGTTCTCTAGACACAATGCTTACAACATTATTAATATAGTAAGATACTTTTGACACTGGCTAAACTTTCCACAAGCAATTTGATCAACATTCCTGTTTAATTTATTGTTTTAATTTCCATTTTATTATTTCAGTTAATAAATTGAAATGGACAGAGGTTCTCTGACCTCTGTAGCATCTTAGACTTTTATCTTGAAGGTTTAAGATTGAATTCCAGTCGAGCAGAACATTTTTCCTATACTATAAACGTTTTCATTCCACATTCTGACAGACAAGCTTAAAGCAAATGAGGTAAATTGCAATCATGTGCATAAAGAAAAATTTTGTTGTACTTTGTGTATCTCAGTAAAATATGCCAAAGTCTGCTGTTTATAGAACTGTTAGTTTTCTATAACAACCAGCTAAATAATTTAAACTATCTCAAGGAAACTATTTTTTCCTTCTGAAAAGATTTTTTTAACTGGAATTTGCCTTTTTGTTCTGCTCGAACTTCTCACAGTCTCTGAAGGAATATATCACAACTGATACGTATTGTTATTGAAAATGATAGTATGAATTCACTTTCAAATTGGCTCATTCCAGTCTTCCCAATCTGAAATTGAGTTTTATAGACCACCAAGTTTTCAAAATAAGTTTAATGGATTATGCTTTATTAATACTAAACTAGATCTCATTATAAGTTTAAATTTTAGAAAAAAAAATTAACTTTGAAAATTATAATCAGATGTAATTAAATTAACATGATTTAATTACGTTAAAAAGAATATTTTTATAAATTTGATGAATAAAATGAATTTATTAATTAAAAACCTCAATTAAATTCCATAATTTATTTATAAAATAAACCCAAATTATCCTTCATGTTTTTGATTCATCCTCTTGTAATGTAGCCATAACAATACCATATAAATATCCAAATCAATTTAAAAGAAAATAAAAACATTTCAAAAATATCAATTCAGTAATAATTTTAATATAACAGGTTATTTTTTATTTCTACAACCTTTCTGTTAATTTTTGTTTTTTTAAGCAACTCCTTAAAAATCAGTTTTTAGATTTATGAGAAATGCCATTCTTTAATAAATTTTATATATAAATCAATAAGAAGGATATCTTTTATATATATATATTTTTACTGAAAGTTATTGGATTAATTACATTTTTACACAAGATTTCATTGCATAACATAAACTCTCCCAAATACCTCATTTCTGTAATGTATCAGAATTCTTTTTTTTTGCAGATACATTACTTTTATTTGTGATGCCTCAATATCCTAACTGTTGTCATAATATAAGATAGCCTACCTCACTTTTGGTGAGTTTATTTTCATTTTTACATAATTTATTTTTATCAAAATCAAATGTTGTACTTTGGATTGTGTAGGGACAAGCAACATACTATTCAAATAATTATTATGCGAGATGAAGTTCAAGGATATTCACCTTAGAAATCAATAATCAGATTTATATTTACTATAAAAGTTTAGTTTTCATTAAATCCCTTTAAAACTCTTTCAGACACTTTATTTGAAATTTTTTTTTCGTAAATCTAAGAAACAGCCTTTTTTAGAGCTCTAATTCCTAAGGCCTTACTCTGAATAATGCAGTTATGATATCCATAACCAAATTGTTCCAGATTTTAAAGCATTATTATTAGTGTATTAATGAATCTGCCAGATCTCAAAAAACTAAACTAGTTTTTTACTTATAATATTTTTTTTATAAAAATATGTTACTTCCAAAAACAATACCACAAATTGATCAAAATAACATTTTCAAAATCAAAGTTCTAAAAGCACATTTTTTCAATTTATCTAAAAAACGTCCTAGAAAATGTTTAAAGCTATAAAGGAAAATGCAAAACTTAAATGTTTATAAATACTCTGATAACTAATCTGATGGTGAATTTTCAAGATACTTAACCTAAAATTCATTCATATAATATTTTATACACTCATCCTTAATACAAGTAACCTTCATTCATTCAATTACTGTCAGGTAAACTTTCAATTAAGATTTAATGTTGCATGTACTTAAACTAGAGCAATAATCATACACAATCTATTTTATTTATTTCTTCTTTGCAGTGGCGGCTTGTAGCTAAAATTAGTAGGGGTGCTGCTCCAGATAATTTGTTTTCTGTGCCTTTTCAAGATCATGGTTAAAGTTTTCTGTAAAATAAAAAAAATCAATCAAATAGAATTTCTGGAAGTAGGATAATAATCTAATTCTAGACTTTATGACATTCAATAATATGGCACACAGTTTTTAAGCACAACACATGCAGAGTAAAAAAAAACTATCTTCCACCAGCACGCCATGGTCGGCACTGCAGGAGCAGCAGTGTTTTCTCTCCCTTGCAGCCTTGTGTGCAGCTTCCTATGTGCGCATGCGAATAACAGCCAAACACCATGTCGCTATGTCCATACAAAGATTTTTGTATCTTTTTCATAAACTGGGTGATGACTACTGACATTAAGCTTAAGGATTATATATTGTACAAGTATAATGAAAGAATTAAAAAAAAGGACTCATATTAAATGTTATCGATAATATCAAGTGAAAATAGGGGGAGATGCAGTTCCACAGTGCCTATATACAAGCCGCCACTGCTTCTTTGTATACAGAATTACATTATACATGCTTGTATGACATATTGAAGATGTTTTTTTTTTTTTAGGAATTAGCAATAAATAACCTCATTTCTTAACAGTAACTCTAAATTGATTTCAATAACGTAGCACTGTAAAAGACAGATTTCCTATTTATTATTTTTTAACTTCTTTGTTTGTTTTTCTTTTTTCATTTAATCTACTTTAAAAATTATCCATCCAAGATATGAGTACTACAGAAACAAAATCTAAAATAAGTGATAGATGGAAAAGAAATATCTTATATAGTTAAATGCGTTTATTTTTTTTTTATTCTCTATTTATTGATATATATAAAAACAACTGTGTTAATATTTTATTAAAGTGTGATTTAGTATACTATTTGTATAGCCATATCAATACCAAAAAACAAATCGTTAATGTTGCACACGTATATATGCTATAAATATAATCAAAATTAAATGTTCTGGCTTGTTGATGTTAAATTGTTTATTAAAATTAACAATTAATGAATGTTAATTTTTAATTAGTATTAATATTATAATAATAATATATGAATTGTGATTATTTGTAAATTAGCAGATGTTTATTTTTACTGGAATTTATGTTGTAGTGTCTGTATGTGAAATGAAATTTAAATGCTGTAGAACCCTTGATATTTTATTGAAGGAATTTTTTTTTAAATTGTGGATTTTTTTGAATAGTTTTATTTATTTATTTGTGATAAATATGAATAATTTTTATTTATTTATCAAAAATAAAAATCTAGTTTAATGGTGGAAAAGATGGGGGGAGGGTGTTATCAATTTTCAAAGAAATTATTTTACTCATTCGCAATTAGGTTCACTCTATAGAGAAAGCTGTTTTAGTATACATTTAATTTTCAACACCTTTACAAATGCGAAAAAATTATGTTTCTTTAATTATATCTCAAAATTATAGTTTCTATTTATTTATTTTACTAATATTTTTAAAAGTAAATTTTATTTTTATTTTTGTTGATTTCTGCTTAAGATTTTTTTGTTGGTAATGAAATGGGTGGTAACTGATAAGAAAAATACTATACTGACGCCAGCAGGCTACAAACCTTTGCTAATTATGCTAGTTACTCTTTCGTCTGAGTCAATGCAATAGTATTATTAATACATCCATGTCTAAGGTTGAAAAACAAATTTTTGTCAGTTTTTCAATTTAGTTTGTGTCAACAGATTGCAGTCACACTTAAAAGTAAAAACCTTGCTCCAATTGTGTGATTGCATTATTGGAACGGAACAGAACGCAAGGATAGTGGGAGTTTGTTTTCTTCCTACTAATTGCAAAACCTGGACAAATGTCCCTTGCTGCTGTGTCTTTCTGTTTTAACTGGTGGGTTATCATCTGTTTTATGGCAGTTATAGATTTTATTTTATTTATGGATGGATTTCGTATATGCATTCCGGTCCCTTAGACCAAGAGAAACAGTTGGCTGAGGCTGATACAGGGATACTAAGCGTGTATGTGCTTTGTACTTCCAGCAATATTCCCCTTCAGTCTGTCCTCTGAAGTCCTTTCAGTACTAGAGCATTTCGGTCAAATAGAAATTTGCCTTCCTTGGGGGCCCTAGTGTTTGGAGGAAGCTTTCAGATACATGTGTGTCTGGGAAGGGTTTGGGGACATCATGTGGACTCCGTCATTGTGCTGGTTCACCTGAAACAGACATAAAAAGAAGGCATGTTCTGTATTGCAAGAAAGATGTAACATATGACAAGCCTCTCATGTTTCAACCTACCTACTTATTAAATTTTTATAAAATTAATTTTTTTTTATTGTTTGCTTCGATTCTATTCTGTACTCTACAAAGGTTGATGATTGTAATTTACAAATGGCAAGTGAGTGCAATTCTATTAATTCCTTTTTCAGAGATTAGTGAGATGGAAGTTATTTTGAAATAATGCTTTTGCTGGTTAATGGTGTTGATGCTGATGGAATGTTGTTCAAGACAGATAACCTGAAAATAGATTTTTTTATGTGACATAATCATTTATAATTCATGTTGAATAATTTATTACCACGATCTGTAAAAAAGAAAAGTTGTAAATTTCCCAAAAACATACTTTCTTTTCGTGTTGCATAAATCAGTATTACTCAGTTCGTTACTATTAATTATTTTCAATTTTAAAATCAACTATTTTATTTTATATTTATCAGATCAACAAATCTATTGATTTTTTAACAACAGGCTAAACTAAGTTTACTTTAAATTATTATTTTTTACTTCATGTTAATTTATTCAATTGTTTTCTAATCTTTCTCATCATTATTAACCAGATGATTACCATACCTATTTTTTCTAATATAGAATAATAGTACTAATTAATGTCCTTGCTTTATTGCTGAAGCACAGATTTGACACTGCAAAAACATTAAAGAGAAAGAATATTTTATTTAAAACTTATAACAAGTATTTTAAGGTACATGTTAATACCTCAACAGCTAATTAATGAATAATCAGTAAATTTACCTCTTACAGTTACTATTAATATTAAATTATTAAAGTAGAATTTATATGACTTGTAATATGCTTATACATCTACAAGCAGCATAATAACAATTATTTTCTAGGTTACATATATTAGCTACTGAATATCAGTGTTGACACTAGGAGAAAAGTAAAAATGTGCATAAATTACAATTCATTAAAATAATAACTAAAACTAAATCTGCCTTTCTTTTAACATTAGTGTAATCAATGTATAAAAGAGGTACATTCACTTGATATAAAAACAGTTTTGAACAAAAAAATGTTTGAATGCTTAAACAATCAGATTGTTTAGAAAAAAATATTGTAAATCTATCTGAAAAATTAGAGATTAACAATTGAAGGTACTGTAATATCCTACTTAAAGGTAATGCTATGAAAGAATAATAGTATTAGTGCTTCAGCGAATCAGATCAGAATGAAGAAGTATTGCCCTTATATCTGTTGCATGGCAGTCAACTGGTTAAGAACATAAGAGACATTTTTTTTTTTAAAGTTTGATTATTATATAAAAAAAAAAAACAAATTTGCTTAATCTTCAATATTACCAACAGTTTTGAAAGGTATCATAAAAATCACCATGTGTCAAAATTAAAATTTTTTGATTTAAACTAACCTTCTTCAATTATGTATTAAAAAAATCTGACAAAAAAAAAGTTGTAATACTTTCCTGACATTGGTTATTTATTTTTATACAGCAGGAAAATAATTATACATGAAAAAAGTTGGCTAAGATTATTAAGATTTCTTTTTTTTTGGGGTGAGGATAATTTATGATGATGTTTTATTGTAAAATTATCATTATATGTTTAAATATATCAAATAGGTTTTAAAAATTTCTAAAAATCAGTATTTTTTCTGCTCTCCATCTTCACTATCACCTTCCAAGAAATATTTTTGATTTTTCTACGTTTACTATGTTAAACGGAAGAAACTAAAAAAACGTCCAATAAAAAAAAATGTACAGCCAATGAAAAGTTACCTAAGATTTCTTTTTTTGGAGATGGGGGTGAATTATAATGTAATTTTATTGTAATCACATAGTGAATACACAAATTATATTGTGATAGTAGTGTAATTATCACTAAAATGTTATTTATCTTAAATTTGTATTTATATTAAATTTAATTTTTAATACTATTAAACGTTTAAATAAACCCTAAAACGTTTTGAACATTTCAAAAAATCAATATTTTTAAACTTTGATCAGTTCCTCCATCCCCAGTATTGTTCCCAAAGTATCTTTTTTTTGGGTCAGTTGCACTAGTACAATGCCTAGGAAGACATTAAAAAATATGCAGTAAATAAAAAGATAGCTTTTCAGTTTTTGGCGAAGGGAAGGAATTTTGGAGCAAATTTAAAAATAGTAAGATAAGCATGCATACATACCTTAATATAAAGTGAGGTTATGTTTGCAAAATTTTGAGATCCAAAAAACCCTTCCCTTCCCTGAACATATTGGTCCCAAAATTTTACCAACAAATTGCCCCATATACACAACATTCTGTGCAAAATTTCATCAAAATCGGTTTATCCACTCAAAAGTTATTAATCCTCAGATATGTCAATACGTGAACGGATATTACCCCCTATTTTTTTTTTTGTTTTTTGGGTCTCCAGGTGCATTGAGAAATGTGAAAAACCCCATACCCCATTTTTTTACTGATTAACCATACTTTCTCTTCTTGATGTGTAGCTCTAGATCTATGATGCGAGGAAAGTAAAATGATTCCATCAAAATAAAATTTAAAATGTTTGTTTTTAATTCTTTTGCCTTTTTTATATGGTGCATCCTGAATAAATCACTGAATTTTTTTAAAGGAGATTATCTTACCATAAAAATGAAAAAAAAACTTTTTTCTTAAATAAATAATTTTTTTTTTTAGTTTTTTCATTAGTTTTATTTTAATTAATTCTGAAATTAAATTATTGTTTTAATTATACTACAAGAAATTATTAAAAGTGGTTTTACAGCAGATATTTATTTTATATGGTTGTTAATTTTCTGTAGATTATTTGGTATAAAAAGCTTTAAATATACAATTATTCTTATATAAATATAATTATGCTAAGTTGTGAACTACAAAGAAACTCAAAAATATTGTTTTTATTACATATTATTTACCTTTTAAATGTCTATATCAATGTTAAATGTGAATAGTATTGTTCTGTTATCTGTTTAAAAATCCATTATATGAATGTTAACATCAGTATTATAACTTGAGATGATATCCCAAAAAGGATTTCTTTTAATGTTGTGTGAACTATTATTTTTGTACAACTCATGAAGTATTACTCGGAAAAAAGATTTCATTCTCATAGAAAATATTATTTGTTGTTATAAATGTGATGATTTCTTAGATTACCTGTAGATTTTTTTGTTATTTAGTTATCATGATATAGATATATTACTGTTAAATACATATATTTAGAAGACCTGAAGTGGCTAATAGTATTTTAAAAATGGGGTTCCATGCCTTATTTAATTCACCGATTGATTAAATGCAGCAACATTTATTCAGTATTTCAACTGAATGTTTAAAATGATTGAAATAGGTAAATCAAGTTACTTAATATAAAAATACATTAAATAATTATTTTATTTAGATCAGTATATAAATATGTATTATAAACATCATATCAAAAATTTGTGGAGTGCATGGACAAAAAAGTTGAATTTCCCTGGTATTTATTTGGAAGTATCAAGGGAAATAATTGTTA
The DNA here is from genome assembly GCF_047948215.1 of Lycorma delicatula. Taxonomy (NCBI): domain Eukaryota; kingdom Metazoa; phylum Arthropoda; class Insecta; order Hemiptera; family Fulgoridae; genus Lycorma; species Lycorma delicatula. The sequence goes on along the minus strand of NC_134464.1, from coordinate 31,690,078 downwards.
AACCTTGATCAGAGGCAGCATCACAAAATACAAATTAAAAAAAAAATTGAAGTTATTGCAGTCGATATTAATGTATAAAAATAATCAATCTTAAGGTAGCATAACCTAAAAACTATCTTTAGGACTGCTCTTCTCATCTTTTTGTTACTTGATGTTATTGCTGGTGGGTTTTTTTTTTAGTCAAAAAAATACATATTTTTATGCAGTTGAAAAGTTTGTTGGATTTGAATTGAAGTTGTTCATTTAGCATCTCATTTTTATATTTTCTAGGTTAATGTTATTTAAAAACTAATTGACAAAGTAGTATTAATTCCATGAAAGATATTTTTTTTATTTATATTAAAACAAATTGTTAGAAAAACTTTAAATGGGCAACAATTTATTAAAAATGATAATGAAAGCAGAATAAGGGCTCTCTTTCTTCCATGCAAAATATGTCTTCCACAAACTTGTTTTGTTTGGTAGAGCTGGATAGTATTATAATTTAGAAATAAATATGTCCTTTTTTCAGCAAAGCTTAAGTATTGCATTCATGATTAGATTTTTATTTTATTTATTAAAAATTTTGATGATTATTTACAATTATAGGCACCAAAAAATAATCTGACAGCTAGTTTTACATTATAAAATCTCATTCTTATTTTCTTTGAAGGAATTCATCAAGATAATATTATATTTTAGACATGAATGTTATTTAAGTAGAGGAAATATTTAATAATTATAAGGTTATTTTAAGATGCTTCAAACCAAAGCAATATGATTTTTTAATTTTACTGCAGGTAAAATCAATTTGACCGTCTCACAATTTGATTTTGATTTCCTTAAAATTAAAATCTAGTAAAATAAATATTTAGATATTATAAACAATTTTTTTTTTAATTTGAAAACAGAAAAGTTTCTAAATTATTTTTTATTATTAAAAAAAGTATCTTATTCTTTAATGATCTCTATGTCATAACCAATGTTTAAATTGTGAAATAGATAAATATGCACTGGATGAAACACTAACTACATTCCCTGCAACCAAATTTTTATTATACATGAATGGGTGATATCAGAAAATTTTTAAATATAACCATAATTGTAATGGCCAAACTCTTGTGTAATCTACTATTCACCATAAATAATTAAAGTCAATCTCTGTAATTAAAATTTTCCTATCACGGATGACGGCATACAGTTTTCCCTTTAGCAGTAATAATTATATATATATATATATATATAATTATTGTAACTAAAAACTTACTTTCAAATGCAGTAACTAGATAAGTATGATGCAATTTCTTAGCTAACTTTGTTAAAGCAGTTTTATGAAGAAATTGACTAATGAAAGGGATACTTATGTATACACTTATTTAAGACAATGAATGAACAATTTATCTTAATACTGTAGATATATTACCAAACATTTTCAATAATCAAAGCAAGAAATATTACTGATGGTTTGAGATCTACAAGCATCACTGTGTTACCTACTTCACTTTCCCACAATTCTGAGTGGTTTATCATCTAATAATCCAAATTTTTAAAAGTGTTTATAATATTTTATTATGTAATCAATAAATTAACTCATTTGGTACTAGATCTGCTAGTTTTGGGTGCAATTTTTGATAAGAGTCTGGCATTTTCTTATTCATCATTTCATTTGTTTGATCATCCTCATTAATATACATGTAAAAGCACATCCAAGGTCATAATAGTAAAAAAGATTATTAGTTAAAAATGGTTTCAAAATGAGTTATTTATAAGCTTTTACAGTATGGAATTAAAATTCTGACAATAAATTAATTTTACGGTGTAATATATATATTTTTTTTTAAATTTATAAATAACAGAAACTATTTCAAAATAAAACTAATATCACTGAATAGTATTTTTTTAATTTTAATTTTATGAAATTTTTACACACAAAATATCCCTACATTAAATTTTTTATCTGATGGTTGCATATCTTTTGGATCACTTTGTTTTCATCAGAAAGTGGTTAAATAAATTCAAGTGAATGAATAATGGAATAATTTATATTTAATCAATCCACTTTTTGTTATTAATTTAACTGCACCCTGAAGATATAAGAGTACATTATTTCTCCACGAAACGAATAGTGGATTTTATATACTTGACAATCAATCCACTGTGGAAAAAACTGATCACTTATAAAAAGGTTAAGGAACACATTTGAATATACGTATACAATTTTTGTCAACAAAACATTTTGAATTTTGATATTCACAGTATTTTCAGTAATAGCAGTTATACAATTTTTTAAAAGTACAACCTTATTTTAGATTGAATTAAATTAATTTTTTTTTTGCAAGGGACATATTAAATTTACGAACAGTTTTGATTAGAAAGGCACAGAACCTAGTAAAGGCAGTTATTTTTATAGAGATTTGAAGACTATATCGTGGATACCGGTATTCTGTGGTGGTTGGGTTTTAATTAACCAAGGATCTCAGAAGTGGTTGACCTGAGACTCTACAAGACTGCACTTCATTCACTTCCATACAAATCATCCTCACTCATCCTCTTAACTAATACTTTATTGTGATTCTGAAGGCTAAACAGAAAAAAAAGAGAAGAGATTAGAAAGGTTGCACAGCTCATACTTACTTTAACAAATAATAAAAAAAACAACAAAGTACAAATATCTTGGTACTTGGATAACCAACAACATGGACCAAGCACTGGAAATTAAAACCCAGATAGAAATGGCTAAAAGTGCATTTCTCAAAATGCATACTTTCTTGTGTGATTGGCAGGTCAGATTACATGTGCAGACTAGAATGGTAAAATGTTATGTGTTTCCTGTGCTGCTATGTAGAATGGACATTCAAAAAACTACACATGAAAAGTTTGCGGCCTTTGAAATGTGGTGCTATAGACGCATGCTAAGGATATCTTGGAAGAATAAGGTGTCAAACATCAAGATACTAGAGAGAATGAATAAACAATTCGAGATTACATCTACAGTACAAGCTGGGAAATTAAGCTCCAGTTGATCATGCAGGGGAAGATAGTGGGCAGATGTAATGTTGGGAGGCGCAGAATTTCATGGTTGTGCAATCTGAAGGAATGGTTTGGCACAACGTTCACTGAACTGTTCCGAGCTGCCTACCCAAAGGTCAAAATAGCAATGATGGTTGCAAACCTCCCAAAAGAAGATGCCACTTGAAAAAGAAGAAGAATTGTAACAAAATATGTCCATTATTTAAAGTGACACTGTAATTGATTTTCAAATTACTTCAATAATAAAATAAAAGTTTCTTCTTCCATTTATTTGTGAAATTTTCAATTTAAAAGTTTTATAATATTAAAAACACTTTTTCTGTTCTTGAATAGAAATATTTCTAATACTGAAAAAGTTACATACCACTTCATGAATAATTTTTAACAATTCAACACTGAAATTTAAACAATACTTGAAAGTGATGCATATGTTTTCTTGTTGTATATATTTATTTTATTTTGTTTTTTTAAAATTCAAATTATGAAAAAGATTATTTTAATATTGTGATATACAACAATAATATTGAACAATGAATTGTATGAACGTGTAATTTGATCTTTTTTTTTTAAACAAATTACTTGGGGATGGAAAGGAAAAAATTCTTTAATAAAACAAAAATAAATTTCATTTAAAATGTAACTTTTTAAAAATGTTTAAGTTATGAGAAGTTCAATATAACTTTTTTTTTCTTCTTAACTAAAAGGTTAGTGAGCCTTTGTTTTGTATTCAAAGCCAGTCTCTTAAATTCCTTGTTATGTTTTCCTTCCTTCACTTCATCCGCAAACTCTTTTCTAGGTCCTCCACTTACCTTTCTTCTTCCCACTAAACTCTCCCTCAGCACAGTAAACTAGCTGAAATGTCAAAGAAAGTACCCAATCAAATTTCACCTTCTTTTTGTTGATAATAATGTTCTTTTCCCCACTCTTGTTAGTATCTCCTTGTTTTTCACTCTTATCTGTTCAACAAAGCTTAAAAGTTCTCCAATACAACATTATATATCCTTAAAATTTGACTGCATAAAATGGTTTAGATTCAAACAAGGTAATTCTATGAAATTTTATCAACCTACAAGTGTTCAACATAAAAGAGGCCTCATCACTCAGTAGTTTATACTAAAACATTGGCATTTTAGATCAAGTGTTTTTTTTTCTACAGAGGAGGCACAGTTTCATCTTGATGGCTATGTTAATAGTCAGAACTATCAGGCCTTTTTTTTTTATCTTGTTAAACACCCCCAACATCCCCGGCAGAGGCCGGGGATGTTGGGGGCTTTGCGCAGGAATGTCGGAGTGTCGTGGCAATCGACTGCCCCCCTGTCTTGCCTTATTTTTGGCTTCCCAACGGGGTCCTCCCAGTTTCCTCGAGATGCAGCAGCCCTCCCTTCTGGACAACCACTACACCCCTACACTGAGAGGCTACCCTTACCGTCCCTACACTAGGTTGCCGGCTACGCCTTGCGCGAAGCCGGCAAACTGCCGTTTCCCCCCTCTCATACCTGAGGGTCCCAAATGCCATCATCGGAAGTACCCTGATCCGTCCACTCTTGCGTGTGTAAGGACCAAAGCATCCTAGGCATCCAGGCTGCCTCCCTGGCCCTAAGAACTATTAGACATGGGGTACTGAAAACCCACACGTTTTCTTTGAATCTCTCCTACAATAAAAAAAGAGCATATAGTGTGCAGTTTCAAAGCAATGAATAATAGGACCCTTTTTTTTAAAAACTGTGGATGCTGCCGTCTAATAAGAAATTATACAACATTTCATAGTATTTATTGCAAGAAGAAAAGCGTAACTGCTGTTGCAACAGATCAGTTCCACTTGCCATACAACTTGTTCTACTATGGAGATGCTTCAGGATTTTTTTTGGTGGAAAAAATCATCCTTAAAGGATTGTGGCCACCAAGATTCCCTGATCTGAATAGTCCAGACTTCTTTCTGTGGGATTACTAAAAAGAAATTGTTTATAGGAGCAGTCCACACACTCTGCAGGAATTGTAGACCGACATTACCAATGCCATCTAGAAAATAGACAGGATATATCTTAGAAGAGTAGCCAGGAACAAGATCAAACATGTTAATCAAAAATGTAGATCAAGTATGCTGATAAGATCAAACAAGTTGATGTGTAGAAGTGGATGGACATCATTTTCAACACCTGCAAATTATTATGTAAGTGTTTGCCAGTAAATTATTATTTATAGACTACACTAAGTGATGAGGCCTCTTAAATTGATGAAACTGTATGTGTTTCCTTTCTTAATCTATTCTAATGACTGTCTAAATCTTTTTTTTAGTCTATTATTATACCAAATTATTATTTTATAAATATCAAGACATTTCCTTCATCAAATAATGAAAAGATCATTTTTAATTACACCTGTAATGGTAAAAAAAAATGTAGTTTTTTCCATGCTAAAATACCTCAAAACACAATGCAATATTTACTATTCATTATCCAATTAGTACTCTACTTGTAAAATTAAAATTCACTAGCAATATTGTTATTACATTATCAGAAAAAATTTGGAATTTTATCAATTACTTTTTTTAAAAATTAATTATGAATTAAGAGTAATTGGTTAAACTAGATTTTAATAAACTATTGCTTAACTATAGTATAACTCATTAATATTTCTGCATTAATTCTTGTTTTGTATTGATATATTTGTTTTTAAATCTTTAGGATATGGATTAAAGTATTGTGTTATTATGCACCAAACTTAAAGAATGTGTATGAATGTAATGGTGGGGGGGGCGGTGGGGAGTGAGATTAGAAGAATATTTAAGTAAAGGGGAAATATTTAAACTGTTTAACATTTATAATATGAATAATTTGTATTGGGAGATGATCATTAAGAATATGTAGAATGTATTTTTGAATGTTTGTACTCATATATATATATATATATATATGCTTTGTGTGATTTGTAATTTCTTTATAATGTATACATAGTATTTTCATGTTTGTATATCTATTATATGATCAGTAAAATTAAACTGAATGATCTGGTACATTAGTGCAAGTAGAAAGTTAGGACTAACCTACCAGTTTGGCCTATGTAAAACCTAGGACAGTCATTTTTGAAACTCTGAACACCTGAAATGTTATATTTGCTGTTTACATTATTTTATTGTTACAAGTATATGTAATTTTGTATTATGAACAGTACATTGTTTATCAGTTTCCATTAATAATAAATTACTTTTATGACTGGGATAAGTAACAGAGTATAATTACATAATTGATTTGTTGAAGGATTATTTTCATTTTGTTTAATATTTAATAATTATGGAGCCTGTATTATAGTGGCAGTTTAATATGACTGGTTTTTTTTTTTAATAATATATGTTCTTTGGGTTATTTTTAAAATTTTGATAATGTGAAGGAACTTTATTGTTCTGCTAATTTCCACTTTTATATGAACATAAGATTAGGAAATATGTAATTAACACTTTTATATTAAATGAAATACATTTTGTACTTGCTATAAGATATTATTTTATATCCCCTATAAGTATTTGCAATAAGTATTTCTGTTGGTACAGTAAATTTATTCAAATGGTACGTAGCTAGATTATCTTCCAATAAACATGTTACATCTTGTTAAGTCTTGCCACAACTTATCGACCAAGCTTTCCTACTCTCATCATCTTCAACCTCCCCCACCTCTGCAACCACTCAACTGTTTTGCTATAAGAATGCATAGTAATGCACTTTTTTTATCAAAAAATGACTATATTATATTACACAATTTTTAAACTTTTTACAAACTTTGAAATGTGATTTGTGAAAACGGCTAAGGGAAAAAAGTATGGTTATTTTCGGAGTCAGTGCTAGAAATACATAGCAATCAATTATCAAAAGTTAAAAACATTCCACAACTAAAATTTTGTAGGCTTGTGCCATCAGTAGTGATTGAGGCTAAATCAAAGGTTGACTGAACTACAGAAATAAGAATTTAGTAAAAAATGGTTAAGGAAAAAAGGAAATTTAGATGATAATTGGAAACGACAATCTACTCATGGAGAGGCTGTGGCCAAGAAAAAGAAACCCATAAAAAAGAATACTTCAAAATCCATTCCAACTATCAAATACCCAATCTGCTTAACAAACCTATAAGATAAAGCGTTTCTACCCATAATAGGAGCATTAGATTTTTTATCATTGATTTTTCTCAAATAAATAATGCTTTATCAAAATTTATTTTCCTTGAGAAACTGAAGAACAATTTGATGGTTTAGGTTTCATAAACAAATATCCCTTCACTAACCCTCTGAACTGCATGACGTATACTAACTGAATCATAAATTTTTTAGTTAGATTTCCAATCCAGGATAATTCAAGAGTAATATGAAAACTAAAAACTTAAAAAATAAAATAAAAATAATATTGTATTTTCATCCAGATCCTGAACGATCATATAACAACAGATTGTTAATAATGATTATAAACATTACATCAATTAAAATCTTACCTTTTTTAAGTTCATTGATTTCATATCTGAACAAATTTCATTTTGAGAAATAAAGATATAACTACAAGAAAAATTTTTTAAATTTGAATAATTAAATTCTACTTTTTAAAGAAATTTTAACGTGGTAAAACCATGTTTATGTTCGACTTATTCTTTTAGAAAATCCAGAATACATTGCTGATATTTATTTATTTTTAATAATTTATCTGCATTATTTAAGTTGTTTTGGAATATTAATGAGCATTCTCTCTTTTTACATGAATACAAGAAGTTAAATTCATTTGATTTTTAATTAAATTTAACCATTTCTATACTTTCATATGCCAGATTAATTGCAATTGTATAATTGTTTTTTTATCTGTGTTAGTTTATTAATCAACTGGATAAGGAACAGTATATTTCAATTAAAAGTTCTATGATACAAAATTCTATTTATTAATATATTTACTTATATATAAAGCCTGTAAACATTCTATACAGTTTTAATCACTAAAATGCTTTGTAAGTTAACTACAGGTAAACTTACAGTACAAATGTAAAATTAACTGTTTTCTTAATAAAACTGTCCATCTATTCATTGTATTTAAAAAAAATCCATTTAGGTTGGCCAGGAGATAAATTAACACATTGAAGTCACTGGTCACACTGAATACACTGGTCAGCATATAGGGAGAAATGTTTTTTAACATATTGTTATTCTTAATCAATGTATACTTTAGCAGTTAATCTGTATTAATTTTATAGTTAAATGAATGTTTCAAAGTACATTTTAAAAATTAGAACAATTTCAAATCTCCACGTCATATGTGGGAAAAAAATTTATTTTAGAAAATTAACAAAAATTTGACTATTTTTAAAAATTATTAAAAATCTCCATTTTCATTTTTCTCCTTGAATAATCCAGCCATTCAAAACACTGAAAGTATATATTTTATATTTCAAGTTTCAGTAACAAAAATTAAATTTATGAACTGAAAAATTATAAACATTATTTATCTTACAAGTATTAGAATAAACTTTCAAAAATCAAAACTAAAAATTTTGACAATACAGTATATATTTAAAAAAATACAAAAAAAAACAATAGAACAATCAAAATTTTTGTTGTGTATAATATTGTGTAACTAACATTGATGTTACAAATCCCAAATAAAATTGCATGTTCAGAATAAAATATGTAACTTTTTGACGTTGTAATTATGTTTTATGTATCTTTTTATTAAAAAAAAAGAAATATGTTAAATAAAATAAAACATAAACAGATATAATGCTAAGTGTCTTATATGTGTAAATACTACTGAATAATAATGATGATAATTATAATATTATAACAATAATATGGTAATAATAATAATTATAATAATAATGATAATGATATAATAATACTTAGATTCAGCCGTAATGTGTCTCTATAAACAAAAAAGTATATATATAATATATATATTACATGTATAGAATTAAAAAATATGTGTGTATAAAAACTACATTTTTTGTACATAAAAATTTGTTACTGTGATGGTTTACATTAATCTATTTCAGTGGTAAAAAAATAGTATACTTGCAAATATCTTCTTTCTAATTTTGAAACAAAATTTTCTACTAATTTCCCTAAATAAAAATGTATGTATGTATTAAGTATGTCTGATAAATAAGTATAGTGTATACATGAAATGTAACATGTCTGTATATTAATTAATTTTATGTATGTACTATGTACGTATACATGAAACAAGACAAAAAAAAATGTGTGATTTGTATATAAATATAAAAATGTATGTATTTGTGCTTTTTGTCCCTAAAAAAAAAAAAAAAGATGTTGGTTGTTTAATCAGAACAATGTCAGGTGAGCCTGTCATTTCTGAGACTGTATAAAATCAGAAATAAATATGAAGTTTATTTAGATAATTGATTGTCTTTTTTTTTTAGTTTTTTTTTAATTTCTTCATCTCCTTACACAAAGCTCAATTTTCCTTGTATTATTAAAAGATGTAATCTAAACAGAAAAACACACATAAAAATAGTCTTTAATTTATTGAATAGAATAATAAAAAAACAATTATTAAACATTGTAAATGATTTGCCTTTAGATTAATGGAACTTGTTTCAAAGGACACTTAGAGTTATTATCAGCATAATTTTCCATAGAGTTTCCAGGAGCATTTTGTTAATGGTGCTCATTTTAAAAAAATATTCAAGTTTTAAGTATAGGTATTGAAATATAGTATCGAATTTAATTTGTTAATAAACTGAATTTGACATATTAAATGAACAAACGCAGCATATATAGAATATATTATTTAGCTAAGATCTGAAGGAGTTTGCTTACATTTATAAAATGGTTCTATTAATAATAGTGCAATTAGTAATGCCACAAAAAAGATTCATATAAATAGCTCTAAAAAGCATCTTAAGAGCAAGTTATAGATCTTTCAATACAGAAGAGACGACTAAATTTTAATATATGCAGAAGAAAAACACAAAGAATCATTATACAAACCTGACATCTGGCTAGTAAATTGTTCCACAGGTCTACCAATCCAAGTATTAAAAAAATGATTTTCACATAATTTCAAGCTTCCATTCCAAAGTAAACTGGGGGCTCCATCTTAACATTATATTAGATTGTATGGAGTACAGAAAGTCTGGCTTTATCCAATAGATAATACAGTCATTTATTTGGCTGCTTTACAACCCCACCCCTCCCCCAACAGGAAATGAAATCCTTGAATAGTTCCACAGATACAAAGAGTTGCTAGTTCATTGAGTCTCTCTAAAAACAGCTGACAATACAGTTATAGGACTTTCCCATCACACAACCTTTTTTTGATGCATGGCTTACACACAACTTAATTAAAAATATTTATCATTTTATTTAAATATAATACTTTTTGTTTTTTAATTCAATGATTCTAACTAAAGTGCACACGTATACCGTAATTCATTTGTGCAGCTGTGGCAGTACTAGTGGCTACTTTTAATTTCCTTTTTTACACTTTAGATATCATTCATCTGTGACGTCACAATGTAGCAGACGACTACAGCAGCTGTATGTTAATGCTACACTAGCGCTCCTTGTGGTGAGAGTGCTACTGACCCAGTATACCTACTTAGTAGTCACAAGTTTATTTAAAGCATTTTTTGGGGACGGCGTGTGATTTTGCAAAAAAAAAATTTACAAAATTGTTAACAATTAGGCCTAAGAAAAATAAGACCTTAATTTGGTAAAATTTTGAAATACTGATGACCTTGCTCTACAGTCTCACTTTTTAAGTTGAAAATTTAACGGCATCAATGCTCCATGTATAGAAGTAATCTGATCAAGTTTGGTCAAAATCGATTAAGTAGTTCTGGAGATATAAGGTGATTTAGAGGGCAATACCATACATACAAACGTCCGGAAAATTTCCATCCGGTTTTTTGGGTTCCTAAGGGTCAAAATGTAAAGATCCGGTGAAAACCACATATGCCCAAATTGGATCGATTACAATACTTTCCCTTCAATGGGAAAATAAAAGGGGCAGTGTGACAATTACTGGAAAATTTCCATCTTACATATAACCTGGTGTTCCATTTGCTGTAATGCTGTTAAAGAACAGATGTCATACTCATGAGTCTGTTACATAGCTTTTTTCAGTATTTCTTAGTATACTGTGAGAGATGGAAAGAAAGAAATTTTTTTATATACAGTTCTCAAAATATAACTCCAGGCATATTAAATCTCTTATTATATTATTCCATAAAATGTATGCCTGTCCAAAAAAAGTACACTTATGATGTCTATTAAGTTAGAAAGATGCTTCATTTATTCTTAAAAGAGAATGCCTGGTATATGGATTTCCATCGTTGTAGATTTTAAGCAACTCTACATATCAACTGAAATTGTCATTATGTAGATTGAAATTTAGATAAAACGGCTTAATTTGGAATATTTCAATATTAAAAAGGTGCCCTATATATGGTTTATAAGGTAGGCACAAAACGCTGAATCATTTTACATTTTCTTTAGTATAAGTCAATTGAACTCAGGGTATTTGTAGTGCATCCTACTGTTTCAAACTTAATTATTAATGTTCATATCTCTAGTTGGACTGTGATGATATATTTTGAAACATTATACTTAACTGATTGTCTTTTTGTCATATATATCCATTACACCTGAGGCATGTAAACTAGTTGAATGGTAATAGTTGTTGATACGCATGGTAATATGTAAGTAATGTAAGTTTTTGTCTATGACCATCTTGCACAATGACACAAAGACTGGCAATGAAATAAATAAATATTATAGGCAATGCTGACAGCATTACAAAGTAATATTTTCCTGTTAGAACAAAATTCATTTCAACAACTGACTTACTATTCATTTTTTAACATGCTTATTAATAATTATCTTTTGATAAAACAACTGCAATTTTTAGTTATAAATCCATCTAATGTTAGAAAGTGAAAGAGAAAGAAAGACAAAGATTTACAAAATATAAGAAAAACCGTGTTAAAGTGCTCATAATTTAACAACTAACATAATTAACAAAAATAATAAATTAATATTATCAACTGCAGTATCGGTCTTAACAAATATAGTAATCACTTGGCTCATGCAATTTTAATTTCCTGACAGTTACATTATAAAACAATTGGAATTGCTATTAGTTAAAAAATAACTCCATTTCTTTAGCTGTATTTCTCTTTAATCTTCTGAATTTAAAAAAAAAACCTGAAACCATAATTGCAAAATTCTGTGTTTACAATCTTTTGGCTTTATATCTCAGGAATGATATTTAACCTGATATCGTAAAAAATTGGTACTTGCTGGAGTGGCTGATGCAAATCTCTGTTCCCTATTTTGTCAGAATTAGTAATACATCAGTTACATATTGTATATTTTTAAAATATTAGGAATATCATGCTCAATGCTCTATTACTAATATATTTTTAAAGGTTAGGCTGAAGGTAAAGGTAACTCCAAGATCCTGTATTATTTCTGTTATCAACAAAACATTCAGCACAGCTACTACAATTCTTTAAAAAAATTTTATCATAGTTTTTATCATAAAACCATTGCTTGCATCCAGAAATTTAAACCAAAAATATATTTGTATCTGGTGAGGTTTCATACTTACAGTTAGATTAATGATTATTTTTTAAATAATTTTGTATTCAATTCTGTTGACCTCTATGGTGAAGAGGTAATGTCTCTGCCTTTCTTCTGGAAAGTGCTGAGTTCAAATCCCAGTCATTTTTCATAAACTAAAAAATTCATATAACATAAAGAAACTGTAATTGGGCACTGTCTTTTGTTTCTGGAGTAAATAAATTATTTGCATTGGTAAGGGTTTGTAATTTTTAATAGAACAGTAGAATTATTTAAGTAATTCAAAAAGGGTTTACTCTAATATGTATACCGTGAGAAAAACTAGAAAAAGGTCTGGTGAAAACTGACAATCATAATGTACATTTGGGTTATAATTTTAATTTAATTTAATAAAATATCAAAATTAGTTAGATATAAAAAATACTGCAAGATTTGTTGTCAGTCTAACCTCTCCTTCTAGTGCTGCTACCTGCTGAGTTACCTTCACACTACTGCCATACAGTATTGTGATTTTTACTTTTAAAATTTCTCATGCGTGCAAAATGCCGTAATCAAACGTTTCTACAGTTATTTAGATTTTAAAATGAACTACCTGAATAACATAACGTTTTTTTAAACAATATGAAGATAAGAAGTACAGAAAAGGAACATAAAAATTCTTATTAATAATACAGAGCCGTTTAATTTTTTACATGATATTTCAGAATAAACCAATTTTAAAAATCATTTGTTTATATGTAACTCTAATTCGTTTTAGCCTGTTAGTTCTCTTGAATTTAAGTTTTATTCTAAGATAAAGTAAAACAACAATACTCTGTTTAACTAGAAATAAAAACTTGTCAAACTTCTACCTACCAAAATATTGGAACCAATAGGATAGTCTCTTTTTAAAATTCCAGAGTATTTCAACCAATCACAATGAGTTTTATTGGAACATTCCGTAAGTTGTTACTTTGGTGCGCGATGGCTTCGTAATGTTTTGTTTTTGTTTTGTTACTTTCATTGTTTTGTTAAAATGTGCGTTCAGGTTATTGTACTCGTATGTTCGTAAAAAGAATCTGGATTATTAATCAATTAAATGTAAGCAAAATTCATTAGTTCAGCTTAAGAGACCTACTTTTTAAGTTTCTTAGGTTATTTTTCTTGGTTATGATGATAATTGCCGAATTAATTTTATAATATACCAGGATCTGTTTCTTACGATTAGATTTTCTTGGAATCATTACTCGTATTGTGTTAAAATAATATATTTACTCTATCTTATACTTTGACATATTTGTCACGTGGGTTTAGTATCATGCTAACGGTCGCCTAACCTCAGTTCTTGATGTTTATCATTCTAATTGGACTGATTTGATACAATTCGTTTGTTTCTGTTCTCTGTTAGAGTGATAATTTCAAACTATTTACTGCGCCTTATAACCTCAATTATTTATGTTCTCCATTCGTCTAGTCATCCTTTCTACCAGTTTGCCTCCCTATACATCTTTATTTCTGAATAAACCTATACCTTAATATTTAGTGTTTCACAAATTCTTTTTAGAACATATTGCATGAATATCTGCCTTCTATAATTCATTTAAATGTTATTTTCATATCGTAATAAGTTCTAATGTTATTAATTTTTTCAACTTGTAATATTATTTGATTTCTAAATCTATTACAGTTTGTATTTCATAGATTTTTTCTTATCAGCTGTTGCTGGGTGCAGTGAATTCTACTAAAAAATTTAACTTTATGGAACTGAGCTGTTCAATACCTTAAAAATTATGATTGAGAGTACTTGAATTTGTAACATATGTACAGAGTTTTAATCCCCAATTTTTATTTCTTGTGTACTCAAACTTTTTTATTTTTAAACTTTTATAAGGCTATTACTTTTAATATTATACATAATAATCTAATGTAACTTACCAGTCTATGGAAAGTAAATACTTTAAAAATTATGTCATAGGTAAAAAATTTATATGTTAAGTATAAGACTTATGCTAATTCTAATGTAGATTCATACTTTATTTGTTTTTATAATAATTTTTATAAAATATTTGAGGTCGGTTACTTTAGATTTGGTAGATCTTAAAATATTATGTCAAGCTTATTATTGTTCATTAAAACAATTGTAATTTTTTTATGTTTGTGTTTTATTTTTATTTTTCTTTACAATAGTTTAAAAATATTTTTATAGGCACGCTTTAGAGTTTAGTCAGAATTTTATTTTTAGTCTATTAATTATATGGAATGTTTTAATTTATGTTGGCTTTTAATGGTATGACGTTAGTAATCTGTATTAAAATATTATATTGGTACACTTTATGTACTTTACAGTGTACCAAAAATATATTTTGTTAGAAAACATTCTTTATATAACCTTGTTTATCTATAATATTATATAAAGATTAAGAGATTTTTGCTTGGGATAAACAAAAAAACTATCTGATCAATCGCAACCAAATTTTTACTCATGTTTCTTGGCATAACAGAAGGTTTTTAGATGTACTTCATCTCAAAAAATCTTGGAAAAAAAAATATTTATGTAGTAGTGGAAATTTGCTGTTGAAGCAAATTCATTTACTAATGAATTTGCAAATTCATTTTTATTGAATTGTGAACTGTGAATGTCTGTCACTGTGTGAGCTGGGTTTGAACTGAATGATTATAAATATCTAAAAACCAATTTCTAAATTTTTTGATATTTAAGTTTCAAGGGTTAAAATGGATTTTTGTATCCCTATTATTTTTTTTAATTTCTCAGTAACAAATTAAGAAGTCAACCTGTTTTTTGATGAGTGTAATCTTCATGTCAATAAACCAATTTCTAGATTTTTGAAATTGATCTTGAAAGGGGATGAAGAAAGGTAAAAGTTCTTTGAACAATGATTGTAAATTTTCCCAATCCCAACTACAGTAAACGAGATATTCAGTAGATTTGGGCCTGTAAATACTCTTAAATAAATATTTAAAAATCATTTTTGTTTTTTTTTAATTTTGATTTTTTTTAAGGAATTGCGAACAGCACTGTGACTCAACTAACATAGCCAGTACCACCATTACTGTATGTGTGACTGTCTGCATCTGCCTCCTATTACTTGACTAAAAAACATAAAACAAAAAGATTGACCGCTAGGGAAACGCAAGTAACCATATAGCGTGGGCAAAGCTGCAACGGGTAGCTAGTTATTATATAATTAGATAAGGAAGTATATGGTTGTTAATAATTTATTTTAACTTGTTTAGTCGTAAAAACAAATTACATTTATTATTACATTATTATACATTATTCAGTGATATTATAGGTACTTACCAAGAGGACAGATGCCTCACTTTCTTTTTTTATATTTAATTGAAATTTTTTTTTTTTTTGTCTTCAGTCACTTGACTGGTTTGATGCAGCTCTCCAAGATTCCCTATCTAGTGCTAGTCGTTTCATTTCAGTATACCCTCTACATCCTACATCCCTAACAATTTGTTTTACATATTCCAAACGTGGCCTGCCTACACAATTTTTCCCTTCTACCTGTCCTTCCAAAATTAAAGCGACTATTCCAGGATGCCTTAGTATGTGGCCTATAAGTCTGTCTCTTCTTTTAACTATATTTTTCCAAATGCTTCTTTCTTCATCTATTTGCCGCAATACCTCCTCATTTGTCACTTTATCCACCCATCTGATTTTTAACATTCTCCTATAGCACCACATTTCAAAAGCTTCTAACCTTTTCTTCTCAGATACTCCGATTGTCCAAGTTTCACTTCCATATAAAGCGACACTCCAAACATACACTTTCAAAAATCTTTTCCTGATATTTAAATTAATTTTTGATGTAAACAACTTATATTTCTTACTGAAGGCTCGTTTAGCTTGTGCTATTCGGCATTTTATATCGCTCCTGCTTCGTCCATCTTTAGTAATTCTACTTCCCAAATAACAAAATTCTTCTACCTCCATAATCTTTTCTCCTCCTATTTTCACATTCAGTGGTCCATCTTTGTTATTTCTACTACATTTCATTACTTTTGTTTTGTTCTTGTTTATTTTCATGCGATAGTTCTTGCGTAGGACTTCATCTATGCCGTTCATTGTTTCTTCTAAATCCTTTTTATTCTCGGCTAGAATTACTATATCATCAGCAAATCGTAGCATCTTTATCTTTTCACCTTGTACTGTTACTCCGAATCTAAATTGTTCTTTAACATCATTAACTGCTAGTTCCATGTAAAGATTAATTGAAATATATTTATTATTTGTTACTACCAATCAATTAAATATTATTCGTGATAGGTTACAGAATATTGGAAAAGGACTATCAGATTTTATTTAATTGTTACATTTTCTTGTATGTGTAAATCTAGATGTTTATTTTTAAATTTGTTGATTGTCTTAAAAAGTTTCACATTATTTGAAAGTATTTTTTTAAATCTGTAAAGAGCTTGTTTTTAGAGTTCAGATTCTAGGTGTTACTTTAGCTGATCGTAACTCGTAAAATTCAGAACCAAATTGTTTTTAATTTTTTACCATTTTCTGTTATCATCTTTTAAATGAAACTCTTGATCCAAAAGTACCAATTTAGTAAAACATTTTCAGATTCCTTTTTGCAACCTGTTTGTATACCCCCTAACATTATGTTTACTTTTATACCCAAAAGGAATCCAGAAAATGTCACATTTCTTAAGGGAAATATAAAAATATTTAAATGATTTTGCTGAATTTATAGTTCAGCAAAATATTGAAGATAACATATTGTTTTACATATTTAACTTGTTGCAGTTCTGGGGATATTATTTTCATAAACAATTAAAAAGTATAAACATTAGATATTTCAGAATTGGCAGATTCATTTAAAAATGTAGTAAAATAATGTTTCAGAATTTGAAACAGTCTTGTTATGGAATTTGTGAGTAATAAGCAGTAAAATTGCTTTCAGAATCATAGCTCTAAAAACAGTCATCATCTCACTGATGAATATATCTCACAAATTTTAGTGACTAAAATTTGTTACAAAAAATGAAAAAAATCAAACTGAACAGGCTAAATTTTTATGTATATATTATGAAAATCTGTTTATACATTTATAAATATTTATTCTCTAACTATACTGCATTAATCATATAATTTTTTCATTTATGAAAAATTGATATGGGAAATTAACATATTGATGCCAAGCTCTATCACTTGAATTTCAACTTTATTGGATTATCAATTGCATCTGCTTCTCTCTTATCTGTATGACATAAACATAGATCTAGGAACCTCTCTATCTATCTGTCCACAATTTTGTGTTTTTAGAAAAAAATTGCATCTTCAAAAAGAATTTAGATATTTAACGAAATTTGGAATACTTTTTTAAAGTAATATTATCCATAAATAAGTAGATATACATTATTAAATTTCAAAATATTGGCTATCTTAATTTTTCACATCACAATAGTTCAAGAATTACTAATATAGGTGAGCAATTTATTGCCTAAAATTTTGAATGTTTCATTATGAACAAAAGGGACTTAGTTTTTTCAAATTGGTTATCAAAATGCCAAGCTATAATAAAAAATGTTAATATGTGCATGGTGGTGCAATTGCCTTGCCTCCCCACTCACCAGATTTAAATCCACTGAACTTTTATGTCCGGAGGTATTTGAAAAACATTTTGTACATCACCATAATCAGTTAACAATTTATGTTGAATTGAGAGACGTATTCAATTATCAACCAATTAGAGAAATACCTCCAATAATTGAATGTGTTCAAGCTTCAATGATCAGATAGGCTGAGTGCTAGATTGAAGTAAATTAAGAACATATTAAACATATACTTTGATTATTACATGTCATTGTTAAGGTCGTTAAAGTGAAAAATAAATGTTTTGAACCTGTTTCTATTTTGTATTTTTTATAATTTTGTTTCAAGAACGGTTAAATTTATATTGCGTTAGAATTTTTCATCAAACATCTCTAGTTTACTATTATTTGAACAAAATAAATTATGTGAGTAATATTTACTAATATTATTATATTATTATTATTATTGGAGAAGATAAAAACTAGTGTAAAATTATTTTGGAATTAAAGTATAGATTCAGATTAATATTTTCTATTTTAACTCGGCTATTTGATGTCTGATTTGAAAAACTGATTTATTCACAATGAAATGTGTAGTAGAATTTTTGCTAAACAAACTAATACCCTTGAACAATAGTATAATTTAAACTGTTGTGGAGTGAAGAATTAAGATGAATGAAATTTTTTAATTTACAAACAAAATTTTTATATTTTACTTAATTTTTAGAGAATATTTGTT
Organism: Lycorma delicatula; assembly: GCF_047948215.1. Taxonomy (NCBI): domain Eukaryota; kingdom Metazoa; phylum Arthropoda; class Insecta; order Hemiptera; family Fulgoridae; genus Lycorma; species Lycorma delicatula. Next base: position 31,671,212 of record NC_134464.1, on the reverse strand, counting down.
TAAAAAGTAACTCATTTCATTAAAAATAGCTCAATCTATTTTGGAGTTATAATTTCCATTTAAAAAACACAGATGGATAAGGATTTGTTTTCAGACTACAGGAAATTCTTTCTGTCAGGAACATACTTCCAAAATATTATATATTTTTATTTATGTGTATTCTGCTCTAGTAATTGTAGGATTACATAACTAATATTTATTAATACTCATGCTTAAAAGGGATAAATAAAATCATACCACTTGACTTGAAGTATTTTGTACGATAATAAAACGTATTTCAACAATATTGAAAACATCAATTACAAAAAATTTCATCTGTTGAATTGCTTAATTATTTATAAGTAATTAACGATTTTAATTGTCAATACAGATTTAATTTTGTATGATATAAAATTTTTAATTATTAACAAAGAGCTATTTTAATCAATTTTACAAGTAATGCGAAAAGTTTTAAAATGTTGATTAGACGTTTATTTCTGACTAAATATATGGCAAACCATACTAAATGAGTGAAAAGAATCAACTATTCATTATGGATTTTTTATTTTTTATATAAATCTTGTCAATTGTTCTACTATATTTCATTTGTACGCAGGAGATACAGTAATGACATTATTAGGACATCTGAAGACAATGGAAAGATTATTATTAATAGAGAAGCATTGCTCTAGACATAAATTTACCTTGCTTATTTATTCATTCTCCAAATTAATTTGGTTTTGACTACAGAATTCATTACGTGGTCAAGTATGTCTATTTAAATTTTTTTTTGTATGAGAATTTTCTGTCACTCTAGAGTTAAATTCTAGGACCGTGGTGTTTTAAGAATGTAATATTTTAAAGAAATATGTAATTAATTAATTTCACAAAGTATTCAAAAAGTGACACAATCTTATGGGAGAATGTGTAAGTTACAATAGTTGTTGAAAGTGGGCTCCATTATGCAATTCACATAATTGAATATGACGTTGCATATTCTTAAACACATGTTGTAATGTTTGTTGAGAAATTTGCAACACATCGTTTAATTTCGCCCTGCAATTCATGAGAGGTATGAGGATGAGTTTTGTAAGCAGCAACCTTAAGGTATCTCCACAAGAAAAAGTCAGGAGGGTATAAATCAGGAGACTAAGGGTGCCATAACCCCTCTGAATTTACTTTTCCATGAATCCCTGATCCAAGAAAGTCATAGTGTTGTTGGCTGTATGACCTGTAGCATTGTCTTGCTGAAACCACGTGTACTCTTGGTCTGCGGGTATAATGTTTACAGATTGTTGCACCAGCTGTATGAAGCGTTCACTGTACGATGAAAGAATTTTATTGCACATTCACAAGAATGTCTTTGCACATTTGCAAGAATGTCATCGTAAGATTCACTTACATGACATTGCACACTAAACACACACATTTTATCTGTGCAAAGAAGATTTGTGCAGCTGATGTGGATTCTCCGTACACTAAATGCATGAATTCTGTGCATTCATGTATCCATCAAGGTGGAATCATGCCTCGTCAGACAAAAACCAATCATTGAATTCTTCCCCGTCTGGAGTTACAGATGATGTGAACCGCCAACAGAAAATTACACATTTTCCAGACTGTTAAAATAATAATTCTGAACAGATCATCTTTAAACACTTCCACAGTGTCGTGTGGGCACTACCAACAGAGAGATCAGAATGGCTAGCTAGTCGTTACACAAACTGTTTGGGACTAACAGAATATGCAGCTTGCATATCGATCACCTTTTTTGGTGATAGAACTTTGGTTGACCACTTTTGGGTGCATCTGCCGCATTCCCTGTCTCTTGGAACTTATCGTTCAGCCACATGATGGAGGATTAGTTGTTTGGTGTATTTGCACCATACTTTCCTGTGAAGTCATTCTGGGTCTGGGCATAACTGTTATATTTAATGTATTGGGAGACAATAAATATTCTCTGCTGCATTGTGTAAACCATTTTTCCTCAATTAAACATGAATGAAAGAAGGATACACTCTTCTGTAAGGTTGGGTCACTTTTTGAACATCCTGTTGTAGTAGTCAAATGAACTTTCTAAGAAGTGAACTGTATTAAAAAAAAGAAAAAAATCAGTAAGATTCTTATACATTAATTAATTTGAATTGTGTTTTTATATTGACGTGTTGGTGTGGTGCAGATTGTTAACACTATTCTTCCTATATAAAAGATTCCTAGTTCGAGGCCCCTACTATTAAAGCAGTTTCGCACATCTTTATTGTCACTAGGCTTATTCAGTCTTCGTTCTTAATTTACATACTGGATTCTTTAATTTTTTAAATTCCCAGAATTTTATAATTTATATTATTTTTGCATAGTTCGTATTTACATAACATTACTTTATTTTCAGATTTATATAACATTTGAATATAAATCCAGATTAACCGTCTGATGTGTACAAAATTGTCACAAATATTTTATTTATCAAATTGTTGTTGTGCACAATTGTGTCGCATAACTGAGAGACAACCAAATTAGTTATGTTTTAATGCTAATGGCTAATCCTAACTATCCCCAACCACTATTCATTTTTTAGTCTCTCATATCTTCTTGCCTGACAATCTGTGAATTTAACTAGCTACAGTACATTTATTACATGAACAAGGGATGCAGCTTCCATGTCCACAAATCAACAAGTTACAGTAGATATCTGAAGAAATGAATATCAATAAATCAATCAATTAACAGAATCAAATGTTTGATAATATTTATATCAATCATTTTTATTTATTGTTAATTAACATAATTATTTACAATCTAACCACCATTAAGTAAAAAATAAATTACATATTTACCATAATAAAAGTTATATTAATTATATTTATTACAATGTTATTTTATTGTAGAATCTACTTTTTGCTATATATTTATATGTATATTTTTTTAAATTGATTTTTTTTTGTATTAACTATAATGGAAAAGTTATAATTATTTAAATCTGTATTAAATTCCCACGTAATTTATCCTTTATTGATAAATCTCTACCTACTATATGGAATTTATTCAACTAGAATGATTGATTATTAAATAGTATTAATAATTATTTTTCAGAAGGTAATATATCTGTTACCTAAATTGGTTTATCAATTAGATCGCATATATATGTATGTAGGTATAACTTACTGAATTAGTTCATTATTAATTCATACACAGTATTATCATAAAAATGATCATTCATCATAGTAATGATTTATGTTAATCTGTATTATTTATACAACCTTTTTAACTGGATTTATTTTAAATTTGCATATAATTTTTTTTTTTTTATCATAATCATTTAAATGGTCTTATAATTTTTCGTTTACCTCTATACCAATATATACTTCCGTACCAGCATATACTGCTACTGGTAACAGTATATACTTCAGCTATAACAGTGAAGTATTAGATCAGTTAAAAAAAATGTAAAATGATATTTTTTCTTATCTTTGTGCCTTAAGGAGGCATTAAAAAAATTTACCAAAAAAAAGAAAAGAAATTGATGTAAATAAATTTTAAGTAATTGTGAAAAAATTCTTATTCCAATACTTCCAAGCTCAAAATATTTTTGTAACACTGACATGTGTGTATACTCATATTTGTCAGACATATGCATGTTGGCCTGTATTTGGTTTTCTTCAAATATTGTAGAGGGAGAAAGAATGCATTAAATTTTTTTTAAATTAGAAAAAGGGGTGGGTTTTGGCCGAAATAAAATCTAAAATCTTTACTGAGGCACTTCAACAAAAACATTTTTCTTACAAAATTTGAAGTATTTTTTATTGAGATCACAAATTACCAAAACGTTTTATTTAATATTCATCCCTTCCCTCAAAAAATGACTTTACATTTTTTTCTTTTATTAGCTATATCTTGCTTCAGAAAAGGAGTTAATGGGGTTTGACTCATCTCACTCCCATGGTCTGTAGTAACAAAAGAATTTTTTTTAATTTTTAAAAAATTTGTATACAATTTATTTTTAATTTAAATCCATACCGCTAGGTACCCATTGCTTTTAAAATGTATTATTGTAATTTTTTTTTATAGCCCTTATTGTTTAGTATTTCTTAAAGAAAAAAATCTGATGTGAACATTACATGACTTCCTTTATGCCTATAAATTACATGTACACATTTTTAAAAATACATATATGTTATTTCACTAATAACTTCTGATTATTTTTCATATATATATATTTATTTTTATTGTTATTATTGAATTAATACTTACTCGTAAAAAAACGTTTTTTTGAAATTACAGGTTAATAATTATTAATAAATCAGTGTATTTAAATTAAAAAAAAAAAGTTAAAAAAAGAAACTGAAAAAAAGGAAGAAAATGTTACAAACAAAGAAGGAATAAAAACATTAAGAGAAGATGATAAATGTAAAGAGGAAGAAAACGTTAAAACCAAGGAAAGAATAAAAAGATTAAGAGAGGATGATGAATATAGAGAGAGAAAATTTCAAAACTAGAGAACATGTACACAAATTAAGATCAAAAGAGTTTTATTAAATGATTGGCAACAAAAAATAAATAAAATAAATGATCAACTCCAACTTATGGAGAATATTGTCCGACAATATCAGAAGAGTAAGATTTTTTTGAGTTGATTAAAGATCTGGCAGTATACCTCAGTGTATATGTTGTTCTTATAAGGGTCTATTTTTCAGTCACTCTGTAGTTAACTTTAATATAGATATACTTAAACAGAAATTCCAGAATAATTAAATAAGATTAAACAGACATTAAACTAGAAAATCCAAAAATAATACGATTTTAAATTATAATTTTAAGTTGATATTAAATAATCAGCTGTTTCACCAAATTTATTACATATACACATATGTAATAATGCCTATTAAATTACATATACACATTTTTTTCACTAATAACTTCTGATTTTTTTTTCATATTTTTTTTATTCTTATTATTGAATAATTATTTATTGTAATTTTTTTTACAATCACGGGTTAATTATTAATAAACCAATATATTTAAATTAATAAAAAAGTTAAAAAAAGGATATGAAGTGGGAGTCGAACCGATGTGCCTTCCCCTTGTAAGATCCAAATATTTCATTAATTAATATTTTATTTGGCTATAACTCTGGAAACAATGAAAATAAGTATCATTTATGATAGTTGAAAAGTTCTCTGAGGGCTTATTACTGCAGTTAAGAAAAAGTCCAAAATCCTAATGTTTGGGGATTTTGGACTTGTTTGACCCTTTTGGTTCAGTCGATTGCAATCAAAAGGGAAGGTCCACAACTACATGTTACAACAGTCCTAAATTCAAAATTTCAACATTTACGGCTAATCGTTTTTGAATTATACAGACGTCACGCCGAAACTAGTCAAAATGGATTCACGGATGGTCAAAATGGATATTTTCGTTGAAATCTAAAACCGACATTTTTCGTGATCACAATACTTCCTTAACTTCGTACAAGGAAATAAAAATTAGCCAATAAAGTTCACCCCAATTATGAAACTTACAACTTGGTTTATTTGGAATTTTGGCCTTATCTTTGTATTTTTAAACAGTTTTAAAAAATTCTTTTCAAAAATTTATTATCACTACTTATGGATTATTTTCTTAAAAATTAATTTTACCCGAATGCTTCCCCTTGAGTATGGGAGTCCCCACAATGAAAAATATCTTCTTGATTTCGAATTTTTAATGCTTAAAACGTATTTTGTTAAACTGTTTAAGTCACTAAAACAACATAATACCCCTCCTCTGATGAATTTATTAGTTTTTTCTCAAATTTAAAAAATAAATCTGACGTTTTTTTTTTCGACTTAATTTATTTAAAATTAATTTCAGTGAATATTTTTTGAAATTGCAATTTTATTATACTAATATTTAACGTTTTGGTTATTGCTTTATTTTATTGAACATCTAGGCTTCAAAAATCAAAATTAAAAAATTTTAATGTAATCAAAATGGATTTAAAAGTATAAAAATAATACATACAATACATGGAACAAAAGTATAAAAAAGTATTAAAATGCATTTAATTGAAAAAAACTCAGTTGTATAACTTGACCGGCATAGCCAGGAAAGTTATACAATCCATTGCAAGGTTTTTTCATTTTTTTTTTAATTCTGCGATCATTTTTTGCTGTAATATCTTATTTTCCATGATCAAAATAATAGCATAATTTAACAAATTATTAATTTTTTTTTATTGAATTAATTTTTTAAAATTACAGAAATGTTTTCCCAACAAAAAAATTCACCTAAGTGGTGTCATCAAATGAATTTTTTAGGGAAGTAAAAAAACTTTCCATATTTTACCTAAATCCGATGTGGGAGTAAAAGTTATTATTTTCTATAATATTTTAGTATCAATGTTTGCACTGGAGTGAGCTGTGCTAAACTTTACTCAATTTTTTGTAGTACTTGCTGCTTTCTTCTTCCTCAAAGATACTCTTTTCTTTTTTTTTTTAGATTATTTTGCCTCACAATAAGTCAAGAAACACAATTACAGTTTAGCAGTTGGATCTAAGTTATGCCATTGATTGAATCAAAGCAACATAAGTACATCCATAACATGTTTTTCTTTTTTTTATGGAGTTAAAACTAATTATATATTAATTTGGGTTGAACTTTAATTATCCAAAACTATATATCAAGTACACATTGATTGATATGATATCCAAGAAGTCACCAGAAATCTAGTATAGCTTTTTTAATTCGCTTCCCAATCTCTTATTAGTAGTGTATTGAAGTACCAGTAGTTTGTTAAATCTTTGGATTGAAAGATCAGCTTTCAGTTCAAATCAGTACTGCAGAACCTAATCGTAAAATGGAACCCAGTTGTAGAATGATAAGAGACAGTACTGAATGCATTTGAATATTACTTTTTCAGTGGGCTTGAATAGTTTACCTATTTCAGTAGAAGGTAAATAATGCTAACCATCAGTATTATCCTATTACTCAGCTTAAGTAACAGATAATTGATGGTGCTAAATTCATTGAAAATCTATAAAGAAGTTATAAAATCTCATCTAATATTTAAAAAGTTCCAGGTTTAAATCCCAGTAATATAAGACATTTTTATATTCTACAAAAAAAATTTGTATCAGTGCCCACTCAAGCTTATATATTGATTAAACCACCTACAAGACAAAAAAACAGCATTTCCTTTACGAATTCTTCAAAATATATTTACTTTCTTGTTCGAGGTAAAGGAAGAAGTATTGTGATGGCGAAAAAACTCGGTTTTCATATTTCAACAGAAATATCCATTTTGACAATCCCTGATTCCATTTTGTTTCCATTTATTTCAGCGTGACGTACGTATGAATATATCTCGTATAACTCAAAAACGATTAGCCATAGGATGTTGAACTTTTGGATTTAGGACTGTGTAACATCTAGTTGTGCACCTCCCCTTTTGATTGCAATCGACTCGACCAAAGTGTTCAAAAAAGCCCAAAATCCAAACATATGGATATTGGCTTTTTTGGCTTATTTTCATTGATTCCTGTGTTATAGCCAAATAAAATTTTAATTAATGAAATATTTAGATCTGAAAAGGGAATGCACACAGTTCGAATTCAACTTCATTTCCTTTTTTTAACTTTTTTTTATAAATTTAAATATATTGCTTTATTAATAATTTATTAACCTCTGATTGTAAAAAAAAAAACTTTACAATAAATAATAATAATAACAACAATAAAAAAAAAAAATATATATATATATATATAATATAGGCATACGATTCGATAGACAGACAGTCAATGATGGAAACGCTCAAGGAATTCGGAGTAGACAGGAAGACGCAAACGTTAATAGGACAAACGTTGACAAATACGCTGTCCAAAATAAAATTTATGGGAGAAATATCAGAGCCCTTTGAAGTTAAAACGGGATTGAGGCAGGGAGAGGCAGGGCTATCGCCAATATTGTTTAATCTAATCCTCGAGAAAATAATAAGGGAATGGCGGAAGAAGAAAGAGGAAAACGGATTAAAAGAAATACGACTAGGAGCTGGTAAAAACCAAATAAAAGTGGATTGTTTGGCCTTTGGAGATGATATAGCAATAATTACAAAAACTGTTGAAGAGGCTAGAGAATCGATAGAGTTACTCGAGGAAATAGCCATAAGGACAGGACTACAGGTATCTTACGAGAAGACGGAATACATGGAATACCGACATCACAAGGAGAAAGAAATAAAAACAAAAGGAGGGAATATCAGGAGAGTCGATCGTTTCAAATATCTTGGAGAAATTATTCAAGCCAATGGACTCGATGAGGCAGCTAACACTGAAAGGACCAGGAAATTAGAAAGAGCATACGTTAAATTTTGTTGTTAATATTTTTCAATTCATTATACAATCATTTAAATATATGTTTTAATAAAATTAGCACAAGTTAGAAATAGTAATATAATCAGATATAATTATAAACCACTAATCGGTATTCATTATTTGAAGTTTTCACTTCTGTTGGCCAGTCCCGTGACTGCCTTTTTTTTATTCAAAGTTTAATATTTGTTCACTGAATATGATTTTTAAATCCTATACAGCTTCTTTGGTTTCCATATTTAGTTTTCTAGGATATCTTAAATTTTAAATTAACTTTCTGATTTTTGAAATATTTTGATCTAAGTACTTTTTTCTTATTAGAAGGCAGTTTATTGTAAGTTTTAAGTTGGATCAATTACTGTAGTGTTCAGCAACTAAGAAATGCTAACAACAGACGATAAAATTGTACTAGATATTGATAAAACTGAGTGCAGTATAATTGTTCAATTAAACAGACTATCAAAATTAAAGGCTTTAACCACAATAAAAATGAAAAATTATCCCCGTAAAACTTTTAAGAAAATAAAAACTGGTCTGACATATGGTATTATTTAAAAATAGTAACATAACATTTCAGAAGATTTAACTATACTTATTTCCTACCTTAAGATTAACATATACAATGCTACAAACTATAAATAAACTGGTAACAAGTATAAAATAAAATAAATTGCAAAAGCTTTTACATAATTTAAATCGCATTTAATATAAAAACATTAAAACGAACAGAGTAAAATAAACCATCACATATGCTTAACTTGTTATAATTGGCAAGAAAAGATTTTATCGTAGTAAAATGCATAGTAATGTTTATAGAACGATATTGAATATATAATGTTATACTTTAATATTAAAATAATAATTATGATATATTACAATATCAGATACTAATTTAAAATATGTAGGTGTAATAAATGGTATATCTTTAATAAAAGTAGGCGATTTTCACACCTGACTAATAAATAACAAAACAGTTATTGGTTAAAAATGATTAAGAACGAAACAATAATATTAAATTTAAAATAAATTATTTTTTTTAGAACTATGAAATAAAACCTTCTTTCAAAGACAGTTTGGTGTAATTATTAAAAATTATATGAAAATTATAGCATAGAATTACAGATTTTTATTTAATATAAAATAAACTGCATGAAATATTTTATTTTATTAGTTTAAAATTTGGCTACTGATGAAAGAAAAATCCAGAAAAACATTAAGATGACTTAGAAATGTGTATTTTGAAAAAATAAAATCAATAGACAGGTTGAACAACAAGTAAAGCTGAGGAAAAATTGTAATAAGCAAATTCAGGTGAAAAAAATATGAAGAAAATGAAGAGCAATTAGAACAGAAAGCTTGCTGTTGAGATCTTTTGAGTGGAGCTATTGATAGATCTATAAAGAACGAATAAAATTAATTTTAAATAAGTAAAAAAAAACACAATCAACAATCTTTAGTAAGGTAGTAAGCTACCCTTATCAAAGGCAGCTCCTTTGTCGATTGATTGTCCACTTACTGTACCTTTCTTTTTCCTTTATCTCATTTCCTTGGATTCAAACCATTAAAATTATCCCGGGGATCTTCTTGCTGATGGTACGGCTATTTTTTTTATTGGGACCCAGGAGGCTGCCAACTCTCCTCACAAGATTCTGTTTCTTATCTGTATGTTACATAAAGAAAAAGCTACATTAGTAAGTCAATTCCCGATAAGCAAATCTAATATTTAAATTGAACATTGTAGACAGGTCGTTGACCCTGATCTAGTCTTATCGATTCCTTGCCATTATTTACTCCTTTTATTTGTTATTTATCTTTTCTCCCCATTTTTATTCTATAGATGTACTGACGCTACCTAAATATTTCATGCTGAAGATGTCGAAATGAAAATTAGTTGTTTTTTTTTTATCATCAAAATTATTCTATTAGTGAGGATTTATAAAGACTACAAATTAAGAAAGAAAAGATTAAAAACTGTGAACACATAAGGCACTGGAAAGATTGTGCTAAAAATAAAGTAAATGATAAAAGAATAATATAACTGAATAAGAGAACAATTTATGTTAATCGTCAAAGGAGGATCAATTATAAACCAATGGATAGATAATACGGTATATTCAAGACAAAAACTGTTTTAAGAAGATGAATAAAGTAATTTTAGAGTGGTAACCATATATCAGGAAAAGAAAAATTGTTATACAGGAAAGGAGATGGGCTGCTGATTCACAGAAATAGCTAATACAGATTCATTGTACAAAAGTGGCCGTACATTACTACTATGATATAAAAAGGGTTATTAAGCTAAAGAAGAAAACAAAATTAGAACTAGTAAGAAATGTCTACATGAAGTATATTTGTACATTTATAATGTAAAAAAAGTATTGACGACTAAAACATCTAAAAGGTAAAATAAAGATTTAAGTTTTAAGATGGATAGTAAACAATATCCCTTACAACTATAAGATTCAACAACCAAATTTTTCATGAAGTAGTCTTCTATAAATTGAAGCATGAAGTCATTTTAATAAAGTAGATGCCATAGATCAGTGGTTCACAAGCTTTTTCAAGTCACAGCGCCCTTTTTGCAATTAAAATTTTTGCATGGTGTCCTACCCTAAGTAAAAGTATGACTACTCATAAGTAAGAGATAAAAATAAATAAAACTTGTGTATCTTCATTATTTTTTTACTTTATTAACATTAAATTAATAATTATAAATGTCTTGATTCAATTAATTATGAAGCTTTTACAATATTTCACAGCACCCCTGTGAAGAGGCTGCGGCTCCCCAGGGTGCTATGGCGCACAGTTTGGGAATCGCTGCCATAGATCATCCTATACCTACTTTGTATATTTTTTTTTTGTTTGAGCAATTTTAATACCTATATAGCCATACAGCAAAGATGGGATTATTTTTTAGATTTTATTACTCATCTTACCTTAAATACCTTAAAATTTGGCTTTTAGATTATCACATCTATGCGCCAAGCTAGTTAATTTATTATCTGTTTATCCAAAAAGGTGAATTTCTGTAGCTATTGAATTGTGAGCAAAATAAAGAATTTTCAGTCTCTTTTCTTCTATTTCTGGCTCTACAGCCCTTAGCAAATTTTTGGCCTTCTTGACAATCCCCCTCCAATCCTCTGTTACTTACTAGTCTCATCCAGCCCTTCTTATTCATTATGACAGTCTATAATGACATTATCCTTCCGCTTTTTCCTTGTTTAATTTCATTTTAAATAGTGTTTCTTTTGTCTTATCTTTATGTTGTTTTAGGCATCATGTACCACCCATTTTGTTAATGTGTTTTTGAATTGTATATTGTCAAAGTTGATAATTTTTTAAATATTTTTCTACTTTTTCTACTAATTGTAAAAGAAGAGATTTAACTGAAAATCTCCTAAATTGTAATAAGACATTCAATGTTATTCAATAGTAATATAATTTCTAATAATAAATAAAATTATATTAATCAGTCTAGAATCTTAAACTAATTACAAATTATACAAAACTTATGTAGTGATAGTTTGGGTTATATTTTAAGTTATACAATAAATAATTAGTTTATTAATCCTCTCAAAAGCCTATATGTCCAGATAAATTATTGATTATGAAATAATGTATTCTCAACATATTTCAGCTGACTGATTGGTTGCTACACATAATGTATATAAGTACTAAAAATAACAGCTGCTTACAAAACTGGTTTACGTCATAATTTCAGATGCAGTAAGATCTCAGTTTTTTATAATATAATGTCATTTAAATTAATATAAAAAAAATCATATTTTACAGTCGAAGAATTTACATCAACAAATTCCCAATTCCACCTTTCCTATGATCAAGCTTCAATTTTTGGCTTTCACATCTTCTCTAACATTATCATTGCATACCTTCCCTTCAGTTTTTATATGTACCTATTTGGGTCTATTGCTTGGTTTCCTGCTTCTTTGTTAACTTATATATATACTAGCCGGCCCATCTAGCCAGAACCTGGACACTCAGGGCTCAGATCAGCCTAGGCGAATCCCAGAGCCAACTCAGGAGCTCCTCAGAGCCAAGGAGCCTACCCCATGGCTGCAGAGCTCACGTCGCTCGACATTCCCAATTTGCACTGGACACCCGCAGAGCTTGTTTCAGTCACCATTCCCATCTACCCAGAGGGCTTCACCCTCTGGACCCCCACACTGTACATTATCCTCATGGTTGTGACAATAATATTGATATTAATTATATTATTATATATTATTATATTATAATATTGATAATATTAATTATAGTATTCAGGCTTTATAGGAATTGAAAAAGAATCTAAGTTACAAAAGATAGAATAATAGTAACTATGGTAACTAAAGTACACACCTATGACGACGAAAAATTCATAACTTATTTCTTTGCCATGGTGGTAGAAATATAATTTTTTCCTTAATAAATATCTTTAATTCTTAACTTAACTCTCCTTGGAGGCAAAGAAATAATGGATAATTTTAATATCTTAACTTTCAAGAGTGCTAGGGCCTCGACTGATAGCTTAAAACTTTTCCTGGGATAACATGAATGTATCCTGCAAATTTGATAGTATTTGGTTGGTTGGTTCTCATGTGATGGAATAACAAACAGACAAATTTTAAATATATATATATATATATTTCCAAATAAACGTGATCTGTTAGAGTCTACTTGATGCATGAAAAAGTTAGCCTTCAGCCTACTAACAAATACCTCATTTGAATTTTGAAAATTGGACGATTGTTTGAAAAGATATTATAAGAGCACCCCATTCCACCTCCCAAAACAGCACACCAGGAGCACCCGATTTGTTACCAGTTGATGGTGATGATTGGTCTGGCCTCCCACGAGGTGCTCGCATACTTCATCACTCTAGCCTCACACGCAGTCCCGATGGGAAGCCCATTATTGTTAAACAAATTTATTTAATGCAAATTTAATTCTATTACTTTTGTAATATTATTCATTTGATTGATTAGAATCATTCAATTCAAATCCAGCTCCACAGTGATACATTTTCACAGTTCATAGTACATTAATTCAGTTCATCAAAGTTTGTGCTTCAACCAGCAAATCTTCACTACTACACACACACACACACACACACATATATATTTTTTTTCGAGTTTTTTTGAGATTGAGATATATTTAAAAACCTTCTGAGATATGCCAAGAAACATGGGTAAAAATTTATTTGCAATAGATCAAATAGTTTTTTATTTATCCCTAACAAACGAAAACCCTTTTTCTCATTAAATAATAGTGTAAATAGAGAGATATATAATTTTTTATTTTATTTTGATTGCCCTTGTTACTTCTGTATTTTTGATTGTTTGAATTCAGTTAATGGCACATTTAAAGGATGAGTCTATACTATACAAGGTTAACCGTTTTTGTGTAACCAACCCATGACAGAATGGTACTGCCTCTGCCTTTGTCCAGAAGGTCGTGGGCTCAAATCCTGGTCAGGCATGGTGTTTTTCATACGTTACAAAATCTACATTCTCATACACAAGCTATGAGCTTGTGTGGTGAATTAATCATCTACAAAATAAAGAAGAAAAACGAGGTAATATTTTGAAATTTCTGTCTATAACGCCAAGGAAAAGATATTCACAATAGGAGCCTTTGGAGCCAATAGGACCACTATTGGAGTGTAGCTGAAGCTACACCCCAATAGTGGTCCAACAAATCATATTTTTATCACTTTTTATCTAGTCCATTGTCCATAATACTAGTTATTTTTCTTTATAAGATAAAACAGTGTAGGCTGATTATAGATTGCCCAATGTCCTGTAACCAGGTGACATGTGAAATTCTTTGTAATAAGGCAAGAATAAGAATACATACATCAAGGATGTTAACATGGTTTTCCAGTCAGTACCTGGAACAATAAAATAAAAAAACAGAAAATTCGTTTCTTCATGACAATTATATTTGATCTAGTGGCTCCTTTTAAATTAAATAGTGTAAAAGGCGAATTTTTTTAACCAGGGAATAATTCATACTGTTTGTTTAAAGAGTAAAGCAATTAAGAAGTTCTTAAAGTATATCTACTGTATTAAATAATGTAAACACTTAATTCACCTTTTCCTCTTATTGTTTACAATAAACACTTCTCATGCAGTTTCTTGTAACATATAAGCTGTCTTATTAATCTCTTTTATTTTAAAGAACAGATGTTATAGAACAGAACTGTACTGGTTATAGTACTGCACAGTTGTTATAAAACATTGACCCATTTACATTTGACAAATGTATTTATGTTTATTTGCATATTTTATGATATATTTAATAGCACGTGAATAAATTTTTCTCATTTTATGAATGGATATTACAAAACAGCATATAAAGTTTGCTTTGTACATATGTTATATTTGAGTACTATGAGTACTACATTTTTACTTCCCATTTTATTTATTTATTCTGCTTTTCTCTGTCATTCATTATTCTGATAATAAATGCTAATTTAATCATTATATTTCTTAATTATATGTTATACTGCATATGTAGTTTACAGTATCCGATACAAGTTATAAATTGAAAAAAAAAAACTGAATGTACTATTGTGAAATTCGCCAGATGTATTTCCTTTAGTTATTTATTAAGTATTATATAATTGTATATATATTTTAAGTGTCATAACCAATATTATTTGTAGGCGTCCTGATATGAGTCATTCTTGAAAATGGCATAGCTATTCTCTTTAATAATAACCACCAATGCCAGGCTTACTAGGTACATAGTACAGCCAATTTATATTTTTATTTGAAAATCCTTACCTACCGATTGATGCTTTTTCCATATGTTAGGGGTGATGAGGAAAGCTTAACTCCAGATGTTTTAACATCCCCCTCCCATAGATTTTTGAAAAACTCAAAAAGTTTATGAAATGCGTTTTTCTCTGAATTTATGCATTTTAGAGAAACGTTTTTCAAACAAAAAATGTAGAGGACATTTTCCTCTACAATTAATGTCTTTGAAGTTATGCCGTATAATTTTAAATTGAAATACTAGGTGGCGCTGAAGTTGTAAAAAAAGTGTTTTTTCGGTTTTTTCAACGGAAAAAATTGTTTTTCGTCTGCATTGCATTTGGAAAAGTTGTTAATCTCAGCAAAAAAAAACAGACAACTTTTATTCAAACAATTTTCTTGTACGACTTAGCATTACAGAGTTATAGCGGTACAATGGTAACGCAGCGGTCCTATTGTTACGGTAGCCGGGGAGATCGGCATTGTTCAGCGACTAGATCGGTTTCGAACACCCAATTCACAACATTTTCACACTTTCACAAGCTACACCTCCAAAACGGTAAGTCGTACAAGAAAATTGTTTAAATAAAAGTTGTCTGGTTTTTGAGATTAACAACTTTTCCAAATGCAATACAGACGAAAAACAATTTTTTCCGGTAAAAAAATCGAAAAAACACGTTTTTTACAACTTCAGCGCTATCTAGTATTTCAATTTCAAATTATACGGCATAACTTCAAAGACATTAATTGTAGAGGAAAATGTCCTCTACATTTTTTGTTTGAAAAACGTTTCTCTAAAATGCATAAATTCAGAGAAAAACGCATTTCAAAAACCTTTTTGAGTTTTTCAAAAATCTATGGGAGGGGGATATTACAAATCTGGAGTTAGGCTTCCCTCATCACCCCTAACGCATGGACAAAAGATCAATCGGTAGGTAAGGATTTTCAAATACAGCCTATTGTGATGACAAATTGCCTGTACTAACGGTTGATCGTTGGATTCTTCATCGAGCCGAATATATAGTCACATATCATTCATATCATTCTGAATTAAAAAATTTGAAAGATTGCTTCTCGTATTGATTATATGCATGACAACCATAAGAAGTATTGGAAGTTACAGATTTAACTTGTTATCAAGCAGGATATAATGATATTCACAAAATTATGAAGGTTCTCACTTCCTTAACAGGAAACCAGTGAGTCTCCAACAAAAATTCATAAAACTACAGGGAAGAAATATATCAAGGATATGGAAAAATAATAATATGGATCTACCCTGGAGGGAAAGTTCAACGGAAACTTTAAGGCCCTCTTTAGGCATTGAGAATTCATTCGGCAAACAATTCCTGGAAAAGTCGGGGTATTTTTTATAAAGAAAGTGATTTTTCTGCGCTACAATTTTTCGTCAACTAGTTCAATTGTTTAGATTTAATGTACTAAGCATTTGGCACCGTTGGTATTAATACAATTGTAGAAATTAAATTTCCAAAGTGTAAATCCTAGTACTTTCGGAGCTGTTACTCCATCTTCAGAGATGTTAATTTAAATTCAAATCAATAATCGTTTTTAGATTAAATTGTTATGTTTATAATATTCAGTCGTTAAGAATAAAATTAATTCATTCGTCAATGAGACAGTAACGTTATGTTTGTAGATGTTTAATTTAAAACAGATTATTGATTTGAATTTGAATTAACATCTCTGAAGATAGAGTAACAGCTCTGAAAGTACTAGGATTTACACTTTTTAAATTGTTGGTAAGTGGAAATTTAATTTATATAATAATTCAGATGTACTCCAATTAATTGTTTTGATTTTTTGCCAAAATCTGTTGAACCAGTAGGATCAAAAATAGCTTATCTTTGTTGTCCATATCTATGTTATAACTTAAATATGGAGAAAAGAACGTCAATTCAATTATAGGACACTCGCACCCAAAGATGCTTCAAGAGATTTCCAGTCGTGAAAATCCATTCCATTCACAATTCATTAAGAAATCGGAGCATTTTATCCAAAATGAAAGTAGTACATTACTAATCAATGATTTTAAGTTCAGACTCAAATAGCCAAGTATAGGTTACCGTAGATCATCTCAAATATAGTTTACAACAGATTCCTTTTCTCTAAAAAATAGATAATTCTACTTTAAAAAAAAAACTTTTTTCCATTCTCAAGTTGTTCATCGAAAGGTATAATCGAAATTGTTACGTAACTGAGAATACTACGGTTAAATGAAAATAACAATTTTGTAAATGTTTATTTTTAAAATTTCGTGAATATATTCAGAATTCTATAAGGATTTCAATCTTATTATATAAAATAGATTGTAAATCATTTACGTTATTACTTTTACTTTCCTGGTATCATAGCTGTAGAGAGCTATGTTGCAACAAAGAATGTATGAAAATCATAAAAAAATGGAATATGGGATTTTTTTGCATTTCTCGACGTTTAATAACCAGGGATCCAGAAAAAAAACGGAGGTGTAATATTATATACATACTCACGTATGTATGTATATAAGTCTGTTGGCGTGTTTACAACTTAATAATTTTTGACTAGATTTTAATGAAATTTGTACAGAGAATAATGTTTTAAAGAACCGAATTTTTCAGAGAATTGTGTACGTATGGCACTTTTTTGGTAGAACTTTGGGGGTCATATCTCCAGTGGATGGGGAGGGGGAATTATGCAATTTGTAAATATTACCCCACTTTAGCTCACTATATGCGTGCATGTTTATCTTAATTTTTTTTTATATTTGCTCCAAAAACCTCCGTCTCCAAAAATATAAAAAAATGTGTTGTTTTATTTATTCCATATTTTTTAACCGATTTTTTTTTTAATATCTTCCTAGGCATAATAGTAATACAAGTGACCCCCAAAAAAATACTTTGGGGGCAATATTACGGGCGGATGAACCAATCAATGTTTAAAAATGGCGATCTTTTTTTTTCAAAACTTTTTGGGTTATTTAAATTGTTAGTAATAAAAATTACTAAACTTTAATTACCGTTTAAACTTAAACGGTTTAAGTTGAGCTGAAAGAATTTTCTGTAATTTATAAAAATCTTATGTTACTTACCAAATCAAATCGTATGCCATTATTTGATTATTTCCAACAACTATGCCATGTTCGGTTGTAAAAAAAGAAATTAAATAAGGTTTCAGTTGAACACACACATACACACACGTGTGTGTGAGTGTGTTTGTGTTTTACACCCTTCTTTATTACAAAGACGTAGTCTGAAATGGAATGCAAAAAGTAATAAAGGCGATATAGTATTAGTATTGCTAATTTAAACCTTAGACCTTCAGGCTTGAACAACCACGTTTCTTTATATACCTTACTTCCCTAAGGGTTTTCATTTACTTCAACATAAAGTATAAATTAACTGGTAATGCTTTGTTAAGCATTCAAATAAAATAAAATGAGTACTACATAATTGGGTCTTTTTGTTGTTTTTTCATTAATTAACAAACTACTTACTTATTTTCATATAGGGCTGTACAGAATATGTAGTTATTTATGGTATGTGAGTGCGCGCGCGCAACGTCTGTGCTGATTGTTGAAAGGTCTATTCCAAAAAGTTACTTAAGTTTCATGATAGGCATTATGATGTAAAACTGTCCCATAAATTATAAGTAACTACCACGTTTCTGTAGTATTTTGTTTTATGTATATTTTTTTTGTTGCTTTTTTTTGTTGTACTAGTATTTTTATTATTATTTATTTACCGTTTAATGTAAATTTACAAATCCCTTTGAAGCTTTTACGTCTGGATATTCAATCATTGCTGGTGGTAATAGTAGTTGAAATACTATTGGTATTTTCTTCTCTTATATTGTACGATTACGTTAGTATATGTCATTTAATTTAAGAATAAACTTGACCTTGATAATTAAAAAAATATAGCCGTTATATTTATAATGCTTAAGTGTGCTTTGGTCAGAGGGACCATCTTAACACGTTGCTAAACGCAAAATCTTTTCGATCGTCCGAAAAAGCTCGCTTGTAAACTAATATTTTAATTTAATTACATTAAATATAATTTAAGTTCGATCTAAGCAATGTAGCATTATCAACGATGTAGCTCACTGCGGTAAAATAATGTTTAGTAGTAGCTAGACACACAAATACGGTTGAATGACACTTCTATTCAAGTTCTTGTGACCGATACATTAGTATTAATATTAGATTTGTATTGATGGAATTTCTGAGAATTCATTCAACCAATTGAGTAATTGTGCACACGGCCGGTTAAAAATATAAATCAGATTATACTCCTCGACTTCTATTTAACTTGAGTAATCAGACTGTTATTTTTCTGTGCATGTCCACAAAGCATCCGTATCATCATTATAGGCCTGTTATATTTACGCAATTCTTTACATAAAAATAGATAATTTAAAAATTTGCAAATATTAATAAATAGAAAATATTCATAATAGTAAATAAAAGATTTTTATAATACTTTTACAAATCTATTAATAAACGGAAGTGCAAAAATAAATGGGTTTTATTTAAATTTTTTAAAGTACACTCAGAACTAACAACTCTGTAGCATTCTGTAATTTATTTGGTTTGTAAATTTTCAAAAATGTTTGCGTGAAAATTGATTTAGGTTTAGTAAAATTATATCAATGGAAAGTTTTCGCTAAAAAAATTACCTGAAAGATTTATAATTCGGTGCGGTATTATCATCATGTTTTCCAGAGTAAGCGAGGTTATGTTATATCCTGTACCTGTGTTTGGTAACTGCTTAATTCCTAAAGGAAAGAACATTTGTTGACGAATATATTTTGGAGTATTTATTGGTGCGTAATATAAAATTGTTTATCAATAATTTGGAATTTCCAGTTGAGTAAAAGTCCTACAACTCCCGAGGGATATGATTGGGATGTATACTCCCTGACCGGTAATTGTCTTGAGTTTTTCTCAGAGTGATGTTTGCCTCTTACTACGATTCTTCAGGATAGATCGTCTTTTATCGTTTTCCTTATCCCTGATCCAAATTAACTAATTACACATTTGTTGTTATTAATTTTTACTTCCTTGTACGAAGTAAAGGAAATATTGTGATTGCGAAAAATTTCGGTTTTCAGATTTTAACGGAAATATCCATTTTGACCATCCCTGGATCCATTTTGACTAGTTTCGGCGTGACGTCTGTACGTACGTAGGATGTTGAAATTTTGGATTTAGGACTGTTGTAAAATTTAATTGTGCGCACCTTCCCTTTTGATTGGAATCGACTAAACCAAAAGTGCCTGAAAAAGGCTAAAATCAAATTTTTTTTGGATTTTAGACTTTTTCGTTACTGCAATAATAAGTCATCATTGAAAGCTTTTCAACTATTTATCATAAGTGGTAGTTATATTATTTTATTTATTCCAGAGTTATAGACAAATAAAATTTTAATTAATGAAGTATTTAGATCTTACAAGGCACATGGGTTCGAATCAGACTTCATCTCCTTTTTCTAACTTTTTTTTAAATTTAAATATATTGAATTATTAATAATAATTAACCTCTAATTATAAAAAAAATTACGATAAATAGTAATTCAATAATAACAATAAAAATTAAAATAGAATAAAATAAAAAAAAAATATATATATATATGGAAAAATATCAGAAGTTATTAATGAAATAAAATTATATATACTTTTCATTTAAAAAAATGTATATATGTAATTTAATAGGCGTACAATGAAGTCAGGTGATGTCCACAAAAGATTTTTTGTTTTAATAATTGGGTTTTTTAAGAAAAGAACGTCGCATTTTTGGATTATGGTTTTAATCTGATACTAGTCAAATTTAAACGTAGCATAGAGTTGTCAGGTTATACCTACAACCTCAGTATAATCACTGAACTGATCAAATCGCGCTCAGCCCTTCACACTCAGAACTAATATTGGGGAAAAGGGGTTCAAGGATAGGGTATAAGGTCAGTTGGTGAAAAAGGAGAATCTACCCTCAGAGAAACCACAGTAGCAAACACCCTATACTTTCTTTTCCAGTTTAGCCTCCGGAACCACCGTATTACTTCAAAGGATGAGTGAGGATGATATGTTTGATTGTAAATGATCTGGTGCAGTCTTAAGTCGACCGTTCCTGAGATGTGTGACTAATTGAAACCCAACCACCAAAGAATACCGGTATCTACGATCTAGTGTTCAAAAGTAACTGATTTTACTAGGATTTGAACCGTAGGAACTCTCGACTTTGAAATCAGCTGATTTGCGATTATATGTTCACCACTAGACCAGCTCACTGGGTTAGACACACTATCCTACCTAAAGGAAAGATCAAGGCCATATTAAGAGCACCATCCCGCCTGCTAATCCTCTGCTGATTAAGGCTTTTCATCCTGGTAGAATCAATACATTACTGATTAAGGATTTTAAATGGATCGGCTTAAATATATATACATACAGCAACAAAAATTGTTTTTCCTCTAAGAATTAAGAGTCATTCCACAACAGGTAATAAGGTTCCTAAAGGAATAAATTCGCCTATCCCCCGAGTTACGTGACATTTGTAAATATGTAATTGGAGTTTAGGATTATCTAAAGTTCGTCTTGGGATTTTTTTTCAAAATTGTTCGATCGGTATTACATGATGCGTTCACAAATCTAAATAATGGGATAGTTTAATATAAAACAGAAGTTACTCTGAATGGTGTACTTGTAGATAGAGTTTAATTGTATCTAGTTACAAATAACTTTAGCAATTATAAATAATGAATTAAAGCGTTTATTTTCATTAATATTATATAAAGTTTTATTTGAACTAAAAGGAACATTCATTTTATTAAGAATTATTAAACGTATTTATTATAGTCTATTGTATTTTGATGTATTGAAATATAATGTAGGAGTGGACTTAAATCGAGAGAGTGAGATAGGATTTTATGTGTGTTGCTCAGATGAATGCGAGTGGAAGAGTGTTTAGATACAGATCATCAAACTTGTTTCTTATTTGACATGTGATTAAGATGGATTGAAATTCTAGTCCAATTATTAGGTGTACTAGTGGACGAGAATGTATCGCATAGTCGTTTTGAAGAGGTGTTTTATTGACCTGAAACGTCGAATATTAGAGTTAAAGGCTATTAAAAAAAATATATAAAATATTTTATATTCAAATTACTTTTTTTGTATGTAATTAGAGTGATAATGGCGATGAATTTAAAGACGAGTAGTCTGAAATTATTTTTTCCTGCGATGTTTGATTTATACCTACCTAGTTCACTGTAGTTTTTGATAAGGTGAGAAATATTTTTTTCCGTTTATTATATATATATATATATATATATATATATATATATACAGCAGCGTACAAATTAATCCTTAATCCGAACTCAGGAATTTTTTTGTTTATTTCTATGCTAGCTGCACTGCTTGACCACATTCATTCTTTAAGTTGTCTGTGCAATATGAGGTTATTGTTCTTTCGTTATTTAGAAATCTTCACGTTATAAATAGTGTTCTGTGAAAGATTATTTTCTTTACAAAATCATATTTTCATACTTATTGTTCTGTGCGACTTGAATATATAATAAGGATATAAGTCCTTTGCGTCCGAAAATTGTTTCTCTTTCTGAGCATAGTATGAGACACAACTAATAGCTTCTGAGTGTAGTGTTGGAATAGCGATAGCGAATGCTATTTTAAAACAATTTAAAAAACCGGTTCCTTTTCACCTCAAAGGAAAATGTGGCCTTAAAAGAAAAACTACTCCAATACAGGATCTGTTATCAGTAACAAAACGTAAACTTGGTCCAAAATTATCTGCTGTGGACTTAAATCGAGAATTAGCAATCAGTGGAACAGATTTATATGTTACAACTTGACGTCGACTTCTTGTAGCTGGATGGAAAGGCGTCGGCCAGCTAAAGAGTAGCTTCTAAGACCGCCAATATGCAAAAACAGGCTGTTGTGGGCCAAATCACGTGCTAAATGGACCAAAAAAGACTGGATAAAGGTTATGTTTTCCGACGAGTCACATTTTTATGTTCAGGAGCAAAGGGTCCCCATACGTTAGAAAAGGATCAGTTGAAAATACATCACCGGTTTATATCCAATAATCCCGAAATATCCTTAGAAAAAAATAATCTGGGGTTGTTTCACATTTGTTTTTAAAGGCCCTTCTTCATTACTTCCAGTAGATGGTACGTTTACTGATGGATATATCAAGATTCTGAACGAAAGGATTATGAAACGACTTCAAAATAAATTTCCACAAGGAAACGGAGTGTTCCAACAAGATTTTCCGCTATGCCGTACTGTCAAAAAAGTGGAAAATAC
This sequence comes from Lycorma delicatula, assembly GCF_047948215.1. Classification (NCBI taxonomy): domain Eukaryota; kingdom Metazoa; phylum Arthropoda; class Insecta; order Hemiptera; family Fulgoridae; genus Lycorma; species Lycorma delicatula. Next base: position 31,647,817 of record NC_134464.1, on the reverse strand, counting down.
TTGGAAGAACGAAACATTAAAATGCTCCCGTGGCCAGGCAACTCTCCAGGCTTAAACCCGATTGAAAATCTTTGGGCAATAGTTAAAAAACCAACTCTCAAAAATGAGTTTTACTACAAAAGTTTATCTCATTAAAGCAATAATATCGGTATGGCTTCATGAAGAGTAATCAAAAAAATCTGATTTCCTTTCCAAAAACATGATTTCATTGTACGCGTATTAAATTACATATACACTTTTTTTTTTTAAATGAAAAGTATATAAAATTTTATTTCATCAGTAACTTCTGATATTTTTTCATGTATATATATATATATATATATATATTTTATTGCTATTATTGAATTGTTATTTATCGTAATTTTGTTTTACAATCGGGAGTTAATAATTATTAAATCAATATATTTAAATTAAAAAAAAAGTTAAAAATAAAAGTAGATGAAGTATGATTCGAACCGATATGCCTTCCCCTTATATATTCACATATATATATGAAAAAATATCAGAAGTTATTAAAGAAATAAAATTTTATGTACTTTTCATTTAAAAAAAATGTATATATGTAATTTAATAGGCGTCCTAGGAAGTCATGTGATGTCCAAATCAATTTTTTTAGATTCAAGAATCACTAAAATTTGAGATATATAAAATAAAACGGGGAGGGTAAATTCTGCTCGTTCGTGTTTAGTGTGTGTGTTAACGTCTGTTTGGGTCAATTGACTGGACTAAAATTCCAGAATTTCATGTTCATATCTTTGTGTAGGGCGTTAATGTTATTAAAGTTCGGAATATTAACCGGAGAGATAAAGGAAAGTCGGAGGTCGTATCTCAGCTAGGGCTGGAATTAATGAAAATTTTACTTGTACAAATTTTCATATCAATAAGAATATTAAAATTTTTCTTTGTAAATTTTTCCCAAATTAAAAAATGGGTTTTAGTCGGAATCATGAACTTTTTCCAGAGCTATTAATTTACTATTACTATTTATTATTAATAATCTTTTATTACATTTAGTGGAAGAGATAAAAACAGGCAAAAAATTATCAGCTTGCATTACGGTGTGCAAGCATTCTGCCGGGTTAATTGTCTACGATGCGCTGGGGGTGAAGCGTAACGGGATGGCTTCCCTACAGCCCCGCGCAAACTAGCGAATTATTTTAGCCTATCGGACCATATCGGGTGTAGTGGCGGAGGTGATCGCTGGAGTTCCACCGATCCACCTCCGGGCGCTGGAACTCAAATGAGTTTATGACGGTATGTCAAAAGCGGTGGTCAAGAAGAAGAGAACTGACGAGTGGCAGGCGGAATGGATGGGAACGGAAAGGCTAATCTTACGTCTGAAGCCGTGGCTCGGGAGGGGGATCGAGGAAGTGAATTATTTCCCACCCAACTCCTCTGGGGGCACGGGGAATTTGGTTTCCTATCTGTTCCGCTTTAGAAGATGAGCCACCTTACTGTACTGTCAAGAGGAGGATACCCCGGAACACGTAATTTTTTACTGTAGACGATGGGAAGGAGTCAGGAGACTCCTGGTAACATCATGGATTACCCCTGATAACTTAGTATATTAAATGCTCCGGGGAAGACGGCAATGGGCAAAGGTTGCATCACTGGCCTCTCGCATCTTGACTACGAAAGCGAGAGAGGCAGAACTATGGCGAGGAGACTGATAGGTAGAACATCTGACTGCAAGACAACCATCACGTCTCCCAGGAACTCGGAGAAGGAAATTTGTAAATATGTAGATTAACTTGTAAATACTGATTTCGTTCATGTGTATTTTATAATTTTGTATACTGGCTGGAACTAATAAAAATATACTGTGTGAATGTCAAACTCTACTAATGTGAATTTGAAAAAAAAAATTTCGGGGGAACTGGCGAAAAAGATTCTGTCGCCAGGGGTTCGAATCGTGGACACGTGCAGGGCCAGGGAGGCAGCCTTTTTGCTGAGGGCGTTCGGGTCCAGCAGATGGCTGGATCAGGACGTTCTGGTGTCGCATTGAGGACCCTCGAGGTTTGCGAGGTGGGCGCGCGATTCAGGGGGTATGCGTGGGGTCCATATCCGGACCCAGACTAGGTAATAGGGAAGGAAGAGAAGGGTAAGCCCTCTTTCGGAGAGTCACCATGGCAACCGGGAGGGATGTCGTGATGTTTTAATGATCCAGGAGGGACCTCGTCTCGCAATACCAACCAGTCGGACCGGCCCAGGGGAGTAGAGGTCAAAAAAAAAATTTTTTTAAAAGGAGGGACCTCGTCGGTAGATCAGCTTCGAACTGTCGAACTGTACTAAGGGCGGAGGCTTGTCTTCAGCCACGTCACTTGGGACCGACCGAAGTAACGTCTTCTAGGCGGTTATCGATTGCTCTCAAGTGGTAAAAAAAAATTAATTTTAGCTTATATAAGTTTAATTGACTGTAATAACCCGATTGTTTGTCGACAGATTTTTTTACAAATGAGGTGTCATTTTGTACAAAATAATATTCATAATAAATGTTGTAATAATTAAAAATTTAATAAAACAAATAATTACAATATGTTGACAATTAAAAAATTAAGATGGCCATTTTTATGTTTTTGAGGTGATGTTTTTAAAGTTTTTTTATTTCGTAAAATAAGATGCTATTCTTAGATCTGCCAAATTTAATTAAAGTAGGTTTACCCGTTCCTGAGAAATAATTTTTTCGTTGAAAATCACAAAATGGCGTTCAGAAGGAAAACAAAGAAAAATAAGACTTATGTTGATATGTACTTTTGTGCTGTTTTGGTTTCCTGAATCAGTACCTGAAGTTCGTGGAATACGTCCCCGAAAATTCTATTTACGTGTTTAAATTTAACTTTTATGTGTTTAATTCTCGAAAGGGTAAACAGCTGGATCGGGTTAAATGTGTACATAGAAAATTTTTTTACATTTCGAGGTCTAGCATTTTAAAATGTTTAAACATAATTGCCTACGCTTGTGTTTGATTAATTAAGATGTATTGTTTTGCCGATAAGCTACGCAAGCGATGGAATTATTAGCTCTGCGCTTGCGTACTGTCAGACGGGTTCAGACATGTTTGAACAGGTACGATACATTTCATCGCTAGAGTACGCTGTATTGCTATGTGAATTAAAACTGTTACAGTAAACTTAATGATCATTTAATAGGTCTAATTTCTTCTAATATCGGTATGAATGGAATTAATTTTGGAATAGTTAATGATCAGGTAACACATTTCATATTATTAATAATAATTGAAGTAGTTTTTTTTGTTGTAATATTAAGGGACTGTATCCCTATTCGTTTGCTTTTCGGTAGCCACTAATTCTTATGTTAAAAGTAAGGTTAATCATTCATAAAATATTGGTATTGTGAGATTGGATAAATATTTAAACCAATGTTAAGAATTATATATTTATATTAATGAATGAAATATATTTTATGAAATGTTACACATTTGTAAAAATATAAAAATGATGTATTTATGAAATTTTTATTTGTTACTTTGTCAGTAGAATTACAGTAATTTTGTTTTTGCTGAATCCAAAATTTTCATTAAAACAATAAATCAAAATTTAACGCTATTAATGGTTTTTTTCTATTAAGTAAAATCTGAATAATGAAATGCATTTATACGATTTGGTAATTATATATAATTATGACTCACCTCCTATTTTGATGAAATCTGGATTATATCCTAATTAGGATCTAAGCTATTCGTTACAATTGAAATTATTAGTCGGAAACTCTTTTCATCCGAGTTACTTTCTCTCCTGTTACACAGTAACTTCACCAAAACTTTCGTAATTCAGCATTGTGTAAAAGTAACATTATACATTATTTTCGGACTAAATAATTTAATTATTCTTATACAATTATGGACCTAGCCTAACAACCGACTAATTAATATTTAAATAATTCGTCGAGGTTATCAAGCGTTAGGTTATAGTTTTGTTGATATCGTACGAAGTTCAGTACACGGAATCGTTAACAAAGATATCATACTATAGTCGTTTTATTTTTGTTTGGCTGTCGTGAATCGTTTTCATAAAATTTTGTACTTAATTTTTTTTTTTTTAAATTGTTAAAATAATTTCAAAACATTTGTATTGTTTTATTTATTTATTTTTATTATTAAATAAATTTAAACATTATTTTATTCTCCATTCTTCCTTGAAGGTTCGTTAATTTTTTGAATTTCATTATTTTTGTCGTTCTACTTTCTGTAATTCCTGAAAATAATTCCTTACTTTCAGGAAATATTGAAATTCCTGATTTATTCCTTACTTTCCTGACTATTCGTATTCCTTACTTTCCTGTAATTCGTTGACAGTAAGATTAATCTTAATGATATATTTAGTTAATAATTTATGCTGTATAGAACATTTTTTTATATTGGAATATTAATTTTTTTTTCAGCTATTTTATTTTTATTGAAAGTAAGATGCGGTTCGTTTAAATGTGCACTAAATTAAAACTCGTGTTACGCTTTATCATTCTTCCTAGGCGACCGCGCACATACGGACATACAAACTTTTATAATTTTTATTTTTGAAAAATCCATTGATATTTTAACTTATAATAGTAAAGTTTATGTCAGTGTACATAATTCATCCTCAACATTGAGGATTTTATGTTTTCTTGAATTTTTTTCTTTATTTTATTTTTATTATTAACATATTTATTTGTTCTTTGTGATACAGTAACTGATTTTTTTTTTTTAATGGCAAAAATTCAATCTAGATATGCGGTATTTAAGGATTAGTTTAAAAGAATTAGAATCATTTCCTTCAATAAATTGCTACCAAATGCTTTCGTTTCTTTGATATTCAGAATTTATTTGCACATCTGTTATACAATGGAAAAAAAACTTCCTGTTGATTACGTTTTGATTCGACTACTGCATCTAATTTTATCTTATAGAACGTAAAATAGATGAAAGTGATTTTAAAAAAACTTAATATCTTTCTGAAATTTAGTATTTTGTATTTGTAAATTGATTTATAATTTTTATTTATATTATTTAATTCATAGCGAAATAATAATTATAATTAGAATATCGTACGGAAGAAAAAAGGATCTAATAGTAATAAAAAAATAATAAATGAAAAACGTATATATACGTAATATTTTTTAATATTATGAAACAAATTATTAAGCTTAATACTCAGTAGTAATGGTATAACACTGAAAAAAAAATGAGATGAACTACTCTCGTATTTATACTCATTTTAAAAATATTCTAAAATAAAGAAATAAAGTATGCTTTGATATAAAATACTTCTATTTTATGAATTCCGTTTTTTATTATTGTTAAAAAAAATAAACTGATTTTTTATCTTGTTTTTATAAAATGGTGATAAAAATTATAATTAAGCCTAAGTATTTTTGGTATTTGCTTTTAATTTAATAAATACAAAGTATATATATATATATATATATATATATATATATATATACACACACACACACACATTTTATAATTATTAAAAAAAAAGTAATAAAATAAAATAAGTAGACAAATACATAAATAAAATTAAAGACAAAATTATGATGATGGTATAAGAAAAGAATTTAACATAAATTTTAAATTGTATATTTTCGTATTATTAAAAATAAATTTATTATTATTATTTTTGCATACCAGACATGATTCAAATGTTTATAGCGTTAAAATGAGGAGTATAACTAATAAAGATGAAGAAGAAGAAGAGAAAAAGCATAAGCACAGATGTAGAAATAACTTGTCAACAAATCTTAAAGCGTTTTTTTTTTTGTGTTTATGAGTTTTAAAAACAGTGGCGGCACATGGATTATTTTTAAATGGGGTTTTGTATTTTCTTGTCGTCTTGATAGGAATGATTTAGTATGAAGAAAGTAAAAAGGAATGAGGGATGGAGAAGAAGAACAATGTATGTATGTAAAGAAAGAAGATATAGTAAGGATGAAGTCTTATGTATGTATGTATACTCGTATAATAAGTTCTTGTGAGCGTGTGACTGGAATGCGACTGGTAGGTACATCGGTGCAATAAAATTTGTATTTTTTTTATTCTTTTTTTATGATTGGTGGGGGGGAACGTAAAAAATACTCAATTGGTGGGGAGAGAATATGAGCGTAAAACTGGGTTTAGTACAATATACTTCGGATCCTGCATACAATACACTTCTTTACTTTCTGTATAACTGTTCAAACTAAACGAACGAAGAATTAAAATCGGTGAACCCGACATCTTAAAGAGCCAGGCGAGCACGCGTGGGCATAAAGAATATAAGTGGGAGGGTAAAACCGACCTGGATGAAACGCGTCTTTCCTTTCCTTTTTTGAAGACTAGAAATGTATTTACTTCTTACGTTTTTAACATGTCTATGATTAATATCGCGTATATAGGTGACTCATAATTCATTCTTTAGATTTAGAATATAATGAATCTTATATATTATCCTTTATCTCTATTGCAATTTTTTAAATGATGTAACCGTGTAATTATTTTTCTTAAAAATGAATTGTATAGAATGCGGTATGGAAAATAATTAATAATTCCTTCTGCGAGATTGATTTTTTTTATTTTGCTTTATTTATTTCATTATGATTTTATGTTTAAATGATTTCATATCAATATTTGCTACGAGATCAATTAAGATTACATTCTATATAATTATAAAAATCTGATGTGGACACCATATGACTTCGTTGTACGCCTATTAAATTACATATACACATTTTTTGCTGCGCTTCATTTAAACTTATTTAATTTGAAAGTGAGGTACGATCTTCCCATTCTTTAATAAACTGGACAGTTACACAATTGCATTGTAGGGGACACCTCATTGCATCACATTTTTTTGTCGTGTTCGTATCAGCATTTCATATTAGTTTATATATTAATTTAATTTGAAATAGATGTTGATATTAATAATTAAAATTAATTCAATTTTGACGTCGGTCAAGTAGAAAGGGTGTCAAATACCATGCTGATAACGCTAGACCGCATCAATCTTTAACGACCCATCAGGAATTGTGAGGGTATATGGTGTGAGAACATATCGGATCCGTAACCATGCGCACATCGGTTCGAATCCGACTTCATATACTTTTTTTTTAATTTAAATATATCGATTTATTAATAATTATTAACCTCTGTAAACATTTTTGAATTAAAATGTAAAGTACATAAAATTGTATTTAACTAACAACTACTGATTTTTTTCACATTTTTTTTTATTGTTGTTATTGAATTATTATTTATTTTAAAAGTTTATTTACAATCAGAGGTTAATAATATTAATAAATCAATATATTTAAATTAAAAAAAAAGGAGATGAGGTCTGATTTGAACTGATATATCTACCCTTATAAAATCCAAATATTACATTAATTAAAATTTTATTTGGCTATAACTCTGGAACCAATGAAAATAAATACCATTTATGATATGTAGTTGAAAAGCTCTCAATCAGGGCTAGTTATTGCGGTTAAGAAAAAGTCGAAAATCCGTTTTATGATAATTTTGTAACTGTAAATTAAAAATACTCTAGTCGCCCTATAAATTCCGTATTAAATAAGAATTTTATGAACGCATGATATAAAGTTTTTAGTTCACTTAACGACAAATTGACGGTAGAGCAACTTAATTCAATGAAATGAAAGCTTGAATTAAATTCTATATTTTCATTAGCAGTTTATATTTTTACAAAAGTTGTTCGAAGTGTACAGTGATGCACTTTTTTGTCGATTAATTATATTGAAATTCTCCTTACGCAAAACGATGTCAGTGCTGTAGATTTCTTTTTGAATGTTCGTCTTCAGTTCATCGATAGTTTGGGGATTCGATTCATAAACTCTATCCCTCAAATTAAAATCTGAAGGAAAAATCGCAACTAGACATATCTGATGAACGTAGAAGCTATCGCAATCTACTGAGAGTTCGTTCTGTAAAGTCGCAAATACGCATGTAAGTGACTACAAAAAATCCCAAACTGTGATTGAAGTTGGGGCTTCGGTTGTGGTTGTATTTGAGGTTGTGAAGTGGTTGAGGCTTATCAAGGAAGAAGTTATTGGATTTTAAGTTGTTTTTAAGTTGATAAAGCCGTACAAGAAAAAATTTATCTTGATAGAACACGAAGGATCTTGGATACCGTGCAACGTTTGCCCAGAAACATCCGTCGAATCTTTGGCAATGATAATGAAGTTTTAGACCGGATGTTTCTGTTTTTGCATTAGTTTTGATTTTATACATAAAATTTGATATTGTTACGTATATGTTTTGTATTGGAAGAGTTTTAATGTTTTTGTTTTAATTTTGATGGCTTTGTGTTAGCTTTTTCATTCTGTCATCCGAGAAGGGAGCCTTTACACCCCTCTCGGACTTTGTTAAATTTTGGTTATGTTTATTTAAATTTTATATAGGTTTTGTTATTATTTTTTATTTTTGTTTCTTTTAACTAAATTTATCGTATTTTTAAGATTCCGGCACCATTTTTAGTGGTATTAATTTTAAGTTTTATGTGATATTAGTTTTAAGTTTTATTTCATTTCATTTTTAATATTTTAGTTGTTTTTTATTTTTTTATTTGTTAGTTATGTTTTTATGTTATTTCTTAGTCTTTCTGTTAAATGAGTAGGGGCCCTTTGCAGCCCTCTCGGACTTTGTTAAATTCTTTTTATTTTTAGTTAAATTTTAGATTTTAGCTGTGATATTAGTTTAATTGTTTTTTTTTTTAGAGTAGTTCTAGTTTATTTAATTTTTTTATAAAACCAATTATTCCGGGCGATGATAACGCGAAAGCGTTTTTCGCCACCCAAAAAAAAACCATGTAATTTTACCATTTCTCGCAAAAAAACCGGTTGGCGTACAATTTCTGTCGATATTCATGTTGTATGTAACGTTGGTTCATCTTGTTAAAATCAACCTTTTCAATCATTTATGGAAGGAAATTTCCGTAGTTTTGGCGTAACAAAAGTTTCCAGCGTTCTTCCACCGGTCGGTATTAACTTGCTATCACGTACCGATCCGACGTGACAATACTCGCAAACCAACATTCTTCAAAGTATGGTTTATGCCATTCAGTGACATAGAACATCACCCGTAATTTTTTTCATATATAATGGACATCGAAGAAGTCAAGTAGCATAATTTTGATGGAAATCGAATTTGTTCAACATCCGTAGGTTATAGTGAATTCATCATCGTCTTCGTTTATCTGTGACGGCTGGAATTTTGTTCCTTGACGACTTTCGACTTACATTGATGATGTAAGAATATTCTTTAACGATTGGAACGATATAGTTGTGCAGGCAGTTCTTGACGAATTGAACGATTTGAGCTTCTTAAGACAAATCTTGATAACTTCTGGCGTACGAACGATTCCCAAATTTTCTTTTTTTTTTGATTCAAAATTGTTTTTTCAAAATTCTATATCCTTTTTACTTCCTTGCACGAAATAAAGGATGTATTATAATCGCGAAAAATTTCGGTTTTTAGATTTCAACAGAAATATCCATTTTGACCATTCTGAATCCATTTTGACTAGTTTCGGCGTTACGCCGTAGTACGAACTATGTGCGTATGTATCTTGCATCACTCAAAAACGATTAGCCGTAGGAGGATGTTGAAATTTTGGATTTAGGATTGTTGTAACATCCACCTCCTTTTTTTATTGCAATCGACTGGACCAAAACTGTTCAGAAAATCCCAAAATCCAAAAAAAATTGAATTTTGGTATTTTTCTTTACTGCAGTAATAAGTCCTCATTGTGAGCTTTTCAACGATATAACATAAGTGATACTTATTTGTATTGGTTACAGAGTTATATCCAAATTAAAGTTTAATTAATTAAATATTTGGACCTTACAAGGAAAGGCACGTAGGTTCGAATCAGACTTCATCTCCTTTTTTCTTAATTTATTTTAATTTAAATATATTGATTTATTTATGAAAAGAAAATCAGAAGTTATTAGTAAAATAAAATTTGATGTACTTTTAAAAATGTGTATATGTAATTTAATAAGCATTATTACGCGTATGTATGTATGTAATAGATTTGGTGAAACATCTGATTATTTAATATGAATTGAAAATTATACATTAAGAGTCGAATTACTTTTGGATTTTCTAGTTAAATTTCTGTTTTATTTTATATACATTAAAGTTAAGTCAACAGAGTGACTGAAAAATAGACCCTCACAAGAACACATATACACTGAGGCATACATGCCCGATCTTATAATAAACTGCAAAAAATTCTTATTTTGTAATTTATTACTCCTGTGATGTCGGACAATATTCTTTCTAAGTCGAAGTTGATCGTCATTTCGTTTATTTGATTTTGTTGCCTATCATTTAAACGCTGTTTGGCTTGAAATAATTCTTCTGATCTTAATCTGTGAACACGTTCTCTAGTTTTCAAATTTTCTTCCTCTTTATATTTATCATCTTCTCTTAATCTTTTTATTCTTTCTTCGGTTTTAACATTTTCTTCCTCTTTATATTCTTCATCGTTTTCCTCTTCTTGTCTTTTTTTATATATTTCTTCATGTTATATTTCTTTTTCCTGTATGATTGTTTCTTTTTCATTTTTGATTATTCATCAAATAATTCAATAATAAAAACTGAATAATTTACACCGTAAGATCGAAATTAATATATGCAATTTTGTTAATTAGCAACTCACGAAGATACGAATAATACTGATCTAGTAATACGAGTAATAAAGGCACTTTTATTGTATCCTAATATTTCATGTAAGATTGTTGAATTAATAATTTTATAAATATTTGATGTTAATAAAAACTAATATTTCAGCAATTGTATAACTGTCCACTTTATTATTTAAGAATTGGAGGATCATATCTCACTTTCAAATGAAATAAGTTTAAATTAAGTGCAGCAAAAAATGTGTGTATGTAATTTACTAGGCGTACAAGGAAGTCATGTGGTGTACACATCAGAATTTTTTTCCAAAGTACTATAAATTTTTCCATATGCAAATTAACACAACAATTATGACGCCTAAATTACATTTTCGACTTAAGCGCAGTCTGAACACTTCAACACTTTTCTTTGTGTAATGTTTTGACAGCAAATTGCACATCAATTTAATGATCCATGATAAGTAAATGACAAGCTCTTGTGTAATCTGGGTTCTGTGTGTCACTCAGCACTACCAATCACCTGGAGCTGCTAACACAATTTAAAATTTTTTTTTTTAAATCCTGTTGTAAAAAACGTTTGAAGCAGCAAAAATTAAAGTAAATAAAAAACTTCTTAAAAAAAATTTGTACAGTAGCCTTGACCCACAGGATTGACCTGCTGTTTGTACAGACCTTAACCAACCGAAACCGGATAAATCAATTAGTTCATCACTATAAAAGGCAGTTGTTATGTTGGCTTATGTACATTTGTAGGCGTATAGACGTATTTAAAAGAAAGTCAACTTTTAAACCAGAGTAATTTGCATTAAAAGTGTTGAAAATACTGTATCTGAGGTTATTGTGTTTTATAATTCCATTTAATATGTTAAAAAATTTCTATTTTTGATATTAAAAGGGCAGAATGAAAACAAGTAGCCTGTGCTTGTCATTTTAACTGCTCATAAGGTATATTTTTCCTTTTTTTTTATCTACTTGCATCTGGATTTAAAAAAAATATAAAATAGCTTACAGATTTAAATTTATTACTTCTTGTCATATAATAAAGGCTTATTATTTAAGCCTTAAGCCTTATTTTTTATGTTATGTATAAATTTTATTGAATGTTATAAATTTACTCAAAGTAACTTAACACAAATATTTAACAACTTCACTGACCAAGCTATGTCGTTTAAGAGTTGAAACCCGTTGCAGTTATAATTTTCCACTGTTCATACTTACATGCCCTGTAGTTTCTTATTTTATCACAAAACACGTTCTTGTACGAATCAAGTATTCAGATTATGTTCTTACTTTTTACCGATTTTATTTGTCTTTATTTTTTTTAATGAATAATTTTTTTTACAGATTTTTTGTTAAATTTGAAAAATCGGGACGTTTATTTTATTTTTAGATTTCTTATGACTGCCGTTGCATATTTTTATAGAATATTTTTAAAAATATTTAAATAGCCTGTTGACTATATATTTATGTATGCTTAGATTACTTATAAAATATATCTTTATCTTATTTTTATATGTTAATACAAGTATTATTACTTCAAATACTTTAATGGCCTTTTTCTTATAATTTAAGTTTCTTATCTGCTTTTGTACAGAATATAATTTATTTTAATCGTTTCATTTGCTTACAAGACACTAAAGAAAGACTTTTTGTAATTTTTCCTCTGGATGAATGATGTTAACTTTTTTACATCTGTAAGTAGAAATGTGTTTTACAACGTTGTTTAGATTTAACGATATAGCGTTAGAAGAAAAAAAATTAGTTGTTTCTTATAAATCGCCTAATTTGTTAAAACTTTATTAATATCAAATTGACTACTGCGAATGGTAGAATTACCATCGAATTGATAATTACCATGGAGTTGATAATTCATAAGTATTATCATGGAGTGTAAAATAAATTTTTCCTGCGAAAACGCTTATCGTCGGCGATAGATCAATCGTTTAAAATATCTTTATTTTATAGCCTAGAATGACAATAAGGGTGAGCAGTCGTCTTTCATTCTTAGAATTCGTCTTTCATTCTTAGAATATCTTTTTTTCATCAATTTTATATTGTGTAGCCCAGGCATAGATTGACACCTAGGTTCGTCATCAGGGAACCCACCGCGTTGGTCTAGTGGTGAACGCGTCTTCCTATATCAGCTGATTTGGAAGTTCCAGCGTTCAAGTCCTAGTAAAGCCAGTTACTTTTATACGGATTTGATTACTAGATCGTGGATACCGGTGGGTGTACTTTGGTGGTTGGGTTTCAATTAACCTCACATCTCAGGAATGGTCGAACTGAGACTACAAGACTACATTTCATTTACACCCATACATATCATCCTCTGAAGTATTATCTGAACGGTAATTACCGGAGGCTAAACAGGAAAACGAAAGGTTCGTCATCAGGTATACTTCTGAAATTCATCGCCACCAGGCTGGAAGAACAGGAATCTTGTAGATATAGTATACCAACCCACGGGGTTGGTATAGTGGTGAATGCGTCTTCACAAATCAGCTGATTTCGAAGTCGAGATTTCCAACGTTCAAATCCTAGTAAAGGCAGTTACACTTTTATACGGATTTGAATACTAGATCGTGGATATTGGTGTTCTTTGGTGGTTGGGTTTCAATTTACCACATATCTAAGGAATGGTCGAACTGAGACTGTACAAGTCTACACTTCATTTACACTCATACATATCATCCTCATTCATCCTCTGAAGTAATTTCTGACTGTGATTACCGGAGGCTAAACATGGGAAAAAGTAACAAAAATATGTAAACGAAATTTTTCAACACCACTCTTAAATTAAACGCAGTAAAAGGTAAAAAATAATTTTAGGACGGTATCTCAGAATTAATTTGACAAGCTTTGATGGTGATATTTAACATTGTGTGAAAGTCATAGCTTCAAATTAAATATTTGATGTTTTTTACCAATTTTTTTATATGCGTGATGAATGGCCTATATTTTTTACAGTGTGAGTTTTTACAGAGTAGGGTGCGATGAGAATCCTACTCTTTAGGTTTTACATTTTTTTTCTACTTCATAAGTTTATACTTTACAACTGCGCTAGCGCACAGGTTTGAGGGTATTTAGCGAAAGATCGGTTCTTTACGTTTTACGGTGGGTGAGTGCAATCAAAGTATAGGGATAAACGATTTAATTTCCGGATAACCAAGATCCGGTCGATCAAGAGTTGTAGCTAATGCATTAAACAGTTAGCGCTCGACCTGCTGTTACATACGCCGTTTGAATCGTGAAAATCGGACGAGAGGTTGCCGAGATATTACAGTGGTACCCCATCGCACCCTCTCCCCAATTTCTGAACGGCCCCCTGGGGGTACTTGAAAATATTATCATCCGACGGGTACCACTAGGAGCGGTCATGTGTTAACCAGGGAGGTCGAAAAAATTTTCAGACCGCTAGGATCGACCGTTTTCCAGATATTTGCGATTTTCATCCGAATATTCGGATCCGGTTAAAAAGTACTGAATTTTCCCAAAACTTCGGTCGCTACTGTACAGAATTTCTAGTACCAAATGTATACCCTCATATTAAAATTTCTTTCGCCGAGAAAATATGCGTGTAAACGAGGTTGTTGCATAAATTCAAGGGACTTTTTTTCACTTATCAACTTAGAGGCATCTTAGCGAATTGAAAATGTTGCTAATATGTTTTAACAGGAACAAACCTGTATGTAAAATTTCAAAACGTATGGATTAGCGGAATTGCTTCAGAATTCGACTGAAAGGTTCTGTACCATCAATCTCGTAGTCCACAGCGTATATTTTCCAACGCTATACGAGTAGTATAAGAGTGGTAATAGAAAAGACGGGCTTCCGCATGAATTTTTTTTTGTTTTGAGCACACGTTTTTCAGTTTCTCGGCACAAAAATATCGATTACGAGCCTGTTAAGATGGTAACGTATACTAACAGGCTAAGATACGTTACCATCGTCTTATGATTGTGTGTTAGTGACGCTTCAGTTGATTGCATAAAGGGTTTTTTTATAATATTTTATTGTAAACTAAATAACTTTTAGAAATAACATAGGTAATATTCACACATCACTAAAATAAAAACCTTTGGAATTCTTTTTATAGCCTGTAAATTTTTAGATACATAATTATAATATCGATATTATATTTAATATTGGTGTATAAGATTTTATATATCAGCTAATAATTTAAAGTTGTAAAATAAGAATCGTTAACAAGAGAGAAAAATATAAAAAAAATTATTAATCCGTTCAAATATTTAAAAAAAAAAAAAAATCATTTTGGCAACAAAATAGAGAATCTTAAAAATGTAAAAGAAGATGAAATCTTAAAATAGTTAAAATTATGTCCTGGTAGGTTTTTTATTATTATATAGATTTCTTTGTTTTAGAAAATATTAAAAAAAAAATTAATTTTAAAAATAACACATTTTATATTACTATTTAATAGTCATTTTATATGTAATATTAATATTTTCCCATAATTTAACACTTTATTATAGTTTAGCATTAAAAAAAAAATAGTTTATACTTTATAAAATTAATTCTTTTTTACTTATCGAAACTATAAAAAAAATTCATCAATATAAGCCGTTTTTTAATGTATTTGTTCAACACATCTATCGGAAAACTAAATGATTTTTTATTATGGTTGTAAAATTCCTAATTTGAATTTTTATTTTCCCGCCTAAATAGCGATATAACAGAGCTGTAGCTTTAGAAGGGAAAGAATTATAATCAGTCCAATTTGGGCATATGCGGTTTTCACCGGATCTTCACTTTTTGACACGTAAGGAACTCAAAAAAACCGGATGGAAATTTTCCGGATGTTAATGTATGTATGTACATTAACATCCGGTGTTCGCCTCTAATCACGTTATATCTCCAGAACTACGGGACCGATTTTGACCAAACTTGGTCAGATTACTTTATATATATAATTAACACACCTGTTTTAGGTTGTATAATTTTACTTTTCCGTCTAGATTAGCGCTATAGCTCTAAAAGGGAAAAAGAATTATCAGTCTAATTTGAACATATGTTGTTTTCACCGGATCTTAACGTTTTGACACCTAAGGAACCTAAAAAACCAAAAGACCGGATGGAAATTTTCCGGATGTTCGTATGTATTTGTCTTTGTTCAGGGTCGCACCCTAAATCACCTTTTATTTCCAGAACTATTCGACCGATTTTGACCAAATTTGGTCAGGTTACTGGCATTGATGCCATTAAATTTTCAACTTACAAAGGTCAAGGGAGTGAGACTGTAGAGCAAGGTCACCCTCAGTATCTCGAGATTTCGCTTAATTAAGGTCTTATTTTTCTTAGGCACATTTGCAACTCCACCCCAAAAATAAGTGGATATACCACATTAAAACCCCCTCTCATCACAAGGAGCGCTAGTGTAGCACTGACGTGCAGCTGCTTGGAAAAAGAAAGAAAAAGACGTCTAAGCAAACTGAGACTGTACAAGACTACACTTCATTTACACATACATATCATCCTCTGAAGTAGGAAGTAGTACCTGACCGGTAATTCCCGGAGGCTAAAAAGGAAAAAGAAAGAATAAGACGTCTTTTTTAGCCTCCGGGAATTACCGGTCAGGTACTACTTCAGAGGATGATATGTATGTGTAAATGAAGTGTAGTCTTGTATAGTCTCAGTTCGACCGTTCCTGAGATGTTAGGCTAATTGAAACTCGACCACCAATGAACACCGGTTTCCACGATCTAGTATTCAAATCCGTATAAAAGTAACTGGCTATACTAGGACTTGAACGCTGAAACTCTTAACTTCCAAATCAGCTGATATGGGAAGACGCGTTCACCACTAGACCAACCCAATGGGTTTGTTTAGTCGTACGCTATGTTGTAACGTCACAGGTGACCGGTAAAATTTAATAAATGAATAATTTTAAGTGTAAAAATGTATTTAAAGTGGCCGCTAGTACCGCCATACAATGAATGAAATACAGTATTCCCGCGCGCTTTGGTTAGAATCATTGAATTAAATTAACGAAAAAATATTATATTTAAATAAAATGATAAATATTTTAATTTAAGTTGTGTGTGTAAGCCGTACATCAGAAAAGAGCCGCATGAGGAAAGTGCTACAACTGTGTTGTCAGCTTTTTTTGTAACAAGATGAAGTGAAAACTTATTTATTGTGGGAAGAAAAACATGGATTTAAGGAAGCAATCTTAACTCTCTTAATTTTGAAAGACTAGCTGAAGAAAAACAGTTTAAATGAAATTGTTATATCTTGAGAAGGCTTTTTGAAAATTTGTAGTAGAATAAAAATTTTAATTTTTCTAAAAATATGAAATTGAAGTGTAGAAAAGGGTGAATTGTGTTGTTACGAAAAGTAGCTGAAACGTAATGCACACCACATCGTAACGGGAGAACAAAATTTCGCACATGTATTACCATCTTGTAGTTTTCTTATTACTAAAGTTTCAAAACTTGTTGATTCACCCTCCTCCATTTTCTATCAGTCTTCATTGTTATGGCGTCGAGTGTTCCTGCTAACTCTAAAACAACATACAGTTTCTGAATTTTAACAGTGGTTAAAGTGAACAGTAGTAACATTCATTGTCGCCTAAAAGCCGTTTAAGGTGATGAAACTATTGATTGAAATAAAATAAAATTCTGTAACATCAGAACAGGTAAAATGAATATTGAGAATGAACCTTGCAGGGGTCAACCAGTTTTTGTGACTGATGAAAAGCCTCGAAAGGAGGTGTTTCCACCTCCTTTTGGTGCTTCTAAAATACCTTAGGAGAGGTTTGTATCGTGCTCGATAATCCAGGGAACCGATAATTCTGCTCTATTACACACTGCGTGCAACCACCGAAGCTCTTGTGAAATTGAAACTATTTTATAACCTCCATACACACCAGATTTGGCGTCGTGGGATTTCATTTCTTTCCAGAATTAAAGAGGAATTTTTAGAGTAATTTCATTTCACCACGGGGGATGAACTGAAGGTCATGAATAAAAAAAGGGAAGACTTCTTCATGAACGAAATGAGAAAACTGCTTCACCGTTGGACAAAATGTTTAGCTATAAATTTTGAATATATGGAAAAATAAATGGAAGTTTTTGTAGCAAATGTACTTTACAGTATATTTGTTTTATTTGCAGGTTATGAGCTTTTGTGCATTACATTTCAGCCACCCCTCGCATAATCTTTTTAAAAGTCAGGTCGCTATTATTAAATTATAAAACTAAGATTAAATTATGTTCCATTACGTAAAGAAGATAAGAGGAAAAGAATAAGAGATAATTATATTCTATCCTCGTTACTCTTCAATTTATACGTACGAAAACAGTAAGAGACATAAAGGAAAAATTTTAGAGCGAAGAAACAATCCAAGGAAAAAAGATTGTGTTATTAAGATTCATCCATATTATTTCTCTATCAGACATAAGAAGTAAATTACGAAATATACTAGCCTGTATGGATTCATTAACAGGAGAGAAACTTAACTTTAAAATATATAAAAATAAAACTAAGGTCATAAAACGTGATAAAAACGAAAAACACTAACTTGCGTTTCCCGAAGCGGTCAATTTTTTTTATTTTATGTTTGTTAGTCAAGTAACCGGACGCAGGTGCAGCCAGTCATACATACAGTAACTGTGGCAGTGGCTTTGTTGGTTGAGCCAGAGCGTCGTATACCTTCGCGCCCCTCAAAAAAGATCGGAATTCAAAAAATCCCGAAAATTATTTTTAAATATTTATCTAATGAGTAGATTTGCAAGTCCAACTCTGTTGAATATTTTTTTACCTTTCTTCACCCCTCCTTTCAAGGTCACATTTCTTGTTTATTCATTTGAAGATTACAGTTACCAATAATCACGTTGATCACTTCACTTGTTATCGAGAAATTGAATAGAATAGCTGGGTTCCAAAAAAAATTCAAAAATCCATTTTAACCTTTGAAACTCGGAATTTCAAAAATCTAGAAATTGGTTTTAGATATTCACATTAAGATTACAGAAAAAAAGAATCAAGCTGATATCTTCATTTGTTACCGAGAAATTTCTTCTTTTTTTTTTTTCTTCAGTCATTTGACTGGTTTGATGCAGCTCTCCAAGATTCCCTATCTAGTGCTAGTCGTTTCATTTCAGTATACCCTCTACATCCTACATCCCTAACAATTTGTTTTACATATTCCAAACGTGGCCTGCCTACACAATTTTTCCCTTCTACCTGTCCTTCCAATATTAAAGCGACTATTCCAGGATGCCTTAGTATGTGGCCTATAAGTCTGTCTCTTCTTTTAACTGTATTTTTCCAAATGCTTCTTTCTTAATCTATTTGCCGCAATACCTCTTCATTTGTCACTTTATCCACCCGTCCGATTTTTAACATTCTCCTATAGCACCACATTTCAAAAGCTTCTAATCTTTTCTTCTCAGATACTCCGATTGTCCAAGTTTCACTTCCATATAAAGCGACACTCCATACATACACTTTCAAAAATATTTTCCTGACATTTTATATTTCTTACTGAAGGCTCGTTTAGCTTGTGCTATTCGGCATTTTATATCGCTCCTGCTTCGTCCATCATTAGTAATTCTACTTCCCAAATAACAAAATTCTTCTACCTCCATAATCTTTTCTCCTCCTATTTTCACATTCAGTGGTCCATCTTTGTTATTTCTACTACATTTCATTACTTTTGTTTTGTTCTTGTTTATTTTCATGCGATAGTTCTTGCGTAGGACTTCATCTATGCCGTTCATTGTTTCTTCTAAATCCTTTTTACTCTCGGCTAGAATTACTATATCATCAGCAAATCGTAGCATCTTTATCTTTTCACCTTGTACTGTTACTCCGAATCTAAATTGTTCTTTAACATCATTAACTGCTAGTTCCATGTAAAGATTAAAAATTAACGGAGATAGGGAACATCCTTGTCGGACTCCCTTTCTTATTACGGCTTCTTTCTTATGTTCTTCAATTATTACTGTTGCTGTTTGGTTCCTGTACATGTTAGCAATTGTTCTATCTCTGTATTTGAACCCTAATTTTTTTAAAATGCTGAACATTTTATTCCAGTCTACGTTATCGAATGCCTTTTCTAGGTTTATAAACGCCAAGTATGTTGGTTTGTTTTTCTTTAATCTTCCTTCTACTATTAATCTGAGGCCTAAAATTGCTTCCCTTGTCCCTATACTTTTCCTGAAACCAAATTGGTCTTCTCCTAACACTTCCTCTTCTCTCCTCTCAATTCTTCTGTATAGAATTCTAGTTAAGATTTTTGATGCATGACTGGTTAAACTAATTGTTCTGTATTCTTCACATTTATCTGCCCCTGCTTTCTTTGGTATCATTGCTATAATACTTTTTTTGAAGTCTGACGGAAATTCCCCTTTTTCATAAATATTACATACTAGTTTGTATAATCTATCAATCGCTTCCTCACCTGCACTGCGCAGTAATTCTACAGGTATTCCGTCTATTCCAGGAGCCTTTCTGCCATTTAAATCTTTTAATGCTCTCTTAAATTCAGATCTCAGTATTGTTTCTCCCATTTCCTCCTCTCAACTTCCTCTTCTTCCTCTATAACACCATTTTCTAATTCATTTCCTCCGTGTAACTCTTCAATATATTCCACCCATCTATCGACTTTACCTTTCGTATTATATATTGGTGTACCATCTTTGTTTAACACATTATTAGATTTTAATTTATGTACCCCAAAATTTTCCTTAACTTTCCTGTATGCTCCGTCTATTTTACCAATGTTCATTTCTCTTTCCACTTCTGAACACTTTTCTTTAATCCACTCTTCTTTCGCCAGTTTGCACTTCCTGTTTATAGCATTTCTTAATTGCCGATAGTTCCTTTTACTTTCTTCATCACTGGCATTCTTATATTTTCTACGTTCGTCCATCAACTGCAATATATCGTCTGAAACCCAAGGTTTTCTACCAGTTCTCTTTATTCCGCCTAAGTTTGCTTCTGCTGATTTAAGAATTTCCTTTTTAACATTCTCCCATTCATAGAAATTAAAAAAATAATAAATTTTATTGTTACTCCATTTTACCCTTTTAAACTCGGATTTTTAAAAAACCCTTTGTTATTGTGCGTAAGAAGAAAATGTATACAAATTTACATCAATTTATTTTGCTTGGCATAGATTCATTCACGATATGTTTTTTATCTTCACTTTCAATAAGACCACGGTTGAAAATATCTCTACTGAAAAATATGTTGAGAGCGGCTCGCTGTAAGAATGGAGCATGAGAATTAGCGGCTCGAATGAGAAGTGCAGCACCGTAACTGATTATTTATTATTTACACGTGTTAATAAATGATTTTTTATTTTTAGATAACATTTCCGATTAATCATGGTCTGTTATATCGAAAGTGTACCTGATGCGTGCAAAGCTTAGCCTTCAATCTACTAACGAATACCTCGTTTGAATTTTGAAAATCGGACGATTGTTTGCAGAGATATTATAAGAGAACCTCATTCATTGTACCTCCCAAAACAGCGCCCTAGGGGCACCCCGTTTGTTACCAGTTGATGGTGATGATTGGTCTAGCCTCCCACGTGGTGCTCGCATACTTCATCACTCTAGCCTCATACGCAGTCCCGATGGGAAACCCATTATTGTTAAACAGAAATTTATTTAATATTATTTTATTTAATGTAAATTTAATTCTATTTTTTTTATTTTTTGTAATATTATTCATTCAACTGATTCGAATTATTCAGTTCAAACCCAGCTCATACAGTGTTAGAGATTCACAGTTCATTAATTCATTCATTAAAGTTTGTGCCTCAACCGGTAAATCTCCACTACTACATATCTATACTATAATGTATATACATTTTTTCAAGATGAAATACATCTATAAACCTTCTCATTTATGCCAAGAAACAAGGATAAAAATTTAGTTGCGATTGATCGAGTAGTTTTTTGTTTATCCTGAACAAAAAAAAACCCCTCTTCCTCTTTGTGTAATAGTATAGATTACGAAATATAGGTAAATATTATTTATCATAAATTGTAAAATTTTTATTATTTAAACAGTAAAATTACAAAGGATAGACGAAGATAACATAATTTACAATTAATGTTTAATATGATAGTACGTTAGTCGGGTTACGCTAAGAAAACATTACATTAGGTAAGATAATAAATATTACAAACATTACATTAGGTATCGTTATCTAGTATAAAATTATGCATTTTAGACCCTTGGCCTGTTGTGATATTACCATTATGAAAACTGAAAAAAAGTTGTCTCTTGTTAAACCAAAATTAAATGTATATTTTAACCCAAATGAGCCAAAAATATAATCTACAGCGATATCAAAACCGGTTCAAAAATGTGATTCTTAAAATATTTAATCAATTATTTTTTATTTTGTTTTAATTTAATTATTAGAAAATAAATATTCATACATATACAACTAAAAGATTGTTTTATAAGTCACCTAAAAATAAAAATGCCATATAAGTCGCTAAATTACATTAAAGAAATTTCTTCCAAATTTTTTATTTTTAACAGACTTCAAAAAAGGTTGTTATTTATTCGACCGGTATATATTTTTATGTTCGCGATAATCTTTTTCCTATTAATTCGATTGAAATAAATTTTGCAATCGACACAGCTGTTTTTTTGCGGTGGTATCATGATGTTGAAAAACAATTTTAGACACAATAAATCGGTCTGAAAATTGATAAAAAAACAGCTTTTCGCCGTCCGACGGGTAGGTAGGGACAGTGTGAAAATCCTGTTATTCTGTATGTTTGCGTCATGTAATATGATCTTCTGTAGGGCAGATAATATACGTTTGTACACAAGATATGTACGAAAGTAATAAAATCATCAAAAATCGAGTTATCTCATCTTAAACCTTTCAGACCCATAATATATAACATCGATAGGAAAAGTGAGAATAATTCTTTCTATATATGTGCATCACATTATATGGTCTTGATGTCGATTCCATTTTTTTTTTTGTTTTAATAATTATTTACTAAATAAAATCTGTTTTAAGATTTTTGAAAAAAAAATATATATATATAAGTATTGATATCGATTAAAAAAAATCTTTTTAGCATAAAAAAGAAATTAGGCGTTGGAAAGAAAATATTTATATGGCAGTGAAGACAATAAAAATAGTAGAGCCAGAAAAGCTATAAGAAATAAAGTATAAAGAAAATGAACTGTAGAGTTATAAAATATTTTGGAAATTAGTTAAGTTGACAAAGTTTGAAATGAAGAAATTTCAAGACGAATCGTATAAAAAGAAAGTCTGTGATAAATTGTTACCATAAGAATTAGGTTAATAGGTTACATATTCGGTTTAATTAATTTTTGATCTTAATAAAAAATTGTATTATATAAAATTTGGGGAGGATATTGTACAGCGAAATTACAAGAAAGAGGTACGTATTGCTTATGAAAAGTACCGCGGTATAATTTTTCCAAATATTAGGTAGTAAATAAGATTTATCCAAAAGTAGTATCATAGACCTTCATAGAGACTCTGTGTCATAGAAAATAGAACATCATTAAAGTCCTGTCGTTAGAAGAACTTATCTATATAAGCTCTTCCAACAGATAATACAACAAAAGGTCCCGATTCAATTTAAGTGAACCATTTGGCATTTATAGATCTTGAAAAACATTTTGATTGAATTGTAAGAACTAAGCTTTGTAATGGAACCTTAACATCTTATTGTTATTAAGATGCTTATAATGAAAAAAAAATTAAAATGCCACGAGTAATAAATAATATTTAAACAGCACAAGAAGTTCTCAACGTTTCTATGCTTTGCCCAGTCTCTTTTAATTTGTATATTGACACTTCCTGTCAATAAGAAAGACAAACAGCCCTGTGCACCGGCTAAGAATTGCACAGGCTCTCTTTCCCCTTCCTGCACGACGAACCAGACCGGTGCTTAGTGCAAAACTACTGAGAGCACCACTTGGAACAAGGCTCTCCCGATATTAGTCATTATCCAACCGACAGCGATAACCGTTTTCTCGGCTTTCACTGACATTTCTACCATATGTGTCTGGAACGTGGTGCTCTTTATCTATCAAGGAGGTATTTCACTGCAGGTGAAAAACCGTATTATATCTGACTGGTTTTATGGGTTCTACCCTAACCTGAAAAATGGTTTTTGGGGCTTTAAAAACACTATTTCATTTTTTTTTACAAATTGGCATGCACTGTTTGTCATTGATAGAATATACTCGAAAAATTAAATATGAACACTTAATAACTCACAGTCGTCAACATAGAAGATTTTCTAATTGTTAAAAATTAATATTTAAAGCATTTAATATTCATAAGAAGTTTTTTTAAAAGAATTTTTGACGTTTATGAATTTGTTTTAGATCTTTCAGTTTATTGTATTACCTGATATCAAATATGTGATACGGACATCACATGACTTCCATGTACGCTTATTAAATGTACACATTTTTTTAAAATGAAAAGTACATAAAATTTTATTTCATTAATAACGTCTGTCTTTTTTCTTTTTTTCTTCAATTTACGGATTTGAACACTAGATCGTGGATACCGGTGTTCTTTGGTGGTTCGGTTTCAATTAGTCACACATCTCAGGTATGGTCGACTTGAGACTGTACCAGAGAACACTTCATTTACAATCATACAAACTATACTCACTCATACTTTGAAGTAATACGGTGGTTCCGGAGGCTAAACAGGAAAAGAAAGGATAGTGTGTTTGCTACTGTGGTTTCTCTGAGGGTAGATTCTCGTTTTTCACCCACTGACCTTTTACCTTATCCTTGAACCCCTTTCCCCCAATATTAGTTCTAAGGATGAAGGGCTGAGCGCGATTCAGTCAGCTCAGTGATTACACTGAGAGTGTAGGTATAACGTCGATGCTACGTTTTAATTTGACTAGTATCAGATTAAACCCGTAATCCAAAAATGCGACGCTCTTTTCTTAAAAAACAGAATTATTAAAACAAAAAAATCTTTTGTGTACATCACATGACTTCCTTTTACGCCTATTAAACTACATATACACATTTTTTTTTAAATGAAAAGTACATAGAATTTTATTTCATTAATAACTTCTGATATTTTTGCATATATATATATATATATATATTTTTTTTTTTTTTTACTGTTAATATTAATTATAATTTATTTCAAACTTTTTTTATAATCAGAGGTTAATAATTATTAATAAATCAATGTATTTAAATTAAAAGAAAAAAGTTAAAAAAAGGAGATGAAGTCGGGTTTGAACTGATGTGCTTTCTCCTTTATAAGATCCAAATATTTCATTAATTAAGCTTTTATTGGGCTAAAAATCTGAATCCAATGAAAATAAGTACCACTTATGATATATCGTTGAAAATCTCTCAATGAGAGCTTATTATTGCAGTTAAAAAATCCAAAATCCAATTTTTTTGCTTTTCTGATCACTTTTGGTCCAGTCGATTGCACTCAAAAGAGGAGTGCACAACTAGATATTACAACAGTCCTAAATCCAAAATCTCAACATTCTACGGCTAATCATTTTTGAGTTATGCGAGATACGTACGTATGTACAGACGTCACGCCGAAAGTAGTCAAAATGAATTCAGGGATATTCAAAATGGATATTTCTTTTAAAATTTGAAAACCGAAATTTTTCGCGATCAAAATACTTCCTTTACTTCGTACAAGAAAGTAAAAATGCTCGCTTCGATCCAGGTTTTTCTTTTTTAATGAATGAATAATTTCTACGATTTTTTTTTTTAAAGATCCTTTGGTTTTTATGTAAATTTTTTTCAGATAATTTACTTTGATGATGAGATTATTTTTTATTTGATTCTCTGTTATGATGTTTATCCATCTTTCTCAACTGTCTAAAAACTATCTAAGATATAGTTTTTTAATATAATAATATATATCAAATTTTAAAAAAATGACGCGAAAATTGAAGAAAATTTGTTGGAAAACTTAGGATAGAAATGTTGTAACGCAATTTTCGAATAATAAGGCTTAAAATAAGCATACCGTAGAACCGAATATCTGCTGCTCCTCTTATCCTATTCCTTTATCGGTTACAAAAATAAAAAAATAAATAAAAAAAGATACTCGTGTAATGTTCAGTTAAAATAACTGTCATTATGTTATTTATAACTTATAGGATTAGAAAAAGAAAACAAAGACATAAATACGTGACTAATGCGCATAGTTATCCGTATTCATACTAGTATAGTTTCATACAATATTCTTTAGCAGCTTGTGTGTTGTACTAAATTGTTACTGAAAGTGCAGTCTGCAATCTTGTAGATGTTATTATTCCTAACATTGCATCTCGGTAAACTGGTAAACTAATTGTACATTTACTCATGCACACCCGTTCAACCGTAACCAAATCGTTGCATTCCTTGCGTTTCTTCCATGTTATTAACCTGTGCTAAAGAATTCATTTATTGCATACTACGTTATTAGACTTCTTGTAACTTACGGTACAGTACTTAAAGACATAACATTTAAAATATTAATTGGCAATCTTTTGATTATAACTTAATAAATATGTATTAAAATAATTTTAAATCTCGATGATTTTTTTTTACATGGCTAAAAAAAATTATCCTACATTTTTAAATTGCATGTTTTCAAAATACAATCCTTGTTTATAAATCAGAATGTTCGTTTGTTTGTTTTTTTATAACCGTGTTATAAATACGAGAATTTCTTGGTGGATTTATTTAATTCTTTTACCATTGTATTTATTACATTTTTAGACGTACAGGGGGTCTATAAAGTCTTTCCATGATTGCAAAAAACTATTGCAGTTACAGCTGTACGGTTTATGGCAAAAGAAAGAACAATTTATCAACTTCTTTTTACCATGTTAATAAACTTCAATATGTGCGCCTTTTGGTGCTCGTAGAATGTTCAAACGATAATCAGTTTCACGCCGTGTGTTGGTCAACATTTCTTCGGTAACACTAGCAACAGTTTCAATTATTCTCCGTCTCAATATGTTCAGATGAAGTACGGGTGTTGTATAGACTCTGCCCTTAACATAATCCCAGAGGAAAAAATCTAAGGAAGTTATGTCTGGTGATCGTGGTGGCCAGGGAGCGCGACCGTCGCGCCCAATCCATCCTGCCGTGAAATGATTCATTCAGAAAATCTGGAACTAGTAATCCCCGATGTGGTGGTGCGTCATTCTGCTAGAAAACCTCCCTAGGTTGCAAGTCATTTAGTTGAGGTATAGCAAAGTGTTGCAGCGTATCCAAGTAAATGGTAGCTGTTATGATTGCTCGTTGAAAAAGAAAGGACCGATGATTATGTTGTGCATCAAACCGTACTATACATTCACTTTAGGGAATCTGTAAATTTCTTCCCTGGTAAAGTACGGATTTTCTGAGCCCCATATTCTCACATTACGCCTGTTTACTTTCCTTGAGGTGTGGAAAGTAGCCTCGTTTGAAAAACACATACGCTGCAGGTACTCATTGTCGTTATCAATCCGTTGTAAAATCTCGGTCGCAAAGGCAACATGACGACGGCCGTCATCTGGCTGTAGATGTTGTAATATCTGAACTTTATACGCGTGCAACTTTAATTTCTTGTGTAAAATTTTGTGCACTGATGACCGGGGAATCCCTAGTTCACGAGATGGACGACGGGTAGATTTGGAAGGGCTATATAGAAATGCTTGCTGCACAACCTCAACTCTCTTAATTAACGGATAGCCGCCCTGTTCGCGGAAGATCGACTACACTTTCACTCTCCTTAAATTTTGCATACAACGCAACGATACTCTTGCTATCAGGTGCTGGTGATTCTGACTTGTGATTCCTTTACTTCGTACAAGGAAGTAAAAATGAAGTATTCAGGAGTATATTATTCGTTATACTATAATTATTCTTTATAATATATTCAGGAGTAGAATATTCTTTATTTCATTTTATAATTCAGAGGAGATTGAATGGTAAAAGATGTGTCGGGAAGAGAAAGACTATTGTTTCAGTAATTTCTTAGAATGGTTCCATTGTTTAACAGTAGAATTTTTTTGAGCTGCAGATTTTATTGCTAGAATAATACCTGGACCTTCATTAGAAGGTGATTTTTCATACATAAAGAAACCTTTAATCATTATTTTATTATATTGTTATATCACTTCATTATTATTATTTCCTAATAATTAAAAACACATTTAAAAAAATAAATATTAAATATAAATACTTACATAAAAAAAAAATATATTGCGGACATTTACTTAAGATTTAATAAAATGTTTAAGAAAAAAAAATTAAAAATTGACCTTTTTGAATATCGATATTTGCTTTTAAGAATTACTTAAACGGTGCAAAGTTTTATCTATATACACAATTATACGCATGTAAAAAACAGTTTAGTTTGATAAATAATTAAGTCCCACCTAAGTGCAACCGTGACGGTAATGAAATTTGGACGAATACCAATAAGGAGGTATAAGTTGGTTGTCAGACGATCTGGAATGGAAGGACAGAGTAACTAACAAACGACAACTGGCGTTGATGTGGCGCCAGTAGAATTAATGTACAAAAATAAACCGATAGGTTAAATTATTTTAATACAGGTTGTAATTATTATTACTATTATTATTATATCCCACTTTGCTAATTATCATATATATATATATATATATATATATATATATATATATATCTCTGTAATGTATTAACTGTTAATCCGATTTATACGTTGTACATATATAGAGTGCACTTAATAAATTTATTTCTAATGTACTTTTACGCTTGTCTCATTTATTATTTTATTTATTGATTAGTTATCTGGTGTATTTTTAACAGACGTTTAAAGAATGGTATGTATTTAAATATGTCGCAGTTATTTTTACGTACTAATTAACTATTTTTCAAGTTTTTCATTAAAAAATAGATCTGATGTTGCGGTTAGTAAAAATCATTTATTAGATGAAGATAATACTTATTTAGTTGTGTAAGTATATATTTCAGTTTTAATAAAAAGAAGAATAATGAATGTTTTTATACGACGACTTTATATATAATAATCTGGCAGTATTACTGGTAAACTTTTCTGGCAATTGCATAGAGCTTATCACATAACCCTTACGTTACACATAACTAAATTATCTATTTACTAATTCACATTACAATAAACAAAGAAAATTTGTATGATGATCAGTTAACAAGAAAAATGTCAGATGTGGACACCACATGAATTCCTTGTACGCCTGTTAAATTACATATACATATTTTTAAAGGTACATAAAATTTTAATTCATTAATAACTTCTGATATTTTTTCATAATTTTTTTTTTACTGTTATTATTGAATTATTTATCGTAATTTTTTTTTTACAATCAGGTCAATAATTAATAAATTAATATGTTTAAATTAAAAAAAAAAGTCGGATTCGAACCGATGTGTCTTCCCTTTGTAAGATCCAAATATTTCATTAATTAAAATCCATTTTGGCTATAACTCTGGAACCATAAAAATAAGTACCACTTATCATATATGGTTGCAAAGCCTATAATGAGAGCTTATTATTGCAATTAAAAAAAGTCCAAAATCCAATTTTCTTTGGATTTTGGGCTTTTCTGGACACTTTTGGTTCAGCCGATTGCAAAATAAAAAGGTGCACAACTAGATGTTACAACATTCCTAAATCCAAAATTTCAACATTCTACGGCTAATCGTTTTTGAATTATGCAAGATACATACGTACAGATGTTACGCCGAAACTTTTCAAAATGGATTCAGGGATGGTCAAAATGTATATTTCTGTTGAAATCTGAAAACCGAAATTTTTCGCGATCACAATACTTTCGTACAGAGAAGTAAAAGTTATTGAAATAAATTTATAATATGCTCATTAAATACAGGATGAATATAAATTATTCAGCACATTTTAGGGGTTAATAAAAAATTAAGAAGCAATTAGGGGGCTTTGATTTTTTTCAGATATTAGTATAGGTACTAGACTTTTGATGACCTTGAATGAATACGCCGGCGCGATGTAACGACAGGGGGGATTCTCAGTTGTCCAATCGCTACCGTGGAGAAGAAAACAAATATGCGTACTATGCTTTCATTAAACCGAACCTGTTATTATTCGTGTAGGTTTTAGTTTAAAGTATGCCTGTGATTATCCCAATACAAATTCTATTAAACCTTGATATCAGCGGTGGAAGGAAACAGGAATTGTATTACATAATACATAAAAACGGTGCTGGCAGATCTCCCGTCTCCAAGGAAGTTGTGAATCTAGTAAGAGAAGCCCGGGTAAATGGACTCATGGTGCGAGTTTAGAAGTGAGACACCGCAATCGAGAATCATGAAGTTTCTGCACAAGTCTAAAACTTCAAAATACTACAAAATACTACAAAAATACTTCAAAATTAAGTTGGTGCATGCAATCGAATGTGACGGATAAATCATCTTGGGGATATTCTTGATAAAGTGGACGAAGATAATGCGTTTTTAGAAAAATTAAACTTTTCTGACGAAGCTACCTTTCTTGTTTCTAGTCACGATAATAGTCATAATTGTCGGATTTTGGGTAGCGAGAACTGTCATGCCGTTCGTTGACTTCTTCTTCTAGTGATCGGACTATTCTTCTTCAAGCCAAAATTATTAGCGCTAGTTATCGATACATGTTACGAAGAATGCAGTTTCACAAATTAAGATCGGCAAATCAATCTTTACTTCCAACAAAATGGCGCATCACCACACTGGGGTTTATATGTTAGGAATTACCGACATGAACTATTTCCTCAACGTTAGATTAGCTGTGATGGACCAATTTCCTAGCCACCTCACCCCCTGACGGTACGCCAAACGATTTCTTTCTTTGTGGGTTTGTCAAAGGTAAAGTTTACGCAACGTACCGTTGTCAACATCAATGAACCAAAACGAAAAGAATCGAAAGTGTAATTAATGAAATATTCTTCGTAACATGTGGCTGAAATTGAATATCATCTAGACATATTACTTACCACAAAACGTGCTCCTATAAAACCTTTTTGAAATTAATAAGTATTGTTAACAAAACTATTTGAAACGCCCTGTTCAACAATAAAAAATGCTTGTAAGTACATTGCTTTGTTATTTTTACTTCCTTGTACGAAGTAAAGGAAGTATTGTAATCGTGATAAAAATTTCGGTTTTCAGATTTCAACGGAAATATCCATTTTGACCATCCGTGAATCCATTTTGACTAGTTTAGACGTGACGTTTGTACGTACGTATGTATGTATTCGCATAACTTAAAAACGATTAGCCGAAGAATTTTGGATTTAGGATTGTTGTATCATGTAGTTGTGCATCTTTTCTTTTAATTGCAATCGACTTAACCAAAATTATCCAAAACACCCCAGTATCCAAAAAATATGGATTTTGGACTTTTTCTTAACTGCAGTAATAAGCACTCATTGAGAGCTTTTCAACTATATATGTTAAGTGGTACTTATTTTCATTGGTTCCAGAGCTATAGACAAATACAATTTTAATTAATGAAATATTTGCATCTTATGAGGAAGGCACATAGGTTCGAATCCGACTTTTTTTTAATTTAATCATATTAATTAATAATTATTAACCTCTGATTCTAAAAAAAAAATGTACGATAAGTAATAATTCAATAATAACAATAAAAAAAGTATCAAAAAATATCAGAAGCTATTATATGTACTTTCCATTCAAAAACAAATATGTATATGTAATTTAACAGGCGTACAAGGAAATCATGTGGTATCTACATCAGATTTTTTCATTAACACCTAAAATGCGCTGAATAATTTATCACAATTCGTCTCAATTTATATCAGTGACAATATTAGTTACAACATATATTTGCAAAATCTAGTAATTTATTTTACTTACCGATCATTAATTTCGTATCATTATTGAAATTTTTCTTTTTTTTTCAAAAAAAACGGCCGTCCTCTGTGGCTTAATGGTAACTTCTCTATTTTTCATCCTGAAGTTCTGAGTTCGAATCTTCGGTTCAAACATGGCTATAAAAACTACTTCTCGTCCTGTAAAAGATTAATTTGTCTTATTACCCATCAGTAGGTGTTGTTACAGGTGTTCGTCGAATAACATACCGTTCTGGTTATATTATTCTGATGCTAATTCGCTGGGCTGGTTCAAGACTAATAAACTAAGACATTCAACAGTTTATACTTATGTATAATGTTTAATGATTGCATAATTTTAATACATTATTAATGAAATATCTGATTTAATGAGACGTCATGTTGACTATTAGCTCTGAGTTAATACTGAACAATAAAGAAAAATTACATTTTTACATTAATTCAAGTCATTAGTATTATTGTGATCAAAGAGCAATTTTATCCAAATGTTTTTC
This sequence comes from Lycorma delicatula, assembly GCF_047948215.1. Taxonomy (NCBI): domain Eukaryota; kingdom Metazoa; phylum Arthropoda; class Insecta; order Hemiptera; family Fulgoridae; genus Lycorma; species Lycorma delicatula. The sequence goes on along the minus strand of NC_134464.1, from coordinate 31,615,827 downwards.
AAGTATTGTAAAAATGATATTAAATTTTACCCTATCAATCTTCACTCATTTAAAAATTAAATTAATTAACATAATGAAAAGTACCTCTTTGTATAGCAATTGCTCTTTGATCTTAATAATACTAATAACTTGAACTAATAATGTAAATCATTAACCACATAAATATAAATAAATTAAAATGGTGTTATAATAGTATGAATTTTTGCGAACCCATCTCTAATGTTGTATAATATCTGAAACTCCGTTAATTCCTTTCTCGTATTAATCGTAAATTTAGTATTGAATTTTTAAAATTATGAATTGTACGGAACTCGGCTGATAAATTTTGCACGGATTTTTCTACACGGAGACAAACGGAACTATCGAGTTGTGCAAGGCAGCACAAGATAGCTAAAATCCCCCTCTAAAAACCTGCGATAATGCGTTGAAATTCGTTAATCGGTTTATTTTCAGTAGCAGATAAAATGGAGTCGATTACCGCCAAAATGTCAACCACGGTTAAAACAGCGTGCAGTAATCGAATTTTTAACAGCAGAAAATGTGAATATTACGATTATTTTTCATCGTTTAAAAGCGGTTTACGGTAGTGAAACTGCTGACAGGAGTACTGTGAACAGGTGTGCGTTGAAATTTCGCAAACGTGAAGTTGGTAAAGCGACAAATGAAGACGCATCTCGCAGCGGACGACCAGTTTCTGTGACTGGCGAGAAACATCGAAAGGAGGTGGACGATTTGCTTCAAAGTGACCGAAGAATCACCCGGCAAAGCATCGCTATTCAGTTAGCCATATCCAAAGAACGAGTAGGCCATATTATCTAGCAATTGGGTTACCGTAAAATCTTTGCACGATGGGTACCGCGCAAACTTTCTGATGGCTCTCCGCAAGCTGAAGTTCGAGCCTATTCCGCATCCGCCATACTCGCCGGATTTGGCTTCGTGTGACTTCCATTTTTTCCCTCATTTGTAGAGGGATCTCAAAAGTAATTATTACACCACCGACGCTGAGGTAAAGGAAGCTATGGCCACTTGGATCCGAGAAATACCGCCAGAATTTTCCAGTGACGGAATGCAAAAACTTGTTACACTCTGGGAAAAGTGTATCAGTCTAAACGGAGATTATATTGAAAAATAAATACTGAATTTTGCAGCTAAGGTATTGTACTTTTATTAATTTTTTTATTTCATTCCAATATTTCTTTTCATTCACATGCTACGCATATATGTGCAAAATTTATCAGGCGAACCTCGCAGAACCTTCAATATCCGGCCCGAAGGACCAAAAAATATGTTCGAACAACTAAACGCTTCGGTGTAATACCTCAAGTTAGGTGTAATTACTCTATATATTAACTTTGTTGGCTCATATTTTGTAATAAATAAAAGTCATTGTTCAGTTGGTGATTAAATATCAATTTTAATAAGTTATAATGATCATTACATGTTTAACGTTTTAGTTTGAGTTATATTAAAAGAAGATTACATTGCTGATGACAGTATGCTATCTAAATTTAGACTGAATTATGCATTAATAATAATGAATTACTAATGTAAAATATCATTTGAAAAATAGGCTATCTGAATATTCAAATCTGTTTACTTTTACATAAGAGTAAGAAGAACGAGACAGTTAATGTATTTATAAATTAATAAGAAAAAAAAAGTGAGTCCTAACAACAGGTACAAGCCAGAATTAAACTGAATATAGAGAAGGTAATTGCTGTTGGACTTTCTTTCATTCTAGCCAATTTACAGACATTCAACATATATTTTCATTGTTCCGAAGGTTCTGATTATAGGTATTCAATTGTGTTTTACATTTTTTTATTATTTTTTTTTTTTTTTAACATTACACGTAAAATAAATTATAAAAGTATGTCTTATTAAATGCGTAGTAATATATTTTTATTCTCATCGCCAATTTGGGGTTGTTTAACCGTGTACCAGTTATCGGTTATATTTCACGGTACGGTTATTTCACATATATCTTATTCAGTTAGCTTATAGAGTTCAAGTAAACAGACTACGCGTACGAGCGTTCAGACGGCTGATTCACAAGCACCTCATGTAAAACCTGATGCTAAAAGAAACTACGCGACGTTGATATTCAGTTACCACACACTAGTATATTTAAAAAAAGTAAAGGTATAAAATATTTAGTATAATTAATGATATGTAAGTAAATAATTATAATGTTTAATATACTATATATATTTATATATGTTTTAAATTTAAATAAATTAAGACATTTTATTTGAGTTTTTTAAGAGTTATGAAATTGCCAATTGTCTAAAACAGCAAAACTTCACTAATATCATAGATTAAATTTCTAAGATAATAAACAAATAATAAATTCAATTCAGATTTCGCTATCTTATTGCGAGAAATCTGTATTGCTGTCAGTATTAAAAGAAACAACGGAAGACTCAATTTTGTTTTCTATTATATTATCCAGTTCCCAATATTTGGTACAATAATATCCGTTACATGTTTTATACAGTTTTTCCATTCCTTCTGGCCTGCTTTATCGATGGCTTTTATGCATAGATTTTTAACATCAGATAATTTCAAAGCAGTATTTTCTGACGATACGTAAATTTCGATTTGTCCTCAAATTAACTCGATTCGATTGAGTATACAGTGACAGGAGGTAATCGAAGCACGGTTTTGCCACTGTATCTTACTAACTCATTAATTTTATACGCAATAAAATTACTTTTAGTACGCGAAAAGTTTAAAAATTGAACACGAGAACAAAAGAGTGATCATATATGAAAAAAATCAAGGGTTTTAATAAAATTGAGAAGATGTAATGTTATATAAACTTTTGATTATAATGACTACTATATGACAAATCAGTTATACTGTGACTAATATATGAGGAATAATTATAGTGTTGTATATAGATATGGCCGCGTTGTGAATCGGCACTGATGTTGATTGTGACGTAACAGTTGTTTATTCTTCACTCTACAAGCTAACTTAATTCATTTAAATCAATTTTATTAAGCACGGCCTGTTGGTATTAATATATAAATTATTTATATAATAGATTTCACTTACCGACAAACTTTGATAGTAATGTTTGAGCGCTTTCGGATTATTGATCCATCCTCAGGAATATTGATGTGTTATACATTATAATTATTTACTTCACATATCATTAATTATACTAAATTTAATTTTATAAAAACATAAATATAATAATTGATCGTCAAAAGGTAAAATAAAGTTAACGTTACCCGTCATATCACTATGAAGGTTTCAATTGTTATATTTATATGTTTATAAAATTCAATTTAGTATAATTAATGATACGTAAAGTAAATAATTATGATGTATAACACATCTTTGTTCCTGAAGATGGATTAATAATCCGAAAGCGCTCGAATATTACTATTAAAGATCTTCACCAATAGGTAAGTGGAAACTATATATTATATATTATATTATTATTAATATAATATATTATAATAATATATAATATAATATATTATATATATAATATAATATATTATATATATTATATAATATATTATTATATTATATTAATATATTATTATATATTATATAAATAATTTAACTGAATTCACCATAGTAATGTCTATTTTTAAATGTTAAAAAGAAATTGTATCGTCGGTTTGTTACAACTGAATAATAATAATTTTGAGAATTATCATTAATATGATGCGGATAAAATCAAAATATAAAATAACGGTTTGCTTTTTAACAACCATGTTATAACGTATTCTGTAATTACTCTATTGTACTACTGTTCAAAAGACAATCCGCCAGCTGATCATTTTATTATACACTGCCTTTCGGAAGCGATATATTATAATTAAATTTTATAATTTTTTAACTTACATTTAAAAAACACAATATTTGTTTGTTAAACATATTTCTAGAAGTTTTATAATGCATCTCATATGACCGTAAAGTCGATATATGTTAAAAAGTAATTAAAAGAAAGAATTATACGTTTCTTTGGGGGGAGAGAGAGTAAAAACATCACAGTCTTCCAGTGTTGTTTTTACCGATATTATAAAGCTATTTATGTAATTTAATACTTATCGGCAAATATATAACTTCATTAGTAATAAAAAAAGAAGATTCATAGCTCTGTAGTAAACATCTTATTATTATCGTGTATTAAAGAAAAGATTGGATTAAAGTTTCTTTATTTTTTAATGTAGATTCGCTGGAATTTGGTGGCACCTTTCGTAGAATTTTTTTTATTAACTGAGTTTCTTGGAATTCTACTATTTTTATATAACATAGGAGAGGTGTTTTTCATAGCGGTATTTGCATTCATACTGAAATACTACTTTACTATAAAATGAAGGAAATTATAGAAGATTAAAAAAAAATCTTAAAAGTAACAGTAATATTTGATTTAATTTATATTTTGTATTTTGTATTGAATTTTGTATTTTGTATTGAATTTTGTATTTTAATTAATTATTACGAAATGTACGTGTGTTGCCGTGTTTGAAGCTTAATAACTTTTGATTGGATTAAGCGATGTTTATGAAATTTTGTACAAAACTCGTGTGTATGGGACAGTATTTTTTGGTAAAATTTTGGGGTCATATCTTCGAGGGGGTAGATAAATTTTTGGGATATAATTTTCTCAAAATTTTGCAAACGTGACCCCACTTTATATTTAGCTCAATTCAAGCGTATGTGCTTATATTTCCATTTAAAACATATTTTGCCCTTTTCAAAATAATTCCCCCTTTTCCTTAAAAATTGGAAAAAGGTATATTTTTATTCATTGTAAATTTTTTTAACCGAATTTTTTTTAATTTCTTCATAGGCGTAGTAGTAGTGTATGTGGTAGAGCCAATCAATGTTTAACAATATAAATTTTTGTTTCAATTTTTTTTCTCACTATATAAGAATAAATAGCCAATCCCAGAAATTTATTATCAATTTATTACTTTTTTTAAAATTTTTAATAAAAATTATAAATTTAAAAATAATTAACTATCTTCTTTTTACATGTAAATGATTGGTAGTCTCTGATATGAATTATTAATATCTGTACGTAATATTTTGTAGCTTGTGAAGTACATACTAAAAAGAGAGTTTTAAATAATAATAATAATAGTATTAAATTTAAACGGATAATTTATCGTTTTATTTTTGTACAGGATATTTCTAAAATGATGGGCTGGCTATACTTTTTCGGATCCTAGTTGTAAAACTAAACAAAAGATATCCTTAGGAAAAGTGGGGATTTCTCCTTGGTTCTCCCCACGTCCGCCATTTTGTTATTTTTATATAAAAATTTATATCTCAAGTTCGCATAGAGAAATGAAGGAATGACATTAATATTTGGAAATCATGTTGGTAATTAGGTTTTAAAATTAGCAAAAATCAGGAATTAAATACGTTTGCAATTGAAAAATGGTGGCCATGCTTATTTTTTCAATCCGTTTTATTTCCGTAAACATTAGCTTTATCAAAATATATGTTTTTAATAAAATATTAAGCCTTTTATTTTGAACAAGATGGCATTTTATTTTTTTTATATCGGTTAGCAAATAGCCGAGTTATGGCAGAATATTGATGTTGTAATATTGTGTCAGTTTTCATGTCCTCCACTTTACAATATTAATGTTTTCATTTCTTGTTAATTCTAGTATTGTAAGTTGTATCAAATTAAGTAATCTTTTTCTAGCAATAAGGTTTAATATTAAATAATAATAAAACAATCGATATTAATTTTTCACTTTTGAATAATTTTGCATAGCGACTATTACTGTTGATCATGTTAACGATGTAAAAATGAAGCTTCTTTCAACAGGAATGGTGTTCAAAACTGTCACAACCAGCGTATCTGGAGCGACAAAAAACCTTATGGTACCTTCCAAAGTAGCGTCAACAAAGATTTTCCCTAAACATATGAGTCATTTTCCCTAAACTATCTTTTGAGTCCAGTCATTCTACCAAATCGTTTAAATGGAGAAAATTATCTTGCTCATTTGACCGAAAATCTTCCACATTTGTTGGAAGAACTACCTCTACAATTAAGAGGAAATATATGGTTTCATGAAACTTTCCGTAAAAAATGGTTAGGCTGCGGAAGTTCAGTGCCCGGCCTGCCCGATCACCTGACTTAAACCCTCTTGACTTCTACCTGTGGGGACATTTGAAACATATTATTGTTTATTCAATTCATCATTGAGGATCTTCAACTAAGGATCCTCCTGAAAATGAATTTCAAGAAATTAAGAATACTCTCGGAATTTTTGAACGGTTAAGACAGTCTTTCAGAAAAAGACTGGAGACTTGTGTAATTTCTAATGGTGGACACATTGAACATCTGTGATAACTTTTGACAATTGTTATGTTTAAGTACACCTAATGTTCTGCAATAATTAACGTAAGATTACGCAAATAATTGTTTTATTTTTTTTTAATTATTAGGTCTTATTGTGAAAAAAATTATTACTTAATTTGATACTAATTTACAATACTAGAATTAACAAGAAATAAAAGCAATTAATATTTACTCGAATCGAACGAGAACATGAAGATGAGGACATGAAAACAAACAAAAAATTACATCAATTTTCTGCCATAACTCGGATATTTGTTAAGCTGCTTTAAAAATAAAATATCATTTTGTTATAAAAAAAACTTAATATTATATTTTTTTTTTGTCTTCAGTCATTTGACTGGTTTGATGCAGCTCTTCAAGATTCCCTATCTAGTGCTAGTCGTTTCATTTCAGTATACCCTCTACATCCTACATCCCTAACAATTTGTTTTACATATTCCAAACGTGGCCTGCCTACATAATTTTTCCCTCTACATGTCCTTACAATATTAAAGCGACTATTCCAGGATGCCTTATGCCTTAGTATGTGCCTTATAAGTCTGTCTCTTCTTTTAACTATATTTTTCCAAATGCTTCTTTCTTCATCTATTTGCCGCAATACCTCTTCATTTGTCACTTTATCCACCCGTCTGATTTTTAACATTCTCCTATAGCACCACATTTCAAAAGCTTCTAATCTTTTCTTCTCAGATACTCCGATCGTCCAAGTTTCACTTCCAAACATACACTTTCAAAAATCTTTTCCTGACATTTAAATTAATTTTTGATGTAAACAAATTATATTTCTTACTGGAAGGCTCGTTTAGCTTGTGCTATTCGGCATTTTATATCGCTCCTGCTTCGTCCATCTTTAGTAATTCTACTTCCCAAATAACAAAATTCTTCTACCTCCATAATTTTTTCCCCTCCTATTTTCACATTCAGTGGTCCATCTTTGTTATTTCTACTACATTTCATTACTTTTGTTTTGTTCTTGTTTATTTTCATGCGATAGTTCTTGCGTAGGACTTCATCTATGCCGTTCATTGTTTCTTCTAAATCCTTTTTACTCTCGGCTAGAATTACTATATCCTCAGCAAATCGTAGCATCTTTATCTTTTCACCTTGTACTGTTACTCCGAATCTAAATTGTTCTTTAACATCATTAACTGCTAGTTCCATGTAAAGATTAAAAAGTAACGGAGATAAGGAACATCCTTGTCGGACTCCCTTTCTTATTACGGCTTCTTTCTTATGTTCTTCAATTGTTACTGTTGCTGTTTGGTTCCTGTACATGTTAGCAATTGTTCTTCTATCTCTGTATTTGAACCCTAATTTTTTTAAAATGCTGAACATTTTATTCCAGTCTACGTTATCGAATGCCTTTTCTAGGTGTATAAACGCCAAATATGTTGGTTTGTTTTTCTTTAATCTTCCTTCTACTATTAAGGCCAAAAATTGATTCCCTTGTCTCTATACTTTTCCTGAAACCAAATTGGTCTTCTCCTAACACTTCCTCCACTCTCCTCTCAATTCTTCTGTATAGAATTCTAGTTAAGATTTTTGATGGATGACTAGTTAAACTATTATATAGAAATAATATTATATAGCAAATAACATAAATTTTGATAAAATTAATATTTACGGAGATATAACGGATTGAAAAATAAACATGGCCGCCATTTTGTAATTTGCGAAGGTATTTAATTCCTTATTTTTAGCTAATTTTAAAACTTTATTTCAAAGACGATTACCAAATATTAATGTAATTCCTCTATCCGAACTTGAGATAAATTTTTATATAAAAATAACAAAATGGCGGACAAGGTGAGGACGAAGGAGAAATTGCCATTTTTCCTAAGGATACTTTTTGTTTAATTGTACACGTAGAATCCGAAAAAGTGTAACCAGCCCACCATTTTAGAAACTCTGTATATGTTTATTTTATTTCCTTGTACGAAGTATTGTGATCGCGAAAAATTTCGGTTTTCTGATTTCAACGGAAATATTTATTTTTAAACCATCCCTGAATACATTTTGATTAGTTTCGGCGTGACGTCTGTACGTACGTACATATCTCGCATAACTCACAAAACGACTAGCCGTAGGATGTTGAAATTTTGGATTTAGAAGTGTTATAACATATAGTTGTGTACCTCCTCTTTTGATTGCAGTCGACTGAACCAAAAGAGTTCAAAGAAGCCCAATATCCAAAAGATTTGGATTTTGGACTTTTTCTTAACTGTAGTAATAAGCTCTCATTGAAAGAAGTCCGATTCGAACCGATGTGTTTACGATTACGGATCCAATACGTTCTCACTTACACCAACTACTTGAGCGACGTGAAGCAAAGATAATATATAAACTAATATAAATTGCTGACACGGAAACCACAAATAAGTATGATGCTATGTGGTGGTCAGCACAGCGCAATTGTGTAACTGTCCACTTTATTAAAGAATTAGAGAATGATATCTCAGTTTCAAACGAAGTAAGTTTAAATTAAGTGCAGCAAAAATGTGTGTATGTAATTTAATAGACGTACAAGGAAGTCATGTAGTGTCCACATCACTTTTTTTTATGAGTTTCATAGTTATCTCGTATACATATAAAATTAATAAATAAAAGTACTTGCATATCGTGTTTCTCATAGTTTATATTTTTAATATAATCACTTATCCACAATGGATTTTAACTGTATTTTTTGCTAATAGAAATAATAATCTCTGGTTTGTATATAATATTCTAAAAACATTTTTTTTATTATTTATTTTTGTAAAGATGTTTATTCTTTTTTCGTTCGTTTGTTTCAGGTACGGAGAATCAATCAATAACATTTATTTTAATGTAAGTTTATATATTTATGTAATATTAATTAACATCGTTGTAATTGTTTAATACGTTGTAATTAATGCGTTTTATTTTTAACCCGCCGGGTTAGTCTAGTGTTTAAATTCGTCATCGCAAAATCAGCTGATTTTCGAAGTCGAAGGTACTAAGGTTCGAGTGCTTGTAAAGGCATTTGCTTTTATATGGATTTGAATGCTAGACTGTGGATACCGGTGTTCTTTTGTAGTAGGGTTTCAATCAACCATACGTCTCAGTAGTGGTCGGCCTGAATCTATTCAAGACTACACATATACCGGTATATTTACACTTACATGCCAGACTGCGCACAGATTCCTTGGCATCTCTGCAGATTACTGTTGACATCATGTCATTGTGCTGTTACTATGTAACCTGTTATTTCATAAATAAATAAGTAAATTTGCTATAAAATTAAATTTTATTTTATTACAATTATAATATATTAATAATATTTTATAATAATATAATTATTCAGCTATTAATTAATTTTCTAGAAATATTTTCTGTTACCGATTTTTACTTCCTTATACGAAATAAAGGAAATATTGTGATCGCGAATTTCTATAAATTAAAAATACACAAAATTTTATTTCATTAATAACTTCTGATATTTTTTCATATGTTTTTTTTATTGTTTTTAAATTATTATTTATAATAAAATTTTTTTTTACAATCGGAGATTAATAATTATTAATAAATCAATATATTTAAATTTAAAAAAAAAAAGTTATAATAAGGAGATGAAGTCGAATTTGAACCGTTGTGCCATCCCCTTGTAAGATCGAAATATTTCATTAATTAAAATTTTATTTGGCTATAACTATGGAACCAATGAAAAGTAACACTTATGATATGTCGTTGAAAAGCTCCCAATGAGGGCTTATTACTGCAGTTAAGAAAAAGTCCAAAATTCAATTTTTTTTTGGATTTTGGGCTTTTTTGGACACTTTTGGATGTGTCGATTGCAATCAAAAGGAAGAGGTACACAAGTAGATGTTACAACAGTCCTAAATCCAAAATTTCAACAACCTACGGCTAATCGTTTTTGAGTTACGCGAGATACATAGTTCGTACGTATAGACGTCACGCCGAAACTAGTCTAAAGGATTCAGGGATGGTCAAAGTAGATATTTTCGTTGAAATCTGAAAACCGACATTTTTCGCGATCCTAATATTTCCTTTACTTCGCACAAGGAAATAAAAATGCAACTTTTTTCTTGAAAACGATAGATATCATTTATATATTATTATCTTGGTCCTTGCACAACTTTTTAATATCTGTAGACTGCGTATAATTGTACGAAAGCGAGCACGTGCTATATACGACGGAAAAGTTTTTTGTAAACATTTTTTATTTTTAATGGACCAATATTATGTAGAAATAGAATGACTACTTCGAATAAAGCTGCAATTTAATGTTGAAAAGAAACATTTTCCCAAAGGAAAAGTTAAGTCACTCTTGTTCGAGTTAAAACATTAGACCGCTTAGCACTTAGTGAATTAGAATCAAATAAATTATATGTTAAACGACGTGATGAAAATCATTGAACTGTAAAATCGGTTTTTAAATTCTTTATTAAAAAAAGGTACGTTATCTTAAATATTTTGTAAATAAACAACTCCTTTCTTTTATCTAAAAATATTTAATTTCTTAGTGTATATTAAAAAAGCCTAACATGGATTGAATTAACTTTTTAATTGTTATTACTATTATTATCTACAAGAATGAATTTTGGAAGACTTTGGTACTAAAGAAATACACCAATGTAAACCAAATTCGGATGAGCCCAACTAGAAATTAGCTCCTTTCAAATTAGACCAAATACGTTAAAATCCGCCTGGCCTTCCAGAGTAATCAATGTATGTAGATACATAACAATTTAAAACGAGCGTTATATGTGTTTTTTGTTTTGTAATTTTCACTATTAAGTTCGGGAATTTTAAAGTTAAGACATCATCTTACGTTGTGACGGATGATTCGTACAAGTACGATACTGAATGCTTCTGAATTATCCGTAGAAATTTTTAAGAGTAGCATTCTCATACCAAAATAAGAAAAGAATTTTGTGCTATGTATCTGAAAACGCTTACTACTTTTCGTCTGTTTACCAATTTTTTGTTTTGGCAACTTATCCATGTATTAAGAACGAATTGATATGTTTCTCTTTCTTTAGTGTTATTTGTTTAGTAATGGAGGAAATTAAAACGATTCTCCATTCAGATCGGTTCCCTCAATCGATTTTCGCCATAATTCGATTGTAATCAGATTACGGGTATCGATTGCTTTGATCTTTTTACCAGATGGAATTTTTTTAGCGTATCAAAAATGCCATCCCTGACCGCAGGATTCGAAGGATGAAAGGCCGAGGGGCTACCACTCCGTCTCGGAGATCGGCGATTGTTTTTAATTGCTTAAAATAAGTTAATTATGATTTTTCTAAAAGAGTACTTATGATTTTTTTCCAATTAAAAAAAATATTTTAAACATATATATTAATGGTTTAAAAATTAACATAGTCGGCATTTTGAAATTTTCTAACGAAAAATTATGATTTATTTTTTTATTTTTCAATGAAAATGTCAGTTTAATCATTATATTAAATTTCATTGAAAATCTTATTTCGTTCTCGAGATATGATACACAAAGTGACGGAAAAATGGAAAACTAAGAGTTTCCGGACATGTATGGTTAAAGTAACTTTTTCCAACTTTGTTTCTACTAGTAGAATTTTTCCGTGTATTTCAAAACATATCCTGTCAGCTGCTGACTGGAACGTTTATTCTACAGTAAATAAATAGGGCTGCGATAGACAACAATAGGTAGTCAAAACACTCCTCTCCACCAATTGTATACCGTTGCTACTTATCTCCCCACATCCAACTAACATATGTTGAATACTACCGGAAGAATTTCAGTATGCTGGAATTAGCTAAGAACTTGGCTACTCAGCTAATGGAATATTGTTAGTTGGAACAGTGACTGACAACGTTGTAATGATTTTGTGTTGCTTCGAAACATTTTTTAATGTTTGACCGGGTGGATAAAATTTCTATTTTTTTTCTACTCGCTGGTGAAAAAATAAATGAATGAGTATTTATTGGATGGGAATTTTTTTTACAAGTTTGACTAACGCCGATGTTGTGATTAAGTGTTCTTACTTAAGTAGCATTCCGCAACAAATGGTGTCTGGCATGTGATCGATTGTAGTAAATAATTTATAAGATGACAATGAAATATTGTGTTGTGCTTGTGCTATGCGGTTGCGATTTGGAACAGAGAATACTGTTCTGGAACAGAAACTGTTTTTACATTGTTTCTTATTTCATATTTGTACGTTATATAAGTTGTATTATATTTATGTTATATTTTTGTACAGTGTGGGCGAAAAATCCCTTTACATGTTAATAGCATAGTACATGTAACTGATCCGATGTAGGCTCACCAATACAGGAAAATCTACCAATACATGAGGACATTGAGGATGCCAATCGTGGTCACCTTCGATCTAGAAAGCCACCTATCAAAACAGCAATTACTGAAATAGAGGAAGGATTTAACTTAACTGACGCCTGGCGTCAAGAATGAACCACAAAGCAGAACAACCAAATCCCATGTATCACTCAAAAGCTAAACAGAATACGGACTCAGCATGGTAGGTGCGCCTATTTCCTTTATAAATGGGATAAAACACCGACGCCCCTTTGTAAGTGTGGTGAAAATTAAATTGTTAAACACATCACAGAAGTTTGTCCTAGGACAGCTTATGAAGGAACTCCTGAAGATTTCCTGATGGCGACTCCACAATCAGTAGCATATATTAATTCGCTAAATCTTTGTTTGTAATATTTGACTGTAATTGGTGTTGTGTTTTGGTGCCATACGCTAAATAAATTGCTATGAATGCAAAAACACAGTATATTTCAATATTTATGTCTGGTTGACATTAATATTTATTGTGAATAACATTTTTACAAGGTTCAAGGTTCAAGGTTCATTTATCGGTTTGGAAACAGTTCATTTAGCCTAGTGCGGACACTCAAGGAAAAATGTGGCGGACGACGCGCAGTCTTGTTGAAGTGTAACGATGTCAGCTATTCCTCTTACCATGAAATTCTTCCCACAGGAAAATTTGCCGACAAGATGTGGTCCTCTGCCGATTGCGGATAGGTCATACGAGAGCTACACACGGGTATCTGATGTCACCAATAAACGCACCAGTATGCATGCGATACAACTGCCGCTTGATTGTGTCCACATTCTTGTGGAATGTATACGATATGCGGCCTTGCGTCGTAAATTTAAATTGCCCGGGAATTTTTGTCAAATCCTGGGCAATAATAAAGAAGTTTTAGATTAGGTGTTTTTATTTCTTCGGGATGCTAATATTTTACGCATAGTAATATTCATAGTACTTGTAGTGGTGTGTTTTTGTGTTTTAACATTTAGTTTAAGTTTTTGTTTTGTCTTTATTTTAATATTTTAGTTTGTTTTGATTTTGTTTTTAAATTTCTCCTTTGAGTTTTTATTTCGTTTTAATTTTTTTTTATGCTATTGTTTTGTGTTATATTACATGTTTTGTTTTCTGGACGTTTCTTTTAAATTTCTAATTGTAAACTTTGTTGTTTTTTACATAGTTTTTTAAAGCACTTACATCGTGTTCGGGTGATGATAACGATGAACCGTTTTTCGCCCAGAAAAACCAAAAAAAAAAAAAAAAAATCCTCTTGCAGTTAATTCTGGAAGGAACCACGTGTCAATCACGTGAAGATAGCTGTGCTGGTTCACATAACCATCAAAGAAATATGGTCCAAGCAGATGATCTGCCCTTATCCCTGCCCAAACAATAACATCCGGTGGATTGCACTCGATTTCCTCATAAAAGTGTGCATTGTCGTTTGCCCAAAAAAAGACGTTACGATTTCTTGAACTGCGATAAATTGCATACTCGTCAGAAAACATAACGGTTTTCTGATAATTTTTTATGTGAGAAGCGTGCGAGCAGCTTTTCATATACATCCACACATTGTTCCACTTCACAGTCACTCAACTCATTTACTAAGGATGGCCGAAAACATGAAACATTCGTCATTCCGCATATGATCTCACTTAGTCGATCGCGGGAACCCCAATTCTGCAGACTGCTTACGGTTTGACTTCATCGGCGATCGTTCAATTGATTCCTCCACAGCAACACAAATTTTGGTGTGAGTCGTAGGCCTTGTGCTACGTGATGCATCGAGAACACTTCCATTTCGCAAAGGTTTTCTTCTCCATGCGAATAACGTTGGTCGTGATGGTGGCGGTTTTCCAAACCGCACAGCGAAGTCCCTCAAAATGTCTGTCATTGTCTTCTTTGTGTTCTGGCGTTTGTGAACCCACACAGACGTCATCAAACGTTTCTCAACAGTGAAATCACTTATATTTGCCGTGGTTTAACTAGAGACTGTCACGTCCTTCCCACACTAACCGAAGTGACATGCGCAGGACTCAGCTTATGGTGGGAAATAATAATAAAGAGTCAATCTGTTCAACAATAGTAAAGAATATACTTTTTTGTATTGTTTTGTATTCACAATAATATTTTCTACATATGTAACTGTATTATTCTATTAACATGAAAAGGCACTTTTCGCCCCAACTGTAGCATAGGGACTTGATTAACTGTTGCGTTTATGCGAAGTAGAGAGCACCACTTACTGCTCTGATTTGCATCTGTTCTTTGGTCAGTGACAAAATAGCGTTGTTTTTGTGTCATCACTAGTTCGAATGTATTTTGGTTGTCGGTTTACCCGGTTGATTACCGGGACCGGGTGGTGGTGCGTGGTTTATCCTCGGATTCTGCGCGGACCGGAATGAGGTTGCATTCTCCTTGTTAGGTGAACTAAATTGGTCGACTTAATTCGGTGTAGGTCTGAATCTCTATGTTGCGTAAGACATAATTTTGATTGGTATGAGTGTAGCACTGATTAAACTTTAAACTCGTTCGTTTTCTGAGGCATTTACAGTCACGAACGGTGTTGTCAAATCTGGACTAGGCGTGGGGTTCGCGGTTTCGGTCAGTTAGTTTGAGGGAGTCATGTTAGGTTGGATATGAAGATGTCCGTTTGAGGCCTACGTGAAGGCGAAATTTGATTTGTATTTTTTATTAATGCAAATGTCTGCCGAGGCATTTACATCGGTGGCATCCCGACCGAAGACTGGCTGACGACAGATGTAATCAGTTAGTGGGTCTGGACGATTTCCGGTAAATCCCCTCTGGGCTTGGAACGGAAGGGTGGTGTGGCGACCGGTAGCGTCACAAGGTGGGTATCTTCCCGCTACGGGGTTGGGATATTGGTTTACGCATTTGATTATTAATTTTTTTGTTTGTATTTTAACCTGTTATCTATTCTTTTTATATTCGAGACGGTGGAAATTATTATTTTATGTGAAATGTATTACTGCTAGTAATACTAGTAGTATCTGTATGTATACCGTATTTATTGAAATCAAAGGTATCGTAACGTACGGATGAATTTTGATCGAGATATACTGCTTTCTCTCCTTTATGTGTTTTGTCACGTGATCTCACGGATACTGCTTTGTTTCTGACGCTGTTTTCGCTGACTCGGGACTTAAAAACTAGTATATGTTGTTGGTTTATAGGTAGATATGTAGGCGGAGATCGGTTAAGTTTAGTCTGACCTCGCCTTCCTATGAGTCATTCCGGTACGGTGTGTATCCAGTACTGTGGTGTGGATTAGCACTAGAAGCGGCCACTTCTAGCAGCACATCGTTGTTTTACTGTCAAGATGGTTCTTTCTCTTTGGCCATGCGTTACCTCTTACCGTACCGTACCACGCTTCTTTCTTTTTGTTTATTCTATTGTATTAGTAGTTCATACGACCGACATTCCATTTTTATTGTAAACATTATAGTATGTAGTCAACTATTTATAACACGTGTGTAGGTTTAAGCACTTTCGTTTTTTTTATTCACGTTTATAAATAACTTTTGCTTTTTTATTACTGTAGTAGTTGATTTTAGTTTTCTCACCGTTTGCTTTATTCGAGATATTATGAGGTTTGTTTCCTGTATGTACTTTTCATTTCCATATCATCCACCATAAATCCTTACCTTGCATTATAATAATGATAAGGGAGGGATTATCGGGCTATTATCCGAGTCATGTGTAATGGCTTCTTGCAACAGGATGAAAATTTGAAATGAATTTGATGCAAGTATACCGTTTAGCTTCATGTTGTAAGATTCTTGTTAGTTCTTTCCTGTGATATATATATATATATATATATATAATGAAACGCCGATTATCCGTGACCGGATAATTGGAAAATTAAACATTTTTTATCATATGTGCTATGTAATGGACAAATGATTCTAATGTTTTACGGATAACACATGTAATAAAAAGGTGAAGAAAATATAAAAAAATCTTATGTGGACACCACATGACTTTGTTGTACGCCTATTAAATTAAACACATTTTTATATGTACATAAAATTTCATTTTATTAATAAGAGCGTAAAATCACTATAAAACTGTATTGTGGTAAATATTAATTTCTTTCAGATAATTTTTGTTAATTCTGATTCTTTTATCAGCAAATTTCTACTCATTAGATTTTTTGTTACGTATTATTATATGTTTTTTACTATATTATACACTTAATGTATGTTCTACGCATTATTTAATATTACTGATATACATTTATTTTTACTTCCTTGTATGAAGTTTAGGAAGTATTGTAATCGCGAAAAATTTTGTATTCAGATTTCAACGGAAATTTGATTGTCCCAGAATCCATTTTGACTAGTTTCAGCGTGACGTCTGTACGTACGTATGTATCTCGCATAACTTAAAAACGATTAGCCGTAGGATGTTGAAATTTTGGATTTAGGACTGTTGTAACAACTAGTTTTGCACCCCCCCCCCCCCTTTTGATTGCAATTGACTGAACTAAAAATGTCCAAAAAATATCAAAATATTCTGATTTTGGACTTATTCGTAATTGCAGTAACAAGCCCTCATTGAGAGCTTTTCAACGAAATATCATACTTATTTTCATGGTTCCAGAGTTGTAGCCAAATAAAATTTTTATTAATAAAATATTTGGATCTTACAAGACGAAGAATCGGTTTGAATCCGACTTAATTTCCATTTTTTTAATTTTAATATATTGATTTTGTTTAATAATTATTAATCTCTGATTGTAAAAAAAAATTACAATAAATAATAACTGGATAACTATAAAAATAAAAAAAAATTGATTAGTGAAGTAAAATTTTATGAACGTTTAAAAATGTGTATATGTATTTAATAGTCGTACAAGGAAGTATGTGGTGTCACATCAGATTTTCCCTATTTCAATTTTTTTTCGTTATGAAATAAATAGTAATTTAAGCAATAATACTTTTTAACTTGCGGAAAGGTTTAATGTTAATTATTGTGCTAGTGTAGATAGATTTTAACAATATTGTTTTATATCTTTGAGTTTTTTTCTTTTTGTATGGGTATTATGGAAATATGGTGCATTCGGTAATTTGATTCTTTTTATTCTTATTTAATGAGGGAGATAAAAATTATATATTTAGAAAAGTAAACAATTTTCCAGGTGTTAAACCCGAAATTAGATGTTTCGAGTTGTCTCGTAATTTTTTTTGTTGTTGTTATTTATTTTAAATTCCTGATCGTGTAATTATTTAAAAATATATCATAACTCTCTATGAATCACTTCAGTTGAATTTTAAATCACTTACGCTTATCCATTCGCTCTGAAATTTCGCATACAGGTTTATTCCTGATGACAACACATTTTAGCAACATTTTCAAGTCGCTAAGATGCCCCAAGTTGCTAACTGAAAAAAATGCCCCTTGAACTTATCCAAACTCGTTTACATGCAAATTTTCTTACTGAAAGATAACCCAGCTTATTTCGGTAAGTTTGGATCTAAAATTCGCAGACGTTTGAAGTACATACTTGAAATTCTGTACAGTAACGACCGAAGTTTTGGGAACATTTAGTACTTATTAACCGGATAGGAATTTTCGGAAGAAAATCGCAAATATCTCGAAAACGGTCGGTTCTAGCGCTCTGAAAAAGTTTTTCGACCTCTCCATGTCGATTCACATCCACTTCCAGTGATACCCGAAGGATGATAGTATTTTCAAGTGCCTCCGGGGCTCCGTTCGGAAATTTGGTAAATTGGGTACCGCCGTAATATCTCGGCAACCGCTCGTCCGATTTTCACGATTCAAACGGCGTATGTATCAGCAAGTCGAGCGCTAACTGTTTAACGAATCGGGTATAGTCTTGATTGACCGGATCTTGGTTATGCTGAGATTAAATCGTTTAGCCTTATGTTTTGATTGCATTCATCCACCGTAAAACGTACCGATCCCAACTTTCGCTAAATACGCTGAACCCTGTGCGCTAGCGCAGCTGTAAAGTATAAAGTTATGAAGACTAAACAGTAAAATATAAAAAATATATATAAAAAAGCTTTTTAAAAACCATTCTTATATTTAATGCATTAAAAAGTAGACGATAAAAAATGTGTAAAAAAACTTTTTAAACTACTCTTAAATTAAACGTAATAAAAGGTAAAAAATAATTTTAGGACGATATCTCAGAATGGATTTGACAAGCTTTGATGATGATATGTAACGTTATGTGAAAGTCATAGCTTTAACTTATAACTTTCATGTTTTTGCTAATTTTTTCGTATGCGTGATGAATGGCAAGAGTGGTATTTGTACATGTCAAAGTACAAATCGTTGCTCCCCACTCTTTCGGGCATTCATCAAGCATATGAAAAAATTGGCAAAAACATAAGATTTTTAATTTGAAGTTCTGACTTCACATAATCTTACATATCACCATCGAAGCTTGTTGTAAAGTCTACAACTTGTTGTAAGTCTGAGATATCGCCCTAAAACTATCTTTTATCTTTTAATGCGTTTAATTTAAGAGTGGTGTGTTAAAAATTTATTTTACATATTTTTTATTTTCTACTTTTTATTGCATTAATATGAGTGGTTTTAAATTTTTTTTATAATTGTTTTCCTCTAGGACTCGAAAATACCCTTACAATCAGAGGCAGTTAAAATGTAGCACAAACTATTTTTTTTTGTCATTGCTATAGTGTAAACTGGGTTGTTATTTGTTTAGAACCATATGAAGACTGGAGAAGGTATTTTTTTTTTTTTATATATAGTTAACTTGTTTGGATTTCGTCTTTATTTAAATTACTCTCTCTCTCTCTCTCTCGCCTTCTCTCTGTGCGTGCTTGTATATATAAGTGTGTGTGCGTGTGTACTCGCGCCTTGTGAGGGTTTTTGTTAAGGAAACCTGCTGAGCCTACCCAAAATGAATGATACATTTTTTCCCATTTATATGTAGATCAGTGATTTTTTTTATTACTGAACCGAACTTTTTCTTAAAAAAAAATATAAAGATAGTGTATATAAATAGTGTATTTGTCTGTTTATAATTTATATCTGGATGTCAAAATAAATTTAGTAATAAATGCTTACATTAACTTTATTTTTTCTTTTAAATGAAACATCATAAATTATTTTTACCTTTAGTTTCATAATTATATTAAGTACGGTAATAATATTCTAAAAAAACATCGATACGTAAATAATTTCTGTGTTGACAAAGTAGAAATTATATTAAATATATTTATTTTCTTTCCTTCCCCCAAAATGTTACCTTCGTCTCCTTTTACTATTCGTTTTTATCTTACATTTCCATCACATCTTTTCTTTTTTTATAATTATTGTTTATTTTTTTCATGTATAAGTTATAATTTACATTAATAATGTTTCTTGTCTTATTATTAAATTTATGGGGGTTTAACCTTTGTTTAGTAAATTGCCGCTTAACGTTGTTTTTTAAATTAAGTTTTTTCTTTACTGTTCAATTTTTGGTCGAGAATATTTTAAGAATATATCATTTTGTGAGAGAATTATTATTTTGTAATTATAATTATTAACTAAAGATAATATTTTCTTTAAAGAAAGTTACTTAAAAATCAAAATACTTAATGTGATTTTTTTTCTCCGGTGTTAATGTACAGGTGTTTAATAAGTTTTCATTTATAGAAAAATATACATTTTTTCTTTTGTAAATAATTTTTATTTTTATAATATATTCTATATAACTTTACTGTTTTGAAAACACATTTCGATTTGAGTCCTCCACAGCTGAAGAAAATATAACCCCATAGTTTCAAAACATAGAAAAAAAAATAAACATTTTTTTCCATACGGTGCATAAGGAAAAGATACAAAATATAAATCATCTCAAGGAACGTATCACCAGCCCCATTACAAGGATATCTCTTTTTAACAGATTATTTTTCCTACGTAAGGAAACGTATGAGACACTGTATAATTTTCACTACAAGTCGAGTGTATATAACGCATTCTTTCCCATAGAAAGGGGTAAATTATGGCTGCATATACTTCCGTCTAAAATATAATATAATATTACATCGTGGGGCTACTTTAGAAAATCAGAACCAGTTTTTTTTTTTTCAAGATTTTATAATAAAAATGGGCTGTCTCAAGTGTTTCTTTATTGATACCGGTGGAACATATAGACAGAAACGTTTAGTAAATTAAAAGTTCTATATATTTTCTTGCGTTTATATTTACGATTCTGCAACCGTTATTCCTAATTCAGCTTCAACTACTTTCCCGTTACATAACATAATATTTCGGCGACCTAGTTAAGGATATTATTACGCTTAAATATTTAATTTTGATAAATTAATGAACGGTCTTACATATTTTTCAATTAACTTAATTTTTAGCTGTTATCTTCTTCAAAATTATTTTATTCGATATCCGTTATATTTATTAATGCAATTTTTTGCATTCACAGTTATTTCGTATAAATATTATTTTTATACATAAAATTGGCAGTAACCTCTCATCCCTATTTATTCATTAATTTTATACTTTATGATGATACTCTGATCAAGATTTTTTTTATGGTTTCTCCTGATCTTTCCAGGAAAATGCTGGCATAGTTATTTTTTATTGTTCGAAGTGAGGCCCTGTGAAGAGATGGACTTTGCGCTTAGTTTGGTCGTATTAAGAGTTACCGTACGGAAAACGTTCTTTCAATGCCGTCGATTGCTTGTTGAATGTTTTCTTCAGTTCATCGATAGCATGAGAATTCGATTCTTGAACTCCATCCTTCAAATAAAAATCTGAAGGAAAAATCTTAAGTAGACAAATCTGATGAAAGTGAAAGCTAACTCCTCTCTAGTGACAGTTTGTAACTAGAACTTCAGGCGGCAACTTGTAACTTGTTTCTGAATGAATCGTTAATGTATAATACATTACACCATTTTGTCGGTTGAATGTGTATTTTTTTTCACGATCTGTTTGCTGATTTAAGTATTCTTCGAAAATTTGCGATACATTTCTTCCGTATTAACAGTACGGTCAAAAAATATTGTCCCGTTCTACGGTTACCAGAAACAGCACACCATACACAGATTCTCTCATCGTGAAGTGTACGTTCAAACTTGGGGTGAGAATTTTAACCATTCAGTTTCTGGTGTTGTGTGAATTAACATGCCCAGATAAATGAAACCGTACTTCTTCCGACATGAAATAAAGCATCGGGTCTGTCTGTTCGTCGTCAATGTTTTGAGAACCCAGCCCCAATTAGTAAGACGTTCTCGTTTAAGTTGCTGCACGATACGATTGCACGAACCGGTTCGGTTTGGTTTTAAGTTGCTCATACGAATGAAATATAATGGTTATTATAATTATCTTTTTTCGGTAACAAATTAAAAACAAGTAACATTTAATTCGTAGGAAGCTGCACGAAAGGCTGCGAGGAAGAGAGCGCACTGTCGCTCCTGCAATGCCGACTTTGGCATGCTGGTGGAAGGTAGTTTATTTTTTTTTACTCCGCGTGTGTATGGAACGTTCTTTGTTCGTTCCTTTTCTAGTTTAGTCGGTGGAAGGAATATGAAAGCTGTTTAGCTGTTTTGTCAGTAGCGATCAGAAGATGATGGAAAGAAAGGGCTCTTCGATTGCCAAATCTGTCCAAATAAACGCTGGAAGGGCGAAAGAAAAGGTAATTAGTAAAAAGTAATTATGTATTTGTTTCTCTATACACAGAAATTTAAATTAAGCATCGTTGTACAATGGTGTTTTTAAGCGGATATTTTATTAAGTAATAATCTAATAATACTAAAAAATATTATCAATATTGACATTTTATTATTTATTCGATTACACCGAATACGGGTTTTAAGCACAATGTTTAAAAATCGTGTACCATATACTTGAGTGTGATTAAGTGTAAAATTAAATTAATATCCTGCTTCCAGCTATTCTATTTGATTCATTTTTTTTTTGATTCTTTTATTTTACAGAAAACTTTAACCATGGCCTTGAAAAGGTCCAGAAAATAAATTTTCTGGAGCAGCACACCCACTACTTTTTGCTACAAACAGCCACTGAATATAATATTAAATATTGTTATAGATTTGAACTCTGAGATTAGGAATATCTTGATAATTCTAATAATTGGAAATAGTGACAAAGACTTTAACGTATAAATCCAAAGTTTTATTAAAATCTGTCCTGTAGTTTTTGCATGATGCATGCACAACCATGACCCTGGTTATCATTTTATTATATTTATAGATTTGATATATGGACTCAAAAAAATACTACTGCAAAAAGTTACAAATTTATTTTATTTATTTTGCGTATGGCATCAAAACGCAACACAATTACAGTCAAAATTACAAACAAAGATTTAACAAAGTAATATATGCTACTGATTCTGGAGTCTGTGATCTGTTTAACAGTTTGGTTTTCTCCACGGTCACAAAGGGGCGTCGGTGTTTTACCCCATTTATACTGGAAATAGGCGCACCTACCATGCTGAGTCCGTATTCTGTTTAGCGTTGACCATGTCTTACGAGGCAAGTCAAAACCCGGCGGCCTTTGAGTAATACATGGGAGTTGGTTATTCTGCTTTGTGGTCCATTCTTGACGCCAGGGGTTAGTTAGGTTAAATTCGTCCTATGTTGCAGCAATTGCTGTTTTGATAGGTGGCTTTCTAGATCGATGGCAACCATGACTGGCATCCTCAATGTCCTTATGTATTGGCAGGTTTCGATTGTCCATGATCTTCTTCTACTCTCTTATAAGAGCGTTCATACGGCGCAGATTTGGGGGTGGTATGTGGCTCAATACCGGGAGCCATTCCACGGGAGTAGACCTGATAACGCCGGCAATCATTCTCATAGTGTTATTAAGTTGAGCATCAATTCTATGAACATGGGCTGTTAAGGCACACTGGCGCACAATATTCAGCAGCCGAGAAGACCAGGTTCAGAGCCGATGTGCGCAAAGTGGAAGCCGATGCTCCCCAGGTCGTTCCACAGAGCTTATGTATGATGTTGTTTCTCGCTCTCAATTTCCCTGTAGTTTTCATTAGGTGCTCCTTAAATGAAAGCGTTCTATCAAGTGTTACGCCTAGGTATTTCGGTGTCTTATTGTGAAAGAGCCATGTATCCTCGAATAGAATTCTAAGCTCCCTATTAGCAAACTTGTTACTCAGATGGAAGCATAACACCTCTGTTTTACTAGCATTCGGTTGGAGACGCCATCTCCGGAAGTACCTTTCCAGTTTCTCCAGGTCAATCATCAGGACCTCCTCCGACTCCTCAAATGATCTACATTTTATTGTTAGCACCCAGTCATCGGCGTAGCCATGCGTTTTAGATCTTGTCTCGGGCATGTCCGCAACATAGAGGCTGAAAAGGAGAGGCGCAAGTACCGACCCTTGTGGCAGGCCGTTCTTGAGTTTCCTCGGTGAGCTTATATCGGATCCCATGATAACGTGGAACATTCTGTCGTTCAATATGTTATTAAGGATGCGATCTGTTAGTTTGAATGGGATTACACGGAGAACCTTACAAATCGTGCCTTCTCCTCTCCAGACAGTGTCGTAAGCGGCTGATAAATCAACGAATGCAGCAGAGGTTAAAAGATTTCTTTAGAACCCCGCTTTAATGTACGTTGTGAGCGGGAAAACCTGGTCAGTGCAACTTCGTTTTGGCCTAAAGCCTGCTTGTTCAATTGGTATAACATCATATATCCTCTGACAGTTTCTGTTGTACATAAGCCTTTCTAGCAATTTATATGTCACTGATAGTAATGCTATAGGCCTGTAGCTCTTGGGTAAGTTTGCTGGTTTCCCCGGTTTTAATTTTAAAACCGGGGGTAGTAGCCATTTGGCTACTACCTTCGATCGCTTGAACTCTCTAGACACGCTACCGGTCTGCATTATGTCAGTGAAGAATCTGGCCAGCCATAGTTTTGCGTATTTTCCGCAGTTTAATGAAAATTTCGAATTGATACCATCGAACCCTGGTGCTTTCCCTGAAGCAACATCTTTGAGCGCCGACTCAATCTCTTTAAGTGTAAAAGGGTGAGCGTACTCAAAGTTGCAAAAATACTACTAAAAAAACTATTGCAAAAGTTGTTTGCAAAATATGAAAAATCTGAGTCTTTGATAGAAATAAGAAATTATATTATCATCTAGTGTGAGATAAGACTGTCTGGAATGCGGGAATGTATAGCGAATGCTTTTTTTTGTGTTCCTTATAAAACTACTTTGAATATATTCATGACGCCATTTAATATATAATTAAATATAATATTAAATAAAACTAATAAGTAAACAAACAAAAAACATTTTCATGTAGTCTACGTGATTGTAGAATTTTCTGTTTAAAAAGAAATCGCCCAACATACTGCGGGACCGTCAGAAAAATTTCCTACGTAAAATAAAAACGAAACTGATCAATTTGGTTCTTGAACAATGATTGATTATTTATAAAATTATATACGAGTCATATTTCAGAATCTCTTCTTTTTTTTAATTTGGTTAGCAATATATTAATATGTTTCAATAAAATATGATAATTTTTTATTCGACCCGTATGTTTTTTTTTTTTGTTTTTTTTTGTTACCTTTGATCAAACCTTCCTTCACATTTAATGGACCGACTTCGGTAAGTTCAAGTTCAGCTGTTATTTTTAATTATTTTTTTTTTTAAGAAAGAGTTTATGTAGCAGCACCGTTGTAAAAAATTTCCAAATAACAAAACTGGAATAATTTTAAATGAAAACTATCGACTTCCATTGTGACATCGTCTTTCATTTGAGAGGTTTTGGGTTCGAATCCCCTTTAGGCTTGACATTTTTCTAATGCTACCAGCATTTCACATCGTATTTCCCAATTAAAAGCTTTGAGCTTTTGAATTAATAATATTAGAAGGTGAATGAAAAAAAACTAAAATTTTATCTACGTAGACCATTAAAAGATTTTTTGTCCTGATTACTGCTTAGTTTTGAATCATTATAGTATAATGATATTTTAATATTCAAGGTATTTTTATGTCAAACAGAGAAAAACTTAACAAAAAAAAAAAAATTCGTATTTCTGAATTCCAGAGAGTTGTAACTTGTTTTTGTTTTAGCAGTCTCTTTACTTTGTAACTTTTTTGTGTTGTTTGTTCTTCTGCTCCCCTGGGCCGGCTCAGCAATCAAGTAATACTCAGCCCAGGGGAGTGTCCTTGCGACTCTAATGAGCCTCCCCGCCTATCGGAAGTACGTCCGGCATGACAGGTCGGCTCACCGGTTCCGGATCTTTTCCTTATTCTCATCTTGCCTCTGCCTCTAACCGCTAAGGCCAGGGACACCGGGCCCGGCTGTGCCGTTCCCGGGCCCTGCCACAGCTACCAGGTCTCGGTCGTTAAGTTTTTCCTCCCCTAACGTAACTCCTCCCACTTCTTGTATTCTACTTCCTTTGCTCGTATAACCTCAGCTACGAATCTCCCCGTTGTCAGCAATTCCTCTTTACCTCTCAGCATATATTTTGTTATAGTTTCCGGGGTAATCTCTTGTATTTTATACCTTGATTTTAGATCCTCCCAACGTGCAAAGGAGCACATTCAAAAAAGGTGTGGCAGGGAGGGTCCTCTTGACTGCAGCACACACAATTTTGAAGCTTCCTTCTTCTAAACCTGTATAAGCATACATCAAATCCTCCATCACCGGAAAGGAATTGTGACAGGTAATATCCCACGTCACCGTGTTTCCTCCCCAGTCACGGTCCTATCTCAGGAATAAGCTTCTTTGTCCACGCCCCAGTTGTAGGGGCATTCCACTTCTCTTGCCATTCTTGTAGTAAGAGATTAGTGGCACCTTCCCTGTCCATTACCTCATCTGTGTGTAGCGCTCAGTGTTCACTGTACATGAAAGAATGTCATGAATATTCGCTTACATGAAACTATACACCAAATACCCATTTTTTATCCGTGCAGAGGAGACTCGTGCAGCTGATGTGGATTTTCCATAACCAAACGTTTGAATTCTGTGCATTCACATATCCATCAA
The DNA here is from genome assembly GCF_047948215.1 of Lycorma delicatula. Classification (NCBI taxonomy): domain Eukaryota; kingdom Metazoa; phylum Arthropoda; class Insecta; order Hemiptera; family Fulgoridae; genus Lycorma; species Lycorma delicatula. The sequence continues at coordinate 31,589,185 of NC_134464.1, read as the reverse complement.
GGTGGAACCATGCCCCGTCAGACCAAAACTAGTCATAGAGTTCTTTCCCGCCTGCCGTTACAGATGACATGAACCACTGACAAAAAGATACACGTTTTCCATTGCCTACAGATAACAATTTGTGAACAACGCCCAATTCTGTACGGCTACATCTTTAAACACTTATGCGATGCCGTATGGGCACTACCAACGCAGAGACCAGACTTCTTGGATCAAAATGTGTAGCTTGCTGGTCGATCAACTGTCACATTCCCTGTCCCTTGGAACTTGTACAGTCGCTTGATGAAGGACTTGTTCGGTGCATCCACCCATACTTTTCTGTGAAGGCATTCTGTATGGGCATAACTGACACATCTAATGTATTGGGAGAGGATGAGTATTCTGTGCTGGATTGTGTAACCCATTTTTCCTCAATTTAATCTGCAACAAAAGAAAGAAAAATTCTTCCATAAGGTTGTTTCAATTTTTTAACGCACTGTATCTTCAAAATATTGCAAGATTTTTTCGTATTTTTGCATTTTTATTACAGTTTTTGCCTATAATGATTTTTGATATGTTTTTCTGGTCATTTGTATCCAGGTCATTATTTTCTGCAACACGTTATATTAAATTACCTTCTTGTTATATCACCATGATTTATTTAAAAATTATTTTGACGAATGAACATAATCGCGCTGATCAGAATAATTATTCAGTTGAGGGAATTATTCTCTTAAAATTACCCTTCTCTCACATACCCTTTCTCACAGATGAATCGATCGGAACGCGTTTGTGGGTGGCCACGTGTACCGTCCCGGTCAAGTATCTACTACAGGTTTATTGCAATAAATGTTTGCATGCCTGCCTGAACATCTTTCCTTAAATTCATTTCACGTCTGAACAGCTTTACCTATTTTATCTTAATGTATACATTTTCGTCAAGATTGTATGTCATCTGATTGACGAAGAATGACACCCGGGTCAAGCGGTATATACAGCTAGTTTTATTTAATAATTGTGTGTATATACTCCATACTTTACTAAGAAAAATAAAATAAAACCAACTAGTTAAATTCTAAATTTATCAGGTCATGTTTCATAAACAATTAAAATAATTCTGTTACTTGCTATCTGTCAAGTATAAGATATTTTGAAAAGTAGTTGATTAATGCTGTCTCACTTTTTATAATAAAAAGAAATAATAAAAAAAAGAAAGAAAACGAAGTACTACAGATCAAAGAGAAAGAGTTAAAAAGGATGAGAAGTGACTTAAGTAAAAGGAATAAGAAGAAAAAGAAGGAATGGATGAGTTAGTGAACTAGTCCTGTTATCCTCGTACATTGTTAGTATATATCCTCTTATATTGTTAGTTCTTGTCCCCGGTAATCATACATTGACAGATATTTCTCTCTCCTTTCGTCTCTCTTTTTCTTTCAGGAATCTTTTTATATTATCAAGCCGCCGCTCGCCTTTCCTACCTTAATATTTTATATATATTACAGAAAATAGACCGCAGCTTTATATTAAGGTGTGGTGGTTGTGGTGTTGTAATGATAATGTGTGTGTGAGTTGTTCTTTGTGTGAGTGTAAAAAAATCTTCAGTCAACCCTCCCTAAATTGATAAAGGGGTCACAGGTAGCTAGCTGTTTGAATCCCCCTCCCCCGCCTATATTTAACCGCTCCTCGTCATCTGTCTTAAAATTATTGAAGTTCTTGATCCTTTTTTTTAGATCTTTCTAATAGATATTATCTTATCATTCTTTTTTATCTTGACATTTATTTCGTTTTTTTTTTTTATTTTATTTTGTTTCGTTTTGCTTTGTTTTTTTTAAATTCCTACAGTATTTCATTTTAAGAAGATATTAGTTTTTTTTTTATAATCCAATATTATATAACTGAGAATCATCTTGTTACATTTTATTTTTATTGAAGAATTTTTTTTAAGTTGTATTATTTATTAGTTTATTGTTTTGCAACTATATATATTACGTCTTGTTCTACTTTTTCTTATTTATTTTTGTATTGTTTGTTAAATAAAATACAAAGAGTAACAGTTTTATAACGGTTATTAAAATACAATATCAAAGAACCGTTTATAAATATTAAAATTTATTACTGGACACGCATTAAGACCATTAAACAACTATTATTATTAGTTAATAAACTGGGCTAGTAAAATAATAATTTAAAAGCCCGAGAATGGAGATTTTATTACATTAAGGTTTTATTATTGGAATGGATCATAAATGGCGTATATTAAAATGGATTTCCCCTTTTAATTTTTCATTAAACAGAGGGGAAATGAACACCTGTTGTTTTCTACGGGGGTAAACCGTAAATGCTATTAAAGTTTTCAATTTTCACAAATATATTATTAATAAATTTATAAATCAGAAAACTACTAGAAATTGGTATCTATCGTATTCCAGTAATGAAGTTTTACTTCATTATTTTATAAAATGAAAGATTGGGAAATAATATGAAAATGGGAAATAATATTATGTAGTGAAATAATATAATATGATTGAGAAATAATGTAACGAATTTTAAATTAAAAAATTAAAAATTATTTAGGAAAGTTAAATCATAAGAAGTTTTAAGTTAAACGGTTGTCCCTTTCAAAGATTCAGCCTATCTTTGTTAAGATAAGTCTTTTTTATCTATCCAACCTAAAAAAAAGGGGGTATTGCTCGTCGTAAAAGAAAGCTGTCGACTTTCCCGTCACGCGCTTTTTTTCTGATGCACGACTTACACACACAATTTAAATCAATTTATATTAATAAAAATGTAAATGTTCGTTTGTTCAGAATCTTAGATCTCCAAAAAAGTTCTTAACCGATTGCTTTGAAATTTTGACACAACGTTGCATTCGAATACGCGCGTGTTTTTATGTACCTACTATTTATATACCTAAGATATCACAAGGAATATGGTAAAAATGAAATTGGAAAAGGGAGAAAGGTTAAATTTTGTGAAATTCCCTAATGTTCATTTAGTTAATGTTTTATATATATATATATATATATATATATATATATTTAAATCTAGCAATAGTGAAACATTGCCGTGTCTGCTACTTATTTATAATTTTATTGAAATATATTTGTTGTACAATTGTATGTCAGTGCTACACGAGCGCTCCTTGTGGTGAGAGGGGGTGCTATTGATACAGTTAGCCACTAGTTTGAGCATTTTTTTGGAGAGGTGCGATTTTGAAAAACCTTTTTGTCATATTATTTTTTAACTATTAACAACAAATGTGCCTAACCTTAATTAGGCGAAGCCTCGAGATACTGAGGGTGATCTTGCTCTACAGCTTCACCCCCTTGACCTTTTAAGTTGAAAATTGAATGCCCCCCCCCCATACACAAAAGTAATCTAAGCTAGTTTGATCAAAATCGATCCTGTAGTTCTGGAGATATAAGGTGTGAGACACCGAACAAACACACATGTACATGCGAACATCCGGAAAATTTCCATCCAGTTTCTTGGGTTTCTTAGGTGTAAAAACGTCAAGATGCGGTGAAAACCGCATATACCTAAATTGGGCCGATTACAGTACTTTCCCTTCTTGAGTTATAACTCTGCTATAGCGCTAGACGGGAATGTAATAGAAGTCGTCCGCGTCGGTTCGTCCGCGTCGGTTCGTCCGAGTTAGAATTATTAGTGGTCAGATATTTTGAATTTTTTAGTTGGTTTTTCCTAGACTTGGACCCCTGAAGGGCTTTATTAATTACATCTCCCAAACTTATGCTAATTCCCAAACTCAGTTCCAGTGCAGTGGCATTCTATCTGGCTTTATTTCTATCACTCAGGGTATGTGATCCCCTGTTGTCCCTGCTCTTTTGCTTAATTATGGAAGTTGTCATTAAGTCGGTCCCGCATGAAATAGGTTTCGATCTATGCGGGCATCATAATTAATTCTTTAGCCTTTGCGGATGACTCTTGTTGTTTTCCACTACCGATAAAGGCATGAAGTTGGCGTTTGACGCTGTCGAGGCTGTTGTCATGAGGTATGGCTAAAAATTTCAATCCGGTTAAGTGCAATATGCTGCCCATCGGGCTGCTACGAAAAACCGTAAGACCAAGGTTGTCGCAGGCCCTTGTTTTCTTTTGTTTGGCGATATAATTCCGCAGTTGAAATCCTTTGCTCCATTCAACTACGTAAGGGTAGAGTTTAGATCTTTTGGCCTTGCTCGGACGTTTCTTTCTGTGGCAGATGTTGGAGAACATCCATAGGGCCCCGATTAAACCTCAGTAGCGCCTCTTGGTGCTGCATTCTTTTCTGCTGCCTAGACTGTTACATTCATTCGTTTTAGGCAGGAATACAAACGGCCAGCTTCGTTCTTTAGACCGTCAGATCCGAAATTCAGTCAGGTTATAGGTTCTGCTTCCGAAGAATATGGTAATTGGATTTTTACATGCGCCGAGACGGAGAGGTGATCTTAGTATAACCTGTCTGTAATTCTCAAGTCGTCTTTCAATTTGCAACCGTCTCTCCTGCGGCTTAGCTGCTTTTCGTCGGCGATGACTTATTCTCCGTTGACGGTTTTTCGCCTTCGTTGGTCGGAGAGGGTGCTGTCGCGTGGGGGTCGGCTGTTGACCTGGGGAGTACTGTTACGCTCGTTCTGGACGGCCAAACTTCATCAGTAAGTTGACGGCCGTAGTTGAGGGAAGCAGTTCAGGTGTCTTCCCCACCGCCTAACTACGTGCTTTGTCTTTGACGACCCAAGTCGAGATTTCATTCAATTTACTCAGGCCGAAACACTTCGCTAGTCAGGGCATCAGTAGTTTAAGGGTATATGAGACTCCTACCGCGTGCTGTAGGAAGCTGCCCTCGAGAAATGGCTAACCATCGGTCAAATATAACTCCAATCGCTATAATATGGTGGACAGGTATTTGCTGGCATACACCGACCTAGGCGTGGCAGCAAATTGCTGTCCTTGACGGAATAAATTTAATTTATTGACAAGTCATATATTTTAGTATGTAGACGGGGTCCGCCTACCCATTTTAGTAATATATAATAAGTGAGCGGTGGGACACGCAAGCGAGTGGTGCAGGGCACCATGCTTATTCCGCTCACGCAGTTAGGTAAACTCTAGGAGCTAATTAGGATATTGGTCGCTAGACCGTTTTGAGGCGCAGTAGCCGTTTGTGGTACGGACATTCGGTCTTATGCTTTAGGGCGACCGAATGGGGTGGTGGTGGGAGAAATGCCGGACAAACCAAATTAGTCAAGGAGTAATGGCTAGGATAATCGATGCCCGGGCTGTTTCTGGTACCGGTCAATTAGATAAATGTAATCAGGCCAAGATCGACGAATACCACAAGCATGAGCTTCTAGATCGGGTGCGTAGTCGATTCGGTGTGGCTGAAGTGCAAATAACATCTTGCACGTTGTCTTGAAACGGGGTTTGGCGCAAGAAAAGTGCCGCGGATCTTCGGAAATTAGGCCTCTGCCTCCGGGCCCTTTCGTCAATTATGTGTGCTGCGGGGAAGCCATACCAATTTCACCCGATTCATGTCGATAACATTCCGTTGTGTCAGGGGGAATGGGGCGAACGATCGAAGTGGAATAGGATAGAACTTTTCTGAGGCATTTCTCTGTGAACCCGCCGCCACCCTTAATTGTTTTCTGTTTCTATTTCTTTCGTTTTCTCTTCTTTTTTCCATCCGGTGCTGCTGAGTTTTCGTTCTCGATCCGTACGTGTTGAGGACTATGTTTTTTTTTTCTAAGTTTACGCATTTTACTGGAATTGCCTAAAATGATAATTATTTTTATTGTTTTAAAAAAAGACAAAAAAAGAGGAAAGTGGATTTTATCTTCAACAGAATCGAATTGATATGTTCTATTAAATAAATTTCCGCTTTTCAGTGCATAAGGATTAAAACAATTTAAAAAATGCAAATATACACCAAATTTTCTTTTAAATTAGTGAGCTGATACTCGTGAAGAAAAATTATTTATTTCAGTTATCTAAATTTTTTTTAATGCTTTTCAGTTGTTATAAATAAAAAAATTGTAAATCAAAAATAGAAACAATTTTATTAAAAGTAGTATAGTTTAAGGAAAAAAAAGAAGCAAGGGAAACAAAAATGAATTTCTCCTTCTTTATTTTTTTTTCCCTCCCAAAAAATGTTAAGTGTTTGTAACGATAGTTAAGATAATTTTATTCTGGAAAATAAAAGGTATAAAACGAAATTTATTAACGAATCCGTTTCTCTTTCCCCTATCACACACACACACACTCTCTCTCTCTCTCTCTCTCTCTCTCTCTCTCTCTCTCTCTCTCTCTCTCTCTCTCTCTCTCTCTCTCACTCTCTCTCTCTCTCTCTGCGCGCAGGTGCGCGTATGTGTGTACAGAGTGGAAGTAGAGTTGTAAAACTAACACACACACACACACACACACACACACACACACACACACACACACACACACACACACACACACACACACACACACACATACACACATACACATACACACACGAACGCACGCACACGCACACATGTACATATTAGAAATAAATTAATTTATTACTTTTCTCTGGCAATTTTTTTTTTTTTTGGAAGGGAAGGAATTTGTATTCCCCTGAATGAGTTATTAAAGCTTGAGGGATCGGCCTATATATATATTAAACTGTTTATTACTCAATAAAGTTTTAAAATTAAAATTGGCATTGAAATTATTAGTGTAACTTGTTCGTTAATAACGATTATCTCTACTTAAAATATATTTCAAATATAAACCTATAAATTTCTTAGCGTGACCTAATAATAAACTAATTAATTTTAATTTTAAAATTTTATCGAAAGTAGTTTTCTGTTTTCTTTATCTCATTCTAAGCTTTATTTCTGTTATTAATTGTAGGTATTTTGCATGTTTTTGTTTCTAGCTTACAAGTTTTTTTTTTTTTAATTCCCTGCTGTTAAATATATTATCCTATTTTAAATATTATGACAATCATATGTGTGTGTTACCAATTCCCGCTGTGAATTGATTACTTAGGTATTTTTATTTATTATGTTTCTTTTGTTTTTATTTCTTTTTTTTTTTTCTTTTAATCAGAAAAGAATTTTTCATATTTGTACATTTTGCTTTTATGAGATATACTTATTTAAAAAAAAAACTATTTTTTTACGGTGTATCTTTTAATATATAATTAATTTTTTCACAGATTAATTAATTTTTTACAACCCACCGGGGTGCTAGTAGTGGTCAAACTCGTCATCGTATATCAGGCGGTTTCAAAGTCGAGAGTTCTAAGGTTCAAATCCTAGTAAAGACAGTTACTGTTATACGAATTTGAATACTAGATCATGGTTACCGGTGTTCTTTGGGCTTCAATTAACTACACATCTCAGTTTTTGAGAGTTTTCTGTTTACTAGTACGAAACGAAAGTAATATGAGAAATACTTAATAAATAAAATAAGTACAAACTTTTATGGTTTAGAAGGTGAGTTATGAAAATTTAATGCTTATTGGTGTACACGCAGACAAAAATGTAGAAAATTCCAGTTTTTTTTTTTTTTTTTTAAACTGAAAACGAGAAAGAATCGTGATTAACCCCTTTTTTGCTAGCTGAAGTACGGTGCTGTGTTACGTGAAAATTATTTTATTATCTGGTTTGATAGATGTCATTTTTTTTTAATCACATACTGTTTCTTTTAGAAAATATCTCATATTCATAAATTTAAACGAATTAATAAATTATTAATTTAATTTTCCTAAACAACGGTCAAAATTTTGAATATTTTTGTATGTCAAACTATGATCTGATTACCTATTTTTATCAAAAGCTTTACCATTATTGAAGTCTTATACTAGTGAATGAGTCAAATAGAAAGCTTTCTCTCATTTAATATAAATAGCAGTTAAATGATGACAAAAATCAGTACAACTTTTCTTAGTTTGTATTTAATGAAATTAAAAAAAAAAAAGTTTTTTTTTTCATTTAAGCAGTCCTGATTCCCTGATCCTGATTGTAATACTCTGAAGAATTACATTAATTTAGTAATTATATTAAACTAACCACTAATAGTGGTCAGTTTCTTTCTTAATACATTCAGTTCATAAATTATATAGTACATTGAATGGAAAATAAAAATCAGTTCAGAACCGTGAAGACGGTTCACTAAGTTAGAATTCTTGTTAAAAAAATGTTATTAAATATGTGTATTTACATACATACATACATATAAATATTAAACTTAAATGTAATTTATTTAGCCTTATTTTCCTCTTGATTGGATAGGATCAAATATAATAAGACAAACATTAGTTAAAAATATTATTTTTATTTATCTCGTGAGTTAACCGATCAAACTATACAAACTTATAAATTAAATTCACTACATTTCATTTGTAATTCATTTAGCTTCTTCAGGTGACAATACACATTCATACAAACATCATACCAAATTCTCTTACATGTATATATATAGACATTTAAAAAAGCTGGTAATGAATTGCATAACTTTCCCAGGTACGTTTTTTTTATTTTAAAATCGAAACTTAAGAAAACTTTGTCGATTATTTTAAGAATTCGGCATCTCCCCTTTTAGGGAAGGGGTATTAAGTTATTTTACTGACTTTAATGTTTAACAAAATACGTTTTGAGCATTAACAATTTTAAATAGCGAAATTCTTTTTTTCATTTTGGAGGCTCCCGTATTCAAGGGGAAGCATTCAGGTAAAATTAATTTTTAAGAAAATAATCCCTAAGTAGTGATGATAAATTTACAAAAGTAACTTTTTAAAATTGTTTAAAAAGTACAAAAATATACCCATAATTCTAATTAGAGTTATAATTTTCTAGGAAGGACATGAAAAGTTTGGTTAATTTTTTTCAAAATATATTAAAAAGTAAGAACTATCAAAAAATTAGAATTTTAAAATTTTAAATTCAGTTTGTATCTTGCGAGATCAATTTAAATTTAACAAATTTAAATAATTTTTTCAAATTAAAGAATTTTTTTTTGTTCACCGACCATTATAGAGAGATGGGCAAAAGATTATTATAGTAGTTTGAAGATCTATTGATGTAGAAAATATAAAATTAAAACACTCTCATTAAATCCTTTTCTGAAGTCAGATACAACTAAAAAAATAAAATTATTTTAAATTCGTTTTTTTGGGGTGGGGTGAATGAATGTTAAATTAAAATTTTTGTAAGAAATATTTTTTGCTAAATTGCCACAATAAAGATTTGAATTTTTATTTCGGCCAAAGGTATTACCTGAAAAAAATTTTCCGAAGGTATTATCTGTCTACCATGTTTGAAGAAAATCGGTCAACAGAGTCCAGAGTTCAAGAAAAAATTCAGGCCAATGTACATAAGTGCAAACGCCTGTCTTGGCAAAAAAATTTATTGGACTTGGGAGCGTTGGAATAAAAACTTTCTTCGCAGATTATTTAGAATTAAATCTATTTATTTATTTTATTTTTTGTAAAAAAAAATTTTCAATGTCTTCTTAATACACAAAACTTAAAAAAAAGACAATTTTTTTTTTTTACCGATCTATTTATACTTTCCCCTTATAGCAGCATATCTCGGTATAGCCGGGAAATTAAAAATTAATAAGTGTAACAGTTAATTATTTATTAACATTGATAAAACGAGATTAAAAATGTATAATAGTATTATTTAATAATAAGATAAATAAATGATGGGTAAGGTATTTTTGTTGTGAAGAAGAAAACGATAGTAGAAATACATTAGGATAATTGACTAAGATTTAATGACTTGACTAGATAAGTTCAGAGTTGTTTTATTCTGTTTTTTTAACAAGTTACTACGGAATACATTTTAAATTCTGTGGTATAAAAGAGAGAGACAGAAATTGAGAGAACTAAAGGGGTGAATTGGAATGCATTTGATGAGAGCCAGTGTGTTGATTATGATACGTTGAAGAAGAAGGTCGGTGCTTAGAGGAAGAGGGTGAATTAAAGGGAGGCGTCTGTTGTTATACTTAACAATAATGCTCTTAGACAAGATGATGAAGGGAGAGTTTAATGGTGGTCGGGGGAATGGAAAGGATGTTAGGGGGAGAAGCGGAGAAAGGAAAGTATAGTAAAAGGTGGTAAGAATAGAGAGGAAGAGTGCGTTAGGGTAGCGTAAAGAGAAGGCGGGAGGAACATACAAAAAAAAAGCAACAGGTTCTTTACCTTGACAGCATATAACACACTCACACATACACACGTTTTCTTTCCCTAAGAGGATTTCGAAAACATTTTGAGATGAAAATAATGACTACCCGAATGATGTGATTAGCTAGCCGTCACTCCTGGCCAACAAGACGTTTTTGTCGTCGTCGTTTTCAACGTCCCCCGTTCTATTATACACCGACCAAACCTTTTTTTTTTCTACGCCTCCAACCATCAAATCTACTACTATAAGCTAACAGCTACTTCAAGTAATTCTTCACTCCTTGTCTACTTTTTTAAAACTACTGCTAATCTATTCCTATTCTTGTTGTGTACATTCTTTTTTTTTTTAAAAAAAAAGACTCCCTGATTCTTTTTATTATAATTTTTGTTTTACAGTAACATTATTGCAGTTATTACAATTAGTATTTTTATGTTATAAGTTTTTTACCGTACCATTAAAATAAAAGATTTTCATATAGTCGCGTTTTCGCGGCTCGATCAGGATATTGAAAGATTTTCAATTAAAATGTTTATATAATTACAATTTATTAATTTTAAAACATATGTAAAATAGGACAAATAAATAATCAAAATAATAATAATAAGAGTAATAATAATGATAAACAAATAATAATAAAAATAGTAGTAATCACAATCACAACATTATAATAATAATATACAGTGATTACATACAAAACAGAATTTAAAATAATCGTCAGGCTTTATTCACAGGTAGTTAAATATTGAAAACCAGAATTCAATCCCATTGACAAAAGACATAAGCATGACTACTAGTTTTAACGCTTTCCGCTAGTCTTGTATTAACGACAATAGTACAATAGATAAGACAGGAATAAAGTTCTTTTACTGCAAATACCTTTGCTGTTCATAAATAAAACTACCCTAACAATTTATGAATGAAATTTAATAATAAATTATCTCTTTCACTTATACTCTAACAGTGACTTACCGAAACATTTCTTGTTTTCATGTGCCGTCTACTCTGGAATTACTTGTAACGTCGCGTCATACTTAATTCACACTAAAAATTCGCTCATTCATTGACCTCCTCGCAGAATATTCTCGCTTAAAACTCGCATAATAACTCCTCTATCGTAGCACTCTCTCGCAGATTCACATCTAGCAGAACTGATTGTCAGCTGGTCTTCCCGGGAGTATTTATATTCCTATCCTCTTTACGTACAAGACCAGACCCCAGTTGAGCGTTAAAACAATCGCCAGAGCCATTTTTAGTTTCCCATGCATTTCTGATCTGGGTCCGGTAACTCTTCTCACGGAACATGTGTTTAGGTATGTCAGTGGGCAGTATTACAATAGGCGATTGTTAAACGGACCTGTTACCTTTACTAAAAGGGTTTCTTTTAGCCCCTTTTTGGATTCCTCCCATTATTATATTTTCGACTACTTTCTTCTTAATTCGTAGGAATCCGTTAATCAGGTCCGTTACACAACCGGTCTTGTTACACTATCTGAAGAAAGTCACAGATTTAATATAGAAAGGATCAAGAATGTGTTTTGCTATGAAATGAGATCTCAAACAAATCAATAACTTGCTATGCTTTTAAAGTTGTGAAATCCTTTTTGAATCACTCGGCATTATCAGGAATTTTTATAGAATTTAACTTACTATAGATTTTATTGCATCAATATCTTTCTACTACGTAATTCTTCATATACGTTACTATTTTTACGTGAAACATTTTATTGAATTACATTCATTTCTTTTAAAGTTTTTGTTGATCGTACTTAAACCTTTTTTTCCATAGCTAAATAATTTTTAAATTTAGTTAAAACTTTAAAAAAAGTATGATTCAGTCTAAAACAGAAAAATTATAAAATGTTACCTTCCTATTACAGTTTTTTCCATGATTTAACTTTTTTTTATTCTAAATGCTTTAAAAATAAAAAGAAGAAATTAAATTTGATTAACTTAGGTTTTGAACAAGTTTTTTGCCTCATTGTTACAGCCAAGAATCTACATAACTAAGGAATGCCCGGCTAATTCAGCTTATTTACCCGTATAAAGATTTTTTTAATTTAAAGTTCAAGACGGATATATTTCTGTAAATATAGTATTAAAGCGGTATTTATATAATAAATATAAATAAATAAATAAATAAAAAAGTTCGTATTTCTTCTAAAGTAGAAAAAACTGACCGGTTATTTTTTTAAATGTTTATGGTTGAATGTTAATGTTAAGCAGGTTTACATAGAATTTGTTGTTTTACATACATTATAAATATTATTATAGCCGGTGTTGAATATTCCGTTCCAAACGGATTTAAAGTAGGCATATAGAAAATACTATAAAATATAATAAATAACGATCTTGTCTACTTATAAGTGATTTGAAGGCGCCTCAGTCAAGGTATTTTCATGTGTTTTAATAATGAAAAAGGATAAAAAAAAACATGTTGCAGACTGCGGTGGTATGCTGTGTTTCTGCATTGTTAAGACAACTATCTACCTGACTTTTTGTCGTGCATAAGTCACGTGTGTTCGTGTTATGATTATACGTAAACATTTATGCGTCCTTCATTATGTAAGTAGTCGGTACGGTAGAAGTAAAATCATGTATAAATTCTTTTGCTGTGTTCATAAAATATTTTTTTGTCTAATATTAATACCCGGCTTCGCCCGGGTAATAACCTTTTTATCAGTGGTTTATACCGTTTTAAAATCTTTATCTTTTACATTATTACTGTTATTTGTAATGTATTTTTCTACATATATAAAATTTAGTGAAGTATATGCCTAAAAGGAATTTCGTTTTCCTGGTTGTAATATTTCATTGTTATATATACTAGTAAACTACAGGACAAGTACAATATTTTTGGTGAATTATACGTTTACATTACGCGATCCTAATAGACGTTCGAGATCACAGTTCAGCAGTCACCACATTTATTTTCATTAAATTATTAATTATAAAAACACGTACAGGTGATTTAAAATGGACTTCACAATTTTAAATGCATATAAAAATTTATTGAGATAACTCACAGGTTCGGTTGAGATCTTATTTTATAAAAAAACATATCAAGTTTGTCACCCAACATTCACTTCGGTTCGATATGGCTTCCATTTGTAATGCGACATAAATCCCATCTGAAGTCGATTTCATTCAGACTGTAGTCAAATAGTCGGGCGTTATCTTTGAAGGTTCAATTTGAAGTCTTGGCTTAACAAGATCAGTAGGCAAGAGTAGTACGTAAACCCGTTCGAGAGCATCAAGAAAATCTTGTAATTCTAGGCGGTTGTGAAGTGGTGCGCACCGTGTGACTGATAGTAATAACGTCTATCTTGATCATCATCGTCTAAACTGAAGAATTAAAAAATTTTTAAGCTTGCCTAGATAAACCCCCACCGGGTTGGTCTAGTGGTGAACGCGTCTTCCCAAATCAGCTGATTTGGAAAGTCGAGAGTTACAGCGTTCAAGTCCTAGTAAAGCCAGTTATTTTTACACGGATTTGAATACTAGATCGTGGATACCGGTGTTCTTCGGTAGTTAGATTTCAATTAACCACACATCTCAGGAGTGGTCGAATGGTTACAAGACTACACTTCATCTACACTCAGATATATCATCATCCTCATTTATCCTCTGACGTATTATCTGAACGGTAATTACCGGAGGCTAAACAGGAAAAAGAAGTTTGCCTAGATAAACGAAATCATTTACGGTCGCCTCCTGGAAGAAGAATGGGCGGTACAGTTTTTGTTTGCAATCATAATAATATAATGATTGATTGGCAAAGTTTCTTGAAGGTGATCGCTACGAAGATATTCGGTAGTTATGGGTGTTTCAGCCGCTTATGTGAAACGCTTACTTATGATGTGATCACGTTCCGCACACCAGTAAATATATCTATTTTTAACAGCACTGATGGCTGTATTTGGTGCTAATCAACTACTTTAGTCAAAAGGTGATGTATTTTTCTGTGAAATGAGACTTCAACCAAATCTGTAAATTATCTAAATAAATTTTTATGTCTTTTAATGTTGTGAAATCCTTTTTTCAATCATCCTATACTTACCATAATAATAAAGTTAAATAAAACGTATGTTTTCTTGTAAAGAATAATCCTGTTTATTGAAAGGTAATTCAGAGTAAAAATGTTTTTGTAGCAATCTAAAAATGAAAGCTAAAATTGAATTTCGTTATTTCCCCTGTTAGTTTGGTAGACATATATATCCTGATATATCTACCAATATATATCTTCACCAAACGCAAAAAGAGTCATCAGACCCGTTTTTCTCTCATCTAATATATATAAATGTAATCGTTTGTGCAGGTTCCGTCTGTTTGTTTGCTACAGGATTAAGCGAGAACTAACCGAGCGATTGCTTTAAAATTTTCAGGATACATTCGTGTTATCCCAGAAAACTTTGTAAGCCACAAACCGAAGCCCCCCCTCCCTTGGGGGTGAATTTTCGTCGTCAAATTTTGTGTACTTTAGTTACTGTAGTTATTCTTCTGTTTTTGTAATTTAGTTTCTTTATCAGATATTTGTAATGTATACTTTGTTATTTATCAGTTTTTTTTGCTCGTTATCACCACCTAAGCTCAAAGCTTGTGTGTGGGATATAGAAATGGAATTTTTTAGCGTGTGAAAAATGCCATGGCTGACCGGGATTGGAACCCGGGACCTCCGGATGAATGGCCGAGACTCTATTACTCCGCCACGGAGATCAGCACTATTATTCTCACAACCATGAAGAGAACGAACGCAGCGGGGGGGTCCAGAAGAGAGGGCGAGTGAAGCCAGTTCTGAGCAGCTATTCATATAAAAAAACTTCAATTTAAAAAATTAAAAATCACCTATAAAACAAAGTAAATTTTACTTTTTGAATTAAAATTGGTTCGGAGAGATAATATTATTTTTAACGTTGACATAGAAGTACGCGCAATGATAGATCGTTAGAAGTACGCGTATCGCAAATCTTTTCATTCTACGCAGCATGATTGCTTATAATGTGATAGTATAAAAAACAAACCGTGTGCTAATTGGCCTGGATGTTTACTGCAAGGCATTTCATTGGTTTTACTAAAAAGACCATGGTCATCGTATACGTTTTGCTAAATTTTAAAAATTTAGCAAACGTAGCAAAGCAAGCGTATTACCCCAGGGAAGCAAAACTCGAATAAAAAGCATAACAAACCTTACAAGGTAGCCTAGAATATACAATTGCAAGATAAATTGTAGTAGCGTCAATTGAGTTGTAGCGTCTCGGCTTTAAATCCGGAGGTCCCTGGTTCGAATCCCGTTCAGGCATAGCATTTTTCATATAAAAAAAAAAATTATTTCCATATCCCACGCATAAGCTTCATGGTTATGTAGCGATATCATCAAGTAAAAAACTAAAAAAAATATTTTTAAAAATTACAACTAAATTTACTGTGATTACATCTGGAAAAGTAGTCTGTATCCAAAAAAACAAAAATAAAACTTCTATAGATTTTAAAGATATATAAATTTATATTTATAGATTTTTATCAACAGATAAATCTATAAATTATTTATATCTGTAAATTTATAAATTAATCTGTGAAAACAGTAATTGTAATTAAAGATATGATGTATGGCAAATTAAGAGAAAAATTACAACTAGCTTAAATGAGCATTTCGCTCATTACCAATAAAAAGAAGCAATAAAATTGACTGTAGTCCAGCATTGCAGAAAACTAATCGCAGATTTACTTTAATAGAAAGGATATGTTAAAAAAATGTAAGGAATAATCTGGAGTTGAACAGTTGGGAAACTTATCAATTGAGATTTAGACATTTCATTGTTGAACAGCGATAGGGGGACTAATATTTAATAACTTATTTTGAACTTATTCAAAAATATTTTTGGAAAAGGTTTTTTAATGTAAGTTCTTAAAACTGTTATCATCTACCTTAAATTTTGTTTATAGATGGAGATATTTCTTTGTTTAATTTAAGATTCATGCCATCTCTAGCTTTCTTGGAATAAATGTTTATTTATCCACCCTGTATAACTAATATATCCATGCGTTAGTTCAGGATAGAAAGTCTAAATTTTGAATTTTTTGTGGTTTAGATGTTGTTAATTAAATTTACGCTTTTTTTAATCGACTTCAAAAAGGAAGAGGTTCGTACCGTATTTTTGATTTTTTATGTTTGTCCGAGCATAACTTTTGATCATCCGATTTTGATGATTTTTTTTTTTTAACCATAGATGGGTTGCTAACGATGGTTCCATTCCATTCCTTGATTTTTATTAGACCAGTGGAAGAATTAGTAATGAATGAGCAAAAGATGATCCTTTTTTTGTTTCAGTAGAATTATTTTTTTTTTTTACGAGCAGTCTGTTTTGTTGGCCTTGCCCATATTTCAGATTTGATGAAGTTGCTAAACTAAAATATTTAATGTAGACACCACGACATGATTTCCTTTTACGCCTATTAAATTACATGTACAATTTTTTTTTAAATGAAAGTACATAAAATTCTATTTCATTAATAACTTTTGAAATTTTTTCATTTTTTTTATTTTACTTTATTATTGACTTATTATTTATCGTACAACCTTTTTTGGAATCAGAGGTTAATAATTATTAATATATCAATATATTTAAATTTAAAAAAAAAGGAAATGAAGTCGATTCGAACCGATTTGCAAATTGTAAGATCCAAATATTTCGTTAATTATTTTTATTTGGCTATAACTCTGGAACCAATGAAAATAAATACGACTTACGAAATATTGAAAAGCTGTCAATGAAGGATTATTACTGCAATTTAAGAAAAAGTCCAAAATCCAATTTGTTGTAGATTTTGGGCTTTTTTGGACACTTTTGTTTCTGTCGATTGCAATCAAAAGGGGAGGTGCAGAATTAGATGTTGCAGAAGTCCTAAATCCAAAATGTCAACATCCTACGGCTAATCGTTTTTGAGTTATGCGAGATACATACATACATACATAGGTACAGACATCACGCCGAAATTAGTCAAAATGGATTCAGGATTGGTCAAAATGGGTATTTCCGTTGAAATCAGAAAACCGAAATTTTTCGTGATCACAATACTTCTTTATTTAGTTCGTACAAGGAAGTAAAAGAGGATTTGTCCATACTGACTATTGAGTTTCCTCTTAACAGTGGTAATCGATCGTGGTTCATAAAACCGCATGCAGTACTGACTGATATCGCTTTATATCGATATAAATCTCCATGAATATTAGGAAGAGTTCAGTTAAATCCAATAGATGAATCGCGAATTGATGAATTCGAACAGTAATTAAAATTTTGAAAATATAATTACTATTATACTATTATTATAATAATATCAATAATATACTATTATTGCAACTTTTATTAGATTTTATTTGCTTGGTAATTACTTTTGTGTAAAATTTTTATAATCGCTCTCTTCAACCTTTCGCGTCAATTATTAGACAAGATTTTTAATTAAACTACTTATTAAAGATGTCGAAGTTGGAATTTAAGGTCGTGAACGCGTCTTCATCTTTTACTACAATGTAGAGATTAGATTGTAGCTCGTATTAAAGAATTACCAACTTAAAGGATTATTAACTCATATTAAAGGATTACTGAATGATAAACTGAGTCAAAATTTATCAAATTCTGTTGACAATTTACACTAAATTTGTGTATTGCTTGGAATAAAAACATGACTTTTTTCTCAGTTTTGTTCTTTTGAAATTTAACTCGATATTAGTTTGAATTTATTTATGAATTTAATTTTTTTTTAAGGGCATATTTATCCTCTGTCTTATAGTTGCAATTACTAGGAGGGTAATGCATCATTGTGATTTCTTCTTTGTACTTCCTTGTACGAAGTAAAGGAAGTATTGTAATTGCGAAAAATTTCGGTTATCAGATCTCAACCGAGATATCCATTTTTACCAACCGTGAATTCATTTTGACGTTTTCGGCGTGACGTCTGTACGTAAATTCGTACGTACGGATGTATCTCGCCTAACTCAATACCGATTATCTGTAGGATGTTGAAAATTTGGATTTAGGACTACTTTAACATCTAGTTATACACCTTCTTTATTGATTACAATCGACTGGACCAAAAGTGTCCCCAAAAAGGCCCGAAATACAAAAAAAAATTGATTTTGGACTTTTTCTTAACTGCAGTAATAAGCCCTCACTGAGACCTTTTATTTATTTTTATGGTTCCAAATTTATAGCCAAATAAGATTTTAATAATGAAATATTTAAATCTTACAAGGGGAAGGCACATCGGTTCGAATCCGACTTCATCTCCTTTTTTTAACCGTTTTTATTTTTAATTTAAATATATTGATTTATTAATGATTAACCTCCGATTGTAAAAAAAGTTTTACAATAAATAATAATTCAAAACGACAAAATATCGTATGAAAAAATATCAGAAGTTATTAATGAAATAAAATGTTATGTACTTTTCATTCTAAAAGAATGTGTATATGTAATTTAAACAGGTGAACAAGGAAGTCATGTGATCCACATCAGATTTTTTAATTTAATTATCTCTTATTTAATTACTATTGTGTTAATTTTTTACGTTTATATTATTTTTAAAAGAACTAATTAATTTTTAACATTATTAAATCGTTATGGCCGCATAAATTCAGTCGAGATAGAATAAGTTATTTTTCGACTTATGTCCTATTTATTAAATAGAAATAATAAATCAAGAAAAAAAAATTTATACAGCGGAAATAAAACTATACGAGACGGGTTGGACTTGGAATTGTGCGGTTAAAGAGACTTGTTTATACTTTTTATATAGTTTTATAAAATTGTACTCGTAAACGTAAAATATCCGGTTTTATTTAGCCAATGAAAAAAACCTGAAGATTTGTGCGTGTAAATAAGATGTATATTTTTGTTTTTAAAGCGTCGAAAATGTCAGATTTGACCGTGATTCATTCCCGGAACTTTTCTCGAAGTAGAAAGAGAGACGTGTATAATTACGTAACGTAGGTTGGTTGAGTATTTTTAATTTTTTTTTCGTATGTTTGTTTATTTTACTTATTAGGTAAATTTCAGTATAATGAGTTAATTTAAAATCCATTTTACCGCTTTTTTTTATACGGCAATAATTTACTTCCCTTTTTTGAAATGCGGTTAAATATGACCTTGAGACTTCTCTTGTGTGTAGGATGTCTTATTATAAAAGAAAACCCGACTGTAATACTAGTACCGAACAGGAGTAAGTGCAGTACTATGCAGTGCAGCAGTATCTTTAAAAGGAAATTCCAGAACAGCTTTAGTGGATAGCCACTTCCTGTTTAAGAGTGAATCACACACGTATAATAAACTCACACTCATACAAATAGATTGACTACTCTCTATTATTACGTATAAAACGTGCTTAGATTTACTTTTGATTTTTTTTCTTTTTGTCTTGTTGGATGGATTTGTAGCTTCTGTTTTTTAATCGCATTTTATATTAAAGTCTGTATATGGAAATATTATATTTCGTTGCCAGCTTTCTTAGATTTGTGTATAAGCTTATTTATATTTATAATAATTATAAAGTATTTAATTTTTAAATGTAGATCTATATAAAGAAATTACAGCGACATTTACCGTAATTCAGCATATGCATGTTCAACGTTAGTTTCCAATATTAAATCAAACTTCGTTATTCTATATTTGTGAATAAAAATACTTTCTTAATTGTATTTTCTTTTTTAATCCTTTTTACAAATCTGCAAAATAGCAATACTTTTTATAAGTTATTATCCATTAATTGTATAGAGCTCTATTTTTTTTTTTAATTCAAACCTATACAATTGAAAATATTTAAAAAATTAAAATTACGCTTTCTAAACGATTATTAAAATCTCTACCCGTATGCGATTTATATAAATTATAACTGCGTGATTTTTAAAAGTATAAAAATTTAATAGAACTGAATTCATCAATGAATTTTTTAAATAAAGGGAGGTTAATAGATCCAAGAGTTGGTTATGAATTTTCCACCAGTCGTGTAAATGGAAAAATTATATTGGAAATAATGGAGGGTACCGAGAGTATCTCAAATCCCAACGACATGTAACTGGAGACCATGGGCTCCTGGGAATGGTAAAATTGCAAAAAATCAGCAATTTAATAATAAGCAGTTTTTTCCGCATCATCTCGATAAATATGCTTCTTCTTCTTCTTCTACTTCCATCACGGTGTAGACGATTCACCTGTTTCGGTTTCAAAGGGTTACCAGTGCTTTCTTGGCCGTCTCACACTTCTTTTCCCTTTCGGTCGATGGTGTATTATTTCCTTGCGGAATCTTCCGTCTTCCTTCCTATTAACATGGTCCTTCCACCTCTCCCTCTTCTCTACTTTTTTGTCGCACAATAGTAGAACATTTAACTCTCTTCTGATATCCTCGTTCCTAAAACGATCTTGCCTAGTGCATCCCTTTATCGAAGGCAGGTATCTCATTTCCGCTGCCTGAATTTTACTGAGCTGTCTCTTTGATAAGACCCAACCCTCAGAGCCATAAAACAAGAGTAGGAACCCACCACTTCATTTGAGTCTCATTCAGAACCTTCCTGTGTACTGTTCTCCTTATTGTTCCACAAATGGCTTGAAGTCTAGAGATCTTATCGCAATCTCTATCGTTCTCGTAATATCACAGCTTAGGTAATTAAAATGAGACACTGGTTCGTGAATCTTATCTCCTATAATGATTTTTGATGTAACAGGAAACTTTCCCAGAAATGCCATGAGTTTTGTCTTTGTCAGGGATATCTTCATATTATATTGAAAGCTTAAACCATTCAGATAGAACACAGCCCTCTGCAAATCATCTTCGAAGAAATATCCTTCGGATGAAAAAATTGTTTACAACAAATTTAAACAAATGTGAATTAAGATGAATTTTATGTATTCATTTGATATGAAAGAGACCTGATAATATGTATATTTGTATTGTTATATTGGTTAGCATTATAAATTGACGATCGAAAATGTATATATAATTCTCGATTAAACTTAGAAAAAAAAAATTGTGCACATCACGCACAATTTTCTAACAACTAATCTAACAAGAATACTTGTTAGTATTAAATTTATTAAACAAATCATCTATCAACGTTATAACCGCCGCGTGAATTAACCTAATATTAACGTTATTAAAATTAATATTATATAATAATATTGTTATGAATGAGTTTGTAATTCAGAAATGTAAATAAGAATCAATTTTATGTTAATTTTTAATATTTTATTTCACCTACAGGAGTTTTGGTACTTTTTCGTTTTACGCCCCCCATTTTTTCACATAAAAATTACTTAATATAGGTTGTTTTATAATAATTGATGAATTAAACATTAGAAATATATCGTACTAATCCTATAACTGAATAAAAATAACCCAATAATACATTAAAGAAAACACATTTAACATGTTGTTTTATACCGATCATTCTAAGCATTTTCTATATTAACATACTTTACATATTAAAAATATAACTAATATTGTTTATAAATTATAAATATAATTAACCAATCTTACGCACGCTTCGTACGTTATCCTTAACTAATTAGCAATAATGTTTTGATTATTTAAATAATAAATAATTGCAATAATTACTGAATTTATTATTTAAATAATTAAAACATTACTGTTAATTAGTCAATGTCTGCGAGCGTAGGTTAAGTTTGGTAATATCATATTATAATTTCTCTGCAGATACCTCCCCCTTTGATTTGGAAGAATTATCCTCTATTGTACTTTTTTTTTGAAAATGAGGAACTCATTTCAAGTCTGGAACACCTACCTTTTTTGGATTTTTTAATAAATGATCAGCACACAACACCTCTCAGGTACATTTTCCAATCCGTTATTGCTTCACTTGTCATTATCCTACGTTCACTTCGCTCGCTAACCTTGATTAATATGAATATGTAAAATATGTTAATATATTTAAAATGACCAGCATTAAACAACATGTTAGTGTATTTTCTCTAATGTTTTATTCATCAATTATTATAAAACATGCTATATTAAGTAATTTTTAGATGAAAAAATGGGGGGCGTAAAACGAAAAAGTAAGGTTTTTATTGATAAACTTTTTTATCGACGTATATTCCTCGACACGGAAAAAACTGATTTTTGCCTACTTACTCCTGCCCGAGCCCTCAGTCCCCACCTACGTGTCTGTCCTTCAGGATTTGGCATCAGGAACCAACCAATACTACCTTCATATAAATTATCTGTCATTTACATTGAAAATCTTTCGCAAAAAGGAATTTTTTTTTAATGAAAGCCAAAAAATTGCTATTTTTTATTCGTTTTTCCTTTTTTTTCAAAAACTAATGATTTCAACAAAAAAAAATGTTAAAGAAAATAATTTTAGAGCTAAAACATTTTTCATCGACGCGTATTTATCGATATATACGAAAAACTGATTTTTTGCAACTTTATCCCTGCCCTGGGGTTCTTTTTCGCCAGTTATGGATCTGCTCATCGGGATTTGAAATACACTCGGTACCTCCCACAATTTCCAATATAATTCTTCCATTTATACGATTGATGGAAAAATCGTATCTAGCTCTCAGACTACAGTATAAATGGGATGAACTCGCTGAATGGGATGAACATGTATCGTTATAACTAACAAATCCTCACTTTTCTGGAAATCGTATTCCCATCCGCCTCTTCATCGAATCAAACGAGACGGTTATGCGACAGCCGCGCACAGTAACAGTTCCGCACATATTTGAACATAAAAACATATGAAAGTTGTTTGACCTTGTATAATATTCAAATTTATATAATAAGATCTAACTATAAAATAATTTATATGTTAAAAAATGCTCGTTATGCACTACTAAATTCCCGTTTACTTCATGTGTACTATAATTTAAATATTTTTAATTGTTCATAGAAACAACTCTTTAAATATTTTTTGATATAATTTAATTTTATAATTGAAGATAGAACTGAATTTACAAAAAAAAAAAAAAACTGTTTCTATTAAAAATCACGATTATCGTGTCTGGTTCCACTTCAGTTATTGTAATCAAGTCTTTGTTCGTTTAAAATTTCACCCTTGTATCAATGCATCACCACTGTATTTAGTATTAATAGTCTTCCTCTTAATTTACGTAATTAGTTGATAAAAAAATTTCCATTTTACCATTCTTGTATCAAACTTAATTCCTTATAATGGAGAGATAAATTGTTTTAATAGCGTATTTAATTTATAAATTTATAAATGTTACTCGTTCTATTTGTTTTGAATTTTATTGGCTATTTTGTAATTTAGTATTCTGATGTGGACACTACATGACTTCCTTGTACGCCTGTTAAAAATAACATACATTTTTTTTTTTTTAAATGAAAAATACTTAAAATTTTATTTCATTTATAACTTCTGAAATTTTTCATTCTTTTTTTATTGTTATTGAATTATTATTTACTATAATTTTTTTTTACAATCAGACGTTAATAATTGCTAATAAATCAATATATTTAAATTTAAAAAAAAGTTAAAAAAAGGAGATGAAGTTGGATTTGAACCGATGTGCCTTCCGCTTGTAAGATCCAAATATTTCATTAATAAAATTTTATTTGGCTATAACTTTAGAACTAATGGAAATAAGTACCGCTTATTATACATCGTTGAAAAGCTCCCAATGAGAGCTTCTTACTGCAGTTTTAGAAAAAGTCCAAAATCCAATTTTTGTTTGGATTTTGGGCTTTTTTGGACGCTTGGCAATCAGTCCAACCAGTCGCTTTTGCAACCAATCGATTTCGGGCTTTCGATTTTTAATCGAACTTTTGGTAATGATTCGATTGTAATCAAAAGGGGAGGCGCGTACAACTAGATGCTACAAAAGTCCTAAATCCAAAATTTCAATAACCTACGGCTAATCGTTTTTGATTTATGTAAGATACATACATACGTACAGACGTCTCGCCGAAACTAGTCAAAATTGATTCAGGGATGGTCAAAATGAATATTTCGCTGAAATCTGAAAATTGAAATTTTTTGCGATCACAATACTTCTTTTACTTCGTTCAAGGAAATAAAAATTACTTTTTAGTTTACGTTTTTAGTCCGCAATTTGTATTTTTCCAATTAAAATTGAAAACTTAAGAACGGATTTTTTGATTTTTAATGAAATTTAATGTATTTTTACCGAACAACGACTTTTATTAAATTAAAATAAGTTTACAAATCGATTCATAAACAGTTAATATACGACTGAAACAGTTTAAACAGGTCGCAAAAATTAAACCCACTGGGTTAGTGTAGTGGTGAACGCCTCTTCCCGGATCAGCTGATTTGAAGTCGAGAGTTCCAGGGTTCAAGTCCCATTAAAGGCAGTTACTTTTATACGGGTTTGAATATTAGATCGTGGATACCGATGTTCTTTGGTGGTTGGGTTTCAATTAACCACACATCTCAGGAATGGTCGAACTGAGAATGTACAAGACTGCACTTCATTTACACTCATACCATCCTCTTTCATCCTCTTAAGTAATATCTGAACGGTAATTTCAGGAAGCTAAACAGAAAAGAAAGGTCGCAAAAATTTCCGTGAAAACAATCACAGAATTGTCAAGACTACTTAATTTCCATTCTGCATCCCTAATGACAAATGTGTAAGGTCATACCCTTTTAGCAATTACTTTCTAAATACAGTATAATTTTTATAATCAAAACGTTATTTTCACGAGGGGGTCAAGTGGGACCCAGAATATTTTACAAGGAATTTTGATTTTTTTTCTCAGTTTATATTCCATAATTTTTAAGATAAAAACGTTATTTGGTCAAGTAGGTCAGATCGAACCCAAATTTTTTTTATTGAACATTTCGATTTTTTTCACAGTTGTACTCTAAATATTAAATAATTAAGTAATTTATATTTAGAAACTGTATGGCATATTTAATATAAAAATCTATCTAGTGCCGGGAAAGTTAGACAACCCTTTGTCAGAAATTTATTTGGTAAATTTTGATTATTAAATTTACTGCTCATGACTTTTCTGGCAAGATTTATACTGCAGTCGGAGAGCTAGATACGATTTTTCCAACAATCGTAAAATGGATGAATTATATTGGAAATTGTGGGGGGGTACCGAGAGTATTTCAAATCCCGATGAGCAGATCCATAACTGGGTAAAAAGAACCCTAGGGCAGGGATAAATTTGCAAAAAATCAGATTTTCGTATATCTAGAGAAATACGTATGCGTCGGATGTAAAATGTTTACAACAAATTTTGTTTGTCTTTCTAAGCTCTAAAATTAACACTTTTTTTTTAAAAAAAAGAGAAACGAATAAAAAATAACAATTTTTTGGCTTTCATTTAAAAAATAAAAATAACTTTTTCGAAAGATTTTCACTGTAAATGACAGCTAGTTTGTATGAAGGTCGTATTGGTTCCTGATGCGAAATCCTGAAGGAGACACGTAGGTGGGGACCGAGGGCTCCCGGGCAGGAGTAAGTTGGCAAAAATCAGTTTTTTCCGTGTCGAGGAATATACGTCGATAAGTAATATCGACTATTGGTAAATTTTGATTATTAATTTTACAGCTCATGATTTTTCTGGGAAATTTTTGACAAAGGTTTTTGACGCAGGATTTTTTTGTTCATCTTTTATTCGCTCAACGACTGAATAGAAATTCAATAAAATCTTTCCTTTTTTATCAGAGTTTCCGTTCTATGGGCTCAAATGCATTTAAATTATTTACAAGTACAAGTAATATCAACCTGCATTATAAAATAATCCATAAAGCAGGATTTTTACTATTAATAAGGGTTATTCTAATCTTCATAGACCACCGATTAATTTTATGAAATCCAGAGTTCGTTTTAAAATTATTAAGAAAATAAACAAAAATGATTTAAAATGGATAATAAATATTAGGCTAAAAAAAATAACAAACATTAAAATATTTTTGATCCGTATTGTTATGCAAATCCCAAATTTTAAGTATAGTAGGAAAACTTTAGATTGGAAAGCCCTCAGGGCTGTTCTAGTGGTTAACTCGTCATCGCAATTCAGACGATTTCGAAGTCGAGAGACCTAAGGTTCAAATCCTAGTAAAGGCAGTTTCTTTTATACGGATTTGAATACTAGATCGTGGATACCGTGTTCTTTGGTGGATGGGTTTCAACTAACCGCACATCTCGGGAATGGTCGACCTGAGACTGTACAAGGCTACATTTTATATACATATCATCCTCTGAAGTAATACTTTACGGGGTGGTTCCGGAGGTTAAATAGAAAAAGGGTGTGATTTGGAAATGGATTAAATAACAAATGAAAATTAGATTTTTTAATTAAGGAGGACTTATTTTCATTTAACATTGTAAATTTTATTCCGAAAACAAAATTGGGAAACCTACGATTAAAAAATATAATTAACCCTAGTTAAACGAATTAATTTGATATACCATTATTTTAATTTCACTTGGCCTTGTTACCGCTGGATTTTACACTAACATTACGTTTACGGAAGAATTATAACGATTTTGATCCACAATCCTGTATTATTTCATATATATTGTATTGAGATAAATGGAAACAAAATGTATTAAATATAACAACATCCAGCCAATTATAAGCGTAATTTTTTTTTATATTTGAGAAATATCAAAATTAATAACTGGTTACAATAATAACTAATAAAAAATAAATCGCTAAACAATCACAAAAGTGAACTTAGATCAGATTTGTTTGCGGAATGGTGATACTGTTCTCTACAATCATAAATGTATATTATTTGGGAATAATTATTAGTAAGAGGCTCGGCTGATAAATTTTGCACACTAGCGTGCTACGCGGAGACAAAAGGTACTATCGAGTTGGGCGTGGCAGCACATGATAACTAAAATCCCCCTCTACAAACCTGCGATAATGCGTTGAAATCCGTGTGCCGGTTCGTTTTCAGTACCAGTTAAAATGGAGTCGAATACGGCCAATATGTCAACACGGTTAAAACAGCCCACAGTGATCGAATCTTTAACAGCAGAAAATGTGAATTTTACGATTATTTTTAAAGCGGTTTACAGTAGTGAAACTGTTGACAGGAGTACTGTGAATAAGTGGGCGTTGAAATTTCGCGAATGTGAATCTGATAAAATGACAATTGAGGAAACAACTTGCAGCGGACGACCAGTGTCTGTAACTGATGAGAAACATCGAAAGGAGGTGTCGATTTGCTTCAAAGTGACCGGCGAATCACCCAGAAACGCATCGCTATTCAATTAGGCATATCTAAAGAACGAGTAGGCCATATTATCAAACAACTGGGTTATCGTAAACTCTGTGCACGATGGGTACCGCGCACGCCACTAGAGAGGCTCTCCGTAAGCTGAAGTTTTAGCCTATTCCGTATCCGCCATATAGTACAGTCAATTTGCATTTTTTGAAAATCCTTACCTACTGATTGATGTTTTTTCCATATGTTAGGGGTGATGAGGGAAGCCTAACTCCAGATTTTTAACATCCCTCCATAGATTTTTGAAAAACTTAAAAAGTTTTTGAAATGCGTTTTTCTCTGAATCTATGCATTTTAGAGAAAATTTTTCTAACAAAAAATGTAGAAGACATTCTTCTCTACAGAAGTAATGCCGTATAATTTGAAATTGAAATACTAGGTGGCGCTGAAGTTGTAAAAAACGTGTTTTTTCGGTTTTTTCATCGGAAAAAATTGTTTTTCGTCTGTATTGCATTTGGAAAAGTTGTTAATCTCAAAAAAACAGACACCTTTTATTACTCAATTTTCTTGTACGACTTAGCGTTTTGGAGCTGCAGCTTGTAAAAGTGTGAAAATGTTCTGAATTGGGCACGTGTTCGAAACTGGTCTAGTCGTTTACTCCTTCGTTTACAACGTTTTTTACAACTTCAGCGCCACCTAGTATTTCAATTTCAAATTATATGGCATAACTTCAACAGACATTAATTGTAGAGGAGAATGTCCTCTACATGTTTTGTTTGAAAAACATTTTTCTACAATGCATAGATTCAGAGAAAAACGCATTTCAAAAACTTTTTGAGTTTTTCGAGTTATTCAAAAATGTATGGGAGGGGGATGTTAAAAATCTGGAGTTAAGCTTCCCTCATTACCCCTAACGCATTGACAAAAGATCAATCGGTAGGTAAGGATTTTCAAATACAGCCTATTTTGATGACAAATTGTCTGTACTAATACTCGCCGGATTTGGCTCGGTACGACTTCCATTTCTTTCCTCATCTCAAAAGGGATGTCAAAGGTAATCATTACACTACCGACGATGAGGTGAAGGAAGCTGTGGCCACTTGGATCCGAGAAAGACTGGCAAGAAAGTTTCCGTGGCGGAATGTAAAACTTGTCAACGTTTGAAAACGGGTAACAGTATAAACGCGGTTTATATTGAAAAATAAATACTGCATATCTTGTAGCTAAGGTATTGAAATTTTATTCATCTTTTTATTTCATTCCCGTGCTACGTATGTATGTGCAAAATTTATCAGCCAAGCCTCGTAATTTGACCATTACAACAGGTCAACTATGACCAATTGACAATCGTATAATATTTTTTTAATAAATTTATTACATCACAATACTTATGCGATTTCTGATGAAAGCAAAGTATTACTATTTGTGGTAATGTTATCTTATAATAATAATAATAATAATAATAATAATAATAATAATAATAATAATAAACTATGTTTTTATAAAAATTGAAACAGTTAATATTTTCCAAGAATTTGAAAAGATTCATCATAAAACACAAGTCATTTTGAATGAAATTAAATATAAATCTATTACAGTCATGATTCATCGGAAACTTTCAAAATAAAAAAAAGGTTATTTTACATTCTCGTAAGGTAGTGTAATCGATTGCTTATTATCTTCACCATAATATATAATTTCAATTTATGTCCGCACTAAAACGCATTTAACAGGACATAGTTGGCTTTGATATTTTTTTAAATATTTGTTACTACAGTCACGAGATTTATCTTGAAACTCTCGTAAAAAAAATGATTTCATTGAAGTTTGTTATTTATGTATAAGTCATATTAAATGGTACGGTGATTTTTTACCGTTTAATAGGGAGTAATTTTATACCTATTATGTACCATTCAGAGGATGTATCATTGAATAAAAATGCTACTTTTATTGTATTATTAATTTTCTGAAACTTAATGAATTAATTTTTTTTTTAATGTGAATCACATGGAAAGTGATTGATTGTGTGTGATGAAGATGAGTAATGTTGATGTTAGGTTGAAAGTACAATCGTACGAAGGAAATTTATTAAATTTTTGCCGCAATATTATTATTCCTATATACGTAACGTTTGACTCAAATTATTATTGTTTTTTTTTTCTAAGAAGTTGCGTTTTGTAACACCACTAGAAAATAAACTTAATAAATATTGAGGTTTTCTACTAACGCATTACTTTAAATTATCTTAATAGAACTTGTATGGTAATTTTTATTTAAAAAAGAAAAATCTGACAACACAACTTGTGCAGGACTTTTCCGTCACGCGGCTAAAGTCAAATTTTGGCAAAATCCTAAAACTGTGAGTTGTTTCTAAGGCACGGCTGACACACACAACTTAATTAAAAATATTATATTTTTTTAAATGTAATATTTTTTCGTATATTTAATTAGAAATTTATAAATGTTACTCGTTCTATTTATTTATTCTGAAAATTATTGACTTTTTGTAATTTAGTATTCTGATGTGGACACTACATGACTTCCTTGTACGCCTGTTAAATTACATATACACTTTTATTTTTTAAATGAAAAATACATAAAATTTTATTTCATTAATGACTTATTAAATTATTATTATTAATTGTTATTATTGAATTATTATTTACTATAATTTTGTTTTACAATCAGACGTTAATAATTGCTAATAAATCAGTATATTTAAATTTTAAAAAAAGTTTAAAAAAGATATGAAGTTGGATTTGAACGGATGTGCCTTCCGCTTGTAAGAACCAAATATTTCATTAATTAAAATTTTATTCTCTATAACTTTAGAACCGATGGAAGTAAGTACCGCTTACTATACATCGTTGAAAAGCTCTCAATGAGAGCTTCTTACTACAGTTAAGAAAAAGTCCAAAATCCAAGTTTTTGGATTTTGGGCTATTTTGGACGCTTGGCAATCAGTCCAACTAATCAATTTGCAACAAATCGATTTCGGGCTTCGATTTTGAATCGGACTTGGCAACGAGTCGATTGTAATAAAAAGGGTAGGTGCACAACTAGATGCTACAAAAGTCCTAAATCGAAAATTTCAATAACCTACGGCTAATCGTTTTTGATTTATGCGAGATACATATGTACGTACAGACGTCACGCCGAAACTAGTCAAAATCGATTCACAAAATAATTCAATACTTTTTACCAAAGCGCGCGCACCGTAATTAATTCGCACGGGTATGTACTACTATCGGTGACGGTCGGTTGTAATTTCCCAACTTACATATAACAAATTTCGCTTGTACGGTTGGCAGATTGGTGTAGACGCAAGGCTTAACGTATCAGGTACCGAGTCAACCGGGCGATCGAGTTCGAGACCCATCCAGACCGAGTTAGATTTTTACACGTTAAATATTATTCATTTAATTTTTCCGTTCATCTGTGACGTCGCAACATAGCAGTCGACTAAACAGCATTTTTTGGTGGAAGGTTGCGATTTTCCAAAACTTTTTTTTGTAAGTTTTGTTATTTTTTAATTTTTAACAAATGTAGCTAAGAAAAAGATGACCTTAAGTAGGTGAAATCTCGATATGCTGAGCTTCTACAGCCTCACCCCCTTGTGTTTTAAGTTGAAAATTTAATGTAATCATACTTCTATCATAGATAGAAGTAATCGGACCAAGTTTGGTCAAAATCGGTCCAGTATTTCTGGTGATTTAGAAGCCAACACCGAACATTAACATCCGGAAAATTTCCGGAAAACATCCGGAGATATTTTCTGCCCGACCTCTAAATAGACATGAATTAATTAAGTCGTAGTTGGTCGTCGGATTGGAAGTTTAAATGTTTTTAAACTAATTTTAGCCATTTTAGCTGTATAAGGGATCTCCAAGAACGACTACAGTTATTTTTTTTTCTAAAATCCCGGCTAAAATTCTTGTTTTCTAGTTTTTCGTAATCACTACTTATTTGTCAATTAACATTTGTTTACTTTTCACATTTTCGTTTACTTTTTCACATATTTTTTTCTTTAGTCTACTGATGATGATTGTTTAATAATCGAAACATAAATTTAGATTTTAAGTAAAATTACTTGTATCGTCATTTTATTTTTAAATAATCATTTAACTAACTCTGTTTGTGATTAGAGTATTTATCCAGTAGATATTAAAAATCTACTGGGCAAATAAATTCGTTTAAAAGTATTATCGGGACAATATTCCTTTTCTTTTTTTTGTTTAACCTCCAGGTCCGCAGTCAAGCAATTCTTTCCGCAGAGGATGAGATGAATGTTTTATAGCGTGTGTGAAAGTGTGAAAAATGCTATGCCCGACCGGGATTCAAACCCAGGACCTCCGGGATAGTATTACCTATTGATTATTTTAAAGGAAACTTAAAGCGACGCAATATACGTTTAGGTAAAATTTTATACTTTATTATTTCGTAAACAACGACGAAGTTGTGCGGTTAGAGAAGACGTACATCGTTGTAAAATATTCTTACCGTTCTAGATGACAAGTTTAGAAATGAATATTATAATAAGCCTAGTTCTTTCAGTTAGTTTATTTTCAATTTTCTTAAAATGATCAACGAGCCTTAACCCTCTTTTTTTCAATTTTTGCCAGCTTAAGAACCATTTTCCAACTTTCATTTAGCTTTCTGTTTTTTTCTTTATGTTCTCTTCAATTTTTTTTATTCTTTCTGAATGTTTCTCTTTTTTTTTGTGGTACAAGAAAGGAAACATAAGTTTGCTCATAAGAACGAAAAAATTTACCTTTCCTTTTTTAATTTCGGTAATTTTTATTTCAATCAATGTATGCTGGAAATTTTAATTTTTTGAGCGTAGAGTATTTGTAAACCTTTTTAACTGTTCGTTTAATGAGGTTTTTTTTTTTGTTTAACAAATGCTTTTTCTTGATGGTGAATATCGTTAAGAATAAATTGTCGAGAAGGTAGTTCAGTAATGATTATCTTGTATATTAGATGTAAGGGTGTAATTTTGAAAGGAAGTATCTTATATTATGTGTAGTCTGTTACGTTGGCGGCTGAAGCTAGCTAGGCTTTCTACTCTATTCTATATTATTGTAGGCTTCAAAGTTGTTGGATAATTTGTCAGTTAAAAAAAAAAATACTTTTTTTTCTTGTCTTTCATCTTAATATATTACTGTATACTATCTTCCGACACTACTTCGTGTATTTTTTTCGTTTATAATTGATTATATATATACAATGTTGTCAAGTTATTTTCGTTTTCTGATAAAATTCTTCTGTTAAGTGGTAAATCACTTTTATAAGCAAATTTATTTTTCTTTTTTTATTTCGGTTATTTTTCATTTTTAATTCCCTTTTTTTATATTTAAGAGTCGAAAATAGTATTCTTATAATTAGGCAGTTACCTAAAGTTATACTCAATAAAATATATTTACTATTTAAATGCCGTTTATACTTCCTTGGTCGAAGTAAAGGAAGTAATCGCTAAAAATGTCGGTTTTCAGATTTCAATTATTTTTAAAAAAATAATTGCATATGTTATCTATTATTTAATCATTTATTTCTTAAGAATAAATTTATTATTATATTTTTTATGCATCTACATTTCTTAATTTCTAAGCTGCATAACTCAAAAAGAATTCTAAGTGGAGTTCTTTCTAAGTTGCATAACTCAAAAATGATTAGCCGTAGGATGTTGAAATTTTAGATTTAGGACTGTTATAACATCTGATTGTGCATCTCCCCTTTTGATTGCAATCGACTGGACCAAAAGTGTCCAGAGAAGCCAAAATTCCAAACAAATCTGGATTTTGAATTTTTTCTTAACTACAGTAATAAGCACTCATTGAGAGCTTTTCAACAGTATGTCATAAGTGGTACTTATTTTACTGGTTCCAGAGTTAGAGCCAAATGAAATTTGAATCAATGAAATATTTGGATCTTTATATATATATATATATATAATATATATATAATATTTGGGAAGGCACATCAATTCCAATCAGAATTCATCTTTAACTTTTTTTTTTTTTACTGTCCAGTCCCAGTTCCCTTAAAATGTTGATTAATGTGTCTCTGTCTATGGAATCATAGGCCTTCTTAAAGTCAATGAAAGTTCTTTAAATTTCTGATTCTTTTAATATCAATCAGGCTTCTAAGGTTTAGTATTTGTTCTACGCATGACCTGCCCTTCCTAAACCCTCCCTGATATTCACCCAGTTGTGGGTCAAGTGTTATTATTACTCCTATTTTTATATATCAACCTTTTTCAAAAAATCTATTGAATATTTATTGTCGGTTTAGAGTCCAGCAAATACGGAATACACTCAAGTATTGAATAACTCGCATATTGTTAAAATCGACTCGAAAGAATTTTAGAAAAACACATTTTTTTAATAAAATTCTTAGCTTTTTACTTTATAAGCAACGGTTCTGTCGTTCACAATTTTTATTATTTAATCTTTTATTTGTTACTCTATAATCGGCAAAAAAATTTCTAATTATGAAGCAGATATAAATGTTAATTTAAAAAATAGTTCATACTAAAGTATATATAAGTTATTATAATAATAGGATTGGGATTTGGTTTTTTTTTTAAGTGGGGTCGGTGTACCGCATTGAATAAGGCCGAATGCTCGCATTCCTGTTCTTTTTATTGTCAATAAATCACGTTACGTTAGAAAACTAGCCAGCAAAATTGTATTGCTTTATTGCTTTTAACTTGCTTCGTTCTGTGTTACATTTCGTTGTCTCACTCCTTTCATATACTGACAGTTTGTACGCCATCCAACTGTGAGCGGTTTCTTATATTACGTACATAAAAGTTAACTTTAAAAGTTTGTTTTTCTATCTAAAATATAATAATTCGTT
Source organism: Lycorma delicatula (assembly GCF_047948215.1). Lineage (NCBI taxonomy): Eukaryota > Metazoa > Arthropoda > Insecta > Hemiptera > Fulgoridae > Lycorma > Lycorma delicatula. Next base: position 31,555,006 of record NC_134464.1, on the reverse strand, counting down.
TTGTATATAATATGGGTTTTTTTATAGACTGATTATCTCATCAATTCTTATACTGTACAAAAGTAAATCAAACGTTTTAGTGTTGTTAAACGAGATTATTGATGTTGTACTTGTTTGAAATACAAGTACTGTTTGTTATACTTAACTTGCATTATTTTTCTTTTGAAGTTTAAAGCCTTTTTCTTTTCTTATTATAACATTGTAGGTAAGAGTAAAATACGTAATGAAATATTAAAAGAAAAGTAAGTTTTGCGACTTGGCGACTTAAATTACTCTTATCCTTCTCTCGTTAACCGACCTTAATGCGTATTATATTTTGCGCACTACAAAACCTTAAGTTTATTCCTATAATCGTTTTAGAGAAATGAATTTTTTCAAAGAGGTCTGCGCCTTAATATATTTCTTCTTTCCACTAACACTTTATACCAGTGGTATTAAGGTTCAAAGATTGTTAGTTAGACCTTGATAAATAACTAAGGTTAATCGGTTCTGTTATTTTTAAGAGGTTTTGGATACGGTGTGAGTTTTTGTTATTTATTGTCGAGTAAATAAGAAACGATATACTGCCACCTGTTCTCGTAGTGGTTCACCCGATTCAACTTTAATCTCTAGGAATCCTTTTTTGAAAAAAGGTTCCTTCGATTGCTGTGGACGACGTTTCCATGTTACATCAAGTGGTTTTAAGTACGATTGATTAACAACAAAATTATTCTTACAAAGGGCTAATTTTATACTTATTAAAAAATAAAGAAAATTTTATTTTTAGTTTCTTTTTTTGTAATTAAAAATAAATAAAGAAAATTTGAAATTATTTTATTTTTGAATATTTATAAAGATGAACGCAGAAACTGGTGTTGGGCATCCTGGTAGAATTTTACAAATTTAATTTTCAATTTCGATGAAATTTGGTACAGAGATTCGTGTAAGTAGGGCAATTTGTTGGTAAAATTTTGGGGGTCAATTTTCTCAGTTTTGCAACGTAACCTCACTTATATCAAAATTAAATTAATTTTTTAAATTAACATTGGCACTTAATTAGACATTATTTTCTAATTATAGAGTAACAAATATAACGTTAAAAATACTTTTATGTAGTATTATACAAGGGTGAATCAAATTTAAACGGTAATTTTGATATTCTACGCTGCAAGCGGTTCCGTGCTGGATGGCGGAATGGAGGGTTAACGTTTGGTGTGTTAGAGAGAGGGAACCAGCTTGGTTGGCTCCTCCGCTCTGTTCTGTCATCATTACAGCCACTTATGAGTAAGAGGTTTCCGTCGTCTGTTGCACAATATATAATCATAAGTTTTTTAACTAACGAAGGCGTTAAACCAGCGGAAATTTTAACTCGTTTAAAGGTACAATTTTGTGGACGTTACACCATCTCGCAACCGAATGTATACGTGGGCCAGACTACTTAAGGACAAGCAAGAAAGTGTAGAAAACGAAAATCGACGCTCTAGGTCAAGTCTCACAGGTGACAACAACCGTGACGTTCGAGAGCTTATCGAAGGTGTTCGTCGGTTCAGTGTTGAATAAATCGCGTTAAAAGTGGGTATCAGGTGCGGGAGTGATCAATCCATTATCACTGATCATCTTGCCTACGTCTTCTAATAAGGCAAATCTTGACTAGGACGGAATTTACTGTTGTGAATATCTTTCGAGACATTTGCATCACTGGCATCTCATCGAGGCCGTCTGATGACTGTGGAATGTGATCAATTTGAGGGTAAGAAGATGTCCTCCGATTAAGCCACTAATGGCTAGGAACGGAGGGAGTGGTGTGGCAACCAGACATGTTACACGGCGGATGTTCTTCTCCCTCGAGGGCGGGGGAATTGAGATGATTATCTTGGCTTTAGAAAAATTAGTAGTGCTCGAAGAGTTCCGAGGTTTATGACCGAAAATCAAAAACAGGTCAGGTTGGAGATCTGTGAGAGACTTCTAAATCGATTTCGGCGACGATTTTTTTAACCGCATATGTTATGAGACATAAGTCCATCATTGCACTCCGGAGTCAGAAATGGCAAGTAAGGAGTGGCGAAGGAAGGATGAGGGCTGCCCCATTGGAATGAGTAAGTCCAAAACACGTCTGTCAGCCGGAAAAGTTCTTGCAACGATTGTTTTTGACTCGAGGGAAGTTTTACGCATTGATTTTCTCCACAATCAACGAACAGGAAGCGACTTACTATTGCCAGCTGCTACAGTCAGCAAAAGCCGCCTACCAAAACAAAAGACGGAGTATGCCCATCAGAGATGTCATCCTTCTCCATGACAACACCAGGCCGCACATTGCGATTTTGACAAGGGATAAATTGGGAGAAACGCACTGAGAAACCCTCGACCACACTCTCTACAGTCCAGATTTGTCCCCCTGTGACTATTTTTTGTTTGCGTCCTTATAAGAATCGCTTGGAGGGAAGCGATATGAAAATAATGAAGAAGACGTCGATTAGTGCGTGCGGAGTTGATTGACGACTCGTCCTGGAACTTTTTATGAACATGAAATATTCAAACTTTTTAATCATTGGCAAGAGTGTGTATATCGTGCAGGAGATATATAGATTAATGGTGAAGATATGAATTGTGTACATTATTAATCAATAAATTTCTAAAAAAAAATTACTGTTTGTATTTCATTCACTCTCGTATAAAAAAAGGCTTAAAAGTTTTAGTTAAAAAAATGTGTTTTTCTAGAATTCTATCGAGCCGATTTTAATATCTGTATTATTCAGTAATTGAATATATACCGTATTTTCTGGAATCTTTTAAGCCGCGCAAATTTTCAAAAGTTTTTGTGAAAAAAAAAGTTATTTTTAAATAGAAGTTTTTATATGGAAAAACCGGTAGTAGTATTTTATCACCTGTCAGAAATTTTGGGGTTATTTGCCATGCTACTAACAAACCCTTGAGTTTATTGGCATTTTCGTAATTAAATAAACTAAAATGTTTTGAAGAGAGGTGCTTGCTTCTTATCTACTGATAATTTAAATGAATATAAAATATAGAAGAGGGTGAACAGATTAAGCAGATTGTTTTTCCACATGAAGAATTATTTTCACTAATACTTTACTTCCTGTAATCAAAAAAATCCCTTTCGGCACGAAGGAAGATTTCACCGGGGCTAAGTAGGGGAATAAAAAAGATTTCCACCTTAAAGTTTTAAAAGTTCAAATTTACTCAATACGACAATGATTGCATGTGAAATAAAGTTTCACGTGTTTAGCATCCGACAAGCCCCATCTTCTTACAATTCCAGCAACATTTTGGTCATCCCTTGCCGTAAGGATTGGTCATACCAAAAATTGTTTCAGACGAAAGTTTTAGGTAACGTTTAGAGGACTAACGACCACTTGTATGATTCTTTTTTATCTTCGAAACCCCTTTTTTCAACCCCCTGAGCAAATGGAGGATATAAAAAAAATTTACTTGGATAAGTTTTAGGCCCTTATCCATAAGAATAGTAGGAACTTTATACAAATTCGATATTTTACTTAATAAGAAAGTTATAGCGATATTGTTTTTTTCGGAAAATCCCCCCCCCCCCCATTGTCCGATTTTGGTCGTTAACGAACTCGATCGAGATTTTGGGACGAGTTATTTTTAAGGAACAATTTGAAAGTGATTGGCGCAAAATTACGGGCAGTTATCGTGTCCAAAAAAAAGGAAAATATATATTTAAACTTTTTAGCTGATGGTGGTTTTGGGGGTAGCTTTCTTATTAATCTACCTAAAAGGTGTTAACTATATAAAGGAATGGAGGCGGCTAAATATGCTGCTACCGACGAATAATACGTTTTAAATATTAAATGCATTGAAAAAGTAAATTATGGCCAGTTTTTATTTTCCAAATATTTTACGGTGTGTATTTATTGAGACTTTGTAATTCCGTGATGAAATTATAAATTGAATTACAATCCTTTTTCTACTTATCTTCTTTTTTTATTTTAATTACAATTTTTTTAAATTAAATAATTTCAGAATGTAATAAAATTTATACAATTAAGTCTAACAGAATTATTTTATTTTTAATGTTAGTTAAATTGAGCATAGCCAAATCGGCCAATTTATTTTTCAATACTGACAGTTTATATTATTTTATGTTTTACTACGACCGTAAACATAATTTCTAGTAATGTACTGTGTAATTTGTTGTCGCTTAGTGACAGTAGTACCATCATCTTATTGTGGTGTATTGAAATGATTGTGACTTCTGCTGCTGAAACGTAGCAACTAGAGTTCATCGTTTGAAATATTACTTTAGTTCCTTCACTTGAAGCATAGCTAGAATACATGAAATTTATGATTATAGTTTAAACTATATTTTTACAATTCTTCAAAGATTATTTAATTTTTTTTTCACATTTGTTTTACATATTTCTTTTAAATGTCAAGACCGATCAGTATAATAATTTTTTGAACGGTATTTTCTCACTGAAACTATCAGATACGGTGCTTTTTGACGGTTTGTAAACGAAATTACATCGATAATTATTTAAACATCGATATATCGACAAACATATCGATTAAGAAGATTGAGGAATACTAGTAGCAGTGTTGTCTAATGATACCTGAAGGAAGAAAAAGTAAATTTATTTTTTCTGTGGCTGTAATATAACGTTTGAATTACGCGGCTGGAACCTGTACCATAATGAGGGTCATTACAGATCAAAAGCCTACTCTTTTCAACTACCGACCAATCAGAAGCGGTTACAGTTTAATGTATCAGCTGGTTTTTTACTTTGATTTTAATCCGATTTAGTAGTTAGCAAGAAGAGGTTAATTTGAAAATACGGTAGTAGGTAATAAGTTTCACTATTTATTCTTTCGTTGAAAGTCGGATTCTGAGAAAGAAATTTATTTATCACCGATCGATATTAAAAAAAGGCAGAACTTAAGACTACAAACGTATTGTCACAGAAATATTATTTAATGTATATTTTACTTCCCCTTGTACGAAGTAAACAGTATTGTGATCGCGAAAAATTTCAGATTTCAAAGGAAATATTCATTTTGACTAGTTTCGGCGTGACGTCTGTACATATGTGTCTCGCATAACTCGAAAACGATTAGCCGTAGGATGTTGAAATTTTGGGTTTAGGACTGTTGTAATATCTAGTTGTGCACGTCGCTTTTTGATTGCAATGAACTAAACCAAAAGTATCCAAAAAATTGGATTTTGGACTTTTTCTTAACTGCAGTAATAAGCTCTGTTTTCAACGATATATCTTAAATGGATACTTATTTTCAGAGTTATACCCAAATGATATTTTAATTAATGAAATATTTGGATCTTAGAAGAAGGAAGGAACATCGGTTCGAATCAAACTTCCTCTTCTTTTTTTTCTACCTTTTTTTTTAATTTAAATATATTAATTTATTAATAGTTATTAACCTCTGGTTGTAAAAAAACATTTACAGTTAATAATTATTCAATAATAACAAAAAAAAGAATATGAAAAAATATCAGAAGTTATTAATAAAATAAAATTTTATGTACTTTTCATTGTTTAAAAATGTGTTATGTAATTTAATAACTTACGAGGAATTCATGTGATGTCCCCATCAGATTTTTTTTTAAAGTTTTAAATTATCATTGATTTAAATCAATAATCCCAATATTTTCTCAGGCGTAGAAAAAATTTAGTATGCAAATTTCAATAATGACCATTAATTCACTCTTGCATTGCAAAATTTACAACACCAGCCTTGGCAAATATAAACTTACTTCGCAATCGTGCATTAATGGCTGCTATCATTAGAAGCTCGTTGTATAATGTACTATAATATTAGGCCATCCTGATGTAATTGTAATTATAAAAAAAATTTAGCGGAAATTCTGTAATGAAGACAAATATCTAATTTATATATATATATATATATAAAATAATTTTTTTTATCAAATAACCGGAGGCAGTTGCAGCCACTCACACACACACACTAATGGTGGCAGTGGCTGTGCTGGTTGAGCCATAGCGTTTATACCTTCGTTATACCTTCGCATCCCTTAGAAAATCTTAAAAAACCGAAAATGGTTTTTAAATATCTATCTGAAGAGTTTGCAAGCCCAAATCTACTGAATAACTATAGTCGGGATCGGGAAGATTTATAATCGCTGTAGAACATTTTGTTTTACCTTTCTTCATCGCCTTTCGCGGTTGAATTTCAAAAGATTTAGAAATTGGTTTATTGATATGATGATTACAAAAAGGACCACTTTCACATTCAGTGGTCCATCTTTATTATTTCTACTACATTTCATTACTTTCGTTTTGTTGTTGGTAGTTCTTGCGTAGGACTTCATCCATGTCATTCATTGTTTCTTCTAAATCGTTTTTATTCTCGGCTAGAATTACTATATCATCAGCAAATGGTAGCATCTATCTTTTCACCTTGTACTGTTACTCCGAATCTAAATTGTTCTTTAACATCATTAAAGAATGATCATTGGTTTATTGACATGAAGAAATCAAAAAAAAAAAAATAACTGGGTTTCAAAAAACAATTCTAAAATCCATTGTAACCCTTGAAACTCACAATTTAAAAAAATCAAATTTCTAATCATTCAGTTCAAACCCAGCTTACACAGTGATAAGACAGTCAAGTTTAGACATTGAATTACATTTTTTTTACATTTATTTAATTTAAATTAAATTTTAAACATTTTCATTTAATGAATTCTGAACTGTAAGTTAATTTTGCAAAAAAATGAAGCTATAAAAAAATTAGAAATTGTAAAATCTTAGAAAAAAATTTATTTTTACAGGAGGTTGGTTGTTTATCCTCCACCACTCTAAAATAAATTCTTGTCCTTGATAATGTTGCATTTAAATAAATTAATTTAAAAAAATGTTTAATCAGTAGATAATGGCGCATTGATATTTTTTTTTCAAATATTTTTATAGGCATTTTTGGTATTATTTTTTTTAATAAGCTAGAGAAACGAATTTTTTTAATATTATATATTAAAAAATTAAAGGTAAAAATTCATTGATTCGTTTTTTTTCTGGGTGCGCACAACGAAGAGTCGTTATCAGCGCCCGGACACTATTTACTATTGTAAACATTTTACGATAACATCAAACTTAATAAATAAATAAAAAATCAACAGATTAAGTAACATAAAACAAATTAAATCAACAATTAAATCGCCGAATTGTCACTATGAATTGTATTCCTCGCACAGTACTAGCCGAGTCAACAAAAAAGGCTGAGACTCAAAAAGGCTTTAACCTCGAAAAAATTCACTACACCAAATAAATTATTGGAATGGGTTCAGAAAAATATGTAGAATAAAGTGTGCCGTAACGGAAATGAGCGAATAACTACTTAATTTGTTTATTTTTTTTCTTTGTCTTCAGTCATTTGACTGGTTTGATGCAGCTCTCCAAGATTCCCTATCTAGTGCTAGTCGTTTCATTTCCGTATCCCCTAACTCCTACATCCCTAACAATTTGTTTTACATATTCCAAACGTTGCCTGCCTACACAATTTTTTCCTTCTACCTGTCCCTCCATTACTAAAACGATTATTCCAGGATGCCGCCTTATGTGGCCTATAAGTCTGTCTCTTCTTTTAACTGTATTTTTCCAAATGCTTCTTTCTTCATCGATTTGCCGCAGCAACACCTCTTCATTTGTCACTTTATCCACCCATCTGATTTTTAACATTCTCCTATAGCACCACATTTCAAAAGCTTCTAATCTTTTCTTCTCAGGTACTCCGACCGTCCAAGTTTCACATCCATATAAAGCGACACTCCAAACATACACTTTCAAAAATCTTTTCCTGACGTCTAAATTAATTTTTTATGTAAACTAATTATATTTCTGACTGAAGGCTCGTTTCGCTTGTGCTATTCGGCATTTTATATCGCTCCTGCTTCGTCCATCTTTAGTAACTCTACTTACCAAATAACAAAATTCTTCTACCTCCATAATCTTTTCTCTTCCCATTTTCACATTCAGTGGTCCATCTTTGTTATTTCTACTAGATTTCATTACTTTCGTTTTGTTGCTGGTAGTTCTTGCGTTGGACTTCATCCATGCCATTCATTGTTTCTTCTAAATCCTTTTTACTCTCAGCTGGAATTACTATATCATCAGCAAATGGTAGTATCTTTTTATTTTCACCTTTGTCTGTTACTCCTAATCTAAATTGTTCTTTAACATCATTAACTGCTAGTTCCACATAAAAATTAAAAAGTAACGGTGATAGGGAACATCCTTGTCGGACCCCTTTCATATTACGGCTTCTTTCTAATGTTCTTCAATTATTACTGTTGCTGTTTGGTTCCTGTAAATTTGTTTATTAACTAATTAAATAAAATGTTTTATCTTTTCGCCAATAGCATCTTTATTTTCATGTAAAAATAAAAAGCACCAATAGATGACTGAGGATATTTTTTTTCGCATGAAAAAAATCCGTTTACTTTTTTCTACTAGCAAAACTAAGGCTGCTAGCTAATTTTACAATAAGCACCTAGATCGCGTTATGGTAGAGTAGCTTTGGTAAAAACAACTGTTGAACAGTTCAATTTGATTTCCTTTATGATTTTTGTTTCCTTAGTTCAATATTTGTTATCTTTTAATTCACTACATTTTTATTGTTTTAATTTTTTTTAATATAACTACATCGTTGTTCATATTAATTTCTAATAATATTTTATTGGAGAGTAGCGCACGTGGAACATGGTGTTGACTTTTTTAGCTTGCGATTTGCCCACGACGTATATCTTTTATTTATGAAACACGTTGCCTATACAACAGTACCCGCCTACAGGTTGCGTTACCAATTAGCGTACACCTATTCCTCCAAAATAATCCGTTTTATTGTATCACGAATTTTTTTAGTACACTATGAAAATGTGTATAAAACCCATGACCATAAAAGAGAAACTATATTTACTTATTTCTTTATGTTTTATAATTAGGCGGAGGAAATTTTTAAAAGTTTAATTGTTTGTAAGTTGGTTTTATTGTTTAATGTTTTATGTATTTAATATTTCTCTTGTTTTATAATAATGAGAATTTTCTTTTGTAATACCCAGTTAAAATCTGTTGCATTTTATTATGCTTTGTTTTATAAACTTGCAAAAGTCTTACATTTGTATTTAGTTTCTATGGACTTTAACTGATTTACTCAGAATCAAATTCTTTATTAATTTTTGTTTAAGACGTTTATCATATTTAAAAATATTTTGTTTTCATTTTCTTTTTGTTAAAACCTGTAAAATTTTGTTAAAGCCAAACGTAAAATATTAGTGCTTTTCTCGACCTCAATGTTTCGTTTTATTCAATTTTTCAGATTTGACCCGTAAATTTACTTTTTTTATTTATTTTTTTAAATTTTACTTAATCTATCCCCTTAATTTGGGGTAAATATAAAACCTATGATTATATGAATTTTCTTCTTTATTTTAAACAGTAGAACATATCCTGGAAATTTTTAAAATTCTTAGTGATTAATCATAACCTAAGGAATAATTCGGAACATCAATGTAACAATGAAATTCATGTGGAAAATGCTTTAATATCTCGCTTCATTTTCCCTCTCTCCGCCATTTTGTATTTCTCCAATAAAAATTTTATATCTATAACATAATTTTTCAATTTTCTTTATTTTTATGTATAGTTTTTATTTTTGTACGTATTTTGAGAAAATAAAATAGATTATGTTTAACTCACTACCTTTTTAACAGTAATAATGCTAAAAGTTTTTTAAAGATATTTCGTTTTACATGATCATTCGACGACCTACTTGGCAATTTAGCAGACAGGCAAAACAAAAAAAAAAAAAACGGTAGCATCTCATTTGGATTGCAATAGAAGATGGGACTCTTGAAACGTCCCTATCCTAGTCGCTATGCCGTATGTGTGTGTGCGCGCATACGTGCATGTCGTTTCTTAGATTCCATTCTATTTATAAATAAACAGTTTTAGTCTCTGCCTGACCCGGAACTACTAATTATTTTTTTTTCTTTTTAAAGACATTATAAAAGCTTACATTGTATTTTATAATTTTAATAAATATTTTACTGGTTTTAGATATGTTTGTACCGATGTTCACTTAATTCAAGAACCGCTGGGCCAAATCTGAATGGATTCTTTTGCATCTGTATTTATTTGTTTGATTACATCGTGGACGTAAATTTATTCAGGTAACACTACATTAAATTCAGGTAAATAGAATAGCTGTGATTATAATAAAACGTATTATATTTCATGTATTATTGGTGTAATAATATTGTCTGTTGCTAACTAAAGTTGCTCTGTAAGAAGTAACTGATTCATGGAACCCTCATTTACATAGTATAACCTTATTTTAGACTTATATTTATCAAAATTGGGTAAAATATTTCCGTTCGGTAACATCAATAAAGTTTTATTGATTTTCTTTTAAATAGTAACACTCGATTTTTGTATTTAAATCAATAACGTAATTTTTTTGTAGTGATCGCGCTATCTGTGTACTGTATTAATACATAGATAAATAAATAATGGCTAAAATACTTTTTATTTCATCTTTGCATTCCATAAAAATGTAAAGCAAAACGGCTTTTGATATTACCTTTTACAATGAATTTATTTTAACGAGATATAATAATTTATAAGATTGAAATATTGACAATTTGTAGTTATTTTTCCTTTCTAGTTATCTACCAATGGGCTGCTCTTGTTTGTCGATAAAAAGTATTAGGACACAAAACATTAAATTCCTCTTCCCTTTTGAAAATTTTATTTGTTTTTTTTTTTTTTTTTTTTTTTAATATGAAATCGTTACATATGAAAAGAATCTCAGGTGATGAAAATGTAAAACAAATAGAATAACACTGTACGTATCTTTCACGGAAACTTCAACTAGGATTCTTTCTCTCATATTGTGACAACCCTGTAGATAAATTTTGGTAAAAATGTTTTACTAGAAAATAATTAAAGCAACCAGTGGCGGCTCGTACCTAAAATTAGTGGGGGTGCTGCTCCAGAAAATTCTTTTCAAGGCCATGGTTACAATTTTCTGTACAATAAAAGTACCGATAAAAATGAATCAAAATAGCTGGAAGCAGGATGACAATTTATCACATTCAAAAATTTGGTAATACGGGTTTTAAGCACATTGTGTTTAAAAACCGTATTCGGTTTAACCGAATAAATAATAAAATGTCAAAATATTTTTTAATATTATCAATAACTCACAGTAGTCCAACGGTGCTTAATTTAAATTTCTACGTACACAAACAAATACATAATTAGTTTTTACTAATTACCTTCTCTTTCGCCCTTCCAGTGACTTTTTGGACAGATTTGGCAATCAAAGATCCCTTGCTTTCCGTCATGTTTTTCATTAATGATCAGAAGATGAAAAGAACAAAAGCAATTATACCCCTTCTATATACTCCTCCTTCCACCGACTAAACTGACAAGGGAACGAACAAGTAACGTCCCATACACACTCGGAGTAAAAAACTAAACTATCTTCCACCAGCATGCCAGGGTCAGCACTGCGGGAGCGACAGTGCTCTCCCCCCCCCCCTAAGACTGGAACTCTTAAGTTATTAACGAATTTTTAAAGTTTTCTCCAGATTTGCTTCTGGTTTCTTTTCCTTTGATCTGGAACCTGAACCAACATCGAAAATAGTTCATCTTGTGTAACTTGTAGTATATTATTCATTTGTAAGATTTTTAACAAAGTAATAAATTTACTGCAAAAAAAAGTACATTTAATAACTTTCCATTAAGTTGATAATGTAGAACTTTCTTATATACTTGCATAAATCTTTTATTTGTTTCTTTTTTTAAAATATATTTATTGATTTCAATGAATATAATTGATAGGCGAGAAAGAAGTAAAATAATTAACTCCTCTATTTTCAGTTATATTCTGGCTGGCACCCGTAAAACAGAAAATTAATTCTTTATTCTAGCGTATGAAAAAATGCAATGCTTGACCGGGACTCAAACCTAGAACCTCAGGCTGAAAAGCAGAGATTCTGCTATTCTCTACCACAAAGATAGGTTAAATAATAATAAATCTATAAATAATGTATTTAATATATTACACATTTATTACATTTTTTTTTTTTAATTTTAAAAATTACATTGTTAAAAAGCCAGCCGGACAAGATGTACATCTTCGTAACTCAGGATTTAGACAATCATTTTTTGTTATTTTTATTGGTTCATCAAAATCACAACTAGAATTAAAACAGATTAATTTTGTATCTATGCTTTGGTTTGAACATTCGTTAAAACCATTACTTTTGAATAATTTTTCTTCGATCATTTTAATCGATATTTTTGTATCAATGCTGAAATTAAAAAAAAAGTATTTTTTTATTTTATTATCATTATAAAATATTCTACTACTTAATTTTTATTTCCAGTGAACTATGGAACAGCGAGTATTATTAAGGATGTTATAAAATCCAATATTTGAAAATCGTTTACAGCTCCCACCATAGCTAAAAACTGGTCTCAACCCATCACAAAATTGATATAGAAGGTCAAATAGTAATTTAAATTACAAAACAAACTTTACTAATCGTGAAGTATTGTCAATTTTAATTATAGTAAAAACGGTATATTTAAATTTATAGTTTTTTCAAGTTTGGTACTTAACTAAATGTTTTTCCAAGTATTTTTCCCCATTATTAGTTCTACAAATTGAGTTTTCGTTCTACGTGGATATAGGAGGATCAGTCGGCTATAAACAGGAATTTTGTTTTAACGACTCCCATAAAAACATGAATGGGCTGAATGCGAAGGAGGTAAAAGGAGAAACAGTTTTATTTTTTAAGTAAGATCAATTTTTTGTACAACTAGGTGGTTATTATCGTCCGGTATAAGCGAACGACATAAAACCCCAATTGTTTCAATCTTTGAAAAGTTTTCAAAACATACTAGATCAAATTAATAAATTTTTAAAAACTTAACAATAAATAGTAAATATTCAGTGTACAACGTTCCAAGTTATTTAGGGGAGGTGAAAGAGTGTAAAGGCATCCCCTATTTAAACATATATAAATCTGTTTCTCATGAAAAATAAAATTTATGTTTCCTTATATCTACTTTGTCCACATGAGTGGACGATGTAGATATATATGGAGTGGATGATAGAGATATAAGGAGCAGCTTCGGAATTCTTGTCTCTTTTCGAATTCATGTCGTAGAAAGCGGTTTTATTTTCGGTTACTCAACGTATTACTGTGAAGTTTCTCGCGAATGAGGGCGTCAAATCTTTCGAAATTTTGACAAGACTGCGCGCACAGTTTGCGAATATGATGTCACGAACCCAAGTCTGCGACTAGGTCAGCAAATTTAAAAGTGGGCGTGAAGTTGTGGAAAATGTGAGTCATAATAGACGAAGTCAACATTCGGCCCTTAACACGGTTGATGAAATTACTTCGGAAGGGGATATCAGTCATGAAAGTGTTCATTCAATTATCACAAAGCACCATGAATTCCCTCAAGTCTATGTAGATGGGTTCGAAGAAGATTTTGATATTAACACGCCCTCCGGCGTCATTTTTAAAGAAATAACGATCGATGATGCCTCCAGCATGTAACCCACATCATACGATGCATTTTTCAGGATGAAATGGAACCTCGTGAATTTCCTGAGGATAGATCTTATTCCATATATGGCATTGTGCTTGTTGACATAACCATTTAACAGGAAATGACTTCGTCAAAAAAGTGGATCAGTTTCAAATTGATTTACGCACCATTCATCAAATAAATGACGCTTATTATGGTCTTGTGACTCCAGTTCTTGTAAAACAATTGTATCCTGTATGGGTGTAAACCAAGATCTTTACGTAAAATTTTCCATGTAGTGGATAAACAAAGTTGTTAAGAACAGCGACGAACAGACAGTTTTGGATATTCTTCAACACTGTCACATATAGCACCGATGTTTTCTTCTATACGTACAGTTCTTATTGTTGGTTTTTCATTGAGTAGAGTAAATTGTGTTCGAAATTTATCAATAATTGAAGAAACTCTGATGGATGAATATGTGTACCATAAAAATTACGAAGTGCTCTATACGTTTGGCGAACAGAACATTTGATTTTGGAAATATATTTCCACAATTTGTAAACGTTGTTGCGGCGACAGTCGTCCCGTGATCATTTGCCAATGCTCACTGATCTGATATGAGAAAACAAAATGTCATCCAAACAATGACAGTTACCCCTATCGAAAGTTCTATTACTTAAAAAAAAAAAAACACCCATTATATATTTACTAAAGAATGGTGCGGCTTCAGTAATTCATAGGAAGATTGTAGGGAAATTTCTAGATGTTATATTGGTATCCCTGTAAGCCTCCAACCCAAAAGTTTGTTTATCAGCAGTTGTAACCACGTCAGTTCTTGTATTGTTGTTGCGGTGAGTTTAGCGAGTTACTATGTTCTCGGATAAAGACAAAGCAAAGTGTGTTTTATTGATGGCTGAATTAAAATCCGTAATTTTAGTTCCAACGTGCGTTTCGACGTGAATTCGGAAGGCATCCACCACACAAAAATAACATAACACGTTGGTTCAAACGATTCGAAGAAACTGGATCGGTTAAGAAACAGAAATCAACCGGCAGACCAAGTGTACCAGACGCAACGGTTGAACTAATTAGACGATCGGCAATTAGAAGTCCTGGGAAGTCCATTCCCCGTCGAAGAGTCGAATTAGGTATTCCATAATCAACAGTTTACAAAGTTTTACGTAAAAAACTGAAATTACACGCTTATAAAAATCCAGATACTGCAGGAATTGAAACCCGATGATGGTGTAAAACGTTACAATTTTGCTGTTGAAATGTTGGACAGAATAAGTGAAAACGAATCATTTTTAGATGATATACTTTTTACAGACGAAGCTACATTTCATGTGAATGGATGTGTTAACTTACACAATTCACGAATATGGGGCTCTGAAAACCCACACGCAATTATTGTGAAACAACGCGATTCGCCTAAACTTAATGTTTGGTGTGGTGTGATGAAAAATCGTGTAATAGGGCCTTTCTTCTTTGCTGAAAAAACAATTAATGGAGTTGTGTATTTTGACATGTTAACAGATTATTGCTTTCCTCAGCCGGATGAAGTCGAAAACATGCATCAACTTCATTTCCAACAAGATGGTGCTCCTCCGCACTTCAATGCGTTGGTCACGGACGCTTTGAACAAAAAATTTGGAGATCGATGGATAGGCCGGCAAGGGCCCTTACTTTGGCCTCCAAAGGAGTCCAGACTTGACACCTTGCGATTTTTTCTGGTGGGGGTACATCAAAAGCGTTGTTTATACACAAAAAATTCGCGACCTAAACCGGTTAAAAAACAGGATTAATGATGCAATGACAACCATTAACGAAGAAATGTTAACTAATGTTTGGAGAGAAGTTGAGTATCGTATTGATATTTGTCGAGCGACTAAGGGCGCACATATTGAAATTTATTAATTTATTATTATGTAAAAAAAGTTTGAGACGACAAATTTGAAAAATAAAAAACAAACTGTAAGTAATTCTGTTTTAATTTAAACCATGTTCAAAACCGCACCATTCTTTTATGATAACTCTGTATAATGTATATGTAGCGTATAACATGTTTCATATTGCGTTGTTTCATATTGGAAGCACGTGTATAGAGCAAGTAAAAAGTACGGAAAGTACGGAAAAGTACGCAAACCCCTCAAACAACTTTAGAAACCGTCCCAGATAGAATACTGTAACTTTCAGGAAAAGGTATCATTTTACCTTTTGACGAGAAATAAAATTTCAAACCCATCTTGGGGGAGGGCAAAGGTTGTAACTCAAATATTTTAAATGGAAACACAGTTTATGCGATACATCATTTTAAGGGCACTTTAAAATAACAAAAATGGTATAAAAGTTAGTTCGATGTCTGCACCTAAAATGACGGCGGGATAAAGTTTGGATTTTGAAAATTACTAAAATCAAACGATAAAATTTAATAAAAAAACATTATACTTAAGTAAATTAAAATTTAATTTAATTGGAACACAGAATATATGTTTATTTCAATTTAATGAGTAAATAAATAAAAATATTGTCACCTAATTATGTCGATCACCTGATCAATAATGATCTCTTACAATTGTTGAAAAAATAAAGCTTTCTTCGTTGTTGTGAAATATTCTATTTAGAATGTTTTCATTACTGCACTTTTAGTTTCTTACGAGAATTTATTGTGATCGGTTGGCTAATTGGATTTTGTCTATCTTTACCGCACCTGTAAGCCACTTTTGTTATCTTTTTTACCTTTTTTGTGATTGTTTACAGAATTAATATTTTCTGTGCTACCTGTTTACATTGCTATCAACATATCATTTAATGAACAGGAGAGTATCACACTTTCAATATGAGGGGGCTTTGGTGATAAGAGTAAGGTCGTACAATGAATTTTTTGAATTGTTCAACATATAATAATCGTAACCCTATATTTCAAAAGGTACAGTATCAAAAACCATCAAACAATTTGAAGAACCAGAAAGCATTAATAATAGCGGGTAAAAGGAAGGCCTAATTCTGCAATAAATAACAAATCGTTAAATTATGCAAGAATTTATTGAGAATCCTAATTCGTCGATTCTGAACAAAATCACGAGAACATAACATTAGCCAAAGCTCAAAGATTCGAACATTAAAAAATGAAAATTTCAAACCCTTCAAAATTCGTCCGGTACAAGAACTTAATGAAGATGATTACAATCGAAGATTTGAGTTCTGCGATTCTTTATTGATTCTACGTGTTTATAAAGTATAAAAGCAAACAATAAGTAGGAATATTCAGCGATATCATTAAAAGTATTTTTGATTCGTAATTGCACTGGTACACTCGATTTGTTAAATGTTTTATCTCAACTGTATTAGATGCGAGTACCCGATTCAGACAATTATTTATTATTATTATTATTATTTTATTTTTTAATTTGTTTTTATATTAGTGCTGCTTAATGATCATCTCATAATGATATTTAAATGTTTGAAAACAGTCTTGATAGGTTATGAAAAATTATATCGTATGATTAAAGCGGAAGGCGGTAACATAGTGGTTAACTCTGTTGTAGATGTGCTGACCACACCTGTCTTGCTTTTTCTATACTATAATTTCTTTAATAATATAGGCAGGTGAGAATTTCATTCTGTCCCAAGAAATATTATTAAATTTGAAAAATTATCTTGTATTTTTTTTTAATGCTTAAGATTTTATTCCTTTAATTTATTTACTCTTCGTCTTTAATTTTTTAGTTTTTTTGAATTTTGTTTTTATTTTATCTTTAATTATTATTTATGCGGTTTGATATTTCTCTAATTCTTTTCTGTTTCGGAGTAATTTCTTATCTTTAAAAATATTAACTATATCCTGCATCGTAAAGCCGGTATCTCGACCTAAAATCTCCTAAACACTTTCTTAAAAAATTAATCTAACCTGGTTATTTATATCTTAATATATAACCCCAGCTAAAATTATATCAATTTTGACTAAAAAGCGTATAAATATGAACTGATGATCAACCAATTAAATTATCAACATTCTTCTATAATGGCACCATTTTCCGATATACACCTGTTTTTAACCGGTTTGTTTGGTTTTCTTTTCCGTGTTTGGTTGCCATTTAAATCTATACATTCTATATAAATATTTATAAAAATAAATTTATAAAGATATTCTGAAATATTTTATATATATTTCAGAATATATTTTAGGATATGCGATTTTGTTCCTTTTGATAGCCTAAACTTAAATCTTTGATAGTTCTTTATAACTTCTAATAGAAAAAAATTATTTTACTAAGAAGTACATATAATCTACGCAAAATTTTCGATCATTAACGTGTTAATTTTACTCGCATTATTGATAAAAATGACAAAATTCTTCGATAAGTTATACTTTGGTGAAATTTCGGAGCCAGAGGAAGTTTTAGACTTCCTCTGGATGTTCATCGCCCGAAAGATTGCTTCAAGCAATCGATCGGGTTTGATTTTTGTAAAATATTACGTTCGTCTATTGTTATATATCATAAGAATTTATGCTATGCGCCTTGTTGCAACGTTTTTGTTTTCATGTTCTATTTCCAATTAGTTTTTGATTTCTTTTGATAATTCCCATTTACTTTTAAATAATATATAATAATTAAATTGATCTGTCTCTCAGTTTTTCGTTAAAAAACCTTTTTTCCTTATCCTTTCTTCCCTATTTTAGGGTTTTTAGATATAGGCCAGAACAAGTTAGGGTAATGCTAGCGTATTGGATTCATTAATGCAGTCAGTACATATTTAATGTTATCTGTTAGTAGAAACAATATCTAGACGTATCTGGGATCGTTTAAACTTACTTCGTCCTAAATTACAAATACAAATACATTACCTTGTAAACTTATTTCCTAATATTAATTATTTTGATCCCGGTACACGTTTGTTATATACCAATTTTTTTATTCACATTTTTTAAATGAACTTGACTAGTAAAGAATTCCTGTCAAAGTGAAAATAAGTTTTTTTTTAAATCAGGATTATTACAATGCAGTTTAATTTTTAAAAAATGTAATTAATGAAACTCCATTTTTATTTTCCTTTCGCTTTATGAATTTTTTGGTCAATTTGTTTAATGCTTTTTCTGTTTATATGCTTGAAAGCAACTTATATCGATTGATTTTCTCATTTACTTCATCTTTCGTTTTAATTTTTATTAGAATAATGATATTTATTAATTACAACCTCTGTTTTATAAATGTTTTTACCACTGTCAAGAAATTATTTCATCTCTGTTATTGCTATTAGAAATAAGTTAATTTTACAGAATTTTCTTTCGAAATGTCGCAGCTAGTTACATTTTTTACCGTTTGCAATAAAATATGTTATTAATTAATGTAATTTTGTACACGAAATTCGAAAAGAATAATGAAAAAATTATTCCAATAATATTTATCACGTTAAGGTTAAGGATTTTAGCATTATAAACTAAATGGTCGAGCCCAATGATACTCATCCTGGTCCCTACCGCAAACTAGTGGGCGTTCCAGCTTTCATAGAGGGCGGCAGGGATTTTGTCCGAAACTGTAGCACTTTCCTTTTTTTTTAATTTGACTCTTAAAAGATCTACGTAGCATTCTCTAAAAACATTTTCTTTAGGTTTTCATAAAATTCCCCATGACAATTAAAGTTTCAGAAAATTAACTATTTGTATCGCTCGCGCATAAATTTAGTTCACGTTACGTAAGTTAAACAAAATACCCACCGGGTTGGTCTAGTGGTGAACGCGTCTTCGCAAATCAGCTGATTTAGAAGTTGAGAGTTCCAACATTCAAATCCTGCTAAAGGCAGTTAACTTTTATACGGATTTGAGTACTAGATCGTGGATGCCGGTGTTCTTTGGTGGTTGGGTTTCAATTAACCACATATCTCAGGAATGGTCGAACTTAGACTGTACAAAACTACACTTCATTTACACTCATACATATCATCCTCTGGAGGCTAAACAGGAAAAAAACAGTGAAACCAAATGGCGCTATAGTGCAACCGCAAACAAAAGACTCTCATCCCAGAATAGCTTACGCATCTGGTCAGTTTTTTGTCTTCAGTCATTTGACTGGTTTGATGCAGCTCTCCAAGATTCCCTATCTAGTGCTAGTCGTTTCATTTCAGTATACCCTCTACATCCTACATCCCTAAAAATTTGTTTTACATATTCCAAACGTGGCCTGCCTACACAATTTTTCCCTTTTACCTGTCCTTCCAAAATTAAAGCGACTATTCCAGGATGCCTTAGTATGTTGCCTATAAGTCTGTCTCTTCTTTTAATTATATTTTTCCAAATGCTTCTTTTTTCATCTATTTGCCGCAATACCTCCTCATTTGTCACTTTATCCACCCATCTGATTTTTAACATTCTCCTATAGCACCACATTTCAAAAGCTTCTAACCTTTTCTTCTCAGATACTCCGATTGTCCAAGTTTCACTTCCATATAAAGCGACACTCCAAACATACACTTTCAAAGATCTTTTCCTGACATTTACATTAATTTTTGATGTAAACAACTTATATTTCTTACTGAAGGCTCGTTTAGCTTGTGCTATTCGGCATTTTATATCGCTCCTGCTTCGTCCATCTTTAGTAATTCTACTTCCCAAATAACAAAATTCTTCTACCTCCATAATCTTTTCTCCTCCTATTTTCACATTCAGTGGTCCATCTTTGTTATTTCTACTACATTTCATTACTTTTGTTTTGTTCTTGTTTATTTTCATGCGATAGTTCTTGCGTAGGACTTCATCTATGCCGTTCATTGTTTCTTCTAAATCCTTTTTATTCTCGGCTAGAATTACTATATCATCAGGAAATCGTAGCATCTTTATCTTTTCACCTTGTACTGTTACTCCGAATCTAAATTGTTCTTTAACATCATTAACTGCTAGTTCCATGTAAAGATTAAGAAGTAACGGGAATAGGGAACATCCTTGTCGGACTCCCTTTTGTTATTACTGCTTCTTTCTTATGTTCTTCAATTATGCTGTTTGGTTCCTATAAATGTTAGCAATCGTTCTTTTATCTCTGTATTTGAACCCTAATTATTTTAAAATGCTGAACATTTTATTCCAGTCTACGTTATCGAATGCCTTTTCTAGGTCTATAAACGCCAAGTATGTTGGTTTGTTTTTCTTTAATCTTCCTTCTACTATTAATCTGAGGCCTAAAATTGCTTCCCTTGTCCCTATACTTTTCCTGAAACCAAATTGGTCTTCTCCTAACACTTCCTCCACTCTCCTCTCAATTCTTCTGTATAGAATTCTAGTTAAGATTTTTGATGCATGACTAGTTAAACTAATTGTTCTGTATTCTTCACATTTATCTGCCCCTGCTTTCTTTGGTATCATAACTATAACACTTTTTTTGAAGTCTGATGGAAATTCCCCATTTTCATAAATATTACACACCAGTTTGTATAATCTATCAATCGCCTCCTCCCCTGCACTGCGCAGTAATTCTACAGGTATTCCGTCTATTCCAGGAGCCTTTCTGCCATTTAAATCTTTTAATGCTCTCTTAAATTCAGATCTCAGTATTGTTTCTCCCATTTCATCCTCCTCAACTTCCTCTTCTTCCTAAGCATCCTAAGCAACTTCATCTGGTCAGTAAGCAGTTAGATTTGTGAGCACATGTTCGTATCGACCTTTGTTCCTTACAAAAATTGATATCCAGTATTTAGTTTCGCAGCATCAGCCTCAGGGATCTCATTAATTAAATTTAAATTATAATACACTCCTATTTTAAATTTGTAACCCATAATTCTATGACTCACGCGTCTCTGTTCGTCATATCATTACATTTTTCTTGTTTAGCCTCTGGTAATAAACCTTCAGGTTTTACTTCAGAGGATGACATTTATGAGTGTAAGTAAAGTGTACTCTTGTACAGTCTCAGGTCGACCATTTCTGATATGTGTGGTTAATTGAAACCCAACTACCAAAGAACACCGGCATCCGCGATCTGGAATTCAAATCCATATAAAAGTTACTGCCTTTACTAGGATTTGAACGTTGGAACTCTCGACTTCGAAATCAACTGATTTGCGAACACGCGTTCACCACTAGACCAACCCGGTGGGTCATAATATCATTACTTGTATATACTTTTTTTAGTACGATATATTTTCATCATATTTGTGTTAAAAAGTACATTGACTAAAAAAAAAATTTGCTCTTATTACAAAATAGCAGATATTTTTTTTCAAAAATAGCCGTAATTAGAAGATTGATGTTTTCTTATTAAACATTGAAATTAAAGTGACATCAATTAATTGATTAATATATAATATAATGTTATGTAACACACTCATGATATAAAACAAACAATAATATTTAAAATAGCTATCTAATCTGACAGCAGAAGGGGCAATTACGTTACTAGTACCACTGGAACGTGACTACACAGCAGTAGTCTGTAAACTCTTTGTATGCGCACTTCGGTTTGTCAACTAGTACACTTGCAGGCGAGATAAATCTGAGTATTTTTATAATTTATTTTATAGTATTAATATAATATTTATAGGTAGTATAAAAATACCTTGAAAACTGAAATTTTTTAGTGGAGAATAACAGAAAAGATCGAAATAATATAAAACAGAACCAAGTTATCAAGTTGGTTGGTACTTTTGGTACGGTTTTTTCCCAATTAATAATAACTTAATTACAGGGGTGATTACAAATGAATATACCCTTTCGATAGAGTATAAAAGATTAAACTGGTGTATATGAATACAGTAAATGATATCCTTTTAAAGGATTATGTTGGTATACGTACTCTGCTGCTATGTTACAGATTGATGTGTCATGTTACCAGTCTGGTAAGATGACCGCTATTGCAGTATAGAAAACCTTTCGTGTGCTCGAATTTGCCAAAACAAACTCTGTTACTGTCGTGCAGCGACGTTTCACAACAAAATATGGTGAATCACCACAAGAAATTCAGTCTACGACTGGAATAAACAGTTTCAAAACACAGGTGTGAAGTTCTGGAACGTGTTGAAAATTACGATGGCGTTTTTCATCGCCTACTTTTCGGTGATGAATTTACGTTTCACATAAACGGAAAAGTTAATAGACATAATGTAAGAATATGGGGTACAGAAAACCAAACGCAAGTTTACAACATATACGCGATTCCCTCAAAGTGAACGTGTTTTGCATCGTGAAAGTGTGTACGGGCCGTTCTTTTTTCACGAAGTGACAGTAACTGAAGTAATTTATCTGGACGTGTTAGGTGAACGGCTGACGCCTTAACTCGAGGAAGATGGTGACAACATTTTTATACTAAATGGATTTCCGCCTCACTGGCACTTACAGGTCAGAAATTATCTGGATGAACGCCTTCCCAGACGGCGGATCGACCGTGGAAATGAGGAAAACATTGTATTTAAGCGTTGGCCCCCACTTAACATAGACTTAACGTCTTGCGACTACTTTTTATAGGGTTATGTAAAAAACATAATTTTTGTACCATCCCTTCCTGATATCGATGACTTTAAACAACACATCACAAATTCTGCTGCTACCAATAACCGGCATATGCTTACACGTGTTTGGGACGTATTGGACTACCTTGTTGATTGTCGTGTTACAAACGGTGATAGCTTATTCAAAATAAATTTTTAATAAGCTATCGAAAGTGTATATTTCATTTGTAATCGCCCGGTATATTAACTCTAATTCACCTGCCTATCGTTAACTAAAACTATTTTCGTGGACTTACCGAGGAATTCGTTATCTGTAGTTAAAATTGCTATACTTTTATAACTTACTTGTCTACAAGCGCATCCAAATGTTCTGCTTCCAACATTATTTTATTTAAACTCTTCTCTTTCATAGTTATAAATGTAAAATACTCTTTATTATCATTTACTAACGATTCAATCTCTGCACCGATTTGGTCGTGTTGAATTTCCTTATTTTCATAATATTGTTTTAAACTGTAAAGAAAAGCTTAAATTAAATCAGTTTGGTATTTCTAGCGGTTAATTTTTTAATTTTTCTAATAATTTTGACGTAATTTTATTTCTTATAAATTATAAATATCATTATTAAAATAAACATACCTCTGTTCCTTTTGCCGTGGTCGTAATGTACCTTTAATAACCTTCCAACAAATATGTAACATTTTTTTTTCTAAATAAAGAATATTTTATTAATACATAAACAAATAAACAAAGTTTTTATGGAAAAAACAAAATTTAAAAAATATTTATTTATTCTTCTTCCTTGTTTGTTTAGATTAAAATTAAATTGTTATATATTGTTTTTCTTTTTTTTTTGTCGGAGAAATAGATAGTATTTATTATTTGAAAATCTATTCAAAATTATTACAAGTAGTATTATTACAAGTTAAAATAAGTATTGTTAAAAAAAATATATATCCCAAAATGAAAATAATGCAATTTATTGTAGAATAAAATTTTTAAGGTATACTTATCGTATATTCTACAAATAAATAAGTGAAATAAGTAAATATAACGCTTAGTTTTTAAAAAATCAGCAACTTTTATCGCCAAATATCATGTAAATTTGAATTAAGCTTCCCTTTAAATTTTTTCACAAGAATTTTTAGTGAGTAGCGTTATATTAAAACTTTTGTCGCCTTCTTCTTCTGTTGTTGTGTTCTTACATAATACTGCACTGTTTTATATTCTGAAAGTTATTACAGCATTGAAACAACTTCTGTTACTACTATTAGAATTCTGATATTATTATTTACTATTATTATTAACAATTTCTGAAGATAAGATTTGTTGTGTTTTGTATTTCTGAAATATTTTATTTTTATTTTTTTTTAACCTCCGTTAGGCATTCTTCAGAGGATGAGATGAATGATTTGTAGCGTGTGTGAAAAATGTGACATGCCTGGCCGGGATTCTAACCCGGGACCTCCGGATGAAAGGCCGAGACGCTACCACTCGCGCCACGGATGTATTTCTGAAATATTACATCTTTGGAAGTGCTTTTAGATAAATGGATGTAATTATTGATAGGTAAATAAGTGCTATAATAGACCTTTGCCGGGAATCAATTTCTTTGTTATCTAATAAATCAGATTCGTGTCTGTACCTGCTGTTATTTAGAATATGGTACTTTGCTCTATTTCGTACGTATTTCAATCGCGTTAGCTACGGATTTAAATACTAAATCGTGGATACCGATGTTCTTTGGCGGTTGAGTTTCAATTAACCACTCATATCAGGAATGGTTGACCTTCTTTTTCTTTCTTTTTCCTGTTTAGCTTCCGGGAATTACCGTTCAGGTATTACTTCAGAGGATGATATGTATGAGTGTAAATGAAGTGTAATCTTGTTTAGTCTCAGTACGACAATTCCTGAGATGCGTGATTAATTGAAACCCAATCACCAAAGAACACCGGTATCCACGATCTATTATTCAAATCCGTATGAAAGTAACTGCTTTTACTAGAACTTGAACGCTGGAACTTTCAACATCTAAATCAGCTGATTTGGAAGACACGTTCACCACTCGACCAACCCGATGGGTAGGAGGTTGACCTGAGACTACACAAGATTACACTTCATTTACAATCTTACATATGATCCTCATCCTCTGAAGTAATATTTTACGGTGGTTCCGGAGGTAAACATAAAAAGAAAGGTTAGATTAGGTAACGATTCCGCAACCAACAGAGTTGTTGGTTGGTCTAGTGGTGAACGCATCATCCCAATTCAGCTGATTTGGAAGTCGAATGTTCCAGCATTCAAGTCCTAATAAAGTCAGTTATTTTTACACGGATTTAAATACTAGATCATGGATACCGGTGTTCTTTGGTGGTTGGGATTCAATTAACCACACATGTCAGGAATGGTCGACCTGAGACTGTACAGGACTATACTTCATTTACACTCGTACATATTATCCTGATTTATCCTCTAAAGTATTAACTGAAAGGTAATTACCGGAGGCTAAACAGGAAAAAGAAAGAAAGGTAACGATTCCACGTACTGAATTTCGTAAGATGCTAAACTCGCCTAATTAAACTGGCCGATTTAAAGTGTAAACACAAGAAAATATTGATACAAATTCAAAATATTACCTACACCGCTACGAGAATACGTATTTTTTTCATTTTAAATTCTTTATAAATAAAAAACTCAATACAGAGACAATTCTTTTTTGTTCACCGCGGTGAACACAACAGTGATCAAGATTATTGGGTTTTGAATGCGCGTTATCTTTCTAAATAATTATCGTGTCTGAATCTTGACCGTATCCGTTATTAATTCGATCGTTGTTCCGTTGGTAATACTCTATAATTTATTTGTTAGTTTTGCCAATGGAGGTTATTGAATTACGATTGGGAATGTTTTCTGTGTAATAATGAATAATTTATGGTTAAAATTTCTATAACATAGTTTATAGGTAAAAACACGGTGTCCGAGCAAAGAATAACCGAAGGTTTTTAATTACGTTTCAACGAAGATTTTTAGTGACGTGCGGTTGGTAGTGCGTGTTGCGCATAATCTTCTCTGTAACCACATATTCTTGGATTTTTGATATCTCTTTTATTTTATGTGTTGTTGTTTGAGTACAACATGTTTAAGTGTTAGTAACGACTTTTTTAATACGGGATTTTTGATTGAACTTCTGTGTGGATGTCGTAGCCGTAAACCCAGCTTTCGTCTCCCGTTACGATTCTTTGCATGAATGTTTCATCGTCATCGGTTTGTTCAAGGAATTGCCGGCAATTGTCCACTCGATGTTATTTCTGCTGTTCGGTCGTCAAACGAGGAACAAACTGCTGCAACTCGATTCACGTTCAATTTTTCTGTCAAAATGTCACGGCATGATCCAGTCGAGATGCTAATCCTTTCTGCAAGTTCTCTGACAGTCAATCGGCGGTTTGCATGCACCAGATCGTTGATTTTCTGAACGTGTGTTTCATCAGTTGAAGTCCAGTGCCTTCTTGGACGAGGGTTATCTTCAATTGACTGACGACTACTTTTAAATCGTGAAAACCATTCGCAGCGCTGCGTAGGACCTAGAGTATTATGATTGTTTCAAAACTTGAAAACTTTTTGTGAAAGTTTTCCCCAGTTTTATGCAAAATTTTACGTTGTATTTGGTGCTCCCGAAAAACGCAAGTTACAAAAATCGGTACTCATACTAAACGAAATATCAACAATTTAAGAATATGTGATTACAGAGGAGCTTATGCGGAACATAATATTGCCAACTGCACGTCACTTAATATCTCCGTTAAATAAAAAAGTTCGGTTATTTTTTGAACAGACCTCGTATGTGCAGTAAAACCACGAAAGGAAACGCAGTTTTGAAAGAAGCATATGTTGATATAATATTCTTCAGGTTATAATAGGATTGGGTAGGTCAATTAATCGGCTATTTAATTCGCCTCTACAGTTTCTATTAATAGTAAATTTCATTTATTAGTATAATACAAAATTAACTTCCATCACGTTTCGTGAACAGGAATTGAAGATTGTCGATATAGTATAATCGGTGAGTTACGATGACAAGGATATTTATTTTGAAGTATGTTTTCTGTATTTAATCGCGATTGTATGAAGATTTAATTGTGGAAGCGAGGAGAGTGTTTTTTTTTTAAGGAAAATAAACTCTCATCTATGTCATCTTCTATTATAGAAGTGGGCTTTCCGCCGCATTTGTTGTAAAACTAGAGCTTTTACATGATTACGTTATCTCACTGAAGAGCTACGATATGTAGCGTGATTCATAAACGAAATAAACCACCAATTATATTACACCGTTATGCTTTAAACCATCATGTAATGCTGAATCACAAATATAATTTTGCGGTCAGTCAGTGACAATACACAATACAACGAGTGTTTCAAAAAGGACGCGACCCTTTTGTTCGGCGGTGCGAATTTATTTAAAAACTATTGATGTTAATTAAATACATATACAACAATATTAAAATACCTTTAATTACTTTACAATAAATGTTGAAAATGATTTCCTATCATCCCGATGCAGGTTGGTACACGTTTCATAACATTTGCAGCCACTTTTTGTAATGTTTGCTCAGTAATATTTCAGTGTTAGCCTACAATTCGTCAACTGTAACAGGATTGCTTTTTTAAAAATTACTTTTTAAATAACACCAGAGGAAAAAGTCTGCTGGTGTAATATCTGGGGATCTTGAAGGCCACAACTCTTTTGATATCAAACGAAGTCCAAAAGATTCTCGTAATACATCCAGAATTTCATTAGCGGTTATCCTGGTGGAACCGACATTCTCGTTCGTGTAAATCTAACTTGGCAGTAAACTGTTCGATTAAGTTGCGATAAACCTCACCGTCTACAAATTTGTCAAAAAATAAAGGCCCTTTTACACGATACCCGAAGATCATACACCAAACAAAAATTTTACGTGCGTGTAATAGTCGTTCGTGAAATGTCGCATCAGATTATCATAGCTCCATATTCAGCAGTTTGGCTGTTAATGTTACCGTCCGAGTGAAACCGTGCTGAAATAAACATGATCCAAAATCTCAATACCTTTGTCAACAAGACAACGAAACCGATGACAATACTGTAAACGTTTTCCGTGGTCTACGTCTTGCACTTCTCTAACGACACCGATGCGATAAGCATGCGATTGTAATTTTTTAGTAGCCCTGAAAGGTGTAGATAGTGAAAGCCTGGCCTATAAAGATAACTTTCTGAACGATTTTCTGGGTGAGCGAGTCAAACGTTCTTTCACATCCACCAGAACGTCTACTGTTAACAGGACGGTCGACCTAGGCTTTTCCGATCATCTACACTCCCAGTCTCACGAAATTTATTAATCAATCGCGGTATTGTCAACTTATTAGGAACTGAAGAATTGGGAAATTTCATCCGTAGCTCATCTTTCACTATCGTTCGTAAGATTTATACGCGCAATAATAGTCTCAGTAATAAATACACGTTCATCATTGGAAAACGATATAGTTTTCCAATGATAAACTGACTGTATTAACACAATACAGTCGAATTTATACTAGTATCGCACTAGTGCATAAGAAGGACATTTCAGCTGTTACAATGTGCTAACCTTGAGTACAGTGTTGCCAACTGACATGTAGGAAGAAATATAATTTACCTATACGTGACTTTCACCTTCTTAATTTTAGGGTTGCACCCTTTCTGAAACACCAATAGAACTGAAATGGCGTATAGCGTAGTATTCCTTAATTCAGCATTTCGGAACCCTTTAGCGTATGATTGTTAAATCTTTTGCAAATCGTAGCGTAAAAAAAAGGACTGGTTGTTTAAATATACTATTGGAGTTATTACCAAATTCATTCGTTTCACAATGACTTAATAGCCTTTAGGTTTTATTTTTTTTAGGTATAAATTCATGTTGACAAATCAAATACATTTATGTTAGAATAAAGTTTTATCGGTTAAAATAAATGGGAAAATGTTTAAAACAGCAGAAGGACTACGGTAAGAGATTCTCATTATTTTACGTTAAGAACAAAACCGTGAAATATCGTTAAGCACATTAATATCGTTAAGAATTTTTACGTTAGCATTTAACGAAAAACAAGGCGTTTTCAGAATACGTTTATACGAAATTTTAGATGAGTTAAATGATTATTGAAAATGCGCACCAGATTATAAAATATTTTCAATTATCCAGATTATGAAAATTATTTCCATTAAACAAATTAATAAAACCTTTTCCTCATATCTATTGCCCCTGATATTTCTAATTTTGGCAGGCAACTCATTTTTACTTCCTTGTATGAAGTAAAGGAAGTATTGTGATGGCTAAAAAAAATTTGGTTTTCAGATTTCAACGGAAATATCCGTTTAGACCATCCCTGAATACATTTTGACTAGTTTTAGAGTGACGTCTGTACGTACGTATGTATCGCATAACTCAAAAACGATTAGCCGTAGAAAGTTGAAATTTTGGATTTAGTATGTTGTAATATCTAGTTGTGCACTTCCCCTTTTGATCGCAATCGACTTGACCAAAAAAGCCCAAAAGCCATCACATTTGGATTTTGGAATTTTTCTTAACTGCAGTAATAAGCCCTCATTGCTATATTGCGTTGAAAAGCCCTTTTCAACGCTATATCATAACTGGTACTTATTTTCATTGGTTCCAGATTTATAGACAAATAAATGTTTAATTAATGAAATATTTCGATCTTACAGGGGAAAACACATCGGTTCGAATCCGACTTCATCTCCTTTTTTTTATTTTTTATTTTTCTAATTTTAAAATGTATTGATTTATTATTAATTATTAACCTCTGATTGTAAAAAAAAAGTATAATAAATAATTATTTAATAACAATAAAATAAAAAAAAAATGAAGAAAAATCAGAAGTTATTAGTGAAATAAAATTTTACGTACTTTTCATTTAAAAAAAAAAATGTGTATGTGTAATTTAATAGACGTACAAAGAGCATGTGATGTCCATATCAGATTTTTTAATTTATATATATTTATACTTATAGATTTATTTATTATATATATATATATATTTATTTGGTTATCAGCGAAGCGAGCGTAGGTTAAATTTCGTTAGATTATATTTATAATTTAGATCTATTTATTATATAATTTTATATATATATATTTATTCGGTTATCTCATAACCGAACATGAACAGATATTTATTGGATATTTATAGTGGTGGTCGTATAACCCATGAGAACCAAAAAAACATTAGTTTGAAATATTATCTTTGTTTCCATCTTTAGAAATTTAACGAGAAGAGACCAAAATCAAAGTAGATTTTTCAATTAAAATTAGTGAATGAACTATTATTTTTAAAGAGTAGGAACAAATTATTAAATGATAATTAGAGGTAATTTATGTTTTGTGAGGACTAGAGATAAAGATTACCACAATTTTTTCGTTTACGAATTATTTTCTTTTTAATACGGATCCATTACTTTTTTTTTTTTTTAAATATAACCTAATTAACACAGAAAATGTTTTTAGTTAAAAGTTATTATTACCTTTGGTAAAATTTTTCATTATAAATGCTTGTGTGGTCTCAACGCAATTAGATTGTTTTAAATGTATCATTCAACATCACATTACTGCCTAAACACTTATAAAAAGAAAACCAAATGCTAGAAGAACTAAGTTGTTTACAGTCTACGTATTAAGGATATGTTCCAAATAGGTACGAAAATGGTTTGTATTATTGTTATTAGGTTATTTATTTGCTTATTTCTTAATGTCTGGCCACCACCGTATTGACCATAAGTAAAAAAAAAAGGATGAAATGTAAAAGAAATACGTGAAGTTTTTAACCAAACTGTTGCATCTGTATACGCTTTTTTCTTACTGTAAGAAAAATAAATAAATTCTGTTCTAGTTCTGATTGACAGTGTTAACTAAACTTGTTAATCATCAATGTAGGAAGTGTTTTTCTCCTTTTGTTAAGATTAATAGACCTCCCGTACATTTAAAAAAAAACTCAATTAACTTTTTTTTTGTATGTTTTTAAAAACAATTTAATTTAGACCTGTTAATTTTTCTCTTTTGTTTCACAGTTTCTATCGTAAATTTTTAACATACTAATCGCGTTGTATTTTTTCTTAGGAATTTGATGTTTGATAAATTTGCTTCAGAATATTAGTGAAAAATATTGGGTGGTCTTCTTTTTATTCCTCATGATTTATCTTTAAAAAAATGGAGGAAAAGTAGTACTAATAATATGATTTAAAATACTCTTTTTAAATTACGCTTTTTCATACTCAGCTTGTGTAAAGAAGAAAAACATTCAACAAGTTTCTTTAAATATCTTTATTTTCACGTGTTATATAATCTTTTATTAACAACATAGTTCATTCGGTGCATAAAGAAAGTGGCAGTGTACTGGAATTATGAAAATGCAATGACGTAACTTTCCGAATTATTTCTTTGTATTTTTATATTATTATTTTATAGAAACGGATACTATAAAAACTGGAATAGTTTATAAAAGGTGTTGAAAATAATCTCTTCCAATATCAGTACAACAATGCACACGTTTCAATTTGTTTTCAAAACTTTAACCAGGCGATGAAAATAAATAACCAAGAACAAAACGAAAGTAATGAAATATAGTAGAAATAATGAAGATGGACCACTGAATGTGAAAATAGGAAAAGAAAAAATTATGGAAGTAGAAGAATTTTTTTATTTGGGAAGTAGAATTACTAAAGATTGACGAAGCAGTAGTGTCATAAAATGCCGAATAGCACAGGCGAAACGAGCTTTCAGTCAGAAATGTAATTTGTATACATCAAAAATTAATTTAAATGTTAAGAAAAGATTTTTGAAAGTATATGTTTGGAGCGTCGCTTTTTATATGGAAGTCAAACTTGGACAATCGGAGTATCTGAGAAAAAAAAGATTAGAAGCTTTTGGAATGTGGTGCTATAGGAGAATGTTAAAAATCAGATGGGTGGAAAAAGTGACAAATGAAGAGGGAGTTGCGGCAAATCGATGAAGAAAGAAGCATTTATAAAAATATAGTTAAAAGAAGAGACAGACTTATAGGCCCCATATTAAAGCATCCTGTAATAATTGCTTTTATATTAGAGGGTCAGGTAGAAGAAAAAAATTGTATAGGCAGGCAACGTTTGGAATATGTAAAACAAATTGTTAGGGATGTGGGATATAGGGGGTATACCGTAATGAAACGACTAGCATTAGATAGGGAATCTTGTAGAGCTGCATCAAACCGGTGATGTACTGGAATGTGTCGTACGTATGCCGTTATTACAGTTTTTAGTTCGTCAATAGTGCGTAGTTCTTTGCTTGTTTCGCTGCCCCCACTAGAAAGTAATCTGGGGGAGTCAGATCGGGCGATTATTCAGGCCACAAACCCCTCGAAATGATTCTTTCACTTTCGTAAAAACGTCATTGACCTTTTAGCTGTGTACGCTGAGGCGCCATTTTGTTGATTTCAACAAGATGTCGCCAATAACGATCACTATTAAATGTAAAAAAAAATTGGAACCCCCACAATGCGCGTTCTTCTCACACCCACCAAGACTTCAATTTTCGCTTCGTATAATGATTTTTCGTGTAATTCAAGTGGGCTAGTTGTCGACCACAGTCGTGTCATTTATGAAATAATACACCTTTCCAGATGAAACTAAACTTCATCTGTAAAAAAACGTAAAGTGGAGGATACCTACGGAATTTTTGTTTAAACCATTGACAGTAATTTAGTTCCTTTGCATAATCTATAGGTTTCAGGTCTTGAAACGCATATTACTTTGTAGGGGAAAAGTTTCAGTTGTTTTCATACAGGTTTATGTGCGGTAGCAAGTCCGACTACTTACCGTTTTGCTTACTTACGTATTGACTTTTATAGACTTTCGGCCGTAGCAACCAAAATATCTGTCAGCTTCTTTTCATTTAGTTTAGGTGATCTTCCGCTTCGATCGGCGTTTTCAAAAAACCTGTTGCCCTAAATTTTTCGGTAAGAGTTCAAATTGAATTGCGGTGAAGAACAGGAATATTTTTAACTTTTCAAAAAACTTGTGCTTCAATAAATCAGTATACTTGTTAACCTTCACGAAAGACGTGTTCAATGAAAAAACTGCGTTCCTCTACCGAAAGAACCATTAAGTTTCTCGCAACTATTGATTCCGATAAAAAAATAATTCGAAATAACTTATTTTTGGTTTATTACTGAGCAACGCCCACGAACTCACAGGGCAACGAACCTAACGCCGAAAGAACAGAATGCACCAAATACTTCTAAAACATACTATACGGCGGCTTTTTGAACGCATTGTATGAAATTTACAGAAATATGAGTTCCCTTAAAATCTAAAGCTTTTTTCCTCTTCACATTAAAATCCCTCGACTGGCGCGCCCCTAGTGGCAAGAAGAATAGAGAGACGGTGTTTTTATATATTCTCCATACATTTTTCAGGATTACATTTTCGATTGTAGATGTTTTCTTCTCCCATAACGTCTTTAACATATCCCAAAAAAAAAACAAATCGATTGTGGTTTTGTCACGTGACTTTGGATTCGAGGAATGTGTCTCTATCCCTGCTTATCCAACGATCTCAAAATCTTGTAGTCAAAGTATCACGAACGATATCAACCCAGTTAGATGGTAATGTATTAATTAAAGGATGTGATTTGCCTCCCTCTCTTACCACTTGAAAATGTATTGTTAATTAGTACACCTAAAAACACGTTGGAGTATATAGTTTTTTCGTGGATGAGAAAAGGTCCAGTTATCTTATTGTGCAACAGGTTGCGCCAAAATTGTATTTAGAGCTATCCGTGATATATCTCCTAATCACAGATTGATTTTCTGATCCAAATTACGTATATTATTTCTAATTACTTGTCCACTACTAACATGAAACTTTTCTCTTCAGTGAAACAGATATATATATATATATATATATATATATATATATATATATATATATATATAAATGAATGCTTGTTGTCCCGTATGCGTTCCTATACAATTCATCCGGTCGCTATGAAACTTTGATGAGTTGTGCGTACGCCTGCGAAGGTTTCTGAATTAGTTTGGACTCGCTAGATAGCGCTAGGGTCGAGATATTGGGGAAAATTGTATTTATGGTCCGATTTGGCTCATATTCACTATATATATTATTTACTTAAAAAGAAATATTTTTGCAAAAAATAGAACCGCCAGGTGCCGCTGGGGTCAGATATTTCGAATAATTGTATTTATGGCCCAATTCGGCTCATATTCAGAATATGTGTTACGTATATGGAAAGAAATACCTCTGCATAAAATGAACCCGCTAGATGGCACTGAAGTTGAGATATTCAGAAAAATTACATTTATGCTTCGATTTGGTTCATATTCAGAATGTAAATTAGTTAGTTAAAAGAAACATTTTTGCTAAATCTATACCCGCTAGGTGGCGCGGGTGTCTAGATATTTACGAAACAAACAAATATACAAACAGACTTCTTCTTTTATATATATATATATATATATAAAAGGCAATCTTCGTATGTGTGTCCGAAATAGACTAAAAAACTACTGGACCGATTTACGTAGGGGTTTTTGCAAAATAATCCGCGTTGCCCGGAGAAGGTTTAAAGGTATTGTAATCTTCGACCTGACCAGTAGAAAGAAAGTTAGGGGTATTTTAAACCGACTACTGTGTTGGAGAGTAGTTTGAATTAAATCCGATTGGTAGTGCTGTTTTGACAATTGGATTTATTTACATTCTGACTTTATAATGAAAAAGGTTAAATTTTGTGCAGTTCCGTAATGTTCAGTCTTTCAATGTTTTATCAAACTTTCAATTGTGCCCATTTAATATATATATATACTCAAATCTAGCAACACCGAAGCATTGCCGGGTCTGCTAGTGCGATATAAAAACTGGTTGTTAAAAACGATGTTAGTGAAGTCCTTGGTGTACGAGTATACCAGTGGTAGTCAACTTGGTCCCTACCGCCCACTAGTGGGCGTTCCAACTTTCATGGTGGACCGTAGGGGTTTTATCCCTACTATAGCACCTTCCGTTCTTTTAATTTGTCTTTTTTTTCAATTTCCGTAGCATTATTTAAACACATTTTCATTAGGTTTTCCTAAAATTTCTTGTGACAATTAAAATTTCAGAAAATATACTATTTGTATATTTTGTATATCCTGTGCATAAGTTTAGTTCACGTTACGTAAGTGAAATAAAATGACGCTATAGTGCAACCGCAAACAAAAGATCCTCGTCCCAGAATAGCTCGCGCATCTGCTCAGTACGCAATTAGATTTGTGACCGTGAGCACGTGTTCCTTGTGACGTTTGTTCTTTATAAAAATTGAGCCAGATATCCAGTATTTAGTTTCGCAGCATCAGTTTCAGGGTAGCTTTTTATAAATAAAAAGGTAGATTTAACTACAGTAAGTTGTTTTATAAAGATTTATTCTGCCAAACTTAGCGAAAGTCCTACATAAAGTATTTGGTAAGTAATTATTTTTATATGCTTTAACTTGCTGTAACTCTGTTTTATAAAGTAAAGTTACTTCCCTACTTTATAAATCACCATTACTGGAACCATTGTGGAACCGGTGAGCGGTTGGAAAATTTTACTACTAGCAGGGACACAAAATTTGGCAGTAGATATAAAAAGGTTGACTACCACTGGTGTATGCGATGGTTAGGTTTATTAAATGCAAAATTTTATTTTTATATGTACGAGGTGTGGCTATTAAATAACAAGACTAATGGTGTAAAATATTTTATTTTAAATTTATTCATATTTAGTTATTATCCACTTCAATATACCCCCTTCTCTATCCCTGCAACGCTCCCTGCGAATTTTCCATTGTTCGAAACAGTACTGGAAGTCTTCTCCTGTGAGTTCTTTCATAACACGTGCCGCTTTTTCTTTCACAGCTTCAGCAGTGTGAAATCTTGTTCCTTTTAGTAAGATTTGACCTGGGGAGCAGATAAAAGTCACATGGCGCCAGGTCAAGCGAATAAGATGGATGATCTAACACTGGGATGTTTTACTTGGCTAGAAACGTCTTAACACAATGCAGTGTGAGCCGGTGCGTTGTACTGATGAAAAACCCATGACTAGTTTTTCCACAGTTCGGGTCGTTTTTTTTTTCATGGAGTTGAGCAAGGACCTCAAGGTAGTAAGTAATGTTGATTAATAGTTTGACCTTCAAGAACCCAGTGAAGGTACACAATCCCGTGAATATCGGAAAAAAAAACAGTCATCATCGCTTTGAATTTTGATCATCTTTAACGTCTTCTCGGCCATTTTAGAAACGCTTCAACCACGCAAAAACCCTTGCACGTGATACAAATTCATTGACATATACATTATTTATTAAAAGAATTATATGTCAATGAATTTGTATCAAGTTTTAGTAGCGGTTTTACCAAGTTTCGCGTAAAATTTCACGACAATTCTTTGCTCTAATAAAGCACTTATCGTTTTTCCGGCAAAACAAAAAAACAGATTTTATCCAAACGAAGACTAATATGTCTAAAGAAACAACATCGGCAACAATCGAAAGAGAAGGCTTCACGCTACACAGCTGTCGGTCGTATGAATTTGGCGCATGCGCAGTTCTTCTGCTGCAGCATTATTCTTGTTATTTAATAGCCTCTTTATCCTGTTTAGCCTAAAGGTTACCTTTAAAGGTTTTAAAGGTTTAACCTAAAGGATCCTTTGAAGTATTATATCATTTTTACCTTTTTTACCTTTTGAAGTATTACCTGAAAGGTAATACTTCAAAGGATGATTGAAGATGATATGTTTGAGTGTAAATGAAGTGTAGTGTTGTACAGTCTCAGTTTGGCCATTCCTGAGATGTGTGGTTAATTGAAACCCAACCACCAAAGAACAACAGTATCCACGATCTAATATTCAAATCCGTGTAAAATAACCGACTTTACTAGGACTTAAACGCTGGAACTCTCGACTTCCAAATCAACTAATTTGGGTAGGCGTGTTTACCACAAGAACAACCCGGTGGGTTTGTTATTTAATAGCCTACTTCGTATAAAGGTTAAGAAAGCGTTTTCATAACAATTTGTACACTCTGGATTTACAATTGCTATGAAGCTTGTTTCGCTGCTCAACTGAGCGCATCTTGAATTGCCTCACCACTGACGGCCTTCCAGTTCTTTTAACCTTCTCTATCGAGCAAGTTTTTAAAAAACTTCTGCATTCATGATTGAATAAATTTCCCATCTGGTAAATTTGAATCGTATTTGGCTCTAAACATTCTCTAAACAGTAACAGGAAGTATGTTTCAGCGAATCACACAACGCGTTTTCACTTGTATTTATTTAAAAGCCATCTTGAATAAATAAACAAATAGCGCTCCTAGTAACTAAACTTTGGTGGTGCAATACAATGCAATTTATTGCTGCATTACAATGCAGCAATAAAATCTTACTATTTATAAATCTTAGCCAGGGTAATCATTTATGGATACCCTGCAGCCATTAAATTTGGTGTTTTATAGCCGCATCTCTACCTGTGATACAAGTGATCTTGTGAAGCCATGGTTTTTTCAGTATATCGGTAGTTTTTGTAAGTAATTGCTTCTGATAACTTTCCAGGCATTCACATTACCGTTACAGTTTATTCTTGAACGTTGTTTTTTATTTTATTTTTATTTTTTATTTATAGTCGCATCAACAATTAAATTCATTAGCGAGTTATATCACTTACCGAGAAATATCTGTGTAACGTCTAGTCTTGATCTTGACTCAGACAAACCATTCCTGAGACGTGTAGTTAATTGAAACCGAATCCCAAAGGATACCCACTGGTTGGTCTAGTGGTGAACGCCTCTTCCCAAATCAGCTGATTTGGAAGTTGACAGTTCCAGCGTTCGTCCTAGTAAAATCAGTTATTTTTACATGTATTTGAATACTAGATCGTGGATACCGGTGTTCTTTGGTGGTTGGGCTTCAATTAGCCACACATCTCAGGAGTGGTCAACCTGATACTGTACAAGACTGCACTTCATTTACACTCATATATATCATCCTCATTCATCCTCTTAAGTAATACCTGAACGGTAACGTTTTTGAGTTATGCGATACACATACGTACAGACGTCACGCCGAAACTAGTCAATATGGATTCAGGGGTGATCAAAATGGATATTTCCGTTGAAATCTGAAAACCGAAATTTTTCGCCTTTACAATACTTCGTATAAGAAAGAAAAAATACTAAGAAAGCAATTCCAGGTTTATTAAATAGGGAAGAATGAAATGATTTTTTCCCGTTGCCTTCATCATTGAATTTAATATACTGTTTCTCAACAGCATTCCTTGGTAGGCCCTCTGGAATGTGAAAATGTTAGATAAAATTGTCACCTCCATTATATTTACCATAAGAGTTGGAATTATAATGAACATTACTCTGAGAGAAAACAAGTATAATTAAATCTAATGTGCATTGAATGCATCAATAAAAAGAAAGATTGTTATGGTTTTCGTCTTTCTATAAGATTCACTGCATAATATTTTTTTAGGCATAAAATAATTTTTGGAGTAATAAATGAATCCCAAACAGTCCATATGATAAAATACATTACAAAAATCCTCAATATATGCAAAACGACTAAATTTCCAGATTTATAATAGTATTAATAAAAAATATTATTAATTGCTTTTCAAATATTTAGAGCCATTTAGCATTCAATAATTTATATGTATTTTACCGTTCAAGAGCAAATTATTAAAAACAGGAAACAAAAGGAATGTAAAAAGTTGATTTTTACATTGTTTTACAAAATGACAGAAATTCTAGATTTATAATAGTTTTTTTGTCACCACTCAAAAGAGGAAATTTACCTACTTACCCAAATACAAACTAAAATGAAAAGGATATAAAATAAAATAGATTTAAAAAAGAATATAAAAACTTTTTTTAAAATTGGCGCCAACTTAAACAGGTTGTTCATCTCAAAAGACCATCGATTAGTTAAGTCTATTAATAGTAGAATAGTTTATTGGCAAACACTCACTGTCCTGTTGCAACAAGCAGTCATGCTCATCCTCTTGTAGTAAGTCTATGAACTACTGTATAATTTATTGGTTGTCGGCAGCATCCACAAGCTTTTCAAAAAAAAAAGAGTCCTATTATTCGTCGCCTAGAAACTGCACACCTCGCCTAATTTTTATGGGTGTAGGGGAATTCAAAGAAAATCTAGTTTTGACTATTAACATACCCACAATGGTGAAATCACGCTCCATCTGTGATAAACACTTGATCTAAAATGCCAACGTTGCCTCTAATTAAGTTCTTGAACCGTTGACAGTAGTAAACACTTTTAGCATAATCAGAATTAGTTAACTCTTGGAAAACCTGCATTCGATACGGATAACATTTCAGCATCCTCCTCACTGCAGTGTTGACTGAACTTAGTGAAATGTTCTTTTCCCGGCTTAGCCTCCGTAAAGATTTATGAGTAGATCTTTTAACTGCCGCTTTAATGTCCTGTACAACCTGCTTCGTTAAAATTGACCGGTGTTGGGCACGTTTCTGGTCTAACACCGAAACAACAAATTTTTTAACTAACCTTTTCTCAGTAGTGCTTCCTTTCCAAATTTCTCCCTGTACTTTCGCTGACACACAACATGACATTTTGTCTCTAAATAAGTTTCCATCACGAATACAGGTTCTTAAACAATTAACTATATTTTACCAAACAACACACGATTACCCTAACCTTGTTCAAAAGCCAGTGCTCAACGCAGACTTGCAATACTCAAACGTACAGGCAATAAACAGCCCTCCCCATTCGACCTCCAGTAATACCAACATCTTCCACATTATTTTCACCCATTTCACAACAACATATGTATTTTAACAAAAATATGCAATTAGTATAAACTATTTAGTGATGGGCCTTTTTTATGTTGAACATCCTGTAAAATAAAATAGGCGTGAACAATAATTTTTTAGTTGCTAATTCGACATAACTGTATCTATATTTGAAGAGAATTTTCAAAATTATTTAAAAGGAATTTTCAATTCCTTTTAAATAAAATTCCTTTTAAAGGTAAAACATCTACCTTTCCTTCCAATATCAAAGCTACAATTCCAGCATGCCTTAATATGTGGCCTAGAAGTTTGTCTCTTCTGTGAAATATATATTTCCAAATGCATCTTTCTTGAACAGTTTGCAACAACACTTCTTCATTTGTCACTTTATGCACGTATCTGATTTTTAACATTTTCCTATAGTACCACATTTCAAAAGCTTCTAATCTTTTCTTCTCAGTACTCTGATCGTCCAAGTTTCACTTTCATATAAAGCTACGCTCCAAACATATGCTTTCAAAAATCTTTTCCTGTCGTTTAAATTAATTTTTAATGTAAACAAATTATATTTCAGACTGAAGGCTTGTTTCACCTGTGCTATTCTGTATTTTATATCGCTCCTGCTTCGTCCATTTTTAGTAATTCTACTTCCCAAATAATAAAATTCTTCTACCTTCATAATCTTTTCTCCTCCTATTTTCACATTCAGTAGTCCATCTTTGTTATTTCTACTACATTTCATTACTTTCGTTTTGTTTTTGTTTATTTTCATGCGGTACTTCTTGCGTACGACTTCATCCATGCCATTCGTTGTTTCTTCTAAATCTTTTTTACTCAGCTAGAATTACTATATCATCGGCAAATCGTAGCATCTTTTCACCTTGTAACTCCGGATCTAAATTGTTTCTTAACATCATAAACTGCTAGTTTGTGTAAAGATTTAGAATCTGGTGTGGGCAACATACCAGTTTTTGTTTTATAGGCGTACTCCCTGGTACGCCTATTAAATTGCATATACAAATGTTTTTAAACTGAAAAATACATAATTTTTTTTTTGTATAAATTATTATTTATTGTAAAAGTTTTTTTAATAAATAAAGTTTATTAATAAATCAATATATTTAAATTCAAAATGGATATTTCCATTGAAATCTGAAAACCGAAATTTTTCGCGATCACAATACTTCCTTTACTTCGTACAAAGACGAAGTAAAGTTGTTGAAAACTTTACTAACTTTTTAAAGTTGTTGAAAAAAAATACAAAGATAATGCTATAATTATAAATAAACAAAATTGTAATTTTTTGAAAAAGGAGTGAACATTTTTGGCTAATTTTTCTTTTCAAGAAATTTATAGAGTGATCGTTATTAAAAAATTAAAATTATTTGGGTAACTTGCGAGATGGATTGAAATTTTAAAAGATCTAAAAATTAACAAAATATTTTATGTTACCACAGACCATTGGAGGGGGATGGGAAAAAATTATTATATTGGTTTAAAGGCGTATCGATGTATAAAATATACATGCAAAAATCTTCCATTTACTCCTTATGTAAAGAAAAATATTCCTAAAAAAATGAAAAATGTTTGAAGATATTTTGGGGGGAAAGAAGGAATATTAAGTAATAATTCTCGATAACTTGTGATCTTAATAAAAAAACCGTCAACTTTTGTAAGAAAAATTATTTGCTAAATTGCCTTAATGAAGATTATCTTTAAATATTTCGGTCAAAACACCCCATCTCTTTTTCTAATTTTTTCAAAAATTTAACTCATTATTTCCCTTTCTACAAGTCTGAAGAAAATCAATTCAGGGGTTAAGACCTTTCTTTTTCCTGTTTAGCCTCCGGTAACTACCGTTTCGATAATTCTTCGGAGGATGAATAAGGATGATATGTATGTAAATGAAGTGTAGTCTTGTACATTCTCAGTTCGACCATTCCTGAGATGTGTGGTTAATTGAAACCCAACCACCAAAAGAACACCGGTATCCACGATCTAATATTCAAATCCGTGTAAATATAACTGGCTTTACTAGGACTTGAACGCTGTAACTCTCGACTTCCAAATCAGCTGATTTGGGAAGACGCGTTAACCACTAGACCAACCCGGTGGGTTTCAGGGGTTAAGACCAAATACAGGCTAACATACGTACGTGTACATACCCACAAACATCAGTCTGCCAAAACCAGATTTTTTGGACTTGAGAGCATTTGAATAAAATCTTTTTTATGCAGATTATGTACAATTTATTACTTGTTGCAATGGTGGAATTTTATTTGTGATAACCACCAGAAGTAGTTATTCTCTGAAAGCTCCGTCATGTGTCGTTTATTTGAGTGCCATAGTATGTGAGTGTGGGTCA
Source organism: Lycorma delicatula (assembly GCF_047948215.1). Taxonomy (NCBI): domain Eukaryota; kingdom Metazoa; phylum Arthropoda; class Insecta; order Hemiptera; family Fulgoridae; genus Lycorma; species Lycorma delicatula. Next base: position 31,512,821 of record NC_134464.1, on the reverse strand, counting down.
CTGAATACGTTAAAATTACAGTCATTAGGCTTAGTTGTATCTCCTCTTTAGTTCAGTTGAATATCTTCAACCTATCCAGGGCCACCACGTGGAGGATCGCACCAAAGCATCTTTGGTGCAGGAGAATTGAGCCCCACAATTTTTTTTTTTTTTGATCCTCAACAAATTATCTGCAGTGTTGTATATTTGTAACAAATACAAAATTTATAACAAATGTAAACAGCATTCCATAAAAAATATTTTAAATAAAGTTGGGATAATTTCATTTTAATTATTTACAAAACTAATTTACTTTTTTTTATTATTATAAAAGTACTTGGGAGAGAGCTGAATCCATACCTATCCAACGTACGACTATAATTACACAGTAAGAATGAAAAGTTATTCAAAAAATATATTCCCCTATCATTTGTAATTTACCTAATCATTAAAATATTCTAAACAGTTAAAAATTGTAATTTATCTAATTTTTCTAATATTTGTGATAAGTTAGACTTGCAAATCATTATTTCGATCTCAAATGTTACACCCTAAAGTTTTCTAGTCTAGCTGCTGTTTTATTCTAGTGTAGATCAGCTAGTTTGGTTCACACGGTTAGCGACAGTTTACTGGACTAGCTCGGGATAACTTATCTAGGTCGGCTAGATCAGGTAACTCGGTTAGCGACAGTTTACTCGACTAGCTCGGGATAACTCGTCTAGATCGGCTAGATCAGGTAACTCGGTTAGAGACAGTTTACTCGACTAGCTCGGTATAGCTCGTCTAGATCGGCTAGTTCAGTGCACACGGTTAGTGCGGCAGTTTGCTGCTCGACTAACTCGGTTAACTCGTCTAGCGCGTCTAGTTCAGTTCACACGACTAGTGCGGCAATTGCAGTTCATCTAACACGGGATTAACTCGTCTAGCTCGTCTAGTTCAGTTCACACGACTAGTGCGGCAATTGCTGTTCATCTAACACGGGATTAACTCGTCTAACGCGTCTAGTTCAGTTCACACGACTAGTGCGGCAATTGCTGTTCATCTAACACGGGATTAACTCGTCTAACGCGTCTAGTTCAGTTCACACGACTAGTGCGGCAATTGCTGTTCATCTAACACGGGATTAACTCGTCTAGCTCGTCTAGTTCAGTTCACACGACTAGTGCGGCAATTGCTGTTCATCTAACACGGGATTAACTCGTCTAGCTCGTCTAGTTCAGTTCACACGACTAGTGCGGCAATTGCTGTTCATCTAACACGGGATTAACTCGTCTAACGCGTCTAGTTCAGTTCACACGACTAGTGCGGCAATTGCTGTTCATCTAACACGGGATTAACTCGTCTAGTTCAGTTCACACGACTAGTGCGGCAATTGCTGTTCGTCTAACACGGGATTAACTCGTCTAGCGCGTCTAGTTCAGTTCACACGACTAGTGCGGCAATTGCTGTTCATCTAACACGGGATTAACTCGTCTAGCTCGTCTAGCTCAGTTCACACGACTAGTGCGGCAATTGCTGTTCGTCTAACACGGGATTAACTCGTCTAGCGCGTTTAGTTCAGTTCACACGACTAGTGCGGCAATTGCTGTTCATCTAACACGGGATTAACTGGTCTAGCTCGTCTAGTTCAGTTCACACGACTAGTGCGGCAATTGCTGTTCATCTAACACGGGATTAACTCGTCTAACGCGTCTAGTTCAGTTCACACGACTAGTGCGGCAATTGCTGTTCATCTAACACGGGATTAACTCGTCTAGCTCGTCTATTTCAGTTCACACGACTAGTGCGGCAATTGCTGTTCATCTAACACGGGATTAACTCGTCTAGCTCGTCTAGTTCAGTTCACACGACTAGTGCGGCAATTGCTGTTCGTCTAACACGGGATTAACTCGTCTAGCGCGTTTAGTTCAGTTCACACGACTAGTGCGGCAATTGCTGTTCATCTAACACGGGATTAACTCGTCTAGCTCGTCTAGTTCAGTTCACACGACTAGTGCGGCAATTGCTGTTCGTCTAACACGGGATTAACTCGTTTAGCGCGTCTAGTTCAGTTCACACGACTATTGCGGCAATTGCTGTTCATCTAACACGGGATTAACTCGTCTAGTTCAGTTCACACGACTAGTGCGGCAATTGCTGTTCATCTAACACGGGATTAACTCGTCTTGCGCGTCTAGTTCAGTTCACACGACTAGTGCGGCAATTGCTGTTCATCTAACACGGGATTAACTCGTCTCGCGCGTCTAGTTCAGTTCACACGACTAGTGCGGCAATTGCTGTTCATCTAACACGGGATTAACTCGTCTAGCGCGTCTAGTTCAGTTCACACGACTAGTGCGGCAATTGCTGTTCATCTAACACGGGATTAACTCGTCTAACGCGTCTAGTTCAGTTCACACGACTAGTGCGGCAATTGCTGTTCATCTAACACGGGATTAACTCGTCTAACGCGTCTAGTTCAGTTCACACGACTAGTGCGGCAATTGCTGTTCGTCCAACACGGGATTACCTCATCTAGTTTATAATCTAATATTGATTCTATATTTACCTTAAGCAGATTTATAAAATGAGTTCTCCACTTAACCCCAACATCTACTCAATATATATAGATGTACATATATAGATGTCTCAACATATATATATATGACCTGTTAGCTTCTCATCTACTGTGTTATTATAAAAGACGGAATGTGAATGAATTTGCTCTCGCCCAAGTTTAAAAATCATTATAAAAATCACATAAATATAAAATGACACATTTACTCAGTTACTACATTAATGTATGCCTTTATATCGAAAGAATATTGTGTATTAAACAGTAAAGCAGTACATTATTTTTCAGTAGTAAAAAATTAAAGTAACAGAAAGATAACATTTTATACATACACTACTTTTACTGAATTATTAAAATAATTTATACGTTTCTATGGAAATTTTATTGCGTATTAAATAATAAAAGGATTTTTTTTTAGGGAATAAGTAAAACAGAAAGATTAAATTTTATTTATTTTTTTACATTTTTTTTTTGTCTTCAGTCAATTGACTGGTTTGATGCAGCTCTCAAAGATTCCCTATCTAGTGCTAGTCGTTTCATTTCAGTATACTCCCTACATCCTACATCCGTAACAATTTGTTTTACATATTCCAAACGTTGCCTGCCTACACAATTTTTTCCTTCTACCTCTCCCTCAGTAGTTTAGTACTTCTACTAGTTCAGTACTTCTACTTCCCAAACAAAAAAATTCTTCAACCTCCATAATCTTTTCTCTTCCTATTTTTACATTCAGTGGTCCATCTTCATTATTTCTAGTACATTTCATTACTTTCGTTTTGTTCTTGTTTATTTTCATGCGGTAGTTCTTGCGTAGGACTTCATTCATGCCGTTCATTGTTTCTTCTAAATCCTTTTTACTCTCAGCTAGAATTACTACTATATCATCAGCAAATCGTAGCATCTTTATCTTTTCACCTTGTACTGTTACTCCGGATGTAAATTGTTCTTTAACATCATTTAATGTTAGTTCTATGTAAAGATTAAAAAGTAACGGGAATAGGGAACATCCTTGTCGGACTCCCTTTTGTTATTACGGCTTCTTTCTTATGTTCTTCAATTATGCTGTTTGGTTCCTATAAATGTTAGCAATCGTTCTTCTATCTCTGTATTTGAACCCTAATTTTTTTAAAATGCTGAATTTAAAAAAAATTCCTGGAATTTTATTCCAGTCTACGTCATCGAATGCCTTTTCTAGGTGTATAAATGTCAGGTATTTTGGTTTGTTTTTCTTTAATCTTCCTTCTACTATTAATCTAAGGCCTAAAATTACTTCCCTTGTCTCTATACTTATTCTGAAACCAAATTGGTCTTCTAACACTTCTTCCACTCTCCTCTCAATTCTTCTGTACAGAATTCTAGTTAAGATTTTTTATGCATGGCTAGTTAAAGTAATTGTTCTGTATTCTTCACATTTATCTCTTTCTACTTTCTTTGGTATCATGACTATAACACTTTTTTTGAAGTCTGACGGAACTTCCCCTTTTTCATAGATATTACACACCAGTTTGTATAATCTATCAAGCGCTTCCTCACCTGCATTGCGCAGTAATTCTACAGGTATTCCGTCTATTCCAGGAGTCTTTCTGCCATTAAAATCTTAATGCTCTCTTAAATTCAGATCTCAGTATTGTTTCTCCCCTTTCATCCTCTTCGACTTCCTCTTCTTCCTCTATAACACCATTTTCTAATTCATTTCCTCCGTATAAGTCGTCAATATATTCCATCCACCTATCGACTTTTCCGTTCGTACTATAAATCGGTGTACCATCTTTGTTTAACACATTATTAGATTTTAATTTATAACTTTAAAAACTTTAATTTAAAAACTTTTAAATTAAGTTCTTTATCCTACCTACTCCACTAGACAAAACCTACAAATCTTTAATTCAGTATTGCATACATTGAATGTATGCCATAATGTATTTGCCATAATTTTCAGAGCCATTTACTTATTAAATTTCTATTAAATTAATCTAAATAAGTATTTTGACTGTATTATTTTATAATTAGATGATTACGAAAAGTGAAAAATTGGTATTTTAAATAAATACTTGTAAAATAATTGATTGTTTTAGAACGTTACAATAGTTGCTGAAAATGTCCTCCATTATGCGATTCACATAATTGAATACGACGTTGCATGCTCTTAAAACACATATTTTAACGTTTGTTGAGGAATTGCATTGACTGATCGTTCCATTCTGCTGTGCAATTCGGGAACGGTGTGAGGATGAGTTTGCAAGCGGCATCCTTAAGGTATTCCAACAAGAAAAAGTTAGGAGGAGATAAATCAGGAGACCGAGGGGGTCAGAGCAACTTCGAAATCACTAATACTGATCCAATAAAGTCAAAGTGTTGTTGGCTGTATGAGCTGTAGCACTGTCCTGCTGAAACCACGTGTACTCTAACCTTTCTGCAGGTATAGTGTTTACAAATTGTTGCACCATCTATCTGTATGTAGCGCTCACGGTTCACTGCGTCATGAAAGAATGTCATGAAGATTCGCCTACTATCATTACTCACCAAACACTCACTTTTTGTCCGTGTAGATGAGACTAGTGCAGCTGATGTGGATTTTTCGTACACTAAATGCGTAAAGTCTGTACATTCTCGTATCCATTAAGGTGGAACCGTGCCTTGTCAGACTGAAACCAATCATAGAGTTCTTCTCCATTTGGCGTTACAGATGACATGAACCGCTGACAGTAAGCTACACATTTTCCATTGTCTGCAGGTAATAAATAAATCGTGAACAACGTGAATTCCGTACGGATGCGTCTTTAAACACTTGCGCAATACCGTATGGGCACTACCAATGGAGAGATCAGACTGGCTAGACAGACATCTCATACATTTATTTAACTAACAGAATATGCGGCTTGCACGTCGACCAATTTTTCTGGTGTTAGCACTTTTAGTTGCCACTTTTGACTCTATCTGCCACATTCCCTGTCTCTTGGAACTTGTCGTATAGCCGCTTGATGGAGGACTTGTTTGGTGCATCAACACCACACTTTTCTTTGAATGCATTCTGGGTCTGGGCATAACTGGCACGTCTAATGTATTTGGAGACATTGAATATTCTCTGCTGCATTGTGTAACCCACTTTTTCTCAATTAAACCGGCAACAAAAGAAGGAAACATTTTTTCATAAGGTTGCATCACTTTTTCAACAAGGAACAGTGAGTGTTTCAGTTCATTAATCTAACACCAAAGCTGGTAAATAGGAACTTCCTATTTATTGAAATTTGACTTCGGTAAATCAAATCTAAAATGGGGAATTATTCAAAGGTTATTATGAAATGTCTGAATTGACCCCCCTCTTAAATAGAAATTTCAGCATTATTTTATTCCTTATAGTCCACCTTTCTATCCAGTTTCATTATCGTTCTCCAAATTTACTTTTTGAAATGAATTTATCTTTTAACAATGAGTGCACCTGTTTACAGTGACTTCTGATTTATTTTTAAATTTTTATTGAAAGGTCGCTATAAAATCGATATATTTCGTCCCCATAGTCTGATTCGAACCGATGTGCCTTCCTCTAAGATCCAAACATTTCATTAATTAAAATCTTATTTGGCTAAAACTCAGGAACCAATGAAAATAAGTACCACTTATGACATCATTGAATAGCTCTCAATGAGGGCTTATTACTACCGTTAAGAAAAAATCCAAATTTTTTTGGGATTTTGGGCTTTTTTTGAACACTTTTGGTTCAGTCGATTACAATCAAAAGGTGAGCTGCACAACTAGATGTTACAACAGTTCTTAATCCAAAATTATATCATCTTACGTGTAATCGTTTTTGAGTTATGTGAGACACATACATATTTACTATTATGTTTCAGCGTATATACTATATATTTCAGTGTATATACTATATATTTCAGCGTGACGTACGTCAAGTGGATTCTAGTCGAAGTGGATTCAGGGATTATCCGTTGAAATCTGGAAAACGAAATTTTTCGCGATCACTATACTTCCTTTACTTCGTACAAGGAAGTAAAAAGTAACGGGGATAGGGATCATCCTTGTCGGACTCCCTTTTTACTTCCTTATACGAAGTGAAGGAAATATTGTGATCGCGAAATATTTCGGTTTTCATATACGAAAATATCCATTTTGATCATCTCTCAATCCATTTTGACTAGTTTCGGCGTGAGGTCTGTACGTATGTATCTCGCAGAACTCAAAAACGATTAGCCGTAGGATGTTGAAGTTTTGAATTTAGGACTGTTGTAACATCTAGTTGTGCACCTCCCTTTTTTATTGCAATCGACTGCACCAAACGTTTCCAGAAAAGCCCAAACTTGAACTTTTTCTTAACTGGAGTAATAAGGCCTCATTGAGAGCTTTTCAACGATATATCATAAGTGGTATTTATTTTCATTGGTTCCAGAGTTATAGCCAAATAAAATTCTAGTTAATGAAATATTTGGTTGGTGCGAATCAGACTTCATCTCCCTTTTTTTTTTTTTATTAACGTTTATTTTATTTGAATATATTGATTTATTAATGATTATTAACTGCTGATTATAAAAAGAAATTACAATAAATAATTCATTCAATAATAACTGTAAAAAAATAATATGAAAAAATTTCAGAAGTTCCTAATGAAATCAAATATTATGTACTTTCATTTTTAAAAAATTGTGTTTATGTAATTTAATAGGCGTACAAGAAGTCATATTTTGTCCACATCGGATTTTTTAAATTAACAGTTTTTCTTAAAGACGATTGGAGCATAACTGGGGACAAAATTAATTTATATTAATTTTATTACGAGTTACTTTATGATTGATTTTTTATTTTTTTTTTCCAAAAATAAAAAGGAAATACGTGTATGAATAATAACAATTATTTTAACTTTGACTCCTTTAACTTCCTTTGGGGACAGTTAATCTTTCTGAACTAATATAGTATAGTATTTCGAAATGCCACCGAGAAAGTAACTCTATCTATTCACATATTTTAATATATTTATACTGCGTCTTGTCAGATTTTTGTTTGATAAGAGTTGATGAGTGATGACAAAGTGAACGAACAAAATAAAGATGAGAAGAGACTGTTGTAAAATAGATGGTAAGGAAATAAGAGGCTTTATACAAAACAGTAGGGTGCCGTTTAGTTTGCACCTAAACTGCTTGTTGCTTTCTTGTGTGACTTGAAAATTTTTGTGTTGTGTATATATATATATATATATATATATATATATATGTATGTACCGGTAGCACGCAGCCGGCTGTACCACTAGAAGACGGACTAACAGCAACCTAGCTCGGCTGACCAAACCGCTCGCATGCCATAGCTTAGTTAGAAAGAGAACGAACGTTCTCTAAATCTTTTCTCTCTTTTTATCTACCGTACTATAAACTATTCTTCCATCTCACCGATAGTCGACCGGCAATGGCTTACCGCAGCACTGGCGCTGTTGTTCACTTGCCAGCTACCTGTTCGTTCGTTTTTTCGTTACTCGTATAGTTGTAACCATCGTCCTTTTCAGCTTCAGTTCGGTACAAACCGTCAAACGAGTAACGTGTGGTGTTCGTTGTTACATATTGTTGTCTGTTACCAGCCGGCGAATTCGTTATTTTATTTATACAATTTTTTCTGATGTTTATATTTATAAACGAAGTAACTTATTTTTTAATTCATAATATTTTTTAACATTAATTTTTTTTACATTTAATAACATTTTTAAACTATAATTGGTGTTCGTTTGTTTTTTGTTTTTATTATTTTACTTTGACGTTAGTTATCATATATATGTATAAAGATTTTGTGATCTGTTAAGTGAATTTAATTTTATTTTATAAACGATTTTCATTTTCATTACTGTGGATTCATACAGTTTTGGTAAGTTTGTGTGGAATATTTTATTTTCATTATAACAGTTATTTCTGTGGTTTGATGAAATATTTTTAATCATTAATTTTTGTTTTAATTTATTTATTTATTTACTGGTAAAAAATATAACTGTAATACATAACATTATTTTATATATTATGAAATATTTCATAATCTTTTAACATTTTCATGTTATATTTTGGCAAACATCACCTTAAAATAATTTATATACTTGCCTGATGTTGGCAATAGAGAAGAAAGGACGGTTTAAATTCAAAATATAAAACAAAAATCTTCTAGTACTATGTTAAAATGAAAATTTTTTTTTAATTTACAAATTTTTTTATTTTATATTATACTTGATTTTATAATTGATTTATATATTATTGTATTTATGCAAAATTATTTATTTTTATTCAAAAAAAAATATATTTTACTTTCCTAAACGAAAGTTTTTTTCTGATATGACAGATTATCGATCACTTTTGCGATTTTTCCGAATTAACAGACGATTTATTAATGCTTTAAATAATAATATTTTCGCTTAGTTTTCTTATTATCAATAAAGATCATTTATTAAACAAAATTAATGAGTTAATGTGCTATGTCATTGAAAAAATTATCTAATTTTTATAATCGTTATCAATCATCTTTTTATACATTATAATTAATATTAATACAATTAATTCATCATCACATGGTTATCTAAGTTATGCCATTTTACACCTTATCCATCTCTATTACAAGCTAATCTATTAAGTTCCTGGTAACTATGTTTCCTTTTAGACAGGCTTTTCCTTTCTTTACCCTGTTTAGCCTCCGGGAATTACCGTTGAGAGGATGAATGAGAATGATATGTATGTGTGTAAATGAACTCATACTCATATGTATATGCTCATACTCGGAACTCATACTCATATGTACGAGTGTACTCTTGTACAGTCTCAGTTTGACCATTCCTTTGATGTGCGGTTAATTGAAACCCAACCACCAAAGAACACCGATATCCACGATCTACTATTCAAATCCGTATAAAATAACTGTCTTTAGTAGGAAAACGCTGGAACTTTCGACTTCCAAATCAGCTGATTTGCGTTCACCACTAGACCAACCCGGTGGGTTCCTTCTAGACAGGCTACAATTTTTTTTTTTCGTGGATTTTCTAATACTGTTCTTCTCCTTGTACAATAAGAATCAGCCAGTTGTCTTTCATATTTTGAATTGTTCTAATTAACCTTTTATTCTCATATGCGCTTCTCATTATTTCTCCATTTTTCACTTTATTCATCTAATCTATTGTCTTCACCAGTACATTCATCTTCTCCAGTCTCATCCAATGAGTACATTTCAAGTTTTTCCAGCCTTTTTTTTTTAACCTTTTTTCTAGATAATATATAAAAATACACTCGGAATGTAACATTGTTTTTGTTTTTATTATTTTTTTATCCCCGTGGAATCATATTTTTATATAATATTAATCTCTATTTTTATTACTTATTCGATTCTTCCTTCTTTTGTACTGCTTCTCATTCCCCTCGCATATCTATTAAAATTATTACTTGTGTTTTCTTGCAAATATTAGTTAACTCGAAATTAAATCCAACTTGATGTAAATATTACTTTCCCGTCTAGTTAGCGCTCTAGAAGATAAAGTATTGTAATCGGTCCAATTTGGGCATATGCGCTTTTCACTGGATTTTGACACCTAACGAACCCAAAAAAAACCGGATGGAAATTTTCCGGATGTTAATATTCGTATGTTCGTTTTCAGTTTTGGTGTCCAAATCACCTTATATCTCCAGAACTATTGGACCGATTTTGAACAAACTTGGTCTAATTTCTTCGATATATGGAGCATTGATACCATTAAATTTTCAACTTAAAAGCTCAACTAGGTGAGGCTGTAAAGTAACATCATCTTCAGTATTACAAAATTTCGCATAGTTAAGGTCATATTTTTGTTAGACACATTTGTTAACAGTTAAAAATTACAATATTTGGAAATTTCTTTTTTTTTATAAAATCGTAGCCTCACCCCAAAAAATGCTGTTGTAGTCGTCTGTTATGTTTTTACGTCATTGTTGAGCGGTAGAATTAAATAGATTAATAATAAATATTTAACGTGCAAAAAAGGCATCCTGGAATAGTCGCTTTAATATTGGAAGGACAGGTAGAAGGGAAAAATTGTGTAGGCAGGCCACGTTTGGAATATGCAAAACAAATTGTTAGGGATGTAGGATGTAGAGGGTATACTGAAATGAAACGACTAGCACTAGATAGGGAATCTTGGAGAGCTGCATCAAACCAGTCAAATGAATGAAGACAACAAAAAAAAAACGTGCAAAAGAGTAACACGGTCTGGTTGGGTCTCGAACTCGATCGCCCGGTCGACTCGGTACCTGGTGTGTTAAGCCTCGCGGTTACACCACTCTGCCGACTGTACAAACGAAATTTATTCTATCTATGTTGTGAAATTTTAGTTTATTTAGTGTCGATATAAGATATGTGCGCGCGCTTTATTTAGAATCAGTGAATTAAATAAACGAAAAAATATTATACTTAAATAAAATGATAAATATTTTTAATTAAGTTGTTTGTGTAAGCCGTGCATCAGAAACAACCCACAGTTGTCAGCTTTTTCTTTAATACAGACTTTAGTTTCTTTAATATTTTTTTTATTTGCTTCGTATGTATTGCAGTATTTTATTATTGTTATTTAATTCATTAAGTTGCTTTTCGGAAAACGTGAACGTTAATCGAACTAGTAGTATACAATGAAAATATGTTTACTTAGCTTCTTATATAATCTCACTTCAGTACAAACTGCCGTATGAACTGTAAAGAGCCTAGTGAATTCGACCAAAGCCGAAGATCTTTAAATTTTAACGTCCAAATTTAAATCTAAATAACATAAAGATTTAAAAATAGTTAAATAATAAAAATTCTTTTGTTTAATATCGCATCAATTTTATTGGTGATAGCGACACCTAATGGGTGACATGTATACAATATTAAATTACAGAATTCTGCTTGTAGCAGTAATTACAATTCTGGGATTTAACACAGATTTAGAAGACACATTTCAGTTAGAATTTGTTTTTTTTTTTTACGATTTATACTCATATATAATGCTGAAAATTGAAGTCTTTCAGATAATTAAGTTTTCTCATAATTTATCACATTATTTTACACTTTTTTAGATCTTGAAGTATCTTGTGTTTCATTCTTCCCGTTTGGTAGTGTGAACATTCTATAACAATGTGTTTTACTGATAGATAATTATGGAAATATTCACATATATTTCGTTCCTTTTTCAATATCAGATATACGTGGCTCAAGTTTGCGTGTCCTATTCTCAATCCAGTTATGATGACATACCCGGAGCTATGTGATGCTTTAATGCGTATCCAGCTCCGGGAGGCAGGGGAAAAAACAAAAACAAAAAGTTATGATGACATAACCCACCGGGGATGGTCTAGTGGTGAAGGCGTCTTCACAAATTAGCTGATTTGGATGTTGAGAATTCCAGCGTTCAAGTCATAGTAAAGTCAGTTATTTTTACACGGATTTGAATACTAGATCGTGGATACCGGTGTTCTTTGGTGGTTGGGTTTTTCAATTAACCACACATCTCAGGAGTGGTCGAACTGAGAATGTACAAGACTACACTTCATTTACACTCACACATATCATCCTCTGAAATATTATCTGAACGGTAATTACCGGAGGCTAAACAGGAAAAAGATCGAAGTTATGATGACATGGTGGAGGCCATTGTTCGGTGGTAGGGAGGCGGACGAAGGTGAGTGGAGATTCTCTGATCCCTGTTCGTCCCCCTGCATGTTTGCTTGTGGACCTTAGAGGTTCCTCTATATAAACTGATGGAATCGGCTTAAGTGTATTGTTTAAGTGTATAAAATTTTCTGCTTCTCGTTCTTTATTGTTCAACGAAAGGGGGAAATAGGTGTGAAGCACCTTTTCAGTATATGATAATTTTACTGAACAACTATTTGCCATTTTGTGGCCGAAAATTATTGGGGCTGGCTGTTTGTTGCAAAGGTGATCTCTTGCAGGGTGGGGACTGAGTTAAATTTAAAAAGCGGGTCCGGTCTCCACTTGGTGCAATTGCAAAAAAAAAAAATGTTATGATGACTTGTTTCCTGGGAAATGAGCATGCCGGATTTTCTTTATAAGTACTTTTTCGTATTTGATGGAATTTCTGAGGTTTTATCTGTTGCCATTTTTCGTTCCAAGTATCGATTACTTTCTTTCTGGATAGCTACTTTAAGCGTCGGCAAAATGTTCAATGCACTAAGTGTTCGTCAGTTCTGCAGCTTGTTTAGCCAACTTGTCTGCCAAATTAATAATAACAATAAAGTTATATTGTTATTACAATTTTTATATTTTTAAATTTAAATATTATTAGTTACTAGCAGACCCGGCAATGCTTCGCTATTACTATATTTGAGTATATACACAATTTGTGTATTACATCATAGTATTTGAGTCTTACACAACTTCACAAAATCTAACCTTTCACTTTTATCCTCTTCCATTTTTGTTTTTTCCCTTTTCCCATTTTCCCTTTATTCCGCACGTAGATCGGTCCAGTAGTTTTTTAATATATAGCGAACACACATACGAATATTGCCTTTTACATATATAGAAGAAGAAAGTCTGTTGTATATTTGTTTGTTTGTATCGTAAATATCTCGACACTGGCGCCATCTAGCGGGTAAATTTTTCGCAAATTTTTTTTTTTTCACTTAACTAATACATATTCTGAATGTGAACCAAATCGGTTTATAAATACAACTTTTTTTAACCCAAGCACCACCTAGCGGATCCATTTTTCGCAAAAATATATCTTTTCACGTAATTAATATATATTCTGAATATGAGCCAAATCGGACCATAAATACAATTTTTCAAAATATCTCAACCCCAGCGCCACCTAGCGGGTCCAAACTAATTCAGAAACCTTCGCGTGCGTGCGCACAACAATTCAACAAAGTTTCATCGCAATCGGATGAACGGTTTAGGAAGGCATAAGAGACATACAGACAGACAAAGATTCATTTTTATATATATTCGTGTTTATATATATACGTAGAAAAGGAATTGTATTTTCGGAAAGCGTCTTTTGTTTAGAACAAACGATAATATAATAAAACACCAGATGTACCAGTAATTATTGTGTACAGTGTGCAATTCTTAAAAAAATATAATGCATTGCATTTACGAAATATGACAGCTGCGGTGTCAGGGTATGACGGTGCATGTATGCTGGCTAGAAGATCCACTAATATACGCAATTAACAAAATATTCGTGTCCTTCACGTAAGCGTAAGTGAACATTACGACAATATATCTGGCAATATTATTTTCCGTAAGCGCAGTGCCTATTTATAATATTTATAAACGCTATAGTGATCAACTATTTACAATGATAGAATTAAACGACGTTAAATAGGTATTTTATATGCTTAATTTGTCTTCTAAACAAAGAAGTCGGAATACAGTAAACCTAATTATTTTTATACAAATTATTTTCGGAAGCTAATTAAACTGTTGATTTTGTTACTAATTTTAGTTGGTTTTTTTTTTTTTTAAGTAATTTGTGGAAATTTAATATTATCTTGAAATTAAATAAATTCTACCATTATGGATGATATCTCTTTAAAAATTATTATGATAAAATATACATAAGATATCATTCGTATCGTATATATATTACTGGGAACGTTTTAGATGAATTTAATTATTTTGGTGTAAAATTCTCCTAAGCACCCAGTTCTTTTTTTCTAAAAGTCAATTTGTAATATGATTGTCGTAGGTTAATTTTTTAGGTAGATTTCATAACAAAGCTACCTATTGTAATGGGTACCATGATTCGACTTCCGGAATACTTCGATATATCTTCGCGTTTCACATCTCCCACATCCCAAATCCACCGTCAGTTCAAAAGTTTATATATATATATTTCACTTTCTTATGGACACGATAACTACAATAATTTTTCGCCAATCACTTTCAAATTGATACATAAAATATAACGACCCAAAATCTCGGTCGAGTTCGTCAATGGGAAAAATCGGATAACGGGTTGGAAATAGGACGGCTTTTTCGGAAAAAAACAAAATATCGCTCTAAATTTTTTAATAAGTACAATAACAAATTTGTTTAAAGTTCCTACTATTGTTTGGACAAGGGTCTAAAACTTATATAAGTAAAATTTTTTAATATCACCAACCATTGGCCCAGGGATGGAAAGAATTGGGTTTAGAAGACAAAAAAAATCATACCTCCCTTAATAGGCACAGTATCGAATCGATTTAAAGTGGTCGTTAGTCATCTAAACATAACCTAAAACTTTTATTTGAAACAATTTTTGATGTGACCAGCCCTTACGGCAAAGGATGATCAAATTTGCTGGAATTGTAAGATGGGGCTTGTATGCTAAACACGTGAAACTCTTTTTCACATGCAACCGTTGTCGTATTGAGTAAAGTTTTTCTTAACTTAAGGTGGAAATCGTTTTATCCCCTTCTTAGCATCGGTGAAATCTACCTCCGCCTTCCGGCTTGCCGAAAGGGATTTTTTTTTATTGTAATAAAATGAGAGATGGATTTTTAAAAATGTAAAAATATTTATATTTTGTAAGATTTAAATCGAAAATCTTTGGACGATATTTATTCGAATTCTTATCGCGAAAAAAGGGTAAACGGATGATGACAATGTGTTTCAATCAATTTTGGAAGATATTATCGCTTTTAGGCTAGGTATTAAGTATTTGTATTTATATTAAAGTATTTAATATTTTAGTTTTCAATAATTTGTATTTAATCATTTACTTTTCGATTTTTTTAATATTAAAAAAAACATTTTTTTGCATATTTTTTAAATGTAAAATTTAAAATATTTTTTCCGAATGCTAGTGGAATTTTCTGCGAAAAATACGCGCAAAATATATTGGGGTAGGGTAACTGAGGATAACCATACCATTAATCCATAAACCGTTAAATTTTCCGAGGATAATAAGAGAATTAACTAACTATTATGTAATTAGGCTACATTTTTAGAAATTTTTTAACGTTTCATGCGGGCGTAAAGTTGAGTTAGGTGGGAATGTAATAGTTATGTCAACAAGTAGTTAAATCAAATAGTTTTTTAATCTTTCCTTTTTGTAAGAAAAATTTCAGCAATGATATATCATAGATGAACAGAAAAGTTATTAGGGAATGAGGTAGGGCAACCCCAGATGTTTTGCCATTATTATGAAGCAAATAATAGGTTGTCCGGGCTAAAGATATTCAAAATAATGGCCTATATTTAGAAAACTAGTTGTCGTAATCTCTTAAACTAGGCTCAATCGACAGGAAATATCTCTAAGATTTGTACTGTTTACTCTTATGATCAGCGGAGTACGATTGCGCAGGCAAGCAGATTCACAATGTAGTTGTAGTCAGTCGAGTTGTGGACTCACAACAAATTCAATGCTTTGGTTAGCTGAGTTTCAATCAGTTACGAGTGTTCAGCGACGAATTGAATGGAATATCGACCGTTCTACATCCAAA
This sequence comes from Lycorma delicatula, assembly GCF_047948215.1. Lineage (NCBI taxonomy): Eukaryota > Metazoa > Arthropoda > Insecta > Hemiptera > Fulgoridae > Lycorma > Lycorma delicatula. Next base: position 31,496,861 of record NC_134464.1, on the reverse strand, counting down.
TCTATTCGTTAGTGGGATACGATTTTTAGAGAGATGGGGAACTTGGTTTCACAAACTGGAAATCATCTAAAAGTTTCAGTTAGTGACGAGACTGTGTATCGTTTACGTGATACATTCACTCCCTGTCCTGGAAAGTTAATGAGGCGGGCTAGTTAAGAACTGCAAATTCCTCTTTCCACTGTTCACATTACTCATAAGTGGCTCCGTTTGCGAGCGTGAGGAGTTACAACTCCTTCATCTCATTAAACCAAATGATCGTCGCCTACGGTATCAGTTTACTGCAGAGATAATGCACCCTGTCGAAAACAATCCTAATTAGAATCTGTCTATCTTGATTCGTTGTTATTCACTAATGAGCCAAACTTACGTACGTGTGGAAAAGTTATAAGACACAACTGTTAAATTCGGGTTGCTGAAAACCCGCATACAGTAATCAAAAACAAAAAAAAAAACATGGAAGGTCAAGTGTGGTTAGAACTGTACAAAAATGGCGTCATCGGTCCGTTTTTTTTTCATGGAGCATACTGTGACAGGACACACATACTACGACATGCTCGAGAATTTTAGTGTTCCTTAGAATCCTGCAGGCTTCAGTTTCCAACAAGATAGTGCTCCACCATACTTTCATCCAGATGTTACCATGTTCCCGAACAACACTTTACCCGAATGTTGTATCGGATGATGAGGTCAACTGCATGGCCACCTAGATCTCCAGATAGCACTCCTTTGGACTTTTACTTGAGGATTTATTAAAGGTTGTGTGTACCAAAGAAATGTTTGAGATTTGGACGATTTAAAACTGAGGATTGTTGAAGCTATTGGTCTAATAACGCCGCAGACACTCCTAAACACCTGGAAGGAGTTAGATTATCGTCTAGACGTCTGCCGAGCTATAAAAGGTGCACGTATTGAACTTAACTGTATTCAGATAGCTTGTAATGTGAAGAATAAACAAGCGTTGCGTTTGTGTTTGTGATTTCGTCATGTTTCTGCCGAGTCACGTCCCTTGTGTCAGTGGCGATTCACAACGCCCCCGTATTTACGAGGGATACCTCTAAAGTAAAAAGCGCTGGGAAATTTCTTTCCTTAAGGTTGGCGAACCTGTATCGTTCATGGTCACGCTAGTAATGTGCACACTGCACTGTTGTCTGTAAGTTGTCGCGTTGTAGTATCTTTGATTAAGTGTGAGTTATTACCTTATAAAATTAATAGGAAAATCGATGTTGCCACCGACTCTGAAATACGAGGAGTCTACGTTTTCTAAACCATCAAAATGTTAAGCCGGCTGAAATTCATAGGCGGTTGATTACTGTGTATGGTGATAACGTAATGAATGAAAGAAACGCCCGGAAACGGTGTGAAAAGTTTTCAAATAACAGAATTAATGTGCATCATGAAGAACGTTCGGGTAGGCCCTCGATATTCACCGAAGACTTGTTGAAACGCGTCGATGATGAAATAAGAAAAGATCGTCGGTCAACGATTTCCGACCTGGTCCTTCTATTTCCTGATGTTTCAAGAGCTGTTATCGATCGCATTGTTCATGACCCTTTATGCTTCAGAATGGTTTGTACACGTCGGGTGCCGCACATCTTAATGGAACGTCACAAAAAAAATCTGAATGGGATCCGCTATGGAAATTTTGATGCGCTACACAGAAAAAGGTGATGAGTTCCTTAATTCAATCGTTACCGGCGATGAAATATGGATTTCGTATTACACGCCAGAGAGAAAACAGCAGTCAAGTGAATGGCGTCATCCTCAATCACCAACCAGACCGACAAAGGTCAAGTCACAGCCATTCAAAATCGGCGACGTGGGCGGCTGACCGACGGCGTCGTTCTGCTACACGATAATGCACGTCCACACGTTGCGGGTCCTACACGTGATTTACTGAGAACATTTCGATAGGAAATTTTCGATCATCACCATGTAGTCCGGACTTAGCTCCTTCCTTTTACCATTTTTTGGGGGAAATTGAAGGAATTTTTGAGCGGTAAGCAATTCGCCGGTGACGATGAACTTAAAAATGCCCTTAATCAGTGGCTAAATGGACTGGTGGTAAAAGAGTACGACCAGGTTATATTGAAGCTGTATCGCTGGGAGAAATTTCTTAATTCATGTGGCGATTATATAGAGAAATAATGTAAGGTATGTAGTTTAAGAAAAATAAAAATATTTATAAAATTTTCGGAATAATCTTTTTACAATGAAACTATCTTTACTTTAGAGATAACCTCTCGTATATACAACACAATAATCATTACTCATATTAGTCACCGTATAATTAATTTGTCGTATAGTAGTCAACGTAATCAAAAGTTTATATGACTTGTCTTCTTAGTTCTATTAAAACCTTTGATCATTTCATATGATCACTCTTTTGTTCTCGTGTTCAATTTTGCAATGCTTGTAAATCGGTCGTCTGAACAATTCGTACGCGCAATTTGTTTATATCAACTCTAGCTAACTGAACTTGGTATAAACTACATTAAAATTTGGTAAGTTGCTGTGTTTATTAAAAATAAAATTATTAAATTATATTAACTGATTCTCTTAATATAACCTGTTACTTTTGGATACCTTTAGCCCGGATTCCGTATTAAACATCATATCTACCGGCAAAATTATAACGTTCCAAATATATTCATATGTATTTTTTTTTTTTTTTTAAATTTCGCTTGGATAAAAACAATTTTTTTTCTTTGTTGGAGGTATAGCTTAGTATGGATAAAGATTTCATAAGCCAAGGTTTAAGGAACTTAAAGTAATTCAGCTAGCATCTATTTTACTCATGGTTCGTTAGAAATAATTACACTAAAAATTCATGCATTGTTTTATTTAAATAATAATTATTATGGTTTGTTTTTTTTACCAGTAAAAATAATACTAGCCAAAATGTTGTTATTATTAGAGATGTATTAATTTTTTTGTTCAGCTTGTTTATTTAAACGAAAAACCTTGGCAGTAGTTTAGAAAATACATTTTTAAAGTATGAGTGTGGTTTTGTATAATTAATTGTGTAATTTTTAATTTATTGTCATTATTTGTCATTAATTATATCTGTTTGTTTTTATTCTATTACAAATTATTTGTTTAATGAAAATAATTTTTATTTAGACTGATATTTATCATGTTAAGTGTATTTATTATATTTTAAATCGTGTTAGATGAATTTATGAGTCTTTTTTATTTAATTTATAGAAGTTAAAGTTAGAGGATGTTTGGTGACGTCATTTTATAAACTTGTTAACGGTATCTTGCATTCGCGTTTTCTCTGAACGGCTGACTTCGTATTAGATTTATTACAAAAAAAAGTGGGGGAAAAAGGAATATCAGAATGACATTTAGGATATATTGTTACGCTTTAGAAATCTTAATATTAATCAGTAATTACCATTATATTAAATAAATTTATTTATAACATTTAAATAGGAGAAAAAACATGCCATTTATAAATATGTACGTACACCGAATTTATTTTTTTTTTAAAGATTATGTTTTTCATGTGAGCTCAGTCTGCGCAGACACTCCTGCAGTCTCGTAGTGAAATTTTGCATGGTTTGACGAAACATTTCAACAGGAGTAACAGCAATTGCTGTTCGAATCGTGGCTTTTAGTTATCCTATGGTATCGGAGGTCCGACTATTTTATACTTGGCTTTTAGGATGTTTTTACAAAAAGAAATCGCACACGGAAAAATCAGCAGACCATAGAATGTCACCATTTCTGAAAATTATACAATTGCCAAACGATTGGCGCATAGCAGACATCGATATTCATGCTGTGGTGAATGTTGATCCAACATCTTGAAACTAAGCGTTGTCAATAATTTGTGAAAATATCTGTCACAGCATATCAGATGAAAACCTAGTTGTTGTGTAGTTTAGGATTCTCTTGTACCAAAAAAAGAAAAATTTTGTTTATTAACAAAACCGTTAAGATGGAAACTGTCTTCATGCGATATCCACAGTTTTTTTTAACAGTCATTGTCCTTGTTTATCTTTGTGACCATTCGTTCACAGAACTGATGGCGCATTATTCGATCGTTTGGTTGCAGTTCCTGGATGATTTGCAACTTGTACGCAGGATGATCTGGAACTTATACGGATGGTGAAATCCTAAAATAATATTCTTCGAACAGTTGAACTATACGAATGTAAAGACACTGCTTGTCGACGAATTGAACGGTGTGGGCTTCTTACAACAGCAGCTCGAATAGTCACGATATTGTGTGGCGTACGAACGGTCTGCATACCGCCTGGAAGTTTCTTTTTCATTGTTGAACCTGTTTCCTCAAAATTTCGATCCCTGTGTTAATTGAATGTGCTGACGGTACACGATCGTGGGGTCTTAAATTAAACTGGTGGCAAAAGTTTCTATGCACACTATCATTGTTTTTATAAAAAGCTTTGATGGAAAAAGCACGTTCCTCATCAATAGAAGTACCCATGATAACTAAACTGCAAGATGGCGTGAACTGGCTTCTGTAAGTTATTCAGTTCTGACATTTGGCTAGGGGTACCGGCATAAATTTCAAAATCTCCCGTTTCTTCGAATCACTCTGTATACAGTTAATAAAGAATTAAAATAAATCAATTTACGTGGATGAAACTGAAGGTGTTATCCGTTTTTAAAGTCACCAAAAACAGAGAGTAATGTACAGGGTGATTTATTTACCCAAACTGCGGTTCTAGCTGGATATGGACTTTTCTTAAAAAAACCCTAATCTGAGGTGGCAGTTTGTTGATATTCTGAAAGAATTCAGAGTTTTTCAGTGTTAAATCATTGATCAAATACTATTCCCATTCTTGGTAAAAGATATCTTTTTCCGTAAGAATGGTTGGCTGCTTGAATGGTTAGAATACTTGCTTTGGGTACACGTGTTAGCTTCCTTCACGGTCCTTAATACATTTTTACTTTGAATTTTCTTTGGGTTTTGGGTTTCTTTAGTTTGTGGAGAGAGTTCGGCTGTAATAATAGAGCTATCTAATAGCCCCATGGCTTGAAGAAACTCAACTTGTTGAGTTTTAAAGAAAAATTGAAGTGCTTAGTAGATAATGTTGGGTCTCCTAATGCTTCCTCTACCCAAGGAATACTTTTAACGTACAACAGATGTAAACGTTTGAGATAATCAAAAATAGTTTTTAATTCTCATAATTTATTGAGTTTTACATAAAATACAATTCATAAAATTAAATCATGAAATTATCGACCAACTTGAAAGTTCTCATTGGGAACTCATTTGGGTAGTTTTCTAAAACAAAACAGTTGTAATGAGAACTAGATCCGGTTAAAATCTAAAATTTAACTCCTTGGTTTATCCAACCCAGAAAACCAGTCTATTCAGAAAAGTCCACATCCAGCTAGAACCGCAGTTTGGGTAAATAAATCACCCTACTACATTACTCTCTGTTTTTAGTGACTTTAAAAAAGGATAACACCAGTCCTGTTGTATCCAGTGATTTGTTCCTTATTTTCACCAAAATATTATCAAAGTAGTCATCTATAGTGTAAGCTAGGCATTACTCGCTTGTTTATCGTTGATTATGAAATAATGCAGTATATTTGTCCCACCCTAGTTATAATAAAGCCTTTGTTTCTTTGGTTAACTTAAATTTTCATTTATAAATTATTACCTTTGATGTGTATGTAACATAATCATATTTATTACTGTTATTTTATTATTAATTATATGTACTTAAGATACAAATTCCCATAGTCATTAATTCAATACTCCCACGCCCTGTTTTTCTTTTAGTAATATTATTATTACTATCTTTTTTTTTTACTCCAATAGAATCTTCCTTATACGTAAAAGGCTATGTATTGTTGCACTTACCTTATACTGTTCTGTAATTGCCTGCGGTTAAAAACTAGTATAATTTTCCCATCACCTACTCATCGAACCCTTTGTTTTATTTCAATCCATTACATCGCCTCCATTATTTTATTGTTTTTATTTTTTTATTAAATAAAAAACTAATAACATAGATTCATTTTTTTATATTTGATACAAAAGACTTGTTTCTGTATTATTATTCTTTTTAAGTATATTATTTTATTTAGAATTAATTTGTTTCTATGTTAGTATTTTAACTTTTATTACTTTGTCTCTTTTATGTATATATTGATTAATACATTTTTTGACCACGTTTCCCATGTAATATATGGCGTTTTTAATACATAGATTCATTGGTCAGTTTTTTTTTTAATGAGAATTCCTTGGTTTAATTACATGAAATTAATCTTGACAGTTAATACGTAAATCATATATGTTCAAATCAGTAATAGTTTATCGTATAACAAATTTAAGGTAATATTGATTCCATTGATGAAAGGATTCAATTTTTTTTTAAATTAAAAATATAATATTTTAAAATTTATAAGTTCCAGAAAAAAATTGTCTTTCCAGTTCCGGTTCATTTTAATGAACCATAGACGATAAAAAAAAATATGAAGAAAATTAAATGTAATGTTAACGAAGAATAATGAAAATTAGGTTTGTCGAAAATATTCAAAATAAAAAGGTCTTAAAATAATAAAAAAGCTCTGACAGGTAAGAGAGAAAAGAAATTTGTGGCTCAATGTTGAAAAGAGATGAATTAGATCGATAAACTATGTATGAAGATGTTCAGATGCAGTTAATTTAGTAGTAGAGGACGTGTTGATAAAAATCTCAGAGATTTGAAATATAATATACGAAAAGAGAAATACAAGAATGAAAGAAATAATACAAGATTGGAAATATAATAGTTGAGAATGCATGAAGTTGTAAATATAATTAAAAGTTTAATATAAAACAGAATGGAATAGAAAATACCATCAAACTAGTCAACTGATTGATGACAAAATATATACAGAATGATTCCAAATTGCACGGCAATCTCTTGGGAGATGATTCTGTAGACAAAAATAAGTAAAAAAGTTCACATAAACGTTAGTCAGATTCGTTAGCGAATTTCGGCTTGCGAAATAGTTAGCCCTGTTTTCTGCTCCATCTGTGAAATTAAATCGTACTAAAATTCTTGGGATACAAAGATTTTATTTCGCGAGCCGAAACTCGCTGAACAACCGTTTTCTGACGTATGTTTATATGAAAATTTTTCTTGTTTTGCTGTAGAATCATCTCCCAAGAGATTTTCGTACAATTTTGAATAATTCCGTATATATTCCTTATTGTTATACCTTTTCCAAATCGAGTGACAAAGAAAAATTTTAAATTGTTAATTTATTTCGTTTTGCAATTTCTAGAGAGTTTTCCATGACGTCGCTTAAAACATTCGGAGTTAGGGCTTCTTCAGTTTCAGCTGGAATATTGATTTTAATTGTTGAATGGTCTTCGGCTTATTAATAAATTTTGTTGTTTAGATATCCCCAGAGCAAATAATCTGGGGTTGTTAATACTGGCGAACGAGGAAGCCAATTGATTGCAGAATTCTTGAAATTATCTGTTCCTCAAAAATCTCTCTTAATAGTTACATACTGAGTCTGACCGTATGTGCAGTGGTTCTATCTTGTTGGGACTACATCATTTGATTGTCAGCAAAAGTAGGTCGCAGAGAGAAGTTTTAATCATGTATCGCTCAACATTTACAGCATTTTTATCATTATCTTCAAAAAAAATTACCTAATAATCTTTTGTTATACCGTACCAGACTTTGCATTTAAGTAGATGTAATTCTCTCTGGTGAATAATCATTGGATTTTCAGTTCCTATATTCATCAATTTTGTTCGTTACAAAGCCCATGAAAGTGGGCTTTGTAACTCATCAAATTTTACTTGAAATTTCTATTTTCTCTTGCCAATTCTTAAAATATTACGGCATAATTTAGGCGTACCCTCAAACTCTCGTACTCGTAGAATGTTCTCTTCAGTTCGGGTTGTTTGTGGTCTTCCGGATTTTGGCGTATCCCTTACTTAACCCTGCTACCGAAAGGTTCCACTAAATACCTAATCATGTAAGCGGAGGATGTATTTCTTATATTGATATGACGGCAATAAATTCCTTGAGTCTCTATTTGATTTTCAAAATAGATTTCTATGATTTTCTTTCGCTGAGCAGATGTGAATCTTTCCATCATTAATTTCCCACATTTCCTTTATAAGGTCTGAAAAAAATAAATAAAATCAATTAAAATGAAAAGGTTTTGCATTTTTTAAATCGCTTGGCTTCTTTTCCACCACCTTATTTATGAACATCTTTTTGTATTGGGAAATGACGTTACACCTGTTTTTTTTTGTTTTTTTATGTTAATTCAAAGGTGGTAAAACGTTTCCTTAGATAATAATAATAAAAACAAAACTGAATTTAAATTTACAGCTTCTTTTTAATGTGAATAGATACTATATTAAATAAACTATACTATATTAAATAAACTATTTTTGTAAGAAGTCTTCACGAAACTGTTAAGATACTAGGTATGAATTTAAATTTAAATCACCTGAAATGTGGCACAGTCATTTCCGTTACTAAAAGCTATACCAGCCTTGGACTGGCCCAGAGTCCGGTAGACTAGATCACTAGCCCACCGGGCTGGTCTAATTAAATCACAACAGCAGATTTCAAAGTCGAGAGTTCTAACGTTCAATTCCTAGTAAAGGCAGTTACTTTTATACGGATTTGAATACTAGTTCGTGGATACCGGTGTTCTTTGATGGTTGGGTTTCAATTAATCACACTTTTCAGGAATGGTAGACCTGTGACTGTACAAGACTATATTTCATTGCATTCATACATATTATCCTTATTCATCCTGTGAAGTAATAGTACCTTACGATGGTTCCGGAGGCTAAAGAGAAAAAGGGAAGCCAGACTTATTGGGAAAATTGAAAAATTAATTGGTTTCCTCTGGCCTTTTTCTTTGAGTTTAAATATATGATATATCAACCCTCCGAATACAAGCGGTATTCAGTCCTACAATTGATATATTCATTCTGTTCTACAAAGGATTGGTTATGTAATTAATATCATTACTCTCAGAGAGCAACTGTTCCTTTTAGAATAATTACGTACAAGCATTTATTAGATAATGCTCATGGCATGAGTAATGTTCAACGCTCTGAGAGATTGTTTTTTTTTTTATTACTTGATGGTATTATGCGTCACGGTCATAAGAAAGGCTGAAAAAATATAGAAACTGATTAATTTAAAGGAACAATTCATTACGAATACTGTATATACCAGATGTTAACAAAGTATAGATAGCATTTCTTAAATAATCTTTTAATTGGTTAAACAAAGAGAAATGAAATGTAGTATACGCTCGTATCTCGAAACGATCTAATATTCGGTATGTCATTACTTTGGGGGTATACTATAGGCTGATTTTTAAAACAGTTGTAAAAAATATAATAAAATGGTCGTTATATTGGTTAGGATTTAACCAATAACGTTAGCTTGAGGATTTTTTATTTACAATAAATACGAATCACCCTATATATATATATATATATATATATATATATATATATATATATATATATAGGGTGATTCAGGAGTATAGGGCAATACTTTGACAACTCATTCTAGAGGCTAAAAATGAGAAAAAAGTTCATATAAACATAGGCCCGAAAACGCTTCGTTAGCGAGTTATACAGGATGAAAGATTTCGCCCGAGTTTCAGTTCCTCCGGATAAATTAAGGCTTTCTGAAATTCTGGGAAGGTAAATTAAGGGGCCAATTCAATTGTTTCTTATAGTTTTTGAGCTGGGAAATCGAAAAAAAATAGGTCCCAGAACTGTATCTCTCTTAGTTTCTAAGATATTTCATGTAAAACGCCAATAATAGGGTCAAAAAACTTTTTGTTACATTTGACGTACAATAACGTTGTTAAATTGGCAATAAATCATGCATTTTTTAAACATAAATTGTAAAGAATTTAATTATATGATGATTGATCTAAATAATGTCAACAGAAAACAAATAAAATTTTAAACATGTCGACTTTATTAACAACAAAACAGATTAATTTTTAACAGATTGAAAAAACTTTTTCGTTATGTACAGGTGATTTGGTTTATATATATATTAAACACAGGTTCACAAGAGAAACTGGGAACATAAAAGGGACATTTAAAAACCACAAATAAATAGCCTATATAAGTTCAGAAGAAAATTTGTATATTATCTGTATAATCTGTATCAAGAATTATTATGTTTTAGGTTGTAAAAACTAGTTTCTTTATTGTGGAATAGATTTATTGCCAAATATTTATGAAAACTGATGAAACAATATTGGTATCTCTCACTAAATCTAAAGATTTTTTTTTTTAACTATGGAGTATTGAAATCTGAATATAAAGGAATTTTTTTCTGATGAACCAATGGTCTCCAAAGATGTTATAATGTTCGTGGAACGAAATCCTTCTCGGATTTCCATGTAAATAATTAAAAGACGTTTCCTAGACCTGGACGCTGTAGGAATAAATAAGTATAAATAATTATTAAGATTAGTTTCACATTAAATTAAAGTAAAAATGTTTTTCTTTTATTTGCTCTATTTATTTACATTTATTTCCATTAAAAAAAATTGTATCTGTTAAAAAAACTTGGAGAATATAAAATAGCTAGGCATAGCATTTACATGATTTAAATCCTGGTTATGCCTGTTTTTCCAAACCCGTCCCGTGTTAACGATAACAAAAATTAATAGGACAAACATTACAGCCTTATATAAAATTTTAGTCTGGGAAAATAATGTATGTTATAATAAATTACATACATTTAAATAATAATAATAATAAAATATGGAATTTATGTAATAAAAGTTCATAAAAGGTTCTGTTAAACTAATCATACATTTTAAATATTTTGATTAAATCAATTAAAAAGTGTATTTTAGTTGCAGAGAAAACGTGAATAAGATTTGGATATTTTGTGAGTAATTTCATAATATAACAGAGCATTATAAATTTTATAATAACAGTAACAAAAAAAGAAAGTTATTTTAAAAATAATTTATGAATATTATTCGAACGTATTTTCTTTTTATTGATATTTTACTATTGTTAAATGATTCATAAAAATGTCTCAAGTTACTAAGCCTACTATAAAAATCCATTTGGATCAAAATAGTGGTATATAATATTAATTATTGATAACGGTCATTTAATTCTATAAATAATCGTAAATAAAAAGTACGCTTAATAAATGTACTTGTATTTCGAAATTTCCTAGTTCAATTAAATAGTTACCTTAAAGAGGATCCATTTCATTTACGGTAATTTAAAAAGTTTGAGTTATAAAAATAACAGCATTACTTACGAATTAAAAAAGAAGTCTTCAAAATTTCTCTTAATTAAAAAATTACTTTATAATATCATCAAATAGTAGTTATAACTGTAATTAAATGATTAGTTGGTACAAGTTAATTAATAAATGTGATATCAATTAATAACTTTACTAATATAATGGACCTAATTATAAAAAAAAATTTCATTTTTTGCTTGTTAACTGTGATCTTAATTTGATAAATTACGTCTATAAAGTTTTTATACAGAGTGATTCAGAAGGATAAGGCAATACTTTGACAACTCATTCTAGAGGCTAAAAATTAGAAAAAAGTTCATATAAACATAGGCCCGAAAACGCTTCGTTAGCAAGTTATACAGGATGAAAGATTTCGCCCTTTCAGTTCCTCCGGGTAAATTAAGGCGTTGAAAAGTGCATTGAACACAACAGTGGCATTTTTTAAAGTTATTAAACCGCATGAAATACTACTATTTGTAAGCAGCATTTTATAATCATCATAAAAAAACAGTAAGTATTCTTTCTTCTTCCAGTTACTTTCTACTGTACGAAAAACGAAAAAGTTTTTTCAATCTGTTAAAAATTAATCTGTTTTGTTGTTAATAAGAATCGACTTGTTTAAAATTTTATTTGTTTTCTGTTGACATTATTTAGATCAATCTACTTATAATTAAATTCTCTACAATTTATGTTTAAAAAATGTATGATTTATTGCCAATTTAACAACGTTATTGTACGTCAAACGTAAAAAAATATGTTTTTGACCTTATTTTACATGAGATATCTTAGAAACTAAGAGAGATATAGTTCTGGGACCTATTTTTTCGATTTCCCAGCTCAAAAACCATAAGAAACAATTGAATTTGCCCCTTAATTGACTGACCTTCCCAGAATTTCAGAAAGCCTAAATTTACCCGGAGGAACTGAAACTCGGGGGAAATCTTTCAACCTGTATAACTCGATATCGAAGCGTTTTCGGACCTATGTTACATGAACTTTTTTTTATTTTTAGCATCTAGAATGAGTTGTCAAAGTATTGCCCTATCCTCCTGAATCATGCTGTATATTATCGTTTAAAATACAAGTAGAATGTTACAAGCTGTATTACCCGTAATTTCTTTTTCGGCATGAAAATGTTGAGTCAAAGTTGCGAGAAATATTTTTTAAACATTTTTAAAAATGTCTGTTTTGTTTAACAGATTTTACTAAAAATCATCCGCTGCGTGTAATTTTTAGAAAAAGCTGACGACAAAGTTTTAATACTTTCCTGGTATTGGTTATTTATTCTTATATGATGGACAAATAATGATACATGAAAAAATTACCTAGAATTTCAGTTTTGGAGATGGGAGTGCATGATGATCAAATTTTATTGTAATATCAGTAAAAGTTTAAATAAAGAAAAAATGTTTTAAATAATTAATATTTTTAAATTTTCATCGACTCCCCTATCCCTAATATTGCCTAATATAGTCTTATTTTGTGGGGGGGGGGGTAACTTGGGGCATACTACTATGCCAAGGAAGACATAAAAAACCTGATGTGGACACCGTATGACTTCCTTGTACGCCTATTAAATTAATATACACATTTTGTTTAAGTGAAAATACATAAAATTTTATTTTAATAATAACTTCTGATTTTTTCCATTTTTTTATTGTTATTATTGAATTATTATTTATCGTAAAAATCTTTTTACAGTCAGAGGTTAATAAATTAATAAATCAATATATTAAAATTTAAAAAAAATTCCTTCCTTATGCCTTCCCGTTGATCCAAATATTTCATTAATTATAATTTTATTTGGCTATAACACTGGAACCAATGAAAATAAGTACCACTTATGATATGTCATTGAAAAGCTCATAATGAGGGCGTATTACTACAGTTAAGAAAAAGTTTAAATCCAATTTTTGTTTGGATTTTAGATTTTTGGACAATTTTAGTCCAGTCGATTGCAATCAAAAGGGGAGGTACACAACTAGATGTTACAACAGTCCTAAAGCGAAAATTTCAACATCCTACGGCTAATCGTTTTTGAGTTATGCGAGATACATACGTACATACATATCACGCCTAAACTAGTCAAAATACATTCAGGGATGCTCAGATTGGATATTTCCGTTGAAACCTGAAACCGAAATTTTTCGACTTCACAATACTTCCTTTACTTAAAAAAAAAACAAAAATTACTTAAAAAAATTTTATCTAAAGGTTCAATCTTACCTGAAACAACAATTTTACTAGAATTTAGTACGTGTAAATTCCTATGCCTAGTTATTTTATTCTCCAGGTTGTGTTAAAAATAGATTATGTTATTCACGGTAAAATCCTAACAAACATGTTTGTCACAAATTCCTTTTTTACGGGCATAAATTCAAATAAATACATCCAGTGATGGTGAACAAGGAATGGATTACAAGGATGATTTACGAGGTTAAGTCAATTATTATCCGCAATGTAGTTATAAATTTTAATGCAATAGAAATAGGAAACTTACATGTACATCATTTTTCAACATACTCCCCTTGCATTTCAACACACTTAGTCGTTGCACAAGCTTCCTGATGCCCTCATAAAAGAAGGTCTTTCGGTTGAGCTGCGAGCCAGGAATCCACCGTTTCTTTCACTGTTTCTTCCGAGGTAAATCGACAGTCCCTTATTGCCTCTTTGAGTGGACGAAACAAGTGGTAGTCAGAAGGAGTAAGATCAGGACTATACGGACGATGAGCCAGTACTTCAAGGTTGAGTTTCTGGAGCGTTTCAGTAGCGTGGGCAGCAGTAGCGTGGACGGGCACTGTCGTGCAACAACGTATATACATTATCTACGTATGTACGTAAATACACGTACGAGTATGCACGTATATATACATACGTATATACATTACCCCCAATTTTTTTTTTTTGACGTCCCTTTGTCATGAAATGTCGAGAAAAGTTTATAGAGCTATGATGCCAGGAAAGAAAAAATTGTGATTAGAGAAAGAATCTGGATCGTTCAAAATTACAAAATAAATTTTTCTTTACAAAAATCTATTCTACGTATATAAAAAAATTTACCTAAAGTTTAATTGTTTGTCTTAGCTGAAACAAATGTTTTACTAGGATTTAGTACGTGTAAATTCCTGTGCCTAGTTATTTTATTCTCAAAGTTGTGTTAAAAATAGGTTATGTTATTCAGGCATAAATCCTATCGAACATCTCTGTCACTAGTTCCTTTTTAATGGGCATAAATTCAAATAAATTCATCCAATGATGGTGAAACCTTTCTCATATAGTTTTATATAAAACACGTCTTAGCAATTATTTATATTATTTAGTCTTATAGTGTGCCTCTGGGGAATGTCTTCTGATTTAAATATAGAAATCCTTGAGTGAATTCTAATTCAAGGTCATTGTATCATCTTCTGATATCTGTGGTTCATCAATTAAAAATGTATAAACAGATTTCTATATTCCAAAAATAAAACAGCTTATCTGTAGATCCATCAACAGAGGCCCCATCACCATCCAAATTATTTGGCCATAAATTTTTTAGAGTATAAAAAAACTGGTTTTTATAGATTGAAACGTAATAATATGTTTGATGTAATGTCAAGATTTGCTTATGAACTTATACTGTATAGGCTATTTTTGTTTCATTTTTATATATCTCTTTTTTATGCATGGTCTCTCCTGCGTGTACACGTTCCGCTGTGTGTGTAATATGTTTTTGTATAAATAAATAGGTAAATTTATTCTATTATTTGAATTGTTAGAAAACTAAATCTAGTTTATTTATAATTGCAGAATTTGTTTGGAAAGGTGGGAATTTTTTTTATTAATTCACCACGATTCGTACCCAAGACCTCCGGATGAAAAACCGAGATGCTACCACTCCGCCACGGAGATCGAAGTTTTTATTAATTATCCTATCCATAAGGGCATTCATTAAAAAAGGATGGTGAGACTGGTAAAACTGGAAATTTGATATTGTCTGGGTTTTCAATTTCATAAACTATTCCTACGAAGGAATTTCATCCTTAATTATCCCTACGGGGGGTGAATACGCCACCGTATATATGTGTGTATATATATAAAATGTCCGAGGGAGGGTGGTTGGCCAGACGTTTAGGATTGATTCAAGATATCAAAATATACTACCAATTTCATGTGAACAAATAGCATATCTCGCTTCATTTTCCCCTCTGCTCGCCATTTTGTTTCGTTTTTTTTCAATAAAAATTGATATCTTAAGAGCAGATTGAGTCATTTTAACGAATTTTTGTCTGTATACACCGAACAATATTTTTTACCAAATAAATAAGTATGAAAATTTTACCTTTCAAAATTCCAGAATGGTAATAGTTAACAATATCAATCACTAATAGTTCTGTAAATATTAGTATTATCGAATTATATTTAATTAGACAAAATTTTAAGTCATTTATTTAAGTAAAATGACTTTTGATTTGTTGAAATCACTTGATAAACAGCTTAGATATGGCTGAAATTGTAGATTTGAAAGTAGATTTCAAAAATTATAGTTGGTAATTTTGTGCCCGTTTTCACTCTCTTCACTAATTTAATTAAAAATAATACTTTTGTTATTAGTAAATTTAATATTATCGATAAAACTAATATTTACAGAGCTATCAGTGATCAACAACTTTAAATTAACACTCCGCCGATTTCCATGGTGGAATGATAGCATCTCGGCTTTTCATCTGAAGGTCCCGAGTTCGAATCCCGGTTAGGCATATTGCATTCAACTGGCTACAAAATTCCATTTCCATATCATATCCCACGCACAAGCTTCAAGCTTTTATGGCGATATCAAGTCCCCCCCCCCCCCCCAAAAAAATGACCTCTGTTTTGATATTTTAAAATTTATTTATTTTGTCGAAAATGATGGGTATATGATAATACACCAAATATTATAAAATAAGTGAATTCGTTCTTAATAAATTTTTATTAAAAAAAAAACAAAATGGCGGACAGAGGGAAAATGAAGCGAAATGGGGCATTTGTCCACATGAACGTTTTTGTTTATTTTGATGTTTGGAATCGGTCTCTTATGTTTGGTCAACCCCCCCCCCCCCCCAACCATAATAGCATATTTGTACGGATATTATACGTAGCGTATCTCATTCAATGTTCAAGTTGAGATGCAACACTGGAATGTTTAAAAAATGTTTATAACAAAAAATCTCAATAATTTCACTCTAAGAGGATTAAATGAGATTAGGAATCCCTGAAAATCTTTATATCTTCTATGATTGATGCGTTAGAAGTTTAAAGTAATAAATTCAACAATTTCTAAAAATATACTAGACACTTTTCCCTTTTAACCATCTGTTAACGGAGTAAAACTGGATTTTGCCTCAAATTTTTTCCTTGAAAATAACCGAAAATTTTATTTATAATGGTATAGATGGAAACTGCGGAATTATAATTTATCTTTAATTGGGAGAAAGCTTAAGGATTACTTAGCACGTGGTGGCAAAAGTATACAAAGGCAAAACATAAAAGATTCATTATTTGCCCGTAACAAGAATTAGTACTTCAGCTCGTAATATGTAATATTACGTTGATTTTAATAAATATTTATTTTTAAAATACATTAATAATTAATATATACGTGATCACTGTACTACTATTTACAGTGGTAAACATTGACATCTTTACCAGACTGAAGTGGTTTCAACGGGAAACCGCTTCACTCTTCATTTAGTTTTTTATATCGTAATCTTAACATGGTATGCTTGTTATTCTGAGATCTGTGCTATGTAATTCTGTAATTTTCTAAGGTGATTGATTTTCTCCTCATATGGCTTACAACGATTTCTTTTGTCATCTAACGTACTTATTTACAAGTAATTTCTGTAAAGTAACTCCCTATAATGATGTTCCTTCGAAATGAAATACAGTATGTCACATACCATGATATTTATTCACAAATTTATACCCACTCATTCACTTACAATAACAAGTAGTCGGAAATTAATTTTAAATTTAAATTATGATTACAAATCACATCCATAATTATCTACGCGAGTGAATTATTAAAGTAGTATTTATTATATTTCTTTTCGGAATACAGATATTAAGGCTTAATAGCATATCTTATTTAGACTTCCTTATCTACTTAAGCAGGATGTATATCTATCAACTAGACAGGTTGGGTGGACCTTGCAAATATTAAGCGTAATGCATTCTGTTATCATAAAGAAGTTTTTTTTTTTTAATTTTAAGGTTAAAATTGATGAAACATGTAGGAATATTCTGCTTGGTAGTAAAATATTTTACTTGAATAAATGGATGGGTGGTGGACGGCGTCTTCCCCTATGGAGATCAGGATGGCCCTAAATTTGAAAGCGATATGCAAAATAATGTAACACGTAAGTTTTTTTGTTTACAGGGGTTCGGGGTTTGATTAAAATCAGAAGACGACATATTTTTGCCACGTAATGTATATCGAATAAAAAATATATTATATTTACATCTAAAACATGTTAAATCTAATTAAAGACGATTTATTAAGGACCTTATGCAATAAAAAAAAAGGAAAATGTTACATAAAGGTACAATACAGTGACAAAATATTTCACTTATTTCTTTTGTATTCAGTAAAATTTATTTTTAAAAACCAGCAGTAGTCGCCTTTCATAGATCGGTTCCAATGTCCCTAGTATTGTGTTTCCATTGTCCTGATGAAATTTCTCTCCTTGTTCGTCACATACTGCACCTAAATATTCCGGAAATAATCCAAATGAGTATTCAAAAAAGGCATATTTTAGCAAATGCAACATCCTAGTAATTCATAGGCTTTTAAGAGTTCATCTATTTATAGTTTTCGTCCTTCTTATTACTCAGAAATCCACTCACTACACTTACAAAACATTTCCAAGCTGCCAATTCTTTGTCATTTATTTTATTTTTTTAAAAGGATTAATTAAAAGTTTCCTTATTTAGGTCCACTAAAGATGCCTTCTTTTAGTTTTGCCTCACTTAACTGGGAAAATACTTCTTTTAAGAACGTGAAACCATTAATTACATTCTTTACTCATAGCTTTAACAAAGTTTTTCATTAGTCCAACCTTAACATGGAGAGGCGGGAGAAGCACCTTTTTTTTTATGAACGAAGGGAGCATATTTTATATTTGAAGTATCTGATTCAAAAGAAGTTATATGAGGCCGCTGTTTCTTAAGAAATGTTCTTGTGTTGCCTGACTGCCGCATAGACATAAAAAACAACAATTTTATAAAAACCCCTTGAAGCCAATACATCTTTCACTTTCAAATCTCCACACATATTCCACTGATGTTCGTATTTAACTTCAATTAGTTTGGTAGCCAAGTTATCATATTTTTCTTTCATTGTAAATGAATGAGCTAAAGGAATAGATGGTTTTTCGGTTTCCATTATGAAGCAAGACTGCTTTAGGGTGTATTTAGATGAAACTATGAAAATATCCCACTCGGTATATGTTCCATATTAAGTCCATTCATTAAACCATCAATATAGTAACAGACGCATAGCGATCCTTCCATTTTATAAAATGTTGAATATTGTTATATTCATTTTTCGGTAAATTGAAACACTTGTGTTTTTATCTATCAGGTTCGACTGTTGAACTTTGAAAATAAGAAGTTCGGTTTTTTGTTTTGTCAAACCCAGGTCAGGTATCAAATCGTATAATTTGTTTTGGGTTATTAAATGAAACTCACTGATGGTGGATAAAAATGTAGGTTCATTATTAATGGCCTCATGAAGTTATGAATCAAATCCTGATGAAGAATATGAATCGCCGGGAAACGTAAAGTTCTTCAAGTTAAAAGGCGCAATCGGCACTGTTAATTCCTGGCTGAGGATGGGCCATATTGGTAAAGGCAAATTTGGATTCTCAATTTTTCCTTTTGGTTTTTTTGAATACCCCTCTGTTTTAATAATGCAAAAGTGGCAATCACTTACCGTACCATAAAAACAGGATACGACATAGAATTTTTTCATGTATCCACTGCACTAGATTTACGTTATAACTAACGCAGCAAATATAAGGAGCGCAACGGATCTTCAATTTGGCATCTAAAATACAAAAATTAGGCTTTTTGACTTCCTGCGATATAGATCTTGTCTGTGATTTTAAAGTAAATCTTCCTTTTATATAACAAAACTTTTCCGCTGGAGTTTTGCAACTTCGATGATTAGAATTTGACATTTTATATAAAACGGGAAAACTGTTAGTAAACAAAATTATTAAAAGACTTGTTAGAATCAAACTAAACTTTAAAGAAACGTAACGAAAGGCCGGTAGAATGCGGTGGGAATATCCAGTAAAGCCAGGTAAACAATTTCAGGTAATTCAAAACATGTTAACAGGTAGAAAGGTTAACAATTACTCGGAAATAGGACGTGGTAGGACATTTCTGTAAATTTTGTATCAAAACATTTTAACGAAAAAAATAAGGTTTACGATTTCAAAAACTTTCCAATCAACTTTTTAACTTTGGGTTCAACACCTGAAAAACTGTTTTTTCTAACTAAATATATTTTATTTTAACGAAATATTTATTTAAAAATTAAAGTATTTTAAACAACTTTCCTGTAACTACAATTGAAAATATCAAACTAAGGCACTATCCGTCATCAGCAATTATAATAATATTTACTGATTTAATCGCTGGGATCAGTATTAGTAAAAAGACCGTGGGTGATCAGTAAAGTTAATAAAAATCGAGGCAGCTGTATAGAAAAAAAAAATGTTGTCTGTTGTTACCATCCTGAGTAATAAATTAAAACTGTTTACGATAGAAGCGCCGAATAATATAATTTCTACCAAAATTTCGTTTGACTTCAAAAAAAAATGTTCAGTGTATCACGAAGTTTTCCTGGGACTTTCATGACCTATTCTCTCGTGAAAAAAAAAATCATCTAAATTTTTTTCTGAAATGCTTCGTTTGCGAGTTACGGCTAGTAAAAGATTTCACTCGGATTTCAGCTACCCAGATGAAATGAGGTTTTACTGAAATTTTTCGGACGTTAATTAAGAGACAGAACTGGTGATTTATTATGGTTACTGACCTGAAAAATCAAATAAAATAGGTCCCAGAACTGTATCTGCTATAATTTTTGAGAAATCTGGGATGAAAATTAATAAATTGGTGCAAAAACACTGGTTTTTATTTTATTTTTGACGTACAATAACTTTGTTAAATGGGCAATAAACACATAAAAACTTTTAACAAAACTTGTAGACAATTTAATTGTGAACAATATGGTTTAAGATAAGTTAAATAAAACAAAGAAAGGTTAGAAAACTTGGAATTTTATTTAAAAACACTACACTAAACCAAAGTGCATTATATTTACCAGTTTATAATAAATGTTTAAAAATGAGTCTGTCATTTTAAACACATTTCTTGGCACTCTTCTATACTATTTTGTTATCTTTTTAGTCTTTCAGGGCTCTCCTTAAGTTACTCAGTTGCATCCACAATGCGAACAATTAATTTCTCACGAGAATGGGTTTTTTTTTGTTTGTTTTTTACACAATATTTTTCATCAGACGCAAAAATCTAAAGGTTTGTAAGATGCGATCTTGGTAGCCAGGAATGTAGACCTCTATGACCGACTTCTCAGAGTAATGATGATTTAAGTGAGTGGAAACGGTCCAAGAGAAGTAGGGAGGCGCGTCATCGTACTGGAATTTTACTTTGCGTCTCAGCGCAAAAACTTCACAGAAAATGTTCGCTAACGACAGCACAGTTCGCAGTACCCGTTATATTTAATATATCTTACAGAATGTTTTAAATACTAATATAGGATTGCTCATTGTTGATTAGTAGTGTTATTTTATTACCAACTTTGAAATAATAAGTTTTAAATAATAATTTATTGTACATTTGTCACTAATAAAAAAATTATTATCTAAATAATTTTACTTTCATTTATTTTTATTTTACAATTGTTGTGTAATTTCCTGTTTTTTTAAGAAAAAAATTGTTTTTACAAAACCAAAAATAACTTTTTTTAATGTAAACATTTGTCAACATTAAAAAAGTACTTTTCTGAGAAAGGTTATAATGTACAACCTTTAAATAAAATGAAAATTCGAATTTTTAAAATCTTATTTTGTTTTATTCAACTTATACCATTTTGTTCAGAATTAAATTCTCTACAAGCTTTTTTTTTTAATTTTTACGTGTTTATTTCCCATTTAACAAAGATTATTGTATGTTAAACATAAAAAAAAGTTTTTTACCCCAATGTTTTGGTTTTTACCTCAGATTTAAAAAAAAAAAACTACGACAAATACAGTTCTGGAACTTGCTTTATTCGATTTTTTAGGGAAAACAATAATAATTCACTATTTCTCCCCTTTATAATTAACGTTTTAAAAATTTCAGTACGACCTATTTCACCGGGGTAACTGATATCCGAGCAAAATCTTTTTCTAGCCGTAACTTGCTACATTGAAGCATTTTAGAACATATGTTTATATGAACGTTTCCCAATATTTTCGCAGGTAGAATAGGTAATGAAATTCCCGGGAGAAATTCTTAATACACCTGTATTTATATATATAGGTGGGTGTGTGTATGTGTATGAGAGAGAGAGAGATAGAGCGAAGTAATAAGGTGCCATGAACCGGACATGAATTACAAATAATTTACAATAATGACGTAACCATCCATAATAGTAAAGCACCTTATGCCAGGCTTACTAGAAAAAGAGTATATGAAAGCATTATTACGTAAGGCTGTGTGACTAAGCATAAGTTATATATATATATATTTTTTTTTTTAACTCATAAAATCAACTGAAATATATTTTTTTTTTTTAATGTTTATAAGCGTAAGTATAATTTGAGGATATCCTTAAATGTGTTATTTTATTTATAAATGATTTTCTAGTGAAAAAGAAAACTTAGTTTTAAAAAAGATATTGGAGGACATTTTAAAAAACATTTCCTTTGTTATTATTTTATATGTATTATAGGGGGGTTTATTATATGCTTTATGTTTATTGTTTATTTCTAACTAATTTACACCTAACTAAAAAGTGTAAGGATATATGATTACACCTTGCACGTTTGTTTTTTGTTTATTCTCCCTTCATTGTTTAAAAAAAATGAAGGCAGAATAATGAGGAATAATTTTCACTTTGTGTTATTAGTTTTTTCTTCTTTGTTTATTTCCTTTCAATTATCAACCTTTGTTTTTGTTAGATGTTTTGACCTTTCAAAATAGTTTTCTTTCCCTTCAACTAACAATTATTAAAATTAGGTATAACAGAAAAGTATTGTTAGATAGACAAAAGTGACATCGTTATAAAACAGGTATCCTAATTATGTCGGGTAGGAAAATAGAATTGATTATTGTTACTTTTTTCAGTTCTTAAAAAAATCGAGTCGGTTGTAAGATAACTAAAGATAAATTTTAATTTTACAGGTAATGAGATCGGCATATCGGTTTGTTAAAGAGTGAGTGAGATAGCCAATGAAAAAAAGAAGGAATAGTAATTTTTTTTTGCTAGAATGAATGATCCCAAATTTAGAAAGGAAAAAGGCGGCGTAGTCGCGTGGACAAAGGGTATGTCATTATATTGAACAGTAAATCTTGCCAAACTGTGATTTTTTTTTTAGGTCATCACGGAACAAAGATAAATGAAGTTCTCTGTTTTGTATGTGTGTGCGTCGCTTGCGCGCGGGTTTGGAGAGGAGTGCGCACGGGTGTGTGAGAGAGAGAAAGTGCGAGTGAGTGAGGAAGTTTAAAAGGGAGCCAGATGCCCAGAGTTTTTAGATTCTTATAGACGAGTTACCTTTCAGAAGACAAGATTGTATCTTCTGACCAGATTGAACCTATCTATACCCGATTTCATATACTTTTATTAATTGTAAATATTCGTCCAATGTTATTAGTATTAAACTATAGTATTATTCGATTAAGATCATAATAAGGAATATTATTGCTTAAAAAATATGTGAAAGACACCACTTGAGTTCCTTGTACCAATTAAATTACATATGCACATTTTCTAAAATGAAAAGTACATAAAATTTTATTTCATTAATAACTTCTGATATTTTTTTTCATATTTTTTTTATCGAGTTATTATTTATCGTAAAAACCTTTTTATAATCTGAGGGTAATAATTATTAACAAATCAATATATTTAAATTTAAAAAAAAGTTAAATAAAGGAGATGAGGTCTGATTCGAATCGATGTGTCTTCCCCTTTTAATTTTTAAATATTTCATTAATTAAAATTTTATTTGGTTATAACTCTGGAACCAATGAAAATAAGTACCGCTTTTGATATATCGTTTAAAAGCTCTCTCAATAAGTGCTTCTGCGGTTAAGAAAAAGTCCAAAATTCAGATGTTTTTGTATTTTGGGTTTTTTTTGGTCCAGTCGATTGCAGTCAAAAGGGGAGGGGTACAACTAGATTTTACAACAGTCCTAAATCCATAAATTCCAACATCCTACGGCTAATCGTTTTTGAGTTATGCGAGATACATACGTACGTACAGAAGTCACGCCAAAACTAGTCAAAATGGATTCAGGGATGGTCAAAGTGAATATTTCCGTTGAAATCTGAAAACCGAAATTTTTCGCGATCACAATACTTCCTTTAGTTCGTACAAGGAAGTAAAATGAGTATAAATTTTCCAGTCTTGATTAATTTGTATGATTATTTGGGTGACCATTTTACAAGAAAAGTAACTCATCTATTTTCTTTGTAATTTTTTCACGTTATTAGTCATTTTGTAAAAAAAAAACAGTTTTTAAAAATAGAAAGCATTTGACTTCTTTCAGAGTAATTGTTTATATATTTTTATTTTTAGACCTTATTTTAAATCATAATCAATTTGTAAATAGTGTTATAAAATCCGTATTAATAGTAATATGGTGGGGGTAATTTTCCCCTCCCCTGCTGATAGGGTACGCAATTTTATTTCATTATCGAAAATTTTCTTCAAAAAACAAAAGTAAAATTTTTTGCTCAATTTTAGAAATACCCTTTTTTTATTACTTTTTAGAATTTATTGGAAAAAAGTATAAATAATGTCCCGATTAAGTTTTTCATTTTCTCCTCCAAATATTAAGCTTTTTTTCGACCTGCAGTTTTCCGATTCTATTTTTGTTTGTCAAGTTGTGATTATTTGAATCAATAATGGTTATTTTTATTTCCTGGCATCATATAAAACTAGATCATATAAGACAATTTGTTGGTAAAATTTTCGGGTCGATATATCCAGTGGGTGGGGTAGATAGTTTTTTGGAGTCAATTTTTTCAAAATTTTGCTAACATAACCCCACTTTTATGTTAAGTTAAGTACATGAGTACATGCTTATATTAATAGTTTTAAAGAAATTTTGTTTCAGAATTCCCCCTTCCCCTGAAACCGAAAAAATGTTTTTTTTTTTTAATTTTTGCATATTATTTTACCGAATTTTTTTACGTTTTCTTATGCAAAGTAACTGTGCAAATGGCAAAAAAAAAAAAAAATACTTTGGGGGCAATATTAGGGATGGAGACACCAATCAAAATTTAAAAATGTCAATTTTTTTAATATTTTTTTTTAAACTTATTTTTTGGTTTATTTTCATGTATCATTACTTTTCCACTACATAAAAATAAATAAATAATGTGAGGAAAGTATTACAACTTTTTTCAGCTTTTAAAAGTTAAAAAATATGGTCCGCTTCCTTTTAAATGTAAAAGAAAATAAGGGATTGTAGGACGGCTACATGCTGACTCCTGCCAGGGAAATGAACACTCATCATTTTATCTTCCTACTTTTCTATCATTCAACGCTTCCTCCGCTTTGTCTACTGTATTTATCTTATTTTAATCTCTTACCGTCTTCTACCCACCTTGATATCTCTGACCAGGATTTATATCAATTTCTTTTTTTAATTATTTCGTTTAAATTTTACTTATGTTAAAATATTCTTTCTAACGGTAAAAATATAGTTCAAATTTCATAAAACTGTATGAACCGTTTTGGAAATTATAGGTTTGAAATTTTACTAGAGGCGTTACCTTTTAAGTTACTCGGTTACCTGAATATTACGTTAGTCAATTCACTTATGCGATGCAGCTTATTTTTTTGCAGATCTTGTTGATTCATGACCCTCCCTCTTAGTAAAAAATACAATTTTTCCGTTGAAAAATTCCGGCAGAATGCATACCATTTAATTTTCGATACCCTTTTATTAAAATTTTACTGAAAAGGGGTGATAATTTTTTTAAAAACCCTCCATAAAGGGATGAGGGCATAATAAACATTTTTATCATTTTTGGATTCAAGAGGACATTTTTGTTTTATTAAATGATTCAATTACATTAGTATGTCACTTCGGTTATGTATTTTGAAAATTTCATTCAGAAATAGAGAATATCCTCCGTTTAGGGGCACATAACCTCGATTAGTTACACATTCTGTAGTGTACAGCACTGCAGACCTAACTACTGTGGCGTAATGCCGAATATTACCCATCCATGATAACCAATTGTTATTAAATAATTTTTTTTTTAAAGGCCGTAAAATTAAGACCTTTTTTAGATTAATTTTGTTTTTTTTTTGTTCATTCGTCGGTTATCATTTTTCTCATCTTCAGACTGAATTTACCAATTTTTATGAAATTGAAATTTTGCACGATGTCTTTTGAATATGAATTATTGATACTATTTAATTTTTTTTTTTTTACAACTTGTCAACGAGATGGGGAGATATGATCATCATGAAACCTATATATCAAACTATATTCAAGGAGTTGAATGATTTTTTTTTTTATACAATTATTTATTTGCATATTTACATACTTTTTTTACACCGATCTCCGTGGCGAAGTGGTAGCGTCTCAGCCTTTCATATCTTCATGTTTCGGGTTCGAATCGCGGTGAGGTATGGCATTTTTAATACGCTGAAAAATTCCAAAAAAAAAAAATCGTTTAATTTTTACCAGATTTTTTCCTGTTATATCAAATCAATGGTTTTGTATAATGTTTTATAAAGAAAATCAATTGTTTATCGCAATAAAATTGAGTTTTACTTTATCGCGTTTGCTATAAAAACAAATTGTTTGTACATTTTAGATATGCGTTTATTCTAAATTTATAAATTATATGTTTGAGTTTTACGTATAATTGTAAAACTCAAACATATAACATCGTTTTCTTAAATCGTAAGCATTAAATTTTTTTTAATATTATTTAATCGTAAAATAAATAATATAATCAAAAAATTATATGCAAATCTAAAATAATCATTTTTATGTTTAGAAAAAATTAAATTCATTCGTAACGCCTGATTTTAATAATATTTTATAACTATAAAATAATGTAAGAATATATGTTTAATTGTATCAGTCGTAATTATTCAGTTATTATTTTTACAGTAACAATGTTTTGTATCCAGTAATGTATTGCCTTGTTTTTATACTGTACTTTTAATTTTAAATGGAATAAGTAAGCGGTCAGGAGAGACTTGTGAACATTTAGTAACAAATGCTACGCATTGATGAACGATCTTCGTCCATCAATCGATTTATAAAAAGAAGCTTTTTCATTCAACTCGGCTTGTTTATTAAGTAATATTACACATTATATTCTTTTATAATTTGTCTTTTGATAATTTCGTAACATTTAAATATTTTTTCCCTTTTTTTTTCTTTCGTCGCTGGTCCACGTTTAACAGTTAATTCTCGGCTGATCTCCTTTTCTTCCAATTCTCCTACATTTTCACGCTATGTTGTTCCTTTTGTTTTATTGCGACCATTTTTTATTGCTACATTCTCTAGTTCCTTCCTAAAAAACTTCATAAACTTGGATCTTCTTCCTTCTTTCTTTTCCTGTTTAGCCTCCGGTAACTACCGTTTAGATATTACTTCACAGGATGAATGAGGATGATATGTATGAGTGTAAATGAAGTGTAGTCTTGTACATTCTCAGTTCGACCGTTCCTGAGATGTGTGGTTAATTGAAACCCAACCACCAAAGTACACCGGTATCCACGATCTAGTATTCAAATCCGATACATTTAGGATCTTCTTCCTAAATGTATCTATCTGTCCCTTATTTCTGTTTGATTTATCCCTGCAATCACGAGATCTTCTTAGTGTTCCTTTTACCTTTCTTCTCGAAAATCCTTTTCGTAAATCTGTTTTCATCCATTCTAGCCAAGTACGCGTAGAAGGCTATTTTTCGAATGGCGTCTGTGAATCTGTCTGTATGGAGATAGAACTTTCGTTATTTCGGAGCCTCCACCCCTCATCAGTTTTTCGTGGTCTGAGTATCTTTCTTAATATTTTTCTTACAGCCAACTCCAATTATTCAGTCTTTCCCCCTGATTATAGTCACACATTCTGTAGTATACAGCACTGCAGGCTTAACAACTGTGGCATAATGTTGAATATTTCCCATAGTTGATAACATCTTTTTATTAAATAATTTTTTTGTAAAGGCCGTAAAATTAAGACCTTTTTTAAAATTGAATGGTTAACTGCCTTCTGCAATTTATTTACTTTTCGCTTTATTTGCCTCTATCTAATTCATTTAGTTGCATTACTTCACCAAGTTATTTGAATTTCCCTGTTTTCCTAATCTTTCCAAGGTTTGTTACTCAGTTTTATCGATTGATATCCTTAGATCTGTTTTTTCAGCCGTCTCCTTCAAAATGTTTTATAGTTCCTTTGCCGTTTTTATATCCTCAGTCAGGATTGCAAGTTCGTCTGCAAAAGCGATACATTCTATCTTCAGCATATCCTATTCTAATATTCTTCACTCGCAGATTTTCTTCCATTCCCTAATGACCTTTTTGAAGCCCACGTTGAAAAGAAATGGAGATATGCCATTTCCTTGCCTTCCAATGTCTGAATACTGAACGGCTGCGAAATTTCTCCTATGACCTTGTTTTTAATATTCTTCCTTTTAGGGTTAGCCTTACAAGTTCAATGTTTTCTCATCTGCACTAAATTTTGTTGGTATGTTGAACAATGATGTTCTGTCAATGGAATCAAGTGCCTTCATGAAATTCTTAAAGACGGTCACTCTATTCTTGCTTGAAACATTATATTTTCTAATTACCGATTGCAGGTTAAAAATCTCTTCGGCTCAAGATCTACTTTTCCTAAATTCCTCTTGATATTCTCCTATACATGGGTCCATTTGTTTTTCTAGTCTGGTGAGCAAGGCTTTCGAAACTATCTTGTGTGTGTAACAGGTAACACTGAAATTCCGCGTTAGTTACTGACATCCTTCTCGTCTCCTTTTTTATGAATTGGATAAATTAAAGCAACCTTACATTCCTCTGGTAATTCCACCTTCTCCCATATCCCCATGGTAACTTTCTAAGTATTTGAACAGTATTTTGCATCTGCATTCTTCCACGTTTCAGCCTTAATGCAATCTTCTCTACAAGCTTTATTATTTTTCAAATCTTTAATAATTTATTTAATTTCTCTCACATCGATGATACCGAGTCCGGATGTTGCCGTTCTAGTAATATTTCTGGGAATCGCTCTCTTGTTTCCTCACAATTGAGTTCGACTTCAAAATATTGCACCATAATTTTTACAATTGTTTTGTGGCAGGTTGTGTTGAAATTTAGGATCTTAATTTCTCTTTCATTTTTTCGAATCTATCTACAATTTCTTTGTTGTTTAGCGTTAGGGTTTCCACTGTGTTTAAGGGTTCTGGTTTTAATTATTTTACAGTGTCTAATCTTTCAGTTTCATGATAATGACTTTTTGTTATGTATGTTTTTTGTTAATTGAAATACTAGTTCCATTTTCTTATGTTTTATATTCTATTATTTTCTTTTCCAGCGCGTTCTAGCTGATCGATTTGCCTATATATTTAGTCCTTCTATTGTCTGATTATTAACATATACGTTTTTGGGTATAATTAAAAAAAAAAAAAAACGAAATTAAACCATTGTGATACTGTTGACTGTTTAATGCTTTTGGATGATATAATTGTGTTACAGGAAAGTAACATTTTAAGATAATTTGCATAGAGGGCTGTTTAAACTTCTTGAAATAGCCGGACAGTATGGAGTGAATTTTTCTGTATGTAAAACGGAGGCTATGTAAAAGGAACCTATTAGAAGTAAAATAATATTTATATGACAGATTATTGGAACAGATCTACTACACGATATCTTGGTTGTGATATTTCTTACCAGTATGACCGTGATATATATAATTTGATTAATTGATTTCAGTTCGTGTGTGGGACGAATCATAGAGATTTGAAAAATCTTACGAGCAAGGATATCCGGCTACAATTTTATATACCAATGGCAATGCCCACTCTCTAGTACGGGAACGAGACATGATCCATGTGTCGTTCTCGGTTACAGAGAGATTATAATAAAATCCAGTCGGCAGGGAATGAAATTCCTACGTCGTACGCTTGGGTATACAAGAGAATATCGATTAAGGAATACTGAAATAGAGCGAATATAGGAATCTTTGCGATTTAGCAAAAAAGATTACACGGAATATCGCCATCTTGATGGAATGTAGGAGAATAGGTTGCGTTAATCTCTGTACCAGATGGAATGAAATCTTTGGGATGCCCTAGGAAAAAATGGAGCGATTTTTAGAGATCGAAACAGGCAGAAATACCATGAAAGGAACAAGAAGAAGTTTTTTGTTAAGTTTTTAGTATTTCGAAGATATTGGGTTTTATTTTGGTTGGCTGTTTCTTTAATTTGAATTTTTCTGCTTCGGACCAATTTTTAGTAAATGCCTAGGCAGTTGCATTTTAGTCTTTTTGTTCCTATTTTATTCCCGTTATTTTCTTTTAGGTTTTAATTCCATTCTCTTGATTACCTTTTCTAGTGAGCAATTGTGTAATTTATCACCTCTTTTTCATTAGAAATGGTTCTTATAATTATCTCTTAAAATTTTACTTAAGAATATGTGTCCTTTTTGGAAGTCTTGTTTATATTTCTAGTTTTGTTATCTAGGCCTAATTATTTTAGTTTTGATATTAGAGAAGTTTTGTCAGCGGAGTCATATGATTTTTGAAAATCAATGAATGTCATTACATATATTTTCTTTGCAAGTTTACAATAATTTATTAATATTTTTAAGACTGAACTTTTGTTCGGTACATGATCTACTTTTCCTAAAACCATCATGATATTCAACAAGTTGGGAATGTATTTGTGGTTTTACTAGATTTGTTCATGCTTTTCAAAGTATTTTATTTGTTATTTTTAGTAGTGAAATTTTCCCAAAATTATTTAGGTCTGGTTTTTTTTTTATCTTTTTTTGTGGAGTGGATGTATTCAGTTTGTTAATTTTTTTTTCCTTTATTTCTTTGTAGTTAAGTAGTGAATATTAAGCACTGATGTTGGCTTTTTTCCAAAGTTCTGTTACTGTTAGATTTTATTGCTACCTTTATTATACTGTATCTTATTTATTAGAATATTTAGATTAAGTATATTATTTGCGGTATAATAATATATTTTATCGTACGTTTTGATGTGAATTATTCAATTATGAAATTCTTCGTAATTATTTTGACTTATATTTCCTTCTCACGATGGTCAGTTACCTTTATTCTACCTTCTTTATTTTATTTTTCTGTTCTATGTTTTTTTTTTACATTAATATATTATATGTATGAACACTGTATTCTTCATGATTGTTATTAAACATTTTAATAGTGATGGTAAGATACTTGTAGGTTGTGTATTATGTTTGATAACCGCAAATACTGTGTTGCAGTGTTTTGCGTTCGTTACGCTTTTATTTTTTCTTCTTTACATCATGATTATTTGAAAGAAAATGGTATATGCTCATTCTTTTTGTGGTTGTTTTTATATCATCCCTTTTACCACAAGTTTTACTTGTTTCTCTCTCTTTTATTTATTTCATCATACTTTTTTTTTGTCTTAGTTTTAAATTCAATTATCATTTTCATTTTAATCATTTTTTTTCTAACGTAAAAATCATACAATTATTATTATTTTTCATTCGATTTAAATCTTGGTTTTACACTGCCGTTTCGGGGTTACCGGTTTAATAATTTATGTATATAAAATCAGCAATTTTGTTGGATATAAGGATAGATAATATACAGCGTGAACATAAATTATTCAACGAATTTTAGGGATTAATAAGAAAGTGAATAAAGCAGTATAACGCGCGTTGTGTTTTTTTTTCAAACATTAGTGTAGGTACTAGAGTTGCTGATGACTTTGAATGAACACGATGTAACGACAGGAGGGATCGTCATTCGAGCAATGTATATCGTGCAGCAGAAAGTAATGTGCGTACTATGATTTCATGAACCGAATCGGTTGTTAGTATTTGTCTAGGTTTTCGTTTAGAGTGCGGCCGTGATCCTCCCAATAAAAACTAGTAAACCTTGATATTAGTTCCGGTAGTTTAAGGATACAGGAAATGTGGTACACAGAAAAGGTGCTGGAAGATCTCCCGTGCCGAGAAATTTGTGAATCGAGTAAAAGAAATTACTCGGTGAAATCCGGGTAAATCCACTCGTCGGGCGAGTTAAAACTGGGAATACTGCAATAGACAGTCGTGAAGATTCTACGTAAGGCATAAAACTTCATGGATACAAGATTAAACCGGTGCATGCGATTGAAGATTTTGATAAATTAACCTGTGGACAATCTTGATATAGTGAACGAATATAATGCTTTTTTTTTAGGTAATCTTCTCTCTTCTTAAATCAGCTGATTTGGAAGTCGAGAGTTACAGCGTTCAAGTCCTAGTAAAGTCAGTTATTTTTACACGGATTTGAATACTAGATCGTGGATATCGTTGTTCTTTGGTAGTTGGGTTTCAATTAACCACACATCTTAGGAATGGTCGACCTGAGACTGTACAAGACTACACTTCATTTACACTCATACATATCATCCTCATTCATCCTCTGAATTATTATCTGAACGGTAATTACCGGAGGTTAAACAGAAAAAAGAAATGTTCGTCATCAGGTATACTTCTGAAATTCATCGCCACCAGGCTGAAAGAACAGGAATCGTGTAGATATATCATACTAACCCACCGGGTTGGTCTAGTGGTGAACGCGTCTTCACAAATCAGCTGATTTCGAAGTCGAGATTTCCAACGTTCAAATCCTAGTAAAGGCAGTAACACTTTAATACGGATTTGAATACTAGATCGTGGATATCGGTGTTCTTTGGTGGCTGGGTTTCAATTAACCACACATCTTAGGAATGGTCGACCTGAGACTGTACAAGACTACACTTCATTTACACTCATACATATCTTCCTCATTCATCCTCTGAAGTATTATCTAAACGGTAATTATCGGAGGCTAAACAGGAAAAAGAAAGGTAATCTTCTCTGATGAAGCTACCTTTCATGTTTCTGGTCACGTTAACCGTCTTAATTATTGAATTTAGTGAGAATCCTCATTCCGTTCGACTAACACAACGTGATGGCTCGAAAATTAATGTTTGGTATGCGTTGACTGCTTATGAAATGAACGGATTATTCTTCTCCGCCGATCCAACGGTTACTAGCACTGGTTATGTAGACATGTTACAGGAATATGCAGGTCCACAAATTATGCATCGGCACTCAATGTTTACTTCCAACAATATGGTGCACCACCTATTTGGGGTTTACATATTAAGGACTACCTATATGAACAATTTCCTCAACATTGGATTGGCCGTGATGGACCAATTTTTTGGCTCCTCGATTCGTTGATGTTACGCTACTCGATTTCTTTCTTTGGGGGTTTGTTACAGATAGGGTGTACTCAACGAAGGTTGTCAACATTATTGAAATAAGAAGAAGAATCGAAGGTGTAATTAATGGCAGAACTCTAGATATTCTTCGTAATATGTGGCATAAAATTGAATATAAGTTAGCCATTTTAAGGACCACATAATGTGCTCATGTGGAACTTGTTTGAGATTAATAAGTGTTAACAAACTGTTTGAAATGCCCTGTTGAACAATAAAGCAGGAGTGTTAAGTATATTGTTTGCTATTTTTTTTATTAACACGTGAAATGCTCTGATTAATATATGATCACCGTCTGTGTATTTATATATATTGTTTAACATATATATGTGTGTGTGTTAAACAAAAGTATTATTAATAAAACCAAATAAATCCTTAATGAAATTATTTGCCGTAACTTTAGATTTAATAATGTAAAGTAATATGGAAATCGAGAAAATTAAAAAAAATAACATTTTGTGTTTTAAAAAATCGTTGTTTAAAAAATAATGCTTTATCTAAAATTTGGAATTTCTATTCAGATTTTTGATTTGATTTTTAGAAATAATTCTAAAATTTAAAAAATGTCATATTTTCAAAAAATATGCATTAGTAAATATATGACTTTTGAATATATTAAATGTAAAATCAAATGAAGTACTTTAGTTTTCCAGTAACGAATTATTTGTGTATAACCTGATATTTTTGTTTGTTGGGATAGAATCAGAAGTTGCTGGATTTGACTTGAAATGTAAAACCACATTAGTTCCTATTCTTCAACATGATTATCCCATGCAAACTTGGAAAAGTACGGTTTCAAATAGTTACTAATTTTGTAGTAATACCAATATTCTAATTCAAGAAAGCTTATCAAGACCAGTAAAATGGAAGTGATTCAGTTTTTTAAATGATAGCTTGAATGATACTTTCTTTATTGCGAACATCATTACTCTTAGAGAAAGCAAATCTAATTTGGACGTTTTAAAATGTTAACTGCTTTTCCTTTATTGTTGAGTAATGTATTTTATTAAAAATAATTAGTGGAACGATTTTATGTAATTTTTTCAATTTGTTGACTGACAAAGCCAATATTAATTGGTTAATATATCACTGTTTTTACATTAACAGAATTTCTTCATTAATTGTAAAATAATTTCTGTTTATTTTTTTTTACTTCTACGTACGATGTAAAGAAAGTATTATGATTGCGAAAAATTTCGGTTTTCAGATTTCAACGGAAATATCCATTTTGGCTAGTTTCGGCGTGACATCTCCACGTATCTCGCATAACTCAAAAACGATTAGCTGTAGGATGTCAAAATTTTGAATTTAGGACTGTTGTAACACCTAGTTGTTCCATTTAATTGCAATCGACTGAACCAAAAGTGTCCAAAAAAGCCCAAAATTCCCAAACATTTGGATTTTGAACTTTTTCTTATCTGCAATAATAAGCCCTCTTTGAGAGCTTTTCAACGATATATCATAAGTGGTACTTACTTTCATTGGTTCCAGAGTTGTAGACAAATAATATTATAATTAATGAAATAAATATTGGATCTTACAAGGGAAGACATATCGGTTCGAATCAGACTTCATCTCCTTTTTTTAATATTTAAATTTATTTTTTTTAAATTTAAATATATTGATTTATTAATAATTATTAACCCGTGATTGTAAAAAATATTTACAAAAAAAAATAATTATTCAATAATAGAAAAAAAAAACGAAAATAATCAGAAGTTATTAGTGAAATAAATGTTATGTTTTTTAAAAAATGTGTATATGTAATTTAAAAGGCATTATTACACATGTGTATTTGTGATAGATTTAGTGAAACGTCTGATTATTTAATATTAATTGAAAATTATAATTTATAATCGTATTTTTGGATTTTTCTAGTTTAATTTCTGTGTAATTTTATTTAATTATTCTGGAAAATCTGTTTAATTTTATCTATATTAAAGTTAACTACAAAGTGACTGAAAAATAGACCCTCACAAGAACAACATATACACTGAGGCGTACATGGACGATCTTTCAATAAATTGTAAAAAATTCTTATCTTTAAGAGTTCATTACTCTTCTGATATTGTCGGACAATATTCTCCCTAAGTCGGAGTTGATTATCATTTCGTTTATTTGTTTTTTGTTGTCGATTATTTAATCGCTGTTTGGTTTGATATAATTCTTGTGATCTTAATTTGTGTACACGTTTTCTAGTTCTCAGATTTTCTCTCTTTATATTCATCATCATCCTGTATTAATCTTTTTATTCTTTCCTTGGTTTTATAATTTTCTTCCTTTTTATAATTATGATCTCTTAATTTTTTTATTCTTCCTTGGTTCTTAAAATTTTCTTCCTCTTCATATTCATCTTCGTGTCGTTTTTTGAGATATATTTCTTCATGTTAAATTTATTTTCCTATATGATTGTTTATTTTTCATTTTTGATTATTCTCCAAATAACCCAATAATAAAAACTGAATATTTTACAACGTAAGGTCAAAATTAACATTTGTAACCGGTATACAGGAGTTTACTAAATGGAATAGTTTAATTATTATTTTTATTTATACGATACACCAGAAATCTAAAACTTTTGTTAATCATCAGCTCAAGTAAATACGAATAATACTGATCTAGTAATACAAGAGTAATAAAGGGACTTTTACTCTCTCTCCTAATATTTCATTAAAGATTGTTGAATTAATAATTGTATAAATATTTGATGTTAATAAAAATTAATATTTCAGCAATTTTATAACCGTCCACTTTATTAAAGAATTGGAGCATTGTACCTCACTTTCAAATGAATTAAGTTTAAATGAAGTGCAGCTAAAAATGTGTATATGTAATTTAATAGGCGTACAAGGACGTCTTGTGGTGTCTACATCAGATTTTTCAATTGAGTATAAGAGTAATATTATTGGTATCTGGGTAAAAAATGAAATCTCCTCCAAAGTTTTTTTACAATTCCTAGATTTTTTTGTAGAATACTCTGTTCCTAACAGGAGAGTTCTTCTGTTTAAAAAAAAGAAGAAATTGTAATCTTAGTAACAAAATTATGTTTTTAGTTGATACTTTTAAACGCCTCAGGGTTGGCCAAGATTGTTCTTATACGAAATCTGTAAATTTTTTGGGGTGATTCTTTAATTTGTGTCGGAAAAGTAATTTTTTGTAGTACTTATATATACATATTTATTGATTTTCCCCTAGTTAAATCAAAATATTTAATAAACAATGTTCTGCTCCTAAATGATAAAAAGTCCAGATTTCTCGAGGCCAGCACTCGATTAGTTGTTTGCTATGTTCGGGTTTTTCATTTTACCCGAAAGTGATTTTTTTTTAAAGAAAATCATTACCTCATTTTATCAATATATATTTGCCTGTTTTTGGTATTCCTGGCGTAAGTCATCTTTAGGTTTACACACAGAATGATGAAACTTACAAAGCCAGTTTATCATATCCTTTATACAGAGTGTCCAATATAAAACGCAACCCAACCTTATATTGGTAGGCATTGAAATAATAAAAAGGCATGTGTAAATGTAAATGTAATTTTTATTATTACCATCCATTACCTTACATTTAGAGTAAATGTTGGAAGTGGCCGCCATCTTCTTGAATACAAGCCTCAATTCTTTTTACAGCGTTTCTTGCAACTTTTTTCAAAGTTTGTGGCTGGATATTTAATACAGCTTGTTCAATATTGACTTTCAATCGTTCAAGTGTTCGTGGTTTGTTGCTGTAGGCTTTTCCTTTGAGGTAACCCCATTACAAAAAAAACCGCCGCAGTCAAATCTGGAGATCTTGGTGGCCACAAGCCTCGACCGATAACACGATTACCAAATAATTCCTCGACGAAATCAGAAGTTGAAACTGGGTAGTGCGATGTCCCACTGTCATGTTGTAGCCAGCAGTGTCTGTCTTCCTCTTCCAAGAGTGCAATGAACTGAAACAAAATATCCTGATATCGTTCTGCATTAATGGTGTACTCGAAAAAATAGGACCGATTATTTTCTTCCGCGATATCGCGCACCACACGCCCAACTTCTGCGGGTGTAATTGTTTTTCGTGATAAACGTGGGGATTTTCAGCGCTCCAAATTCTACTGTTTTGGCTGTTTACGTAGCCATCCAAATGAAACCGTGCTTCATCTGTGAAAAATAACGAATCCATAACATTAATTCCCTCACGCAGAAATAGACGGAACCGTTGACAATATTGTAGCCGTTTTTCTTTGTCGGGCTGAAGAAGTCGATGACAAAATGAGCAAAAAAGTTAATATCAACATAAGTCCTATTTTGCTTTCTTTTCTTCTGGACGCCATTTTGTGTTTCTCAACAAAAAAAATTATTTCTCAGGAACGGGTGAACCTACTGTAATTAAATTTGGAAAATATAAGACTAGCATTTAGGTATACAAAATAAAAAATTTTGAAAATGTCACCTTTTAAAAAGTATTCCGCCAAAATGGCGGTCATCCTAATTTTTTAATCTTCAATATTTTTGTAATTATTTGTTTGATCAAATTTTTACTTATTAAAAAATTTATTAAGCATTTTATTTTGAACATAATGACATCTCGTATGTAAAAATCCGGTGATAAGCAATCGAGTTATTGGAGACAAAATTAACCCGGCAGTACGCTTGCGCACCATTATGAAAGCTGATAATTTTTATTAATTTAATTTTATTATTCATTGTTAATAGTTTATAAAAACTAGTGGAGGAAATAAAAAGAGGTAAAGAATTATCAGCTGGCATTACAACGCACAAGCGTACTGCCGGGTTAATTGTTTGCAATAACTTGATTGTTTGTCAACGGATTTCTACAAATAAGGTGTCATTTTATTCAAAAGAAAATGCTTAATAAATTTTATAATAAGTAAAGGTTTGATCAAACAAATAATTTCTTAGATAATGAAGATTAAAAAATTGAGGTGGCCGCCATTTTGAAATATTTTTTACTCTTCTAATTATTTTTTTCTTTTACCTTAAAAAAATAATGATACTATCAGATACAACGTAGAATATATTCCACTGCACAATAATAGAGAAAAATAAATAAATTCCAATCGCCGTAGCGGAGTGGTATTATCTAAGCCTTTCGCCCGGTGGTCTGAATTCGAATCCCGGTTAAGCATGGCAGTTTTCAAAAACTGCCATAAGTTACAAAATTTCCATTTCGATTCTCACGGACAAATTTCAACCTTATATAGTGAATTAATCCAAAAAAATAAAAAGTACCATATTTTTTAAAATGAAAGTTTTATAAGTTTTTCTGATTGTTATTCTTTCAACAAATGGTTTTGAATTAAAAAAAAAATTAAAAAAATGTTTTCTAAACGTGAAATTAAGTGAAAACAGTTTTCAGTCTTTTTCGAAATGATCGGGCGTAAGTTTTAATATTTATATAATAGTTTTTCTTACTTTTTTAAAAATCAAATTCTAGAATTTTTTTTATAGTTAGTTAAGAAAATAAATAATCTCGTGTTAGGGAAAAGTAATTTTAAATTTACCTTTGAGAGAAAACTGAATTATATATAATTAAAGCATTATATATGCGTAGAAATATATATATATATATATCCAACTTATTTTTTATTTATAATTACAGATATTTGTGGATCAAAATGGAAAACAAAATCAATGAAACGTTTAATGCGTATTTTTGTCATTTTTATGACAAATAGAAACATTTCGTATTATACTTTTTCTTGTAGTATATATCGTTTTTTTCTGTCATAAAAATTAGTAATGGATTTAAATATATATATATATATATATTTGTTCACATTCTATCCATCAAGCAGGCCGTTGACTTTAGTCGTGTTTAACACGTTACGAATATCTGTACTACTTTACCACATAAAAAACTATATGGGTTACGAAGACATTAACTTGGTTGGCCTTTTCTACTCTATTGTAAAATAATTTATTGGTCGTTATACGTTTATGTCAGTTCGTAAATTGTGAAGTTGGTGGTCATATGAGCCTTTTCATTTTAAATTATTTTTATATAATTATAGTAAGAAATAAAAAAAATATATATTTCACGCATATAGTTTTGGTCTGTTGTGCGTTTGATGAGGAGTGGACGACATAAAAATCTTATTTTATTATTTTTTTGTAGTTTTATTATTATAAATGAATTTATACTTAATCTAAAAATGCTACGGTGTTCACTCCTCTACTCCTTAATATTAGTTATGCTAAATCTTTACTATAATATATTTTTAACTGGAATTTTCTTTTTAGAGAAAAGTGCCTGGTTTTACACCCTATAAATGTAGAGAATGTTTTCACCAGAGAAATATATAGTCATATATATATATATAGCCTTCTTATTGTATTTATGCAAAAAAAAAGAAAATAACGAATCGAGCGGCATATTTGGGTATGATTAAGTGACTTCGACTCGGTTCCTCCTTTCTGCTTTCATTAATCTTTGTTAGGTAAAAAAAAATCTTAATGTTTTATCTTTGTCTTCTTTTGTACACTTAACGATTATTATCGGGTGAATTTCTATTATTTTGCCATTTAATTGAAAAGAACCGTACAAAAAGAGCTTCTTTCCCTTTATTTGATACAGTGAGCAAGACACGCGTGAAATAACGTATTCCTTTTTCATTTCAATGAAAAAAGAAATTACCTCGCATTTCCGATGGTGGCACTTCAATCACCGGTACGAAAACAGAGTATCCAGGCTCTGATAGTGAAAATTTGATGGAAGAAAACACAAAACCGCCCCATTTTTCATGTTCCGTAATAAGCCTGGGATAAGATGTTTCTTATTTTTCAGGTTGGTTGAATCATTTTTGGGAGTGACTTGTGTACAACCGTTAAAATTATGGTATTTATCATATATACATATTTAAATAAAATTGGCTTAAAAATAAATAAATTTCTATTTGTTAAACTCTGTCTCAGATTTAACTGGAAGAGAACTCAGTTAAGTGGAAGATTTAACTGGAGAGACTGTCTCAGAAACTGGAAGAGTTGAATACCATTTTATTCCATTTTTTTTTTTTTAATTTGGTTTTATTTTATTCTATATAAAAATGTTTAGTTGTATTTAAAATATATACAGAATGATTTAAAAGGACGTCCATATTAAAAAAAAGAGCGTTATAAATGCAAAAGGCAAGATATCAGTCTGGTTAAAATGAGAAAAGACGGATTGGAAGATGTATTATATCTTCTACCGAGTGAAAGCTAAGGTTGTTGGATTTCGGGAATGCGTATTATTTATTTTTTTTTTTTTTTTTATAAAAGTTTTCCAATTAATTTTATTTCGAAGAAATATCAAAATAATATCAAGTTATTTATTATTATCGGATAACAAGTTAAATAGTAATGAAAAATATTATTTTAAATCTTCAAACCGTATATGTCATAGTCGTGCCATTTTCCATTTTATAAAAAAAAATTACTTTTGTTTCTGTATTCTTCATTATACATTATTTCTCCGTATTTTAATTTTGTAATCTGTAAATAACCTTTTGTTTATATAAAAGTATATAACGATATTCATTTTTCATTAATTCTTTATATTTTTACTTTCCTCTAGATCATAGCTCTAGAGCAATGCAAGAAGAAGGAGGAGAGTATGGTGATCACCAAAAATGTTTTTTTAATTTCTCGAAATTTTATAACCCACAGACCCTAAAAAATAAAAAAAGTGGGTTAATTTTCTTAGGTACGTATGTAAATGTGTTGGCGTTTTGGAAGCTTAATAACTTTTGACTGGATAAATCTAAAAATTTTGATGAAATTTTGTATAGATTCATGTTTATAGGTAATTTGTTGATAAAAGTTTTGGGGTCAAGTTACTCAAAATTCTGGAAAGATAACCACAACTTATATAACGTTCAGAAAATGAATGCATGTTTATCTTATAATTAAAAAAAAAATTTTTCCCAAATTTCAACCGCCCCAAAAATCAAAAAAAGTTATCTTTTTATTTATTGAATATTTTTTTAATTGA
This sequence comes from Lycorma delicatula, assembly GCF_047948215.1. Classification (NCBI taxonomy): domain Eukaryota; kingdom Metazoa; phylum Arthropoda; class Insecta; order Hemiptera; family Fulgoridae; genus Lycorma; species Lycorma delicatula. The sequence goes on along the minus strand of NC_134464.1, from coordinate 31,455,895 downwards.
ATTGTGTTCTTTTTTTGTCCTCCTAGGTATAGTACTTACCCCCAAAAAATTCTTTACGTACATTCGATCAAAGTTTTAAAATATATACATCTTTTTTTAATTTTTCAGAACTTTTTTTGTTTATTTAAATTTTAAATAATAAAATTACTTCAACATTTAACTCCCCCTCACCACTAAAAAATAAATCTTAGGTAATTTTTTCATATATTTTTACACTATATAAGAATAAATATACAACGTCAGGAAAGTATTACAAATTTGTTTTCAGGATTTTTATTTTTTAAACAATACAAGTATTGTAAAGTAATTTTTTTTTTTTTGAAAAAACAATTAATTTAAAATTGTAATTTTTTGTACTGGTATTTTTAGGGAATAAATAAATACTGGTAGGAATTGAGAACGTATTTTTTTTAAATCGGTTAAATGTTCAGTTTTGTAATTTGACCCTGGAAGTGATTCCCGGTTGGTCTTAAGTTAATTTTGTAGATTTTTATTTTTTTTTTATTTAAATTATTTAGATTTTTAGGATCATAAAATTTTTTGTAGTTTTTTATTATTTTTTTTCTTAGTTAAAATATTTTTAATTCTATTTAGATGCGATATTTTTTAATTAAGATTATAGTATAACATTTTGTCTTTTTTTTTTTTTTTTTTTTTTTTTTTTTTTTTTTAAATGGGAACGCTGTATTAAAAATATTTTGTTTATTTTAAAAAAAAAATTATAAACAGCTGATGTGTAACATACCGGACATAAACAAACGATGTAGTTCGAAACATATACAAATAATTACTGTAAACAAAATTCGATCAAGAAAACTGTTTTGGGATGTCTATAAACATAAGATCATTTGCGGATGAAAACCGACGTTTGGATAATATTATAACACAATTATTTAGAGCCCAAAACAATTTTCATCTGAGAACACCATTCGTTCATTTATGCGAAGATGATGTATACTTTCTTTGTTCGAAGGTTAGAGACATATTTTTAAATGAACCTAGTTTACTGGAGTTAAGACCACCTTTAAAGGTATTTGGAGATATTCACGGTCAGTTTTTAGATCTATTACATTGGTTTAATTGTATCGGTTCCCCGGCCGATGTAACATTTTTATTTTTAGGTGATTATGTCGATAGAGGAAGACAAAGCGTTGAAACGATCTGTCTATTATTCGCTTATAAAATTAAATATCCTAAAAAAATGAATCTATTACGTGGTAATCACGAATCTGCCGGGATAAATAAAGTTTACGGGTTTTTTGACGAGTGTAAAAGAAGGTACAGTGTTAAATTATGGAAAACTTTTACGGATTGTTTTAATTGTCTTCCGATAGCTGCCGTTATCGATTATAAAATATTCTGTTGTCACGGTGGATTAAGCCCGCATTTAGAAATCGTTGAACAAATTAAAAAAATTGAAAGACCGACCGATATACCAGAATCCGGTTTATTAACCGATATTCTTTGGTCCGATCCTGAAGGAGGTGGTTTTAAAGGTTGGGCGCCTAGCGATCGCGGTATATCTTATGTATTTGGAGCGGATGTGGTACGTAGATTTTTATTAAGAAACGATATGGATTTAGTGTGTAGAGCTCATCAAGTTGTCGAAGATGGTTATGAATTTTTTGCTAATCAATCGCTTGTAACTATTTTTTCTGCTCCAAATTATTGTGGTGAATTTTCAAATAGTGCTGCTATACTAATAGTGGATGAAAATTTAGTTTGTTCTTTTATGACTGTTAAACCGTACGCGGCTAAAAGTTACAAGCCTTTTAATGCATCTAGTTATAATCCGACTGGTAAAAGTTTTTGGCCTAAAATTGAAGATAACATGGATATCGATTTATAATAATTACAGTTCTATTAATTATATTATAATGAAATTTTTATCATTAAATTAATTATTTTATTTAATAAATTATTGTTGATCGATTAAAGTTTTCTCACATTTATTTGTTTTTATTTATTCGTTGTTTAATACATTTATTTTAGCACCAATTTTAGGATATGTGTGTATATATTTATACTTAATGATTTGGATATATTATGAAAGATGAAAATTATATTACTCTGTTATTCTCGTAACTAAATAAATCCAAATGTTTGGATTAATTTAAAATTCTGTACTGAAATCAAATGTCATATAAAGAGGCCTATACATAAAATTCTGTGGCCCGAAAATCTCAAAATCTATTACATCATATGCATTGAAATTTATATATGTTGTAGTAGTGTATTTGAAGTTGTGCATGTGAAAATTTGATGAAGATTAGTCGAGTAGTTCTTGAATTACGCTAAATTTAATGTCGAAATTTGAGGTTATGTTGATCGGTGTGGTTTTCATACGCACGGTGGGAGGATGAAAATGAATTTTCTTTACGTTATGAGGTATGAGCGAGTACGAAAGTACCATTCATTTAAATCGGGGTTTCCCTATATATTTATGTACAGGCCTATGTATAAAATAGGACGAAAATCTGCAAAACTACTAGATCATTTCATTGAAATTTAGGTATGCTGTAGTATTATACCTTAAGTTGGGCATGTGAACATCTCTTGAAGGTTGTGTAGTTTTTTAATTACGCTAAATTTAAATCGACAACATACAACAGAGGAAATTTCTATGCTGGTCATGATGTAAAGCTTTTTCAATAACCAAAGCTATAGATTTTTTAAACGGAAATTTATATTGTCAATATAAATTTTATGATTTTTTTTAGCATCATTATTGCTTAATAACCTTATTGTCATGTTATTATGATATACCCACATTCGATTTTCAAACGTTCGGGGAAAATTTGTTGGAGAAAAATTTAAATGTTCATTCATTTTAGAATCGCTCTTTATATTTAGTATCATTCTGTATGCCATTTCTCTGCTTTCTTTTTTCTTATTTCTAATCCTGACCCCGAAGGTGAAGATACCCGCCTTGAGATGACCCCGGTCGCCACATCACCCCCTCTGTTTCTAGCCTTAGCCGGGCTTTTTCGGACCCTTAAATCTGATTACATCTCTCAGTCATCAGTTTGGCCTCTGTCAGGATGCCACCGATTCAAATGCCTCGACAGACATTTCCATCGTGAGAACAAAAAACCTATACTGTCGCCTTCGTATCAAGCGTTACCTAATTACATGCTTCTACACGAAATGTCTACATACCACTACCTTAACCCCCCTCCGACGAATCTAAACAAAGGAGCCACATTATTCATAAATTCAAATACCCAATATTCCCAACTAACCGGACAGATTCGAAGTTATAAACTTGAGTTTATAGGTTTTGAAGTTAATTAGGCTTTACAAGCCTAATTAACTTAACCCTAATAGCACCCCACATAGAACCTGTTTTTCGCAACATCGCGAAAGTTATACCTAAACAAAATTGTGTTCATCAAACACATAAAATTCAAAATTGAAATAAAAACACAAAGTAACTAACTTCTGATCCGACTGCCCCGAGAATTAGGCCGACCAGACCCCTCATCCAGAATCGCAGACTATCACAGAGTCTCCAACACAATATATAACATCCTCGCGGCGAGTGTTTACAGCTGCAAAGGCCGTCTTTCACATTCCAACCGCCAAACCCTTCTATCCCGCCAACTTTCCTCCTCCAAATTTCTTCTCTCCATTGCCTCCATCACTCCGGACATACACTGCTTTAGAGGTCGTCTACGATTCCTCCTCTCTCCTGGAATCCATTCCAACATCTTCACAGGCCATCTACACTCCTCCATTCAACGAACATGCCCGTACCAATGTAGTTTGCTTATTGCTCACCTCCAAAACATCATTCACTTTCCCCAATTCTTCTTCTGATCCCCTCATTTCTTACATACTTTCTTTTTCTTTCTTTTTCCTGTTTAGCCTCCGATAACTACCGTTTAGATAATTCTTCAGAGGATGAATGAGGATGATATGTATGAGTGTAAATGAAGTGTAGTCTTGTACATTCTCAGTTCGACCGTTCCTGAGATGTGTGGTTAATTGAAACCCAACCACCAAAGAACACCGGTATCCACGATCTAGTATTCAAATCCGTGTAAAAATAACTGGCTTTACTAGGACTTGAACGCTGTAACTCTCGACTTCCAAATCAGCTGATTTGGGAAGACGCGTTAACCACTAGACCATCCGGTGGGTTCATTTCTTACATATTGCATTCTTGAAACTCCACAACTCCTGAGCAACACGTCCATCTCCACAGCCAACAACTTTCCCTCATCTCCTTCTAACCTTCTGACCCGTACAATAAAATGCTCTCAATAACACTCTTGTACAACATATACATATTTGCTTTCCGTATCCCTTCAGACAAAGAATCGCACTTCTGGATAGCCAGCCGCCCCAAAGCAATGATTTATATCTTTTAAACTTTTTTTCTTGTGATAATATTGAGCCAAGGTTCTTAAGGTATTCACATGCCTCGCTGAGTTCTCATCTATAGTCAAGTCACTAGATACTTCGTCTTACTAAAATTTATCATCAAACCCCACTTTTAAAGCTCTCCGTCAATTCTATATATATATATTTATACATATACTCACCATCCATCTCCTCTCCAATCCTTCGACATTTTTTCGCCATTCTTCCAATACCTCAGCTAAGTAAAGCAAACAGAGTGGGAAAAAGGCAGCAACCTTTATGTAAATACTTTTTAACTTTAAACAATGTTGACAGATGTTTTCCTACCTTAACAGTGCTTACTCAATTCCTATAAATGCCATAAATTTATTTTACGTACGTCGGATGAAAGCAACAATTAAAACTTCGAACAATTTCTTCACCGGCAACGTTTCATTAGCTTTTTCTAGGTCTACGAAAACCTGGGACTCCTAAGCCTCCCTACCTTGTCAACCCCAGGAGTGTGATATACTTAATTGCAAATCCGGCTTCGGGTGGAGAGGAATTGTGAAATCGGAGTTTTAGATGATAGGGTGCGAGTACACATAGGCTCTATAACAACATCTAGCCAGCCGAACCCGTGCGAGGTATTTGTCCGCAACATCGATAACAAGTACGAAAACCATGTGGGTCTCCAAATTACTAACTATCCTTTTACTTAAAAGTTGTTTCAGATTGAAAATATTATCCACACATGACCTTCCTGCTGTAAAATCAGCCTGCTCCTCACCAATCACTATCTCCCTCTTTATTCTCATTTTTACAATGAGTCCGTACAACCTTCCGATAAACGACTTGACACTTATCCCTTTATAGTTCCTACAGTCTGTTGTAGCTCCTTTCTTATATATTGAATTGCCAGTTTCCATTCCTTTGGCATTTCCTGCCCATCAATAAGACATCCATTAAAAATACTCTGCAGTAATTCAATCACAAACTCCGGACTATTCTTAATGAGTTGTATTGGAATGTTTCTAGGACCCGGTGATTTCCATTTTTTGTCTGTTTCAGTACCCTATATAATAATAATAATAAAAAACACAAACTCATACGCAATATAGCTAACCGGGGTACTATTGCTAAGGCGCCTATGTTGGCGGGTAGAGCACCCAAACGGGACCCTAGCTACCCGGGTCACAATCTAATCATTAATCCTAAATTCCCACAGCCGGTAATATCCACACAGGTATTTGATAACCAAATACCGGTTAAATCGTTTTTAAAAACTGAAAAATCAATTTTATTTCAAATATATGTACTTATTTGTAATATCAAAATATAGATTTCTCTGTTTTGCTGTTTATTGCCAACCATTTTCGTCCTTATACGGGTACGGTTTTTTTAAAACATTAATTATCCTTATAAGCTCGAAGCTTTGCTTGGAAATTGGGATGTACATTTTAAAGTAAATGAAGAATATCATGCCTGATCGAGATTCAAACACGAAACCAGGAACTAAAAGACTGAGAGGCTGCACTCAACGGAGTTTTCAGTTTTTTTTGTAGGCCTGACCTTATTTTTAAATAGAAATTAAAAAATAACTTTAAAAAAAGCATATAAAGCTGATTTAAAAAAAACTGTTTAATTAGTTGTTTGGGCCAATTTAAAATATCAAAATTTAGAGAAAATTGGTTATATTTGATCAATATCAATTCTTTTTGTATTGTTTTTACGAGTTACTTAATATATATATATATATTCCTCGGTATCTGTGAATATTGTTAATAAAAAGCGAATTTGATTTTGATTTTACATCTAATAAATTAAGAAAAAAACATGAAAATATATAAATGTAAGAAAATACTTAAATAGACAAAAAAAAATATTAACTGGTTTCATTCGTTTTAATAGAAACTTGTTAATTTGCATTCTAAAGTATTATGTGGTATTGAGGATCATGAGATACTCCCTTATAATATATAGTAGCAGTTGTTGACCATAACTAAACTGAAGTACGAATAATGTACGATGGAAAATAAACGAGAGCCAAGTTCTTCTCAACATTTAGCTAGGACAGCGACGACATTAAGAAATAAATAAAACAAAATTTTAGCTATGTTAAATATCTTAGCCGACTTGCGTTTGAAATTATGTATTATAACTTCAAGTACCCTCATCGTATAAAGTATTAAAAGACACAAACAAATAAGATGTAATATATAAACGACGTGATACATTGAAATAACCAGTCTTCTTGGAGGACGTGAACATTGCACATTCATTAGTTGAAGTACGTATATATATATATATATATATATATACAGACACATACATACATGCTGACATTTACTAGGTAGTTAACACAAACATACACGTTTAAACTTAACTATCTTGAACGTAGGTTCTAAAGACCTACTTCAAAGTAAAATACAGACTTTGCTATAAATAAATAACCCATCGTCCTATGTAAATTTCTATATATAGTTAATAAGTACAGAAATAATAACTAGTGGTTGTCTTTATTAAATGTCCTAAATTCACACAAATGACGTAGTTTTTATTGCTTGATATTAACAAGTATGGATTTAATGACGGCGTAGGGGGATTATGTTTGTCTTAATATCGTCTATAAACTTATTAAAATTGAAAATTAAAACTTCTATTTAAAGTTATTTAAAATGTATTTCTTATGAAGTTATTTAAAATATTTGATTTGGTGTAACACTGACTGATTTTGGTTGAAATTTAATATAGATTACAAAAATAATTTAAAAAATCTGATGTGGACACCACATCAATTCCTTCTACGCCAATTTAATTACATGTATACATTTTTTTAGAATGAAAAATATGTAAAATTATATTTCACTAATAACTTCTGATTTTTTTCATATTTAAAAAAAAATTATTATTGAATTATTATCTGTTGTAATTTTTTTTTTTACAATCAGAGGTTAATTCTTATTAATAAATCAATATCTTTAAATTAAAAAAAAAAGTTAAAAAAAAGGAGATGTGGTCGGATTCGAACAAATATGCCTTCCTCTTGTAAGATCCAAATATTTCATTAATTAAGATTTTATTTGGGTATAACTTTGGAACCAATAGAAATAAATACCACTATCGTTGAAAAGCTCTCAATGAGGGCTTATTACTGCAGTTAAGGAAAAGTCCAAAATTCAAAAAAATTGGATTTTGGGCTTTTTCAGGAATCGTGATATAACATTTGGTCCAGTCGATTGTAATCAAAAGGGTAAGTGCACAACTATGTGTTACAGCAGTCCTAAATCCAAAATTTCAACATCCTACAACTAATCGTTTTTGAGATATGCGAGATACATACCAACGTGCAGACGTCTCGCCGAAACTAGTCAAATGAATTTAGGATTGGTCAAAATGGATATTTCCGTTGAAATCTGAAAATCGAAATTTTTCGCGATCACAATACTTCCTTACTTCGTACAAGGAATTAAAAATATCCAATCTTGCCTCATAAAAACAAAAATATTTAACTTATTTAGTTGAATGACTTGTCCCTTCAAAGTAGTAAAGTTGTTTCTGATGTTTTCCATTTACCCTAGCGATGTTGCCATTATTGAAAGCATTTTTTATGAGCATCATAAGTCCTCTTAACGTTATCCTTTCCTTTTTTTTTTACCTTTTCTCTGTATTTAAATCTCTTTCCTTTAAGCAGAATTTCAGACTTGGAAAAGAACTAAAAATCTCAGGGAATCAGGTGAGTAAGAAACTTTGTGAAGTTGTGTGTGATTCTGTATTTTGCCAAAAATGTGTGGGTAGTTTTGATGCGTAGGCTAGACCGTTGTAGTGATGAATTTTCCTATCCCCATTTTCCCACAATTGTGTGTTCTCTTGCGACGAACAGCATCTCTTAGCTGATAAAGAACAGTTATGTTGTACTTTCTGACAGTATCTACTCGAGGAGGGTACTGTTAAATTCAACTTTTCCGAAGGTTTCAGCTATTCATGTCATCACACGGTTGACTTCCCTTAGGCAAGTCCCTTTTACAATGTCCGTTTCCACTCTGTTTGTATCCACATTTGTTAATTGCTCCCGTTTTCCTTTTAGATCGTGTATCAGTTTTAATCTTCATTTTCTATTGATGTCTAGAGCATTAGCTGAATCAATTGTTCTCCTCTCATGAAGTTTAATCCAGTAAGTTTTGAATCGGCAACCTTTCTTTATCCCTTTTCCGAGTTCATATTTCACGTTTATTTTGAAGTACACTTCCTTTGAATCTTACTACATAGTGACTGTTTCTTTCTAGTAAATTCTTCTTTGCTTATTGTTATTGTTTCGTAACATTCATTCTGTGTAATATCTTTTACCAATTTTGAAATCATGTGTTGAATCTTTTGTGCTTCATCACATAAATATAACATGTCATTTACGAACATTATTGTCAGTCCTTCTCTGATACCTTCACGGATTTCTAGAACATATATTCAAAATAATATTAAAGAAGGTTAGAGATAAGTAACCGTCTCTTCGTAGATTAAATCTTTCTCTTTATGGAACCCATTTTTTTTATAAGGTTCTTTACCAGGATCTTTTCCGATCCTGGTAAAGTTGAAGTTGGGAGTGTATTGACGTGGGAGGGATAATGCTACGCTACAGTTGGCGGGGGAGTGACGATAAAAGGAATCAACGTTTTAAGTGGAAACTTTTCCTTTAAATAAAAATATTTTCCTTAAAAATTGTTATTCGAGTACAACAGGATTGTGGAGACTTTGACGGATCGGTGAGGATTCCGAAATTTTATCTAAAAGTGAATTTTAAGCTTGTTTTGAAATAAAATTAAAACAAAATAATAATGTGTAGATATAAGTTTGCTTTGATTTGTAAATTCGTTTGAATGTTGTTTAGTATATATGGTTTTAATTTTTTTTTTTTTTTTACTTAATTCTGATTTTTGTAGTATAACACCTTTACTGCAAGCACTTTCTAGAATTAAGGAAATAAGTTTTTAAAATATTTTTATTTTGAAATACTAAAATCGTATATCGTTTTTCTGGAAATAAGTAGTGTTTTTCTAGTCATTCGGATATTAGAAAGCGTTTCCTGTTGAATAAATGAATAAAAGGAATTCGTTTAGAGATAGTGCAATGTAGGACAATAGTTTTGAAAAATGTTAAACCCATCGTCCATGTTTTGGTGAGCGTTGTACAGGTATAGAATTTTTATGCACAGGTTATTCCTGTAAACGCTATATATTATTATATAAAAATGAATAGATTTAACAGCTATTGAAATGTCATGTTTTTGTCGTTAATAAAAATAAAAAAAAGAAGAGAATAGATGTCTAGCAGTTTGGGGCGTGTATATATATATATATATATATATATATATATATATATAAGTATTCAGACACAGCTGTAGTAATAAAAATAAGTAAGTAAATTGTCGCCTGTCACCGCCCAGTTCAGGTAGCATATTTGACCAGTCAAAATATTGCCCTTTCAGTCCTTTTTCTATAGCTACATATTTCTAACATCTTTGCAAAATAGGTGGAGTTGTGAAAATATGTTTTTTTCTTTCTTTAGAAACTGGGATTTTTTATTATTGTAGCTAAATAAAATAGAATTCTCCCAAGATTTTTGTATTTCTCAAATTTTTTTTCTATTAAAAAAAATTTAGAAATTATTTGTAGAATTTTTTTGTTATTTTTAGCTTATCAAATAATGCGTATACATACATTTTGTAAAAATACTGTACAACTAAAAATGAGTTTAATTATTTTATTTTATTTGAAAAAAGATTATCAGATAAAAATAGTAATTAAAACCGTTGTCGTAAGATTAGGTTCGTAATTTTCAATTTTTTTAAAACGTAAGTTTGTTTAAGATCGTTCAAATAATTATTAATATTTCTTGCATTTTATTATTTTTTAGCACTATTATCTTAGTACTAAATTGAATTTGTGCAATATTTATAATATTTTTATGGTTTATCCCCTTCCAGTTCCGGTTAAACTTCCATCATTTTGTTCGAAGTTGTATTTCTACAACCCACACAAATCCGAAATTGGCAAGGATGTTCATATAGGAAGCCTATGGGAATATACTTATTAGTTAGATTATATCTTAGCCAATTAATTTGAAGTTCAACTCGCGTCCTAATAATAGTAAAACAATAAGTAGTAAAAAAACAAGTAGAGCTGGCAACTAGTGTCGGACTGGGCCGACACTAGTTGCCAGCTCTCGACCGAAGTGACCAATTATCTCTTCGAGATCCTCAGGCGGGAACAATCTGTCTATTTTCACTCGAATTTCACTCTATTTTTCACCGGTGTGATCCTCTCTGAGAAGAATATCGGGCATTCGAAAAAAACACGCTACGCCGTTTCTTCGAATCTTTCGCAACCGAGGTAAAAATCTACCACCGGTTCAGGGCGTAGTTCATATGGCCATGCCTCCTAGATATCCATTCGGCTATATCGCCGATTAGTCGATGAATTCAGCGTCCTTTACCCGCGTCATTCCAGCGTCTCTGCTATACTTTAGTTTGTGCTGCCCTGACCCGCGAAGCCTCATGGCATCACCGCTCTTCGGGTGACCCGCCTACTTCCCAGGCTCTTTTCCTCGCATCGGTAAGCAACTCGATTGGCATCTGTCCTGCCTGAACTTTAGCCGCATCCTCGGAAACCGTCTTGTACGCGGAACAAACCCTGAGGCAGGAACGCCTGTGTGCGTTGATATCCTTTTGTTATTTATCGCATTGTTCAGCTCCCCTGCCCAAACCGGGCACGTGTCCCAGTTGCGTAGGAAACCTACCGCCAGGCAGAACATCAGACGATGACGATTTGATAAATTAAAAACTTCCACATTGGTGGCAATAATTTAAAAAGAATTGTTATTTAACAGTTAATTGGAAATATTTTTAGATTAGTTTTTGTTTTAGTTGATCAATTTTTTTTTTAAGAAAAACTTTTTCACGTTATCTTTTATCGTCAATATTATATAACTAGTTTAAAACACATCACCGTGGCCCAAATTATTATTTTCCAAAAGTGTTATGATAAAAAGAAATATCAATTAATATGAATTCAACTAGATAACGGAATGCCTCGTGTAAGAATTTATATTACTGAATACTACTCTATAAATAATGGTACAAATTGCAATTAGTATTTCATATTCATTACCAGTAACTAACCAAACATGTTTAAAAAGTATGTAACCTAATTTTTAGTACATACTATTCTGTAGTCGTCTTTTTTAGCTAATGTCATCGCTTTAAAATTCGTCGCTGCGTCGCTAGGAATTTATACTCGTACAATATTGAACACACACACACACACACATTCTATCTACATAAAGGCTGGCGCCTTGGATCTTTCCCAAAAAAACCACGAGCGTCATGTTTATAATTAATCTGGTTTAAAAAAAAGTCCGTACTCATTCATATTAATTCCTTAGAAATATTTTATTACGGGAAGGACAATTTTACTATATTATAACATTTTTTATCACCATTCTCATTTTTCTGTTTTATTTTCAGAGCTTTATTTTTTATTTTTATTTGTTTTGTTTGTCATCATACTTCTAAACTAAAATTTTATTAGCTATTTCATCTGATGATTATATATATATATGTATTAATTTATATTTAAAACAAAATGTTTTCTTTTCAAAAGAATTCTAATGTTAAAAATTCCTTACATACTTCATAAACGATTTACAAGTGTAAAATGAATTTTTTTTAATGTACATTTTTAATAATACTCGTATTTTACATATTTTATCTAATTTATTTTTAATTTTTAAAATAATGTGACAAATCTTTGTACTGTTAATCGATTTATTGGCTAGGTTGTGTTTGGAATAGTCCTGGTTTCGATCTAAAGGTTCGTTTAACATTAATGTTGGATATATAAAAGAAACGTTATTGATATAATCCATTAAGTATGGGGCTCTTTTTTATCGTATTTATTATTTTTCTTATTTTTTGTGTTTCTATGTTAAGATAATTTTGTAACTTTAATTTATTCTATTAAATTACTCAATTAATTTATTCAAGTTGATTGTGATAATCCAATAACCTTTTATTTTCATAAACTTCTATTTTATTGATCGCGTGTTTTTGAATTTTTTTTTTATTCCAGAAACTCATCATCATCACTTCAATGTGTTATCTGATTTTTATTACAAATTTAGTAGAATCATTCCCCTAAACGTTTAAATAATAACGAAAAATGTATGATTTTGAGTTAAGCCTTCCTAAGATAAACGTCCAGGATTTTTTTTAACCAACACTTTAGTATTTTTGGGTTCTGATGAACTGAATTTATAGAAAAACACTAAAATTTGGGCGAGTTAAAATAATTTCTATCTATTAAATACAGGTTTACATATTTATTAAAATACATTTGTATTTATCGCACCGTCACTACCGATAATAAATGTGCGACAAGAGTAAAAGGAAGAATAGCGCTGGCAAAACGAGCTTTCCAGGGTAAAAATAATATACTGACTGATAATCATACGAGTATGCAAGTAAGGAAACAGTTTGCTAAAACTTTTGTCTGGAGTGTTCTAACTTATGGGTATGAAATATGGACGCTTGGGAAAGCAGAAAGAAGACTGGAACAATGAAAATGTGGATTTAGAGGAGAATAACAAGAACAAGCTGGTTAGATAGGAAAAGAAATTATCAAGTATTAGCAGAAGTGTGTGAGAGGAGGTCCTTACTAAATGTTGTACGAAATTGATAGTACATGTAATACGACATGACCAGTTCTTGACGAATATATTTGAGGGCAAGGTTTTGGGTAAAAAACCTAGAGGTAGACCGATCCATCATCAATAATGATAAAGAAGAGATGGGTCTTTGTTTATATAATGACTTGAAAAGAGAAGCGGAGATGAGAGTAACGTGGCTAAATCAATAAGGCGTAACTTTACTGAATAATAATGATGAAATACAGGTATCCCATTAGATTTTATGCATAGAAAAATAAACATTTTTTTACGAAAACCATTTTTACTCGTATTTATATAATATACTCTACATTACTACCATTGTTTTTGAAGATATATTTCGATGCGTATCCTCCACTGCTGAAGAACACATAACCCCATAAGTTTCAATGCATAGAAAAAAATAAACATTTTTTTCCATATGGTGAATAAGAAAAAGATACAAAACATAAATCATCTCAAGGAACGTATCACCAACATCATTATAAGTTTTGTATTTTTTCCTAATTACACCATGGCCTTCATAAAAAAATAATACATACTTTCGTATATATGGAAACTTATGTTAGGGACTCTCTGTATTTGTGTGTTCTATAAAAACGAAGAAAATGAAAAGATCTTTTTATACGAATATTTTGTATATGTAATAATTTAAATTAAAAATTATTATGATAAAAATTTGAATTGTAATATATTTATGATAAATTCATTTATTATTTATTTTCAAATTGTATTATTATAAAATATCTAAATTAAGTTTATTTATTTTTGGTAAAATAAAAATGAGATTAACATGTTCCAATTTATTTACCAGGTTTGTTCTTGGATTTAAAAAAAAAACTTTTAAGTTGTGGACTACAACATTTTGCTTGAAAAACTATGGAAATCTGGAAAAGAGGTCAATGAAGTAAATGGTTCGTGACTTATTTTAGGGGAAGATCTCAACAGGTCAAATTAGGAGAAGAAATGAACTCTCAAGTACGGTATCCCACAGGGTTCTGTCTGTACCTGGAACCATTTTATTTATTATGAACATAAATGATTTATGTAGTGGAAAATTTAACAATAGAGTGACAATATTTGCAGATGATATAGCATTAGATAATGAAGCTGAAAGTTTATACGAAATAAGGAAAATATTGATAAAGACCTTATGAGAATTAGGTTGTGGTTAATAAAAAACGTTTGAAGTTTAAATGTAATAAGGACAAATTGTATAATTTTTCAATTAAAATGTCTGCCGGAATATTATACAGCATAAAATATCAGAATTTACTGGCTTGCGCCAATGTGGTTTAACAGCCCTTATGTTAATAGAATTTACGCTCAACTTAATAACACTATGAGAATGATTGCCGGGGTTATCAGGTCTACTCCTGTGGAATGGCTGTCAGTATTGAGCCACATACCAACCCCAGATCTGCGCTGTATGAACGCTCTTATAAGAGAGTACAAGAAGATTATAGATAATCGAAACCTACCAATACATGAGGACACTGAGGATACAATCATGGTCGCTTTCGATCTAGAAAGCCACCTATCAAAATAGCAATTGCTGCCATAGAGGAAGGATTTAACCTAACTGACGCCTGGCGTCAAGAATGGACCACAAAACAGAATAACCAAATCCCATGTATCACTCAAATGCCGTCGGGGTTTGACTTACCACGTAAGACATGGTCAACGCTAAACAGAATACGAACTCAGCATGGTAGATGCGCCTATTTCCTTTATAAATGGGGTAAAACACCGACGTCCCTTTGCGAGTGTGGCAAAAATCAAACTGTCGAATACATCCTAGAAGTTTGCCCTAGGACAGCTTATGAAGGGACTCCTGAAGATTTCCTGATGGCTACTATAGAATCAGTTGCTTATATTAATTTGTTAAATGATTATTTGTAATTTTTCACTGTAATTGGTGTTGTGTTTTGGTGTCATACACTAAATAAATAAATAAAATCAGAATTTAAACTGTAATACAAACATGAATTGTACGTGCCAAACTATACCGCAAATAAATACGGGTTAGTATCTGGGAGTAATTTTAGATGTGAATCTGTCTTCAAAGTAAATAAAATAAAAAAAGAAATTGGATTAAGTATGTATAAATTATATTTTTTAAAGAATTTTTGTTCGATTTAGTTACTAAGTAAAGATGTTCTATCACTCCTTGATAGAATTGTGATTAATGCATGTTACAACTTGTTGGGGAGGTATGTATTATTCTAATACAGTATAAAACCATTATTGGTAGCACAAAAACATGTAATTAGAAAGATTTCATATAAAAAAAAAAGCTGACAACACAGATGTAGAACTTTCCGTCGCGCGGCTTTTTTCTAATGCTTTGCTTATACACTCATAATTTAATTTAAAATATTTATAATTTTATTTAAATATAATACTTTGTATTTATTTAATTCAGTGTTTCAAACTAAAGCGCGCCCACATACAGCTGTGCGTCAGTGCTACATTAGCGCTCCTTGTGGGGAGAGGAGTAATATTGACGCAATATACCCACTCAGCCACTAGTTTAGAGCTTTTTTTGGGGTGGGGTGCGATTTTGAATAAATGTTTTTTGCAAATATTGTTTTTTAATTGTTAACAAATGTCCCTTAGTAAAATAAGACCTTAATTAGGCGAAATCTCGAGTTACTGAGAGTGTCCTTGCTCTACAGCCTCACCCCGTTGTCATTCTAAATTGAAAATTTATTGGCATCAGTGCTCCGTATATAGAAGTAATCTGACCATGTTTGGTCAAAATCGGTCCTGTAGTTGTTGAGCTATAAGGTCATATAAAGGGCGTCACCGAACACACATACTTATATACAAACATCCGGAAAATTTCCATCCGGTTTTTTGGGTTCCTTAGGTGTCAAAACGTCAATATCCGGTGAAAACCGCTTATGCCCGAATTGGAACGATTACGATACTTTCCCTTCTAGACGGGAAAGCAATCGATTTTACGAAAATTTTCCAGTTTTTAAAAAAAACTTAGCGTATTGCCCCTATGATATTTGTATGTTTTTTGCGTACTAAAATTTTTTTTATAGAAGTTATATGTGTAGAGTAACGCACATATATATTAAGAGTAATTTAAGCAGTAATGATAAATTTGTGTTACCTTTGCCAAAATTGGAACTGCATTTTTATTCATTTGTGGCTCTGAAGGTGTACAATTTCTTATCTAATAATGTAAAGGAATCAAGAAACTGTAGCGAATACAATGCTCTGTTGTTTGTGGGGATAACATTGAAGTTATTCTAATCTATTTACTGAAGTAATTATTAAAAGAAATTAATATCTTTGGATTACAATATCTATAAATTATTATTGTTATTTTAAGTTGCTGGCGGTATATCTCAGAATTTTTGTTTCACTTTATAAAATGTTATTGTAATTGTAACTCTCGACACGGATTTCTCTACAGAAGGTACCTAAATTTTCATTCACATTTTATGTTACGATTTGTAGAAAATGTTGTATTGAATTTTCTCATTATTATTATTATTAAAAGTAAAATTCATAATTTTTTTTATTGTTTGTAATTGTGTGTGAAAATAATAAATAAAATTTAAAAAAATATATAAAGCAAAAAAATATTTCGTATCATCTGGTCCGGCTTACGTATGTTGTGTGTTAATGATTTACTTAGGTGTTAGTAGTCTTTAATATTTGATATCAATAATTTATTTACTGTTTTTTTTTTCTAGGTGAGAGAAGACTTCTTCATTTGAAGAATGTAAGTTGATATCATTATAATAATATTTATAAGTTTAATTATATATATTTTCGTTTTCAATGCTGCCATGAATGATATTAATAAAAGATTTATTTAGGTTTGTCATTTGGGGAAATAGTAAATTGCACAGGATGTGACAATTACTTTGAAGAAATATTAATGACATCGGTTGCCATGTCATTCCTTGTACCGAGTCATCAACTGTAAGCGTAAAAAATAACAGTATTTCCAAAAAATAACTGTAGGATGTTTTTGATGCACGGCTTACACACACAACTTAATTTAAAATATTTATCATTTTATTTAAATATAATATTTTTCGTTTATCTAATTCAATGATTTTAACTAAAGGGCGTGCGCATATCGTATTTAATTCGCGCGGATATGGCGGTACTGGCGGCGACGGTCGGCACTAACTAAACTGATGTAGTTTCATAACTTACAAAAAAAAAATTCTCTTGTACACTCGGCGGACTGGTGTAGCCGCGAAGCTTAACTCACCAGGTACTGAGTCAGACGGGCGATCGAATTCGAGACCCGGTCAGACCGAGTTACTTTTTTACGCTTTAAATATTATTCATTTATTTACTTCCACCGCTCAGCTGTGACGTCACAAAGTAACAGTAGTTTAACGCATTTTTTTGGGGTGCAATCTTGGTAAGATTCTTTTTTGCAAATAATGTTATTTTTAATTGTTAAGAAATGTGCCTAAGAAAAATATAACCTTAATTAGGCGAAATTTCGAGATACTGAGAGTGATCTTGTTCTACAGCCTCACCCCGTTGTCCTTTTAAGTTGAAAATTTAATGGCATCAATCTTTTCATAGAAGTATAAGAACTAAGTTTGGTCAAAATCGTACAGTAGTTGTAGAGATATAAAATGATTATTTAGAAGCCAACACCGAACACACACTCACGTACATACGAACATTAAACCATCACATCCGAAAAATTTCCATCCGGTTTTTTGGGTTCCTTGTGTGTCAATACGTCAAAATCCGGTGAAAACCGCATTTGCCCAAATTGGACCGATTACAATATTTACCCTTCTAGAGCTATAGCTCTGTTACAGCGCTATGCAAACGAGAAAATAAAATATTAAATATTTTGATTAACTGTAGTAAATACACGAATATCAGACGGCCTACTTCATTTTCCTTATAAACTGATATATCTCTATGAATATATATGTTTTTTTTAACTGTAAGAAGATTTTTGTTAAGCTGATAGTGATGTTTACTTTCTTTCAATTTAAGTTTACTATATTTATTGTAAATTTTACCCTTGAAAGATTTAACATTTCTAAACATGGAGAGAGTACTTTTCTCGTAAGATTTTCCATATAAGGACGCGTTTTCTCTTCTTTTGTCTAAAGGTTGAAGCTGAAATGAAAAAATGCATAATATCATTTAGTGTATCTCCAATACCAGTTATCAGGGTAGGCGTGCATACGCTAAGGGAAATAAATACGATCGACATAGTTTTCATCAAAATACTACGAGAATATTTCCACTTTCTAGTCAAGTTTTTAATAAATATAAACCAGATCATCTTTAATGACGTCTGTTATCTATTTTGGTATTCACTTTGGCATTACACTTACAATTTGTATATCATCACTTCATATCGTTCGTCTTTTATTTATATTATTTTTAAAGATCCATTTCAATAATAATTAAATTTCTTCTTCCTTTACTAATAGAATGAGAAGGTAAACTTCGCGTTGCAATTATAACAGTGTCCAGCAAACAACTGACTGACTGAAATATAACATTTCATATTAGTAAGTATATAGAGTACATTAATTAGTTAGTATAAGTTTAAATATAAAACTCATATAAATTTAATTTTATTTGTTTTTAACATTTTATGTATAACAAGACAAAAAATACTAATATTAAAAACATTTTTTTACATTGATAATACAATTTGACATTACGTTTTTTTTTTAAAATCATTTTAATAAAACTTACGTAAAAGTGAAATCTAGTGGGTTATTTATCTGCAAGTAATTGTTTTTGTTTCTGTCGCTGCACATTTTTCATTCAAGCGGATGTTTTTAGGCGGATTAGTAGTAAACTTTTGTAAGCATGCTCACTACTCCGGTACACGGTGACTTCACTCTACCTCTGTAATTTTATGTAGCTTTGTGTGGTGTGAATAACGTATGTAGAATGTTGGCGTTGAAAAAAATGGAAGCGCTTGGTTGTTACTACCAATCAGTGATTGTGATCGCTTAATAACGCGGTGCAGGCGTGGCATATCAGATACAATTACAGAGGCAGGAATAATTATAGAAACAGATTTATTTTTTATACAATATGATTGGTTGTAGTATATCTTGTTTTATAGACGGAACATCGTTATTTCTATATTCGTGTAAAAAAAATGAATTCGTTTATTTTCGTATATATATATATATATATATATATATATATATATATATATATATGCGTGCTTTTATTTACTTTTTTTACAGCAGAGATTGAACATTAAATACAGTAGTTAAAGTTATCTATAAAGATAATGTTAAAATATGATATATTTGCATCTGTCAAAAACTACTACATCTATAGAAATACATCGTAGTTTGTACATTAATATATAAATATTGAATCATAAGTGGATTTGGATTGGTTTCCAAATATTTTTTTTATGCTTACCGGATAAAATAATGTAGATAATCCTCTCTTATGTTTGGTCAGAATTAATTATTGTCTAGATGGTTTTCAGCCTTTGTGTCTGATAAAATGTAAAGTTTTGTGGTTATATATGATATAGTGTTAACAGTATTCAGGGACGGTACGTTTTTTATCGGTCAAAATTTGTAGTATTCCAATTGATTAATTTTATTCATACCTTATGATTGGTTAAAAAAATAGGGACTATGATTGGTTGGTGTTTACCGCCTAATAATTGGTCAATTCCTTTTACAGTTGTGATCGGTGAAAGTAGTGCTTTTTGATTGGTCAATCGTATTTGTACTTGTGATTGGTTAGGAAAATACGGTATTCTGATTAGTTAGTTACTGAAGTAATCTGTGGGGGATTAAACTGAAGAGTAATCTGTGATATGCAAGAATGAATGTGTATAGTCATTTGTTTAGTTTTTATTGGCATTGCTTTGGGAGGAATAGAATCGTGTTTGGATTGTATTTCATTAATTATTAATACGTTAATTAATATTTCACAGATTGTGAAAATAGGAGGAGAAAAGATTATGGAGGTAGAAGAATTTTGTTATTTGGGAAGTAGAATTACTAAAGATGGACGACGCAGGAGCGATATAAAATGCCGAATAGCACAGGCGAAACGAGCTTTCAGTCAGAAATATAATTTGTTCACATCAAAAATTAATTTAAATGTCAGGAAAAGATTTTTGAAAGTATGTGTTTGGAGCGTCGCTTTATATGGAAGTGAAACTTGGACGATCGGATTACCTGAGAAGAAAAGATTAGAAGCTTTTGAAATGTGGTGCTATAGGAGAATGTTAAAAATCAAAAAGGTGGATAAAGTGACAAATGAAGAGGTGTTGCGGCAAATAGATGAAGAAAGAAGCATTTGGAGAAATATAGCTAAAAGAAGAGACAAATTTGTAGACTACATATTAAGGCATCCTGGAATAGTCGCTTTAATATTGGAAGGACAGGTAGAAGAAAAAAATTGTGTAGGCAGGCAACGTTCGGAATATGTAAAACAAATTGTTAGGGATGTAGAATGTAGGATGTATACCGAAATGAAACGACTAGCACTAGATAGGGAATCTAAGAGAGCTGCATCAAACCAGTCAAATGACTGAAGACCAAAAAAATAATAAATATTCATTATTTTTTTTAAATTTTGTTACGTACATAATCACATTGTGGCTTGATGACCTAAATGTTTTATTTGTTGTTTAATTTTAGTAGATTATAAGGTTTGTGGCTTTCTTCCTGTATTTAATTTTACTACGTGTGGAGCGAAACATATTCGCGTAATGAAATTCTTATTTAATTATCGACATTTTGTAGTGGTTTTAAACAATACCATTTCTCAATTATATATTTATAGAAATATATAATTAATTTATTTATAGTTTTTTTTTTTGTTAGATTTCACTAAATAATTACGTTACATATTATACAGTATTCATCGTGAAAGAAAATATTTGTCTGAAAAATTATGTCTTACGTACCACGTGATGATAAATATTGGATTTTATACCATATTAATTTTTTTTTTTTAATCTTACTGTGTAACTGTTTAAGGAATATATTTTATATTTGTGTTGAAGTTGAATTACGTTGAATTAAGTACATAATTGTCCTAAACAGGATCGAAAAAAAGGATTTGAAGAGTACAGTCGGTTTTTGTTAGCGGTGAAAACGCAGATATTGTACTTTTGTGTCCAACGAATTTCTAAACTTTTCTGTTAATAAAATAATTATTTTTTTTTACTAGTAGAACATAGGGTGAAATTTTTCGTTTGTTTCTGAGATATCCCATATAAATTTTATGTTTTCTAAAAATTGAATGGTAAAAAAGTGATGTATTTTTTTTCTTTTGTATACTAGGTAGTACATTCGTTAATAAATTTCTACAAAAAATAAGAGATAAAAAAGTAAGAAAGCGAATATACTTCACATTAACACGCATAAACAAAACTCAAAGAAAATAGCCTAAAATTAAAAAAAAAAAATCTGAGTAGTATACTGTTCAAAACAAATCATTGCACACAACAATGTGCAAACATAATGCCCCTGGTGTATATAAACTTAACTACTCCGACTTCACAACGTATTATATTGGTTAAACAGGTCCAATTCAAACAATTGTATAGTTTACATTTAAAAACTCCTACACACGGAAATGTCAACATTTACCAACCATTTCAAAAGGACAGACCTCAAATCCACCAATGTGTATATAACTTTCATATTCTATCTATACTTAAAAAGGACCACATTGTAACAAACTTAAACATTATTAATTATACAATAATCAATTGAACAGACAATTCACGACACACGTAAGATAGACAATACGGCACACATTTCCATTTTTTACGTGTTTG
The DNA here is from genome assembly GCF_047948215.1 of Lycorma delicatula. Taxonomy (NCBI): domain Eukaryota; kingdom Metazoa; phylum Arthropoda; class Insecta; order Hemiptera; family Fulgoridae; genus Lycorma; species Lycorma delicatula. The sequence goes on along the minus strand of NC_134464.1, from coordinate 31,434,039 downwards.
CATGATTGAAAAATAGCAGTAATATCAGCTGACCCCCAGTATGATAACAGCAGCTCAATCGTTGGAAGATCATCGCAAGTATGACAAAAAACATTTTGAATTTTGTTAAAACATTTTAAATTTTGTTAAACATTTTGAACATACAAAATTTTGTTAAAATTTTGTATGTTCAGATTCCATGATCGCTTTGCAGGCGATTCGTGAGATGTAGTTCTTTTTCCTGTTTAGCCTTCGGTAATTACCGTTCAGATGTTACTTCAGAGGATGAATGAGGATGATATGTATGAGTGTAAATGAAGTGTAGTCTTGTACAACAATCTCAGTTCGACCATTCCTGAGATGTGGTTAATTGAAACCCAACCACCAAAGAACACGGGTATCCACGATCTAGTATTCAAATCCGTGTAAAAATAACTGACTTTACTAGGACTTGAACGATGGAACTCTCGACTTCCAAATCAGCTGATTAGGGAAGATGCGTTCACCACTCGACCAACCGGTGGGTTTCGTAAGGTGTACTCCAGACACCCTGTTGTCCGTAAATTGCAGTTCATTACTTCTGAAATGATCGGCTTAATACAAATGTGAGCTTCTGTCGGATCCGTAGCCATATTGGAATTTCAGGCAATGAGCGCGCTGATCGCTTAAAAGCGGCTTATTTGCAGCATCCTTTCTCTAATCGCGTAGTTTCTGACAATCTTGTCCGTTTTGTAAAGTGGGTGGTTCATGTTGAATGGCAAAGTGGAATGCTATTATTGACAATAAACTTCGTCTAGTTTAGAACACTGTATCACCTTCGGGTTCTTCATCTAGGAGTTGTCGAGATGAGGTTATTATATGCCGTCTGCGAATATGGCACACTAGACTCACTCATGGACATCTCGTGTCACGGACAGATTCACCTGTTTTTGTTCGCTGCGACTGCCATCTAATACTACACCACATACTTGTGAATTGTATCTGTTACACGGCATTGCGTCGAAAATTTAAGTAAGGGTCTAATATCCGTAATAAGACATTCGGTCATATGCTTTAGGGCGACCGAATGGGGTGGTGGTGGGAGAAATTTCAAACAAACCAAAAATCCGTAATAAGTTAACTTCACTGCTGTGTGAAGCTAACCTAGAGATATACATGGCTGACCACCACTCAGTTAAGGCTCCAAGCGCTTAAATATGGTGGACAGGTACTTGCTGGCATTCAGCGACTAGGCGTGGCAGCGAATTACCGTCTAGACGAATTAAATTTTAATTTATGGATGTCATATATATTTTTTTAGTAGCTGACGGGGTGCGCCTACCCATTTTAGTAAATATATGACAAGTGAGCGGTTGGGACACGTAAGCCTATGACGTATGACACCGTCCTTAGTCCGCTCATGCTGTTATGTAAGCTCTAGGAGCGATTTAGGATACTGGTCGCTAACTGTTCAACGTTCAGTAGTCGTTTGTGGCACAGACATTCGTTCTTATGCTTTAGGGCGACCGAATGGAGTAGTGGCGGGAGAAATGCCAAGCAAACCAATCCGTATTAAGTTTGGGAACAATTCGGCGATCAATGACTTGTTTCTTTAGGCCGTCCATCTATATTCGCACAATTGATTATTCGTGTAATATGTTTCGTCCATGTTTGATGTTTATGCACGATTTAATATTGTCTTTATTTTAGTTTTATTTCACACGTAGCATAACTCAAAGGCGTTTTAAATCTTTTTAACGTTTATGGTAAAATTTAATTGTTAATTATATACTTTCATAATATTTTGTACGGGCGCTGATAACGACACCTCGTTGTGCGCCCAGGGGAGAAAAACGTTTTCCTGAGTTTCCATTTATCTCTAATTTTCTTAAAATAGTTTTATTTAATACATTATATTTCTTTCTGTATCTCTTCGTTTTTTTTTGTTTTTCCTTTTTTTGGTAGTTTGAAACTTCAACCAGTCCAAGTTCTTTCGATTAGATGAAAACGTGGTGGTAATTTGGATGTAATTTACCTATTGTCCACGATTTAAGTACATTTAATTTTTTTTAAGGTCTAAGTAATTTCAATGTAATTTTTTGAAATAAACTTGAAAATTAATGAAGTCACTCAAAAATCATATTAAGGACTCTTTATGTATTTTCTCATTAGTTTATTACATTTTTTATTAACTATAATTATTGTTCTTTGTGTGGTTTTTTTGTATTAATTAAATATGTTCTTTAAAAAAAAATTTTATCTATATTTAATGACTTTCGACTGTAGAAATTTTTAGGCCTTTGAAATCAAAACGAGGTAATTAAATCCAAATACATACAATAATTTTACTTTTAAAACTGTGTAAATGATTATTCCTTTTTACAATTATTGTAATAATGGTTATTATAATAATAACAATGAATTCGATTCATCTGTCTGAAAATGAAACAATTTGTTGTTTGAAATGTGGGAATAAAAGGAAAAACTAGGGATATTATACGTAATTAACCTGACAAGTTCGGCTACTTTTATCTCGGTTGTATAGCGCCTCTATCTAATTGTTTAATATACAACCCATCGTTTTTATCTTTGATAGACGTTGAAATTAATTTAGCCTTGCTACATTTAAAAATATTATTCGGTTATATATAGATTTTTAATAGTTTCTTAGTATTTTTATATTGTTAATAACCAGAATTTAAACGTTACCGTTCGCTGCATCTAGGAAATTGATGTCTGTTCTAAAAAAGGACTAAAGATAAAATAAATCCTTCGAAAGAATTGGCGTTTATCTGTAAGATTTTTTAACAGATGGAGGACTTAATAATTTTAACTCTATAGAATACTGATAGGTGGAATAACCAATTCCGCTTTCTGTTGGACTTCGTAAGGCTTTGTACCTCGCCTTGGACCGATATTGGTTGATTTCTCTCTGTTAATGATGATGGAGGCTTTCCTCTTTTCGGTAAATTTTGAATACAACCGGCAACCATCGCTAATCATTTATTTAATTTCTAGATTCCTTATCGAATCTGTACTGAAGTCACAGGATATTTTTTTAAACATTTCAAAAGTATTTTTCCTTTTTATTTATCTTACATCAAAACACTGTAATATAAACACATCATATTGTATTGTTGATTTTTTATTTGTTTTATTTGTTTTAAGGTTATGAACCTAGGGGGGTCGATAAGTAAGCAATGTTGCCAACTATTACACAAATAATAATTGTCCTAATTAAAAGATAATATTTAATACATTTGATTAATTTTTCCATCAGTAAATTTACTTATGGCACACTTGATGTTTTACCTTTATTTTTTGTTGGCTCATATTTAAATTATTAAAATTCAACATGTTTCGATCTTTCTTTGAAATATATGCTCATTTTTATTTAAATAAAACTCGTTGAAACAATTTCCATTTAAACAATATCAAACATCTGATTTTTAGTTGTAGAGAAATTTTAGTTTTTTTAAGCTTTCCTGAAGTCAAGATCTAAAGTAGTGATTTTTATCTGTTTTTCTTCTTATTTATATAAATATATCATGCATATTTATGAAATGAACTTTTTATATTTCTCCATCAATTAGTTTAGTCTTAATTGTTGAATAAAAATTTTACCGATCGAATTTATTTCTGTTCTACGTAACAAATCTTTGTTACCACATTTCCAACACTTTTCTACCGTTCGTTTTGTTTTATTAGCAGTTATAATCTCTTGTAAACTAATATTCTTTTTTTTTAATGAAGTAATGAGAATTAAAAAAATTGTACCATCTTCAGTACTTTCATTTACATAAGAGCATTTACTATTAAAACAAGCTGTAGTATATGTTCTTTCAAATGGTATTATTTCAAGTTCCTTATCAAGTTTTTGTACGCTACCTAGTACTATCAAGTACTGCTCCCTAACGGCGCGTTTCCGAAAGTCACCTATTTGAGGAAAAAGTAACATATTGGAATCCCGCATTTTCATCAAATGGAAGAAAAAAGTTGTGTAACAAAATTCGAGGTATTTTTTGAAAGTATTCTTTATTCCAAATCTAATTCAACTTAAATAAAATGTTTTCATGCTAATTTTTTTCCATTTTCATTTCACTTTTAGGTTAGGTCATGTTTAGAACTGTAAACGTAGTTCGTTGACTTCACTATGACGTCCAGTTCTGCGGACTCTTACCGACGAAGTTCTAACGAACTTCGTGATAGGCTATTTATCGTAATTCACAAGTTGCTCCTGAAAATGCCTTTGTCCTGGTTGATTATATTTGTTTAGAATAACAAGCGTCCCATGTCAGGTTTTTTATTTGGAAAAATGACAGTTGACTTGGTTCCCTATTGCTGTTTCAGTTAAGATCGTTTGAGTTACAGGATTTTTTAAAGAATTGTTCTTGCTTGCATTAAAATTCCAAAACTTCCATAAAAGTATGGTGCAGCCAGATATTTATTGTTTTATCCCTCCGGGTTGGTCTTTTGGTGAACGCGTCTTCCCAAATTAGCTGATTTGAAAGTCAAGAGGCCCAGCGTTCACGTCCTAGTAAAGGCAATTACTTTTATACGGATTTGAATACTAGATCGTGTATACCGGTGTTCTTTGATGGTTGGGTTTCAATTAATTACAGATCTCAGGAATGGTCTAACTGAGACTGTGCAAGACTACACTTCATTTACATTCATACATATCATCCTCTTAAGTAATGCCTGAACGATAATTCCCGGAGGCTAAAGAGAAAAAAGAAAAAAGTATATTTATTGTTTTAATTTTTTGCTTAATTATGCGTTTTTATCTGAAAAAATATTTTTCTCATAATTGAACATGAGAAAGTTCATGATTTGATTTTCAGTAATATTTGTGAAATTTGTAGTATTCTTCTTTATGGTTCAATTAAAATACGTTTGTTAATTAATTACTCTACCCATCTTTAATTAATATTTTATTCCGATGTTCCTGAAATTAAATTACTTTATTCCAAGAGGTTTATTTAAAATATTATCAGATCGTTTAGTCATACTAATAGTTTATCTTATTATAATAATTGTGTAGTCAACAAGTTTAAAGAAATGAAAAGTAAAATTGCAAACATAAAAACTGGACATTAGATAGAAACAGCTTTGCCGCTACGTCACGATATCAGGTTCATAAAGGCCGTCAGTCCCATTATACTGTACTACAAAGTAGACATGAACTTGAGCGGCCTTGAGACGGCCAAAGTTTTAAAAAAACCTCTCGTATGATGAACCTTTTTTTTTCTATTCTATTTTATTTATTTATTTTTATTATTACTTTATTGATTGCATCACGTTATTATTAATTTTTATTTTCTATTAAATAACAAATATTCGAATTATAATACGGTTTATTTTTTATATTCGTATTTTTTTCGCGGTTGTAGCTTACGTTATTTTTAATTGTAATGATACGATACTAAAATCAGTCTCGAACATGTTAAATTTCTTTTTAAAATTTTAATAGTTTTCAAGGATTTAAAATTATTTATATCTAATATAATTTTGAATCTTTATATAAGTAGCCGAGTAAAAAATTTAAGTTATAATTTGTCTTTAGTTCCTTCTACTTCCTGATATTTGTTTTTTTTTTCTTTTTATTGATTTTTTTATTGGAGGCAACCAGTTATTTCATGTCTGTAAAATTAATATTAATAAAAATTCTGAAAATTGTTACTTATACACATTTTTATTTTATTTATTTTAAATTCCCGTTCAGATTTTTTTTTTAAATTTAAAATCAGGATGAATCGATATATTTGTAGAAATAATTATAATAACTGGTATAATTTATTATTCGTATTCACTGATACACTTTTTAAATTCATCTTTGTTTCTGCCCTAGTCATATTAATTTTAATATGTAATTCTACTCTTTTAATCGTTTTCGAATTTGTACTAATAAAGATTTTGCTTTAATATAATTCAAGTTAATAACACACGGTACCATACCGTGTAATGAAATTTTACCTTTTGTTATTTCGTCTCAGTGAAGTACGCTTTGGATAATTCTCTCAAATATAATTTCCGTGGGTGTCTATAAGGAGTTTTTAAAATTATATTACAGGTTATAGTGTGACATTAAAATGAAATGATTTTAATAGAAAAAAGTAGTAGTTATAATTATTGCATTTCATTCAGTTGTTCAGGGTTTAAATCGGTGAACATGGTCAGGCATAGTATTTTTTTCATATGTTATGAGGGATGACTAAAATGTAATGCACAGTCGCTCATAACTCTCAAATAAACGAAATAATCAAATAAAACAAATATGCCACTAAAGTACAGTGTATCTGTAAACAAATAGTGGGGTTTTAAATGGTTTTAGCTTTGAAACATTTGTTGGAGAGAGATGAGTTGTACGTTAAATGAAGAGAAACACTCCCAAGTATACAGTGTGTTCCGGTACGTATTAGCCGAACTTCAGAAACTAATTCAGGACACCACAATGAACAAAAAAAGTTCATATCGACATAAGTCATATTTTGCTTTGTTTTCCTTCTGTACGCCATTTTGTGATTTTCAACAAAAAATGTATTTCTCAGGAACCGGTAAACCTACTTTAAATAAATTGATCAAATCTAAGACTAGCATCATGTTCAACAAAATAAAAAAATTTTGAAAACGTCATCTTCAAAGATTTCAAAATAGCAATCTTCTTAATCTCCAATATCTTTGTAATTATTTGCCGCCTAACCTAGAGGGTGTGGAATAGTTTACAATTTCAACTTAACTATAGGCCTCGACGGTTGTACGCGATATGTGTGGCCGAAGATTATCTTGTTGCAAAATTATCGGCTCCGTGGATTGTCGAATACGATATAAATGTCTTCTAAGATGTTTTAACTTATTTTTATATCGTATAGAATTAACAGTCGATTCAGCTTTTTGGTACTCAATCGTGTTTGGAATCTCACAACACTGTCAAGAAAATATTTTACAGTGTTTTGAATTTTTTTTATTGTGGCGAACCACAGTACCGGTGTTCCAGCTCTGCTTTAGTATCCAGCGAAAAAATGTAACGAACGTTCACTTTTTCCACTATTAGAAATTCAGTGTTTTGTACGTTGTTTTAGACCAGTTAACATATCTGGTGTACTCGATTCCATAACAGTGGTAACTGACAAAAGATGAGAGGGCCTGGGGTCAACAAGTTTTGAAATGTTAGTATTACGAGAATGAAACTACAAGATGGCAACACTTGTAGCCGCTTCTCATTGATATCTATTATCATCCACCTTAAATATGTTGCTGAATATAAGCAAATAATTTAATTAATTGAAATTATACTCTCATCGATTAAAATTGTTAGTAGTAATGGATTATTGTTTTCGATTATGTTCATCACTCTTATCTTTTTCTGTTTAGTCTTTGGAACCACCGTAATGTATTACTTCAGAGGATGAATGAGAGTGATATGTGAATGTAAATGAAGTGTAGTCCTGTAGTCTCAGGTCGACTGTTCCTGAGATGTGTGGTTACTTGAAACCCAACCACCAAAGAACACCGGTATCGACGATCTAGTATTCTAATCGATATAAAAGTAATTGCCTTTACTAGGATTTGAACCTTAGAACCTTATGTTCATCACAGATGACCTTCCAAGTGACCTTCTGTTTATTATTGATTTTTTAACATGCTTCAAAAAATGAGATTACGTATTCGACTCGTATATTTTTTTTTATGTTCGCGCATAACTTTTTTCCTATTAATCCGATTGAAATAAATTTTGTTATAATTGACGTAGCTGCTTTTCGCAGTGGTATCGTGTTGTTGAAAAGTTTTTTAGACACAAAAAATCGGTCTGAAAATTGATAAAATTATTTTTTCGCTGTTCGGCGGATAGGTAGAGACATTGGGAATCCTGATATTCTATATGTATGTGTTACGTTTGATGATGTTTTATATGGTCTTCTGTAGCGCAGGTAATGTGAATTTCTACACAAGATATGTAGTACTTAATAAAATCATAAAAAATCAAGATATCTGGTTTTAAATTTTTCACACTCAATATTCATTATACGAGGGATATCTCTAAAGTAAAGACAGCTGAGAAATATCTCTTCTTAAGGTTGGCGAACTTGTATCGTTCATGGCCACGCTAGTAATGTACACACTACATTGTTGTCTCTAAGTTGTCGCGTTGTATTATCTTTGATTACGTTATAAAATTAATAGGAAAATAGATGTTGCCGTCGACTGTGAAATACGTTGAGTCGTAAGTTTTTTAAACCATCAAAACGTTAAGTCGGCTGAAATTCATAGGCGGTAGGTTGCTGTGTACGGTGATAATATTGTGGTTGAAAGAAACGTCCGAAAATGGTGTAAAAGGTTTAAAAATAACAGAATTAATGTGCATCATAAAAAACGTTCGGGGAGGCCCTCGATAATCACCGAGGACTTGTTGAAACGCGTCGATGATGAAATCAAAAAAGATCGTCCCTCAACGATTTCCGATCTGGCTCTTCTTTTTCCTAATGTTTCAAAAGCTGTTATCGGTCGCCTTGTTCATGATAATTTAGTCTTCAGAAAGGTTTGTGCACGTCGAATGCCGCACAGCTTAACGGAAATACAGTAAATCCGAATAGGATCTGGTTTGGAATTGTTGATGCGTTACACAGAAAAAGTTGATGAGTTATTTAATTCAGTTGTTACGGTGATGAAACATGGATTTCGTATCTCACGTCAGAGAGAAAACGGCATTCAAATGAATGGCGTCTTCATCAATCACCAACCAGATCCATAAACGTCAAGCCACAGCCATTTGAACACAAACTGATGGCCATAGTCTTTTGGGATCGGTTTGGCATATTCCTCATCAATTTCATACCATGTGGAACGACTATAAATGCAGAATACTGTAAACTACTATAAATGCAGCCTACTGGGCAAACTGTACGTAAATTAAGGCGCGCCATTCAAAGTTGCCGACGCGGGCGGTTTACCGACGGCGTCATCCTGCTGCACGATAATGCGGGTCCGACACGTGATTTATTGAGAACATTTAAATGGGAAATTTACGTCACCTACCATATAGTCTGAACTTAGCTGCTTCTGATTACCATTTGTTTGGGAAATTGAAGGAATGTTTGAGTGGTAAGCGATTCGCGGGTGACGATAAACTTAAAAATGCTGTTAATCAGTGGCTAAATGGACTGCGGCAGAAGAATACGACGAGGGTATATTGAAGCTGGTGTATCGTTACGATAAATGTCTTAATTCATATGGCGATTATATAGAGAAATAGTATAAGGTATATAGTTTAATAGAAATAAAAAATATTTATAAAGTTTTCAGATTAGTTTTTTACAATGAAACGGTCTTTACTTAAGAGATAACCTCTCATATACGGTATAATATACAGCATCGGTAGGGCAGTGGGAATCTTATAATTGTATATACTTGCATTACATTACATGGTCTTGATATCGGTTCCATTTAAAATATATATATATATATATATATATATATATATATTATTGTTTGATATACTTGTTTGTTTAACTTTTAAATAGTTTTTCTGCTTCGGTGGGGTTTTTTTTTGTAATATGTACATATGTAAATAAAAAATTTATGTTAAAGTTAGTACCATATCATACTGAAAGGAAATCACAAATATTAGCAGCCAATAATATTAGATAAAAAAGAGTTAAGTATTTTAAAATAATAATAATAATTACTGTGGGAACGGCCACTCCTCCGAAATTCCACTATTTCTTGTTGTTGATGCCATATAATACTCTTTTGTTTTCTTCCTAGAGTAGACACCTATTGTAGATTTGAAAATTACTTTTGTGTAAAAACCAGTATTATTTTTTCACGTTCCATTCTAATGAAGAAATTACTACTTTTCTATTGTGTAATTATAACAAGATAATTATTTCTTAAAGTTTCGCCTGTCAGCTCTTATGTTAGCAGTTGAATGTGTTAAATAACTAACACAGTTATTCTAATGATGTTCTGTGTGTTTGCACGCGCGCGTACCTAAACGTGGATATATGTAAGCGTTCATATCAATTTTTTTTATTTATTTTTCCTCATTCGTTTTTTTATTTAAATTTATGAATTATCTCTTTAATCAAATTATTAAGATTCTATCTAATTTTTCTTTCCAATTTCTAGATTTTTTTGTAAATTAATTGAATTTTAAATTGTTTTAAAAATGTTCTTACTTTCCTCAGAACTTCGATTTTTGGGTGATTGGCTCTTTTAATAAGGATACTTACGAAAATTATCACTCTGACTTGTAAAATTTTGTTAAATATGTTTTAGATCGTGAAGGGTTTTTTTATAAATCGTTTTATTTCAGTACTAGCTGCAGGGCGTGCCTACGACACGCCTCCGCTGCTAGGCCCTCCGGGCGGGTTGCTCTGGCGGGCGGCGTCTCGGAATGGGATTATTAGGTGTCCAAAATTGATTATCTTTAAGTTAAATCTTTCTTTGATACTAACGAATCGGGACATTCCGGTGCCTACGTTTTGGTTATAGTTTACTAGCGTACCCCGTCGCGAATTCGCCCACAATATAGATATAGCTTCAATCGTGATGCTTTTTTAATAGCAAACTTATTTTTTTATAAATAAAAAATATTTAATCAACAATATTATATTTAGATTTTCATTAAATCCTGATAAAATGGTAAATAAAAATTTTTATGAAAAATACTGAAGGAATATACGATAAACAATGAATTTTTGCCCAAAACTTAAATAAAGGAAAACAAAAAAAGGAAGATAAAAGTGAACAATATTTGTTAGACCAATCCATTTTATGAATGAATAAAATAGTTCAATATAAAAGTCAAATAAAGATAAACAAAAAATTCATTACAATCCCAAATCTAGCAATCCCTTCGCGGCTTTGCCCGTGCTCTATGGTTGCTTACGCTTCCCGTCACGATCAGACTATCAAGGCTCGCTTCGCTCTCCCTTTCCGTTTTCTCCCGTTTCCCTTTCTTTCTCCCGTTTCCCTTTCTTTCTCCCGTTTCTCTTTCCCTTACTTCTCTTTCCTTCACCCGTTTTCTATTCCCTTGCTTCCCTTTCCCCTTCCTTCCCAATTTCCATTTTCCCCTTCCTCTTTCTTTTTCTCTTTTACCTTTCAATTTCCTTTCCCCCTTTTCCCTATTTTATTTTTTCCATTTTCCCATTCTTCCCTTTTACCTATTTCAATTTTTCTCTTTTCCGCTTTTTCCCTTCTTTTCCGGTTTTCGATTCCAGTTGGTTTTCGATGAATTTCGGTATAGGTTCATTTTGCCGGTAAGCAGAAATCACGGTAAAATTCTTTGTTATTCCTAATTTAAAAACAAAAGCCTTTTCCGGACACATGTTTATTATGAACTAACTATTTTCAATATTTTTTAACACAGAAATACAGCTGTAAAATTTAACGGCATTCTTCTGGAGCACTCACACACTCATTCTGTCGCTCTGCGCGCGCACACGATGTAATAATATTACTTATTTGACAGATGTAATGAATTATTTCATTTCCATGCTTTACCTACGATTTTAATCTCAACCAATTTTTTGCATCTGACATCTTTAATTCATTACATATTCTAATTTGTTAATTCCATTTTAATTTAATTATTATTTATTTGTTTTAAATTTAATTTAATATTATTTTAATTTTAATTAAATTTATTTATTCCCCTTCCTCTTTTCGCATTTCCCTTTCCCCCTTCCTTTTTTCATTTTTATCTTTTCCCGTTTTCCCCTTTTTTCTTTTTTCATTTTCCCCTTCTTCGCTATTTCCCTTTTATCCCTTCTTCCCCGCGCGTAAATCGGTCCAGTAGTTTTTTAGTCTATAGCGGACACACATATCGGAAATATTGTAACGGAATCGTAAAATATTTAGTATAGCGTATGTTGCTTTTACGTCCAATAGATAGCGCTGTTAACACTAAATTTAGTTTTTCATCGATTTGAACCCCTTAAAATCAAAATTTCGCAAAATCCTTTCTTAGTGCACGCCTACTTAAAAATACGAAGTTAACCTGAAAATTCCAAGTTTCTACCTATAATAGTTTTGTTTGCACGTTGATTATGAGTCAGTGAATCAGTCAGGACATTCTTTTTTATATAAGAGAAGATATTTTATGAATAAAAACAATCACATAAATAAATAAAAATATGTAAAAGAAAATGTTAAAACCTCTTAAATTAAACGCAGTAAAAGGTAAAAAATAATTTTATGTCGGTATCTCAGAATGCATTTGACAACAAGCTTTAATGATGATATGTAAGATTATGTGAAAGTCATAGTTTCAAATTAAAAATTTTATGTTTTTGCCAGTTTTTTCTTATGCGTGTTTGCCCCCGACACTCATCACGCACGGCCATTCATCACGCATAAGAAAAAACTGGCAAAACATAAAATTTTTAATTTGAAACTATGACTTTCACATAATCTTACATATCACCATCAGTGCTTGTTGTCAAATCCCTTTCGATATTAAAATTATTTTTAAATCGTCCTAAAATTATTTTTTACATTTTATGCGTTTAAGAGTGGGGATTTAATATAAGAGTGGTTTTTAAAAAGTTTTTTTTTATATATTTTTTATTTCCTACAATTTAGTCTTCATAAATTTATACTCTACAACTGCGCTAGCGTACAGGTTTGAGCGTATTTAGCGAAAGATCGGATCGGTAAGTTTTACGGTGGGTGAGAGTAATCAAAACATAGGGCTAAACGATTTAATTTCCGGATAACCAAGATCTGGCCGATCAAGAATGTACCCGATGCGTTAAACATTTAGCGCTCTACCTCCTGATACATACACCTTTTGAATAGTGAAAAACGGACGAGCGGTTGCCGAGATATTACGGTGGCACCCCCATCGCCCACCCCCTTCCCAATTTACTAACGGCGTCCCGGGAGCACTTGAAAATATTATCATCCGATGGGTACCACTGGAAGCGGATGGTTTTTTTTGTAATCTTCGTACATATGTAAAGAAAAAACTTTTTTGTGTAAAAATACCATACCATAAAAAAGGAGATCACAAATATTAGCAGATAATAACATAATATAAAAAAAGAGTTAAGTATTTTTAAATAATAATAATTACTAAGGGGGGGGGGGGAGTTGAAAGAATTTTTCAAAGCGCTAGGACCGACCGTTTTTGAAATATTTTCGTTTTTCGTCCGAAAATTCGGATCCGGTTAAAAAGTACAAAATTTTCCCAAAACTTCGATTTATATATATATATATATTCCGCATATATATTTATCGATAAATAATAATATAACAAGTATACACACCTTACCACCGCGAGACATGTTCTAACGAATCGGGATTTTCCGCTAGTGATCGGTTCATTCCGTGATAAGCTAAAGGAGGCGCACACACAGACACACGTACAAATCCCGTTTAGTAGGGTAATATATTTTGGTTGATTTTTTTTCTTTTTTTACTATTATACTATTATACTTAATTCTTTTATCATGTTCAAACAGACTTACCATTCCTTGAATAGTATTTCTACGTAATCCGGGTAAAATTTAAAAATCAAAATAATTATACCGATGTAATTACATAATTATTTTTATATGAGCCGTATTATCAAATTGTTTTTCTATTGTTTTTACAAGGCATCAAAATAATCTTAATATTGAGTCTTTTGAACTAATATCGGGGTTGTTTAGAAGGTTGGATCTTGCGTTTCAGTGAATTGGGGTCCTAGTTCGAGAGAAGATGGGACCAAGTTGTGTTTTCTGTTTTCAATTATTTTATCAAAATTGATATAAATACTTGTGCTCATAATCAACAGTAGATATTTTATACATAATTTTTTATAATAATTATAAAAATAATTATAATTATTTTATAATAATAATGTTATTTATTATAATTTTTTTTAAAATTGTACAAGAGTTTCTCAAAATGCTGCCCATGTACTTCAGTACGTTTTCACAGCGGTTTTTTTACAGTTGTAACCAATTTTTTTTAACAAGAATCTTTACGTTTAACTCTTTAAATTCATCTTCAATTAATTGTGTCAACTGTTGCAAATCTTAGTGGGTTATGAGAGAATAAATAATTTTTCAAAATTTCCCAAACTGAAAAGTTTAACGGTATAAGATGACATCATATTTGTGGCCAGTCAATTGTACGTACGTCTTCCGATCCACTCGTCTAAGTTGATACCAATACATTCTCTTACCGATAAGTATTGTGCTGGAGCACCATCTTGTTGCCAAAATAAATTAATATTTTCAAACAAAGGATTATTTTGTAGCTTAGGTAAAACTACTTCTTGTAACATTTCAAGGTAAGAATCACCGCTTACAGTATTGTTGAAAAAGTATAAACCGACAATACCACCACTCCATACACCAGCATACACATTGATGCCTGGAACATTTAGTTCTTGCTCAAATACTTCGTGCGGATTTATGTCACTCCAGTACATACAGTTATGACGATCGTTACAGCCGTTTAAAGGAAGCTTCATCCGTCCAGAAAATGCGATTTTGAAAGTTAGGCTCTTCCTCACAGCGTATTACAAACCGTTCACAGAACTCATGATACCTGTCGAAGACATATTTTATTAAATTTTGATGTAGTTGTGGATGATGAGTTTTTAATTTCGATGCTTTCAAAATACGATGCACACTACTGCTATCAATATACTCAGCAGATCTTTTACTAATAGATTTCTCGGTCAAACTACTTTTGGGACACCTGGTATATATAGAAACTTGATGGGTAGATAAAAAGAACAAAAATGTTTGAAAAAAAAACAAATCATGAGAATCTTCACACTAAAATTGTTTATTCTTAAGGTAAAACGCATACACATATAAACATCGATTTTGTTTACACCCACTAACGACAACGAAGCGGTACAAAATAAAGGGGTTGAATATAATATGACCAAGAAATATCCTCCCACGATTCTCACCCTGTCTTTATAAACTCCACCCATTTCCACAAATTAACCCACAAACCTATAATTGTGTACTGTACTCACAAATCGATGGTGAGATCTACCCTAACTTTTAATAGAAATTTATTTTATTTTTTTCACTTATATCCTCTTAAGGATAACAATCGGTAAAAACAAGTCCTTATCGTCCATTCTTTATCTCATAATTTTAATTTTTTAATTTATGCTTACTATATTTCATTATTTAAATAATGAAGTGCCGTCGGCAAAATATTAAAATTCTGATTTGAACACCATATGTCTTCCTTGTACGCCTATTTAATTAGATACATTTTTTATTACATTTTTTTTTGTTATTGAATTATTATCTATTGTAATTTTTTATTTTATTATCAGAAATTAACAATTATTAATAAAACAATTTATTTAAATAAAAAAAAAAAGTTAAAAAAAGGAGATTAAGTCGGATTTGAACCGATGTGCCTTCCCCTTGTACGATCCAGATATTTCATTAATTAAAATTTTATTTGGTTATAACTGTGGAACCGATGAAAATATATATCGCTTATGATACATCATTGAAAAGCTGTCAATGAGGGCTTACTGCAGGTTAGAAAAAATCAAAATCCAAATTTTTATGGATTTTCGTCTTTTTCAGCAACTTGGTTCAGTTGTGGTGCAGTCAAAATGGTAGGTGCACAACTAGATGTTACAACAGTCCTAAATACAAATTTTCAACATTCTACGGCTAATCGTTTTTCAGTTACATACGTACGTACACGTATAGAGGTCACACCGAAACTAGTCAGAATGGATTTAGGGATGGTCAAAATTGATATTTCCGTTGAGATTTGATAACCGACATTTTTTTGCAATCACAATTCTTCCTTTACTTTGTACAAGGAAGTAAAAAGAATTAACAATACGAATACAGCAGAATATGTGTATCTCCAAAACACATAACTTAAATAAGCATCAACGTAAGTTAATATTTTATGTAGAACTAAGACTGAATGTAACTCGTTATCGATCATGGAATCAGTTGGCCTTTCAGCATTTATACAAAGAATAGTTAATCAAAAATAGCATGTACTCGTATATAAAGAAAGAAAAATTTGAATTAATCCACTAAAATGCAAATTTACCTACATGCCATTTGTAGATTTTGAGAAGGGATTTAATAAAGTTGGAACATTAAATCTGTTCAGTTTTTAAGGTTCATTATATTTTATCATAACTTTTTATTGGTTTTTAATTGTTTAATTATTTATTAATTTTTCAAAGAACAAGTATAGGATAAATTTTTATTATTGATCTACCGAAACGACGATATCTTGACATTTAGGTTACACCCAAACTACCCTTTCCCCTTTTCAACTCCTCCCTTTTACCCTTCTCCCAGTGCAAGAATTTTGCAAGAAATTTCTTATTCGTTGTGAAATAAATCCTCATTTTCTATTTCACCAGTATGGATTGATGAACCGTTGTTGAAACTCAATGTCCTAGTAAAGTCATAAATGTGTAGATTGCTCAGATGAAAATCCTCAAGAAATTATGAAGAAGAACCTTAATATACTTCTTCATGCTTGGTGTGAAATCACAAGAAAAAGAAGTGCTGGGATTTTATCTCTTCGACGGAAATGTAATAAGTGATTCATATTTTAAGGTGTTACGAGATTTGTTATACCCAGAAACTAAACAGTCTTGTGTTAGCCATCGGCTGTCCTTAATGTTTGGCATTAAAATGGGGGCATCTCCTCAAAATATATATCGCATTTGGCAAGTCACTGTGCAATATACTTAAGAATTACTTTGTGCATTCTGCTCTTTCGGCGTTAGGTTGGTCGCCCTGTCGGTTCGTTGGGCGTTTACACGGATTTGAATACTGGATCTTGGATACCGGTGTTTTTTGGTGGTGGGGTTTCAATTTACCACACATCACAGTAATGGTCGAATTGAGACTGTATAAGACTACACTTCATTTACACTCATTCATCCTCTGAAGTATTATCTGAACGGTAGTTACCGGAGGCTAAACAGGAAAAAGAAACGGTTCGTTGGGCGTTGCTTTGTAATAAACGAAGACATCAACTTTTGAGGTGTGATTGAACGTGCTTTGTTTCGTTTCGTGTTGTTTCGTTTACGGGAATCAATAGTTGCGAGAAACGTAATGGTTCTTTCGGTAGTAGAACGCATTGTTCTCGTTGAATATGTCTTTCGTGAAGGTTACAGCTATAATGATTTAATGAAGCACATGTTTTCTGAAGTTTCTAAATACTCTTGTTCCTCACCGCAATTCACTTCGATTTCTTGTCGAACGATTTCAGACAACAGGCTCTGTTGAAGTCGCTGATCGAAGTGGGAGACCACTTAAATTAAACAAACAGAAGCTGCTTGATATTTCGGATTCTATCAAAGTCCATTCTGAAAAGTCCGAAAGTCCATCAAAAGTCAATACGTAAGTTATCCCGCAAGATATCGGACTTTCTACCGTACATAAAGCTGTAAGAAAAGAACTGAAACTGTTCCCCTACAAAGTAATGTATGTTCAAGAACTGAAACCTACAGATCATGCCAAATGACTAAATTATTGTTTAAACGTTCTATCGACCAAAATTCCGTAGATATCCTCGACATTATGTTTTTTACAGATGGACCGTGGTTTCATCTGGGAGGTATATTTATTCACAAAATAAACGAATGTGGTCTACAATTAACCCCCATGATTTATCCGAACAATCTTTACACGAAGCGAAAATTGGAGTCTAGGTCGGCGCGAGTAGAACGCGCTTTGCTGGTCCAATCCTTTTTGAAAATACAGTTAATAGTGATCGTTGTTGATCTGTTTTCACAAACTTAATTTTTCAGTTAACTGAAGTGGAATTCAATCATGGTTGGTTCCAGCAAGATGGCGCCACAGCGCACAAAGCTAACACTTTTTTTTTTTACGAAATGTCTTTGGTGAACGGTCATTTTGAGGGATATTTGGTCTGCACGATCCTCCGATCTGAGTCCACCAGATTACTTTCTATGGGGAGCAGCGAAAAAAAACAGCGTATCACAACAGACAACGCACGATTAACGAACTAAAAACCATAATAATAGCATCCGTTATTGCGTTAAAGTATTTTAAAACAAATTGAAACTTGTGCGGTGTTGTATCAATGTTGGAGGAGATCATTTTCAACACCTTTTATAAACTATTCCAGTTATTGTAGTATCCGTTTCTATAAAATAATGAAATAAAAATACAAAGTAATAATTAAGAAAATTTCGTCATTACATTTCCATAATTCCAGTGCACAACTTTACGAACGCTCTGTATTATTTTAATATAACTTTCCCTGAATGCTTAGTGTATCCGAACGCACTGTATTATCCCAATATAACGTTTCCTGAACGGATAGTGTATTTGAGAACAATTGATTTGCCATAAATGATTTGAGCCTTGAGATATTTCGTACTAGTGAAAGGCGTGGGATTTTTTTTAAATCTAAATCATTTAAAGTTTTCGATTGAAGATAACTAAATTTATACATCGGAACAGAACTTTGTTGGAAAAAATGTAAAATTTAACGATTAAACTTTACCATTAAAATCTAGAACAGCAACATTAATCACTGATTTATTAAATATCTATTAATAAAAAAGCTTTTTTCTTTAACCTAATTGCGGAAACAGATTTTTTGACTACCCGGTACATTTATACAGGTGAGCTACTATCTATAATTACAAAATAAATTGATAAATAAATTACAAGAAGGAAAAAATGAAAGAATTTTGTATTTTAAATAGCTATTACAACCGATCAAATCGTAACACCTGAAGAAAAAGGATAAGTAAAAGATAAAAAAACAAAAAAAAACAAGAGAAGGAACAAGTGGATGATGAAAAAAGAGAAAAGAGCGGGATAGAAAGATGATGAAGAAAGGCTCGATTATTATTATCATCATTATTATTATTGTGGTACACGTGAGTTCAAGGACTGAACAGCGATCCTGTGTATACCCTGGCCAGACACCATCGCCACACAAACAATAACAACTACAACAACAACGTAGCAAGCAAGCAACCCGACTACAATACGCTGTGTACGTATAGCTAGCTAGCTATCTATAGAGCCAGATTCTGCTTCGCGGCAATATCTACTAAAACAGTTCTGTATAGTCTAAAGAAATAGTATGTACTCGAGGCCAAACAGTAAAACAGAGAGAAGGAGGACCCAGTGGCCTCCTCTTTTGATTCAAGAATATCTAAGTCGGCGGACAATTGATAGAAACAAAGAAAGGATGTACATAGATCTATCTATACGAGCATAGAAATAGATAATATAGATCGTCTTGTTAGCATTATAACTCCGGTATAGATTTCATTATAACAACAATGTAACACTAATTATAATTCAAATTATCATCATCATCATCATCGTCCTCTCTTACAGCCAAAAGAATGATTGGACGAAAGAAATGGCGAGTCATTAATCGTAATGTAATATGGTCAACTTTAGTTCGATTCCTGGACAAGAGATAAAACTCTTTTACATCACATTTTTTTCGATCAGCAATATAAATTAAAAATATTAGTTGTAAAAAATTATTTTTTAATTCCTGCAAAAAGGTGAAAATTTCAGAATTAGAAATATAATTAACAAAACAGATTTATAATAAATAATAATAATTAAAATGAATAATTTTAATTATTGTACATATTATTACATTTCAATTATTGTAATATCAGTTCTTGTATATTTCAAAACTATTTTTCCATTGTGTTTATTACAATTATAAACTTAATACATAACGTTCCTTCATCTTCCTTCAGCGTCTCGGCTTTTCATCTTGATGAGGTCCCGGGTTCGAATCCCGGTCAGCAAGGCATTTTTCATGTGCTACAAAACTCTTTTTCCATCTCCCACGTACAAGCTTCAAGCTTCAATTTAAAAAAAGTAATATTGTTCCTTTTTTATTATTGTTATTAAAAAAAAAAAAAACGGAATACTGTTTTTACAGTTTAACAATTTCTGAATTTTTTATTGGCTTGGTTTTTACTTCCTTGTACGAAGTAAAGGAATTATTGTTATCGTGAAAAATTTCGGTTTTCAGATTTCAACGGAAATATCCATTTTGACCATCCCTGAATCCATTTTGACTAGTTTTGGCGTGACGTCTGTATATATCTCGCATAACTCAAAAACGATTAACCGTAGGATGTTGAAATTTTGGATTTAGGACTGTTGTAATATCTAGTTGTGCTCCTCCCCTTTTGATTGCAATCGACTGAACCAAATGTGTCAAAAAAAAAGCCTAAAATCCAAACCATTGAATTTTGGACTTTTTCTTAACTGCAGTAATAAGGCCTCACTGATAGGTTTTCAACGATATATCATAAGTGGTAATTATTTTCATTGGTTCTAGAGTTATAGCCAAATAAAATTTTAATTAATGAAATATTTGGATTTACAAGGGGAAGGCACATCGGTTCGAATCAGACTTCATCTGATTCCGTTAAGATTTTTTGTACTTTTAAAAAATGTGTTTATGTAATTTAATAGGCGTAACAATGAAGTCATGTGGTGTCCACATCAGATTTTTTTGATTTTTTTATTGTTTTACTTTTGCGGGCGGGAAGCACTATAAACGTTTTCTTGCTTCTTGTACACAGAATTTACCTAAATAATACAATTTTTTATACGGGTATTTTACAGTATAACAAATCGTTTATTACAATACTTTGTGAAATCCGTAAATAGTTAACTAAATTCCATACAATAAATTCATAAATGAATATTGATCTTTAAGTATCATATTCGCTTCTTTAAATAGCTTTAACTTAAGAACTTCATCTAAATATAAATTCCTGAAATCCTTTAAACCGTAGTGACTATTCCTTGATGGAAAGGATTAAATATGATTTTAAGTATTTTCTGGTATTTTCCACGAACGACTCCTATTTATCCTCCTCTTGTGTTTTTTCGAGAGCGGTCTTCTAACTGAAAAAAATTGAACTAGATGGTCCACTATAAAAAAATTGTATACGTATCACAAGACATTTTCCAAAATGACATAACCATTCTCAAGAATAACATGCATATCATACCACGGTAACTAGGATGATACAATGAGGAGGAGAGTAGTTGCGCTTGCCTTCTCCTGAAATAAATATATGGTTGCATATCAATATGTCAAATTCATCAAAAAGTTAGTGATATTTAATCGTACGTCACAGCCGTAAAAAAGACGGGAGAGGTAGTGTAAGTGTAAATCAACAACAAACTAATGCACACATTTTTTTTTGTGGAACGTCGCGTCGTATAACTCGTACGTCAACTTGGCAAGCATACATAAACATTTAAGATTAATTTGCCGTAATTTTTACGGCTTTTCTTCTAATAAAATACAATTAATAACAAAATAATGCATAAAATAAACAAGTTTTAATGTTGTATAAAACTCAGTTTTATTCTATTAAATGATTCGTAAGATATCAGTTTTCTAAGATTAGCATTTTATTTTGTAAAACAAACTATTACACCGTATTTATGTACTTCACCATTATATTTCACAAATTCTAAACTTTTAAGTTAAATGAAAAATAATATATTTCATCTATTTTAAAACAAAATAAAAACAAATAATAAAAGCGTTTATTGTTTCATATAGCAGGCTATAACGATGACAAAATACACACAGAAATATTTTTACTGTGTGGGTTTGTAATAATGGTACGAACTAGCTACTCCACAACTCTGAAGTAAGTAATAATTTATATTTATCGGTAAAATTGTCGTTATAATTTATGAACTCTGCTTTAACAACAGATCTCTTGTAATACTTTAAAATAACCTTCAAAATAAAATTCGATTTATACGCCCGAGATTTACGGTAGTTAACAATTGTACTGAATTTAGGGAACTGGTTGTGATATATAATATCGATAAATACGCGGATTATCGTATTCATTTGAATACGAGATATTATTTAATATATAACTAGTTTAATTATTTATTATCCTATGATATTCCGTAACCGATCTAAAACCCAAAAGATAACCTTCTGCTTTTGTTATTACGGCTTCAAATTTATCCTCTCTTCTCCTTTCTATATCTCAAATCATCCTTAAATAACATTCCTTTTTTTAAACAGTATTTGTTCTTATTGTTGAAAGACTAAAAAAAAATTTAACAGAAACTTTATAAAAAATAAATAATTATGTAACAAATAATAAATAAATATTTTATTCAGATCGGAATATAATAACATATATAAATCACATCAGGAACTAAAGGTTATGGTATTCCTAGGTAAAAAAAATCTGATGTGGACACAGATGACTTCCTTGTACGTCTATTAAATTACATATACACATGTTTTAAAAGTACATAACATTTTATTTTGTCAATAACTCTGATATATTATCTTTTTTATTTTTAATTGCTATTATTGAATTATTATTTATTGTAAAACATTTTTTTACAATCAGAGGTTAATAATTATTAATAAATCAATATATTTCAATTAAAAAAAAAAAGGAGATGAATATCCTTCACCGTGTAATATCTGCATATTTCACAAATAAAAATTTAATTTGGCTATAACTCTGGAACCAATGAAAATAAGTACCACTATGATATATCGTTGAAAATCTCTCACTGAGGGCTTATTACTGCATTTAAGAAAAAGTCAAAAATCCAATTTTTTTTTTGTATTTTGGCTTTTTTTGGTCACTTTTGGTCCAGTTAATTGCAATCAAAAGCGGAGGTGCACAACTAGATGTTACAACAGTCCTAAATCTAAAATTTCAATATTCTACGGTTAATCGTTTTTGAATTTATGCGAGATACATACGTATGTACACACGTTCGTACAGACGTCACGTCGAAACTAGTCAAAATGGATTCAGGGTTGGTGAAAATGGATATTTCCGTTGAAATTTGAAAAACGAAATTTTTCGCGATAACAATAATTCTTCCTTTACTTCGTACAAGGAAGTATAAAAATACCCAGAATTAGCCTGCATGGGATCAAGGGAAATCGTTTTAAAACTTAAAGACACAGAATTATAAAATAAATAATTCTATAAAAAAATTTGAACCAGTTACTGGCTTTATTAATAATTTAAAAGATTAATACAAGATATAGTAAATAAAAAAAAACTTCGTGCAGTTCTGCGGAAGGGCTAACTTTTCGTTAAAGATGCCTTCACTATTTCGCTGTCAGAAACGCAGTGATTTTCAGAGTGCAGTGCACTACATATCGACCCTCTACACAGGCATCAAGTGTAAACTCACTCACCACTGTTCAAATCACTGCGTAAGCGCGTATCAAAAATAGATCCGTACACAGTGAACATAATCTCAATTTGAGATTATGTTGACTTAGTAGTCAAAACAGTAGTTGAATATCACATAGTCCTATCTCTCTCTCTCTCTCTATATATATATATATATATATATACTAGCTCCCTGTCGCAGTTTCACCCGCGCTATATGGTTTCTTGTGTTTCTCGTAGCGATCAATCTTTGTATGGTTTTTAGCCGGCCTCCGTGGCGCGAGTGGTAGCGTCTCGGCCTTTCATCCGGAGGTCCCAGGTTCGAATCCCGGTCAGGTATGGCATTTTCACACACGCTACAAATCATTCATCTCATCTTCTAAAGTATGCCTAACGGTGGTTTTTTTTTTACCTTTCTTCGTCGTCTTTCGATGTCAAATTCCAAAAATCTAGAAATTGGTTTATTGACATGAAGATTACACGCCAGAAATCAGGTTGATTTCTTTATTTGTTGCCGAAAATTAAAAGAATAACAAGATTTCAAAAAAAAGTTTAAATATCCATTTTAAGCCTTGAATCTCTCGGATTTTCAAAAAATCTAGTGATCGGTTTTTAGATATACATAATCATTCAGTTCAAACTCAGCTCACATAGTGATAGAGGCTTCACAGTTCACAGTTCATTAAAGTTTCTGTTTCAACCGGCAAACCTCCACTTCTACATACGTTGATGTATATTTTTTTTCGGGATAAAATATATCCAAAAAACATTCTCAGTTATGTCAAAAAACATGGGTAAATATTTAGTAGCGATAGATAGGATAGTTTTTTTGTTTATCCCGAACAAAAAAAAAACACCCTCTTCCTCTTTATATAATAGTACAGATAAGGAAATTACATTTTAAGTGAATGGTATTTTCGTATTCCTCATACCTCAAAAGGTAAAGAAAATTTAATTTCACCTCTAACCAAACTGTGTGACCGAAAATTAAAACCGTACTTTTCTTCGAAAAGTCAATAAAAATTATTCAGAAAGCATTAATGAAAATGAATTTACGTAACAAATTTTCGTACACGTTAAACGGATTCAGAGAAAATTCAGGTTTGTTACAGTTAAAAAAAAAAAAAAAAAAGTTGTATTAAAAAATTCATTGGCAGAGTAATATTGTTTCTACAAAAGAAAATCTTCAAATTAATTGGTGAAAAAATCATTTAATAGATTACTGTTTTAATTGTTCTAAATTTCTACTTTTTTAGGTTGGTACCAGTTTAAAAACAACTTGCCAACCTTCATGGTTGTGTAAGTAGTATCTCGGCACTTCGTGCGGAAGTCCCGGGTTTGAATCCCGGTCATGTATGGCATCTTTCATACGCTACCAATTCCTACCGACTAATGGCAACTACCAAAAACTTATTTTTATCCGTTATTTAGGAAAAAAAGATAATAATTTATTAACTTGCCTCTTATTTTGGGCGTGTAAAAAGCCGGAATTTAAAGAAGAATTGAAACGATTGCCTACTATTATTCCTTTTTTTTCATCAGTTATCAGATATTATCAGTTTAATTATTATTAGTATTTTTTACGCCTTTTTGTAAAATGCTGCCGTATGATAAAAAGCCATACCAAACATAAAACGTAAAAACTAAAAAGCTAATCCGTACAAAAATATATAATGTTTAAAAACTTATACGATAGATTATTATTTAAAATACTTTCCAAGATGAGAAGTGTTAATTTTGTTTAATTAAAGAAAGCTACCTACATTTAATTACAGCAATTTTTCTTACTATTTTTTCCGAATTTTTGCAAGAGAAAAATGAAAATTGACTATAAAAAAGAAATTTTTTATGAAAACAATTTAATTTATCGTTAAAAATAATATACACTTCGTTTATTTGGGGAAAAAATATTTCGGGGAGAAAATAACAGGAATTTACCTTTTTTTTAAAAAAAAAAACAATCGAAATTGGTTGATTTGTACTGGAGTTCGGATTTTATAAACATTAAAAAATAATTGGGATAGAATTAAGAATCACTTTTTATTTAAGTCCAATACAAATGTTTTTAAAAGTTTAATTTCAAAAAATAAATAAAAAAGGTAATAAATTGAGAAATTACTGTCGTAAAAACGAATTAAAAGTAACGTTACATGGAATTTTCAGAGTAGTAATTATTATTCATTGCAAATATAATCATGAAATACGCTAATAAAATTGTAATTATGTAGGCAATTATAAAAAGCTAAAACCATTAATACATAATTAAGTAAAAAATTAATTAAAAAAGATTGACAGTTTGTTTTAATAAAATTTTCTCTAAAATCTCTCTAAAGAAAATCTTATTTGTAAATGTAAACAAAAAATTAATTACTGAATGCTTAAAGCTTTAAGTAAATATAAAAAATTGCAATAAAAACTAAGTTTTTTTCGTCAAAAAATTTCTGTTTCACCTCTTTCTAAAAACATACGAGATTAGAATATACTTATTAAAAAAGTTAAAACGTTTTAAATAAGGTCAATACAATACATTTTCTCAATTAAAAAAAAAAAAAACAACTGGCAAAGTATTGCATGATTTTCCCGGCTACACTGTCCTACTGTCATGATCGACTAAAAAAGATTTAAGCAACAAAATTTCCAATATTCGATTGGACATTTTTTTGATTTTAGGGCTTCCTTACTGTAATGAGAAAATTTATGAAAAAATTATTTATAAAGAGATCTCTAAGAAAAAAAATTTAGTTTAAAAGATAGCTGTTAAAAAATATCGAAAAAATAAACTTTAACTGTTAAAAGTAATTAAAAAAATTGCTTGTAAATAAATAAAAAGTTTGACAAAAAAAATAAAACATTTATAAAAGGTGGGGAATAAATTAAAAAAAAATATAAGAAAATATAAATAAGTAAAAGAAAATCTGTTAGTTAAGATTTTCTTTAAATCGAATATCCACGTCAACAGAGGCTAAAATAAGAAAAAGAAAATTCTGATGTGGACGCTACATGACTTCCTTGTACGCCTATTAAATTACATATACACATTGTTTTTAAATGAAACGTACATAAAATTTTATTTCATTAATAACTTCTGATATATATATATTTTTTTTTATTGTAATTATTGAATTATTATATATCGTAAAAGGTTTTTGTAGTCAGAGGTTAATAATTATTAATAAATCAGTATATTTAAATTAAAAAAACAAGTTAAAAAAAGGAAATTCAAGTTAAAAAAGGAAGTTAAAAGTCGGATTCGAACCGATGTGCTTTGTAAGATCCAAATATTACATTAATTAAAATTTTATTTAGTTATAACTCTGGAACCACTTATAATATATCGTAATGCTCTCAATGAATGCTTAATACTGCAGTTAAGTAAAAGTTCACATATTTTTTGAAAAGAAAAGTACATAAAATTTTATTTCATTAATAACTTCTGATATTTTTCATAATTTTTTTTATTGTTATTAAATTATTATTTATTGTAAACCTTTTTTACAACAGAGGTTAATAATTATTAATAAATCAATATATTTAAATTAAAAAAAAGAAAATAATGTTAAAAAAAGGAGATGAAGTCGGATTTCAAACAATTTGACTTCCCCTTGTAAGATCCAAACACTTCATTAATTAAAATTTCATTTGACTATAACTCTGGAACCAATAAAAATAAGTACCACTTATGATACATCGTTAAAAAAGCTCTCAATGATAGCTTATTGCTGAAGTTAAAAAAAAAGTCCAAAATCCAAAAATTTGGATTTTGGACTTTTTTGGACACTTTTGGTTCAGTCGATTGCAATCAAAAGGAGAGGTACACAACTAGATGTTACAGCAGTCCTAAATACAAAATTTCAACATTCTACGGCTAATCGTTTTTTTAGTTATGCGAGATACATACAGATGTCACGCCGAAAGTAATCAAAATGAATTCAGGGATGGTCAGAATGGATATTTCCGTTGAAATCTGGAAACCGAATTTCTTCACAATCATATACTTCCTTTACTTCGTACAAATAAGTAAAAAGGCGTAAATTTTTTATACATTTACTTCTCAAGATACAACCATAAAGATCCTTAAATGAAAAACAACGGACAAAAATTTAATAGGATTAAGTCACAAAAGATTAATCGAAATTATTCAATTTCATCACAAACAAAATTAGCAAAATTAACAGAATTATAATTTTTAATAATGAAAAACAACGAAAACATTTATTCTTTTCGTTAAAAAAAAATTGTGTTAGTAATGCATATATGCTAGTATTAAAAGAAACCACTCGTCATATAACAATAAACATTATGATAAACGAGCACATGGTATTTGAAAGATAATTTAGATAGCGCGCACTCAGTTAAACGGTGCTACAGATACCCATTAATCTATGCTTATAAAACTTACTATTAGTCTGCAACACACCTGTCCTAATTACCAAATTACATATCATTCTAAATACTTTTTATTTTATATATATATATATATATATATATATATATATATATATATATATATATATATATATATATATATATATATATATTAATATTAAGAGATGAAAGAACTCACATTAAGAATCGAGTAAGGTTGAAATATTTTCACACGTCATCATTACATTGTTAAAACAAGAATATGATTCATGTAATGCTGACATCAAAATCCTTTTGTCAGACAATTTGTAAAAAAAGTTATTCATATAATTATAAGAGTCTGTATTTAAACTGATTTAAAAAAATGAAAAATCACTAATACTGCAACAATTTCCATCGTATTACTACAATCAAAGAACAAAAAAACCAGTTTTTTTGTTAAATTAAATTTGTTAAAATTACTTTATATTTAGTTAAATATTTTACCGGCTTTATCCAGTCAATGAACGTTGTACATATTTCCCAAGAAATTCAAAGTTTCTACTTCTAATGATAAACAAAATTTGATATGGACCCCACATGATTTCCTGGTACGCCTATACATATACATATTACCTATGTATATATATACATAAATTATAGGTAAATGTATGTATATACATTTTACCTATTATATATACATATTTTTTTTTAAATTTAAAGTACAAACAATTTTATTTCATTAATAACTTTTGATATTTTTTCAATTTTTTTTTTATTGTTATTATTGAATTATTATTTATTGTAATTTTTTGCAGAGGTTAATAATTATTAATAAATCAATATATTTAAATTTAAAGTACAAACAATTTTATTTCATTAATAACTTTTGATATTTTTTCAATTTTTTTTTTATTGTTATTATTGAATTATTATTTATTGTAATTTTTTGCAGAGGTTAATAATTATTAATAAATCAATATATTTAAATTAAAAAAAAAAGTTAAAAAAGAAGACGATGAAGTCGAATTCGAACCGATGTACCCTCCCCTTGTAAGATCAACTTATGGCATATCGTTGAAAAGCACTCAACGCAGAAAACGTTGAAAAGCTTATTATTGCAGTTAAGAAAAGGTCCAAAACCAAATGTTCTTTTTGGGTTGGGATTTTTTGCACACTTTTGGTTCAATCGATTGCAATCAAAAGTGGAGGTGCACAACTAGATATTACAACAGTCCTAAATCCAAAATTTCCGCATCCTAAAGCTAATTGTTTTTGAGTTATGTGAGATATATACGTATAGACGTCATGCCGAAACTAGTCAAAATAGATATTTCCGTTGAAATCTGAAAACCGAAATTTTCCGCGATCGCAATTCTTCCTTTACTTTGTTCAAAGAAGTAAACGTAACAATTTGTTAATGATACATAGAAAAATACAAAGTTTCTCAAAATACCGGGGTTTTAAAGGTGTGTAATATTTATAAAGTTTTCTTACATTAATAATTTTTACATGAAATGAAAGAGCATCTCAGTTTTTTTCTAAGTGTTCAATGTAATCACCATTCGTCACACAGCATACATCCAGCCGATGGGAGAGTTCATCCCATAGTTCAGTCAGAAATTGATGTGACAGCTGCTTCAATCCTTTGTGTCAAGTCGGGTAACGGTAACTTGATCCGGTGGCACCGGATCAGTTTGGTAACAAATCGGTTTCAAGTGGAATTTGTGCCGTATCATCACCAGCGCTTGTAACGAACCAAAGTAAATGTTTTACGGAAAATTTGATATCTATTGCTGCAGAATGACATCTTAATCGATTCTGTAAGTATTTTGAATAAAATTTTATACGTCTTTAAAAATATAAAATCGATTTTGAGTCCCTTATGTCGGTCGAGTACAGTTGATCCGTTGTAAACCCCCCCAAAGAAAAAAATCGCACTGGGTCAGACCGGGCGAAAGTGTAGGCGGCGGCAATTAAGCCCTTTCATCGGGTCGTTGGCGCCCAATCCAGCGTTGGAGAAGAATTTCATTCAACCAATTGCGTATAGTGGGCGTTATGCCAGTGAGATGGAGCACAATCTTGTTGCCAAATAAAGTTTTGTGGTTCGTATCGCGGTTGAAGAAAGAGCCATACATAGAGCATACCAAGGTAGTTCATTCCAAACACACTTGATTCCACGAAAAAGAACGACCTGTAAACATGCTGTCGGGATACGGCGCAAAACACCATTCATTTTTGGTGAGTCTCGTTCACATTGCAATATTTCGTGAGGATTTTCCGATCCTCAGATACGTACATTATGAGTGTTTACTTTTCCATTTACATGAAGTGTTGTTTCATCATTGAATACAACACGATAATGAATGTCTTCATCGTCACGGTGGATCATTTCATTGCTAGCGAAGCTAGCATTGAAAATATAACAAACCATAATTTTTAGGTTTTAGAGCTTGTAACAGTTGTAAACGGTGTGGACTCAGTTAAAACCCTCCACACAAACGTTACTGGAATTGCTAATTCGCGGCTTGCTTTTCTAACGGTTTTCCTAGGACTACGCACAAATGACTCCTTTACACGTTGAAAATTGTCATGGACACATTCGGTTATCTTGTACTCTACCCTTTATAAATACAGCCAGTTTCAAATTGTTTATATCATCTATGAATGTTATTGTCTCTCGGGGAAACACAATGAAATTTCAAACGGAAAATACGTTGAACGGTAATTCCTGATTGACACTACAAATTACAAAACACAGCACGTTTACTGTTTGGAGGGGTCGCCATCGTTGCTACAAGCGCTTTCAAACGGAAGGTACAGAAAAACGTTTATGAGCTTGCGATTCGCTAAAACTGTATAAGTTGCTCTTTCATTTCACGTATAATTAATCAATGTACGTGAAACTTGAGAAATATTACATAGTTTTAAAACGCCGATATTCATTTTGAAGCAAACGTATAATGCACGGTAAAAACACCAAAACTTAAGACAAAAAATTAATATAATCATTAGTCACGTCATTTTTATTTTCTACCGATTCCACTCGTTGTCATTAATCGTTTACCTTGGAATTTTCGAAGCATCTTCAACTAACTGATGTCTAATTCCATATCATTCAATATAAACGAGTGACTCAAAATGGATTTTAAATCTTTAAAGACGTATAAAATTGTATTAAAAATAGTTATTGAATCGATTAAGATGTAATTCTGTAGCAATAGTTATCACATTTTTCATAAAACATTCACTTTGGTTCGTTACGAGCGCCGTTGATGATTACAGTATACATTCCACTTGAAACCGATTTCTTACCAAACTGTTTCAACATATCCGAGGATACTTCTGCAAATGCGGTAAATAGATTGAATATTAGTCAATTTTATAACGCATTATTCAGGTCGTGTGTTTTAAATTATGATTTACAAAAAGTATAATTTTTGAATTTAGAAAGTAATAATAAACTTGGATATTAGAATAATAATTATAAATCACAAAACTTTTATTTTATTATTAATAATGCATGAAGAAAATTATTTATGCGTGATATAATGAAAAAATATCTCGTTAACACTTTTGAAGGATGACTGTTCTTTACATTTGAAATTTTTATGACGTAAGAATAATGTTAAAAAAAAGATATATTTAAAAAAAAGCTGTAATTCTACACCACTCGGTTTTAAACAAAGTAAAACAGGATGAAAAATCGTTACAAATTATGGTTAGTACAACGAATCGAATTGTGTATATGTAAATTTACTAATTCGGTCATAATTTAGGTGTAAGTACAGTAGACTAATTTATAACTGTTTATTTTAAAATATGAAATAGAAATATTGATGGGTTAAAACTATGATTGGTTTAATGATGAAAAAAGTTAGTAGATGAAACAAAAATTAAATGATTAATGATACGAAGTTACGGTGCAGTGTCGGGTGATAATTTTAAGAGGCGGCCATCTACATGAAATATATTAGGTTTTGAATAATTATTAAAAAATGAAGATACAAAGGCTATTTTAATATATATATATATATATATATATATATATGAAGGTGCTATTTTATACAACAATATAAATTGACATGGATGTAAGAAAAGGTTTTTAGTCATTGACGAATTGCTTCCATACTTAAAGATACGATGAACAAGACTGTTATAAAAATGGTTTACTTTAACTCTAAACGTTTAGATTAGTTGCTCATATTATTATAATACATAACATAAGGATTATAAAGAAGAATTGAACACAATGTATCGTATGAGAAAAAAAATACGACGCCGCAGGACGAACGGCCCACGCTCCACTACTATACTCATTTGTTCGCATAAAAACTATACCTTGTAGACCTTAGTCGCATTCTTCGATACATGACTATCTCATATCCGAAAAATTACTCCAATCACCTCTAACCGTTTTATTATTTTTTTTCCTTCCACCCTCTCTCTTTCATTTATTCCTTCCTTACCCGTATTATCTCATCTTTCTTTCTTCCTTTTTTCTTTACTCTTGCTGACAGCCGCCGTGTGGCGCCTGCCTTACCTGTATACTAAAACTTTCCTAGCTATATTAAAATTAAAACCGCGTAACAAACATCACGTTCCTCTATGTAACCTTTCTTTTATAAACTGTATATGTTCTAACAACTCGCCGGTGTTTTGATCAGATTTACTTTTTACCGTGTATATATATTATATATACTAAACGATAGGCGTACTGATAGATAAGATAAACTATTATTAATAAACACGGTAAATAATTATTAGTGTCGAATTTAATTTGTTTTTATATAAAGCGTATAATTTATTTATTATTGTTTAATTTTAGTCTTTTTTTAACGTAGTTTTTTTTTTAATATATTAATTTAAATGGCAGATTAAAACAATTTTAGATCGTAATTTTTCCTTTAACAATAAAGTAAAAAATATAATTTACAAATAAATAAAGCTTTTTGTTAGCACATCTAAATAAATAATAAAAACTAAATCCTTTTGTGTAATTGTAATGTGCTTTAGCGTTATAGTTGTTTCCATTTTATTCCAGATTAGCGACGACACGGGGAACAGTGTACTCCATTATATAGGTGTTCAAAAGGGATGCAGCCTTATGGGAAAATGAGTAATTGTCACAATAGTTGTAGAAAGTGGCCTTCATTATGCGATTCACATAATCGAATACGACGTTACACGCTCTTAAACACATGTTGAGGAATTGAAGCGATACAGCGTTCAATTCGGAAATCCGAAATCGTGCAATCCGTGGCAGAATGGCAGCGTCTCAGCCTTTCATCCAGAGGTCCCGAGTTAGAATACCGGTCAGGATTGGTATTTTTTATACGCTACAAAATTTCATTTCCATATCCCACACACAAGCTTCAAGCTTTCGTGGTTATAGCAAGTAACAAAAACAAAATCTCCTCACAAGAAAAATTCAGGAGGGGATAAATCAGGAGACCGAAGGGCCCACAACCTCTTCGAAATCACTTCTCCATGAAAACACCGATCCAATAAAGTCATAGTGTTGGTGACGTATGAGTCATAGCATTGTTCTGCTGAAACCACATGTGCTCTAGCCGGTCTGCAGGTATATTGCTTACAACGTGACATTGCACAGCAAACACCCACTTTTTGTCCGTGCAGCTGATGTGGATTTTCCGTACACCAAATGCGTGAACTCTTTGCATTCACGTATCCATCAAGGTAGAACCACGTCTCGTCAGACCGAAACAAATCATCTAGTTCCTCCCCATCTGTCGTTACAGAAAATATGAATCACCGACAGAAAGCTACACGTTTTCCAATGTCTGCATGTAACACTAATTCTGTACGAATAAACAGCTGAGCGATGCCCTGTGGGCACTACCAAAGGAGAGACCGACTAGCTAGATAGAGGTCGCACAGACGTCTTGTGACTATTAGAATATGCAGATTGCACGTCGATCAGCGTTTCTGGTGTTAGCACTTTTGGTTCGACCACGTTTGGCTGCATCTGTCACATTCTCTGTCTCTTGAAACTTGTCGTACAGCCGTTTGATGGAGGGCTTGTTTGGTGCATCCATACCATACTTCTCTGTAAAGGCATTCTGGGTCTGGGCATTACTGGCACATCACAACATAAATAACATTCCATCGCAGAATGAATATTCTCTGCTGCATTGTGGAACCCATTTTCTTTTGTTTTTTTTTTTCAATTATACCTGCAACAAAAAAAGGAAAAATTCTTCCATAAGGTTGCATCACGTTTTGAACATTTTGATATAACCGCTTGAAAAGAGGATTTCAAACAAATATACAGTGATTCAGGAGGAATGGAAAATAATTTGAGAAATTATTCTAGAGCTTGATATTAGGAAAAGTATTTACAAACATTAGTTCGGAAACACTTTGTTATCGAGTACAACTAGTGAAACATTTCGCTTTGATCATCCCTGTGAAATGAGGCCGTACTGAAATTTTTAAGGCGGTATAAAAGGGGTAAACTTGATTTTTTTCTTTGTTGTTTGACTTGAATAATCGAATATAACAGGTTCAAAAACTTAATCTCCTGTAGTTTCATGATAAAAAATGCAAAACAGGAAAAATGCGGTGATAAAAACATGTTGTTTTAGGTTTTAAGTACAATAACTTTGTTAAGTGCTTAAATGTTATTATCAAAACTTGTAGAGAATTTAATTCTGAGAAAATTGACTTCATATAATCTATGGAAAAAAAATTAACTTTATTATTAAAAACAAAACTTATTTACCGGAAATCCCACGAAGAAACTGAAAAACTTTCAGGACTTGTTCTACTAGTGAAAATAATGAAAAAGGTCACATTAGCACAGATATGGAAACGGTTTGTTTTCGAGTTAGGCTAGAAAAAGATTTCGCCCGGATTTCACCTCTTCTAATAAAAATAATCCTTACTATAATTTTTGGAACCCAAATTAAGGAGTAAAGTTGGTGATTTCTTATGTAACTTGGGTTGGAAAAGACGATAAAAGAGTCCCAGAACTGTAACTCAAGTAGTTTTTATGATATCCGATGTAAAATACAAACTTCAGCGTCGAAATACAAGTTTTGTTTTAGGTTTGTACTACAATAGCTTTAAATGACTAGTAAATGCAGAAGATTTAGTAACCAGACTTGTAGAGAATTTAATTCTGAGAAAATTAATGTAAATAAAACCAATAAAAAGTAAACAAAAACTTTTAAAAATCTATTTTTTAATGAAGCATAACAGAAGAAAAAAGTCCCTTTCGGTTTTCTGGAAGGCGGACGTAGATTTCAACGTTGCTAAGTAGGGCATAAAAAAGATTTCCATCTTAAAGTTTAAAAAAAAAATTCAAATTTACTCAATACGACAATGGTTGTATGTGAAAAAAGTTTCACATGTTTAGCTTATGACAGGCCCCAACTTCTTATAATTTGGTCATCCCTTGACATAAGCGTTGGTCATATCAGAAGTTGTTTCAGACAAACGTTTTAGAGTTTAGAGGACTAACGACCACTTAAACGGATTCGATACTGTGCCTCTCATGGGAGGTATGTTTTTTTGTCTTCTAAACTCCATGTTTTCCATCCCTAGGGTCAGTGGTTGGTGATATCAAACAACGTTTCTTAAATAAGTTTTATGTCCTTATTCAATGAATAATAGGAACTTCAAACGAATTCGATGTTTTACTTAATAGGAAAATAATAGTAATATCTTTTTTTTTCGAAACAATTTCCACCCCCGTTGTCCGAATTTGCCCATTAACGAACTCTACCGAGGGTCGTTATATTTTTGTATAAATTTGAAAGTGATTGGCGGAAAATTACGGCAGTTATCGTGTCCACAAGAAAGTGTAATATATATATATATATATATATGTATATATATATATATATATAGAGGAAGAAGAGGAAGTTGAGGAGGATGAAATGGGAGAAACAATACTGAGATCTGAATTTAAGAGAGCATTAAAAGATTTAAATGGCAGAAAGGCTCCTGGAATAGACGGAATACCTGTAGAATTACTGCGCAGTGCAGGTGAGGAAGCGATTGATAGATTATACAAACTGGTGTGTAATATTTATGAAAATGGGGAATTTCCATCAGACTTCAAAAAAAGTGTTATAGTTATGATACCAAAGAAAGCAGGGGCAGATAAATGTGAAGAATACAGAACAATTAGTTTAACTAGTCATGCATCAAAAATCTTAACTAGAATTTTATACAGAAGAATTGAGAGGAGAGTGGAAGAAGTGTTAGGAGAAGACCAATTTGGTTTCAGGAAAAGTATAGGGACAAGGGAAGCAATTTTAGGCCTCAGATTAATAGTAGAAGGAAGATTAAAGAAAAACAAACCAACATACTTGGCGTTTATAGACCTAGAAAAGGCTTTCGATAACGTAGACTGGAATAAAATGTTCAGCATTTTAAAAAAATTAGGGTTCAAATACAGAGATAGAAGAACAATTGCTAACATGTACAGGAACCAAACAGCAACAATAACAATTGAAGAACATAAGAAAGAAGCCCTAATAAGAAAGGGAGTCCGACAAGGATGTTCCCTATCGCCGTTACTTTTTAATCTTTACATGGAACTAGCAGTTAATGATGTTAAAGAACAATTTAGATTCGGAGTAACAGTACAAGGTGAAAAGATAAAGATGCTACGATTTGCTGATGATATAGTAATTCTAGCCGAGAGTAAAAAGGATTTAGAAGAAACAATGAACGGCATAGATGAAGTCCTACGCAAAAACTATCGCGTGAAAATAAACAAGAACAAAACAAAAGTAATGAAATGTAGTAGAAATAACAAAGATGGACCACTGAATGTGAAAATAGGAGGAGAAAAGATTTTGGAGGTAGAAGAATTTTGTTATTTGGGAAGTAAAATTACTAAAGATGGACGAAGCAGGAGCGATATAAAGTGCCGAATAGCACAAGCTAAACGAGCCTTCAGTAAGAAATATAATTTGTTTACATCAAAAATGAATTTAAATGTCAGGAAAAGATTTTTGAAAGTGTATGTTTGGAGTGTCGCTTTATATGGAAGTGAAACTTGGACAATCGGAGTATCTGAGAAGAAAAGATTAGAAGCTTTTGAAATGTGGTGCTATAGGAGAATGTTAAAAATCACATGGGTGGATAAAGTGACAAATGAAGAGGTATTGCGGCAAATAGATGAAGAAAGTAGCATTTGGAAAAATATAGTTAAAAGAAGAAACAGACTTATAGGCCACATACTAAGGCATCCTGGAATAGTCGCTTTAATATTGGAAGGACAGATAGAAGGGAAAAATTGTGTAGGCAGGCCACGTTTGGAGTATGCAAAACAAATTGTTGGGGATGTAGGATGTAGAGGGTATACTGAAATGAAACGACTAGCACTAGATAGGGAATCTTGGAGAGCTGCATCAAACCAGTCAAATGACTGAAGACAAAAAAAAAAATATGTATATATAATTATTTATAATGAAAAAATAAACTTTTAAACTGACGGTGGTTTTGGAATCTGGGGGATATGAAAGGCGAAGATATGTCAGAAATTTTCCGAAGTTGAATCATGGTACCCATTAACAATAGGGTAGCTTTCTTGTGAAATCTACCTAAAATAGGCCGAAAATCGTATTATTCTTTCTGTACCTATTAAATATTATTTTTAATGTAGAAAAAAAAACACAAATGATAAATGGTAGCAGAATAACAAACCTCAGTTACAGTAATTGTTGGAAATTCCCTCCTTCATAATGTTTTTTTTTCCCCCTCTACTCCCCTGGGCCGGACCGACTTGATGGTATTACGCCACCCAGGGGAGTGTCCGTTACTCTAATTAGCCCTCCCCACCTACCGGCAATAAACCGGCATGGCAGGTCGGGCTAACCGGTGGCTCTTTTGAGGTTTATTTCATTTTTGTCCTTTATGGCACCACAACATACCTCAATGCCGTGGTGTGGCCCATGGATCTTTTGATATTTTTTTATTCCTACCAAACACACCCAATGAGTCCTCAGCAGATCATTTAAACCACCACACCTCAGCATGCTGGCTCTCACTGCTGAGGCTGTCCACCCCACCTAACAAACTAGTACCCCATATTTCTTTCATCTATATTCTTTTGCTTTAAAACTGTTCTTATGTAATCAACAACCTTCTTCCATTTTACCTCACTATCAAGCATATAGTCAACTGTTTCCTTCGGCGTTTTCCCTCTAATACTTGCATACTGCCTTAACTCCTGCCATTTGTGGCACCTCAAAATGGTATGCCCAACATCATCTTGTTGTACACAGTACATACACATAGGCTGATCTCTTTTGGCAATTTTATAAAGATAAAAGTCCTTCATAATGTACTCAGAATTTTCCCTAACGTAGAATATTTCTGGTGGCGTTCCGTATCATCTCAGGATCGTTTTATATAATTCCAGTAGCTTTTCGTACTTTAATGAGTAATCTTCTTTAGTATTAACATTCTGTCGGTGTACTTTCGTTTTCAATGGCCCCCAAATATAGTAATCTATTGGCGTTAAGTCAGCTGATGGTGGTGGCCAATCGATCGTTTATTAGTCATTTAATAAAGTTATTGTTCTAAAAACCTAAAAAAGAATTGTTTTTGGCAATCAAATTTTGTGTTTTACATCAGATATTCTATAAACTACTAGTTATGGAACCTGTTTATCCTATTTCCCCGTTCGAATTACAGTAGAAGTTTTTTTTATTAGAAGTAAAATCTTTTGCTAGCCGTAACTCAAAAACAAAGCGTTTCCAAACCTATGTTTATACCAAAGTTTTTCATTATTTTCACCAGTAGAACATGTCCTGAAATTTCTTCGTGGGACACCTGTGTATTTGAAATCAACAATGTTTGGACATTTAAAAAAAAAGTAAAAACAAAGTGAAAGAATGAAGAATTATTAGAAGACTATTAGAGGAATTATTTGAATACTTATTAGAAGAATTATTAGAGGAAAAATTAAACTCACCGGTTTGGTCTAGTGAACGCGTCTTTCCAAATCAGCTGATTTGGAAGTTGAGAGTTCTAACGTTCGAGTCCTAGTAAAGTCAGTTATTTTTACACGGATTTGAATACTAGATCGTGGATACCGGTGTTCTTTGGTGGTCGGGTTTCAATTAACCACATCTCTCAGGAATGGTCGAACTGAGACTGTACAAAACTACACTTCACTTATACTTACACTTACACATATCATCCTCTGAAGTAATACCTGAACGGTAATTCCCGGAGGCTAAACAGGAAAAAGAAAGAAGACCGGAAAAAGACAACGCATAAAAGAAATAGAAATGATTACAAAAATGGTTCTTCACGTGGTCGAATGCCGTTTTGGGGTATGAACTAAAGTTGAATTCATTAAGGGAATTTGGACTAAATTTCGTTGTTGCGAACAACATTTTTTGGTGGTACGTTGTTAAATTTGCCTCGAATCTCGAGACATTTACTAGAAATTAGCTTAATAAACGTAAAACTAAGCGCGGGGTTCGCGCTTCCGCGAACTCGGTTAGCTAGTTCAGAGGGAGACGATGTAGGACATTCAAGATGTCATACAGCGAAGGCTAAAGCCGAGTTCATAAATCACCGTTGTAAATGTCTACCGAGACATTTATTTCGGTGGCATCCCAACGAGGCCGGGCTTATTACTATGAGATGTAAAAAGTCAGAGGGCAAAAGACGACTCCCATTAAAGCCCGGCAGGGCTACGAACGCGAGGGGAGTTTGGCGACCGGAAGCGTCACAAGTCGTTCCCTACGGGGTTGAGATGGTCGAATGCCGTGAACTTTGCATTACTACTAAATCCGGCGAGTACTAGAGTACTATGTTGATCTCCCTCCCCCGGCAAAAATTTTGAAAGGTATTTTATTCAATTTGAAATTCCGGTTTGTATTTTTCTTACGCTACAAAATTTTCACAACATATTCTCATTCATGAGATTCGAGCTTTTTTTATGGTAATCTTAATGAGAATCGAACATTTTTTTTTATCTTTAGTCTTTTTTTTTTGTTGGAAGTAATTAAGAAAAAAATTTATAAAATTTCTTTTAAATGGAATTTATATTTATATTTTAGCAAGGATTAGTACATGGCTTAAAAATGAACTTCAGTAGATTACTTATGTATATTCCTAATTGATAATTTAGTTACGTTAACATATTTTTTACATTATAATTTTTGTTTTTGTAACTTACATACCGCGCATTCAGACGTATTTATTATTTTTTTTGTAGAAAACTTTTACGGATGTGTTAGGCACATCTCTTTCTTTTCTATGAAATCTATGTAGACAAGCAAATGAAGTGGAATGAGGTATTTTGAATATGTTTAAAAGGGGAAAAAATGTTAACAATTGTTCCCCTAATCGATTAAGATTTGTGATTTTCTTTTTAAAATTATTTACCCATTATAATATTATAATGGATTCCTAATGATGAAAGGTTTCATTGTAAACTTCCCATAAAACTAGATCGGACATATCCTGGTTATTTCTCCTTTTTCTTACAAAAAAAAATTCTTTCCTTTTAAATTATCTTACCCTCTTTTTATTTATATCTTTCATTCTTTTTCTTCTAGGTAGTAAAATTACGGGTGGACGGAGGGAAAGGTTGTTCAAGCTACTAAATTTAATCCTTTTTACGTTTAGTTTTTTTTTTATCCTATATTTTGAAAGGTTTCTAAATCTTTAATAGTTGAACCGGAATCTTTTTGTAGGTTTATATAAAACATTTTAATGAACTGTATATTAATATAAAACTTTCTGAATAATTAAGTAATCTTTTTCTTTTTATATGTCACATTGGTGTCATGTTAGTTAGTAGTAGCATCTGTTTTCATTTTATATAATTGAATACTATTCGTTATAGTTAAGTTTCTTCGTATGATAAAAACTTTTTTTTTGTCGATAAAAGAAACAATAAATATTTTCTTGAAAATTAAGCCGATTAGGTTAATGAATTGTATTTTGGAAAGAATGTAATTGGGATCTAGAATTATCCTTAAGGTACATCTTCAGGACGAAACTCTTTTTTATTTTAAATTACCCCTTTTTTGAGTTAAAAAGTGTTTTTAATATTTGTAACGGTAATGTGTTAAATTTGTTTTGAAATTATTTCTCTTTATTAAATTTAGTTTAAGAATCTAAAATATTTTAATCGTATCTTGATTATTAACATAATTATATTTTCTTACACGTAAACAAAAAAAGTATATATTATCTCTTAAACCGGCAAAAGTTTTATAAATTTCACGAATTCATCTTTTGGCAAAGTCCTTAAACTTTTTTTAAAAACGAGGTTAAAATACATTAGGTTTGAATGTCTAATTACGAGGGTTATTTTTTTTTTCAAGGTCCGATCGTCACGAAATTAAAACCACAGTGAAAATAATTTTTTTTTTTGTAACAAGTACGTACATAGTTACGCTATCTATATCTCTACATAGTCGCCACTCCGATTTAGACATTTGTCGTAGCGTGGTACCAACTTTCCAATGCCCTTGTCATAGAACGGAGCCGCCTATGTTTTCAGCCATGTTTCTACGCTGGTCTGCGGTACTGAAGTCTCTCACTCACAATGGTGTAGAGAGCTGACCTTGGAATTTCAGAAAACGAATCACTCAATTCAGAAATTGTGAACCGACGATTTTCTCGAATTGCCTCATCCACTCGTTCAACAAAATCATCGGTTGACACTCGCTTCCTTCCCTGACCGCCTGCATCGTGAACATCTGTACGTCCTGCTTTAAAGTTGCTGCACAGTTGTCGCACTTTGCTGTCACTCATTGAAATTTCACCGTACACATTACTTATTCGTCGATGAATTTCAGCTGCATTACACCCCTCAGCTTGAAGAAATCGAATTACCGCACGCACTTCACTCTTGGCGGGACATGCTATTGTTGTAGACAGGTTTACGTGCTAGTTTTGTGTTCAGAACTAAACGAAGTGATGCGGCGTGATTGAAGGCCATACTAGAGACGCTGCGCAACACATATGTGCAAAGGTTCATCCGATTTTTGCGCGGGTTTTTATTTCGCGACTCGTATTAAAAAAGTAAAATACTTCTGATAGTGGCCGAAAAAACTTTCTTTCTTTTTCCTATTTAGCCTCCGGTAATTACCGTTCAGTTATTACTTCAGAGGATGTAAATGAAGTGTAGTCTTGCACAGTCTCAGTTCGACATTCCTGAGATATGTGGTTAATTGAAACCCAACCACCAAAGAACACCGAATCCACGATCTAATATTCAAATCCGTGTAAAAATAACTGACTTTACTAGGCTTGAATGCTAGAACTCTTGACTTCCAAATCAACAGATTTGGGAAGTCGCGTTCACCACTAGACCAACCTGATGGTTTAGTGGCTGAAATGTGTTACTACCTAGATCAACGTTTCTCAAACGCTGAGGGTCAACATGATATGAAAGAGCGGTCGCGAAATTAGCCTGCAACTTTACAAAGAAACAATAATGGAATCATTTTATTAGAAAAAAATATCATTTCTTATAAACATTTAACTCACACTTATAAGTAAGAATACATGTAAAGAAAATAAATTAATGAAATGGTTGCGTTTGTTTTTCATTTAAACGATTTCTCCATACGTGGATCTACGTTAGAAACGTACTAAAGTAAATTGTTTTCAAGCGATAAAAGACGATTTCTATATTTAGTTTTTAACGCAACCTTAGATGAAAACCCTTTTCCCGGAAGTAATACGTGTCAAAAGGGATAAATATTTGCAATGCTTCTGTGACTAAATTTCCATATTCACTTCGACAAGTTAAAACATATATAAATCTTCAAATTTGAATTGTAGTTGTTACGTTTTATCGGCAGACATTCGAGAAGCTGGTCGTGAATCTCAACCGGTAACTTAGCAGCTGCAACAAACGTTTTTCCCTAAATGGATTCAGTATCTTCGAGAAATCATTTTATCTTTCGGGAAATACTCCTTCAACTGAATTTTTAGCTCATGAAAATATATCTTTATGCTATTCAAACTGTGGTGAATTCATTCACCAGTGTGACTGAATAGTGTGACTTCATTCAAACTTTTCTCAATCCAAACGGAAGTGAGTGGAAATGTATCAAAATTTTTGCTTGAAGACTAATAATTCAAAGTTTATAATAAAAGTTAAAAACCTTTTAATGTAAGCATGAATTTTGTTTGTCATTAATAACATTTTTTTATCACGTCCTTGTAAGTTCACATTGAAGTCGTCTAAATGGGAAAATACTTCAATTAAGTAAGCCAACAGCAAAATATACTCATTAACCTGTAAAAATATTGAGAATGACGTTTGTTTATCGTAGAAAAATATTATGATTCATTTTTTAATTCCAATAACCGGGTTAACACTTTTCCCCGCGATAATTATATGACTTTTGTATGGAAAGAAGAGTTTTTTCTTTTCTCCCATCTCATCGTATAATTTAGCAAACAGCTTATTTTGTTGCAGCTAAATATTTTTAACTAGGTTTCATTGGGTTGCGGTTGGGGGGGGGGGGAGTTGGAAAATAATCATGTATATTTTTTTTACTGGTCGTGGATCTAAAATGGTTGAGAATCACTGACCTAGATTAAGCCTCATTTGACTTCACTTGTTTCCTTTCCATTCCTGTTTTAAATATAGGATCTTACAGCAGCACCACCAATTTCTGTTTCCTGCTAATCTCTTAACCTCATTCTAATTCCTCCTTTCATCGTCATTCTCTCCTTGCACCACTTTTCGCCAGGTCATTCTTGGTCTCTCCTTCTTCATTTCATTCCTACGTAACGCCAACTTCGCATTTTAATTTACCTTTTTATCTTTTCTTTTTAATTGGTAGCTAATAGCTTTCTAATCATTTATCATTTTACCAATCCATGTTCCTCTTTCGTAGGATTCTTCAGAGGCTCCCATTGACAAAAACCTCTTTATATACATTTTAGTTAATATCCAGTTGTCACACCTATCCAGCAGAACATTTTTGATATATAAAGTGAAAATGATTAATCTAATATTTATTCACATGTTATATTAGTTTTTCAGATCTTCTACAGTTCTACAAAAGCTGTTGTATCTTGTTGAATTCTATATACGATATGAATCTTTTGAAATCCTCAATATTTTTGCCATTCATT
This sequence comes from Lycorma delicatula, assembly GCF_047948215.1. Lineage (NCBI taxonomy): Eukaryota > Metazoa > Arthropoda > Insecta > Hemiptera > Fulgoridae > Lycorma > Lycorma delicatula. Next base: position 31,390,463 of record NC_134464.1, on the reverse strand, counting down.
TTAAATTGCTTTTCCACTTTAGTATTTAAACTAATTTATTTTGTTTTTCTTCCACTAAAAGCTTCATTTTCCTTTAAATGAAGCTTCAAATTTTTTTTTAGATCCGACGATTTGTATATTTAGCTTTTAGCGCAACCATAGAAAACAAAACCTTTTTCACGCAGGTAATAAATACCTTTTTTCACGAAAGGTAATAACATTTTCAGTGCTTCTGTGGCTAAATTTCCATATTCGTTTCGACAAGAAAGCCAGAACGTACCTAAAACTTCAGATGTAGCTATAACGTTTTATCGGCAGACATTTCGATGAGCTGATCTTGAATTTCAATCTGTAACTTACCGGCTGCAACATTGTTTACGTTAAATGGATTTAGTACTCATCTCTTCCAGAAATCATTTTTATCTTTCGTGAAATACTCCGCCAACTGAATAAATTAATGGAAATTAAATTCAACTGTTAATGGTACTTCTTTTTTGAAAGTAAATGATTTTTTGAAAATCATTTAACATCATTAGGTTGAATTAGTAAAATTTAAAAAAAAAAAAAGTTTTATTCCTGATTTTATTGAATTATTTACGTGGAGTTCGGCAAGGAATTTCCTTAATGAAGCTTTAGTTACGCCCAAGAGAGTTCTTTTTTATTTGGGGGTATAGCAGCATCTATTTAAATTATTGTAAACCGTTTAGAGTAATATAATTTAAATTTTCTTTAATTTCTTTATCGCCTTTCAGGTACAACTTTCAGGTTTTTAGAAACAAAATTAATTCTGCAGGTGCGAATAGCAGTTCTGGAATTATATATTGTCTATAATTTTCGAAGAATTAGCATAAAAAGTGAAAAAACATCGTCACGGTTCGACATCTATGTTTTGTTTGCACTCGCTTCAGGCCTCTTCTTTTATAACGCAAAATAAAAACCTTTATTTTAAATAGACCCTTTATTGACGTTATGGGATGTATTCATTATTAACAATACAGTTTCAATTAAAATATATGATGTATATCACATTCATTTAACTGTACTTGATTTAAATAAAACGCTGTTACCAGTCGATTCGTCATATACTGGTACATTCTGCTCCATACGATTCTTTACTACATTTCAGAATATCTATAAAAGTCATGGCTAATTTGAAATAAGATTTCATGTTATACGCGATGAACTTCATAAATATTTATTTTCTTGAAATCAGAAAATCGTCGCCAGTGTAATACAAAAATTTACACACCCTTGAAGATTAGAAATGAAAAAAAGTAGATGGGTGGGGTAAGCGGAATGTTTTTTTCTAAACAATTTCTCTAGAAAGCACCACTAGCGGATTAGCGAATTCGATACACTGCACAGGTGGGTAATGTCAAATATTTAGTTTCTTTTTAAGACATGTGTAACGTACATTGAGTTTTACAATCAAAATTGTTAATATTCATGGATCTGGATACCAAACAATGTCGAGGATGACAATCGGAAATTGAGTTTTTCTTATATAGCAATATTATTAACTACCTTCTGGGAAATTAAAACGTATTTGATTACGTTTTATAATTTAGAACTTAGGGACAGTGGCGGTTCGCGTATAGTCACCGTGGAACTGTAGCACCTCCTATTTGCACTTGATATTATCGATGAAATTTAATATAATGAGTCCTTTTTTCTTTAATTCTTTCTTTATACTTGTACAATATATAATCCGTAAGCTTAACGTCAGTAGCCATCCCCCAGTTTTTTTTTTGTCTTCAGTCATTTGACTGGTTTGATGCAGCTCTCCAAGATTCCCTATCTAGTGCTAGTCGTTTCATTTCAGTATACCCTCTACATCCTACATCCCTAACAATTTGTTTTACATATTCCAAACGTGGCCTGCCTACACAATTTTTCCCTTCTACCTGTCCTTCCAAAATTAAAGCGACTATTCCAGGATGCCTTAGTATGTGGCCTATAAGTCTGTCTCTTCTTTTAACTATATTTTTCCAAATGCTTCTTTCTTCATCTATTTGCCGCAATACCTCTTCATTTGTCACTTTATCCACCCATCTGATTTTTAACATTCTCCTATAGCACCACATTTCAAAGCTTCTAACCTTTTCTTCTCAGATACTCCGATTGTCCAAGTTTCACTTCCATATAAAGCGACACTCCAAACATACACTTTCAAAAATCTTTTCCTGACATTTAAATTAATTTTTGATGTAAACAACTTATATTTCTTACTGAAGGCTCGTTTAGCTTGTGCTATTCGGCATTTTATATCGCTCCTGCTTCGTCCATCTTTAGTAAATCTACTTCCCAAATAACAAAATTCTTCTACCTCCATAATCTTTTCTCCTCCTATTTTCACATTCAGTGGTCCATCTTTGTTATTTCTACTACATTTCATTACTTTTGTTTTGTTCTTGTTTATTTTCATGCGATAGTTCTTGCGTAGGACTTCATCTATGCCGTTCATTGTTTCTTCTAAATCCTTTTTATTCTCGGCTAGAATTACTATATCATCAGCAAATCGTAGCATCTTTGTCTTTTCACCTTGTACTGTTACTCCGAATCTAAATTGTTCTTTAACATCATTAACTGCTAGTTCCATGTAAAGATTAAAAAGTAACGGAGATAGAGAACATCCTTGTCGAACTCCCTTTCTTATTATGGCTTCTTTCTTATGTTCTTCAATTGCTACTGTTGCTGTTTGGTTCCTGTACATGTTAGCAATTGTTCTTCTATCTCTGTATTTGAACCCTAATTTTTTTAAAATGCTGAACATTTTATTCCAGTCTACGTTATCGAATGCCTTTTCTAGGTCTATAAACTCCCCCAGTTTATGAAAACATATAAAAATCTTTGTATGGAACTGTGCGCTTCACAGTTCCAGCGGCGTAGGGTTTGGCTGTTGTGCGCATATACCTGAACGGCAATTCCCGGAGGCTAAACAGGAAAAGATGGTCATGAATTCTCCCCAAGCTAGTGGGGTGAATCTCATCTCTCCTTGGAGTAGCTTTGGGAGAAAAATTATATTAAGAGTTTATATGTTATATGACTTGAAATTAATATAACTTGGGTTTTAACTTTATTCCCCCCCCCCCCCCATCAACACCACGTCTTCCCATCCACACACACACACACATATATATATATATATATATATATATATATATATATATATATATATATACACACACACACACCAGAGATGCAGAAATTAATAAGTTATAAAACGATGAATTTATTTGATTTTTTATCTTGTATCACATTAGTGTTTTATGTTGTAAACCGTATCATGGTTTTCTTTCATGTATAAATTTTATGTAGTTAAGGTCATAGTTCACAGTTTATTACTTATTTTTCTCTGTTCTCCAGTTTCTGGTCCTTTTATTTTCTTATTTTATTACGCATACTCACGTAATATATATATATATATATTTATATAAAATATTTAAAAAATACCAGTATATTATTTATTGTAAAATATGTATAAATTATTATTATTATTCGAAATACATATACTGTTTATGCAAATTATATTACTATTGAAAAGCGGTAGATTTTTTTTGTTGTCATTTAAAAATGCGGAAAGCCGCCCGTCTGACTGTCCCACGACGACAATGACGACAGTATATTACGTGCCAAGAATTTTAGATATTATACTGTCATTTTTGTATAAATTCTTATATATAGAGAATTTATTTATGTATTCTTGTTGAATCTTGAAGATTGCATTACTTGTTGAATTATTATGATTTAATACTAGATTTTTTACTTTTTTTTTTTTTTGTTTTTAAAAGAGAACATTATTACTTAACCGGTTGAAAAATAACCCGTTTATCCAATTTTTCTTTTTGTATTTCTCTTACTGGATTTGTTATCCACTAACTCCGTAAATTTTAAAATATTTGTTTCACATTCTATATGTATGCGTCGTTTATGATTGTAATAAGTGATGATATAATATTCTGATTTGAAATAAAATGTTCCACTAATTATGAAGTTTTCATTTCGAAAAACATACGCGTAATCTTTTCGTAAATAGTTAATAAAATATGTCTTCTATCAAATTATAAGCTGTTTGACGTATATTTCATTGGATTCGGTTATGAAAACTAATTCTTTTCTGATACTCTAAAACAGTTTTTTTGAGTGTGATAAATTAAATTTAGTCTATTTTCAATAAATTTTAATTGCGGGAACTATTTACTTATATCTAATAAATTTATATAGTCGGTCAACGACTGTAGATTGTATTTTTATGATTCTTCCTTCCTTTTTCCTTTTCAGTCTCCGGGAATCACCGTCAGGTATTACTTCAGAGGATGAATGAGAATGATATGTATGAATGTAAGCGAAGTGTAGTCTTGTACTGTCTCAGGTCGACCATTCCTGAGATGTGTGGTTCATTGAAACCCAACCACCAAAGAACACCGGTATCCACGATCTACTACTATTCAAATCTGCATAAAAGTAACTGCCTTTACCCAATCTTGAACGCTGGAACTCTCGACTTCCAAATCAGCTGATTTGGGAAGACGAGTTAACCAGTAGACCAGCCCAGTGGGCTTCTTAATAATTAATATCTATTAATTCAGGGAGTTTTCTTATAAATTAAATTTAAAAACGGCAAACATGTTTAAATAGCTCAACGGGTTGTAGGTTTGTGTGACTGTTGTACAAGACTGCACCTCATTTACGTGTCACATATATCACCTTTATCACAGTCGGTCATGCAGGGGGTTACTTATTGTTCACTAGTTGAACAGATTGCTACGTACGATTGGAATAAATAAAAAGAAACGTTTGGATTCAATCGCAGACAAAACAGGTCGATTTTATTATTTAATTTATTCACTTCGTGATGACGGAAGACAATATTGAAAATGTACATGAAATATGACGTCAATTTATACGATGTTACATTAATTCTTATAAACTGTAACAACTGCAAAAAAAAGGAAAATCACGATTCAAATGTATAAATCAGAATAAAACGTTTAAAATTATATCGATGTTTCTATTATAAGACCACCATATAGCCTTATGTTTTTATATACAACATATGATTGAAAGTTTTCTTAATGTATGTTTTAGCAATTATAAAACTTCAGTCGAAACAAACAACCAATGATTAAATAATAAATAAATTAATTGATTTATTAGTTAGTGTAATTAGCGTTTATAAACACATAAAGTCCTTTTCGAAGTTTAAGGACTACATTTATGTGTAATATGATGCATTAAAAGTATTTTATATTCAAAAAATAGTTCATATATTTTAAAAACTGTTTTCTATTAAAAAAAAAAGAAAAAAGTTGCATCCGATTAAATAATGAAACATATATATCCATGAATCTTCGTTTTACTAAGATAATTGGGTAAAAAACCGGTTTTCTTGCTGTATTATTATTCATAATAACCTAATTTCTAAGTTAAAAGCAATTTCGTTTGGATTTTTTTGTAGTTCAGGAATGTATTCGATGTTTATTATTTCGATAATTTAATTTATTTTTGTTCAGTAATTGGAACTTACGTATTTTATGATATTGTATGTTATTTTTAGAATGTATAAATTGGTGAATAAGTTTATTTTTTAACTGTTACAATTAATATTGTAAAATAAAGTAATCTTGCTTTAGATTGGCATTCTGTGTTTGAAAACTGAGCAGTCTTTTTGTTTTTTTTTTTGTTTTTTTAATTAAATATCTCCATTATAACAAAATTAATTCTGTATAAAGTTTTTATATTTTGTTAATTTTGAATATTTGTTAAAGGTTTTTAACTCTTCGTTACATTTTTATTTTCCTAGCATCATAACTCTTCTTACAGCTATGTTACAAGAAGGAATGTATGGTAAGAAGTCACAAAATGGGGTATGGATTTTTTCTTGCATTTCTCAACGTTTCACGACCCAGAAACCCCAAAAAATAAAAAAGGTTTAATGTTCGTGCGTTGGCTTGTTTGAAGCTTAATAACTTTTGATGAAATTTGATAGAGAGACTCATATTATTTTGCAATTTGTTTGGGTCTGTATCTCCAACTTTAAATTTTGGTCTAACATCAGTAATATCTTAGGAAACAACGAAACGATGTTTTAAGTTTTCTAAAGACCGTCCGTTGATAATTAAATATTTGAATTTTCTGTAGTTCGTTTCAGCTATTTATCCTGTTTGACGCTTTACAGATAGTAATTTTATTGTTTTAATTTGTAATATTTCTTTGTATTTATTACTTTTTCCAAAATCAATAAATTATTATTAAAACGTTTTATATTTAAAAAATTTGTTTATTTGTCAAAATATAAACGTTACTTTTGTATACATATTGTCGAGTGTTCGGGGCTCAATCAGGATATTGAGAGATTGACAATTTAAAATGCTTATATAATTACAATTTATTACTTTAAGAACATAAATAAAATAAAAAATAAATAAATAATAATAATAACAACATTAATAATAACGGGTGATCAAGGCCAGCTTCTGGTGGTGGGCGGCGGGGGCTCGGAGTCGTCGCTCGTCGATCGCCCCCTGGGGATGCCTCCTGGTCACACGGATTCGGATAGTGGAGTGCCTGGGTGATCATGCAGGGGCTGTACATACCATATGGCTTAGATCCGGCCCCTGCATGGTAGAAGGGGAGGTATTTTAGTGGGTGAGAGCCCCGCACTGCCGTCAGTGCGGGGCTGCCTGACGGCGGCTGGCAGAGCTTTTTCCTCCGCTACGGAAAGAAAAAAAAACACAAAAACATTAATAATAAACGACAGTTATAAACAAATAATAATAATAATAGTAATCACAAGCACAACAACAATAATAATAAATGTCAATAATAGTAATAATAAACAGTGATTACATACAAAACAAAACTTAAAGTAATCGTCAGGAATTACAGGTAGTTAAATATTAACCCACCAAGTTGGTCTAGTGGTTAACGCGTCTTCCCAAATCAGCTGATTTGGAAGTCGAGAGTTACAGCGTTCAAGTCCTAGTAAAGCCAGTTATTTTTACACGGATTTGAATATTAGATCGTGGATACCGGTGTTCTTTGGTGGTTGGGTTTCAATTAACCAGACATCTTAGGAATGGTCGAACTGAGAATGTACAAGACTATACTTCATTTACACTCATACACATCATCCTCATTCATCCTCTGAAGAATTATCTAAACGGTAGTTACCGGAGGCTAAACAGGAAAAAGAAAAGGTAGTTAAATATTGAAAATCAGAGTTCGGCCCCATTGACAAAAGACATTATTAGCATGACCGCTAATCTTAACACGTTTAACCGCTCACTAGCTTGTACAACTACAACTATGGTACAATAGATAAGACAGTTATAAAATTCTCTCACTGCAAATATCTTTACTGTTCACAAATTAAACTATCCTAACAATTTATGAATGAAATTTAGTACATTGTCTCTTTCACTTTCAGTCCCAATAGTAATTCACTGAACCATTTCTTGTTTTCATTTGCTGCCCACACTGGACTTACTTGTGACGTCATCTTAATCGCGTCGAACGTGTACGCACTAGAAATTCGCTCCTTCATTTACCTCCTCGCAGAATACTGTCGCTTAGAACTCTCTCGCAGACTGACTGTCAACTGGTCTTCCCCGGATTATTTATACTCCTATCTTCTTTACGTGAAGGACCGGACCCAACTCGAAACATGAGAATGATCTTCCGGCCTCACATTTTCCCATGAGATTACTACCTGGTCCGGTAACCCCTTTTCAGTGAACAAAATCTGTTTAGGTGTGTCAACGCGCAGTATTATAAATAAAGGACGATTCTTAAACGGACCCGTTTAGCTTTACGAAAAGTTTTTCTATTAGCCCCTTTCTGGATTCCTCCGATTATTATATTTTCTACTAATTTCTTCTAAATTGGCAGGAATCCGTTACTCAGGTCCGTTACACCGGTCTTGTTACAATATTAACGGATTATTTTTAAAGTTACGATGCCTCAAAATACTTATTGTTGTTAAACAAGATCAACTAGCATATTAATTAAATTACTTTTAAATTAATAAGGATGATTTATAAAGAAAAAAGGATCGGTGTCGAATTCAATGGATCGGTGTCAATTCTTATGAGGTTGTGTTTAGCGGGCAACATTTATTTCATTAAAATTTTACAATTTAGTTAGTAAAAGGAAGGTAAAAATATAAAATGTATGATATAGAATAAATAGGATTACGTTTTATCAACTTCAGTATAATTTTTGGCGTGTTTCCATCAAAGATTTCGTCCCTTTTACACGAATTATTGAGTTACACGGTGCAGAAGTAATTTAATTAAAAAAATTAAATATGTAATTTTTTACATTTAAATTTGCGATTTGTTTCCTATTGAAAGTATTCATTTTTATATTCTGAGAATTTGTTCTTTTGAGATAGTGATTTAATTTATTTAAATAATCTAAATTAATAAATTTCATATAAATTGGAGTGTTTATGATGCCATTTGAACTTCAAGTAAAAAGAAATTAAATTATTAAGACGATGGGAAAAGGAATCGATGTATAAAGTTATATGATATGCCCTTCTCATATCGATTGAGAAAGATAAATGGAAAGAGGGGACATTAAAGGTCAACGTTCACCGTCGGCGACCAAGCGTACTCATAAAAAATTGCTTCGTGAGTGTGTACCAAGAGAACAATTGTCGTTTATGAAAAAAATATACTTCTATCCAGAGATTAACATCTAAACAATCTCCAGCCGTTACTTTCTATCTTGCTTATAATTATTCTGGTGATCTTTTTCCTTTCCCTGTTTAGCCTCCGGGAATTACTGTCCAGGTATTACTTCAAAGGATGAATGAGAATGATATGTATGAGTGCAAATGAATTTTAGTCTTGTACAGTCTCAGTTCGACCATTCCTGAGGTGTGTGGTTAATTGGAACCCAACCACCAAAGAACACCGGTATCCACGATCTAGTATTCAAATCCGTATAAAATTAACTGCTTTTACTAGGAGTTGATCGTTGGAACTCTAGATTTTCAAATCAGTTGATTTGGAAAGACGCGTATACCACTAGACCAACCCGGTGGGTTATACTGGTGATCTGGCTATCTTTATCTAACACAGAATTAATCATTTTCTGTTGATCTACATCATTCGTTCTCAAAGTGGGCGATAATGCCCCTTTGTGGTTACTGGGGGCGGTAGAAAGCCAACAGAAAATGGGAGCGTTCAGGCGGTCTAGGAAGGCGATGGCTGATTAAAAACAAAAGACAAAAATGATAATATTTCAAACTAAAATGTAAGTTTCAACTCAGAAGTAGGATATGCTATGATTAAAAACAATAATTGCAATTGTTCTTTTTAAGAGCGCATCTTAAAAATAGCAATTATAATTTTTAACAGATGGTAAGTTTAAAAATGTTGGGAGTGCTAGAAAGTTTTCGATTCTCAATGTGAGCGGTGAGCGAAAAAGTTTGAGAATCAATGATCTACTTGAATAAACAGTTATTTCTTTTTTAAACCTTTACACGCATAAGTAACAAAATGGTTTCACGTTATGTGTATTGAAACATCCAGTATTGTTTTCGATAAAATTCGTTTTGATCTGTATTTAAATTCGAAAAAAATTGTTTTTCAAGTGTAGAAACTAGACTCTTTGAGAATATTTTTAGTTGTAACGTGTAGATTTTTTAATCTGAGTTACGGTCGCACTTACGGTGGTAGCGTCTCGGCCTTTCATCCGGAGGTCCCGGGTTCGAATCCCGGTCTGGCATAGCATTTTCAAACTCTACAAAAGTTTTCATTCATCAAATGCTCTGAAGCAATACCTAACGGTCGTCCTGGAGGTTAATAAAATCTGAGTTACGGTAATAACTCTTCCTTTTTCTTCTTTCTTTTTTCCTATTTAGCCTCCGGGAATCACCGTCAGTTATTATTTCGGAGGATGAATGAGGATGATATATATGAGAGTGTAGTCTTATACAATCTCAGTTCGACCATTCTTGAGATGTGTGGTTAATTGAAACCCAACCACCAAAGAACACCGGTATCCACGATCTATCTAGTATTCAAATCCGTGTAAATTCCTTTTTCTTCTTGTTTTATGTTTATATTACATACGCATATGTCTAATGAATTTTGCAAACAAATAAACTTTTGACTGTTTTTTTTTTTTTACAAAACGAAAATACCCGTATATTGTAAAATACTGATTTTTTTTTTTAGAAAACTGTTGGGTGTATGTGTATCCATTATACCGTAGAAGGAAACTATTTCCTATTTTTAGTATTAATATTTTTTTAGTAGAGTTCTAGACTAATGATGTATTTAAATTATGTTGTAATTGACAAAACTTGTGTTGGTGTCCATCCGACCGGCACCAAATAACAACTACTTATATTCATTCTTATTCTTTACATTGTCTTTTATCTTTTTTTCTTGTTTACCTTTTATACTATATAAAAATCAAGTCAATTATTAAGAAATGTTTATGTGGGGACTCGTGCTGTCTTGGAATGCGTTGTTCATCGTTCTACGTTATATACAGGACAAAACACTGAAAAATACAATCACGAAATATAACATATATATACCCGCGCACGCGCGCACACTACATAGTTGAATATAATAAAAATAATTTTACCTTTCCATTTTGTTTCTTAGTATTTATAAAACACATCTATTCGTTTATATTTTAGAAAAAAGCATAATAAGTTAACATTGGGGAGGTCCTAATATTTATACAAATTTACTCTTGACAAATATCTTATCTTTTAACGAAATCCAAGAAAATCTGTCAAAAAAAATGTTCCTCTCTACGTTTTTATTTGCAAAACGAAGATTTAAAGAGATGCAGTTTTATTATTTATTAATTTTATTTTTTTTAATACATCTCAAAAACTTTTTTTGAAGCCCTAATTTTAATAAGATTAATATAAAACAAAGGTTAACCACATTCTTGAATATTGTTAAATATCTACCTTTTAACAAAGCGGAATGTTGAAGAATCTTTTTTCGTTCTTCATCATTTTTATTTATTATTCCGTTATTGTTTATTATTATTACAAAAAAATATTTGACATATAATGAAGCTTTTGACATACAGCAAAATATATATAATTTTATTCAAATATAATATTTTTTCGTTCATTTAATTCAATGATAAAAGCGCGACTAAAGCGCGCGCGAATACCGTATTTAATTCGCGGGGGTGTAACAGTACTAGCGGCGATGGTCGGAACTAACTAAACTAATGTAATTTCACAACTTACTTAGAACAAATTTCGTTTGTACGGTCGGCAGACTGGTGTAGCCGCAAGGCTTAACGTACCAGGTACCAAGTCAACCGAACAATCGAGTTTGAGAACGAGGCAGATCGAATTACGTTTTACTTATTTCTTTATTATGGCACTTTTGTTACATATTTTAGCAATTTTATTCGGGAATAGAGAATGGGGAGTAGTCTAATTTGCTTTGTTTTTTTCCTATCAGTTATCGTTTTGTTTTTTAGTTTAACTGGTTACCCGATTTTTGTTAAATTTTGTGCAATGTTTTCTGAATAGTGATCATTGATGCCTTTTAATTTTGGTTACAGTTGTTGATTTTAATGGGGAGATACGTTCTCAGAATTTTAGTAAAAGAATTAATAATTTGTTATCATTAATCTGTACTTGCATATTTACGTACTCTAATGTTTACTTAATCTTATTTTTACGTAATAATCTGCAGAGGACCCCTTCGGTAATCCTTGAAGTCGGGCAAGTTACGCAACTCTTTGCCTGATTTTTTTTATTATTGTCTTTCAACGTAGATACAGAATTTAGAAATTATTTACTGGGGTAACAGGTGAAAATCGTGATGCTCTTTATTTGTTATTTTTCATAAACGTTTTTCATCAAATAAATTGAAATCCGGACGAATAATGCAAAAATAAACAAGATTTAATGAAATTAAGAACTCACTTTTTTCCCAATAAATTAAGTGGTAAAATCTTCCTCTTCAAAGGCATCCTTTTTCTTTAATTACGAATATTATGCTGTTTATTAATAACTTTTTAATATGTTTGTTTTTACCGACTTTTTAAAGAAAGTACGGTTTTACATTCGGTCGCACGGTGAAATTGAATTTTCTTTCCGTTTTGATGTACGAGAAGAACGAAAATATCATCCACTTAAAATGTAGTTTCCTTATATATACATATCTCCAAAACTACTTGATCAGTTTCATTTAGATCAATTTACAGTATTTAAATATTCTCTACTAGTTCATCCGAATTGTTGTGCATATAACTTTTATCGCAAATCAGATGATTTCGAAGTCGAGAGTTTTAAGGTTCAAATCTTGGTAAAGGCAGTTACTTTTATATGGGTTTTAATACTAGATCATGGATACCGGTGTCTTTTAGTAGTTGGGTTTCAATTAACCGTACATCTTAGGAACGTTCATGTTGACGGTTTACGGTTATGTTGACATTGTATTTGTGTATTTTTCATTGGCGCTAACGCATGAGTAACAGTGGTGAGCGAGTTTAAACCTGACGTTTGTGTTTAGAGTTTATTCGTTAATCGGACGTATATAGTACGTTGTACTCTGAAGCCAGTGCGTTTCTTACTGCGAATAGTGAGGGCGTCGGAAATTCAGCAATATTTTGTTCATCCCTAGCTGTAAGGGTTGGTCATATAAAAAAATGTTACAGACAAAAGTTTTAGGTAAAGTTTAGAGGACTAACGACCAGTTTAAACCAATTCGATACTGTGTTTATTAAGGGAGATATGATTTTTTTTTGTCTTAGAAACCCAATTCTTTCCACCCCCTCGGCTAATTGTTGGTTATATCATAAAACTTTACTTAGATAGGTTTTAGGCGCTTATTCAAAGAATAGTAGAAACTTTAAACGAATTCGATGTTTTACTTAATAAGAAAGTTATAGCGATATTTTATTTTTCGAAAAGGTACTCAAATTTCCACCCCCATGGTCCGACTTTTGCTCATTAACAAACTTGACTGAGATTTTGGGTCGTTATATTTTATGTATCAATTTGAAATTGATTGGCACAAAATTACAGCAGTTATCGTGTCCACAAGAAAGTGAAAAAAAACAAAAAAAAAATATATATATATATATATATATATATATATATATATATATATTTACTTAAACTTTTACACTGACGTTGTTTTTGGGATCTGGAGGATGAGAAACGCGAAAATATGTAGAAATTTTCCGGATGTTGAATCATGGTACTTATTACTCAGAGGTAGCTTTCTTATAAATTCTACCTAAAACATTAGATTTTCCAAAAATATAATGAAATAAACTATTTTGTAATTTGGGGTTTTTACCCATTTACAACCCCGTTAAAATTGGTTAATTCGCTAAAAAAAAATTCATTCATTCATTTGTTTGAAAAATAGATATATTAAGTAAAAATAAAAACAATAATTTACTTTTAATTATTAAAGATCTTCTACTGATTTTGAATAAACGTCCATTTAAATCCTTCACCTCGTTTATATTAGAAAACATCGGACATTTAATTATTAAATATCACGACATATTTTCAAGTCATTTAAATTTATTTTTAATTATTAAAGATCTCTTACTGATTATGAATAAAAGTTCATTTAAACCTATGGTCTCGTTTATATTAAACATAGGACCTTTAATTATTAAATATCCCCTGATTGTTTTCATTATTATTATGATTATTATTATTTTAAATTATATATTTAAAATAATAATTGATTATTTTATTTAAATATAAAGTTTTGCGTTCATATTAAAGTGTAAGATTCCCTTATCCTATTCCTATTGTATTATAATATAATATTAAATTTAAACTTGCTTTTTCGTATTATAATTTATTATAAACGTGTCATTAAACGTGTATTATTCGTATTTTTTTTATAAATTTTGTTTTTATAAAATAGGCATTTTTTTCTAAATTACTTTCTTCAAATTAAATGTTTATCTCTTTAATTTTTAAATAGCAAATGTAATAATATTTTTTGTTACTTTAGACCGGAATACTCGTTTATAATTCTATTTTGTATTTTGTCGACATTAGAATATAAACAAGTATATATATAACCTTTTACTTCAAGGTTATTATCTTTTTTCTGTTTAGCCTCGGAACCACCGTAAGGTATTACTTCAGAGAATGAATGAGGATGATATGTATGAATGTGAATGAAGTGTAGTCTTGTACAGTCTCAGGTGGACCATTCCTGAGATGTGTGGTTAATTGAATCCCAACCACCAAAGAACACTGGCATCCCTTATATAGTATTCAAATCCGTAAAAAGGTTATTCTTGCCTTTGCTAGGATTTGAAACTTAGAACTCTCGACTTCGAAATCAGTTGATTTGCTATGACGAGTTGACCATTAGACCAACCCGGTGGGTTTACCAATTAAGCGTATTACTCTTCAAGATCTTCAAGATGTGAAATCGAATTGTTACAGCAGTTATTTCAATAACCAGGGACCAGTTACCAATAAAAATAATTTAGGACCAATTAAAATAATTAACTGTTGATAAAATATTTATAAATATCGATTTTTACGTCTTTGTACGAAGGAAAGGAAGTATTGTGATCGCAAAAAATTTCGATTTTCAGATTTCAACGGAAATTTTCATTTCAACATTCCTGAATCAATTTTGACTATTTTCGGCCTGACGTCTGTCAAAAACAGTCGTCATATTTTCGGCGTGTACGTATGTATCTCGTATATATCTCAAAAACGATTAGACGTATAATGTTGAAGTTTTGGATTTTGGATTTAGGATCCAAAAAATTTGGATTTTGGAGTTTTTCTTAACTGCAGTAATAAGCTCTCATTGAAAGCTTTTCAACGATATAACATAAGTGGTACTTATTTCCATTGGTTCCAAAGTTATAGCCAAATAAAAATTTAATTGTAGAAATGTAATTGTAGAAGGGGAACGGAACGTACATCGGTTCGAATCAGTTTATCTCCTCTTCTTTGTTTTTTTTTCACTTTAATTTAAATATATTGATTTATTAATAATTATTAACCTCTGATGGTAAAAAAAAATTTATGGTAAATAATAAATAATTCAGTAGTAACAATAAAAAAAAAAAAAAAATATGAAAAAATATTGGAAGTTAATAATGAAATAAAATATTATGTACGTTTCATTTCTTTTTTTAATGTGTATATGTAATTTAACAGGTCTACAAGGAAGTCATCTGTTGTCCATCAGATTATTTTTAAGTAATATGTCACGACATTAATTTAATTTAAATTACTGTAACTAATGATAACCATTTTTATATTAACTGCTTTTACTTTTTGCGATGTCGTCGTTATAACTATTAAAAATTAATTTGTGCCTCAAAGATCATAATATTAACGATGATGTAGTGCGTATAACGTTAGAAGTTAAATTTTAATTTTTAGCCATAATGAACTCTGTATTTCATTTGAAAATGGTTTGAATTGAGTGTATCTATATAGAATTAAAGATGATGTGTATATCAAATTTATTGTTAATTATTTAACTGAGAAGAATGAAATGATTGTTAGTTTAATTGCGTCCAGATCGTCTAGACGTTTTTGTAGTACAGTATTTATATAGAGTGTAACTTCATATATTTAATACATTAATAATGCAAACTTGCATAGTGCAAAGATTATAAATGAATACATATTACGCAGTTCTTATGCACTTTTTTGAAAATAAATAAATAAATATATATTAAAAAAAAGAACTGAGAAAGAAAATAAAACCGCATAAAATGTAGGTGCTGTCAGACGGTTAGTTGTTGAGAATATAATAAGTAAGCGGCATGTATAGAAAGAAGAAAAAAAGCGACGCGACGGTCGGAAGAATTGGAGGTGCTTACGTTGGCATTCAGCGCTCAAGGCTGGCAATTGACCCGTGTTTTTCTCTCCCATATTGGATCACGCAATCTATTACGCCGTCAATAAATGAGAGGTGAGCTCTGGTAGAAGAGTTTTTAAGGAGGCATCACAGATCATTGTACTGGTACGGTGAGGAGACATTGCCGATCAGACGTCTGTTCGGGTCGGGTAAGTCGGTATGCTTGTTGTAGTGATGGACAGGTGTAGGCAGCCTTTTATTTACTGAACCGATTTAAAATTCTTTTCTCTGTTTAAATCAGAAAATTTATATAATATTTTACAGTTTATCAGATACGTACAATATCATCTTATACGTTCAATTTAAAAATAAAATCTACGCTGATGTGTCGCTGTGTAAAAGATATAAGGGCATTTAAAAAACACATAACTAATATAAAACAAAAAGATGGTAATAAATATTTCACTTACTAAGAAAATATATTAATAAATTATTTATAAAATAATCAGTCTGGAATGTTTTCCCCATCAGATGTAATTTTTTATTTGTCTCGTTAAAAATACGGTACGCATTTATTAATTTTCAATCTTTTTTTATATATACTTCTGTCTGACCAATATTCTTTCTTCGCTAAATGAATTAATTTAAATATTAAATATCTATCTTAACTACCTTAACAGCTTTGCATGACCGATATGAATAATGTTTTTACGGAAAGAAGACAAAACAAATGTAAGTTGAAATTGGTTCTGCTTGGGTAATTATATATATATATATATATATATATATATATATGTCGGAGAATAAAGTACAGTGGAGTATCTTCCGACAAAACGATGAGAATATTCTTTAGAATATCTGTATTTTTAGTAGTTTTAAGAAATGTACTATTACTAGTAATATTTTGTAAAATAAGGTTTAAATTGTTTTATTGCGGTAGGCTTAGGCCTAGGTAGGCACATGGTTGTCAACGTAGTCGGGATCCCAGGACGATAGGGGTATCATAAAATTAATAAGGAAAAGGAAATATGCAGTAGGTATATTATTTGAGAATATGGAGAAAGGGTAGTCTTGCTTTGGAACCCAGATCGAACAGACGTCCTGGTGGTCGCGAATTCGTTATTTCCCTGAGCCTCGGTCTATCGCAAGTTGTTTTAATATTATTTGAATTCTAAATTGAATTAATCTTATATTGTAATTCGTGTGCTACTGAGTTATTGATAAGTGATAATTATCATTTGTAATTATTTCATTGTACGAGTTATCTACTCATTTTTATTAATTGAACTTTATTGTAATCTTATATATTCTCCACTTGTAATGGTGGGAATGAGTGAAGCCCAAAACGTTGAATCCCTGACAGATCTCTTCGCCTCCCCGATATATATATAAGCTGAACTGCTCATGGTTCCTCCGGGTTATCAGATTTTATTATTTGTTACCAGAAAGATGAAATCTGGCAATTCCTAAAAATATTTCATACGAAAATTATTCCAAATTTTATTTCTTTTATTCGTTATACGCTTTACTAAATTCATCTATATTGTGTCATGATCTTCATCTGATGATGGCATGAATCTGATGTAAGGTACCTTATGCCACTGCTATAATTATCTATCCCTTCCCCAAGCTTTCTCCTTCGTCTCCTCATTGTTTCCAGTCTTTACTTCATCTATTTATCCTTCTTTTTCAGTTTGTTCTCCTTCAAACGACCCTTTCAATGCACTAGTCAAGGTTCCATTTCCTCTAACTACATTTCCTAACCAGTTTTCATTGCATTTCCCGTACTTCCCGTATAAGTACACAAATTTACATTATACTGTTTAAATCACAAAAAAATATTTATCCCAGCTAGATGAAAGATATCTCGGTTTAGAGTAGGAAGGAGAACCCACCGTGTTGGTGTCTAGTGGTGAACGCGTCTTCCCAAATCATTCCCAAGTCAAGAATTCCAGCGTTTAAGTCCTGGTAATGTCAGTTATTTTTATACGGATTTGAATACTAGATCGTGGATACCGGTGTTCTGTGGTGGTTGGGTTTCACACATCTCAGGAATGGTCGAATTGAGACTGTAAAGACTAAACTTCATTCATCCTCGAAGTAATACCTGAACGGTAATTCCCGGAGGCTATACAGGAAAAATAAAGAAGAGTAGGATGGAGGGTAAAAAGCATAATTTAATGTACCTGAATTATATTTGTGCTATTTATGTCAAAATATGAATTTAGAATTCAATTAAACGAATTTTAAAAAGTGATGTAATTTTATATAAATTTCTGTAATAAAATATCTCAAAAATACACAGTATAAATTACATACTATCAATAAACTGTAATATTTAATAAAGAACACTTTTTACTCAAAATGAAATAAATTTAAAAAATAATTATAATAGCAAATAATCTGTACCCTCTTTTAGAGGGATGTTATTACTATTGGAAAAAAGTCATGTAAACCTATACGTACATTTCTCCTTGAATGGACAAACACTAATCTTACGCTCTTAATTATATGGAAGAGGTGATAAGTTTCACTAGAAGTCTTAAGACAAATAGATAATAGGAAAAATTTCAGACAAAAATCATGTAAAGAGAAGTTCTAATTGTTTATGACATATATGTGTAGCTAATTTATCAATACACGTATGCGTACAAGACCTACTCACGATGACACCAAGTTTGTAAAAACAAAACTCCTTATAAGATATTTTTATGTCATTCATCTTGTGGCACTCTGTTTTAGAGTTCTTTAGGAATTCTTTTAAATGCGATAATTTTTGGTAAATGGTTTATAATGGTTAGAATGAAGTTGTTATTTTTGTGTCGTGACGATTTTATTTTCGAAAAAGTTAAATAGTAATGAAGAGCAATGTAAGTCTGTTAAATTAGTGAACATTTTTCATTTAACTTTTAAAATTTTGCCAGGTTTTGAATATTCATCGTACGTAGTTTTATAAATGGATCCCATCGTTTCATATTTTGTAGAAGATAATGAAAAATCCGACGCCATCATCGTCAAATGATAACGATTATGGTCATATTTTAAGGGAAAATCTTCGGCTGACCATCTCTAAAGTGTCAGAGGAAGTAAAAGTTCATTAAGCTTGATTTTGATCGATAACTTAAACATGTTCGGCAAAATTAGTCCAACGGCTGTTTCGAGGTATAAAAAAATAAATAGAATGCGTTGTTATACTTTGCGAGCTTTTTGAGCGTCCAAATTATTATGAGAAACTTTGTCAAATGTCCGTAGTAGGTAATGAACGGAACTGGTTGTACAGGTATGGAGTAGGAAATGAAGCACAACCGTGTAACAGAAAGGATAGGAAAATTGACGATGTTGATTGTAAATCAATCGACGAATTTATTAGCATTTTTTACTTTCAGTAACTGGCAAAAATTTGACCTAGAACGGTACAGTTTTGAAACAATAGAGAAAACAAAGAAAAATCTTAGGGTTTAGCATTAGATATTTATTAATTTTTTTTTTATTTTTATGTACATATAGTTTTATGTGATTTTCTTCGTTAGAATCATTTATGTATATCAATAATGTAAAGTTTAAAATTTAAACCCAAAAAAGTTTTATTTATTTAATTTAAATATGTTCAAATTATGTGAGATTAGCACAGACCAGAAAGAACTGGAGAATAGGTTTAGGACAAATGACAGAGGACCGGGGAAAAATGTTTAACTTAAAAAGTTCTATAAGAATACTTTTTGGAGTGATCAGGTATTGACCGATTCAAAATTTTTTTTGCTCGATGATATCGCCACATAGGCTTGATGGTTGTGTGTGGGATGTAATGAAAATGGAATTTTTTAGCGTATAAAAAATGCCATGCCTGACTGGGATACGTACCCGGGACCTCCAGGTGAAAGGCTGAAACGCTACCAGTCTGCCACGGAGATCAGTACTTATGATCGGAATAGCATTTAATGATATTCTTCGTTTCTTTCTGTTCTGTTCTAATGTTTTATTTTCAATATATTTATTGCGATTTACATCCTTAATTATCTGTTTCATAATTTTCAATCTTTGTTTTCATTTACAGTTTTGACTCTTAAATCATATTTATTTTTTTATTATATCTAATTAATATTTTTGCTTTAATCGATCGATTTTTTATTTTCTTATTATGTAGCCTACCACTTTTATTTAATTGTCTAAAATTCCAAGTTTGAACTCGAGGTATGTCATGATGATTCTTGAATGTTTTGATGATACTTGTAAGAGTATCCTCTACTGGAGAACCGTCAGGGGACTCTGGAATTTTATCAAAGATTAGTCTATTTTTGGTTAAAAAAATAATGGAAGTAATGAAAGACTTTTTTTTTAAAATTACATCTGTAATACTACATTGCTTTCAGCCAGGAAGTATTCAATACCTGAAAAAAAATGTTTTAACTTCATTATTCAGACTGTATTAATCACCAATCAGTTGGCATCCTTAGTAATTATATTGAAAGGGCTGCTGCTTCCTTTATGGAATTACGAAAATGGCTTCTAGTTACAGAACTGATAATGTATTAAAAATTATGTAAAAATCAACATAATTATTTTCATAGCTAAATTCAGTATATATTAGCACACTTTTGTGCCTACTATTGGAAATACATCTTATATATAAATGCAAAAGTTTGTAGCGGGTTTTATATGGTCGTCTGCAACATAATCATGCGAGAACCAACCAAACGATTGCTTTCAAATTTTCAGGATACATTCCTGTTATTCCAGGGAAGATTTTAAGCCATAGATCGAAGATCTAGTTTCCTCGGGGATTAAAATGTTAAAGATATTCATCATAGAAAAAAAATTAAATCTTTTTTTTTCATTTTATTTCTGTAAAGAGAAATGTAATTAAGTAAAATGACTTAATTGTTTTTTCTTTAATGACTATCTGTAAAATATTTAATACTCTTACCACCACGAAGGTAACGACCGTTTGGGTATCCAGGGGGCGGAGCCCATGGCTAGACGGTCCTGCGAGCGAAGCGAGCTCTGACCGGCTAATGAGAATATATATTTTACGATAAATTTTATCACAATATTGTGCGTTCATATACTGGGTATACTCGTGTATATATATATATATATATATACTTTTTATTGGCTTGCTCGTTGTAGAAAGATAAATTAAAATTTTCACTCATCCAATCGATAACTGATTTATTGCAGATATTTTATTTTGTTGCTACTGGAGCCCATTGCCGACTCGTAGCTAAAATTAGTGGGGGGCTGCAGCAGAAAATTTTTTTCTATGACTTTTCAAGGCTATAGTTAAAATTTTTTGAAAAATAAAAGAATCGAAAAAAATGAATCAAATAGAATAGCTGGAAGCAGGATAATAATCAATCCGATTCTACACTTTATCATATTCAAGATTATGGTACATAATGTCAATACAGACAATATTTTTTTAGTATTATTAGATAATAACGTAATAAAATATCCGCTTAAAAACACTGTAGTCCAGTGGTGTTTAATTTAAATTTCTATGTACACAGAAACAAATACATAATTAGTTTTTAATAATTACCTTCTCTTTCATCCTTCCAACGTGTTTTTGGGACAGATCTGGCAATCAAAGAGCCCTTGCTTTCCCTCGTCTTACGATCACTGCTGAAAAAACAACTAAACCGCTTTCATATTCCTTCCACCGACTAATCTAGAAAAGGGAACGAACAAGGAACGTTCCATACACACGCGGAATAAAAAACAAACTACTTTCCACCAGCACGCCAGGGTTGGTGCTGTCTCTCCTCGCAGTCTCGCGTGCAGCTTCCTATGTGTGCATGCGCACAACAGCCAAACACCACGCCACTGGAACTATGAAACGCGCAGTTCCATACAATGTTTTTGTGTCTTTTTCATAAACTGGGCAGTGGATATTGACATTAAGCTTAAAAATTATATATTGTACAAGTATGAAGAAAGAATCAAAGAAAAATTGACTCATTATATTAAATGTTATCGATGATATCAAGCGGAAATAGGGAGTGCTGCAGTTCAACAGTTCCTATACGCGAGTCACCACTTTTGGAGCCTCAATAATTATTCAAATTAAACCAAAAGGTGCGTTTATTTAAATTTTTTTTTTTTTGCTGTTGTAATTTTTAGTTAAAAACTAGCAGGTGCGTTATATGTAGGACGGAATACAAGCTGTTGTGCTTCTATTGTAACTAGGCCGATTTCCGGATGTCTTCTGTTCCTACAATCTGTATAAATATTTTATTAATGAATATTTTTATTATAATCTCTTAACACATATGTCATTTTAATCCTCTTATACAACATAAATCTTTGAATATTATTATTATTATTACAAAATTATGTTTGTATTAATATTTTATTTGTTAGTCCATTTATTAAAATCATTTTGTTATAACGTGTTTTTTAGTTTACAAAATGAATTTTGTAGCTTATAAAGTTTTAATATTATTTTCTTTTCTGATGTTTCTTAAAAATGTTACATTTTTAGGTAGGCATGAGTAATCCGGACTTATTTAAAATTTACCTTATCTTAAGAATTTAAACATTTGGTTTAATTGTAATACGTTATACGCTTTAAATATTAGGAAAAATACAAATGTGTTTTTAAAGTAGCTAATCCAATTTAAATACTAATAGGATAGGTTTGATTTATTGACTCTATTCGAAAATTAGCGTTCTTAGGAGAGCGATTCTATAGTTACGCGTCTCAGTTAGGTGATAATTTGTTGTACCATTGCGTGTAATAGAAATATTTCGCTCGGATTTCAGCTAAAAGCTGAAGAAAAATGTGAGAAAATGTTAAATTTCATTTAACAAAAAAGCTATTGAACTACAAAGCTAAAAAAAACTTGTTTTTCGACACGGAATTTTGTTTTTTTCGTCGGATATGTTAAACACTTTTTGAGTTATAGTTCCGGAATCTTTTCTTTCTTTTTCTGTTTATCCTCCGGGAATAACCGTTCAGGTATTACTTCAGAGGATGATATGTAGGAGTGTAAATGAAGTGTAGTCTTGCACCGTTTCAGTTCGACCATTCTTGAGATGTGTGGTTAATTGAAACCCAACCACCAATGAACACCGGTACCTACGATCTAGTATTCAAATCCGTATAAAAGTAATTAACTGTCTTTACTAGGATGTGAACGTTGGAACTCTCGACTTTGAAATCAGCTGATTTGTGAAGACGCGTACACCACTAGACCAACCCGGCGGGTTAACAGTTCTGGGATCTGTTTTACCTATTTCCTAAACTCAAATTACAAAAGAAACCACCACCTTTACTCCTTAATTTGGGTCCCAAAAATTACTATAGGGCTTCTATTTATCAGAAGAGCTGAAATCCGGGTGTTATCTTTGGCTACCGGTAACTCGAAAACAAACCGTTTCCAGACTTGTTTTTCGTTAGTTTCATCAATAGAGCATGAAACTTTCTTCGTTTCTTCATGGGACACTTTGTACAAAATATTCCAAATATAAGAGGAATTGATTTAACTTTGACAAAATTCGTTTCAATTTATTTCTATTTCATTATTACATACAATTATCGATATGTTTTTCTACATTTGTTTTAATGACTGGGATAAGGCATGTGAAACTGTAGTTTAAAAAAACACCATACCTTTGCGTGGAATCGAACTCCAGACCAAATGATTAGAAAAAAAGACAAATCGGGAATTACGATATTAATGCTTAGAATCGTGATAAAATGCTCTCTTTTGCTATTTATCTTCCGAGAATTACCGTTCAGATATTACTTCGAGGATAAATGAAGATGATAAGTATGAATGTAAATGAAGTAGCCTTGTACAGTCTAAGGTCGACCATTCCTGAGATGTGTGGTTAATTGAAACCCAACCACCAAAGAACACCGGTATCCATGATCTAGTATTCAAATCCGCATACAAAATTACTGACTTTACTAGGGCTTAAACGCTGGATTTACCATTAGACCAATCCGGTGCGTTGTGATAAAATGCTGCGTTTAATGTTTTAGAATTGAAATTATACAGAGGTATCATCAATAAATATTATATAATAATTATTATTAAGAAATATAATATTTAAATATCAATTTTAGTGAAGAAATTTGATAAATGAAATTTTTTTGGTGGTCTTTTCTGTCTTTTTTTATTATTTCTAGTAGATTTATGTATAAATTATGATATAATATCGTTTAAATCATTATATTTGGACGCAGTAGCGGATCGTAACTAAAATTAGTAGGCATCGTGCTCCAGAAAATATTTTACTGGGTCTTTGCAAGGCCACGGTTTAAGTTTTCTGTAAAATAAAAGAACCGAAAAAAGATTGAATCAAATAGAATAGCTGGAATAAGGATTAACCTTATCTTTATTTTTCCTGTTTAGCCTCCGGCAACTACCGTTTTGATAATACTTCAGAGGATGAATGAGAATGATATGTACGAGTGTAAATGAAGTGTAGTCTTGTACATTCTCAGTTCGACCATACCTGAAATGTGTGGTTAATTGAAACCCAACCACCATAGAATACCGGTATCCACGATCTAGTATTCAAGTCCGTGTAAAAATAGCTGGCTTTACTAGGACTTGAACGCTGGAACTTTCGGCTTCCAAATTAGCTCATTTGGGAAGATCTGTTCATCACTAGACCAACCCGGTGGGTAAAGATAATAACCTAATTCTACACTTTATCACATTCAAGAATATGATACACAGTTTTTAAGCACATGTGTACCATATACGAGGAAAATGCTTGTATGAGCAAAATGCTGTCCTGCTTTACTGTATAATCGTCGGGTCCGAGTGGAAAAGTGCTTGGCTTGTGTTCTAGTAACCGTTGGTTCCAGATTGAGAGAATATGTGGAAAAAACAAAATCACATCAAAAATAATGCGTAAAAAAAGAGTGTGGGACACATAAAAGAAAATACCGCTGTATTTGTTTTTCGAACGTTAGCTGTAGAGATGTGGTAACATTTGCTTATTTGTGATTGGTTTATTTTCAGGGGACTTCTATCACGTCGTTTATACTTGGAAATTAGGTAATGTGGAATTGTATATATCTCGAGTACTTTAATTTTACGGTTGTTAAAGAAATAAAATTACAAAGGATTATATTTTTTATATTATATATTTTTATTTTTGGTTGATCTGATGTTTTAAGAATATATTGATGTTTATTCAGTTATTTATTATTATTAGTTTTAAACTTTTAAGGATTTCTCGAGTTGTATATGTATCCTTATTAATCAATTATCATCAATATTATATATACACACACACACATACACACACACACATACACACACACACATACACACACACACACACACACACACACACACACACACACACACACACACACACACACACACACATATATATATATATATATAAAACATTTAAGTAAAAATTATTGGTAGGACATATATCTAAATTTATTATGTAAAATGATACAGATAAAAAAGCAGATAGCAGTATAGCATTTTTAAAGAAAGATGCTTGGCTAGAATTTAAGACTGGCGGCCGTCTATACTGACGTCCCAGCACAGATAGCCTTATTTATAGGGCGATATTTTTGAGTCCTGTTCTAAATATAATCCGTTCGTCCTACTGTCTCTTTTAACTACTCTCTTTCACTGTTATGTCCCCTCTTCTCATCCATACTCACTCTCTTTCTTTCTCCCCTCTCTTTTTCTTATACATATACGTGTATTCCTTTTTTTTCTCCTTATAAATAATACATTTTTCTTTGCAAAGATTTCCTTCCTTGGTTATAAAATACAACGATTGCTGATTGTTATTAGTAGAAATATTAAATTTATGATATATTAATGACGTTTTTATCTTTTATGTTTATCTTTTTAGAATAATAAATTTTAGAATGTACATCATATTTATAAGACTATAACAATGTACTTTTTTAAAATACATTTATCTTGGTTCGGCTTTTCTTTATTACTAACCAGCTTATTATAACTTGTCCTGAGCAGTATTTTAATTCATATTGTTTTACTTTCTTTTGTTACTTTTTTATTACCGTATTATTTGTAGTCCTTTAAGTTTTAATTGAATTACTTTATTACAATCAACATGAACGTTAATATTATTTTAATAGATGATACATCGTGCTTCACTCGGGTTACCACATGGAGTCTGAAGCCGGCTCAACACCTTGTTACGTTAATTTATTTTCAAAATTTTATAAATGATTGATTATTCCTTGGTTTCATGCCGACGTAAAAGTTCGGAATTTAAAGAGGACATCGACTCCTATGATCATTTAGTCCGAATGGAAATTTGTAGCGTATCTGTGCCATATCTGACCGGTATTCGATCCAGGACCTCTGGGTGAAAGACGGAGACGCTATTTTGTAGCATTTTTTAAAAATTTAATGTGTTTCTTGAAGTATGTAGGTATTTATTAAAATAAAGGATTCGTATAAAAAAATATTACTGCATGAAAAATGTCTTTCGTAAGAATCAAAAAAGGCAAAACAAGAAAAAATATAAAAATATTAAATAACTTCAACGGACAGCGGAAAAAATTAGTCAAGTATGGGGATTTCAACCACCTTGAGTGCAGAAATATGAAACAATTTTTTCTCTCAATTTTTCCAAGTAATTCTATTGTAATTTCTTGAGAAAATTTTTTTAATGCGAGAATCATATGAAGTTACATATATATCCGTTACTAATATTGATGAGAAAAAAAACATTTAATTAAAAATATTTTCTGTCAGTCTTTGTACAATTTTTTGTTTAAAATATTTTCCGTTAGAGGGTTTTCTAAAAAGATTACTGGACCAACAGAGAAATTTCCTCTTGAAAATAAAAATGTATCTAAATCTGCGTATTTACATCTACATGAAAATTGAATAATTATATTTATTATACGGAGTCGAAATCAGAACTTCCTTCGTTTTTACTTCCTTGTACGAAGTAAAGGTGATCGCGAAAAATGTCGGTTTTCAGATTTCAACGTAAATATCCATTTTAACCATCCCTGAATACATTTTGACTCGGCGTGACGCCTGTACTTACATATATATCTTGCATAACTCAAAAACGATTAGCCTAGGAAGTTGAAATTTTGGATTTAGGACTGTTATAACATCTAGATGTGCGCCTCCCCTTTTGATTGCAATCGACTGAACCAAAAGTGTCAAAAAACCCAAAATTCAAAAGCTTTTCAACGACATATGGTAAGCGGTACTTATTTTCATTGGTTCCAAAGTTATATCCATATAACATTTTAATTAATGAAATATTTGGATTTTACAAGTGGAAGGCAACATCGGTTCGAATCCAACTTCATCTCCTTTTTTTAGCTTTTTATTAATTTAAATATATTAATTATTAATATAATTACTAATCTCCGATATTAAAAAATGTTACAATAAATAATAATTCAATAATAACAATATAAAAAAAGAGGTTATTAATGGAATAATATTTTATGTGCTTTTCATTTAAAAAAAAATTTTTTATATGTTATTTAATAGGTACAAGGAACTCATGTGGTGTTCATATCAGATTTTTTTTAATTATATAAATAGATCCTCGTCGCGACATCGGCCGCGATATATGGTTATTTGCGTTTCCCGTCGCGATCAGTTTTTTTTTTTATCAATAAACCAGAGATAAGTGCAACCAGTTGCGTCGCGTATACAGTAAAAGTAGCAATGCCTATGTTGGTTAATCCGCCGCGCCATACACCGTCGCCCCACTTAAAAATAATTTTTTTTTTTACATGTTTTTTCCTGCCTAAAGTAAATATATGCTAATGGTTTTTGTCTTTTTTCAACAATATTTTTAAACCACTTTATTTTTTTCATAAAGGAAGCTTAACAATTGGACGGATAGACGGAAAAAATTATTTTAAGAAAACGGAATTTAATATCGCTCGCACTTTTACAAACAGAAACGTTTATTAAAATGCTTTTAAATTCCTGATGTCATTGCTCTAGAGTTATGCTGCAAGAAGGAAAGTATGGTATTCACTCAAAAAATAAGGTATTGGATTTTTGCATTTGTGGACATTTCATGACCCAGGGACCCCAGAAAACAAAAAAAGTGTGGGGGGGGGGTAATGTTCGTACGTATGTACATGTGTTGGTTTATTTTTAAGTTTAGTAACTTTTGACTGAATAAACCGATTTTGATAATATTTGGCACAGAGACTCGTGCATATGGGACGAGTATATTTGTTGGTAAACTTTTAGGCTCAGTATCTCCAGGAGTGAAGTAGATAGTTTCCTTGGGCACTATTCTCTTTACAAACATAACCATAACCACTCTTTATATTATTAAAATTTTATTTTAAAAATTATCCCGAAATTTTCCCTTCCTTAAAAATCGAAAAAACTATATTTTTATTTATAGCATATTTTTAACAGAATTTTTATGTCTTGCTAGGTATAGTATTAGTGCCAGTGACCCAAAAAATGAAAAAAAAGTACTTTGGGGACAATATTGTGGGTGAAGGAACCGATTAAAATTTAACCATATAATTTAAAATTTTTGTTGTTTATTTAGACCTTTTTAACTTCTAGGTAGTTTCGTCATGTATCATTATTTTTTCACTATATAATAATAGATAACCAATGCCAGGAAAGTAATACAGGTTTGTTGTCAGTTGTTTTTTTTTGTTAAAAAAACATTATACAACCCACAAACATACATTATCATTTTATTAATGTGTTATAATTAGTTTAGATATTAGATTAAAGAGCGCGTTTATGTTTATTCCTTCTCTCTCAAACTCTCTCTCTCTCTCTCTATTCTCTTTAAACTTTATACAATACTAAAAAAAAGGATGAAAAAAGAAAGGAAAATGAAATATTTTATTATTCAACGATATATGTATATATATAGAAGAAACATTTAGAAAAATAACCGTGAAATTACTGTTGAAATAAAAAATGTTCGTAGACAAATTATTAAAGAAACAAAAAAAAAATATTTAATGAGAATAATAATTTTTTAACTCAAGTAATAATAATAGTATAACTTAACGTGTAATGGAATTCTGATTACATTTTTATATTTAAATTAAAATGCAATCAAAAGATATTTATTTTGAAATAGGTACGGCAGTATAAATAATGTATTATATAGCAGTACTGTAGAATACGTATTAACATTCATACGTGTATGATACAATGCTTAATATTAGGGTATATAAGATGTACGTGGGAATTTTAATGCAATTACATTGCAAATTTGATGTAATTCACCTGCTATCATCATCGTTATTATTTGTAAATTAAATTAAATTAAATTAAATCTACGTCCTGTCTATTATTCTCAAAAGTATGTGACATTGTTTTTGATATTATATTAACTATGTTTTGGGATATTACGAGACGATAGGTGGAATGCTTTTTCTATAATTATCTAATCTGTTACTACCGGAGGCAATATGTTTGTAATTTTGCTGATGAGTGTAAAGGTCGTTGCCAGAAATATTTATTTACTGGTAGACAAGGCAATGCTTCGCTATTGCTGGATTGGGATATATATATATAGATTAAATGAACACAATTGAAAGTTTGACAAAACATTAAAAAAACATGACGGAACTTCGCAAAATTTAACCTTTTACTTTTTACCTTTTTCATTTTTTCCCATAAATCGGTCAAGTAGTATTTTAGCCTATAGCGGACACACATACGAACATTTCAATTTATATAGAAGAAGAAAGTCTGTATATTTGTTTCGTAAATATCTGGAAAGCTTTTTTTTTCAAAAAAAAAATATATATCGTTTTTTTCACGTAACTAATATTTATATTCTGAATGCAAGCCAATATACATTGAATACAATTTCTCTAAATATCTCAATCCCGGCGCCACATAGCGGGTCCTTTTTTCGCAAAAATATTTATTTTCGGGTAACTAATATATATTCTGATTATGAACCGAATCGGACCAAAAATGTGCAATTTTTCCAAATATCTCAACTCCAGCGCCATCTAGCGGGTCTTTTTTACGCAGAGGTATTTCTTTCCATGTAAGTAACATATTTTCTAAATATGTCGATCCCTTTTTTCTTTTTTCTGTTTAGCTTCCGGTAACTACCGTTCAGATAATACTTCAGAGGATAAATGAGGATGATATGTATGAGTGTAAATGAAGTATAGTCTTGTACATTCTCAGTTCGACCATTCCTGAGATGTGTGGTTAATTGAAAGCCAACCACCAAAGAACACCGGTATCCACGACCTAGTATTCAAATCCGTGTAAAAATAACTGGCTTTACTAGGACTTGAACGCTGGAACTCTCGACTTCCAAATCAGCTTATTTGGGAAGGCGCATTGACCACTAGACCAACCCGATGGGTTAAATATGTCGATCCCAGTGCCACCTAGTTCCATTTTTTTATAAAAAATATCTTTTCACGTAATTAATTTATATTCTGAATATGAAACAAATCGGACCATAAATACAATTTTTCGAAATATCTTGACCCCGGCGCCATCTAGCGGGTTCAAACTAATTCAGAAACCTTTGCGGGCGTGCGCACAACAACTCACCAAAGTTTCATGGCAGTCGGATGAATGGTATAGGAACGCATACGGAATAAACAAACAAACAAACAAACAAACATACATCCATTTTTATATATATATACTAGCAGACCTGGCAATGCTTCGCTATTGTTAGATTTGAGTGTATAATATATATATATATATATATATATATATATATATATATATATAGATTAAAGGAACACAATTGAAAGTGATAAAACATTAACAAAATGAATATACAGAACTTCACAAAATTTAATCTTTCCCTTTTACCCTTTCTCCCCGTTTTCCCTTTCCTTTCTTCTTTTCCCCATTTCCTTCTCCCTTTTTCATTTTACCATTTCCCTTTTTCTCCACTTCCCTTTTCCTTTTCCCATTTCCCCCTTCCTTCCTCCGTTACCCTTTTCCCCTTTCCATTTCCTTTTCGCCGTTTTTTTTTCTTTATACCCTTTTTTTCCTGTTTACCTTCTTCCCTTTTACCTCTTTCGATTTTTTCGCCGCGCGTAAATCGGACGATTAGTTTTTTAATCTGTAGCGGACACACATATCGGAAACATTGAAATGAACTCGTAAAATATTTAGTATAGCGTGTGTTGCTTTTACGTCCAACAAATAGCGCTGTTTTTCAAAAAAAGCATGTTTTTACCTGTCACAGTTGTAACATCTTAGGTATATAAATAGTAGTTATATAAAAACACATTCGAATACGCGCGGTATTCGAATGCAACGTTATAAAAATTTCAAAGCAATCGGTGAAGAACTTTCAAAGATTTAAGACTTTGAACAAACGAAGATTTACATTTTTATTTATATAGATATATAATATAAAAGATTTTTTATAATAACCCTTATTTTTTTACACGCGTTGGAATTTTTTTTTTCTTTAACCTCTAACCGGGTCCAACGTTAGACATGCTTCAGAGGATGAGATGAATGATTTGTAACGTGTGAGAAAATGCCATGCCTGACCGGGATTCGAACCCGGGATCTCCAGATGAAAGACCGGAGGTCTTTGAAAGATACGCGTTGGAATCCTTAAAGAACCGGAAGTGTCATAGGCTTTATATGAATGTTTAAATAAATCTAAAAAAATTATTCTATGTATAAATACTATATAAAAAATTGTGACCCGCACGCTTTTTAATTATTCTGTATTAAAGAGCAATGTTTGTCATCTGCACGCCTAACGTGCTCAGAATGCGATCATTTGAAAATCAAATGCGAATTTCAAATACCGTGCCCAGAGTTTCCGATTTCTACCGCCAAGTTGCGAACTCTTATTTTTTTCTTTAAGTTTCTTTTTGGCAATAGTGTTTTTTCAGTTGTTTTTGTTTTTGTTGTTTTTTTGTAATAGATTTTAAAATGTTTAGGCTATGCAATTTTATTTAATTGCTGAACATTTTCTTTTAAATAGTGAAGAAAAAAATAAAGGTTTTACAATCATTCCTTTTTACTTTTCTAGCATCATAACTCTAGAGGTATGTTGCTAGAAAGCAAGTGTAGTAGTCAATCAAAAATGGGGTATGAGTCTTATGTGCATTTCTCGGCGTTTTATAATCCCCCAAAAAAAGAAAAAAAAAGAGGGTAATGTACGTGTGTTGGCGTGTTTAAAGCTTACTAACTTGATGAAATTTTGCACAGACTCGTATATATGGGTCAGTTTGTTGGCAAAAGTATATGGATCAGTATGTTAAAGAGGTGGGGTAGATAATTTCTTTGGGGTCAATTTTTTCAAAATTTTGGAAACATGATCCCACTTTGTGTAAAGCTCAGTACAAGCGTATGTGCTTATATTGCCATTTAAAACAAATTTGCCACCAAGCTCTTCCCTTCCTTCCGGGTTGGTAGACCAACCCGGTAGGTTGCACTAATCGTCATCGCGTGACGATTATAATGTCAAGATGTTCATTGATTAATAGTAGAGACAGCTAAAATATAGTAGTTTAGCCTGTTGATTATACAATAATTTTATATTAGACACTGTATTGTTGAAGTGTTTAATGTAAATGTCATTTAGAAAACTTTGGCTAACAAAAACATCTTCCAGACATGGTTTAACAAAATTACAAACTTGACAAAACGAATGAGCGTGATACGATGTAATTTAATTTTTCCAACTCACCAAGACGTTTCTCGTTTTGATTTAATGCGGCTTCAAAATGGCAGTGATAATTTTTATAGTCCAGACTGGGAAATTTATTTTATTTTTGCTAGACATGCTAAACGAGGATGCAGAAAGTTTTATATAATTACTTATGTATGTATTAATTTTTTTTCTTTTTTGTTACAGATGGTTGTTATAAATAGAGGAGAATTGGTGCATTTTACGTTCTGAACCAGGTAAGAAAACTTTTATTTAAATTTTCATGAAATAAAGTTTTTTTTTTGTTTTGTTACTTAAGAAATATTTATAATTTATGAATAATTAGAAAAAGGTTTAAATACATAAAATTATGTACAATATAAAAGGAATGAATATTATGCACTAAATTTAGGTTAAACCATGTTATAAAAAAAAAATTGTCGGGAACATCCGAGATTATAAATTTGATCAAGCCACCTGTAAGTTGACTGGCCGTTTTGAGACTACTGATGACATTAAAGCAAATTCGTCATGGACCTTACGGACCATTTTAAACGAAGCTATCCAGGACTGCTTCGGGAAGTGGAAATACTGCTGGGAAAAGTGTTGAGTAGGGGAGGGGTCAAGGACCAATAATCTGTAAAATGAATAATAAAGATTAAAAAATAAGTTTGGTTATTTTTTGAACAAACCTCGTATCTCTGTTCCAAAATTTAGTAAATTTGATTGTAATATATGGCTTTTGTATCTGGTTCATCATTTTTTAATATCTGCCAAAAATTTTTCGAATTCGTTTTAACATCCTTCATTTTCGAATTTTATGGAGCCACTTGATTTTCAACGTACTTTTAACCACACATTTCAAAGAACTATGTTGTTTGTCTTTCTGTGTTCCATGTTTCATTACAATAAAGTGCTTTAATAATGCGCCGTAAGCCACATAGATGTGTATGGTTATTTATAGTGTAAATTGTGGTATAATTTATAAGAAAAATCTATAAGATTTTCGTATAACAATTGTCATTTGTATTTCTAATTATAATACTTAAACAAATAATATCTTTTGTATTATCATAAACTCTTATACAAAGAATAAAAAAAAATTCACTTATATGTAAGTATATATAACCACATTTACTTTAACCTAAGTAATAAACGGTGTACTAAGATAAAAATAACCCAATGTCGGTAGATAAACAAAACAAGAAATTAGTTCACAACAGTAATGCAGTCTTCCAGTTAACAAAAAAACAGGACAATCAAATCAACCAAGATGTGACTATACAGAGTGTCCCATGAGTTTCCGTCATAGGAAAAATAAATATTTTTTTATGAAGATACTTAAACATAAATCATTTCAACGAACGCGTTGAAATGATTTATGACCAACACCATTACAAGCATAACTAGTTATGCTAAGTTATTGATAACTTAGCGTCTCCGTAACTTTGCTTAACTCCAGTTTGAGTTGTGCATAAAAAAATTGTTTATTTTTCCTACGTATGGAAACTTATAGGACACCTTGTAATTAAAAGAAAATAAATCGGAAAAAAACAAGCATTAACGGGGAAAAAATAAAGAATTTTTCATCTATTTAAAATAAATAAATAAAACGTGTAAAAATATACTGAAAAAAATGTTTTTATTCGAGTAAAATCAAAATATTAAGAAATCTTTTTGAAATTACGTTACAAAATAAGTGAAAATTTTATAAATACAAAAATTTAACTTTTATTAGTATCAAATATTATTTTCTAGTTTTGGTAAAAGTGTGCGTAAATATACCTGTAGATGGTCAGAAGCGTCTTGGGTACTATAATAAATGAACAGATTTTTTTTAAATTTAAAAATATACGTATTTATATTGATTCTTCCAGGAGATAGAACTGGTGAGAAGCAAAATAGAGGCAGAAAATAATAAAAACAATGACAAAGAGTTATTAACGTTGCCATTGGCTGGGATGAAATAGGTGAACAGTAAAATCGAAGAGTGGAAAAAAAATCACGAGCAGTCGGGTAAAAAGATGAAGAAAAGAAAAGAAGTAGTAATAACAAAATTACAAGAAATTTCAGACTACATTCGTGTTAACGCAGAATTACGTTTTAGTTACAAATCTTTTTATTTCTCGAGACTGACTTCTTGCAGTTAATTTAACTACGGTACGGTTTCTCAAAACTCCGTGAGAAGAAAACCTTGCCCTGTCGACTGTCTCTTGTTTGTTGAACCAAATATTTTTATTTTAGACTTGTAATTAATTTCGTAAAACATAATTTCAATTATAAGCAATGCAGTATGAATGAAACCCCACACATAAATTTTATTAACTTTTGTATACGTACGCGCGTACACACACATATACTTTTTTTTCTTTACTTTTAAGGCCGCAAAAGACCTCTTTAGTCAGAATAATTCAAGTCTTTTTTGCCGATCTTTTGGCGTTTAAGTTCTTAGCTTTTTCTTTCTCCCAATATTT
The DNA here is from genome assembly GCF_047948215.1 of Lycorma delicatula. Taxonomy (NCBI): domain Eukaryota; kingdom Metazoa; phylum Arthropoda; class Insecta; order Hemiptera; family Fulgoridae; genus Lycorma; species Lycorma delicatula. Next base: position 31,355,608 of record NC_134464.1, on the reverse strand, counting down.
ATTAATGAACTCGCTTTACGATCCTCTTCTGAGTAAACCATTTTTGTATAATTAAAAGTTCTTACTTTAAAGTTGGTATTCGGATCTTTAATAACAAATTTTAATTTTTCGGTTTTATTAAGTAAATCTTCGTAAGTCAAATTTAATTCTTGCATGTCTTCTTTAATTTTTTTTTATCCATAATGGCGGATTTTTTAAAGACCAAATTCGATCGATAATTCTCTTAGCAATCCTATCCTGTGGTAATCTTAACAAGTGTGCGCAGAAAGAAATTCGCTTCTTTTTCAATTCTTCGCTTCTTTATCAATTAAGGATTCCAGGTTTTCGTACAGAAATTTATTAGGCAATAATCTGTACTGATTTTCGTGTTTATATTTTTTGTTTATGCAGGTTCTAAGAATCCTGCGTTCAACTTTAAGCAAAGGTTCAGTCCTATTTTTCTGATTTAATCTAAATAAAGTCTCGCTCGCGTAAGTAATTACGGGTTTAACCACAGTTTTGTAATGTCTAATTTTAGTGTTAATCGAGAGAGATTTTTTGTTATAAGTATTTTTGGTTACTTGTAGCACTTTAAATAATTTATTAAATCTTTCGGTCAAATTTTGTTTTTCGTTACAATTATAAGTAATGATCTCTCCAAGATATTTAAATTTTTCTACAAGTTCTACTTTGTTTCCCTTAATATTCACAGAATTAACTAAAGGATCATAGCCATCATTTTAGTCTTTTCGTAAGAAATCCTAACCCCAATTTTATTCGCAAGTTCTTCTATACTTGTTATTTGTATTCTGGCTTCTGCGATACTATTAGCTAATAAAGCTAAGTCGTCGGCAAATCCTAGACAATTTAAATTTAAGTTATCTCTTTTGTATCCTATGTGAATATTTTTTGGATTAATTTTAAACCATTTGCACATCAGAAATTCTAGTGCATTATTAAATAATAAAGGCGAAAGTCCGGTCTGCCGACCGTAGAAGCGAAATTTTTCCTATGTAAGTTGTGTAGTTTCATTAGTGCCGACCGGTGATGCTAATAACGCACATCCGCGAAAATTAAATACGATATGCGCGCGCGTGATTTAGTTAGAATCATTGAATTAAATAAACGGAAAAATATTTAAAATAATAATTTCGTGTAATTTTTCCTATTTTTTACTTTTCTGGTTGTTGGTATATTGCTATAGCACAAGCATATCTATAATTGGAATGTGTAGACATCTGCCAAAATTTTTGGTGTATGGATTTTTACAAAAATCGATTTAAAAAAAAAATCACTTGATGTTCATCATTAACACGACGATTTATTTGGCGTTTAACAGAAAACGAACACTTTGGAAAGACTCTTACGTTCGTAAATGCTGATACACTGAAAAAGTTTAAAACGAATGTTTATTAGGCAGAAAGAATAATACGATTTTCTATTTTTTGTCTGTTTTGCTTCAATAAAAAAAAAGGTTTTTAAAAGTTTTTATTTACTTTTTATTGGCTATATTTACGTTATTTTTCTCAGAATTAACTTCTCCACAAGATTTATTACTAAATCTTTTGCATTTATTTGTCATTTAACAAAGCTATTGTTCTACAAACCTAAAAAAAAAAACTTGCCTTTCGATTCTGAATTTTGTGTCTTACACGTTGGATATCTAAAAAACTACAGGAGTTACATTTCTGTTATTTCCGAGCTCATATTACATAAAAATTCAACTTTACTCTTTGATTTGGGTCCCAAAAATTACGGTAGGGCTTCTTTTTATTAGAATAGGTGAAATCCGGGCAAACTCTTTCGTTAGCCGTAACATGAAAACGAAACGTTTCCAGAATTATGTTTATATAACCAAATACCATGTATTAGTCAAAGGCCGCCGGGTTTTGACTTGCCACGTAAGACATGGTCAACGCTAAACAGAATACGAACTCAGCATAGTAGGTGCGCCTATTTCCTGTATAAATGGGGTAAAACACCGACGCCTCTTTGTGAATGTGGTGAAAATAGTTTGATTTTCACCACATGTCAGACATATCGCAGAAGTTTGCCCTAGGATGGTTATGAAGGGAATCGTGAAGATTTCCTGATGGCGAGTCTAGAATCAGTAGCATATATTAGTTTGTTAAATCTTTGTAATTTTGACTGTAATTGGTGTCGTTGCCCGGTGGGTGCGGTCGCGCTCCGATGGGGGCACTAATGAGCTAATGACACTGTTGGCGGGGCTTCTCTGGGTACTGCTTTGGTGGTATGCAGGGGTGTCTTGGCGGCGGTCTGCGAAAGATGGTGAATGTCACGCGGGACTCCGAGATGGCGCTGTGCGGGAGTAGGCGTTAATTCTCCTCTCCCGGGCAGACCGGAACGGAGTCAGATAGAAACTCATTTTGAGTATTAAGCGGGGTTCTTAAGAGAACTAGGTCTAAATTTCGATGTACAAAACTTTAGTGGGAAAGTTTCTTGTTGAGGTTGTTAGTACGGATCTGAGACATTCAGAAAGTGGCTCTTTAATAGTTGGATCTAGGCGCGGGGTCTTTGTTCCGCGGTTAGGTTTCTAGCTCAGTTCCTGAGGGCGACGTGGTAGCTGCAGGTGTCCGTTGTCTTCATGCTGAAGGCATAAACATGTAAATCTATCTCGGGGTGAATTTTTACCGATGTAGATGTCCCTCGGGGCATCTGCATCGGTGGCATCTCTGCGGGGCCTGGACTGAAAGCTGTGTGGCACAATCAGTTTGAGGGCGAGAAGATGTCCTCCGTTAAAGCCACTATTGGCTAGGAACGGAGGGGGTGGTGTAGCGACCGGACACGCTACGAGATGGGATCTTCTCCCCTCGGGGGGGAATCGAGATGTAATTGGTGTTGTGTTTTGGTGCCATACGCTAAATAGATAAATATAAACCTGTTTTCATTATTTTAACCAGTAGAATATCTCCTGAAATTATCTCTCTTTCTTCGTGGGAAACCTGTATAACGGCCATTAATGGAATGAAATTTTGGACAAATTAAAATTGGGAAGAGGCAGTTTTTACCGCCTAAGCGCTATCTTTCCAAATAAATGACAGTAATAATTACTAATTTTTTTCCTGAGTGTGCTTTTTCGTGTTTAAAACACCAGATATTTTTTACTTACGTAAAATAACCGGATGTTTCACATAAATTCTTTGTTAACGAATCCCTGTCATTCTTATTTAATTTACCGAACTCTTTTTCGCTCGATGATAACGCGAATTGTGCTAGAGAGAAACTGCAGCTGATATGACGAGAATACACGATCGAAACATACCTAGCTAGTAAATACCAGGTAATGCGGGAAATAGCCGAAACGAAGTACCATTGAACCCGAGTAAATACTTCACTGTTCCTGAATTTCCTTAAGCAAGACTTTTTATTCAAAAATTATGAAGAAGTGAATTATGAAGAACTGATTTATATGAAGTAATTTAACGCCTGGCCATTATTCGAGTGAAGTTATTTCGTTTTATTCCCGTCATTCAATTATTACGCGTTCATAATCAGGAATGTAACAAGTAAAAATATAAAACGGAATGCGAGTAGAAATGGTTGTGATACAGTAAAAAATTGATCATTCTGTTTGTTGAGAGGGGAAGGGAACGAGAATGAAATGAACGTTATTTGTTTATAACTACATATATAGACTATATGAAAGACTTTGATCCGGTTAGCCTGTTAAAATGTGCGTGAAGGAATGCAAGAACGCCAGTTAACAATACCAAATACCTATGACTAACTCCTGCAGCTCTACTAACAATTCACTTAATTTCGGTTTGTTTTTTAAAATTATTTTTAAATTTTTTCAGCTGCTGTTTAATTACGCATGATAACATTTTCATTTCCGTTTAACCATTTGAGTTCTTCGAATTACATCTAAAAAAACGGTACAAAAAATGCCACCTGCACCAGTATCATGCAACATTTATGAAAAGAGATGGAAATATATACACGTTTAGACAAAAATGGAAATAAATAAGTAATATGAAATAAAACAAGACAGGCCAATAGTAGCAAATTTATTTCTTTAAAAAACAAAAAACACAGCTTGTGGCGCACATTACGTAATTTCACGTAATGATATAATGATGAATATTTTTTTTAAAAACTGCAGCACAATTTTAAGTCTTGTGCTAGACTAGACGATACATTCTTTAGCAGTTTCAAGGTCGTATAAAATATGTATGTGTGTTGGTATTAATACTATAGAAATACGTTTACAAATTTCAACCAAAGATTTAACAGAAATTTATTTAATTATTACTCTGCTTTTAAATATTATCGTGTCTGACAGTTTTTCAATTTTCGTATAAAATCTGTTATTTGGAATACCGTTTATTTTGAAATTAGGACCTAAGTTTTTCTTATAATTTTAATTTCTATTTTTCTAGATTTTCTAGCAGACCTTTGTTGCACAGGGTTTTTCGGTGCTTCCGACTTTATTACAGTTTTATAGTGTCAAAATTTTGAGTTCCATGATAAAGGAACTCAACGAACTTTGTCGTACTTTCGATAGCTGAAAAGCTAATTGCATTTTATTAGCTCTAACTGTTAAGGCTTTTATATCTAAAAAATTCCAACCGATTCATTTTCCGAGATATTTGAAATTATCCACTTCTCTATTTTTATTACTATTTATACTAAGGAATTCATTCTTTATAAAATAATTATTTTAATTAATATATCTAAAATTTCAAAATGGCGGCCTTCAATTTTAAAAATTTATTTATTTACGTGGTGACAACAGGCTTACGCCCTCTTACAGATACTAGATAAAAAAAAATTTGTAGCGTGAGAAAAATCCCATGCCTGACCGGATTTCGAACCCGGATCCAGTCAGTCTCAACTGGAGAGGTTCCAGCGGACCTTTCCCCCTCCTCGCGTCGTTATTGAAAATGAAAATGAAGATTAATTGCTGTAAAAATAAATGTTGTGTTGTTTTAAATAAATTATAAAAACTGCGCTACGCTTTTATTTAACTAAATATTTTCATTACTTTTAATTTTAAAATTTAATAATTATTAAATTTATTTATTTTTTATTTATTGGTTATTTATTAGATATTTATATAATTTATTTTTTACTTTTCAATGCATTTTTATATTTTTTAATATATTATATTTTTTTGTTTAAAATTCTCAATTTGATTTAATTCTTATTTTTTACTTTTTAGAGGGTTTTTCTAATTTGTTTCCTTTTTTTATTAATGTTAATATTAATATTAGTTAAAAGCTTTTTTAAAAAATAATTTTTTATATCTAATCAAATATATTTTTGTATTTTTTTAAGTAAAAATATTTATTTTTACATATCTAAGTTACATACATGTACCAAACTTTAATCATTTTCATACGATAGATCAAAAGATATAGCAGTTGCAAGATTTGATTATTCCTAAAGCGAGTTAAATAAAAGCTTTTAAAAAGTAATCCATCCCCACCCTGCGCGTCAACTGAGCTTTCTAATTTTGACGAATATTACTTTACTTAAACACCTTTTGGCAGGGTAAAGCCCTTACACGTGTAATTAATTACGACATTTTTGTCTTTTCTTATAACTACAAAATTATTTAGAAATGTATATGGATACATTTTTATTGTAATTTCGTATATAGAATTTAAACCTTTATTGGAAGGTGCTCAGGATCTGAAAATCTTTTTTATTAAATATTAAAAGAACATTAGTACCCTTTTTTTTTCTTTTTTTACTGAAAATCACTCAAAAATGTCTTAATCCGTTTGGAAATAGATTAAAAATTATGATAAACGGGTGTTATGAAGTCCAATATACTTATTTAACTGTTGTATTATTGATCCATTCGTCTGGATGGGGAATGTAAAAATAAATAAAATGAAATTTATGTAGCTATAAGTATTGTGTTACATGATATACGAATCGACAGGATTTAAAAAACAGTTCACTTCTAAACACATGTTAAACACTTTCAATTTATATATACAATAAACAAATGTAAATAAAAAAAAATTTAAAACAATTGTCGAACCAAATAAAACTCTGTTTAGTTATGTACATATATCAAGTAAGGAACTGTGTAAAATTTAAAAGTTAAGCGTTGAACTGAATTTTAAAATAGTCTACATCGGTAACATTAATGTTTAATCTTAGTCCTCAAAATTTTAAACTCAAGAATAAATGTACTCGGTAGCTTGAAGTAGATTTTTCCTATCGTGAAGTAAATTTTAAACAAGACTAAACAGTAGTAGAATTTAAGTACATGTAATTGGAACACGTTCATTTGATATGGACAGACGTTTTATATTTGAAATCTTTTTTTTTCCACTAAGCGACGTGGACGTGTTAACAACACCGGTTCTTCTTTTCAAACCACAATCAGAATAATAACAGCGAATATACAACAAAAAATAAAATGTACGTGTGTAAATAAAAACAAAAATAATACAGCAAACAAAAGAAAAAAAAAGTAAATAAGTAGCATTTAATATAACAATTCCTTCCTTTTTTCCCGGTTTTTTTTTAATATTTAAAAAAAAAGTTTTATTTTATATTTAGCCATGAAATAACATTAATTGAGATTTAAACAATCGCCAAATTGTAATAGATTTAAAAACAAAAGTTTAGACCATTTTCTCACGCACCTTTTCAGAGACTTTAAAATTATGAGGATTGTATAAAAATAAGCTTTATATAAAAAAAAACATGATCAAATAAACTGTTTAAGAAAATAATAAAGAAGAAAATGAGGGTAGTAATATAGAAACAATTATTTTTTGGGGGTTTTACCATTTTTCATTAAATTAGATAACTTCCTGCATAAAATTTACAGATATAAACAAATAATCAAGTCATCTCAGGTTTGTACATCTTATGATAAAAAGTAACAATTATCTTAAAACATAACCACGTTGTGAAAGAATAAATAGTTGAATAGGTTAGAAAACAATTACGGAAACATAAAAACGCATATGTATATGCGGAGAGTATATTGGATAGGCCGTGTAATCATAACACTATCCGATATAATTTATTCTATTTTTTTTTTTTTTTTACCATCGTTGTGGTATTTTTATTGTAATCATCCAGATAGATATACAGTTTAAGTATAGCCGTCAAAGATATAAAGAGAAAAAGAGAGGTTTTTTGTGTGTCTGTGTATGTTTGAGTATGTGATTGTTGATGAGGGTGTGAGGGAGGTGATAGCTATTCAAAAACCTAACCACAGCTCAGCTAAGGTAGTTTTTCAATCTAATTGAGGCCTACACAACACATAACATAACATAGGACGGCAAACTATCCGTTTCCTTTACTATATATATATCCTATAAAAACCTGCTATATAATCTTATAGCGGTATTACAATAACAACACCTCATTTTAAACAACTTAAAAACCTTCTCACCGACCCGACAACCAAGTAGAAGACGAACCAATATAAATAAACCAACGAGTACACTGTACTATCATATAAAAAGTATACTGGAATTTTATATACATGTGTGTGTGTGTGTATATATATATATATATATATATATATGTATGTGTGGAAACATTATATTCGGAAAAGGAGTTTACTAGAGTATATACTTCCCGAGCTAGTTGTGAAATAAAATAAAAGAGAATCATATACGTGTTAGAATTATTACCAGTCATATAATTCTGAAGTGTATTGTAAGCGCTTTTATGTTTAAATATACCATAAAATTATATTAAAAAAGAAAATAACCAAACGGTGTATGCATATGTTTTCTATGTATATATATATATATATATGTGTGTGTGTGTGTGTGTGTGTGTGTGTGTGCGCGCGCGCGCGCGCACGCGTAAATATGGAGCAACAAGAGTTACGAGTAAAAAATAATTCCCACTTCGAATTCACTATAAAATTATTTTTACTATAAAGTATATAATAATTTTTAGTAATTTTACACTAGTAATTTTTATACTTGGAATAACGCAGTTGTAAAATTATTTTTTATAACCGTTTTTTAACCTACACAGTAAAATTAACTTGTTTGTTTATCTCAAATTTTCAAGTACACTGAATAATTGTACGTGAAATGAAAGAACAACTCGCAAAACAGTTTTTGTGTGTGTTTCTGTGTGCAAGTCATTGATCTCTATAAAACCGGATAGAGGATCCTTATAGTGTAAAATACAATTAAGCGTTCAATATTGATGTATACTTCAGCGCCGCAGAATGAGTGGCTGAGAATTAAATAAAACCATTGTATCCTTACGCGACTATAATCGTGATTGTAGGGATGTTTTATTTACTCAAGTCAGATAACCAAAAGAAACTCTCCGGGTTGGTGTAGTGATGAACGCGTTTTCCCGAATCAGCTGATTTGGAAGTCGAGTGTTCCAGCGTTCAAGTCCTAGAAAAGTCCGTTATTTTTGCACGGATTTGAATAGATCGTGCATACCGGTGTTCTTTGGTGGTTGGGTTTCAATTAAATATACATCTCAGGAATGGTCGAACTGAGACTGTACAAGACAACACTCTTATATATCTTCCTCATTCATCCTCTGAAGTATTATCTGAATAGTAATTTCCGGAGGCTAAACAAGAAATTGACAGATAACCAAAAGAGTTCCAACGATCAAGTCCTAGCAAAGACAGTTATTTTTATACGGATTTGAACACTAGATCGTGGATACCGGTCACTCATATATATCTTCCTCATTCATCCTCTGAAGTATTATCTGAATAGTAATTACCGGAGGCTAAACAAGAAATTGACAGATAACCAAAAGAGTTCCAACGTTCAAGTCCTAGCAAAGACAGTTATTTTTATACGGATTTGAACACTAGATCGTGGATACCGGTGTTCTTTTGGTGGTTGGGTTTCAATTAACCACACATCTCAGGAATGGTCGAACTGATACTGTACAAGACTTCATCCTCTGAAATAATTCGTCTCTGCGCATGCGCCGTTTCATTTTAATTAGTTCTAGCCACTCATTTGGTGGCACTAATTTTTACCGATTTCAATACATGGGATAATCTATCCAGATATATAGAGATCAGTGGCGCAAACTCAAACGTTCCTTACCTTCCGCTTGAAAGCACTAGTAGCAAAGATGGCTAACCCCTAATAGAAAGAATTCTGTGTTTTGCAGTTTGCAAAATGTGAATCTGTAGTAACCGTTCAACGTGCGTTTCATTTGAAGTTCCGTTGTAATCCCCGAGTGACAATAACATCCATAGATATTATAAACAATTTGAAACCGCTGGCTGTATTAGTAAAGGGAAGAGTACAGGACAACCGAGTTATCCGAAAACAGTTTTGAACGTGTAAAAGTCTTTTGTACGAAGTCCTAGGAATAGCGAATTAGCGATTTCAGTGACGTGTGTGAGGAGAGTTTTAAGGAAACGTTTACAACTGCGTCCACACTGTTTACAGCTGTTATATCCTCTAAAACCTACAGATTATGGTTTGCGTGCTAGCTTCGCAAAGGAAATGATGCACTGCGACGACAAAGATTTTCTTTATCGTGTTGTATTCAGTGATGAATAAACATTTCTTGTTACTGGAAAAGCAAACACTCAATATGCATATCTGGGGTTCGGAATATCCTCATGAAATATTTCATTGTGAACGAGACCCCATAAAACTGATCTTTTTTTTTTTGTTGTATTCCGATGGAAAGTTTACGGGCCGTTCTTTTTCACGGAAGGAAGTGTGTTTGGAGTGAACTGTCTTGCTTTGCTACAATTATGGCTCTCTTCAACTGCAAAACAAACCACAGAGCTTTATTTGGCAATAAGCCTCCTTACTGGCCTAACCTTGTACGTTATCGGTTGAATGAAATTCTCCCCGATTGCTGGATTGGTTGCGGGGACCAGATAACAGGGCTTGTTTGCCGTGGTCTCCACGATTCCGATCTGACCCCGTGCGATTTTTTCCTTGGGGGTTTTTAAAGGATCAAGTATATGTGCCATCGTTACCGGCTGACTTACCCGACTTGAAACACAGGATTGAAGCAGATGTCGCATCAATTACTCCAGACTTGCTAAAATGGGGTGAACTCTCTTATCGGCTGGATGTGTACCATGTGATCAATAGTGCTCATAGAAAAATGTTTAATTTTCTCTTTCACTTCATGTATAATTTATCAATGTAAGTAAAACTTAATAAATACTACATAACTTTAAAACCCCGATATTCATTTTGATTTGTGTATGTAGCTGTATATACAAAAACCGTTTGATAGTTTAAATTCTATTGTACGTGGATGATTGGGTGATTCATTTATTATTGAAGTTGATTAGGATAATTTTTAAATCGCAAGCCCTTCAGAAGCATATAAATCACCATTTGTAAACGAATTTTCAAGGCATTATACCAATTTAGATGATCAGCACTCTTAAATAAATTAGGTTATAAATTTTAAATTAATATTTATTTTATAGCTAATTTACTTTTACTAAATCTACGTGAAATTAATTCAATATTTAACCTGTACTAATCTATAATATGATTATATTCTAAAAATTTGTTGAAAATATTTTAATAAATTTATTACATAAAAATTAAAATTAAATTACTAATGTTAACGTAGTCGAGTGGTTGCGTTTTTCTCTTTGATCCGGAAATTTCCGAGTTCGAGTCCCGGTCAGGCGTGACATTATTTGCACGCTACAATAAAGATTGATTTCATTAACATACATCGGCATTTATGGAAAGATACAAAAAAAATAATAAAAAATTAAATATAATGGATTTAATTCCTATTGGGCTTTTTTTCTTTCAACACAATTATAGATATTCAAGATATTTATTCATTTTTCCAGGAATCTGATTCTAGTAATCCATTTTTATTTTATTTTCCTAATGTTTTCGTTGCAATCTTTTCATCTAGGGAACAATAAGCAACACTTCCCAACAGCCCAATGAGATATGGATGTATGTATGACAGTAAATGAGGTGTAGTCTTGAACAGCTCAGGCCGACCATTCCTGAGACATTGGTTAAATGAACCCCAATCTCCAACGCACACCGGTATCCACTGTCTAGTATTCAAATCCGTGTAAAAAAAACTAACGTTTACTACGATTTAAACCTCAGAACCTTCGAATTCGAAACTCAGCTGTTAAACAACTGATTTATGACGACGGGTTAACCATTAAGACCAGCCTGGTGGGCTAGATATCTATTTGAGTCAAAAAAAAAAAAACGAAATAACTCTAAAATATTTAAATATATTACAATAATATGGCAGGTCCGTTACAAACAAACGATCTAAATATAAAACCTTTGATGAAAAACAAAATTTCGGTTTATTTGTGGTACTCTTTTTGCATCTTAACAAGACTGTACCTGTTTAGTCTTGTCTAGTTGACAGGTATTCTTCATTCAGTTAACGAAGTGTAAATACCTTTTAATCAGTCATAGAGGCTGATTTTTTTTAATAGGCTATTTGATTTATGGGAAAATAAGTATTACCGTAAGTTACAGAAAATACGAATGTAATGAGAATTGTATAAAACTTGTTATAACGTGGGAATTTATCCATTAAGTTATAACAGAAGGAAGTAAAATGAGAATAAAAAAAACTAACTAACTTTATAGGGGATAAGATCGTATGGTAGCTGTATTATATTTTAAAAGAGACAACTGCAGCGTTAAATTTAACTTTTTATAAGATTAAAATCGTTGATATAATCTTACGTCATATTATTTATCCATCAGTTATAAAACAAATGTAGTTTCTTCTTTTAAAATAGAATAAATTGCATTAGATTAGATTTTAACAGAATAATTATTACAACAATGCGGATAATAAAGGATAAAAATGAAATTAAGTTGAAATTGTTATCTCCGCAATGCGTTTGTGTTTTATTTATTATAAAGAAAAAACCAACCTAAGTTGTTCATCGCAGATATAAACAGATTATGAAGGTAGCGTGTTTTTATTTATTAATGCTTTAAAGTATATCATTGCACTTAACTGTAAAAATATTAATTTTATAGTTTTTATCTCGGATTGTTTTCATACTTACAGAATAATATATTTCCACGTTTAATAACCAGCGCATTTCAGTTGGCTTTGTGGTCGCTCCCACGTTGTACCTGAAATATTCACAGTCTAACTGTAATTAAGGTCCCTTAATTAAGGTCCTAAAAATTTTAATAACACCTCTTTTCACTGGGGTAGCTGAAATCCGAGCGAATTTCATTAGCCGTAACTCGCAAACGAAGCATTTTAGGACGTACGAGCTTTTTTCATTATTTTAACGAATAAAATATATTATGAAAATCCCGGGAGAGCTAAAATTAAATAGAAAATAATTTGTTAAATTCCATTTACGAAATTATTGTTATTAAAAGAATGTAATAACCAAACCGTAATGTGTGTGTGTGTGTGTGTGTGTGTGTGTGTCAGCATATGCGGGTGCGTGAGTAAAATTAATTCGCTTATATATCAAACATTTTTCCCATCTATGTAGTTATATAAAAGGTAAAATATGGTGATCGGTCATGGTTGAGCAAATCCGGTTTTCACAGAATCTTGAAATATTGACCCCTAAGTACCCCAGAAAATCAAAAACTGGCATCGAAATTTCCGTGACAAAATGTGCGTACGTATGTTTGTTGGCGTGTAAATCGGCTTATATCTCCAGAACTATGTGAACGATTTTCACCAAACTTGGCTATAATATTTGTATAATACGAGCATTGATGCTGTGAAATTTTCAATTCAAAAGGTCACGGGTGGGGGATTCAGGGGGAAAACGAAATCGTCTCCAGATTTTCCATAATTAAGGTTAAATTTTTTTGTTGATAATTTTGTGAAACAACTTGAAAAAAAGTTTTTGCTAAATTTCTCCTCCACTACGAAAAATTGTTTTAATTTTGAATAGTTATAGAAGACAAGGGGTGATTTTCGGTGCATTTTTTTTAGAAATATTTTTGTGAACTATAAAAAAAAAATATTTTGTGTAAAACGGTTTTTGCTAAAATGTCATTCCCATTTACAAACACTGTAGAAGGCAGTGGGTCTTTTTCTTTGCAGTTCTTTTATATTAGCATCTCGTAGGATCCACAAATTTCTTCCCCATCAAAGCGGGGTCTTAACCCAGCCACTCCCCCTTACACACCCTACATCCCACTTAGCGGCGGGACTACTGCTGTAGTCATCCGCTATGTTGTGACGTCACAGGTGAGCGGTAGAATTAAAAATAAATGAGTATTTAAAATGTAAACATATTTTAAATTAGGTGTGCGTGTGTGAAGCCGCATGGCGGGAAAGTCCTACAACTGTGTTGTCATCTTTTTTAACTTGCGTCCGAAACTATAAACATAAAAATTTCGCTTAAGCAACATTTTTGTTTCATATTATTTTTACTTATTATATTTACTTGATTGTTAATTTGTATCGATAAAAAAGTTGTTTTTTATTCACTTCGTCCGAATTAATTTCGTCATATTTATAGTTGTAATTTTATGACATAGGTACTTTTGTGTCAGGTTAGATTTATCTAAATAATAATCTTCATTATTGGTTTCTTAATAATCCTAGTTTTTATTTTGTTACCTTTTTTTATCTTTCGATTATAAATTACATTTCGAAATGTTTACCTTGTAATACTTATGTTATTTTATATATCTTCTTTAGTTAAATAAATTATGCTTTTTATAAAACGGTTCTATGATATAAATCATTTAAATAGTCTACATAATGATTTTATAAGATAAATATTCTCTGGCTTCAAGAATTATTACTGGAGGAATTTGTTAATATACGAGTATATTAGGACATATTAGTAATCTGTAGTAATTTATTTTTTTATTTATAACATTGGATTAATACATTAAATTTTGTTAAAAATCATTTATTTTTTTAAATATTTCAAACTGTATTAATTGAGTTATAAGAAAGAACTAATCAGGTAAATTAGAATTCTTTATGTTTTTAACTGTTCAAAATTACTTCTCATTAAAAACAAAATGTTAATTCCGTATCATTACAAGTCTCTACAAGTTGCTCGTTCCTTCTTTATTGATTGAATTATTAACTATAAAGAGGCAGTTGTCTGTTATAATATTTTTTATTTATATTTTTTACTTTTTTTATAAGAAAATTTACGAAACTTTTCAGTGAATCTTAATCAGTTTATTGGTGTGTTATATGATTTTTTTTTTAATTATGCTTATTTAATATATTGTATATGTGTGTGTTTTGTTTTACTTTATTGCTTTAAAATTATTTCTTCTGTTTATTTTCTTATATCATTTGTCTAGACAATGATACTTTCTAAGAATTATTTTCGCACTGATTCGACAATTGTCTTTCTTTACCCTCTATTACAATAATATATGTATGCATGTTAGGCCTCATAAGTCAAAACAGTTACTACAGACGATCAGACATGAGATGATACCTGACTTCGCGGCGCGAGTGATAGCTTCTCGGCCTTTCATACGGAGTTCCCGGGTTCGAATCCCGGTAAGGGGCACGGCATTTTCACACACGCTACAAATCACTCATTCATCCTCTGAAGTATTATCTGAACGGTAATTACCGGAGGTTTAACAGAAAAAAGAAAGAAAAGAAAGATGCAGCTCTTGGTTACATGGAGGCTTTGTCTTTGAATGTTAAGATTTTTTTTATTTTGTATCGCCGCTCTATTTAAAGCCAAATCTGTGATTGGTTCGTACAAGATCGTTTCTTTCTCCAAATTCTTTTCATAGAAACTACCATTTCCACTATACTGCCATAACTACAAAAAAAATGTTTCTTTTCCAAGAACAGGAATGACGTGCAGATTACAATGTTATCGCATTTGATCGATTTTGGTTTGAACAAATATATGAAAAGTTTCCGCCGTCATTCTCAAGTACGTTTGGAATTTGTCTGGGACGTCTTTGACTTTTGTGAAAAGAAAAAGATATTCACCTAGTTTTTGCCATTTTTTTGTTAATTGAATGTGCGGCAAACCTGAAAGTGCTTTAGGTACTTCTACTATTTCACAAGTTCTTCGTGAAATCGTAGCAAAAAACCGAGGCTATCGCAAACTCTGCTCTTGTTGTGTACCGAAAATGATGGAGTTTTACAAAGCTGAACATGATACTCTACTTAGACTTTTCTTTGTGATATGAAATAATAAAGGCGCAATGAATTAAATTATTTTTCCTTCTCAAGCGATTCCTTGATACTTAGCGCTACGACAACGATGCTGCCGTGAAAATTTTGTTCGAGAATGGTTATCTTCATAAGACATAAAAAGTGCCATAGTAATCGTGGAAAGTAACTTAAAATGTTCATTCTAATCGAGATTTCCTCCAATTGTGAAACCTTCTACTTTTCTACATTTGAAAAGTAATTTAAGATATGCTCTTCTGTATTATATATATAAAAAAATCTGATGTGGACAATACATGACTTCCTTGTACGCCTATTAAATTGCAAATATATACATTTTTTAATGAAAAGTACATAAAATTTTATTCCATTAATAACTTCTGATATTTTTTTTACAAGATTTTTACAATCAGAGGTTAATAATTATTAATAAATAATATATTTAAATTATACATAAAAGTTAAAAAAAAAGGAGATGAAGTCTGATTTGAACCGATGTGCCTTCCCCTTGTAAGATCCAAATGTTTCATTAATTAAAACCTTTTTTGGTTATAACTCTGGAACCAATAAAAAAATAAGTACCTCTTACCATATAGCGTTGAAAAGCTCTCAATGAAGCCTTATTACTGCAGTTAAGAAAAAGTCCAAAATATTTTTTGATTTTGGGCTTTATTGGACAATTGGTCCAGTCGATTGCAATCAAAAGAGTACGTGCACAACTAGATGTTACAACAATCCTAAATCCAACATTTCAACATTGTACGGTTAATCGTTTTTGAGTTATGCGAGATATGTACGTACGTTCGTACAGTCGTCACGCTGAAACTAGTCAAAATGCATTAAGGAATTGTCAAAATCCGTTGAAATTTGAAAACCGAAATCTTTCGCTATCACAACACTTAAATCTGTTGAAAATTATATGCATTTTTAATAACAAACCGTACTTACTTTCCTAATAAGTCTTGTAATAGTTTTTTTTATTACACACATCTGAAGTCCGAAAGGATTGATCAGAGTGATTTTTAATGAGAGCAGTGATATTTCAGGAGATTAGGCGAATATTCAGTACTATATTTTATTCAGTGAAGAAAACAATGGGAAACTACTTCACTCTGCACTCCTCACCATTATAACAAAACGATGTAGAATACTTTTTATTCTTGAGGGTAGCTTTGTAATGTAATTTAATTTTTTTCCTCCTGGGCGCACAACGAAGTGTCCTTATTACCGCCCGGGCACAATATTATTAACGTAAACAATTAAAAATTAACTTATAAATTAGACTAATGCTTCCGTATTCTAAAAGCAAAATAAATGGTATAAATAACTTACACTTACTATTAGTAAAAATCAAATATTTCAATATAAATGGACGGCCCAAAGAAGTCATAAAACATTCGATAACATCGTCTCGTTGTTTCCTAACATATTTGGAAGTTCGTTTAAACTTCCGACGCAGTGCCGCGTAACAGACAATCCATAAAGATATGGTGTGTACAATTAGTAGATGCAGCGAACACAAACACGTGCATCGGTCTGAGTCATGAGATATCCGCGAGTGGGCCTATTGGGCCCTGTTCGAAAACGACAAATAATGAACTCCTCTGGATGGTTATACCTGCATGAAGAGCGCTACGGCGATACAGTGTTCTTAACAGGACGAACTTTATTATTGATCGTAGCATTCCTTTCGCTTTGCCACTCATCACGAACCACCCTTTTCAGGAAACAGACAAGATAATCAGAAACAACACGATTAGTGAAAGACGGTTGGAAACAAGCCTCTTTTGCCGCACTATCAGCACGCTCATTTCCTGAAATTTCAATATGGCTGGGGATTCAGCAGAAGCTCACAGTCGTGTTACGCAAAGTCATTTCAGAGATAACAGTTTGTAAATCCACCGGATTGGTATACTGGTTAACGCATCTTCCCAAATGAGCTGATGTGGAAGTCGAGAGTTCCAGTGTTCAAGTCCTAGTAAAACTAAAAGTTACTTTTTATACGGATCTGAGTACTAGATCGTGGATACGAGTTCTAGATCGTGGATACCGGTGTTCTTTGGTGGTTGAGTTTCAGTTAACCACACATCTCAGGAACGGTCGAACTGAGACTTACAAGACTACACTCATACATATCATCCTCATTCATCCTTTGAAGTAATAATTCCCGGAGGCTATACAGGAAAAAGTAAGAGATAACACATTGTATGTCACAGAACAATGCTATTTAAATAATGACAGATCGGATAGAGCGACCAAAACTTGTTTCTTATTTGGTTTGGTATGCCGTTAAAGCATAAATACAGTATGTATATTGTTTATAATGCCATAGGTTGTAGTGACGTATCGGTTATTATGACTTATTTTTCCTACTGCAATGCAACATTTTATCGTTTATAACGATGAACAGAAGTGACTCATCAGTAACTTAATACAGTATATCTATATTGTAGCTACAGAAATATTTTCCCAGTTCATTTTTTTCTTACATATGTACTGTAGTTCTTTTTTTTAACTTCTTCGTGTACCAGATTATTGTAAACTGAAGCGATCACATTCAGTTGTTACTACTCTTTTGCTGTGAGCGTATCATATCGTTCGGGTACAGTATTTTATTTTACTTATCCTGTGTAATTCATTCAATAGTGATTTAATTATAACTTCGCGAAAAACAGTCACCTTTGAGGAAAAGACACACATTGTCAGGAGTTTAGAGAATGGCGAAATTAGTGACATCCACCAAGAATAGGTAGGTCATTCAAAAATATCGGTGATATGAAAGAACCGTGAACAAATTAGGAAAAATTTTGAAACAAATTCTTCTGTTAATCAAAAAAAATACGGCCTAGTCAATATAATGATGTAAACCAATGTCGACATTTTGCAGAAAAAGTAATTATTACAATTTTTCTCTATGTTGTTTTAGTCTACCGTATCTGTATTTATTATTGCGTAGTTTTTTTTTAATAATATTTTTATGGAATTAAATTATTTTTAATTATTATTATTTTTGTATTATAATATCCGTGTAGATGACTTATAAAGTGGTACCACTATGCCACCTAGACATCGATTGTTGTTACTATCGGTTATAATAACCTAAAATCTTCGATTCCTCGGAGGTCACTATAAGCTATATATACTGTATTTATATATATATAATTATACGCGCGCGCGCGCACACACACACACACAAATCGTTTTCAAACGTCTGTTATAATTTAATTGATAGGTTTTACGAGTTAATGTTACGCTATTAGTTTTATTTCGAGCATTTGTAAAAAAAAAACTACTGTCATTAGGTATATTTGTTACACAATTAATACAGTGTAGTTGTACATTTATTATACATTAAAAATAAAAAAATTTTTTTCTTTTCAGTTGGTAAACGAACAAAATCTTGTAGTAATTTAATATCAGTGGTTAATATATCATTTTACATAGAAGATCATTTTTTAAACTGTTATATTAAAAAAGAAAAATAATAAAAACAAAAATAGTAATAAAATGAAATGTTATTAATACATGATATTTGGGTTAGACTACTGCTAGACGATTAAAAAGGTGTCGGCTATATTTTTATAATCGAAAAAATGTTTTATAAAAAATAGTGGTCATAAAAGAACCCTATGCCTAAACTAAAAAAAAATATTCTTGGAACAGTTCAGTAGAAGTGTGTAGACATAAAAATTACCATTATATATATTATACGAGATGAGTTTTATATGTATAGAAATGGTGGGGGTACATTAATGTGGCCATGAATTTCTTATAAATGGTATAATATATAAAAAAAAGAAAAAAGGATTTGTTGGTAGCGGTAGGATGAGTGGAGGAACAGTGAAAATGATAAAGGAGAAGTGGCGTAAGAAAAAAAGTAGAAGCCCTTTTTATGTCGGGATAATATAACAACGCCACCTGTCAGCCGAAATACTATACCTTATTAATTACAACTATCATCACATCGGTTATGTACAAGTAGGCTATATACTTTTCTTATATACCTTCCCATACAGTACAGGTTAGGTATATGCCTAACCCTTTTATATCACTTCTTTTGCTTCTCTTAATTTTTCATCGAGTATTTTTCTTTTGTTTGTTGGTGCAGTTTAGTTATTTTTTTTATATATCTTTTTTTTGTTCATTATACTTTTATTTAAAATTTATTCCAGTTTTTATCTATAAAAATCGAGCTTCTGTTCTAGAATTACTTGTGATTCCTTCCTTTATTTCATTCCACGTATTATGTGATAACGTATCAGAAAAAATCTTACTAGTTTTTAATTATCAAATTGTTTACGAACACTTTACTAACCTATTTAACTTCTGTTCCATTCCTACAGATTTCGTTGTGTTAATATAATAATTTGCTAAGCAACATACCTCATTTTTTATATTAAGAAAATGAAATTATTTTTTATTCCGGAAATTTTAACAAATATTTATTAGTAATCTTTTTAGATTATTTTAAACATTATAACGGGTATTGTTAAGATCTTTGGTCAAATTTCCGTCTATTTACTTTTCGGCAAATTTTCATCCACCGTTGTCATAATTGATTGTTTCAACGCCGATCTTCGTACGAGAGATCTTCGTGCGATCTTCGCTGAGGTAACGTCTCAGCTTTTCATATGGAAGGTCATATTTTCATACGCATGGTGTGTTTTTCATACACTGCAAAATTTACGTTATAATTTCCATTAATAAGTTTTTTTATATTAATCCCTGCACATCTTTTTTATTTTTATTTCCCGCTTCTACAATCAGCAAATATGCAAATACACAATCAGTAAATATACAAGTTATATTCAATTACACGTTTAGTTGAGAGTACGGAATAGAATACAACGTGGGTTTCTTAGGGAAGATTTAGGATTAGATGATGCATGGAGCTTATTTCTTGAATTAATCACAAAAAAATTATAAGCTGCACGGATGCGCGACCGCGCAATGATTTTAGAGGTATTGCAATAAATTGCTAAGAAAAATTTATTTCTTGCGCATCTACAATCAGTAAACATGCATATTATAGTCAATTATACGTTTAGTTGAGAGTACGGAATAGAATACAACGTGACTTTCTTAGGGAAGATTTAGGATTAGATGATGTTTAGAAAAATATATCTATTATGCAAGGTATAGAAAATTTGATTAGAACTGTGTACACAATGTTTCGCCGATCTTGCATCAAAAAGAAAAAAAATTGAAGAATCAGATCAAGTGTCAGAGCATGATGTTGTAACATTTAAACCGTTAAACGAGGTTAGATGGTTATCCAGGTATTTAGCAGTTAATGCTTCAGTAAAAAATTACGATACAGTACATTGAGTATTGTAAAAGTTAGATAGCAGAATGAAATGACCTTGATTGTAAATATAGTGAAAAAATTGTGACTAATTTCACAATAAAACGGGTTGCAATATTTGCTCTAAAAGATGTATTGGACAATCTTAGTTACTTCCTTGTACAAATATCTACAAAAAGGTGATGTAACAATTATTGATGCTCATCAGTAAGTAAAAATTAAAATTAACAGACCAAAAACCTAATATTTGGGACACGAAATCTTTTGGAGCGACACTGTAAGAAAAATATTATAGGAACGTCAAAATTTAATTTGAACGATTATTATTATTTGTTTGAAAATTACTATTCGATATATTGAACGTGTTTGTTTGCGCTTAGAGAACAGATTTCCAGATGAATACTTAGATTGGCAAGCATTTGATAATGAATTTATTATAAATTCAGAAACAATTTTGATTTCGGAAAGCATAATTGATGGCTGTCCAGAAAAAAACTTAACTTTTTGAAATAAAATACAGCCAAATAAAAAAGAATAAATTTTATTATATACATTTGAAAGGGACAATCTTAGAACTATTTTTCTACATAGTCATTTAAATTGAGGCGCGTAACATAACGATGCACAAGCCTTTCAATTCATTCACTGTAGAAATCTGCCGTCTTAGATTTTTGGCACAAAACTCGTGATAACCAAACTTCCCGGATACAATTTCATGCAGTAAACTTCGTGAAATTTGGGGGAAACGAAGCGGGAGTTCCGTAATCTTAATGCGGCGATTTTCACGAATTTTATCGTTGAATTTCATGTTTGTTTATCAGTCTCAAGGCTAGGCCGACCACTGCGGTCCTCATCATGAACATTGGTGCGGCCATTTTTAAACTGAATGCACCACTGCCTCACTCCACCTTAACTTATTATTCCATCTCTGTACACCTCACAAAGTTTCCGATGAATTTCAATTGGTTTCAGGTTTTTTTGCCAGTAAAAATCTAATCATTGAACCCATCTCACAATTCGTGGGTTTTTCTATAGAAGCACACATTTCCATAATTCACAACGAACAAAGTAGAAAAATCACAGTCCATTCCCTACGACAGCTTATGCGTGCTGAGTGTAGAAACGTTTTGATGCCAAGATGGCGGCTCTGTCCCCACCCATCTCAGCGTTGGACACAAACGTAAATTACTTTCTGGACCGCTCTCGAATAATACAGGTTTTCAAAAAATATTCAGAAGTTATGGCAAATAAAAATGTTAATATAGATAAAATGGGAAACGAAGATTCAGAATTGAAGTTTACAATTCTAGTGAAAACTAAACTGGGATTATTCAAGATTTTAATGGTACATTAACCTTTCTCCAAACTAACCCTTTCTAACCTTTCCTTTCAACTGTATATAAGATTATTGGAACTTTTCAAGCAACCAGCGTGGACTGAGAATGTGTATTTTCTGTTATGAATTCCATGAAAACAAAATACCGAAACAGACTTGAAAATGAACACTTGGGTGACCTTATAAAAAATAAATTACATTCAGCCAATGGGCAAGAAATAAATACAAATGAAGTTTACAACTTTGAATTTGTATGAAAGTTACAAGACAAAAAGTTTATAAAAGTTACGAAACATTTAATAAAAAAAAAAATAAGTTACGTAATTGTTTTCGTTTAAATATGTATATACTCGTATTATATAATTTATACTTACGAGTATGTATATAACAATAAAAAACTACACAAATTGATTTTTGAATAATTTTTTTCGGCCACAGCTGATTTTTGAGCGCGCAACTCTGTAACAAATTAAAGGAAACTTTGATTATATTAATTCTATTATTTTATTTTACTTTTAGATTCTCAATTTATATTTTATTATTTTATCTTTCCTATATTATAAAATAAGAAAAATGTTGATAACATGAAATTGCAATAACTCGAGACCTATTTGATCTACTGGGACCGGTTGAGCCGCGAAGCGTCTAAGGGTCGCAGCCTCATAATTATATATTTTAATTAAGTTACCCATTATAATTACGTAATTAAGCATGT
This sequence comes from Lycorma delicatula, assembly GCF_047948215.1. Classification (NCBI taxonomy): domain Eukaryota; kingdom Metazoa; phylum Arthropoda; class Insecta; order Hemiptera; family Fulgoridae; genus Lycorma; species Lycorma delicatula. The sequence goes on along the minus strand of NC_134464.1, from coordinate 31,333,198 downwards.
GCTTAATGCGATTAAATTTATTTTTATTCATATTAAAAAAGAAATAAAAATAAAATTTCATGAAGACAAAACGAAAAAAGAAAACAAAGATGTAAACTCTGGGGAAAGTTTTTTTTTAAATTTACTTTAGTATAGTGAACTTTTTGGTCTTAATAGGTGTGCGAAGAATGCGAGCAGATTACTGCGAGGGGAGATTTATTCTAACATTGTTTAGACATGATTTCACCTGGCCGGCCCGGTGGCGCGAGTAGTAGCGTCTCGGCCTTTCACCCGGAGGTCCTGGATTCGAATCCCGGTCAGGTGTGGAATTTTTCACACACGCTACAAAAAAATCATCTCATCCTCTGCGGAATGAATTACTTGACTGCAGACCCGGAGGTAAAACAAACCAAAAAAAGAAGACATTTCACCAAAAAAAATTTACCACTTGTTCTACTGTAGAGATACAGCTGAATGTTTTTGGTGGACTAATCATTTCTAAAGATGGCCATCCCAACCCCGTAGGGGGAAGACACCCACCTTGTGACGTTATCGGTTGTCACACCACCCCCTCCGTTGCAAGCCTTGATGGGCTTTACCGGAGGTCGTCTTTAGACCCTCTATTTGATTACATCTCACAGTCATCAGCCAGGCTTGGGTCGGGATGCCGCCGATGTAAATGTCCCGGCAGACGTTTGCATCAGTAAAATACATATCAAATTTCGCCTTCACGTAGGCCTCAAACTTCATCTTCAATCTTCACACCCAACCTAACATGATTCCCTCAAACTAACTAACCGGAACCGCGGAAGCGCGGACTCCGTGCTTAGTACAAATTTGACAACACCGTTCGTAACTGTGAATGCATCAGAAAACGAAGTTTATAAAGTTAAATCAGTGCTACACTTATACCGATCAAAATTATGTCTTACGCAACCGACTCGACTCGAAAGATGAGAATGATCTTACGCCCTCATACGTTCTCATGAAATATTTATCATGGTCCGGTAACTCTTCTCACGAAAGAACATGTGTTTAGGCGTATCAGTAGGCAGTATTATAAAGGATAATTGCTAACCGGATCTGTTACCTTTACTAAAAAGGTTTCTTTTAGCCCCTTTCCGGATTCCTCCCATTATTATATTTTCTATTACTTTCTTTTTAATTTGTAGGAATCAGTTGTTCAGTGTATATATATATATATATATATATATATATATATATGTATATATACTGAACAACTGTATATATACTAGCAATTGCTGTTCTGAGCGTTCGTGAAACCGATTTGGACCAACAGAATCCAAGTACGAGGTACGACAACCGAGAGTAACATCGACGTGGTAAAGAAATTACAGAACAGACTATTAATAAATAATATAACTGAAACGCCGTGGTTTACGAAAAACACTGAAATATTATCTGGGTTTGCCAACCCATATAGTAATATTTATTGTCTGTCTTATACCATCGTATTTTTCATATAAATTATTTTTAAACGTTGTACTGATACATTATGGAAAAAAACTTGAAAACAGAAATAAAATATTAATGAATTTTATCCGATTTATAATAAATGGATGTAAAATATGTACTTTGATTTTATCTCGGACAGCTTTACAATTTAGGAAAAAAATTGTAGAGAATTCTACCGACTGTCGCGAATAGTAGGGAGGTAAATGTATATAATTGGAGAATGTATGTTGGTATGAAAAGTCAAATATCATTGTTCTCGTTTAGTTAACCGTATAAAAATATTTATTTTATAAATACATTTTTTTTTAAATATGTACTTTTTCATTTTTAATGTTTTATATCGTTCTTGAATTATAATTATTGAAAGAAACAAAAATGAATTATTTAATTCTAAGAAAAACGTATAGAAAAATTAAAAACAAACCTTATGCAGTTGTAGCTAAAACTTCATCGCTCAGTAATATCAATGTTCCTTCTAAAGTTTTTTTTTTATTTGAGTAAATGCGCGTTCGGGTGATTTTGTAAAAAAAAAGAAGCACTTCAGGTTTAGCTGACCACTGAAACAAAGGAGAAAAGAAAAATCTGGTAGAATGACGATGATGGTTTCGTATCCAACAACCCCTGGAATGCATCTCCTCAACGTTCCTTTTCCGATTCATTCTGTTCACCACATTTTATTTTCTGTTTTTTTTTTCCAATTTATAAAAAGTCCTTTTATATTATTCTTCTGATATTTTTTCTTCTTAACATTAATTATTGCTTTTGTTTAACAACAGATTCATTTATTGTTTTTCACTACTGAATAAAGACATTGTTTATTAAATGCTTTGTTTCCGACAGAAAGTGGTAATTTGTTATTTCGTTACTTTGTACTGTCAGGGTATTTCTTGTGACTATGACGCAGACAGTATGTACGAGTTACAAATGTTATTAGGTAAAGTTACTTTCTCTAAGAGTAAGTTCATTACAAATTAGTAGTGATTAGAGTGTAGGCCTGAATATGTTCTGTTCATTGAGTTTGATGTACTTGGTTACAGTACTTACTTGGTTACGTGGTTACAGTATATTAAATTCAACCAAGCGGGTTGGATTAGTGTTGATCGCGTCTTCTCAAATCAACTGATTTGGAAGTCGAGAGTTCCAGCATTCAAGTCCTAGTAAAATTAGTTATTTTTACACGGATTTGAATACTAGATCGTGGTGGATACCGGGGTTCTTTGGTGGTTGGGTTTCAATTAACCACACATATCAGGAGTTGTCGAATTGTACACTTCATTTCCACTCATACATATCATCCTCTGAAGTATTATCTGAAAGGTAATTACCGGAGGCTAAACAGGAAAAAGAAAAGAAAGTATATTAAATTCAAACCCACCGATGTTGGTCTAGTGGTGAACGCATCTTCACAAATCAGCTGATTTCGAAGTCGAGAGTTCCAACGTTCAAATCCTAGTAAAGGCAGTTACTTTTATACGGATTTGAATACTAGATCGGGGATACCGGTGTTCTTTGGTGGTTGGGTTTCAATTAACGATACATCTCAGAAATGGTCGACCTGAGACTACAAGACTACACTTCATTTACACTGATACATATCATCCTCTGAAGTAATACCTGACGGTGATTCCCGGAGACTAAACAGGAAAAAAAGTATATTAAATGCAACGGAGAAGATTATGAGAAACCACTTCTTTCCTCAGTCACATTTTCCATTAAGTCCAGTCACGGGACTCTTTATCTTTACAATAATTATTACAGAAATAATTATAATCTTATGTCATGTCTTCTGTAATCTGTTCGGATTTGGTACCGTTTCTGTGTCTTAAAATACAAATAAAACTAAAATTTTCCAGTGTCTTAATAGTTATCTCTTCAAGGTCCAGGAATTATCGCTTAAAGCTAATACTGGAAAAATATTCTCTTGATATTACGATCACGACTTTTGTTCATTGAATTAACATGTTGAATACAGTTTCCAGACTTACCGGATATAACTTTTTACATCTTTTGAGTGTTTCCAACGGTGTTTAAAAGTTACATTTAATCTAAATGTATTATTTTTTCAAGGTTCAATCGATTTATATTCAGATTATATCTGCTTGATAAGGATTATAAATAAGAGACAAAATTAAGTGTTGCGAATAGTATTCCGTACAGGGATGTGTCAATTTAATTTGTTTATGTTCGATTTGGACGCGTCATGACTTCATAATTATATTATAGACAACGTGAAGTATATTTGATGTGTTTTTAACGTGTATTGAATTAATTATTATATACTTATTGAGTGTCTTCCATTGATTGATTGATTATGACTCAGCCATAAATTACGTTGCCGCTTATTAACTGAAGAATACTGATATGCCGCAATTTAAATCTGGAAGCATTAAATTTACCTTTTTTTTCTTATCATAAAAACAAAAGTAATCAATCTTTTTTCTTTTAATTATTTTTATAGTATACCTTTGTATTTTTTACCACAAAAAAATTATTTAATCTCTTTTTTCAAGTCCCCGTTCTGCCATTTATCTTTTATCAAATTGCATATTCCCATAACTACGTTAAGTGCATGCATCCTTTAAAATATTCGTTCTCAAAGTGACGAAGTCGCTGGAGACCTTTAGGAGGGCGGTAGAAGGCCCACAGAAAATTGGGGGCGTTCAGCCGGTCTCGGAAGGCGATGGCTGATTAAAAAAAAAGTTTTCCTGATATTTCAAAGTAAAATGTAAGTTTCAACTCAGAAATAGGATATGCCACGTTGAAAAACAATAATTGCAATTGCTGTTTTTAAGAGCGCATCTTAAAAACAGCTGTGTAATTATTATTTTTAACAAATGGTAAGTTTAAAAATTTTGGGACGCTAGAAAATCTTTGATTATCAATGTGTGCGGTGGACAAAATGGTTTGAGAATTAATGCTTTAAAATGATTAAATACTAATATGCCGAACGAGAATTGACATAGATAGTTGCAGACGGGGTACGGAGAAAAGATCTTAATGAGCATGCGCATGAAAAGCTACTACTTGTTCTAAAAGTATTGGTCTAATAAACGCAGGCTAACCAAGGGGTTAGCACTGCGTTTTTCTGATAAGGATCATACTGACAAGTCGTTATAAAATCAAATTCGGGTGTAGTATCGTGTATTCGGGTATAATTAGCGTGTTTCCATTACTTATTTTGTGTTTTGACTGCCACTCTTTTTATTTATGGTTAAATCTAGAAGTACGTACCGATAGTGTTTTTTTTTTTAATTTTTGTTTTGTAATTACGCAAAATTTTAGGTTACTTTTAATAATTATGATAGGATAATACGAATGTTCGAAAACGAGGTAAAACAATTCTCAGCTCTGAATAAGAATTAATTGCTCACGCAAAGATTTTTGCAAGGAAGAGAAAAAATTAAAATGGCTGACGATTCCGCTAACTAAAGCGACCGAATGAGCAGGAAAATACTGTAGAGTGTCACGAAAAATTGTGACTGCTGTAATAAAAGGAAGTTCGTGCTAGTAAAGGTAAATCGTTAAAACCCCTGGAAAAACAGAAGCTTTTACATTCCCTAACGCCAGATATCGATAGTTTTAATCGGGACGTTATTAGAAATATAATTGAAGATTTCTATGTCCAACAAAAAGTTTTCTCGACAATCTCAAAACTTCTTCTGGTCTTAAAAGAGCGAATCGAATTAAAATGGAAAAAACCAGTCTCCCGAAAATTTTAACCGAACGAGCTTTAAATGGAAGACCTGTGCTTCGAAACGTAATGTGTTAGTGGAAAGACAAACATAATTAATTTAAGATGTATATATTTACAGAAAATTAAGGTAGTTAGAACGAATTAAAGAAAAATATATGTTTTTGATGAAACTTGGGCGGATACCGATCTAAATTAAAAAAAATATTGGCAAATAAAAATGTCTTGGGAACACTTACAACTCTACCAGTACGTCTACAGACATCTCATCATTCTTATCGACCCTTCTGAGGAGTTTGTTAAAGGTGAAGAATTAATATTTCAAGCAGGTTGTGCATCGGGTAATTATCACGGACAAATGAATGTTACAAATTTCAAGAAGTGGATAAAAGAGAAATTAAAGTAAGAGAAAGTGTTTTCATTATGGACGACGCGTCGTAACGCGTAAAACAAGTAAATAAAGTGCCGGTTAAGTTATCTTTAAAAGGAGATATGATCGACTACTCGAGGCAAAATGGGGTTCGTTATGATGGGAAATTGAGGAAAGTTGACCTGTTTCAGTTGATACAACAATTGCCCCCAAAAGAGTACGGATAAAAGGTTGAGATAAACTACTGGCCCCATACGGTCATTCTGTAATTCGAATCCCCCCTTACATGTGCGAATTAAATCCAGTGGAATTAGTTCGGGCAAAAGTTAAAAGACACATCGATATAATAACACAACCTGTGACATCTCATTAATCAGACTGCGAGAACTAGTAAAAAAAGGTATTGAAAGTGTGACGACTGAGGACTTGGTCATCGTACTGCAAAACTGTGATCAAATTTGAAGATGAGTTTTGGACTAAAAATGGAATTCGGGAAGATACAGTCGACAAAAAGTGACGGCGGTTATGATAGTAGTAGATCCCGGTGGATCGTGGATACCGATACCACACATCTCAGGAGTGGTCAAACTGACCACTATACGTGGTCATTTGTAATTACAAATGTTATTAGGTAAAGTTACTTTTTCTAAGAGTAATGTTGATTACAGATTAGTAGTCCCATGTCGTGATTAGAGTGTGGCCTGAATATTCTCTGTTCATTGGGTTAGTGTACTTATGTGGTAACAGTATATTAAATTCAACCAAGCGGGTTGGTCTAGTGGTGAACGCGTCTTCCCAAATCAATTGATTTGGCAGTCGAGAGTTGCAGCGTTCAAGTCCTAGTAAAGTCAATTATTTTTACACGGATTTGAATACTAGATCGTGGATACCGGGGTTCTTTGGTGGTTGAGTTTCAATTAACCACACATATCAGGAATGGTCGAACTGAGACTGTACAAGACTATACCTACTTCATTTACACTCATACATATCATCCCCATTCATCCTCTGAAGTATTATCTGAACGATAATTACCGGAGGCTAGACAGGAATAGTAGTAGTGAAGATGAATCGGAGAACAGTGATGAAGAATCAGTTAAAGGTGACTTAAAGAGGAAAGCGGTGAACATGGAAGTCTAGCGGTTCCGCTAAGTGTGTAAGAAGTTCAGTAATTTTTTTTTTGACTTTATATCATGGACACTACCTTTTGAATCTTATATAATACTGTAAGCCTATTGATATTCTCATGTGGCAAAATTAGTTTAGTTAAATTTAAACGTGCGTATTAGGACGTGATACGTATATCTTTCATGCATTTGATAGGTTAACCTAATCTAAGAATCTTTGTTTGAAAATCCGCACATTTAATTATGTGTTAGATGTGCGGAATGTGTTGAAAAATTAAATTATTTATGTAAAATATGAACAAAGAATTATTTTAAGTACTCTACATCCTGGAAATGGAATTTTAAATTTGGTTATGTTATTACGAGTTACTTGCAAAATGCAAGTAAAAAAATAAATTCTATTATTATGAAATAAATTTTAATATTAGAAACCATTAGTAGAAGATAAGAAATGATTTGTTTTTATTTTAAAAGAATGATGAAATTATAATTCAGTATACAGTAAGAATGTGATTATATTAATGAGTCAGTATTATTAAAAAAAATTTATTCTGTTTAGAGAGAGGTGGAATATTATCTCAATCGCTCTCACTGTAATGTTACTTTTCGTTACGGTCTATCAGTGTCTTACTTTTGGAACAACGTATTGTTTAGAATTAACGTCCCAATTGGTTTCCTATTATTATTATTATTATTTTTAATTACCAAATTTGCGGATATTTGAAAAAAAAATTTTTTCCAGGTTCTTTAAAAAAAAATTATATATATATATATATATATATATAATTGAGACATAAATTATTGTTAATTGATTTTAATCAAATATTTGTTATAATGTATTCTGATTGGTCATTGATTTCATCAAATCACATATGATATACACAGCTTGAATGTTATTGCCTTGCTTAAACATTTTTTATCGATTATAAATCTAACCAATAGTATTTACTATTAGTAGTATTTCGATGAATAATAATAATAATAAGGTTGTTTTTGTAATTTATAAAAAAAAGAACCTTCTTCTCTTTTACATATGACAAAGTTACTGGTAATTTTAACTCTTATTTAATTTTATTTTTATTTTTTCCTAACGTGCACATTACAAAACTAGTGAATAATAAGCCACTCCCTCCCCCTTCACGTTCCAATATGATGAGGATAGTGTGAATGGCATACACATAAGGTATACAGACCAAGGCCGATCATTCCTGAGATGTGTGGTTAATTGAACCTCGATCACAAAATTACACCGGTGTTCATTGTCTAGTGTTCAAAACCGTAAAAAACAACTAACTTTTATTAGAATTTGAATCTCCGACTTCGAAAATCAACTGTTAAGTAACTGATTTCCGACGAATTAACCACTAGACCAGCCCGGTGGGCTACTTAATTTTGTAACATTTTAATTTAATTTTTATACTGCTTAAAAGGTACCAAGAGTACCTTTGAACAGAGCTGATTTTTTGTTGTAGTTTTTACTAGGCAGACAAATAAATTAGGAAGTAAATGTTATATTATTTTTTTCCCCGCTAGAAAAGGAAAAGAAGGGAAAGTATTGTAATCGGTCCAATTTGGGCGTATGCGGTTTTCACAGTATTTTGACGTTTTGACACCTAAGGAACCCCAAAAAACCGGATGAAAATTTTCCGGATGTTAATTCGTATGTACGTGTTGTCGATGTTGACTTCTAAATCACCGTACATCTCCAGAACTACTGGACCGATTTTGACCAAACTTCATCAGATTATTTCTATATATGGGGCATTGATGTCATTAAATTTTCAATTTAAAAGGTCAAGGGCAAGGGGGTAAGACTGTAGAACAAGGATATCTTCAGTATCTCGAATTTCGCCTAATTAAGGATATATTTTTCGTAAGCAGATTTGTTTACAATTAAAAAATAACAATAGTTACAAAAAAAGGATTTTGTAAAACCGCATCACGAACCCAAAAAATGCTCTAAAATACTGCTATGTTGTGACGTCACTGGTCAGCGGTAGAATTAAATAAATTAATAATATTTAAAGTGTAAAAAAGTAACTCGGTCTGGCTGGGTCTCGAACACGATCGCCCGGTTGACACGGTACCTGGTGCATTAAGCCTCGCAGATACACCAGTCTACCGACCGTACAAGCGAAAATTGTTCTGTGTAAGTTGTGAAACTTACATTAGTGTAGTTAGTTCCAATTGTCACCGCTAGTACCGCTACACCCGCGCGAATTAAATTCGGTATGCGCGCGCGATTTAGTTAGAATCATTGAATTAAAATTAACGAAAAAGTATTATATTTAAATAAAATGAAAATATTTTAAATTAAGTTGTGTTTGTGTGTGTGTCTCTCTCTCTCTCTCTCTCTCTCTCTCTCTCTCTCTCTCTCTCTCTCTCTCTCTCTCTCTCTCTCTCTCTCTCTCTCTCTCTCTCTCTCTCTCTCTCTCTCTCTGTGTGTGTGTGTGTGTGTGTGTGTGTGTGTGTGTGTGTGTAAGCCGTGCATCAGAAAAAACCCACAGTTGTACAACTGTATTGTCAGTTTTGTTCATTAGGAAGAAAAATAGTGATAAAAAAACGTGCGGGAAAACATAATTTTTCTTATTTGTAGAAGGAGTTAAAGTTTAAACTTTAACTCCTTCTACAAATATTCAACATCTTTGGAACTTGTTTTTAATTTTTTAATATGTCTTGCAAAAGTATTATTCTTTTCTAAACCGTAAATGTTTGCGTGTTTAATCGAAAAGATTATCTACAAGAAATCGTTAAAGTCATAGCATCGATCGGTGTGCAGGTTTTACCCAAAAAATGTCTTACTAGTTTTTTAAAATTTAAACAACTGTGTTTAAAGTCAGATACAGGTTTTTTACCTCATTGTACGAAGTAGTGGAAGTATTATGATCGCGATAGATTTCGGTATTTATCCATTTTTACCATCCCTAAATACATTTTGACAAGTTTCGGTGTTACCTCTGTACATACGTACGTACGTATGTATGTATCTCATATAACTCAAAAACGATTAGCCGTAGGATGTTGAAATTTTGGATTTAGGACTGTTACTGATTTAAGCCACTTGTGCTGAAAACCTTATTCGGTTTAACGGAATAAATAATTATTATAATTAGTTAAATTAATAATTAAATTTAGTATACAGATAATACTTTTTAGTATTGTTAGATAATAACTTAATAAATTGTCCGCTTAAAAACACTATAATCCATGGTGCTTAATTTATAATTCTATGTACACAGAAACAAATAAATAATTAGATTTTGCTAATTATCTTCTCTTTCCCCTTTCCAGCGTGTTTTTGGACAGATTTGGCAATTAAAGAGTCCTTGTTTTCCGCGATCTTTTGATCGCTACTGAGAAAACAACTAAACCGCTTTCATATTCCTTCCAACGACTAAACTGGAAAAAGGAACGAACAAGGAACGTTCCTTACACACGGGGAGTAAAAAAAGCCAATCTACCACCAGCACACCAGAGTCGGCATTGCGGGAGCGACATTGTTCTCTCCGTCTCGCAGCCTGGCGCGAAGCTTCCTATGTGCGCATGCGCACAACAACCTAACATCACGCCGCTAATGCTGTGAAGTGCATAGTTACATACCAAAGGTTTTTTTATCTTTTTCATAAACTGGAGGATGGCTACTGACATTAAGCTTAAGAATTATATATTGTATAAATATGAAGAAAGAATTAAAGAAAAAAGGACTCATTATAGCAAATGTTATCTATAATATGAAGTGGAAATAGGGGGTGCTGCAGTTACACAGTACCTATACGCGATCATTCACTATTCCAGAGTTATAGCCAAATAACATTTTAATTAATGAAATATTTGGATCTTGCAAGGGAAAGGCACATCGGTTCAAATTCGACTTCATTTCCTTTTTTTTAATTTAAATATATTGATGTATTAATAATTATTAACCTCTGATTGTAAAAAATGTTTTACAATAAATAATAATTCAATAACGACAATAAAAATAAAATATGAAAACGTACCAGAAGTTATTAATGAAATAAAATTTTACGTAGTTTACATTTAAAAAAAAATGTGTATATGTAATTTAATAGGCGTACAAGGAAGTCATGTGGTGTCCACATCAGATTTTTTCAAAATAGAAAACTGAAAATGAAATTATCAGATACGTTGAGGAAATGTATTACTTTTTAAATTAATATTCTTTAAGTTAACCTTTTTACGTGGGCGGACAATATTTGGAAATATTTTGCCTTTAATGTGTGGAAAGTTCTAAAAATATTCAATCAAAATTTTTGTATCCAAAAGGTGGAAAAATACTGTTGGAATTTGATGGCAGGATTATATTTTTATTATCATTCTGTTAATATCTTCTTGATAATCGGATTTATGATAGTTCAAGTTAACGAGATTCGGTTTACTGATTGATTATATAGTTAGTTATATTTTACGAGTAAAAGGTATTTACATTTAACCTTTGTACGTGATTCCAGTACTATACGCATATTATATGTTCAATGTTACGTTGAATACATTACTTTCTGAATACATTATTGTATTTCGAGCATTGTAATTCGGTTAATCGCTTTATAAACTTCAACTAAACTAACTATCCTTTAGTACTGTTATTCTATATATTTTATTATATTGTATGTATAATATACTAGACTAATACAATATTGTACTGTATTACATTGGAAATGTCGAATGAATGACCAAATTTATGTTTCCTGTAAAAGAAGGGCGTGTAACAGTGTTCCATAGTAATGAGACTGGAGACGTGTTCTGCGTTGAAGATGCATTGCTTTCCTTTTCTTTCGGTCGCTTACTTTGCTCGCTTGTTTCTCGTTCAGTGGTTTGTTTGTTTCTTTCTTTACTTACATGTTAGTCGATCTCACGTTTCACTTTCAGTTTTATCTGTGTTATGTTGGTTATTTAAAAATTGTAACGATATAGTTTATATAGTAAACGTTTTATAACGAACAGCATTTACATTCCAAGAAATTTAAGTTATATTTTATTCTTGTTTATCCGTATTTTAAGTGATGAAATGGACATCGGAATATTTTGGTGGAAAAATCATACGTATCGGAAAATAGCCTGAATTCTACGAATAAAATTAATTTTATTCTTTAGCTTTTCTCAGACAACTCTTGGATGATTAAACGAAGTAATTCTAAGATAAGAAAATTTTTAAACTTTATTTTGTATTATCTTATTTGTTTTTACTTTTATCAATGTTAAAATGTATTATTATCAGGTTATAAATGAATAATACGAGTATTATAACGATTTCATAAAACATTTCATTTTTTATCGTACATTTTAAAGAAGATGCGTGATATACATTTATGAGTGTAAATGTATAACTCATAATGTAAATGTAACTCAGTTATGAGTATACCTTTGAACAAATCTTGTATGAAATTTTACTTTCCTAGTATTATAGCTCTAGATAGAGCTATGATGCAAGAAGGAAAGCATCATCAATCAATATAAACAAAATATTACGAATATTACAAAAGTTTTAAAGACTTTTACAAAATTGCTTTATATTTTTTAGTCATACTTTAATCAAATTATTATCATACATTGCCTGAGTTTAATTAGCGGGTTAATTTGGATTTTAAACCCCGCATAGCCGTTTTCTAGATCTTGCAATTTTTTTACACCCGTACCATTCATTTCCACCCTTAATTTACTCCCGTACGGAGAGATGTTTGCAAAAGGAATTGTAGAATATTGTATTGTCACCTGACCTTAGATTCTGCAAAATATTATCAATAGGCGTTGTCAGGTATGTTAAATTATTATACCTGCATCCTTAATTAACCCTTCTACGCGGGGTTGTTTGCAAAAGTAATTGTGGGATATTGTATTGTCACCCGACGTTAGTAACTGCAGTATTTCATCAATCGGCATTGTCAGGAAGTATCTTAAATTATTTATTACACCTGCACCCTTAATTTACTTCCGTACCGGGTGATGTTTGCAAAAGTAATGGTGGAATATTTTGTTATCACCCGATCTTAGTAACTGTGCAAAATTTCATCAATAGGCAATGTCAGGAAGTATGTTAAATTAAGGATGCAAAATTTGAAAACAAACATGAAAAAAAAATTGAAAAAAAACAAAAACATTGTGAGTTAAAATAAAGCAGGTAAAAATTTGATTAAGTAGATATTATTGAATAAATTTATTTTAAAGAAATATATTTATTTATTATGCATAACGTGTGCTTATTTACTTTCATATCATTTTAATAAATGTTCGAAATGTCCTCTTTCTGTTTACAGCATACCAGTCGATTGTATAAAAGAATAATATATCATTATTCAATGATTCGCTAGTGATATTTTGTGTTGATTCTTGAATTTTATTATGTAAATCATCTATATCTTGAGATTTATTATGATAAACAATACTTTTTACGTGGCCCCATAGAAAGTAAGCCGTTGGTTGCAAGTCGGGTATTCTCACTGGCCATTCTATTTGACCCCTTCAGCCAGTCCATCTTCCAGGAAAAATGCATTTAAAATTTCACGAACCTGAGGACCGAAATGAGGCGGAGCACCATCCTGTTGAAATCAAATGTATTGGAAGTCGAGGCCGACAACGTTTTGAATGTTTGGAATGATACGGTCGAGATGCAGAGCATCATATTTCACTACGTTTAAATTTCCATCGATAAATATAGGCCCTATCAATCGTCCACCAGCAATACCTGCCCATACATTTACTCCGACTGGATACTGTGTATGTGACTCACAATACTAGTTTGCATTAATATCAGTCCAGTTTCGACAATTCTGGTGATTTACTTTGCTTTTTAAAAATAATGTGGGGTCATTACTAATAACTATGTTATCTAATAACATAGATCCACATTTGTGGATCTGCACAAATATTGTTCACCATAATTTCGCTGAACTCGTCTTATAGATCGTAGTCATCTTCATTAAGTTCTTGCACCAGATGAATTTTGGAGAGTTTGAATTTCACTTTTTAATTCTCGAATCGCTGAACTTTGGTTAATATTATGTTCTCGTGGTGCACTTCGAGTCCAGTCCGCCCGGATTGCGGGACTGATGATACAGTGGACAACATCCTCTACGTCTGTCCCCGATACGAGGCGAACGTTCACGGGCTGTTAGGGAACTTGAGAGAATACATTCCTTTCTGGATCTCCGTACCAACTGGATGAACCGCGAGGAATGGTCGATAGTGGCTGGTTATCTTCGCGCCCTTGCGGTGTGTTGGTCTGCAGAGGGAGTTTGATCGAGGTACTCGATCGTGGTAGGATCCCGGGTGGATAGGGTTCCGGCTTAGTCATGGATTGGTTGGAGATAGGCGCATTGGCATCGCGCCACTGGTATTGTTTGCGATTCGATTTGGAGTTCCCACTGGTGGAGGTGGCTGCGCTGCCGGGGTATGGTGACCCGTGCGACTAGGGGCGTGGCTTCCCTCCGCCGGTGGCGGTCCTGATCGTGACTTGGTAACGCCACACGAGACACCATAATGGCCCCTGATGTTGGGGGGGAGGGTTTGTCCCCCCCGGCTCCTGCGTGGACCGGAATGAGGTTGCGTTCCTCTTGTGACCTAAACTGGTCGACTTATTTGGGTGTAGGTCTGAATTTATATGTTGCGTAAAACATAATTTTGATTGGTATGAGTGTAGGACTGATTTAAATCCGTTCGTTTTTTGTGGCATGTACAGTCCCGAACGGTGTTGTCAAATATGTACTAGGCGCGAAGTTCGCGCTTTCGGTTAGTCAGTTTGAGGGAATCATTGCATGTGAAGATGTCCGTTTTAGATCTACGTGAAGGCATTTGGTATGTATTTACTGATGCAAATGTTTGCCGAGGCATTTACATCGGTGGCATCCGGACCGAGGCCTGGCTCATGACTGTGAGATGTAATCCGTTAGAGGGTCTAAAGACGACCTCCTGTAAAGCCACTTAGTGCTTGGAACGGAGCGGGTGTTGTGGCCACCGGCAATGTCACAAGGTGGGTGTCTTCCCCCTAAGGGGTACGGATGTTTGAGTCCAGGAATGAGGATTCTCAATATTCTTGTATAATCTCTAACGATTTGTTTTTACTTGTGGCAAGTTCCTGGTTTTCCTTCATTATTAATCCTCCCTTTTTCTTCAAATTTTTTGATGGTTTTTGACGCTGTACCTTTTGAAATTGTGTTAGATTATTAAATGTTGCTTTGAACAATTCACAAATTTCATTGTACGACTTAACTCTTATCACCAAAACCCCTCATCATTAAAAGTGTGAACCCTCTCCTGTTCACTAAGTGACAAATTGATAGGAAAGTTAGCAGATAGCACAGAAAAAGTTAATTCGGTAAAAAAACAATTTTAATAAAAGGTAAAAAAGATGTATAACCATCTAACCTAATACGGATCGTCTAACCAGGCATTACTAAACTTTTTTGCATGATTTTTGATTTTTAGCAAAGCTGGATGAGATTTTATCTGAGAGTGAATCACTTACATGTTAAGTTATACTCCTGTCATGTGATCCCGAAGCAACACTTTCGGCTACGCTACCACGTTTTTCTTTCGAAACTATGTTGTGAAAGTCTCTTCTGTTTTTTTCTCCATTCTCGTATCGTATACCGTATATGAATTAGGGTCACAATACAACACTTATACCAATATTGTAGTCGTCCATCGATATACACAATTATCAGTGCGGCGAATGAAACTGAAGCGACCGAACGCAACCAGTTGAGCTTGTGAACGTGAACTATGAGAAAGCGTGTCTCCTTTGTGGCCTTGAGAGCAGTGTTACCAATTGCGATAAATAAATTGTTTGTTTAGTACCCAATACCATATCATACGACTTTCAAAACAGAGAAATTTTTAATTGTAGGGACGAGTACAGGTTTTTATCTGAAGTACTGTATTATGTACATTCTCTATCAATAGATGCAAAGTAAGGTTTCACTATATTTATCGAAATTATGTCAGTTTATATTATTATTTATATCATTATTATAACAGTATCTAGTAGAATACAAAAAAAATAATTAAAACATTAATATACTTTGAATAGATTTGATATATTTTTTATTGATTAAATTTTGTTTATTTGATGCCGTAAAAAGTTTTTACTCTGGTGATTTCTTACGGAACGGGTAGATTACATCTTGAAAAAGAACAATAAGGCGTCGTACATAGCGGATGTCGTTATTAGTGATTTCAAAAGTTATCACGATATAAAAAAAAAAAATATATAGATAGACTTCGTAAAAAGAGAATAAAAAAAAATAATACGTTTGTAGGAAATTATTAAATGAATATTTATTAATAAACCGTGTTTGTTTTTATAAAAATGCTGCATTAGACAGGTTACATTATCGATGACTATCTATTATATGAATCGATAACCCATCGGTTTTAGTTACATTTGCGCGCCCTTGTGATTTAAAAACAAAATTATCATAGTCTATTTATCTATTTGTATTTCTTTTTAATTACTGCGGTCGTATAAAAACGTTGAACTAATTTACATAATTAAATTGAATTTGTTTTATATAAAAAGTGACTCAATGTTTTTGGTTGTTTCCCTACGATCGCGTTCAATTAAAAAAAAAAAAAAAACATAATATTTCTTGTAGGATTAAGAATGTAGGTAGGTTTATGTTGATTACGACGGTAACAAGGTAACATTTATTCCTATCTTTATTTATTTATTTTCACTTGTAGTATGTTTTTGTGAAAATTTACATACTATAATATAACGTGGCAGTTTTTACGCTGAACGATAAGTTTTTATTTCAGACAAACCTCTTACCTGTTAATAATATTTGATCTTATCGGTTAATATTTTGTGGGTTCATATATGAATATAATATAGACAAGATAAGTCTACAGTAAAATTAAATCGATTTTATCTTTTTTTTCTCCTAAAAAAAATTACGCGGCGGAATGTTAACAATTAATAACAAAGGAGTAATGAATGTTTAATCTAGAAAGACCTTTTTTTAGAAAAAAATGAGGAAAATAGATGTAAAAAAAAACTAAGCTGCGACTATAATTACGGAAATTATAAGTTATTGAAATATTAAAAAAGCTAACAACACAGTTGCAGAACTGAAGCCGCGCTGCGGGAAAGTTTTACAACTTTGGGTTGTTTCTGATGCACGGCTTACACACAGAACTTAATTTAAAATATTCATAATTTTATTTAAATATAATATTTTTTTCATTTATTTAATTCAATGATTCTAACTAAAGCGAGCGGTCGGCACTAACTAAACGAATGTAATTTGATAACTTACATAAAACAAATTTCGCTTGTACGGTCAGGAGACTGGTGTAGCCGCGAGGCTTAACGCACGGGTACCGAGTCGACCAGGCGATTGAGTTTGAGACCCAGCCGACCGAGTTACTTTTTTACACTTTAAATATTATTTATTTATTTAATTATA
This sequence comes from Lycorma delicatula, assembly GCF_047948215.1. Taxonomy (NCBI): domain Eukaryota; kingdom Metazoa; phylum Arthropoda; class Insecta; order Hemiptera; family Fulgoridae; genus Lycorma; species Lycorma delicatula. Next base: position 31,316,134 of record NC_134464.1, on the reverse strand, counting down.
CCGCTCACCTGCGGTAAAGTGGTTAATTAATCATTTATTTAATTCTACGTCACAACATAGCAGTCGACTATAACAGTACTTTTTAGGGTGGGTGGGGATGCGATTTTGAAAAAAAGTTTCCTTCCAGATTATTTTTTAATATTTAACAAATGTGACTAAGAAAAATGTGACCTTAATTAGGCGAAATCTCGAGATACTGAGGGTGACCTTGCTCTACAGATTCACCCCTTGACCTTTTTAGTTGAAAATTGAATAGTATCGATGGACCATGTATAGAAGTAATCCGATCAAGTTTTTGTCAAAATCGATTTAGTAATTCTGGAGAAATAAGATGATTTAGAAGCCAACAACGAACAGACACACACGAACATACACACAATAACGTCCGGAAAATTTCCATCCGTTTTTTTGGGTTCCTTAAGTGTCAAAACGTCAAAATTCGGTGAAAACCGCATATGTTAAAATTTGAGCGATTACAATACTTTCCCTCCTAGAGCTCTCCTATAGCCCGAGAAAGAAAAATTATAATTCGGAGATTATAAATTTAAGTGAATTTGTAAACAAAAATGTTTCCAGTTAATAAAAAGACATTTTATTTGCTTTAATACTTTTTTTGTTCAATTTTATAAGTAATAATTGAAAACACTTCAGGTTTTTTCTCCCCACTTTTAGATGTAAAGTACGGTCGTACAGGTAGGACTGGGGAGTGAAAATGAATTTTCTTTACGTTTTGCGGTGAGGAACCTAAAATGTAATCGTCTTAAACATATGTAGGCCTATCTATGAAATTTTGTAGTTCGAAAATCTCCAAAGCTACACTAGATTAATTTCATTGAATTTAGATATGCTGTAGTATTCTATCTGAAATTTTGCATGTGAAAATTTGATGAAGATTGGTCGAGTCGTTATTTAGTTACGTTCAATTTAATGTCGACAAGAGACAACATATCCTCCTCATTTGAGTTAATGTTGGTTTTGTACTGATGTATTTTTCACACGCACTTACGCAGTGAGTGAGTTTAAAATTGATGCTCATGTGTAGGGTCTACTCGTTATTTTAATTATTTTATCAAATTATGGTTATAATAATTTAATTTTCTTATAAGCAGAAAATGTATTTTAATATTAAATTAAAAAAATTATACTTTTTAATTTTCTTTTTTTTTTACTAAAAACACGTACATAATTTTTATTATCGTCTTACCATATTTTTGTCATAAAAATATTTTCTCCTACACGTTTCGCCGCATCAATATATTAACATCATCAGGAAATGAAAATTATCCACAGTACATTTCATCAGTTTTACGCACAAAAATCACATAAACTCATACCGCAATATTGAATATTAAAATATATTCACCAGAAGCTCTCGAGCAAATTGCCTTTTTACCGGGTCTGATTTTGATTCTGAACTAGTTAAAATTCTACTGATCTTTATCTTTTATTGCCAGTACAGAAAACTTGTTATCAGATTGAGAATTTATTTGTTCATTTAAGAGTTTGACTGAACGATTTTTTGTTTTTATTTATTTGTAAATTGTCCCATGCATGTATAGCTTTTACTATTTTCATGTTTTTATCAATTACATTATATTCATGTCCCATGCTCAAAATATGAAGTGCATAATTTGATTTTTCTGGTTGATTCAGTCTTATAGCATGTATTGGTTGTTTGCACCTATTTTTAAATCTATTGTATAGCCATTATATACTATATTATGACACGATTCGCAAGTCACTTTGTACATACCAGAACGCTTGTAGATATCTTTTTGATCAATATTTGTATTAATTTTCGTTCATAAATTATTACTAGCTTTACTCGTATATGCTATTTGTGTATCAATTCATTTTCCGAATAAATTTGTGATTTTATAAGTTTCAGGTACTATGTAATTAAATAGCTTTTTTATTTTTTTTATTTATATATTCGCATCAACAATTAAAGTCACCGGTTACGTATCGGTGTACTGTAACTGTATCGGTAAATTTTTAGTCTTGAACAAACTCAGGCCGACTACTCCTTAGACGTGTGGTTAATTGCAATCCATCCACCAAAGAACAGAGGCCAAGTGTTTCCTGTGTAATGTTCGGGGTCATTCTTTGGGAGAAAGTGGCTACAGGGCCAGCTCCGGCAAATGAAACCTGTCGCCTGTGCGTTGGGACAGCACCGTCCAGGAGGGGTGGGCCGTTCAAGTCCTAGTATATTCAGTTATATTTACACGGATTTCAATACTAGATCGTGGATACCGGTGTTTTTTGGTGGTTCGGTTTCTATTAACTACACTTCTCAGGAATGGTCGAACTAAGGCTGTACAAGACTACACTTCATTTACACTCATAAATATCATCCTCATTCATCCTCTAACTATTATCTGAACGGTAATTACCGGAGGCCAAACAGGAAACAGAAAAAAGGAAGGAAGGGTGGGCCGTTTAGGTGTCCCACTGCCGTTGATTGAGCGGGAATTCCCCTTGGATTCTCTTGAAAATTCATATTGGGGGTAATTTAAGAATGTAGTCCCGATGACTAATCTTGAGGCGTGGCGTAAAGACCGAGTGCCAGTGGGGGGTCCCAAAGGGATCCCCTCTAGGGGAATGGCGTATAACTTAAAGACCGAGTCCCGGCTACGTGGGGGAAACTGTGGTACGACGGGGTATTTTGAGGCGATGGCACCTTTTGGAGCTTTGCTGATGCTTAGTTGCGGATCCCACTCAAGGCGGAGGGAGATAAAAATGATCACAAAAAACCACCAAAGAACACCGGTATCCACGATTTAGTATTCAACTCCGAATAAAAGTATATCTTAATTAAAAAAAGTGTACTTTTATTGTGTACTTTTAAGTGTACCTTAAGTGTACTTTTATTGTGTACCCAATAAAAGTGTACCTTTATTAGGATTTGAACCTGAAAACTTCGACTTCGAAATCAGGTGATTTACGACGACGAGTTTACCACTAGCATATATTTTGTTTTGTATAAAACAAAATATATGTCACCTTAATTGCGTATTTTTTTTTTTTATATGTAATCGATTATTCAATTATTTTTTTGTTCATAGTTTCTCTACCATGCCTGCAAGATAACCATTAAACAATGCTCTTCTTGCTTTACGTATTTAAGTTCAAATTCATAATTTGTGCGGCTTATTGATAATTTCAATACTCTCTTAAGCATAGCTCTTTTGGAAGACAATTTTTAGCTAATCGGATGGTTTGATTTATTGTGTATTGTTATATCCACGTTAGTAAGCTTCCTATAAATATTGAATTCCAAGCTGTGAGATTTCTAGTTACGGTGAAGTTTAAATAATTCTTTAATTTTCTTCTTTAAAAGTTAATATTAGTAAAACATTTATCAGGTTAAATATCTTATAGTTCGATCTTCCTATTAAATTCACTTAAGGTCATTTCTATCAGGAAGATTTATTATTACATTTTTCCAGATGAATCTTATTTTTTAACATTTTTTTATTGCATAGGCATATTTTTTTTATCTATAATATTACGTATATTTAGTTTTTAGCTTGTTTTCTTGGTCCAATATTAATATGTGTCTTATTAACTCATATTCTACATTTTCACCTATTTTCAATATTTTTAGTTTGTTTATGTATATCTGCAGCTTTGTTATTGTTCTTTTTTTTGTTTTTTTTTTTTGAGGTTTTTAGGGGCATCGACTACTTTGGTCATTAGCCCCATCCCACTAGAAAAAAAATTTAAAAAAGGTCCAATAATTCATATTCTCATGAAAAAAAATGTTCAAAATTTCTCATTCTTCTATAATTTCAAATCCAACAAATTACCGCCTAGGCTTTCCTTTCGGCCATCCTTTCTTGCATTTTTCCATTCTGCGAACGGCCTCAACTTCCGATGACAGTGTGTCTGAGGCTTCGGACATGGCATCGTCTTCTCTTTCTGATGCCAATGACGTTCGCCGGCTTACATCAGGTGATGAAAGCTTCAATGGTGCTGTGAACATCGTTGTAATTGAATCTAAACTCGCAAGCGATGCACTTTCGGCGGCTGATGAACTTGATTCAATGTCTAAGGCTGTGCTTGGGCCGGCTGATACAGATGCTCTCGCCACAGTTGTTCTCTGAGCTTTTGGGGCCTCTGTACGTATAGTTTTATTATCGTCTGTGTCTGGTGCTTTTTCAATAGTTACTTGCACCTCCATTTTGGTTGACTCAGATTTTTCCTTTACTCTTGTCACAGTATCCTTAGCTTTATGACTCGTCGTCGGAGTGATCTTTTGGTCTTTGTCAGATAAATCAAGACTTTTCTTCATTACGTCTATTGATGGCATTATAAGCGAAGATTGTGCCGGTTTTTTAAACTGCGCTGGTACGGGTCTTATGTCACGACGTCAGTCCGGGAATGAGCCTTCTCATGTTTACTTTCTTGTGTCTGATGAGTCGACTCGATCTTGGAATCAATGATTCTTTCTATCATTGTCGCGAGTATTATTATTATTATTATTATTATTATTTATTATTATTATTATCATTGGTGCCATCGTATTAAGCAACTGCTCCGCATTGATTTTAGATGTGGGGGGGGGGGGAGCAGCAGCTGCTTCTGCGTATGTAGTCGATGGTCTAGGTGTACGTAGATTGACAATCTTCTTCGCTTCAGGGTAGCTAACTTTTTGAAGCGTTTTAACTTACTGAATGGCTGTTTCTGATTTGTATACTGGGCAGTTCCTAGATCGGCAGTTATGGTGCCCTCTACAGTTAATGCAGACTGGAGGGTCTTTACATGGATCACCCTCATGCATCTTCATTCCGCATATGCAAATTTCCTGCGCTTCACATCTAGCTGCAGTGTGTCCGAAACTTTGACACTTAAAAACATCTCATCGGCTGCGGAATAAATGCCCGTACATCAAGCCGATGGATGCCAGCTCGTACCTTTTCAGGAAGATTTGGCTTATTGAATGTCAAAATATGCGAGGCCGAAGGAAAAATCTCACCATTTCGTCTCATAGTAAGTCTGCGACAATGTGTCACTCCCTGACTAGACATTTCCTGCACTATTTCTTCTTCAGTGCAGTTAAGAAGATCACGGCAAACAACAACTCCTCTGGAGTTATTGTTCTTATTATCTAATATTTATCTGTGTATATTTAGGTAGTACGATGTTTAGTGTCCCAAGGATCGCTTGGTAAAATTGATGTTTGCTTTTATTATGTGTTATTTTATTTTTGACTTTATGCATTGTTTTCTCATTTAATTTATATTTTATATGTTTTTCCGCAAAAATTATACAAAATAAAATAACGAAAAGTCTGTTTTCTTGTGCAGAATCGCGCAAGAATTTTTTTTAATTTTGTACTTGTTGAATTAATTCAGTACAGAATCAAAGCTTCTTTTTATAGTTTTAGAATTTTGTAGCGTATATGCTAACCCACTCCTCCATAGATTCATTTCTCATGATCTTCTTTCTATTTATTTTCAATTAGTTTCTTTAAATCCTTTGTTTATGGATATTTAACGATTTAATTTACACATACGTACAAATTTTCATATATTTTTTTTTTAAACTGATCTTTAACGTTTATTTTTTTTTTTTAATTTATTTCAATAACAATATAATAATATTCCTTTTACGTTATTTCCATATTCTGTATAATAGGATACATACTCGATGCTCGTATAATAAAATTAGTTTTTGTACATTTACTTTTAAGAGATCTGTTTTTATTATGCGTAATTTATAGATTGTTTTAGATTGTTTTTCTATATGTATTAAAATATTGTATTGCTAAATATAGTTAAAAAATAATAAAAATTATTTATTTATTCAATTAGCTGAAATATATATATATATACACCGAAGAAACATTTATACCATTAATTTATCTAAATACATGTATATATTTTAACTGTAATTTATTTTAATGAAAAAGAAAATTATACAAAAAAATTAAATTATCTGTTATTTTTTTTAAACATATTTTGTTTGTAAAGTACAGTTAAAAATCGTGCTCATTTTTTTTCATTTTAATTGCTTACTTTAATCACTATACTATTTGTATATTCTTAAAAATATACATCTAACTTATGTTCGGCTATATACGCAAGTTTCTATATATGGATTTATTGGATTTTTCTTATAGGCTATGTCATTCTTTACTTTTATTTATAATATTAATTTAAGAAGAAAAAAGTTGCACTTTAATATTGATAAGTTGATTTTTTTTTTTTTAATTAAATTTTTGAATACTTTTATCTTTTTAGGAGATTTTTTTAAAATAAATATTTTATTTAAATATGTCATGAATAAATTATACAAAGATTTAAATAAATTATTTTCTTTTTTTTATATATTTTATTATATCTCGTGGGAACATTTATTCATTTTTAATGGACTTAAAGAAGAGGAGGTAATTTTGAATTCCTTGTCTATTTCTGGATCTGTTTTGATAAAATGTTGACGTATTTTTTCTTCAGTTATTTTTGCATTGATGGTTTTTGTTCATATATGTGTAGTGGGCATCAACTAAGTACGATAACTCGTAAATAACTTTACTTAGAAAAATTAAATTTAAGAAACGCTTCTATATCGAAATCTACTTTTTGTTTGAGACTTTGTGAAGCACCCAGGAAGGAACAGCTTAAAATATTTAAATGGAAAACGTAGGTTTGTAAAAAATCAGTTTAAAAGGCATTAAAAATGTCGGTTATGGTATTCGGGCTATGACAACCCTAAAAAATAGTTGCTACAGTGCATTCGGAAAGTCGCTGTACAGTATGCTTTAGAATTATGCTGTGCATTATGTTCTTTCGGCATTAGGTTGCCTTGTGGGTTGGTTGGGCCTTCCGCCCTTACAAAGTAATGTGTGTTCAAGAACTGAATCCTACATACAGATCATGCCAAAAGACTAAATTATTGTCAACGGTTTAAACACCGTATTGACCAAAATTCCGTAGATATCCTCAACTTTACTTTGTTTACTGATAAGCGTGGTTTCATTTGTGAGGGTATATTGATTCACAAAATACACGACTGTGGTCGACAACTGATCCCCATGAATTGCCCTAACAATCTTTAGACGAAGCGATAATTGGAGTCCGGGTCAGTGTGAGTAGAACGCGGGTTGTGATTCCAATCTTTTTGAAAGTACAGTGATCGTTATTATGCTGTTTTAACAAACGTTATTAGTCAGTAAACAGAAGTGGAAATCAGTCACGGTCGGTTCCAATAAGATGGCACGACTAACCGGTCAATGAATTTTAAGAAAAGTCTTTGATCAAAGAATCATTTCGAAAGGTTTGTGGCCTGAACGATCGCTCGATCTGAGTCCCCCAGATTACTTTTTATGAGGGGCAGCGAAACAAGCAGTGTATCGCAACAGACTACGCATGGTTGACGAAGTAAAAACCGTAGTAAGGTATACGTACGAGATATTTCAGTGCATCAGCTGGTTAAAGTGTTTATATATATATATATATATAAAAAATTAGAAAAAAGGCGGGAAAATGCTTCTTGGTTTATGTTTTATTACACATGATTTTGTTAAATGTTTTACAAAAATTTTTGCAATGAAATTCTTCAGTAATTTTTAAAAGAATTGCAACAGCAATGAAAAAAATCAGTCACGGTCGGTTCCAATAAGATGGCACGACTAACCGGTCAATGAATTTTAAGAAAAGTCTTTGATCAAAGAATCATTTCGAAAGGTTTGTGGCCTGAACGATCCCTCGATCTGAGTCCCCCAGATTACTTTTTATGAGGGGCAGCGAAACAAGCACTGTATCGCAACAGACTACGCATGGTTGACGAAGTAAAAACCGTAGTAAGGTATACGTACGAGATATTTCAGTGCATCAGCTGGTTAAAGTGTTTATATATATATATATATATATATATATATATATATATATATATATAAAATTAGAAAAAAGGCGGGAAAATGCTTCTTGGTTTATGTTTTATTACACATGATTTTGTTAAATGTTTTACAAAAATTTTTGGAATGAAATTCTTCAGTAATTTTTAAAAGAATTGCAACAGCAATGAAAAAAATTTAAAAAATTGCAGTAAATTTGCTTCATTTTTTTCAGTAGATGAAAGGTAATTTTCCAAAAAAAATAAAGCAAGCAAATGCAGTTTGGTATTTTGTTGCATTTTGCCAAGAAGAGCTTCATTAAAAAATAAAAATGTAAATACAAATTCATCTGATCAATAATTTTATCAGATAAATGAGTCCTTTTTTGAATAATTCCATCTCAGCGCTTCATTCTGAATGATTCGGAAACCTCGCTTCATTCAAAATAAAAATCTGATGTGGACACCACACGATTTCCTTGTACGCCTATTAAATGATATATACATTTTTTTTTTTTTTTAAATGAAAAGTACATAAAATTTTATTTCATTAATAACTTCTGATATTTTTTCATGTTTTTTTTTTCTATTGTTATTATTAAATTATTATTTATCGTAAAACCTTTTTTACAATCAGAGGGTAATAATTATTTTTAAATAAAATATTTAAATTATAAAAAAAAGGAGATGAAGTCTGATTCGAACCGATGCGCCTTCCCCTTGATTCAAATATTTCATTAATTAAAATTTTATTTGGCTATAAACTCTGGAACCAATGAAATAAGTACCACTTTTGATGTATTGTTGAAAACCTCTCAATAAGGGCTTATTACTGCAGTTAAGAAAACGTTAAAAATCAATTTTTTTTTTTTGATTTTTGGCTTTTTTGGACACTTTTGATTCAGTCGACTGCAATCTAAAGGGGGGGTTCACAACTAGATATAAGAGCAGTCCTAAATCCAAAATTTCAACATACTACGGCCAATCGTTTTTGAGACATGCGAGATACATACGTAAGTACGTTCAGACGTCACGCCACAACTAGTCAAAATGGATAAAGGGATGGTCAAAATGGATATTTCCGTTAAAATTTGAAAACTGAAATTTTTCACGATCACAATATTTACTTTATTTCGTACAAGGAAGTTAAAAATATGACCACATCCCGCTGTGCGACCGAAAATAACAACGTAATTTTCTTCAAAAAGTCTATAAAGAAATTAACATTCAGATATGTTTAATAGTAATATTTTTAATATTAATTGAAATTTAAATTTATTCCGAAGTTTAATTAATTACAACATCTTTGCCAATAATACATTCTTTTGTATTTTATTTTAAATTAATACATAAACACATAATAAAATTAAATTGTTAATAAATGATCTTAAAATACGTTTTATAATAATAATTTAATAAATAATGCATGCTGTTTGATGTGATTGGCCTATAATGATGACATGGTAGCGTTGGCGTTAACAAATCAAATTCTTGAATACATTAACGGCTGTATGTGTTTCAGTATATAATAAATGTATATTTTGTTACATAAAAATAAATATGCAAATTATTTGTATATTTAGGTTACATAATATAGAAAAAATTAATGTTTACTTAAAAAAACAAATAACAGTGTATTTATTTAATAATTTATAAGAACGTGTCTAAATTTATTAATTGTTTTCAATTACATACCTGTATTTGATTACTTGATTGTTATTTAAAATAATGTATGTTATATGCCATACGTTTAGTTAAAACGTTTGTAAAAACTTGTCATTAATTTCTTTTCGTTTAAAAGTTTTACTTTCCTCGGATCGTAATTCTAGATCTATTCTGCGAGAAGAAAGGTATGGTAATCATTCAAAAAATGGGATCAGAATCTTTTTCCACTTCTCGACTTTTAATGACCCGGGGACCTTCTCCCCTAAAAAAAACTGGGATGTAATGTTCGTATGTACTTAGTTGATTGCGTGTTTGAATCTTAATAACGTTTGGCTGGATCAACCGATTTTTATGAAATTTTGTACAGAGACTCTTGTATATGGGGTAATTTATTTGTAAAGATTTGGGGCTAATATCTTAAGGAGGTAGGAAGATAGTTTTTTGAGGTCGATTTTTTTCCTTATATAAACTCAGTACATGTGTGCATGCTTATCTTACAATTTTTAAAGAAAACTTTTCCCAAAATGTCCCCTTCCACAAAAATCTAAAACCTGTCTGTTTATTTTATTGCACTCTTTTTAACTGAATCTTTTTTTATGTCTTCCTATGCATAATAATAATGTAAGTACCTAAAAAAAAAAAAAAATACTTTGGTGGCAGTACTGGGTGTGAGGAAACTTTTTTCCTGGGCGTAAAACGCTTTCGCGTTATTATCGCCCGGACATGATACATCGGTTGTAATTAAATAAAAAATTGAAAATTAAAGATTAATTAAGAACTAAAACCGAGCGACAAAAAATACACCTTAAAAGGAAATAGTTTTTATCTAAATTAAAATAATAAAATTATCATCTGCTTTACGACAAATGACATAAATAACTGAAACGCACTACAGTAATTCAAATATTTTAATATAAATGGACAGCTCTAAGAAATCTTAAAACATAAGATAACAATATTTCAATATTCCCTAGAATAGTTCGCATGTTAGCCCCTAGTTTAAACTTACGACGCAATGCCGTATAACAGATACATTCCACAGGGATGTGGTGTACTATTAGTTGGTAGTCGCGCATGCACAGACGGATTCGCGTCATCAGATATCCACGAGTGTGCATAGTGTGCCCTATTCGCAAACGGCAAATAATAACTTCCTTCTCGGAAGTTATTTCTGTATGAAGAGCCCCACGGTGACACAGTGTTCTTAATTGAAAGAACTCTATTGTTGATTGTAGTATTCCATTTATTTTACCGCTCATCATGAACCACCCTCTTTAGAAAACAGACAAGATCGTTCGAAGCGATGCGAAAGGTGGCTGGAAACAGGCCTCCTTTGCTACACCATCAGCGCGCTCATTACCTGAAATTCCTATATGGCTCGGGATCAAGCAGAAGCTCACTGTTTAATTTTGGTGATTCATTTGCGAAATAACGCACTGGATCTCACAGACAACAGGCTATGTAGAGTACGTGTTTTTAATCGCCTTGAGCCATTCATGGATTTTGTGCAAACAAGTACATGTCAAAATGTTGGGCTAATTATATTAGGCCATCTTAATAGCATACAGTTCCGCAACGAAAATACTGGAGATGTTAGGAAGGCCGAATATGTGTATGGAGGAACCGATGAAAGTTTAAAAATGTAGATATTTTGAATTTTTTTAACCTTTTCTTTATTTATTTAAAAATATAATGATAATTTTACTATAAAACTTCACATAAAGTATCCTCAACAAAAAAAAATCGTAGGTAATTTTTTTCGTGTATCATTATTTTTCAACTATATATAAATAACCAATGTCAGGAAAGTATTATAACTTTTGTTAGGTTTTTTAAAATTATATTTATAAAATTAAATAGAAGAAATGAAATTCTATGTATCCAATCCAAACAATATTACAGTTCTTAGTCATTTAAACAAAAATAAACCGTACAACTAACTAGTCGCCCTTGTCATTAGTTCTCGCGTCCTTAACAGGTGGTAATCTTCTGCGTACTCTGATTCCTCTGGATTTATTTGTCAATATTCCTGTTTGTTAACAGTTAATTAGGATAGGGGGATTAAGAATTCATTAAAAATGATAAAATAGTTCTGTATTATCGACGTTACTCGTTCGATTTTTGGACACATGAGTTCTTATGTTGAGAAAGATTTATGTAACTAGTAGATAATTAATGATGATTAACTAACTTCATCATTTCATTTATTCTACAACGATGTTATACGCCATTATTAGTTTTGGTTACAATTTCCTGTAAAGTTTTTCTATAGTATCAATTATGAGGAATTTATTATATTAGATTTTTGACGTTTTCAATTAATTTATATTATATTCAAAATTATTTATGCTTTTCTTTTATGGATTGGGGTTTTAAAGCTATTGAAGTACAGTCAAATGCATCAGTACTTAATTATTTCATCATTAATTCTTAACACCTCTCCTTAATTATCTTGTCTACTGTTTTATTTATTATTTATATCTAATTTAATTATGAATATTTTGAAGGGTTTTATTAATTCTATTGATATTTTATCTAATTATAAATATTTTCTACTAGATTCAGTTATGCAGATGACTATTTTTGTGTACGCGTACTTTCGCCGGTTTTAGCAAATAATAATTTATAAACCACTGAAATATATATATAAACTCGTAATTCGAAAGTTTAACAATTTAAAGTTATTCTCAATTTTCTGGGCTCATTCATTTGTAAATTTTCATTTCAAATCGGATACCAAATTTTACACGGATTTGAATACTAGATCGTGGATACCGGTGTTCTTTTGTGGTTGGGTTTCGATTAACCACACAACTCAGGAATGGTCGAACTGTGAATGTACAAGACTACACTTCATTTATACTCATAAATAGCATCCTCATTCATCCTCTGAAGTATTATCTGAACGGTAGTTACCGGAGGCTAAACAGAAAAAAAAAAAAAAAAATTAATAACACCCTACTTAGAATGATTCAGAAACATTTTGTAATATATTTCAAGTAAATAAAAAAATATATAAATCTATAAATATATATATATATATATATATATATATATATATATATATATATATATAACTCTTATATATAAAATATATAAATAAATATATATACTCATATTAATAAAATATCAATTATAAGTTTTATACAAAGATAAATGGAAAAATTCAATTTATTAACTATGAAATAACCTCCTTCTCTTCTGGAAAGGTAGTTAGAAAAAAATTTCAAATAAAGATACAGAATAAAATTTTTAAAATTTCAGATACAGATTTAATATAGTATATAGAGTCATCGAAAAAGGTTGCAGCAATTTAAAAAAAATAGTATCTTAGAAACTACGAGAGGTAATCAAAGGAGTATTCTTTTTTTTAAATTCACCAACTCCAAAACTTTTTTTTACATACCTTAGAATCTTTCAATACGAGCCCGTTGGTCGTTCTGCAAACATACAGCCGATGCCAACGGGTTGGAGAAATTATAATAATACCCTCTTAAAAAAATGTATCTCTACAGTAATGCATCAGGATATACTTGAAATTTTAAAAACAATAATTATGATTTTAAAAACTCAACATTACTGTGGAATCGGTGGGCGGTTAGAAAATTTTACTACTAACAGGGACACAAAAGTGGGCGGCAGGTATAAAAAGGTTAACCCACCGGGTTGGTCTAATCGCGTCTTCCCAAACCAGCTGATTTGGAAGTCGAGAGTTCCACCGTTCAAGTCGTAGTAAAGTCAGTAGTTAATTTTAAACGGATTTGAGTAGAAGATCGTGGATACCGGTGTTCTTTGGTGGTTGGGTTTCAATTAACCGCACATCTCAGGAATGGTCGAAATGAGACTGTATAAGATTACACTTCATTTACACTGATACATATCATCCTCTGAAGTATTATCTGAACGGTAGTTACCGAAGGCTAAGCAGGAAAAAGAGACTAAACTTTGGCGGCGCACCATCTTGTTGATGATTGACCCGAAAGTCGGGTTCGACATTACGACCCAGAAGAAAAACGGTAAAGCATGAAATAGTAACAGTGTGGTTCCTCCACGATCAAAAAAATTCAAAACACAACTTTTTGCAAAAAAAAAATTCTCTTGGCATTGTTCTGGTATTCTAACTACGTGAACGGATTACCAGAAATCCGGGTCGTTTGATAATTTTGCGCGATACGTAGAGTCAAAATATCTTAGGAGAGTTGCGTATCGTGCTCGACAATTCACGGAGCTGAACATTCGGCAACACCATAATTCTAGACCATATGCATCGTATGCAACCGCCGAAGTTAGATTGAAATTTTAACCTATTCCACACCCCGTATACCCATCAGATTTGGTACCCTCAGTTTTTTATTTCTGCGCAATTAATGAGAGATATTAACGGTATTAATTTCACCACAAGGGATAAACGCAGTGAGATTTTGGATCAAGGGAAGACTTCCTGTATTCTTCATTTACAGGATGAATAAACTGGTTTGCAGTTGGGGAAAATGTGTGTACTTCATTTGCAAGTTATGAGGGGCTTTGCATTTTATTTAAGCCATCCCTCTTATGTATATATATATATATATATATATATATATATATATATATATATATATATATATCTCCGGAAATGTTGCAAACGTTATAACAAACTGCAGGATCCTTTTTCATCTCTCTGTTTTTTGGGTAATGAATTTCATGAATGTAACAGTTTTCTTCTACTTCTTTATATTAATAAACCTTTTGCCTTGTAATTCTGTTCCTAATTCAGATTTATCGTTTTCTAAGAGTAGATTGAGGTTGTAATATTTTTTGATACATTTTAATTTTTTTTCTGTGTTATAGGAATGCCTAATTCTTAAAAAATTACAACTTATTAGTTTACTGAAAAATTTAAAGAAATTAACAATTAATAGATAGTCTACTTTTTTTTAACTTCCTAGGAATGCGGTTTATGTTATTTTATCAGTTCGCTTTTTTGGTTTCTTTTTTTATCAATAATAGATGATTCTCCTTTAGGAGCAGAGATTTTACCATATGTTTAAGATATTGATTTAGATCTTTCTATTTTTATGGCATAATTGTGTTACCGACAAATATTAAAGAAACTTCTTCAAACAAGAAATATGTATTAACTGTTAACTTTTTATATACTAAATAGATTTGAAGAAATATGTCATGGCGTACATATACGTATTTTGATCAGGAATGTGTTAATCTGTACATATTCACTGTTTATAAAATGTAACCTTCGTGAATTGGGAGAAAGAGTCTAACTAAGACGTTTATTAATTGATTTATCTTGTGTTCAATTCTAAACAGATGTCAATAAAGAAAAACAATAACATCCGTTCTTAGTGACCATGGAGTCTTATTCATTCGTTACGAATGCTAATTACGTCTATTAAAATTTATTTCAAAACCAAAGGATATATATATATATTGTACGTTTTTACATGACAATCGATTTAAATGTTAAATGGGTTTTATTTTTAAATGGGTAAAATAAAACAAAAAAGGCTGTTAGACTGAATCGCCCAAATTTCCTCCGCGTGACAGTTTTTATATATGTTGGACGGAAGTATACTTTAATTAAATTAAAGTATAGGCGAGCTACGCCTTCTCCGTTAGTCAAGTGTTGACGTCTTGGCCTTGGATTCGAATCCCGGCGTATGAATTTATGATACACTAAAAAATTCCATTTCCATATGCCACGCGGAAGCCACAAGCTTATGTGGCGATAACATAAAAAAAATTCCGGTGTTCCATATCAATATTTCCAAATTTTATTTTATTTAAGAAGTTTGTTAGAACTTCGCCGGTAAGATTCCGCAGAATTGGACGGCACGGCGAAGTCAACGAACTATGTTTACAGTTCTAAACATGTGAAATGAAAATGGGGGAAAAATTAACATATACGCGTGAAAACATTAAAATTAGATTTCTAATAACGAATAGTCTCAAAAATACCTCGAATTTTGTTAGGCAACGTAATTTTCTCTTCCATTTGATGAACCGCGGGACTCGAATGTGTCTTTTTTTCCTCAAAAAGGTGGGTTTACGAATCGCGCCGCTAGGTAGCAATACTTGAAACTCACCGGCTTGGTGTATTGGTGAACACGTCTTCCCAAATCAGCTGATTTGGAAGTCGAGAATTCCAGCGTTCAAGTTCTAGTAAAGTCAGTTATTTTTACACGGATTTGAATACTATATTGTAGATACCGGTGTTCTTTGTTTTGTTTTTACCGGTGTTAATTAACTACACATCTCAGGAGTGGTCGAACTGAGACTGTACAAGACTACACTTAATTTATACTCATACATATCATCCTGTGAAGTATTATCTGAAAAGTAATTACCGGAGGCTAAACAGGAAAAAGAAAGAAGAAAGGTTGCAGTTCTTGATAGTGCTAGGTAGCGTACAAAAACTTGATAATGTACTTGAAATAATAGAGTTTAAAAGAAAATATACTACAGCTTGTTTTAATAGTAAATCAATGATCTTATGTAAATGAAAGTGCTGAAGATGAAACATTTTTTTTAATTCCCATCACTTCATTAAAAAAAAGTAAAAGTATTTGTTTACAGTACATTATAGCTGCAAATAAATCACAAAAAACGAACGGTAAGAATGTTTTGTAAATGTGGCAACGAAGATTTATTACATAAAACAAAAATAAATTCATCGGTAAAATATTTATTCTACAATTAGAACTATTTGAATGAATCGATGCAGAAATAAAAAAGAGTTAATTTAATAATCATAATATAAAAAGTGTGTCTACGGATTCGATAATAATCGAGGGTTACATTTACAAAGTAATAATAAGTGTAATATTACATCACAAATCTTCGATTGGTGAAGTTCATTATAGTAGTTTTATTAAAAAAGGAAAAAAAATATGGTATGAAGTGAATGATTTGACTATCAACAAAAAAAACAATTAGCCGAGAAATTCAAAAAATGTATATTTCTTTGTTCTAGAAATGCAATAAATTTTAATAATAAATCAGTAATAATAATAATAATAATAATAATAATAATAATAATCAATCAGTAATTGATAAAAAAAAATAAAATAAAAGAATATTCTAACAAAATATCCAAAAAATATTACAGTGAAATTGTAAAAATTACGGTAAGAGTCGCGCAGATATTTCTTCCGCTCAAAAAACAAAAATTTCTGTAATATAAATAAAACTATTTTTAAAAAATGATACTGATATCAAAAAAGGATAGAAACTACATTTCTATTATCGAAATCTGTTATTTATTTAGAATTTTGTTCAAAAATTACATGTTAAATATATGTAATAGACAATAGATATGCAGTAATAGATAATAAACAATGTTTAAGCGTTCCATATAATAAGCAAAAGAAAGAAAAAATTGTTGCAAAACTCTTACTAGCCCGATTTAATTTATTAAACAACGAATAATCAATCATAAGAATTGTATTATTTCTTAAATAAAATCGGGCCGGTAAGAGTTTTGTAACAAATTTTTCTATGTTTTGTTTATTACATGGAACGCTTAAACACTGTTTATTATCTATTGTCTATTACATATATTTTAGATGTATTTTTTAAATCACAATTCTAAATTAATAAAGTATTTGATAATATAAATATAGAGTGTTACAGTGTTACCTTTATTGATATCAGTGTCATTTTGTTAAAAACAGTTTTATTTATACAGGATTCAAAGAAACGGGAAATTTTGAAAAAAGTGTCAGTAGCCGTGGGCGATTGGTACCACTTGATAAGTTGCGCCAGGCTCTCTAACCTTAGTAAAGCCTGTTATTTTTACATGGATTTGAATACTAGATCGTGCATACTGGTGTTCTTTGGTGGTTGGGTTTCAAATAACCACACATCTCAGGAATGGTCGAACTGAGAATGTACAAGACTGCACTTCATTTACACTCATACATATCATCCTCATTCATCCTCTGAAGAATTATCTAAACGGTAGTTACCGGAGGCTAAACAGGAAAAAGAGACCCTCTCTAACCTAACCTGTCATTTAGTTTTCATGGATCCTTGGAGTGGTGCGCAACGTGCATATGTTATCAAAGCGTTTTACAAAAACAATGACAGTGTGGAGGGAGCGCGTAGAGAATTTCGCCGTCATTTTAATCTGGGACGGCACGACCGTGTTCCATCAGCACATGCAATTAAAACATGGATATCTAATTTTGAGGAAACTGGTTCGGTAATGAAAAAGAAAACTCCAGGCCGTGAGCGAACCGTCCGTACACCACAGAATGTTCAAGCTTTACAGATGCTGTCACACGAAGTCCACATCGGTCAATCCGTCGTCTCTCAGCATCTTTACAATTGCATAGTTCAAGTGTTCGAAGAATGTTAGTGAAGGACTTACAATACCATCCTTACAAGTTGCAGATCGTCCAGTCACTGAAACCGAACCATGCAGTTGTGCGAGCACAATTCTGTAACGTAATGCTTCAGAAGATAAATGATAACGAAGAGTTTGTTCACAAACTGTGGATGTCAGACGAAGCGCATTTCCACCTCAGTGGATTTGTTAACAAGCAAAATTTCAGATACCGGGCACAAGAAAATCCTACGCAGCTACACCAGCGTCCGTTGCACAGCCAGAAAGTGAGCGTGTTGTGTGCTATGTCATCTTACGGTGTTATAGGCCCTTATATTTTTGAGGATAACAACGGTCTTGCGATTACAGTGACGTCGGCTCGTTACTTAGCCGTGCTTGAAACCTTTGTTGTGGAACAACAAAAGAGATTTCCACCGATTCTTAACACAGCCTGGTTTCAACAAGACGGAGCAACGTCATATACTGCACGAATATCGATGGAACCTGTACGCCGATTGTTCGGACAACGTGCCATTTTACGAAACGGTGACATTAGATGGCCTCCCAGATCGCCTGATCTCTCAGCTTGCGATTACTTTTTGTGGGGTCACCTTAAAAGCAAAGTGTTCCACAGTAGACCTGCTACAACGGAAGAACTGAAGGCAAACATCCGAGAAGCAGATGCGGAAATTCCAGTTGAGATGTTACGTCAAACCGTGAACAATTTAACGAAGAGACTTCGTGAGTGTTTACGTAGAAGAGGAGGTCACCTGCAAGATGTCATCTTTAAAAAATAAACTAAAATGTATGTATCCTAAAATGGCAACATTTGTACAATTACATGAAATAAAATTCATTTTCTAAAAAAAATTTTCATTGACGTTATTTAATTTTTTAAATTTCCCGTTTCTTTGAATCACCCTATATTACAGAAATTTTTGTTTTTTTAAGAGGGAGATTCTTACCATACGGTTTACAATTTCATTGTAATTTTTTATTTATTTAATCGTTTACCAATTACATTGTTTGTTATTATTATTACTGGTTTTCCGGTAAATGTATTATACTTTTTATTAAAATTTTTCCAGTTGCTACAAAAGATAAAGATTTAAATCTTGATATGATTTTGTTCAGCTCACTAATGTGTTCATACTGATTGTTTACAATTAAGTAATATTCATATTGAAAATAAATCTATCTACATTTTTTGTTAAAAATGACTTTTAAAAATAGTATTGTTAAAATGATTATTTTTCGTATTATAAAAGTAGTTGATCCTTTAAAATAAAATATATAATACTCTTTGTTTAATAGTTACTGATTAAAATTCAACTTAGTAAAATTATACAAGATAGATACTGTTTATCTATCCTTATTTATACAAGATATTGGATACACATCCAGTAAACAGCACCATGTTCACGCGCGTACGCATACACTTGCATACATTCTCCTTTTCCTCTCGGCACTTTACACTCCTTCTCACTAGTTCAGGTACGTTTTAATTAGTTGGATGGATTTATAGGAAGCAGGTAAACCGTTCAAATTAAGCGATTGGTTGATCAAATCTGTTGCACTAGTATTACTAGTTGTACAATTAACCGACCTTCCTTCGGTATTTTAAAATCCTTTTTTTTATTATTTTTCTTTAAAATTTATCTCGGTTTTTTTTTTCTTTTTTCCTCTATTCACTTTTACTGCTTAATGATATATTTTGATCTTTATCATCATCTCTTTCATTCTTATTTTTATTATTTTTGTTTCGCTTTTTTTCTTACTTATATGTATTAAATAATACATTTGGGATAATTTATAAGATGTGAAACATTTTACATTAAATTAAATGGTTTTTTTCTTATAAACAATTGCTTTTTAAGTTTTATTTTATGTTTAATTTATGTTAAACATTTTAATGCAACAAAGTAGTCGAAAAAATAAGTTCTTTTATGGTTTTTTTTTAATATTGGCGTATATTTGAGTTAGATTATAATAAATAAATAATTCTTTTATTTTGATCGTAATATAATAAATATGTTGTATATATCACATCAGTATAAGATAAATTATAAATATAAAAACAAATTAAAAGATAAATATATCCATCGATAAAAAAAGCACTTATTATTAATTTATTTAAATAAAAATTTTAAAAAAAAATAATTTAAACGTCAGGAAAACATTTTTGAAAGTATATGTTTGAATAGTTTTATATGGAAGTGAAACTTGGACGATCAGAGTACCTCCGAAGATAAGATTAGAAACTTTTGAAATGTGGTGCTATAGGAGAATGTTAAAAATCAGATGGGTGAATAAAGTGACAAATAAAGAGGTATTACGGCAAATTGATGAACAAAGAAGCATTTGGAAAAATATAATTAAAATAAGAGACAGACTTATAGGCCACATATTAAGTCATCCAGGAATAGTCGCTTTAATATTTCAGAGACAGATAGATGGGAAAAATTGTGCGGGTAGGAAACGTTTGGAATATGTAAAACAAATTGTTAGGGATGTTGGATGTACGAGCTATACCGAAATGAAACGACTGGCACTAGATAAAGAATCTTTGAGAGCTGCATCAAACCAGTCAAATGACAGAAGACAAAAAAAAAATAATAAGTTAACAGTACAGGAAATAATGTTAAGGTAAATAGAAAATGTAAAAAAAAAAAAATTACTACAAAATAATTCCTACAATTTAGAAGCTGCTATTGAAAATTATTTCAGCATTTATGTACATGTTGAACGGAATGCTGATAAATCTTATTGTTTTACTCTCCCGTGTAGATAGCGTTATAGCAGATTCATAGCTTTATTTTTACACGGATTTGAATACTAGATCGTGGATACCGGTGTTTTTTGGTGGTTGGGTTTCAATTAACCACACATCTCAGGAATAGTCGAACTGAGACTACAAGACTACATTTCATTTACACTCATACATATCATCCTCATTCATCCTCTGAAATATTATCTAAACGGTAGTTACCGGAGGCTAAACAGGAAAAAGAAAGAAAGATTCATAGCTGTAGCATGGAAAGTATTGTAATCGGTTCAATTTGCATGTGCAGTTTTCACCAGATCCTGACGTTTTGACACATAAGGAACCCAAAAATATCGGATGGAAATTTTCCGGATGTTAATGTTAGTATTTATTACGTGTGTGTGTGTGTGTGCGTGTGCACGTGCGCGTGTGTGTGTGTTCGGTGTTGGCCTCTAAATCCATCTTATATCTTTAGAAATACTTGCCCGATTTTGACCAATCTTGGTCAGATTACTTTTATATACGGCGGCATTGATGCCATTAAATATTCAACTTAAAAGGTCAAGAGGGTGAGGCTGTATAGCAAGGTCACCCTCAGTATCTCGCCTAATTAAGGTCATAATTTTTTTGAACACATTTGTTAACAATTAAAAAATAACAATATTTGCACAAAAAAGTATTTTTTTTTTTGCAAAATCGCACTCCTATCACAAAATATGCTCTAAACTACTGCTATTTTGTGACATCGCAGGTGACCGGTAGAATTAAATAAATGAATAATATTTAAAGTGTAAGAAAATGACTCTGTCTGGCTGGGTCTTGCACTCGATCGATTTGTGACTCGGTGCGTTAAACCTCACGGTTACACCATTCTGCCGACCGTACAAGCGAAAATTTGTTCCATGTAGATGTGAAATTACAATAGTTTAGTTAGTGCCGTTCGTCACCGCTAGTACTGCCACACCCAGTCACCGGGTTGGTCTAGTGGTGAACGCGCCTTCCCAAATCGGCTAATTGGAAGTCGAGAGTTCCAGCGTTCAAGTCCTAGTAAAGTCAGTTATTTTTACACAGATTTGAATACTAGATCGTGGATACCGGTGTTCTATGGCGATTGGGTTTCAATTAACCACACATCTCAGGAATGGTCGAACTGACACTGTACAAGAACTACACTTCATTTACACTCATACATATCATCCTCATTCATCCTCTGAAGTAATACCTGAATGGTAATTCCCGGAGGCTAAACAGGAAAAAGAAAGAAAGTACTGCCACACTCGCGAATTCAATAAGATATGCGCGCGCGCTTAAGTTCGAATCATTGAAAAAAATAAACGAGAAAGTATTGTATTTACATAAAATAATTAGTATTTTAAATTAAGTTGTATGTGTAAGCCTTGTATCAGAAATAACCCACAGTTGTAGGGAAAGTCGGATTTTTTCATTCATCGGGTTAATAAATAAACTATTTTTTTCATATTTTAATATTTTTTTCCTAATTTTTTCCAAAAAAATGAAGGGAACAACACCTTCTATGTAAACTATTTAAGTTAATTTTATTTCAATTAGGGTTACAATTAATTCATCATTAAATTGTTTATAATTCAAGAGTTAAATTTGTTAAGAATGAGATCTTTAGTTTTTGCATTCTTGGGTACAGAAAAAAAAAATTCATTCTACAGAACCATTCAATTACAAAACAAAAAGAGAGAAAATGTATTTATATTATTATCTAATTAATTTAAATAGAATTATTACAACAATAGTTAAATAAGTCGATAAAATCAATTATAAAGAATGTATTATAATTAAATGAGAACAATACATCAATTATAATAGTTGTATCATTAATAAATAGATGAATTAAGTGCAAAAAAAGGCTGCGTGCAAACTAACACGTGCATTTGTGTACAGGCGCATGATCATTTCGTACCGCGTACGTAACAATATATGTAGTTTAACCTATACTTACTCTTAAGTACATATCGCATACTACTGTATTTCTGTAAAGATACATCCGACCCGAGTTCTGACAGTTCTGTTATTTTAGTATTGAATTTAATACTGCATTCACATGTCTAGTTCAAGGTAATATTTTTAACTTTTATGATTTAACGAATTAATTAGTCGATTAATTTTATTCGCGGTGATTATTGTTGTTTTATTTTAGATGTTTATTTATTTATTTAATTATATATGCATATTTATTCGTAATATATATGTTATAATAGTAGTTTATTTCCTTTATTTATTTGTTGTGTTTATCTATTTAGCGGATGCTTTCGTTGCACTCCTGTACCTTATTTAGTAACATTATTTTATTCGTTCATGTTTTATTTATGTATTTCGCAGATATTAATTCTTTACGTGATTTAAATTATTTATTTATTTTATTTATTCATCTTTGTTAATAAAATTTAACTGGCTTTATGTATATTAATAATTTTGAGGTTTTTAAAAGATTTCCTTGTGCAATCTTATCAAACACAGATATATATATTTTTAATTGTTTTATCTACTTTGTTGTCATCTTAAAAACCAGTGCATTTATTTAAGAAGAAAAATAACTCCTTGTGGCAGCGTCATCCTCCTAAAAAATCGGTTTACTCGAGTTTTTTGTATCAGTTAATTATTATTACGTAGATATTTCATAAGAAATACATAAGCTACCTTTTGTAATTGGTACCATGATTCGACTTCTGGAAAATTTCGATATATCTTCGCTTTTCACATCCCCAGACCCCAAAACCACCGTCAGCTCAAAAGTTCATATATATATTCACTTTCTATATATAATCACTTTCTTGTTAACACGATTACTGCCATAATTTTGCGCCAATCACTTTCAAATTTATATGTAAAATGTAACGACCCAAAATCTTGTTCGGGTTCGTTAATGAGCAAAATCGGATTATGGAGGTGGAAATGAGAGGGCTTTTTCGAGAAAACAAAATATCGCTATAACTTTCTTATTATGGAAAATATCGAATTCGTTTAAAGTTCCTACTATTCTTTGGATAATGGTCTAAAAGTTATTTAAGTAAAGTGTTTTGATATCGTCAACCATTGGCCCAGGAGGTGGAAAAAATGGGATTTCGAAGACAAAAAAAAAATCACCTTAATAGGCACACTAACGAATCGGTTTAAAGTGGTTGTTAGTCCTCTAAACATTACATAAAACTTTTTTTGAAACAATTTTTGATATGACTAACCCTTACAGCAGGTATGACCAAAATTTTTCTGGAATTGTAAGAAGATGGGGCTTGTTGCATGCTAAACATGTGAAACTTTTTTCACATGCAACCGTTGTCTGATGAGTAAATTCGAAGTTATTCTTAACTTAAAGGTGGAAATCTTTTTTATCCCTCTACTTAGCGCAGCTGTAATCTACCTCTGCCTTCCGGCTTGTCGAAAGGGATTTTTTATTTTACTTTCTAATCACGCACTTTTTTTAAAAAGTCAACCTTTAAAAATTAAATAAAATAAAAAAACAATATTTTCTTGTAAATGTTTTAGACAGAGCCAAACGTAGGGAGGAAAAAGCGTATATTACGTAAACAAAATGATTTTTTATTTTCCCTTTTCCCCCGTGACATTCCATTAGATTTTAGAACATTTCTCTCTAACCTTTTGTTACGTAATATTAAGTCAAAATTAAACTTAAAAAATGAACGTAGATACTTTTCTATATTATTTTATTTAAAAAAAAATAATTATTTTAAGATTTCTAACTATATATTGTTAACTATAATTTTAGTATTATGCAGATATTTTTATTTCCATTCTTGAATTAATTAAACTTATTAAAAAATAAATCATGAATTAATTAATGTACAACTGTCTAAAAAGGAGTGTAATGTGTTTAGGGTGTATGTGTGTTTGTTCTACCGTAACAACTCAACAGCTGAACCGATTTAGATATATGATCCCGCGTTCTTTTTTCTTTTCTGTTTCGTTTAGCCTCCGGTAATTACCTTTCAGATGAATTACTTGAGAGGATGATATATATATGAGTGTAAATGAAGTGTGGTCTTGTACAATCTCAGTTCGACCATTCCTGAAATGTGTGGTTAATTGAAACCCAACCACCAAAGATCACTGGTATCCACGATATAGTATTCAAATACGTATAAAAATAACTGACTTTACTAGGTCTTGAACGCTGTAACTCTCGACTTCCAAATCAGCTGATTTGAGAAGACGCGTTCACCACTAGACTAACTTGGTGGGTCCAATCTCATAAACTGTTAACGTAATTTAGAAGAGGTTCTCTTCCAATAACTCCCAAGATAGGAAACATATATTTTCGTTAAACGTCGGGGTTTTTGAAGTTTCTTCTGAAAATAATTGATTAATTGATAGTCTGGTCGAAGTTTTTTTTAATTCTGTTAACAGGTTTAAGACCAGAATAAGTATTATTTACTTCTTGCTTGAGATAGTCAGTTTATTGTCCTCCCACCGAGTATAAATCAGTATCGAAGGAAAAGAACCCGATAATTCTTTTTTGGCAGCCCAGCCTTTTAGTATTTCCGTTAGTATATAAATTATTGAAACCAGTTAATTTCAAGAGAAGTCATACCAGCCGTAATATAACACACCATATCTATCAAAATAAACATAGTTTTCTAGTCGATTTTGGTTTTGAAAGGATTTAAAAATGAAATCTTTTTTACATCGTCACATTTAATATTCATAAATCACCTTATTTAATCGTTTAAACTTTATCTTAAAAGATTGAATATTAATTATTTGTTCTTACAGATTTAAAGCCAAATAGTAGGCTTATACTCATAGTTTATACATACATACAGAACTTTATATCTAAATTTAAGTATTTGTAAATTTAGGGAATCTCAAAAAATTTCGAATTAGAAATTAAGGTGATCATTTTTTTATCCGTGATAATACATTACGTACATCTGTTTCGTAAAGCAGTCGGGAATGCGCAAATTAATTTGAAAATTAATTACTTTAAAAAATCTTTTGTTAGTTGAATTAGCATTCAATTCCATCATTATATATTTAATGAAACTCTTTTCTTTGTTTACTATTTTTTTTTAAAGGAAGAAAAATTCTATGGAGTTGATTTATATTTGTTGTAAATAAATCAATACATGCATGTTGCATGGTATTTTATAAATTTTCTTATTTTAAACTGGCGTTATTGAGATAGGCGACTAGCAAACAGTATGTTATTTAAGTATGCAGTTTTGTTTAGGTTCAGTTTTCTGTTACCAGTTCTTTAAATAATACACGTATAGGATATTTATATATATATATTTACGGACAGGTATAGGTATATACGCGGACATATTATGCGAATACGTGCAAGCCCGCTTTCACGGCGCTTGTAGATTTACGAGTCGGCTTGGTGGACTACGCGACCCAAGTTACACCGCCGTTTGTCTCCCATTCCGTAGCTTTTTGCCTTAGTTATTTATTTTTACGTATTCTTGGACTTCTTTATTATTTTTTTGTTGTTTGTTTATTATGTTTTTTTTTCTAACGGTGCGAATATCATAATTTAAATCGCGATATAACATCAGTTATTTTATGTAATATAACTCAATGTTTATGTCACTTTGTATTTATTCTTATCTTTTGATTTATTTCAATAAAATCGTGTTTTATTTGGTTGCTTCGTGAATTATCCAGGATTCGTCCATATTATTAATTTCTTTCTACTAATCAGGGAAATTTTGGAAAATATGGTTAAAATTTTTATTCCTTGAATTTTATTCTTCTACAGTTAATGTTGAAATCCGTCGTTATGGTATATTGTATTATAAATTTTGAAGTTTCGGTTAGATCTAAAGTCAGCCAATCTCCCACTACATTAATTCAGGACTTATCAAATCCGCCGTTCTCAATTCTTTCTAACGAATCTGATCTAGCCATATCAGATTGGATTTTAAAGATCCAGTCTTATTGGATGAAACCCACTGGGTTGGTCTAGAGGTAAACGCTCTTCCCAAATCAGCTGATTTGGAAGTCGAGAGTTCCATCGTTAAAGTCCTAGTAAAGTCAGTTATTTTTACACGTATTTGAATACTAGATCGTGGATATAGGGGTTCTTTGGTCGTTGGGTTTCAATTAACCACACCGCTCAGGAATAGTCGAACTGACTGTACAAGACTACACTTAATTTATACTCATACATATCATCCTCTGAAGTATTATCTGAAAGGTAATTACCGGAGGCCAAACAGGAAAAAGAAAGAAAGTCTTATTGGATGGCTGGATCAGATTGCAATTATGGATGATGACATGTCACAAGAGATCAAAAACCAAAAAACCAATCTCCACTTTGAGAATAGAATAAATTGCTTTCTTGATAGCGAATCTTGTCCAGAATTCCTGAAGTCTTTAGTACATTTTTATTGTGGAATGGAACAACGCGTTAGTGATCAACGGTTAGCAATAATATCGTAGTACAATTAGTCTTCTTCCAAAAACTTCTTAGTCACCCGAAAATAGGCTTAGATAACAAAAAATAAAAACCTCTACTCATTCATGGTATTATGTGGTATGTCCGATCTTCCTGTAAATCTTTCAACCGGGTTTCTTCTCCACTGATGGAGTTTCAGAGATTGTAAACTTCTCAAAACAATTAAGGACGTGAGAATTGGGTGAACCTCTATTCAAATTGTAAAGCAAGTGTAAATTATTATATATTTACATTCACATTGAAATCGAATTTAATCTATTTACATAAAATCCTCTTTTTTTTCAATTCCTTGAGTAAAGGTTATGATTTTATTCGAAACAACACACATTAATAAGAAATTTTTAAATTCTACGTGGCTCTATTAAATCTTCGACTCTACGCAAAAAATGAAATCAAAATACATTCTGTCAAGTATTTATCTTTTTTTTTTTTTGTCTTCAGTCATTTAACTGGTTTGATGCAGCTCTCCAAGATTCCCTATCTAGTGCTAGTAGTTTCATTTCGGTATACCCTCTACATCCTACATCCCTAACAATTTGTTATACATATTCCAAACGTGGCCTGCTTACACAATTTTTCCCTTCTACCTGTCCTTCCAATATTAAAGCGACTATTCCAGGATGCCTTAGTATGTGGCCTATAAGTCTGTCTCTTCTTTTAACTATATTTTTCCAAATGCTTCTTTCTTCATCTATTTGCCGCAATACCTCTTCATTTGTCACTTTATCCAACCATCTGATTTTTAACATTCTCCTATAGCACCACATTTCAAAAGCTTCTAATCTTTTCTTCTCAGATACTCCGATTGTCCAAGTTTCACTTCCATATAAAGCGACACTCCAAACATACACTTTCAAAAATCTTTTCCTGACATTTAAATTAATTTTTGATGTAAACAAATTATATTTCTTACTGAAGGCTCGTTTAGCTTGTGCTATTCGGCATTTTATATCGCTCCTGCTTCGTCCATCTTTAGTAATTCTACCTCCCAAATAACAAAATTCTTCTACCTCCATAATCTTTTCTCCTCCTATTTTCACATTCAGTGGTCCATCTTTGTATTTATCATGATTTATTTAATATTTATATTGAACAATGTTATCTATAACAGTGTTATATACTCGTAACAATATACTGAACAGTGTTTCGTAATATATAACGCATGTATTGCGCATAAATTACGCTTTTTCAAAACGGAAATTTGTCTCCGAATTTATTTTCAAAATTAGTGATAATTTTTTTTTTATAAAAGTTTATTTAGGAGCATTAGCGGCTTGTAGCTAAAATTAATGGGGGTGCTGCTCCCGAAATTTTTTTTCTGGTCCTTTTCAAAGCCATGATTAAAGTTTTCTGTAAAATAAAAGAACCGAAAAAAGTTGAATCAAATAGAATAGCTGGAAGCAGGATAATAATCTAATTCTGCACTTTATCACATTTAAGAGTATGGTACACGGTTTTTAAGCACATTGTGCTAAACATTTAACCGAAAAATAATAATTTTCGATACAGATAATATTTTTTCGTATTATTAGATAATAACTAATAAAAAATACGCTTAAAACACTATAGTTCATCGGTGCTTAATTAAAATTTTTATGTACACAGAAACAAATACACAATTAGTTTTTACTAATTACCTTCTCTTCCGCTTTTTCAGCGTGTGTTTGGGCAGATTTGGCAATCAAAGAGCCCTTGCTTTCCGTCTCTTCTGATCACTACTGAAAAAATAAATAAATCGCTTTCATATTCTTCCACCGACTAAATTAGAAAAGGGAACGAACTAGGAACGTTCCGTACACACGCGGAGTAAAAAAAAACTACTTTCCACCAGCACCCCAGGGTCGGCACTGCGGGATTGACAGTGCTCTCTCTCTCCCTCGGAACCTCGCGTGCAACTTCCTATGTAGTCATGCGTGCAACAACTAAACAACACGCCGCTGGAACTGTAAAGCGCGCAGTTCCATACAAAGATTTTTGTACCTTTTTCATAAACTGGGGGATGGATACTGACATTAAGCGTAAGGATTATATATTGTAGAAGTATAAAGAAAGAATAAAGAACTCATGTTAAATTTTATCGATAATATCAAGTGGAAATAGGGGATGGTGCAGTTTTACATTCCCTATACGCGAGCCGCCACTGTTTAGGAGCAATTATGACTTTATGTACATGGAACTCTATAGATATTTTCATCTTATGCAGAAAATGAAATCAAAACACATTCTGTCAAGCTTAAAGTTTCATTCGATGTTTTTTTATTATAGTATGTCGTTAGAATTCTTGTGAATATGTGTATTTTATAATTTCATTTAGCGATGCAACTTATAAATGTGATAAAAAATTAGATTCAAACATCTACTGCGAGCTGACACCGGTTTTGTCACCTCTGCTAATCTTGCATGAAACTTTGTGTATAATCGCTTAGACCAATATTGTCCTTTCTTTAACGTCAGGTCGCTCCAGCTTCTTTTAAAATGCACAGGATACCGAGCAACCTAAATTACCCAGTAAAAAACATTTTTTTCCGTGAGTGCATTTCTAATATAGATCCTTAATCTTCTTGAAGTTAAAAACGGTAATGAAGCGGTGTTAGTGGGAGAACTCATCTAATGTAGTTATGTATGAAAATATTATATACAGAGTGATTCAAAGAAACGGGAAATTTTAAAAATTAAATAACGTTAATGAAAAATTTTTTTAGAAAATGAATTTTATTTCATGTAATTGTACAAATGTTGCCATTTTAGGATACATACATTTTAGTTTATTTTTTAAAGATGACATCTTGCAGGTGACCTCCTCTTCTACGTAAACACTCACGAAGTCTCTTCGTTAAATTGTTCATGGTCTGACGTAACATCTCAACTGGAATTTCCGCAATTGCTTCTCGGATGTTTGCCTTCAGTTCTTCCGTTGTAGCAGGTCTACTGTGGAACACTTTGCTTTTAAGGTGACCCCACAAAAAGTAATCGCAAGCTGAGAGATCAGGCGATCTGGGAGGCCATCTAATGTCACCGTTTCGTAAAATGGTACGTTGTCCGAACAATCGGCGTACAGGTTCCATCGATATTCGTGCAGTATATGACGTTGCTCCGTCTTGTTGAAACCAGGCTGTGTTAAGAATCGGTGGAAATCTCTTTTGTTGTTCCACAACAAAGGTTTCAAGCACGGCTAAGTAACGAGCCGATGTCACTGTAATCGCAAGACCGTTGTCATCCTCAAAAAAATAAGGGCCTATAACACCGTAAGATGACATTGCACACCACACGGTCACTTTCTGGCTGTGCAACGGAAGCTGGTGTAGCTGCGTAGGATTTTCTTGTGCCCGGTATCTGAAATTTTGCTTGTTATCAAATCCACTGAGGTGGAAATGCGCTTCGTCTGACATCCACAGTTCGTGAACAAACTTTTCGTTATCATTTATCTTCTAAAGTATTACATTACAGAATTGTGCTCGCACAACTGCATCGTTCGGTTTCAGTTCCTGGACGACCTGCAACTTGTATGGATGGTATTGTAAGTCCTTCACTAACATTCTTCGAACACTTGAACTATGCGATTGTAAAGATGGTGAGAGACGACGGATTGATCGATGTGGACTTCGTGTGACAACATCTTGTAAAGCTTAAACATTCTGAGGTGTACGGACGGTTCGCTCACAACCTGGAGGTTTCTTTTTCATTGCCGAACCGGTTTCCTCAAAATTAGATATCCATGTTTTAATTGCATGTGCTGATGGAACACGGTCGTGCCGTCCCAGATTAAAATGACGGCGAAATTCTCTACGCGCTCCTTCCACAATGTCATTGTTTTTGTAAAACGCTTTGATAGCAAATGCACGTTGCGCACCACTCCAAGGTTCCATGACAACTAAATGGCAGGTTAGGTTAGAGAGGCTGGTGCCACTTGTCAAGTGGTACCAATCGCACACGGCTACCAACACAAGTTTCAAAATTTATCGTTTCTTTGAATCACCTGTATTATTAGGTAATATTTTTAGGTGCTGTGGGACTTTGATACGTTCCAATAAAACAGGAATGCGAATCGAAAAACTGTTTTACACATAAGAACATTTTTATTTCGGCTTCTTAAACACAATTCGTATTCCAAAATCATTCTTATTTATTTAATGAAATGAATTTGAAAGTACCTGAAAACCCTATTTTAAAGATTATAGAGGTAGTGTCTGCGCCTCTTTTAAGTTGTCGTACTTACCAGAGCGACGTCCCTCGATGTTTAGATTCAAATTAGAACCGAATTTTAATCTATTTATATAAAATCCTCTTTTTTATTCCTTTGGGTAAAACTTATGATTTTACTCTAAATAGTATAATTTTTAAATCAAAATCTTTATTTAATTTTTATTTACTATTGTGCACATATTTCGGGTTAGCATAACTAGATCAATGTGATTGTCACATTTTCTTTTAAGATTCGGATAATAATCAATTTTTAATATTTCTTATTAACATCCAAAAATATTTAGGGAGGTGAATTTTTTTTAATATTGATTTTATTGTACCAAACGTCATGTGAAATTATTATTTCGGGAACAAATGATTAAGCACATAATAATATTAAAAATATTTTAAGTTCAAATTTTCTATATAATTTTTAGTATATTTATTTGTTATTATTATTATTATTATTTTTTATCAATCAGGCTTTTAATCTAGTATAAAATTTTGAAAAAAATAATAGCTTTATTTGGGTCTATGTTGGTGGAGTTACAATTTAAAAAACTAATGGAATGTAAGAACATTCCGTTCGCGTGCCTTAAGAATCTCGTATTACCTTTTTTGGTAATCGGCATTTAAACTTAAAGAGAAAGAAAGAATTATTTTCTGTACGATGTAATTTACAAAGAATCCAAAGCAACTTTTGTATTTGCATAAAAAAAGAAGTTGGAGTCAAAGAAAAGAAAAGGAAAAAAATTAAGATTCCTAGCAGTTGGAATATTCAAACGTGTATTTGAAAACATTCTGTAATTTTTTTTTTGAATCTTGTAAGTTCTATTGCGTTTATCATTTATTATATTTCTTATATAATTTTTTTAATTTATGTTGTACACTATTTAAATGATAATCTCTGCATTTTAAATATAGTTTGGCCGAGTTGTTCCTTTCTCTATTAGTTTTTGTTATATCACACAAATATGAGAAAAATTAATTTAACGAAAATTCCAGAATGAGTGAATTGTAAATATTGTTAAAATCAAGGCGTACATACCTAAAATATCATGCAGTACCTTTCCCCTTCAAAACCAGGACCAATTCTTTTCCAATTATTTCATTACAAATTCATTAAAAATTTGTTCATCGGTAAACTCCCACTTTAGGGGTAGAGTTTTAAATTATTTACATGTTCAAAATTGATTTTAGCAATATTCGTATCGAAATATTTTTTTGAAAATAAAATTTGAATTGGAGCAATTATTTTTTGAAGTACTGAATCAGAATTGGTCAGCCTTTCTAGAAAACTATTTTTTATTATTTACTAGCAGACCCGGCAATGCTTCGCTATTGCTAGGTTTTATATATATACAATGAACACAATTGAACGTTTGATAAAACATAAAAAAACTGAACGAACTTCGCAAAATTTAACCTTTCTCGTTTTCTTTTTTTTTCCATTTCTTTGCAGAATTGTTTCTTTTCACTTAACTAAAATATATTCTGAATAGAGCCAAATCGAACCATAAATACAATTTTTCGAAATATTTCGACCCCAACGCCACCTAGCGGGTTCAAACTAATTCTTAAGAGAACTAATTCTGAAACCTTCGCGGGCGTGCGCACAACTCACGAAAGTTTCATCATAATCGGATGAATGGTGTAGAGGAACGCATACGAGACAAACGAATAAACATTCATTTTTATGTATATATATATATATATATATACACATAACATTAGGTAATCAAAATAAATGAAAATATTAAATAGTAAAAAAATTGAGAAATAAATTGTAACTAAAAAAAATTCTTTATACAAGTTAACAATTTTTTAGTTGGGCAGCGTCTGACGGTAGACGTAAACTTTAAATCCTGTTATTTACTTTGTTTATGAATCATTTTATGAAAAAAATAATAATATAAATAAATTTTGCAACTAAAAAACATCCAGGTGAAGTAGATTTCTGGTGGCGTCTATCCATTCCGAATGTTATTGACTTAGTTCTCAACTAACAAATTATGATTTCATTGTTAAATACTACCCCAACCCGAAATATTCTTGACCTTTAAAAAACAAAGTTCCAAGCATAATTTTTAACTGTAAATTTCTTCTCTGATGAACACCCTTTTTCAACATTTTTACTTGAAACATGATCAGAAATGGAGATGTTTTGCCTTTATTTTTAATGATTTCAATGAAGTACTGAGTTTTTTTTTTACTTTCACATTATTAAATAATCTCCTGTCTTTCTATACCTTCTAAAGAATTTTAACCTCGTGATATAATCTATAAAAATATCTTAAAACATCTGCATCTCTAAAAAAAGTAGATTTCACCGGTGCTAAGTAGGGAATGAAAAGGATTACCACCTTAAATTTAAGAAAAACTTCAAATTTACTCAATACGACAATGATTGCATGTAAAAAAAAGTTTCATATATTTCGCATACGACAATCCCATCTTACAATTCCAGCAACATTTTGGCGATCTCCTGCCGTAAGGTTTGGTCATATCAAAAATTGTTTCAGACAAAGGTTTAAGTAATGTTTAGAGGACTAACAACCACGTTAAACCGATTGGATACTGTGGGTATTAAGGGCGGTATTTTTTTTGTTTTCTAAACCCAATTTTTTTCACCCCCTGAGCCGATGGTTAGTGATATCAAAAACCTTTACTTATATAAGTTTTAGGCCCTTATCCAAAGAATAGTAGGAACTTTAAGCGAATTGGATATGTTACTTAATAAGAAAGTTATAGCGATATTTTATTTTTTCGAAAAAGCCCCCTCATTTCCACCATCATAGTTTGATTTTGACCATTAACGAACTCGAACGAGATTTTTGGTCGTTATATTTTACATATAAGTTTGAAAATGATTGGCATAAAATTACGGCAGTTATCCTGTTCACGAGGAAGTGAAAAAAAAAAATATATATATATATATACACGAGTATATGTAAAATTTTGAACTGACGTTGGTTTTGGTGTCTGGGGGATGTGAAACGCGAAGATATGTCAAAATTTTTTGGAAGTCGAATCATGGTACCCATCACAATAGGTTGCTTTCTTTTGAAATCAACCTAAAAGAATACGAGCATTAGATTCAAAACATGAATGTAGGGGAAAATTTGCCTGTCGATCACATCAGATGGAAAAGCTCCCTAAGCATACGTCAATTAACATAGTAAAACTTGATTCCTGCATTTGTTATAAGCAAAATAATATTTAAAAACCATGTTTTTTTTTTACTATTTTGACTGTAGGTCGTTAAATAATGATTTTACAGAAAAAATCATTCTTGTCGAAAATGTTAAGCGAAAATTGTGCACAAAAAGGTCTATGGACACATTACGATCAGATTATAAATAAACAGGCTAACATAGAAAACATTAGCGCTCTACATACTGCCTATGCGTAGAGATATGAGGTAGCTGGCGGCACCGTTTGAACACACGCACGCGATAAACAAATACCCATAACTTTTGATCTACGATAGATAATACAAAAAATCAAAATGTCATCGATAAATGATACCTAAAGGAATAACTTTTGGTAAATTAAAAGAATTTTCTTCATTTAGGAAGACATATATAATGTCTTAATAATTATTAATAATTAATTAAAAATAGTATAATGTGGTCAGGTCGAAGTATTTTCAAATTTGTTTATCGTAGGCCTGCAAATAAAAATCAAATTCAAAAAATCGAAAAAAAACTATGCGAATATATTAAGCTGATTAATTATGAGCGTAATAAGTTTCATAGCTAAATATTTTGTTTTTTTAAATATTAATAATTTTAAAATCATTTTGTTTCAAAAAACGCATTTTGGGACTTTTACTAGGTACAAAAACCCAATCATAGCTTAGTAAAATTTTAGGAAATTAAACAGTAGAAATAGCTAGGGAAAATCATTTACTTTTAGATGGCATTTACGTATTTTTTAATTTTTGACTGAGTTTTGTGAGTGCTGTAATGTTTGTAAAATGCGTCGGTGTCTACCAAATAGTTAAAATAGTTATATAAATAAATCTTTGTAAGAAGTTGACAAAAAAAGATTTTTATTTTAAACTTTGTATAACCAGAAATATTTACTTTATTGAGTGTAAACCTTCGATTTCAATATTTTTTTTAAAAATGTCATAAAATTTAATCGTTTAAGATAAAAAACGAATTTTTTTCTCACGTGTATTTATGTTCTTTTGAAAATATTACTAGAAATTTTTTGCGTAAAATTTTCCGTTCTACAACTTTTGTTTGAAACATTTTTCGATAAATTCGATATTTAACTAGTTAACAACCGAATAACGAGACTGCGACACGTTTACATCTATATAGGTTGGGTGGGTCATTTTACTTAATCCACCCGGATATTTCAAAATTGGAAATGAGGCGAAATGGTAGTGAGGCTCTCGACTTTTTGTATGTTAATCGAGACGTGCTTAGGGAAATTTTCCATTGATCTGATCGACAGGCAAATTTTGCCCCTACAATCATGTTTTGAATCTAATGCTGCTACTATTTTTTTTAGAAAAAGTAGCTGTTTCAAGATTTTTTTTATGGATTATATCACAAAGTTAAAATTCCTTTTTATGGACTTGGTTGTTATTCAGAATCCGACAGCCGCTTTTTCCAATTTTTTTTTAAAGTTCGCTTACGTAATTTTCATTTTTTTAAATTTTAAAAAATTTACCATTTGTAGAGAAATTATAAATCTAACAAAACTTAACATACGCTGAGTAGTCAAGGTTAGCGAGCGTAGATTAAGTTTGGTTAACCCACCGGGTTGGTCTAGTGGTGAACGCGTTTTCCCAAATCAGCTGATTTGGAAGTCGAGAGTTACAGCGTTCAAGTCCTAGTAAAGTCAGTTATTTTTAAGCGGATTTGGTAACTAGATCGTGGATACGGTGTTATTTGGTGGTTGGGTTTCAATTAACCACACATCTCAGGAATGGTCGAACTGAGACTGTGCAAGACTTCAATTCATTTACATTCATACATATCATCCTCTGAAGTAATCCCTGAACGGTAATTCCCGGAGGCTAAACAGGAAAAGAAAAAAGATTGTATTTATAATATTTATCTGTAACATATTATAAGTTTTGTAACATATTTTTAATTAAGCATTAAAAAACAAGCTATTTCATAAGTATTAATTTAAAAAAATATTTTTAAAAATTGGCTCTCGGGTTCCGAAAATGTACCTGGATTTTTTCAGCTATTCTGATCGACAGAAAAATGTTACCCCTACATTCATGTTTTGAATCTAATGCTCCTTCTAAAGAAAAAACAAAAAAAAACATCCAGATATCTACAAATTTTTTCCTATTAAGCTACCAGTGTTGCGTTTTTATTTCCGATTTAACATTTTTTTCATCTTCATATTAACAAAAGCTTAATTTATTTTTAGATGATTCAAACTCGGTAACAATTACATTTGGTAATAGTCAAAATTAATGCTGCCTTTGGTACACTGTCGTTAGTTAAACCTTAACAAAAAATTTAAAACATAAGTATTTAAAAACAATAAGTCAAAACCAAACATTTTTGGAGGTGTCATCCGTTTTAAAAAAATTAAATTAAAAGAATGGTAAAGAGTTTTTTGTTTGAGGTCGTGTGTTTATTTTTTATTTTTTTAATTTCCTTTTACAAAAAGGTAATTCATGAAGTATTTGTTTGTTAGTTATACAATGTGAAGGGATTAAGAAGTAACTGTTGTAATTTTATTCAAATGAAAGTCTCTGTAGCGATTCTATTTGACATCGTGATTGAGTAGGTGTATAAGTTAGGCTCTCTTTAGACCTAACGTTGTAAATTCTAGTATATTCATGCCGTGTCATGGATTATTTAACGCTTGTGGGTTGATAGACTTTGTATTGTTTTTTATGTTAGTCTTTTCTATTTGTAAACTTTTATAATAGTTTAGTATACGTTTATAATTAACTATTGTAAATATTTTTGCTTTACACTAAAAAGAAGTAGTAGATTTGTATATAATATTTATTTAAATAAATTGTTGTGCATGTTAATCTAACAATCTTTTTGAGGATTTTTTGTAATCTGTTAAATTATTTATTTGAAAAATTATTCAAAAATATATTAACTGTTTATTTTACAAAGACACTATCTCATTGATCGGCTGTATTTATTTAACATTAGTTTTACTTTGTCAGTAGATTCTGTTGTTACTGATCATTTTGCGGGGTCCTGACGTAAGATATAAGCCATCCCCGAAAATGGCATAGTCCGGCTTATTAGAAAAAAAACAGTGAATCGAGCTCCTGTTTCATTTACAAACTGCTACTATCATACTTTACTTTTTAAATGGTGTTTCCTTTCATATTTCTACGTGTAACGGTATTAAAACTTGTTTATTTATAGGTGTAACTGTTATCTTATGTTCTCTTCCAACCTTTTTTTTTCTTTATTAAAGACAACATGTTAATTTTTAGGATATCTGTATAATATTATCCTTTGTAAATGTTATCTGCAATCTTTAACGAGTTCACTCGTTTTTCCATATAGTCGAAACAGTAAGAGGGAG
The DNA here is from genome assembly GCF_047948215.1 of Lycorma delicatula. Classification (NCBI taxonomy): domain Eukaryota; kingdom Metazoa; phylum Arthropoda; class Insecta; order Hemiptera; family Fulgoridae; genus Lycorma; species Lycorma delicatula. Next base: position 31,278,379 of record NC_134464.1, on the reverse strand, counting down.
TTAAAATATATACAAGAATCTTGTAAATAAATACGTTTATTGAGAAATACAATTTCTGAGTGTAATCGTTTATTTACCATTGCGATGTACTTTTCCAACACGCATGACTCTTCTTGTTATTAGAATTTTTTAAGCTGATGTTGGATTACCTTTTATCAGCGTCGATGATTTAATTCGGGTTGAATCTCTTCCGTATTAAAAATTACGTTACGAGATCAATATATCATTGTTCAATGGGGTTAAATATAATTCGTTTATAGTCTGGGATTGTATATCCTGTTTTAGCATTCTCAACGTTCCCATAATTAAGGAAGTAGTGGGATAAGCATTGTCTTACAGGAAATAAATTGGACGTTTCTCCCTTTGGAACGAATTGTGTAACATTTAATCTTTAAAAATAGTGCTGAGCACTGGATTTTTGTTTGTTTTATGAGTTTATCAAAATGTAGGAAGGTTGTCATTTAATTGTTTGAGGAAAATGCAGGTAAGCTTTCATCGATGGAGATGCGCTTAAGTGGCGACAGCACCTTCTGACTCCTTTTGGGTGAAATGGTATATAACTGTGTAAGCCGGCGGAGTGGTAGCGTATCGGCCTTTCATCTGGAGGTCCCGGGTTCGAATCCCGGTTAGGAATGGCATTTACACACGCTAAAAAAATTGTCATTCATCTCATCCTCTGAAGCAATACCTAACGGTGGTTCCGGAGGTTAAAAATTACTTTAGAGGTTAAAAATCTTTTCATATCGCACTAGTTGTATGATATCAACCGATATTTTTTCTTTCTTTATGTTCCAAATTTGCTAAATTAAGATGTTCTCTTATTGTTGTTTCTATATCGCTAACAGTTGATTAAAATTCTTTGGAGAGTTTTTTATAGGATTTTCCTGGTTTTTCGAAAATTTACCTCAGATTAAGTCTTCCTTCATTTTTCCTCTTTAGCTTTCGGGAATCACCATCAGGTATTACTTCAGAGGATGAATGAGTGTGAATAAAGTGTAGTCTTGTACAGCCTCAGGTCGACCATTTCTGAGATGTGTCGTTAATTGAAACCCAACCAGATATCCGAAACGGTATCCAGAAGAACACCGGTATCCACGATCTAGTATTCGAATCAGATTGTCTGTTTTTCTTCATGATTGCGGGTCTTGGCATACTTTGGTTCATTTTTAACTCTTTGCTGATCCTTTTTGAATGAATGTCACCTTTTTTAGACCTGACTCCATCATTTGCATTCATGGAACTGAGGAATAAATTTTCCAAATTGATTTTTAAGTCTGATGTACGAGGGTTATTTTTTTTCAAGGTCCGATCGGATACGTAATTAAAACGACAGTGAAAATATAAAAAAAAATTATTTTGAACTAGTACTTACATAGTTACGCTATTTCTGTACATAGCCGTCACTCCGATTTAGACATTTATCGTAGCGTGGTACCAACGTTGCAATACCCTCGTCATAGAACGGAGGCGCCTGTGTTTTCAGCCATGTTTCTACGGTGGTCTGTAGCTCGATGTCTGTGCCAAAATGTTGTCTCCTAACCAGCGTTTCATGTGAGCAAAGAGGTGAAAATCGGATGGAGTCAATTCCGGGCTGTATGTTGGGTGAATAAGAATTAGCGGAGAGGAATATTGTCATCAGGCATTGTCTTTCTCCATGACAATCCTCGGCCGCACACTGAAGCTGTAACAAAAGCTCCTGCAGCGTTTTTGTTGGGAACTGTTTGATCACCCACCATACAGCCCGGACTTGGCTCCATCAGATTTTCACCTCTTTGATCTCATTTGACACAGACATCGAGTTGCAGACCAGAGTAGAAACACGGCTGAAAAACACAGGCGGCTCCGTTCTGTGACGAGGGTATTGGAAAGTTGCTACCACGCTACGACAAATGTCTAAATCGGAGTGGCGACTAAGTAGAGAAATAGCGTAACTATTTAAGTACTAGTTACAAAAAAAATTTCTTATTTTCACTGTGGTTTTAATTTCGTGACCGATCGGACCTTGAAAAAATATATCCCTCGTAAATCTAAGTTCTTCTAATAAGTACACGGTACGTACATTTTTTTTCAACCGAAACGGTTCATTAAATATGTTTACACTACGTCACAGTTTTATTTCTAAGGTGATGCATAGTAAGGCACATAGAATAGTAGATTATTAGAATAGAAGATGCATTATGATGCTTATTGAATACATAAAGAATAATAAAAAAATTGTTGCTTGCATTTGTTAGAATAATGATAAACGAGTAAATAATATTTCTATACGAGTAATGATATTTAATATAGATCCAGTACCAGTGGTGAATCGAGTAAAGATAGCTGAGCTAAAGTCATTTTTAGAGCTGAAAAATGTCCTGTATATTTTTTATTTGATTGGCATGTCGATGTAGAAAAGTATGTTTGAATCGCTGATGAAGGTAACGAGAAACCACGTCGCTCCTTATTTTTTCTTTTTAAGTAGGCATAGAATGACCGTATTTTGTGTATTGGTGTGCCAGTTCCAGAAGTGTCTTGTATTTCATCTTGTTATATCGCTTACAGTTTTGAATACTAGTCGGCCAGGGCTCGCTTCGTTTGCTCGGCCGTCTAGATAAGGGGCTAGTAGGATCTCGAATCATTCGTTATCCTCATGGTTGTTAGAATATTAAATATTTTACAGATATTCATTAAAAAAATCATTTTACTTCATTGTTATATTTCAGTTGCTATGGTGACAGAAATATACTAATGAAGTAAAAGGATACTTTTTTCTTTAATGAATATTTTTAATTCACAGATTCACTTCCGAGGGGGTTAGGGCGTCAATCTTAAAACCTTCCCTGGGTTAATACAAATGTATCCTGAAAATTTGAAAGCAATCGGTTGGCTGATTTTCGGGTGATGTTGCAAACAGACAAACTTTCGCGTTTACATATATAAGATTTTTATGTTGTGATTTTTTGACACAGTTTTAACTACATTTTTTCCTTTTTTGTCCCTGAAAGGCAGACATAATTTTAGATAAATCGTTCGTATAAGTATAAGTCGTTTGGACGACTGAATCGTTCGTTCGCTTCATTCAGAATAAAAATCTGAGCACTTGCAGCAAACCAACAAATCAACACACCATGGTTTTTATTATTGGAAACAAGGAAAAAAGCGAGCCTATGGCCGCCGCGAAAATGTTACATGGTTTATGTTTCATTACATATGATTTTGTTAAACGATTTTGCCAATTGTAACTAAATAACGTTCATGAATTTAGCGTACTAACAACAAACATTTTTACAACGAAAAGCTTCAAAATCCTGAACATTTTTAGCTGTTTCTTGAGTTATGATTTTTTAACACTGCTCTAACCCCAATGTTTTCCTTTTTTATCCCCAAAAAACAAATATAATTTTAGATAAATCGTTCGAACGAATGAATCGTTCAAGAAATATAAATCGTTCGAACGAATGAATGGTTGAGCGTAGAGCGTAGCCGCTCGGCGCATTGGTCCGCTCTGCACCAATAGCAGCTAAAATAAAATGTGAGAATATACAACAAACAAACCCACGCACCATCCTTTTTTTATGGGAAAGAAGATATATATATATATATATATATATATACTCATTTATCGAAAGATATATCAATAATTCGCTGTGCAACACTGTTGTTTAGACATGTTGATAAGTAAAAGAAAAAGACAACAGCAAAGGGTGTGTGTGTTTATCCAATGAGTCATGTATATCTTTCCCTATTATAAAGAGGAAAGTATGAAAATTCCTGTTCCTGTTTATGGTTAAATCTCCCTAGTAAATAAGATTACTATTTTTGTATTGATGCATATATAAGAATACCTATGGAATAAATATTTGAACCTGTTCTCTTGATACGTATAGAATTTAAATCTATTCATTATTTAATTATCATATGCGAACAAGTTATTTCACTGCGTTTTGTCGGTGACAGGAGGTTGAGGGAAAAATTATGTGGTATTTACACGATATATAAGTGTTCTACTTTTTCTTTGTGTAGTATAGGTTCGAGAATAGTGGTTAAATACTTTATTAAAATGTAGTAATAATATCGAACAGAACTGTGCATAGCATAGCCTTCATGACCTTGCAGCGCAAAACCTGCCGCCCCTTCCTAACCGAGCATCTTTTTTACCAACCTTCTTCTTCTACATTCTTCGTACCCTCTCGTTCTATCACTACATTTATTTACTTCTTTCTTCTATCTATATATCTATCTTTCTTACTCTTTCTGGACAACCTGCCTTGGTATATGCTAATCGCTATTTTTATATCGCACAGGTCACTGAACGGCCTGCAATGTTCTCTTTTCTACTACTTCTGCTTCTCTTTCTCCCAATTTTTTATTTTATTTCTTCTCCATTCCTCCTTTCTATATTACTCTTACACCAACAGGTGGGTCTTCCTGTACTCTTTAATCAGAACAGTCTCTAATTAAACATATTTTATAGTACTAATAATAATAACAATATTATATATTTCGTTTTGCGTACCACTCCATCATTCTGTTGTACGTATACATACACATTTATATGTATGTATGTATGTATGGAAGAGAGGAGAGCGGGAGTCGGTTAGAGAAAAACAGTACGCTTTTTTATGAGTGTTTTGTTGAATTGTATACTATATACAATATACATATACACCACATTGATCTTGTGAACTGTTGTTGATTGTATAAAAGGTAAGGAACATATAATGTATGCCGTAAGTTAAAATTCAATGTTATAAAACAACTAGTCACGAGTATCTACGCCTTACCTTGTCCGAAGTCTCTCTTACCCCATACCATATTTATTCCTACGGTTTATACGTAGTATATTCTCTTAAACCTTTATGTAGTTTTATAATATAAATTCCGAATAGCATGAATACATTCTTACTTTTAATGGATTTACGATGGATTATCTAACCTGAATTTTATTGCAGAGTAGGAATAAACTTTACTCGTGGAAGTCGTTACAATAGCAATATATATTTTCTATACTTGATATCTCGAACGACCCACTTAACGTTTGTTGTTCATAAGTGTAATATCCTTCAGTGAACATTATAGCCAATTTGCTTTTTATTTTTAGTTAACAATTCTAAAGAAAGTTGTTACCGATCGATTGATATTCCAATTGTAAATTTTCACGTATTTAATTTTATTAAATGAATCTAGATATCACAATCATTTGCCTCGGTTTAACCAACCTGGTTTTGTCTTTGTGGTCCGGTTGTAGAATTTACATTTTCTATCTATCTCACCAAAGCTTTACGTTTACTATTGTATTTAAAATGTATTAGAAATAACAAAGATGGACCAATGAATGTGAAAATAGGAGGAGAAAAGATTATGGAGGTAGAAGAATTTTGTTATTTGGGAAGTAGAATTACTAAAGATGGACGAAGCAGGAGCGATATAAAATGCCGAATAGCACAGGCGAAACGAGCCTTCAGTCAGAAATATAATTTGTTAACATCGAAAATTAATTTAAATGTCAGCCAAAAATTTTTGAAAGTATATGTTTGGAGTGTCGCTTTATATGGAAGTGAAGCTTGGACAATCGGAGTATCTGAGAAGAAAAGATTAGAAGCTTTTGAAATGCGGTGCTATAGGAGAATGTTAAAAATCAGATGGGTGGATAAAGTGACAAATGAAGAGGTATTGCGGCAAATAGATGAAGAAAGAAGCGTTTGGAAAAATATAGTTAAAAGAAGAGACAGATTTATAGGCCACTTACTAAGGCATCCTGGAATATCGCTTTAATATTGGAAGGACAGGTAGAAGGAACAAATTGTGTAGGCAGGCCACGTTTGGAATATGTAAAACAAATTGTTAGGGATGTAGGATGTAGGGGGTATACTGAAATGAAACGACTAGCACTAGATAGGGAATCTTGAAGAGCTGCATCAAACCAGTCAAATGACTGAAGACAAAAAAAAAAAATTGTATTTTTATGTAACTGACCTTTTTTCTCGTGTTGGATATATTCTTACTATAATTTGGTATTGTATGATTCAATAAGTGCTCTTCATATACTATCTGAAGTATTCATTTCAAGTTCATTACGTAAATTTACGCCTCTTTTTTTTAATCTTAGCAATCGAATTTCAGGTGTCAATTTCTACTTATTTTCTATATAATAAGTTAAGGTAACCGCTAAATAAATTTTTAACTTATCCTTTTTTTGTGAAATATATCATTGGATATATTGAAATATATCATTTAATATATAATCGTTCCGATTATATATGCTTTATCAAATATTGATTGAGAGTGATTTGGCAGAATGAATACTTTGGCTTAACCACAATAATCTACGATGCATAAATAATACTATACTGCCTTGAAAATTGTCTTTACCAGGTTAACGATAGATTTCTCATGTCTAATGATTATGCCTTAATGTGTTTTAAAACTAATTGTCGGTAACTATTTTGTTTATTCTTATAATTACGTAGTTATTCGAGATTAATAAGCCAGCTTATTCTAGCTTGAAGAATCGGCATTTCTTCTTATGATATAACCAATAAAAAGATTCTTTATAATTATTTAAAAGCTAGTAAAATTTATCGTAGATTTATAATTTTGATTTGAATATTGATTTTACATTTAAATGTAATATAACTTCCGTCCAAGTTACAGTTTATCAAAGTTATCCTCTCGTATACAACGGTTGTGTAAAATATTGTTTCCGTTACTATTGGCAGTAATTATTTCAGATTGATACGATACGATATATTTATAAAATTTAATAAACTCAATTATTCTACATAAGCAACGATCTAAAATTTTATTATTGTTGGTTAAATGTTTCCTGATGTGTAGAGAAATAAACGCTAACATAAATAAGTATAGGATTTTTAAAATGAGATTTTTATATTTTGTATTCAGACGACCTCAAAACGTTAACAAATAGTAAAGAAAAAATACGGGATTGTTCTTTTTTTTTATCTGACCCAATACTGTTTGTAACAGGTTGTACTATAGTATGCATTTCTGTTTTTACTTAGATCGGCAGCATTAAAATCAAATGAAAATTAAAAAACTCCTATACTGCTATATCAATAAGAATACTAGAATAGATATTTTTTTAGTAGAAAAGGTATCAGCATTTTTTGATTTTGAGATATTAAGAAGAAAAAAAAGCACCGCATGTATAGTAAAACAAAGATCATTAACGGATGTTTTGTTTTATATTTCCATTAAATGAATAGAATAGTGTATTAGGTATAGCGATATATTGCTGTTATAACAGCTGACTACAACGGGAGTTACACAGATCGCTAAAAACAAAATCGGAAAAAAATTGGTCTTTTTTAAGTTTTGTGCCTTGAGATGACATTTAAAAATAATAATAATAATAATAATAATAATAATAATAAGAAACAGATGTAAATTAATTGTTAACAATCAGCGAAGAATTTTTATTCCAATGCTCCCAAGATTTATTTATCAGACGGACGTTTGTGCGTTTGAATGTATGTTGGCCTGTATTTGATCTTATAACTTTGGACCCTGTTAACCTTTCTTTCTTTTCCTGTTTTAGCCTCCGGTAATTACCGTTCAGATAATACAGAGGATGAATGGGGATGATATATATATGAGTGTAAATGAAGTGTAGTCTTGCACAGTCTCACAGTTGGACCATTCCTGAGATATGTAGTTAATTGAAACCCAACCACCAAAGAACACCGGTATCCACGATCTAGTATTCAAATCTGTATAAAAATAACTGACTTTACTAGGATTTGAACGCTGGAAGTCTGGGGAAGACGCGTTAACCACTAGACCAACCCGGTGGGTTTGGAGCCGGTTGATCTATTTTCTTCACATTTTGTAGATATATTACGGGGGGGGGGGGGGTAATTTTAATACAAAAATGTATTAAATTTTTGTAAAAATTAGAATAACGAATTCAGGCGTTTCGGGTAGAAGAAAATCTCAAATCTTTACTGGGGTACTTTAGCAAGAAATGTTTCTTACAAAAGTTGAAATTTTTTTTATCAGTATCTCAAATTACTAAAAGATTTTATTTAATATTCACCCTCTTATTAAAAATCCGCTTTATATATTTTTATTATGTTTTTTTAATTTTTTTTTCAGAAAAGAAGTTAATGGTAGCTTTTGCATTTATATTCTCTACATCAATAGATTTTCAAACCACTATAAAATATTTATGTCCTTCCCACTCTAATCGTCTGTAGTAACAAAAATATATTAAGTTTTTTTAAATTTTAAATTTAAATCCATCTCGCAAGTTACCCATTGTATTTAAAATCTAAAAAATCTTAATTTTTTGATAGCCGTTATTCTTTTTTATTTCTTGAAAAAAAAATTGGTCAAAAATTTTCACCCCTTGCTAGAAAATTACAACTTTGTTATTTAGAATTATGGTTGTATCTGGTTGTATTTCATCTATTATCATTACTTACGGATTATTTTCTTAGAAATTAATTTTATCCAAATGCTTTTCCTTAAGTATGGAAGCCCCCAAAATGAAAATAAAATACTGTCAATCTCTGATTTTTAATATTCAAAACGTATTTTGTAATACAATAAAGTCACAGAATATACAGAAAAAATAGGGGACTTAATCCGGAAAAGTTTAATCGATATTTATGCAGAATGAATAACCAAAGAGTGACAAAACAAGTATTTAATTTCTAAATAAACAGAGCCTCAAAGACAAACCGGTTTAAAAAAATAGAAACAGATCTAAAAGCATTAAACATTTCTAAGGATTTTTGTAAAGACAGAGATATATTTAGAAAATTAATTCGAGAATCTAAGTTTCCAGAGAGAAAGGAAAAGAAGGATGTAAACCTGGAATTGATGGACGATAACAGAGCAAAAGAACGAAAACCGTAGGAAAAGAAAAAGAAGTCAAAACTATGCTAACGTGATCCGCAGTGGTCGAAACGAAAATAATAAAAGTCACTAAATTAATTAATACCCTTCTGTAAAGGGGGATACCCAAATTTTAAAAAATCGAAATAATTTTTTTATTTTCGGTTTTATTTATTTAAAATCAATTTTAGTAAATATTTTAATCATTAAAAAAAACTTTAATTCAGGAACCCAAAATTTTCAAAGTGACTATTTTATCATAAATATACAATTAGAGCTTAAAATGATTGTGTAGCCAGATTTTTTTTTTTAAGTCAATAATGATTTAAAAGTTGGAAGAAAACGGGGATAAGCTAGTTATGTACTATTTTTATTAATGTTTTGTTTTTTGTATTATTTTTACAAATTCATTAAATAAACACGAGTAAATATAGTGGGTTTCGGGAAAAAATGAACGAAATTTTAAAAGAGAGAGGTGGAGCGGGCAGGAGCGAAGATGTATATATATGTGTAATGTGCAAATGATTATGATTTTATGGAAAATAACAAATAGTTTTACTTTCAATAAACTTTGGTATTATTTTATATTAAAACATTTTATGTTAATACTGTAGTAAAAAACTGATATGAAATTACGCAAAAGGGAATACCTACGGTATTTTTGGTACTCTGTAATTCTGTAATTTTAGTTTTCTTACGTTATTTTAGTATTTATATGTTTATATTTATTTAAAAAACAAAATAAAACCCCATAATTTATTACCTTTAATTTTATATCGTGTATTTAATAAATCGTTAAACATATTGTAACAAGACCAGGATAACGGATTTCTTCCAATCGAGAAGAAAGAAAGAGAAAATAATAATGAAAAGAAGAATCTAGAAGGAATTAAAAGGGATTCTATAGTTAAAATAACGGATCCAATAATAATGTGTTCTTCGTAATACAGACAATGGTATCTCTGAAAGCTATTGTTCGACCAGAAGGGTCACCAGACCGGGGAAAAATATAAGGGCCTGGACAGTGAAAATTATTACGCATTAGCAATTAAAAAGACTAGGCGAGTACTGGTCCTGCAGGCCAGGAGATATACTTAATGCCAGGGACCAGCGGATACCCACCGGGTTGGTCTAGTGATGAACCCGTCTTCCCAAATCAGCTGATTTGAAAGTCGAGAGTTCCAGAGTTCAAGTCCTAGTAGAGGTTACTTTTATACGGATTTGTATACTAGATCGTGGATACCTGTGTTCTTTTGCGGTTGGGTTTCAATTAACCACACATCTCAGGATCGGTCGAACTGAGACTGTACAAGATTACATTTCATTTACATTCATACATATGATCCTCTGAAGTAATATCTGAACGGTAATTGCGGGAGGCTAAACAGGAAAAAAGAAAGGGACCAGCGGATGCAGTTAGTTGTTCGGCGCAGTCGTGATAACAAGCAATAACATAGTAGTTTTTGCGAGGCCGTGGTTGCGGTGAAAGCGATAACAGTAGGCGTTTGGTAACGAGGCAAGAGTACATCACGAGCAATCCTTTGCGGGCAGTGGGTGAATACAAGACGTTGTTCGGTGAGTTATTCTCGTTGACAGACAGTATTCAATACATTCAAAAATTGTAGGTTAATTCTTTTATAAACAGTAAAAGTATTAATACTTGCAAAAATTGAATTGTGTGAATTTTAGACTTTTTTAGTGTTACCTTGTTGTTAATGCAATAATAGTGGTCATTAAGTTTTTAATTAATTGGACTTTATTGTGGGTTTTATAATTTAACTGTCATTAAATAAATCTTTTCTTTTTATCTGAATCACTATTTTGTATGTTATATCTATTTATTATTATTGTTTATTTTCTTTTCCACATCAATAAATTTACTGTAAGAAATCTTTAGTTTTTTAGTCTCTCAATATCCTGCTCGAATCGTTAACACGTGACAATATATACACACGCGATATTAATTTCACATCTATTCAAATAAAATTAAGATAATATATTTTATTTATAATTAATTAATCGTTGATATGTGTAATGTTGTAACAGGAAGAAAATATTTAGTAAATACTAATTATTATAAATGAACACGTTGGCTGAATTGTTAAGAGTGCTGGTCTGAGCATGCGCATTTATTACATAACACTATCATAGATTTTCGGTCCGACTATTTCCAATACATTACATGTAATTTTAAAAATAAAATATAATATAAAAAATGCATTTCTGGATTATCTTTCACATGTTACTGGCATGTATGATACGATAAAAATTGTACTATATTTTTATTTTGTAGTCATTATTTTTTTAACTGCAGCATTCGTTTTAGTGAATTCCTAAGCAAAAATAACAACAGTTATTACTTAAAAATGTTGATTTAAAAATTACTTCTTGATGATTTATCTATTCTATATTTAGCAATATTGTTTTTTTATACATTACATTCAATATTCAGAAATACGTATTTACAACGAATCAATGTTTACACAAATTGCATTATGATGATTCATATGTTTCTAACGTTTAATTTATACATATCGAATAAACTTAGTTGTAAAATGTACGAAGTTTGCTTTTATAACTAACGAAAAAAAGTTAACGTAATTTTATCTCGATAGATATTCAGCGTACATGTTTACGTTTGGTTGTAAGTACAAAAACCTTATTAAAAAAAAAATTGTATACATATATAGAAGCACTCTAGTTGCATTACTTATAAAATAATATTTGTTTAGTTTATTAGAGTGTTTCCATTCGTTAACAGAGATTTACTACTTTTAACTCATTGTAAAATAACAGTTACAAAAATATGTTACAGATAGCAGCACTTGTAAAAAACCCTTCATATTCCAATTAAAAGTAATATATATATATATATATATATATGATTGATTTAATTGAATTTTTCGTTTTTAATATATGCTTCATAATCTTTAATTTGATGTATAATTCAGTGTACTTACAGTTCATTAAATATCTGAATAAATTAACCAAAAAAAAATCAGGTATTCTTTTTTTAAATCCTTTTATTAAAGTAGGTAGGTAATCATCAAAGGCAGACCGAATATTATTAAGGTTTATAAATGATTATTTCTTTCTCACAATAAATAAGATCGTAAATTAATGGGCCATTTGCCAAGTATTAGTTACGGAAGACTATTATGTTATACTGTAATATAATTTTAACGTTAAAAAACTACTTTCTTTGTTATTATTATATAGCCTACCACTATTATAATTAATTGGTCATTATTTGCGACTTCATTAGCAATCATTTGATTTTAATTTCTTTTTTAATAATTGTACCGTAATGATTTGTAGTCCTTATATTACATGTGAAAAGTAACTTATCTGTTTATAATATCTAGCTTTTCTTCTCTCTCTCTCTCTCTCTCTTACGCTCTCTTTCTCACTCTCTCTCTCTCTTTCTGGTTTGGATCGCAAGGATATCAGATCAGGGCATAGTTCTTATTATTCAGTCAGGGAGTATCATAAGGAAGATCAATTGCAAATTCTCTCTCTTTCACACATTCTTGTTTCTCTTTTCTTCTCCTTCATTCCTTAGTGTATATATATATATATATATCCCGGTCATCCTCCTACTTCATCTTATAACTAAAATGTTGTAGGACTGCATGCTGATGCATTCTTGCAATACATTAACTGGTTGTATCGGTAACCTTCTCTTGTACTAACTTATCTGGATGCTGGTTTTATATTTTTAGTCACTGACCAGTGAAATTATTTATGCAAATTCTTTTTTCCTTAGTATGTGCGTATATATTAGTATATTTGACTGAATAGTTTAAAAAAAATTACGTTTCAAATTTTTAAAACAAGGTTTTTTTTATCTTTAAATAAAATGAGTTTTGTCACTAAAAGTTGGGATTTTTTCCATTCGAGCCGTATATAGTTTTTTTTATTTGTTCAAATTTTTTTTACTAGTTGACGTATTTCAGCGATTAGTTTTTGTTTTGTAAAGAGACTTTCTCTGGCAGTCCCCGTATAGATTTTTTTGTATAAATTTTTTGCAATGAAAAATTACTTGGACAACCTTGACGATTTTAAGATTTTTACTTTACCGTTTAGATAACGATGTAACAGAGCCATAGCTCTAGAAGAGAAAGTATTGTAATCGTTCAATTTGAACAAATGCGATTTTTACCGGATCTTTCGCAGATCTCACCTTTTAACACCTAAGGAACCCAACAAACGAAATGAAATTTTTCGGATGCGAGCGTTTCTCTCTCTCTCTCTCTCTCTCTCTCTCTGTGTGTGTGTGTGTGTGTGTGTGTGTGTTCAGTGTTAGCCTCTAAATCACTTTATATCTTCAGAACTAATGGACCGATTTAATCCAAATTTGGTCAGATTACTTAATAAATGAGGCATTGATCTCATTAAATTTTTTATTTAAAAGGTCAAGGGGGTGAGACTGTAGATCAAGGTCACCCTCAGTTTCTCGAGATATCGCCTAATTAAGGTCATATCCTTTTTAGGTACATTTGTTAACAATTAAAAACAACAATATTTGCAACAGAAAATGTTTGAAAAAATGCACTCCCACCCAAAAAATGCTCAAACTGCTGCTATGTTTTAACGGCACAGGTGAACGGTAGAATTAAATAAATGAATGTTATTTAAAATGTAAAAAGGTAAATCGTTCTGGCTGAGTCCCGAACTCGATCGCCCGGTTGATTCGGTACCTGGTGCGTTAAGCCTCATGGCTACACCAGCCTACCGTCCTTACAAGCGAAATTTATTCATGTAAGTTGTGAAATTATATTAGTTTAGTTAGTGCCGACGGTCGCCGCTAGTACCGCCACACCTACGCGAATTAAATACGGTATGCGCGCGCGCTTTGGTTAGAATCATTGAATTAAATAAACGAAAAAGTATTATGTTTAAATAAAATGATAAATATTTTATATTAAGTTGTGTGTGTAACCTGTTCATCAGAAACAACCCATAGTTGTAGGACTCTCATGGAACGCGTCTTTAACCGGATGACGGGAAAGTCCTACAACTGTGTTTTCTTCTTTGAGTCCCATCATTGTGTATTATTAGGTTCTTGAAATATGTATCCTGATGAAATTAATTTATGGTACTCATACTATTTTCATATGAATCTTCCAGAAAATTGATTAGATAAATTTGCGTTAGAATTCAATTTTTTTTTTTTAATTTTTAAATTGGAATTGTTAATAAAATGTTGGGATCTTGAAATAAGACAAAAAAAAACAAAACAGTTACTTTTTTTAAGCTTATTTAATTTTAAAAAAAATAAAAAATAAATCAGTAACGTAAATGAACTTTCTTTCTTTTTAGAGAAAACTAATTATAAGTTTTAGATAAAATTAATAAAATAAAACTAGTTGCGATTTTTTACCGGTATTATGGAGCTACTTACTAAGTTTCAAACTCCTCGGTAAAGATATAATGCGAATAGGTTGAAATAATGTTGAATAGGGTGAAATAGTCATCACCCCGATGATTATTTCACTATAGGTTATACATTTTTTGATGTGAGGTAGCGATGTCCCTGGCTATTCATTTGATGGAGTAGTATTGGGTTGTTGATGGTAAAAATCATAAATATTGGTTAATACCAATATTAAAACCCATTAATATTGGTTTTACCATAAGTATTGTTCTTTTGATGGTTAAAACAGTGATCATCTATTATCACTGTATTTTTGGAAATTTTTTGATAAAATTAATGATTCGAATTTTATAGACAATTATATGTATACGCGTATGTATACTTATCTTTTTTTTTTTAAATAAAAATAAAAACAAATCGTTTTTTGCTATTTGAACGAATTTGTTCTAATAAATCTGTATAAAACAGAACACAATTAAATTTCTTTGTAACTGATAAAATTATAATTCCTCAAACTTAAAAGTCTTCTTTCCTTAGCCAGACTACGTACAAAAAAATTAGAATTACTAATTACGCTTTATAATTCATACAGTTATTTACTCCAGTGATCATTAAACGAGTAATATTATACAGCTTCTATTACCCGTTTAGTTTTATGTTTGTGTAAGTATATATTTTATATATCATTAGTATATACCTTGAACCGTGCCTTATAAATATCGTTTACAGTTTCTATCTATATCGGCAGTTTACCATGGCCTGAAAATATTAAACAGTTAACCTGTAAATAAAGAAAATAAAACCGTTTGCGTGATATTTTTACGAGGGTCGTCCGATTAATTAAATTAATTAGACAAATTTTTTTTTGTTCCATAAGTAGTATACTTAAAATCGTGTCCTTAAGTGGAATCATAAGTAAATCGTTTGATAATAAGCACATGATAGGGAATTCTTAGGAAAGTCCCATAATAAGTCAATCATAATAAATTATCAGTAAGCAATAATCTTAAAGTTTATTATTAATGAATATACCACCTGCCAACACTTTATAGTCCATAAAAACAAGAATTAACAAATAAAAACCAATAAACAAATAAAATAGTCAATAAAAAAACAAACAAATAATCAAGCTATAGCTAGTCGAACAAAGAAGAAAACAAGTTTTTACTTGTAAATGCAAACAAAAAAAGTAAATTAAGAAGTAAACAAAAGTAATATCACTAGATTTAGGGATAGTAATCCCAAACTGTCATTCAGTAACCCCTACGTCAAGCTCATGGAAACCTTCGGACGTTCCCACTGTTATCAAGCAGATTGATCGCTAAGTGGTCGACATGATTTTCTAAACGTTGGTGGTATTTAATACTGTGTTGTCTCACAACCTCACATACCGTCAGAAACTCCGGGTATTTGTGAATCTCATCATTGGGTTGGTCTATTGGTGAACGCGTCTTCCCAAATCAGCTGATTTGGAAGTCGAGAGTTCCAGCATTCAACTCCTAGTAAAGTCAGGTATTTTTACACGGATTTGAATATTAGATCGTGGATACCGGTGTTCTTTGGTGGTTGGGTTTCAATTGACCATACATCTCAGGAATGATCGAACTGATACTGTACAAGACTACACTTCATTTACTAATACATATCATTCTCTGAAGTATTATCTGAACGGTAATTACCGGAGGCTAAACAGGAAAAAGAATGGAATGGAAGGGGGGTGCCAACTTTAACATCGGACAGTTTAACTTTATCCTATTATATAGTTTTTCCCTTGTTACCATTTGTCTCTTTAATTATTGAACAATCCTCGTAGGTTTGAATTCTGAGATTGATTCGAAACGACGGAGAACTGAAAAAGAAATCGAAAAAAAATCCGCGTATTTTAGAAGTTGATAGTTAAAAAAATATTTTGAGAATATAATTCTAAATTAACGTTTATCGATCTGTGTAACCGTGAGAGATTTGTAAATTATCCGTTTGAACAATGTGTTAATAGTTGAAAAAAAAAGTAAAAGATATATTACTGTAGCCGCAAAGCACATGAAAGGAAGAATGCAAATCTGTTAGTTCGCCCACGTTAAAATAGACTGGTTTCGCATTTCCATTTTTTATAGCTTAATCGTCAATGTTTTCCTTTTCTGGCATGATATAAAGATTTATACTTATGGCCTATTAATGGTTTCTCCTTTTACCCTCCCACAGTTAATGCATTATTTTGAATTGTTTTTGTTTCTTTATACTCTAATTACATTATTTAGGCATCATTTTTTTTCATTATTAGTAAAAAAAATAAAAAAACAACAGTTAAAATTCTTCATTAGTTTTTCTTTAGAGGAGAAAGGAATTGTAATCTCTTTTTTAACTGTCAATTGTTCCATTGCGTTATTAAAATTATATATTTTTCTTTTTTTTATTGTAATACATTAATTCTAATTTAAACTAAATGGCAAATAATTTATTGAATATTATTATTATTATTATGGCATTGTTATCGGTCGTTTGTTTCATTTTGAATCCGTTTCAAATGACGCATTTAAATTCCATTGATGTTTAAAAAAAAATCGTCTATTTCTTCTATCGGTATTCTTACGGCTATAGTAAGCGTTACAAAAGGAAATATTTTTCTCACTTAAAGTGTTTTATTAATTATTTTTCATATTATTTGCTTTTTTATGCTTTATTATTTCATGTTATAATCTATTTGAATATGATTCTCTAGGTATTATGGAAAATACGTTACAGAAATAGATAAATCTGTTTTTCATCTCTTTTTCATGATTGTTTAATTTTAAACAGAGATTTATATAATCTCTTAATGAATTTTATATGAAGGTTAAAATTTGTATAAATTAGTTACTAATTATTAGAAGTTGGTACGTTTTTAAGAATTTTTATTATTTTTTTTAATTTGTAAATAATAGAAGAATTAATATTTTAAACAACATTTTTTTACAGACTTTTCGAAGAAAAGTACTTTTGGTCGCTGTATTTTTCTTTACGTTTTGAAGTATAAGGAGTACCAAAATACCATTCATTTAAAATGTTCGTAAATCTCCAAAACTACTCGATCAATTTCATTAAAATTTAGGTATTCTGTAGTAGTTTATCTGAACTTGTGCATGAGCAAATGTGATGAAAATTGGTTGAGTAGTTCTTCAGTTATGGTGAATTTAAGGTCGACAACAGACATATAATCTCAATTTAAAATTATGTTGATTTTTTTATTTGTGTATTTTTCATATGCGCTTATGCTATGGGTACCGTGGTGAATGAGTTTAAACTTATTCTTGTGTATAGAGTCTACTCGTTAATCAAACTTTTTCCTTTTCCTGTTTAGCCTCCGGTAATTACCGTTCAGATAATACTTCACAGGATGATATGTATGTATATGCTCTATCGCCATCAGGCGCAACAAAGAGAGACTGGCGAGGACGCACAGGTGTGTGCTCCTAGGTGTTGTGTCCGCATACAGGACAGTGTCCTATGCCGCCCTGTGCGTGTTATCGGGTACACCTCCTATTGACCTAATCGCAAAAAAGAGGGTGGAGAGGGCACAAGGCAAGCCAGAACAAGAGGTCAGGGATGCCGTTTATAATATCTGGCAGGAAAGATGGTCGCAGGAAGCTGTGGGTCGATGGACGAGAACCCTCATCCCCAACATCAAGCCATGGTTGTCGAGAAGATTTGGTGAGGTTGATCATCACCTATCGCAGTTTTTTACAGGACATGGTTCCTTCAATAACTACCTGCACAAAATAGGCAAGAGAGAAGAACCAATTTGCAACTACTGCAACGAGATAGATGATGCTGAGCACACCTTTTTTGAGTGCAATAGGTGGGACACACTTAGACATAGTAAGGCACTCACAGGTATAACTCCAGAGACAACAATAGACTACATGCTAAGAAGCGAGTCAAACTGGAATAATTTTGCTAGTTTTGTTAGACAAGTTGTTCTACAGAAATACTCCGATGAGAGAAGACAAGGTGTTGGCTAGAATAGGACTGGGTGGACAGCCTTGCTGGTGAGGTCCAGCATGCTGCGGTGTGTTGGCACTGATGAGCCACCAAGGACTCCACGGGTAACAGTCAGGCAAGAGCACACTGAATACTGAAGGGACCCGGTACCGCGTCGCGGCGAACTGGGTCTGGCGTGGTGTATTAGTATTGCCCTTTTGGGTCCCCAAGGGGCCAATATTGATAAAGAACTCTCAAAAAGAGCTAACCGGTAGGCCGACCTGCCTTGCCGATATGTAGCCGGTAGGTGGGGAGGCCTATTTGAGTTTAAAGACACTCCCCTGGGCGGCGTAATACCAACAAGTCGGTCCGGCCCAGGGGAGCTGAGAGAAAAAAAAAAAAAAAAAAAAAAAAGATATGTATGAGTAAATGAAGTGTAGTCTTGTACAGTCTCAGTTCGACCATTCCTGAGATGTGTGGTTAATTAAAACCCAACCACCAAAGAACACCGGTATCCACGATCTAGTATTCTAATCCGTGTAATAGTACAGGCAATTTGTCATCAAAATAGGCTGTATTCGAAAATCCTTACCTACCGATTGATCTTTTGTCAATGTGTTAGGGGTGATGAGGGAAGCTTAACTCCAGATTTGTAATATCCCCTTCCCAAAGATTTTTGAAAAACTGAAAATGTTTTTTAAATGCGTTTTTCTCTGAATCTATGCATTTTAAAGAAAAGTTTTACAAACAAAAAATGTAGAGGACATTCTCCTCTACAATTAATCTCTTTGAAGTTATGCTGTATAATTTGAAATTGAAATACTAGGTGGCGCTGAAGTTGTAAAAAACGTGTTTTTTTCGGTTTTTTCACCGGAAAAAAATTGTGTTTCGTCTGTATTGCATTTGGAAAAGTTGTTGTATGAAATTTTCTTGTATGACTTAACATTCCAGAGTTATAGCGGTACAATGGCAACGCAGCAGGTCCTATTGTTACTGTAGCAGGGGTGATCGGCATTGTTCAGCGACTAGACCGGTTTCGAACACGTGCCCAATTCAGAGGTAAATAATCTTAATAGTAACATTTTCACACTTTCACAAGCTACAGCTCCAAAACGGTAAATCGTACAAGAAAATTGTTTAAATAAAAGTTGTCTGTTTTTTTGAGATTAACAACTTTTCCAAATGCAATACAGACGAAAAACAATTTTTTCCGGTGAAAAAAAACCCGAAAAAACACGTTTTTTACAACTTCAGCGCCACCTAGTATTTCAATTTCAAATTATACGGCATAACTTAAAGACATTAATTGTGGAGGAGAATGTCCTCTACATTTTTTGTTGGAAAAACTTTTCTGTAAAATGCATAGATTCAGAGAAAAACGCATTTCAAAATCTTTTTGAGTTTTTCAAAATCTATGTGAGGGGGATATTACAAATCTGGAGTTAAGCTTCCCTCATCACCCCCTAACATATGGAAAAAAAACATCAGTCGGTAGGTAAGGATTTTCAAATAAAAATATAAATTGACTGTACTATAAAAATAACCGACTTTACTAGACTTGAACACTGGAACTCTCGACTTCCAAATCAGCTGATTTGGGACGTCGCGTTCACCACTAGACCAACCCGGCGGTTTTCGTTAATCAAACTACTTAGTGCACAACGCACTACGTAAAAATACAACACTTTGAAAATCAGTGCTTTTCTGACGGCGAAATAGTGAGAGCGTCGGAAACGAAAAGTCTGTCTTCTTGCACAAAACTGCGCATGGTTTTTTATAAGAAAATAATTTTTACGTTAGTGAAAATTAAGCGTTTAGTTACGATTTTCAGAGGTGTACTGTTTTTTAATGACGTTTACGTATGAAGTTGAAATTGAAGCATCTTGTTGTTCAATACAAGAATTTTGTTTTTATTAAACTTTAATTTTTGTAATAAATTCGTTCGTTACACTTTAGATACGGTTTATTTCCGAGTAGATATAAAGAAAAGTCTATTGTTAAAACTTGGCAAAAGTTAATGTAACGTTATATCTTAGTTTCAACAATTAGTTTTTATTTTATTTTACATCAAAAGGAGGGTTCATGTGTATGTAATATTCTTTAAAAGTGTTTACCGTTCTTTTATTAATATTAGGTTACGTTTAAAATAACAATCGCGTATTTGGTTAAAGTTTACTTTTTTATATTTTAAATTGCCAGAAATAACAGATAATTTATTTTATTTATAACAGCTATAAAATTATTTCAGCAATTTAATTTTAAATTTTAGTACCTGCATAAAACAAGTTTTTTTTTCATTGTTAGTTCTTAAGTATGTTTTTTATATCCTTTATTTTCGTAATAAACTTTCTTACTTAAGTTATAATTCTTTAATATTGGAAGATTTTATATTTACTGATTACTGGTTTTGTATGTTATTTATTATTTGTCGTTAAATATATTTTAACATTAAACACTTGACTGGTTTGATGCAGTTATCCGTTATTTTTATTTTGTCATATCTTATCTATATATATATATATATATAAAATGAATGTTTGTTTGTTTGTTTGTCCCGAATGCGTTCCTATACCATTCATCTGATTGCAATGAAACATTGGTGAGTTGTGCGCGCGCCTGTGCAGGTTTCTGAATTAGTTTGGACCCGCTAGGTGGCAGTGGAGTCGAAATAATTAGAAAAATTGTATTTATGGTCCGGTTAGGCTCTTTTTCAGTATATATATTGGTTACATGAAAAGATATATTTTTGTAAAAAATGGACCAGCTAGGCGGCACTGGGGGTCCAGATATTTGAAAAACTGTATTTATGGTCTGATTTGGCTCATATTCAGAATATGTGTTACATACATGGAAAGGGTTCAAATACAGAGATAGAAGAACAATTGCTAATATGTACAGGAACCAAACAGCAACAGTAACAATTGAAGAACATAAGAAAGAAGCCGTAATAAGAAAGGGAGTCCGACAAGGATGTTCCCTATCTCCGCTACTTTTTAATCTTTACACGGAACTAGCAGTTAATGATGTTAAAGAACAATTTAGTTTCGGAGTAACAGTACAAGGTGAAAAGATACAGATGCTACGATTTGCTGAGATGATATAGTAATTCTAGCCGAGAGCAAAAAGGATTTAGAAGAAACAATGAACGGCATAGATGAAGTCCTACGCAAGAACTATCGCATGAAAATAAACAAGAACAAAACAAAAGTAATGAAATGTAGTAGAAATAACAAAGATGGATCACGTATTTAATTTTGTTAAATGAATCTAGATATCACAATCATTTGCCTCGGTTTAACCAACCTGGTTTTGTCTTTGTGGTCCGGTTGTAGAATTTACATTTTCTATCTATCTCACCAAAGCTTTACGTTTACTATTGTATTTAAAATGTATTAGAAATAACAAAGATGGACCAATGAATGTGAAAATAGCAGGAGAAAAGATTATGGATGTAGAAGAATTTTGTTATTTGGGAAGTAGAATTACTAAAGATGGACGAAGCAGGAGCGATATAAAATGCCGAATAGCACAAGCTAAACGAGCCTTCAGTAAGAAATATAATTTGTTTACATAAAAAATTAATTTAAATGTCAATTTAATTAATTTACATAAAAAATGTAATTTAAAAATGAAAAGATTTTTGAAATGTATGTTTGGAGTGTCGCTTTATATGGAAGTGAAACTTGGACGATCGAAGTATCTGAGAAGAAAAGATTAGAAGCTTTTGAAATGTGAATCTATAGGAGAATGTTAAAAATCAGATGGGTGGATAAAGTGACAAATGAAGAGGTATTGCGGCAAATAGATGAAGAAAGAAGCATTTGGAAAAATATAGTTAAAAGAAGAGACAGACTTATAGGCCACATACTAAGGCATCCTGGAATAGTCGCTTTAATGTTGGAGGGACAGGTAGAGGGGAAAAATTGTGTAGGCAGGCCACTTTTGGAATATGTAAAACAAATTGTTAGGGATGTAGGATGTAGGATGTAGGACGTACATCCTATAACCCTAACAAATAGTTTTACTTATTTCAAACGTTGCCTGCCTTCACAATTTTCCCCAAATACCGTCCGTGCAATATCAAAGCGACTATTCTTTAAAAAAGAGACTAAAAGCAACTTTCAAAAGTGACTATTCCAGGATGCCTTAAGATGTGGTTTGTAAGTCTGTTTCTTCTTTTAGCTACATTTTTCCAAATGTTACTGTCTTCATCAATTTACCGCAACATCTCTTCATTTGTCACTTTATCCACCCATCTGATTTTTAACATTCTTCTATAGCACCGCATTTCTAATATTTTCTTCTCAGGTACTCCGATTGTCAAAGTTTCACTTCCAAATAAAGCTACCCTCCAAACATATACTTTCAAAAACGTTTTCCTGACATTTAAATTAATTTTTGATGTAAGCAAATTATATTTCTGAACTGAAAGCTTGTTTCGCCTGTGCTGTTGGTCATTTTATATCGTTTTCCAAATAACAAAATTTCTTCTACCTCCACACTCTTTTCTCATCCTATTTTTATATTTAGCGGTCTACTTTATTTCTACTACATTTCATTACTTTTGTTTTGTTCTTGTTTATTTTCATGCGGTAGTTCTTGCGTAGGACTTCATCCGTACCATTCATTGTTTCTTCTAAATCTTTTTTACTTAGCCAGAATTAATATGTAATCAGAAAATTGTAGTATCTCTATCTTTTCACCTTGCACTGTTACTCAGGATCTAAACTGTTCTTTTACATCATTAACTGCTACCTCTACGTAAAGATCAAAAAGTAACGGAGATAGGGAACATCCTTGTCGGACTCCCTTTTTATTACGGTTTCTTTCTTATGTTCTTCGATTGTTATTGTTGTAATTTGGTTTCTGTAAATTTACAGGACGCACATAGTGTTTGTGATTTACTTAAACGTATGATAATGGTAGGATATTCTTCAGGGTCGTAGAACTCAAGGATGGTTCTACGTATCACGTCCTTATCAAAATCATTCAAATCTGTCACGGGTTTTTTATGTGGTCGTTTTTTGTTCGGTGAAGAAAAAGAATTTACACTTTTGTGAAAAGGCTTTCCTTTTGGCAGCGCTCTTATTATCCTCTGCAATAATTCGCTCAATAGTTCTGAAAGAAACACAACAAGCATCTGCTATAGCTTGTTAAGCGTTGGAAAAATATTCACGAAAAACATCAATGGAAGTTCAATCCACCGGGTTGGTCTAGTGGTGAACGCGTCTTTCAAAATCAGCTGATTAGAAGTCGAGAGTTCCAGCGTTCAAATCGTAGTAAAGTCAGTTATTTTTACACGAATACTAGATCGTGGATACCGGTGTTCTTTGGTGGTTGGGTTTCAATTAACCACACATCTCAGGAATGGTCGAACTGAAACTGTATAAGACTACACTTCATTTACACTCATACATATCATCCTCATTCATCCTGTGATGTATTATCTGAAAGGTAATTGCCGGAGGCTAAACAGGAAAAAGAAAGAAAGGAGAGTTGGGTCATAGTGGAGTTGACAAGGCAAGTAGATGCTACCGACAGGAGGTGGGGAAAACCGCCAATATAAGTGGTAACGGAAATAGTAAAAGTTAATTCCTTTAATACAGATTTGAATACTATACAGTGGATCCAGTGTATTTTGGTGGTTGGAGTTCATCGGATCTGGTGTATTTTGGTGGTTCAGTTCAATTAACCACACGTCCCAGGAATGGTCGGCCTGATTCTGGACAAGACTGCACCTGATGTACGTGTCATACATATCATCCTCAACTCATTGGGCCGGAGGGGAGGTTGCTTATTGTTTAGTAGTTTAACAGAAAAGTACCACATTAAAAAAAAAACAAATTAATTATTAATTAATATTTGTTTATAAACCAATTAAAAAAATATGAATAATAATAAAAAAACAAGTATTAGTACATTTTGGATGAATTTTTTAATGGGTGAATCATTTTATACCTGTTGAAATATTTCGCATCAGGTCAAGTGATATACAGTAACTTGTAAGAAAATAATTAGCAAATAACGTTTCTTCTTAAGAACAGTGATCGACAGTATAAAATTTAATCTATTCAAATAGCTAAGCTTAACTAAGATTTATTCTACTTAGATTGTTTAGAGAAATGGCGGGCGGGTGTTATTTTTCTTTAATTTTTTAAAATTATTATTATTTTGAGAAAAATTTCAATATGAAATATAATTATATCTATTAACAGGAAATTTATTAGGTTGTAAAATAAAAACGTTGTCATTTTTTTTTTACTGTTGTTATTAAGTGAATGATTACATTTTAAACTCATCGGCAATAATAGTATAATAAAACAATATTACGTACGTTGGTATTTATATTATGTCACGTAATTGTATTACTGGCCTCTCTTTTTCATCCGTCAATTGTACGGAGAGCTTTAGAGTCTGGCATAGTAGTTGGAATTGTGAAAATTTAGATGAAGTATTTTCAGGTCGTCATTCGTATCGACTACACTCCTATAGGCCAAGTGTTTACGTACTTAATATTAGATTATAAAAATAGAATTTGTAATTAAAATATAACCGTGAAAATTCTTTAAATATCTGAATGAAATTATTAATCTATTAATTATTTTTAGCATTCCTATGTATGTGTATGGAATACAATGGATCTTACAAAGCGTAAATAAAAATAATTACACTTGAATTATATCTAAATATTTATTTATAATACATATGGCGCCAGTATGATGTGTAGTATATATATTTAAAATTACAATAGAATAATAATAATAATTTAATAATAAAATTATTATCTATATTTATAACTAACATAATTTTATGCAAATATAAAACTGATTTAACTAATTCAAAAAAAAAATTCAGTTTTAAAAACCCGTAATTATTTACCTGTAATACCAATTAAAAAATTGGCTATAATTATAGGATGTATTTTTATAACTTGTGCTAAAAATTAATAATTATAAATTTTCATAACATCCCACATATTAACTATTATGGCCGTGTTTAGAATACAAATGTATAAATATTTTATTAAACTTTCTATTCTATATCTGTACAATAACAAAATAAATTTAATTACCGTAGAATTACCATTGAGTAAAAACTTTAGTTTGGCATGAATAAAAAGCAAATATAAATTATATTTCAATGCTGGCCTATATCTCATGTACGGGTAGAATGTAGGCGATCTAACATTTGAAAAAAGTTACACATGGAAATTGCATCACATTACCAAGAATATTAAATTCAATCGCAAGTATTATTACGTAATACAAAGAATGAAGTAGTTTCCCGTTGATTTTCTTTAATATTACCAAAATACAGGTGCTAATCAGCCTTACAAATGACAATTGCACTATTTTTTCCCCCTAGGAACCGACAGTTTAATTAATATCATTACTTTCAGAGAAAATATCTATGGCTAATGATGTCATATGTAATTTAGATGCTTTAGATATATAACAGTCGTTAGAAATATTGAGACAAATCGTATAAAATAATTGAGTAATGTATTTTTTCTTCTACGGGAACGGTAGGTACATCACATATACTTACTCTAATAAAGATATTTTTTACACATTGGTTCGTGGCATTTATGTTTTTTAGATGGCATAAATGCAACCCACCGGGTTGGTCTAGTGGTGAACGCGTCTTCCCAAATCAGCTGATTTGGAAGTCGAGAGTTACAGCGTTCAAGTCCTAGTAAAGCCAGTTATTTTACGCGGATTTGAATACTAGATCGTGGATAACGGTGTTCTTTGGTGGTTAGGTTTTCAATTAACCACACATCTCAGAAATGGTCAAACTGAGAATGTACAAGAGTACACTTCATTTACACTCATACATATCATCCTCTGAAGTATTATCTGAACGGTAGTTACCGGAGGCTAAACAGGAAAAAGAAAAAAGAAAAGATGGCATAAATGCAGGATGTATGAATTATAAATTTACATGTACATTATCCATTGTACGTTTGAATTTTTTCAATTAATGCCACTGTACTGTACTTGACACTAGACAGTACCGATAATGAACTGTGTAACTTTCTTACATTTTGTAGTTTAACGTCAAATTAATTACCAAGAGAGATTTTATTTTAAACTCTATGATGGAATAGCAACTTTTCATCTTTGTGGTGTTGTTCGGGTTTTAATCCAGATTAGACTTTTTTCTTTTCTCTAATGGACTAGCTCCAAACTCATGTGGGTAACGTGTATCGTTTAGAAAAGAATATTATAAAATTCAGCGATATTGTTGCTAGATTTTGTGCTCTTAGTAACTATGTTAACGATAGTAATTTTTTTTAATATCAAGATACAAACCGTAAAAGAAGAAAAAAGTTACAATGCGTGAGGTAAATATTACTTTTTCTTCATTATCCACTGATAGGGTTGTAAAGGAACTAATTAACCGTAGATACATATTAATACGTTCAGCCCGATAACCGTAACGTTCTTTGTCGTCCTGACGCAAAACAAAGTCGTTCCCAATAATGATATTGCTATTTTAAAGAATAACAACTATATCAAGCTTACTTACGAAAGTGAGGAATGAAATGGTTTCCCGTTTTTTCTTCATTGAATCATACATATTGGTCCAGCGTCAGCATATCTTAATTCGCAAGTGATATTCAGACGTTTACAAACTATTTCCCATCACTGTACACCTCAGGGACTGCCTATATTTATATATATTAATATATATATAAATGTATTAAATTATTAAATAAATGAATATCATTGATTTCAGAGAAAGCAAATCTGTTTAATGCCTGTTGTACTTGACGTAGGGCGTGTTCCAAAAAGAATCATCTGATTTGTATTGTAGTTTATATTTTGAAAAATATTGAATATAAAAACTTAGGATTAATTTTGTACTAAAGGTTTTTTCATGAAGTTTTTTTTACATATCAAGTCATAAGTGCTCAGTATGCTCTCCTTGGAGAAAGCACGGTACATGTCCATACGGTAGTCGAATTCGTCCTAGACCTTAGCTTGCTTTTCTCTATTCTCTGCTGCCACGGCTGCTGTTATGCGGTTCCGCAGTTCGACCAGTTAGCCGGAAGGGTTTCCTTCCAAAAGTGCCTTTGGTTTTTTTTTTAGGTCTGTATTTTTGCGAATACTTTCTTTTCTGTTTTTAATATTTTTTCTAAATTATTGAAATGTTTCTATACTATACAGAATTACAGATTTAATTACTGTATTGATATATCTAATTTTGACATTGATAAATAATTTTTTTTTTTTTAAATGCTTGTTTTTCTAATTTTTTCAATTTGCTTTGTAAGAGATTTTTGTCTGTTCACTATTATCAATTATTTCTCCTAAATATTTAAAAGTTTTAGTTGTTTTTACATTTCAAAATCTGGTATGAATTATTTTCTTGTTGAAATATTTAATGATTGTCATGATTTCAGTTTTATTAAATAAATAGAAATTTATTTGTAAACCAGCCTGTTCAGTTATAATATTTAAATATTCATTTTGGACAATTGCATCTTTTTCGGATCCCGCTAGTGAA
The DNA here is from genome assembly GCF_047948215.1 of Lycorma delicatula. Classification (NCBI taxonomy): domain Eukaryota; kingdom Metazoa; phylum Arthropoda; class Insecta; order Hemiptera; family Fulgoridae; genus Lycorma; species Lycorma delicatula. The sequence continues at coordinate 31,250,691 of NC_134464.1, read as the reverse complement.
ACTAAATCATCAGAAAATTCTAAAAATTTAACTGTATGTACTCCACCCATTTTTGGTTCCCAATCTTATTCGAGGTCAGTTAATAGATTTTATTAGAATTTAATTCTAAATTGTATTTTTTACTAGGAATCTAAACGAAGTTATTGGATATCAAATCTAAAAAATTGTGTTTTACGACATCTAGTTTTGTGTTGTGTAATATTTTACTCAAAAATTACTAGAGATATGGTTGTATCATTTTATTCAAATTTTCAGGTTAAAAACCATGTGAAAATATTAAATTTATATCTTAATTTAAGTTCCATGATGTTCAATTTGGCTTCATTTTAACCTCGGAGCAAAACTCATTATAAACTTTTCCGCAAGGTGTAAGTTGAAAACGAAAAATTTGAATCTTTTTTTATATGAATTTTTACTTTCCCGTCCAACACTACAGCAGAACTATAGCTGTAGAAGGGGAAGGATTGCAATCGCTCCAATTTGGGTATATGCGATTTTCGCAGGATCTTCACGTTTTGACACCTAAGGAACCCAAGAAAGGATGGAAATTTTCCGGTTGTTCGTATGCACGTCCTCCGATTAAGCCACTCATGGCTATGAACAGAGGGGGTGGTGTAGCGACCTGACACGCTACAAAAAGGGTGTTCTTCTCCCCTTTTTGGGGAGGGGGGAAATTGAAATGTTCGTATGCACGTGTGTTCGGTGTTGGCCTATACCTTACCTTATTTTTTCAGAACTACTGGACCGATTTTGATCAAACTTGGTCAGATTACTTCTATATATGGGCCATTAATGGCACAAAATTTTCAACTGAAAAGGTCAAGGGGGGAGACTGTAGAGCAAGGTCACTTTCAGGATCTCGAGATTTCGACTAATTAAGGTCATATTTTTCTTAGGCACATTTGTTAACGGTTAAAAAATTACAATATTTGCAGGAAAAACTTTATGCAAAATCGCACCACTCCACCTCAAAAAATGGTTAAATTTGTGAGTGGGAAAACTGCGTCAATAGTACCCCTTGTCATCACAAGGAGCGCTAGTGTAGCATTGACGTACGGTTTGCGCGCGCGCTTTAATTAGTAGAATCATTGAGTTAAATAAACGCAAAAATGTTATATTTAAATAAAAAATTACAAGAATTTTTAATTGTATATCAGCCGTGCATCAGAAACAACCCACAGTTGCACAAATTTCCGGGAAAGCGGCTTTAGCAGCGTGACGGGAAAGTGCTACAACTGTTTTGTCAGCTTTTTTTCTTTATTTTTAGTTATATAAAATATGTCCTGAAATCCTTTCCGATTTTTCCGTTAGACATCTGTATAAGACACTATTATTTATTTAATTTGTTTGTACCTTCTGGTTTTCCTTTTATTTATTTTAAAAGTTAAATTTCGTTTTCAATCATATCGTTCTTTATATTTTTATATTATTTTTTCACTTCATTTAAATTTTTTCTTCAATTTCCTTGTACCTTCCTGTGTACACAATATGAAAACCATAGAAGATAAATTTTGCTTCACTCCTTCCGCACTGTACTTGGTTTACATAAAAAAAAAGAAATATATTTTGTATTTAAAGATTTATTTCAAAGTGGTAATTATTTAGATAGAACCATCCTTAATCGATTATAAGTAGTTTTTAATGTGAAAATATTTGTATTATTTAAAGAATATTTGTAGCTGATATATAAAATTGTTTACTACTCCAGCGGTAGACGTTTTAAACGACTTGTTTTGTATGCTGTAAGGAATGCTATGACATTCTTGAATATACTAGTTGCGCATGCGTGCTTGACGGATTAATCAGCAGTTTTTAATGTATATATAATTTTGAGGAGGGACACCATCTGTTGTTGATTTCATTGGCTTTTTTTTTTGTTAAGGTCGAATAAGGTGAGATAACAACGAATTCGGGTGTTAAAGAACTTATTATAATAAATGTAAAACGTTTGAAAAAAAGCGACTTAAAAGATGTATATGCACGCTTTTTTTCCCATTAATAAAAGAAAACAGAGAGAAAAAAATGAAAATTTCACGGACGGATCGTCTTTTTTATTTTGTTTAGAAATACCGAACGCCATTTCTCTTCGAACCACTTAACCGGTGAGCAATAAAAGAACGAAAACACTCGCATAAAATTTATCAGGGCTATATTTAACAGTGGCATGCATTCCCCTTTCCCTTATGTACTAATTTAACTTACATTAGTAAACTAATTATTATCTCTTTAAAGTTGTTTGTTAGCATTTTACATCAGTCGTTTTAAAAATACTAAATGTAACTCTATTATTATAGTATTAAAACTGTAATAAACTTAAACGTTTTGATTTTAATAAGTCCCATAGGTCAAAATATTCATGTTAAAGTACTATTATAATTTATACGAGTCGCTTTATAATTTATTACTCTGTCTGTCTGTCCGTCTATTTATACATTATACTCCTTTCTTATCCTTCTTTTTTTATGTAACCCTCTTTGTCACTATCTTTTTTCTCCGTCGTTGTATCGCCCATCTCATTCTCTCATTTTCTATTTGCGAGTATTGCTGCACACTAATGAAAATTTAGTATCTGTTTTATATCGAACAGTTTTGTTTGTATAGAATTTCTGAACTTATTTCCTGAAGAATGGGTGGTCCTTATCGGAAATCTCATTTATTTTTATTTTTTTATGAAAAGCCTTGTCGGTATTTATGATACGCGTTAAGCTGAGTGCACTAAACAAGTGGTATGTTCCTTTCCAATTCGAGTATTAGCCGTATATGCGATATTATTATTTTTTTTTTTAAGTTGTCATTTAAAAACCACTATTCTTGGTTATATTTCATCAAATTGTAATTGTATTTAGGTTCTAGATTACTTTCTTCTATAAACTGTAGGATGTCTGTAGGCAGAATCGCACGCGTATTTATGCATATGTATTATTCATTATTATTTTTAATTTCTAATTATTTTTACAGTTTTCATTAAATAATTGAGACCAAATATTTTTGCCGTTTAATTACTAATATATCTTTAATATTTTTTATTCAGAATTATAAAATTTTGAATCAAAAGATCAATATATATATTTTACGTAAAACATTACGCAGGATTGATTTTTAAAACTGAAATATATTGATTGTCTTTAGACATTTCTACAAATTCTTCTTTTTTTTGTTTTTAACACTAACTTGTGTGTCTGTGTGTGTGTGTGTGTGTGTGTGTGTGTGTGTGTGTGTGTGTGTGTGTATAAATGAATGTTTGTTTGTCCTGTATGAATTTCTATACCATTCATACGATTGCGATGAAACTTTTGTGAGTTGTGCGCACGTCCATGAAAGTTTCTGAATTAGTTTGGACCCGCTAGATAGCACGGGAGTCGAGATATTTAGAAAAATTGTATTTATAGAACGATTTGGCTCGTATTCAGAATATATATTAATTACGTGAAAAAATGGAAGTGAAACTTGGATGATCGGAGTACCTGAGAAGAAAAGATTAGAAGCTTTTGAAATGTGGTGCTACAGGAGAATGTTAAAAATCAGATGGGTGGATAAAGTGACAAATGAAGAGGTGTTGCGGCAAATCGATGAACACAGAAGAATTTGCAAAAATATAGTTAAAAGAAGAGACACACTTATAGGCCACATATTAAGGCATCCTGGAATAGTCGCTTTCATACTGGAGGGACAGGTAGAAGGAAACAATTGTGCAGGCAAGCAACGTTTGGAATATGTAAAACAAATTGTTAGGAATGTAGGATGTAGGGGGAATACTGAAATGAAACGACTAGCACTACATAGGAAATCTTGGAGAGCTGCATCAAACCAGTCAGATGACTGAAGACAAATAAAAACGTGAAAAAAATGGACCCGCTAGGTAGCGCTGGGGTCGAATTATTTAGAAAAATTGTATTTATGGACCGATTTGGTTTATATTCAGAATATATATTGGTTACGTGAAAAGAAATATTTTTGCGAAAAAGGGAAAAAGGGTGAAGATTGGAGGAGTAAAAGAGGGGTGAAAAGAAAGTTGCATTTTGTGATGTTCCGTAACGTTCAGGTTTTTAATGTTTTATCAAACTTTCGTTTGTGTTCATGTAATCTGTACATATACTCAAATCTAGCAATAACGCAGCATTGCCGGGACAACTAGTTAAGTATAAAGAATCTGTTTCCTTTAAACAATGAATAGACGTGTTGAAAATGTCTATAATTGATTTGAAAAGGAAATCCATACAGTAATTTACTCCTCTATATTATGTTTAATTCTAGCTGCCACCTTGTAACAGCTGCTGATATTATGATAATGAAATGGATATTTTTGGAACGTGTGACAAAATTCTATGCCTAACCGGGACTCGAACCTAGAAACTTCGGATGAAAGGCAGAGATCTACCACTTTCTCGTAAAAATTATAGCAAGAAAATCCATTTCCTGAATTAAGCGTTCGATAAAATTAACATATTGGGAGTATCCATCGGATGTACTCCTTCACATCACTACAACGTTTTTATGTTTTTATATTATTTCATGTTTACACACATACACACACACACCATCAGATACATTTGTTGTATATTCTACTACCATTTTATATAGTTTTTAATAATTGGAAAATGTATTCATTTTTTGATGGGGTTCAGGTTTTTTTGTAAATACATATTTTTACCTGTTTTTTACTTCCTTGTACGATGTAAAGGAAGTATTCTAATCGCGAAAAATTTCGGTTTTCTGATTTCAACGGATTTATCTTTTTATCATCCCTGAATCCATTCTAACTAGTTTCTGCGTGACGTCTGTACGTACTTATGTATGTATGTACGTATCTCGCATAACTCAAAAACGATTAGTCTTAGTATGTTGAAATTTTGAATTTAGGGCTATTGTAACATCTAGTTTTGTACCTCCCGTTTTGATTGCAATCGACTGAACCAAAAGTGTCCAAAAAAGCTCAAAATCCAAAACTTTTGGATTTTGGACTTTTTCTTAACTGCAGTAATAAGCCCTCATTGAGAGATTTTCAACGATATATCATAAGTAGTGCTTATTTTCATTGGTTCCAGAATTATAGCTTAATCAAATTTTAATAATGAAAATTTTGATGTATAAGGGGGAAGACACATCGATTTGAATCAGATTTCGTCTCCTTTTTTTATTTTTTTATATTTTTTAAAAATTAAATTAAATATATTGATTTATTAATAATTTAACCCCTGATTGTAAAAAGATTTTTACAATAAAAAATGATTCAATAATAACAATTAATGAAAAAAAAAAGAAAAAATGAGAAGTTATTAGTGAAATAAGATTTTATGTACTTTTAAAAATGTGTATAGGTAATTTAGTAGATATTATTACATATATGTATATATAATAGACTTGGTGAAAGAAGCATCTGATTATTTAATATTAATTGAAAATTATAATTTAGAATCGTATTATTTTTGGAAAGAAGGTTAACGATTGTAAATGAAAAAGAAAGTGTAACTAAAGTGGTACATGGGGATATATTTAATTAATTCAAATAGGCAAATATTGTATAAGGATATGATTAAAAATTTGGATATTCTAAATTTATTTATGCAAATGAATTGAATATGGACGGAGTGCAACACTTTGGATTATCAGTTAGAAGTAAAAAACGTTTACGTTAAAAATAAAACGTTAAAATTAAAAGAAAAATAAGACGTTGCAATTAAAAAAAAAAAAAACTTAATTTGTCGATGGTCAAAAAAAATAATATGGTCACAGGTGATACATCGATTTGGATAATAATAATATTATATTGTATATTAATTGTAATCGTTATTATTGTATTGTATATTGAAATATTTTTAAGAAAGCACACCTGTGCCTGATAATCAACCCCACGATGTTTTATTTGCGGATGGGGGAGTTATGTTACAGTAAAGTCCTGACGTATTGCATTCCACAAGCCACGTGTGCTTCGTATCACTTAATATTTAAAAATCTACCGTATGATGGAATGCAATGCTGTATTCTGTACCAAGTGTACAGAATAATTATTCAGTTCTGATAGACTCTCGTCAAGTAAAGTTCTATTGCAGTACTCGTTCGATGCACTTCATCGCCATATTTAATTCATCATTAACATATACGCAAATTATGTTAAAAGTTAATTATTTACAAATATTGTATACCAGTTGTAACAATGTTGATTGTATAAATAAAGCTCATGTTTGATTTATTAATAACTAGCAGACCCGGCAATGCTTCGCTATTGCTAGATTTGATATATATATATATATATATATATATATATATATAGAGAGAGAGAGAGAGAGAGAGAGAGATAGTTAATGAACACAATTGAATTTGATAAAAAATAAAAAACTGAACATTACGGAACTTCACATTTTACCTTTCACTTATTCTCCTTCCCCTTTTTCCTTTCAAACTTCTCCCTTTCACCCTTCTCCCTCACCCCTCTCCCAGTTTCCTTTTTACCCTTTCCCGTTTTTCCCTTTTCTCTTCCACCTTTTCCCCGTTTTCTATTTTCCCCTTTTTTCCTTTTGCCCGCGCATAAATCGGTCCATTAGTTTTTTGGTCTTTAGCGGACACACAGACGAACATGCCTTTTGTATGTATATATATATATATATAATAAAAAAGTCTGTATAATTGTTTGTTTCGTAAATATCTCGACACCGGCCCCACCTAGCGGGTATAGTTTTTGCAAAAATATTTCTTTTCGCGTATTCTGAATATGAACCAAATCGGTCCATAAATATAATTTTTCTAAATATCTCAACCGCAGCGCCATCTAGCGGGTCCATTTTTTGCAGAGATAATTCTTTCCATGTACGTAACACGTATTCTGAATATGAGGCAAATCGGACCATAAATACATTTTTTTTTAAATATCTCGACGCCAGCGCCACCTAGCGGGTCCAAACAAATTCAGAATCAATCCGCATCTAAATCTAAACCACACAATTCTAAAGATTGACATTGAGCTTTATTGAATGTGATTGCAAATGCCAATCGAATTGGGAATTGCAATCTTTTAAATTGAAATGGTGTATCGGTCGGGATCATGGGTATTCGAGGAATGAGGACATCTTCACCTTTGAAAGGCCCCGTTCAAATTGTTGCTTCCACTACGTTATTTATCAATTTCTTAACTGCAAGTCGCGTGCCGTTGCAGAGTTTTGGCTGATTAATATTCCGCAACAGGATAATTGGCACACCTATTTTCAATTTTAATATGTGTGATGGCATCCCTGGCAGATCAAGTGAGTTTAAAAATTCCGTTAGATAATTAATTACTTCATCTGCTTTCACAACGGTGTCTATCGACTTATATGTAATTTCCTCACTTTGAATGCTGGATTGAATAACATTATTAAGTTGATTGACATCTTTATTCTTTGCGACAAGGATTCACTGAGCCAATCGTGATTTCTATGATTAATTTGAATATCAGGAAATACGTTTTCGATCAGTTCTTCTTTCGATGTTACTAAATTACAAAAATTATCAGGAAATGATATTCGTCTAGACGTCTCATCGACTGGCAGCTGTCAGTTTCCAATGTCCAGTAACTGTCGTGAGAATACCTCAGCTGGTGGATCATTCTGCAACTGGACATGCATATTCGTAGTCAACTGCAATGTACGTACGTGTCGCCACAGTGTTGAGTATTTCAGGCAAGCATTTATTTCGTCTGCTGGTGTCGATCGAGAAATTACAGGCAATGTTTGCCTAAAATCTCCTGCGAGCAATATCAAAGCATTTCCGAATGGTTGAACGTTTCCACGCAAATCTCGTAACGATAGATCAAGAGCTTTAAGCGATTTTTTATGTGCCAACGTGCATTCATCCCAAACAATGAGTTTACATTTTTGTAATACTTTTCCCATACAGGATGCTTTAGAAATATTGCACGTGGGAGTCTCGATGATTTGCATTTTTAATGGCAACTTCAGAGCTGAATGCGCAGTCCTTCCACCTGGTAACAGTGTCGCAGCTATTCCAGACGAAGCAAGAGCTAAGGCTATGTCATTTTTTGATCGAACCGTTGCTAGAATCAATCTAACGAGGAATGTTTTCCAAGTTCCTCCTGGCGCATTCAAGAAGAAGGTCCCCCCAACTCCGTCATTTATCATTTTCATTATGCGATCATAAATGCCTTTCTGTTCACGCGTTAATTTGGGAATGTTTGATTGGACATATGACTGAAGATCACTAATGTTGTAACTCTGTTCCGCCGTAAATCCACATCAAATGAAGCAATCGCAGCTCGGGTGGGTGCTGGCATTCCCAATTGACTAAGAACTTTATTTGCATTAGCTAAGCACTTGTCTTCAATATTTATCAAGCTTCGTTGTAAATGCCTTCTGTAAATTCAGACAAAAGTGAATATTTAACCTAACAAAGGATTTTTTGGTCATTATGTAGGGATATTATTTTCCTTGTATTTGGTTATTTCGACTTTTTTTGTTTGCATAGTCTTAAGTCTATCTGGGCTATAAGAAAGTTGGGTGTTTATTTTATTACTGCAAGTCATCCTTCTTGGTGGCTTTTCTTTTCGTTTTGGTGTTTTTTTTGTTTATTTTAAAAATAAAATACAGATGTTTTAGCTGTTAAATATAATTCAAAGAAATTTGTTACTTAATCAGTTGTGATTTTGTTTACATTGGCAACGGCCATACGGGCTCTTTGTGATTGGTCGTTGTGTTTGACAGCGGCCATATTGCATTGATCCGATTGGTTTTCCTTTGTTTACATTTCCATCTGATTTATTACCCTCTTATTTATTAAAAAACTGTGCAAATTAAAAATAGATAGATAGATTTATTAAAAATAGATGAAAACAATCTTTGATGCGGGTTATATATCGTGCTAAAATTTTTTTTAATCGTGTTTTTAAAAAATAAAATACTGATGTTTTAGCTGTTAAATATAATTCAAAGAAATTTGGTCGTTGTGTTTGACAACGGCCATCTTGCATTGATCTGATTGGTTTTCCTTTGTTTACATTTCCAAATTAAAAATGTACAAATTAAAACTAGATAGATAAATTTATTAAAAATAGATAAAAACAATCTTTGATGCGGGTTATATATCGTGCTAAAATTTGAGCGCAATCGGGGTGCAGAACATTTTGAGTTTTTGAAGCGTACACAAACGAACTTAACATTTATATATATATATATATATATATATATATATATATATATATATATATATAGATAGATAGATTATTATCCTGTGATCGTAAAAAAAATTTACGATAAATTAAAATTCAATAAGTTATAATGAAATAAAATTTTATGTACTTTTCATATTTTTTTTTAAATGGTATATGTAATTTAATAGGTATACTAGGAAGTCATGTGGTGTCCACATCAGATTTTTGTATAGTTTTTGCATGTTTATATGGTTGGTAATGAATATCGTTTAAGACGCTACTGAAAGCGTAAGTCTAGAGTTGGTGTTTTATGAATATGGATATCCAGTCTCAGAAGATTTTAACTGGAATTTTATTTATATACACAGTGGAGAAATGAACGTACAGGCAGATGGTTTTCCAAAGATTACTCTAAAAGGTGGCTTTTAATTACAGCCAGGGATTTATTGGTTAGATTCACAATGGCTAATGTATGATTTCACAATATAAAAACTTTTAATTTTTTATGTCTTAATTATTTTTATTGCAGCTCTTTAGTATACTAAAATATATGATTTTTTTTTTTTACTTATTGGCATGTTTTTTTATATTTCAGGTATGTGTATGGTTAGTTCTGAAAATTGGACACATGTACGTATGAATTATGATTTTATTTTTGAACTAAGTAGATTCTATTTATAATATGTATTGCGATGCATCTGTAATCTACAACTGATAGTGCAATAACAATATGTTGTGGACATATTCAAGATTTCTTTATAGAGATGTACGATGTATTTCGTAAAGTTCTGCATTATTATTTTTTTGTTTTTATTTTTAATCTGTTAAAAAAATGTCTCGATCATTTTTATAGAAAAAATGAGGGAACGCTACGTTATGATAATTTATGTTATAATTCATATTACAAATAGTACCGCCCAATTCATAATGAACTTTTCTCTCCTAGGATTGTTCGTTTTTCTTTCTTTGTTGTAAATAATAAAATAAGTAAATTTAAAAAAAATGTTAATTTTATATAATTATTCATCGGAAAGGTTCTGGGTTTGAACCCAAGTCACGTTTAGCATTTTTTCACTGCAACAAAATAAATTTCATGTAAAAAATGAAGAGGTAAATTGCTGTAATTGAAAGTAAACTGGATAGAGAATAGATTATTTAAACGTAATATATACATATTATATTTTATATATGTATATACACACGAATATATTGTTGCGAGTTCGCGGTTCGACAAGGATATTGAGATACTAACAAAGTTAAAATTTCTTACAAATACAATTTATTATTCTGAAGACATAAACAAAAACAATAAAATTCTAGTAATAGTATAAGCTTATTAAATCTTATTTAGATTAGAATATTTGACTTGATTGATCGTCGGGAGTAAAATTAAAGTCATTACATCAGAGTCAACTTGAGTTGGTTTGTCAAGACCAGTGTCGAATTTTAATTATATAAAAATAATATTAATAGAGTTTGCTTAATCTGTATTCAGTTTAATAATTTACTATATGTGTTTTATTACATAACTACAACTGTCAATTTATGAACTGACAGTCGTCAATTTTGCTACAGTTTAATTTTGCTCATATTTAATTTATGTTTGTTTTATAGCTTCTGTTTTTTGTAAGAGTATTTTAAACGTTTTTTAAAATTCATTTAATCGATTTAAATACAAATTTACATTTATAAGTCTTAATTTCGTTATTATGGTTTAAAAAAAATGAGAATGACGGTTTTGATTTTAAAATTGACAACAAATTTCTGTATGATTTCATGTGATATTTTTATTAATAAATTCTTTTTTCCTTTGAAATAAAATAATATTATTATAGTAATTTGTGTACAATTTATTTTTATATTAATGCTAAAGAATTTTGTAACTGAGATCATTTGAAGATTTAATCATGTAATTTGTATATATATATATATATTTCTTAAAATTGTTTATTTTAAAAAAAAACAGACTATTTATTCCACTTAATAACTTATACAAATAGATATACTTCTGTTATTTTATTAATTATTATTTTTGAGTATTCCTTTTAATATATAATAAACATTTAGCGTACTTGATAATTATTATAAAACGTTACGTATACATTGTAACTAGGTGAGATCTACCAGAGAACTCCATAAACATTATAATTAAGACAAAGGCTACTGTATAATAACATTTTTAAGAATTAATAAATTTCTAGGAACACTTTCCAATGTTAACGATTTCATCTGCTAGTTATTCTCGTATCTTTTATTTATAAAAAAACACATATTCTGACTAATTCATAATCAACGCCCAGGAAAAATTACTGAAGATAAATTGATGAAAGTTTGTTTACACGTTCTTCTACAGTGTAAGTGCATACTTACACTGTAAGGTTCTATTTTAAAATCCAGAGTTTAAAGTGTTACAATGAAATAACATAGAATTTTATTATTTTTTTTAATTTCTCGGTACCAATTGAAGACATGAACTTAATTTTTTGTTTGTGTAATCTTCATGTGAAATATCTAAAAAAAAATTCTAGATTTTTCAAAATTCAATCTTGAAAGGGATGAAGATAGGTAAAAAAAAAGTTAAACAATGATTGCAAATTTTACTCATTTCTACTGTACTAAATAAGATATTCACTAGATTTGGGCGTGGTTGGTTTGTCTGGCATTTCTCCTTTAACCCCCCCCCCCAAAATTCGTTCGATCTAAAGTATAAGATCGAATGTCCGTACACAAACGGCTACTGTGTCAAAACAGTTTGGCGACCTATTGGTCGCCAAACTATAGGTCGCTAATTAGGAGCTGTCAGATGGAACCGAAACAAATATTGGTTCAAATTCGCGTGATTGGAGAACACCTGGGCTCCTGTTGCCCTTAAAAACGAACTAGAGGCGTACCATCCCTCCATTTTTTGCATTTAAATTCCCATTTTTTTTTTGCATTTAAATCTATACAAGGACCTACCCTTAGTCGTGGCTTGCTTTTCTTGCTGCCATGCTTCCATCGCGAGGCTGTAAAGCCTTCTCCGTAGGCGGGAGATGGACAACTGTTCGAAATTTAGAACCGATGCGTTGCGATATCACCGTTCCGCCACAGTATAGGCCCGGCTCGAAACCGCATACAAATACCTCTGCCTCACTACCTCTTCGCAATTTCCACATGGCCGCCCGAAGTTTCACCACTAAATCGATTGGGAGAGCCAGTAAGATTTGGGCTTGCAAATACTCTTTTCATAAATATATAAAAACTATTTTTGATTTTTTTGAATCTCAATTTTTTAAGGGGTGCGATTATGTACGGCGCAGCGACTCAACCAACACACCCACTGCCACAGTTATTGTTTTTGTGACCGGAGTGGCTGCACCTGCCACCGGTTACTTGACTAAAAAGAAACATAAAATAAAAAAATAAAATATTACGAACGAGGTACGTTCGTAACACCACCTCTTAGTGGTGTTTGTCGAGTAAACCTAAGAAACGGGCTAAATACATTTTTACGGGTAACCTGTTACAACTTCTATTTATAAAATGGAGGCCGACTATTTTGAAACTGGCATACTTCAGATCGCTCAAAGTTTCGGGTCGTTACTGACAAAACTCTTGCTCTGAAGATACCGTTATTATAATTATAATAGTTTTTATAAATTCAACAGGTTTTAATTTCTATTTATCGTTATTATTCTCACAAGCATGAGTTTAATGAACACAAGGGTGTTCAGAGGGCGAAGCCCAACCGGTTACCTTTTTTTTTAACCCCCAAGCTTAAAATAAGCTTGGGGGTTGAGGAATTAGTTTTTATATTCATCATGTTCTTATTCTGATTATGCATTTCGCGAGCGAAGCCGCGACAGGAATTAGATAAAAGTTATTCATTTCAAAAAAGAAACTGAAGTAAACATTAAATTGTTTTCTCCTAAATTTTATGGTTGATTCTGCCTGTTATTATTATTATGTCGATGTTTATACTTTATGGATTTTTTACAGTTGAAATGACAAATTTGTTGGAAATGTCTAGCCAGTTTGGAAAATATAGTTGCCGGTTCAAGGGTTAAAAGTTTTTTGATTAGGGGCTTCCTCCTCTTTTACGAGGAATATAATTAACTTTTTTTTTATAATCAGAAAACAACTTATATATATATATATATATATATATATATATAAAATTAAATTTCTTTCTTAAAGATATATTTTAGAATTTATATCCCACCAACAAAACCGGATAGTTTAGCTAAATGGTTATATTTATTTTAGCTTGTGTGTAATGATTTACACGTATATACTAATTTTGTGATTTTATATTAATAAAATTACGAGAAGAACCTGCTTTTTGTGATGTTGTACCCTGTCAGAGTATTAAATTATAATTTTTATTTTAAAATAAAACTTGTTTTTATAATGATATTTAAATCAGTCCTAGTCGTGATAATTGAATACAGTAATATATTGACCTTTTTGTGTTTTAAAGATACATTAATTCTATGTATATTACTTGTAACAATATTAATACAATAAAACTAAACAACTGATAAAAAATATTTATTGATCACATATTTTAGGCGCCCGCGCACGTTTGTATAGCGTGCGCGCGTGCAAATCTGTTGAATTACCCTTTTTGACGTATGTTGTAAAATCTTTTTAAATTAAAACATTTTCATTTTTACTTCTTTGTATGAAGTAAAGGAAGTATTGTAATCGCAAAAAATTTCGGTTTTCAGATTTCAACGGAAATTTCTATTTTGATCATCCCTGAATCCATTTTGACTACTTTTGGCATAATTTTTGTACGTACGTACGTATGTATCTTACATAACTCAAAAACGATTGACCGTAGCATATGGAAATTTTTTATTTAGGACTGTTGTAACATCTAGTTGTGCACCTCCCCTTTTGATTTGATTGTGATCGACTTAGCCAAAAATGTGATTAAAGTCAGTCTACTAAATAAATTTGGATTTGGGCTTTTACTTAACTGCAATAATAAGCCCTCACTGAGAGCTTTTCAACGATATATCATAAGTGGTACTTATTTTCATTGGTACCAGACATATAGCCAAGTAAAATTTTAATGAAATATTTGTATCTTACAAGGGGAAGACGCATCGGTTCGAATCCGACTTCATTTCCTTTTTTTTAATTTAAATATATTGATATATTAATAATAAATTTAAGTATTTATTAAAAATTATTGATAGATTTTTTTAAATAAATAATAATTCAATAATATATATATATATAAAAAAATCATAAGTTATTAGTGAAATAAAATTATACGTAAATGTGTATATGTAATTTAATAGGCGTACAAGAAAATCATGTGATGTCCTCATCAGATTTTTAGATGTAGTTTAAATTAAGTTCTGCGTCGTCAGTTTAAGTGAAAAATAAAAAATAATCATTTGTTATGAAACAAATATAAACTTTTGGTTATAATACGAATAAATATTAAATTAAAAGTTGGTTTTTTAATCTATTTGTAACTAGTACATTATATATATATATATATATATATATATATATATTGTTATTAAAACTAATGATGATGCATTCGTCGAAACGCGTTTTTAATTATTTTCATTTCCTAAAATAATATTTTAATATAAATATTAAAAGATTCTGTTTCAGGAATAAAAAACCACCTGACTTTACATTTTATTCTAGAATCGCTTAATTAATTATAAATACAGGAATTTCAATAGCTTATAAATAATATATATAATATTATTCTCATTATTAGTTACGAATAAAATACATTCAGATCTTCCTATACTGCATTAAACATTTTGATCGGCGTTTCATTTAAAAATAAATTAAACATTAATAAAAATGACCTGTACTCTGGAATTTAAAAATAAAAAAGGATTAAAATAAAAAATAAATAATATCTTATATATAAATGCGAAAGTTTTTGGATCTGTCTGTTTGTTTGCTTGTTACTGCTTCACGCGAGAACAAACCGACCATTTATTGAAAAATTTTCAGGTTATATGCCTGTTATCCCAGGGAAGATTTTACGCTATTGGTCGAGGCCCTAGCCCCGTTGGGGGTTATAGATATTCATTAGAAAACAAAATTAATCCTTTTCTTCATTATTCGTATTTCTGTCACCGTGGGAACGGAAATATAATGTCCGGGGTCCAGGGGGCTGTCTCTTATTTATCTCTGTAATTAAATTAAAAAATTCTTGAATCATCTCTTTAATAAATATTTAACCAGCTTTGAATAGTTTCTCCCTAATCCTGATTCAAGAAGAGGGCTGTTTCCTCTTTAATTGATTCATAACTTTTTATGTTTTTTTACTGAAAACTCTTTTATCATTTTAATTAACGATCTCCTTTATTTTAGAAGTATTCCATATT
Organism: Lycorma delicatula; assembly: GCF_047948215.1. NCBI lineage: Eukaryota > Metazoa > Arthropoda > Insecta > Hemiptera > Fulgoridae > Lycorma > Lycorma delicatula. The sequence goes on along the minus strand of NC_134464.1, from coordinate 31,235,205 downwards.
TATAATAATAAAATATAATGATTTTATTAATTACTACTTGTACTAGTTGGAATAATAAAATGGTTTAGGGAAGGAAAGGGGTAAATTAATACAGCGGTAGGACGGATGGAAAAACATTCGATTCGACTAGCGATTATCATCTGAGACGAGATGTGATCCTGTGGTGGTTGTAAATGAGCACAGTATACGACGGTAGAGTGTCAGATATTAGTATTAACCTCGTACTTAATTCGGTCCATTTGATTTTAAACATGTATTAGATGAGACGGTTTGTTATAGTGTACTTCTAATAAAATAACACTGCTACACGCAGCGCAACACGACGCACGCTAACTGAACTAAGACCAGTGAGTGTGAGATTCTACGTTACGTATATAATAATAATAAAAATTAAAAAAAAAAAAAAACCGAAGTCGTCGAACATAAACAAGTAAAATTTGAACCAAATACGATCAAACGATCGTTTGAACGGCTCGGATTGTACACTACAATATGACTAAAAAAAAAACAAAAAACAACGTATCAGGTGGCTTTGAAATTAAAAATACTTTAATATTTTATATATCATGTGATTTTTATCAATTTGCTATCATTTTACCTATCGATAAATCAAACTAATCACGTGTTATGTTTTATGTTGTTTTGGTTTTTAACCTTCTTTCATTTTTTTTCATTCTTTCTATCTTTTTCTATTTATAATAAAAATAAAAACCGGCTCTGTTTTAGTATATTGTTCTATCTTTATCTTTCTTTTTGTCTTTTTCTTACTTTATTCTATCTTTGCTTTCTTTTTCCTTTAACCGTGCTTCTCTTCAATGTGAAACAAGAGATTCAAAGCGCGGCTTCGTTTGATGTTCAGTAGTGGTAACATATAATTTGAGGTATTTCGATTTCCTTCGTATTCTTATACCTTCATTGCGTGTACACTGCCGATTTGTTATTTTATAGGTTAAGATGACTTGTGATGTGCCTTTTGTGTATTATATATATTGTAGAATATACTTTTTTATTTATTTATTTATTTATTTCTTTTTTGTGTAATATATCATAATTAAAAATTATTAGTATTTTAAATATAGGCAGAATATATATATATATATATATGCTTACATTAATTTGTAATATTAATTTTGGTTATGAAAACGTCCAACCTTTATTTGGTATCTTATAATGTCTTGTGGTTAAGTGTTACGTCTAACATTAGGATCAGTAGAACATCCTGTCATATCCTTCTCCGCGAAATTTAGAAGAATCATAATATATTGTAGTTTTAAATATCAGAATTCCTTTGGTAGGATGTCGGATTTCTTAAATCAATTTCATTTTCGATTCTATTACTTAGATATATCCTATCAACCTTTTAGCCTTCCCTATCACCAGATTTATTTAACGTACTTCATTCAATCTGGGTAAAAGGTTTTCTGTCATCCGGATTTATTTAATCTATATTCTTCAGTCTGGGCGAACTTTAAAAATATTTAGAGTTTTAAATTATTTTATTTTTAAATTTTTATTAGAATCATATGTTTCGTTTAACGGGGTCGAAGTTAAACCCTCTTAAACAAATTTATAAGCCTACTACATGTATGAAATGAAGAGGGGAGTTTGAATAAATTTTAATTACAAATCCATAAGATAACTAATTCATAAAAAAAAAAACAAAATAAAATAAAATAAAAGAATAATCTAACAAAACGCAATGATATCCAAAAAGATTACAATGAATTGTAAACCGTACGGTAAGAGTCTCGCAGATATTTTTACGCAGATTTGAATATTAGATCGTGGATATCGGTGTTCTTTGGTGGTTGGGTTTCAATTAACCACACATCTCAGGAATGAGTCGAACTGAGAATGTACAAGACTACACTTCATTTACACTCGTACATATCATCCTCATTCATCCTCTGAAGTATTATCTGAACGGTAATTACCGGAGGCTAAACAGGAAAAAGAAAAAAGATATTTCTTCCGCTCAAAATGTAAATAAAACTGTTTTTTATAAAATGATACTGATATCAACAATTTTGTTTAAAGAAACATATATGTTAAATACAGAGTGTCCCATGTAAAACGCAACCCAACCTTATATTGGTAGGTATTGAAATAATAAAAAGGCATGTGTAAATGTAAATGTAATTTTTATTATTACTATCCATTACCTTACATTTAGAGTAAATGTTGGAAATGGCCGCCATCTTATCGAATACAAGCTTCAATTCTTTTTACAGCGTTTCTTGCAACTTTTTTCCAAGTTTGTGGCTGGATATGTAATACAGATTGTTCAATATTGACTTTCAATCGTTCAAGTGTTCGTGGTTTGTTGCTGTAGGCTTTTTCTTTGAGGTAATCCCGTAGAAAAAAATACGCCGCAGTCAAATCTGGAGATCTTGGTGGCCACAAGCCTCGACCAACAACACGATTACCAAAGAATTCCTCGACGAAATCAGAGGTTGAACCTGCGTAGTGCGATGTCGCACCGTCATGTTGTAGCCAGCAGTGTCTGTCTTCCTCTTCCAAGAGTGCGATGAACTGAAATAAAATATGCTGATATCATTCTGCATTAATGTGTACTCGAAAAAAATAGGACCGATTATTTTCTTCCGCCATATCGCGCACCACACGCCCAACTTCTGCGGGTGTAATTGTTTTACGTGATAAACGTAGGAATTTTCAGCGCTCCAAATTCTACTGTTTTGGCTTTTTACGTAGCCATCCAAATGAAACCGTGCTTCATCTGTGAAAAATAACGAATCCATAACATTAATTCCTTCACGCAGAAATCTTCGGAACCGTTGACAATATTGTAGCCGTTTTTCTTTGTCGGGCTCAAGAAGTCGATGAACCGTTTGAATGCGATAAGGTCGTAATTGTAATTGTTTGGTCGCCCGATGAACGGTTGATTTAGAAAAATTAATTTCAGCAGACAAACGTCTGATCGATTTATTTGATTTCTATTCGTCTTCGATTTCAGTGACTGTATCTGTATTCAACACTGACGCAGATCTTTTGTGTTCTTTTTTATTAACAGAACCGGTCTCTAAATTTTGCGACTAACCTTAATGCTGATGTTTTGTTAGGAGCTGGTTTATCTGGGTACTTATGGCAAAACATATCTTGCACTGCAACCAGTGATTTCGTACTGAAGTACGAAATCTTGTCTCTAGCAATACACTGAACGTTATGATTGCATTGTTGTTACTATCGGTAGTGTTCTACTGCGTCGCCGCGATGTTCAGATGTTGGACGAGTCCATTTCAGTAACGAGTAGGGGAGTAAGCTTGACTTTTGAAACTTCATGGATGTGTGATTGATGGGCGTTTTATATGGGACATTCTGTATATGTAATAGATAATAGAATAGATATACAATAATAGATAATAAACAATGTTTAAACGATCCGTATAATAAGAAAAAAACACAAAAATTTGTTAAAAACTTCTTACCGGCTCGATTTCATTTGTTAAACGAATAATCATAAGAATTTTATTATTTTTGTCAATTTGATACTCGTTTGTATTACATATAAATGAATTACATTATACAATAATTTATTGAAGTGTATATTTGATATTGAATGAAATAAACTACCATATAACTGTGCTTTTCCTTGTACCACATTTAAGAAAAAACCTCTGGTATGAAGAATTTTTTTCTTGAAAAACACATTTTTTTTTTTATTTTTTATTATTAACAGCTGTGATTTTATTTTTAAAATGTTACATCTAATACTGATCTGATTTACTTAAAAGGTTGTAGTACGGAACAACATAGCTTCGCAATGATATTAAACCTGATTTTTTTAGCAATTTATATAACGTTTTTGAGATATTTTATTTTTTCGGAAGTTTTTTTTTTAATTTTAAATGAACTATTTCCTTTCATCTTACGACTGGTTAAAGTACCACAATTTCCAAATGAATATTTAAATTCGTATGGAATTATATAAAACATCTGCTTATATTTATTTTAAATAATCACTTTTAAGCTGACAAACATTAATTTATTATATGCTATTAATGGTATGCTTATAAAAACTGAAAAAAAAAAATAAATAAATGAATAAAAATTAGATACCAGCATGGCATTCAGAGAATGAAGTTTTTTGTGTAGATAAAAGACAGGTACTAATCTGTAAACCTTCTGGAATTTCAATTTAGCTTATTCTTCCCGTGACGGTCATATTATTCTTATGCTAATAAAGACGATATATATATATATATATATGTATATACATATATATGTATATATTTTGAATCGTTCTTAAGGAAAAATAAATAAATTTTTTTAACTTTTAATCAATTTTTTATTTTTAAAAAATTTTTTTGTAGTGTTCTAATTATGTCATATTTAATCCATATTTTAATCAATTAGATATATTTACTTCGTATAATCATTTAATCAGATAATGTGCTGTATAATTTGTTTAATAATAGATCTAGGTTACTAAAAAATAATTTTTTTTGTTAAATTATCTTTTTATAGTTAATAAAAATAAAACTCAATAAATCTTTTGAATAACTTAATTAAAATTAGGATCCCCTAAAAATACTGTTTATAATTTGTAATGGCTTTGTAATTTAATAATTTTGTTTTATTGCGTGGTTACTTAAAATTCTAACCAGTAATTTAATTTATCTATTTTATCTTCCATATATTTCATTGCCAGTGGTAGAGAAATAATATAGCAAAAATAACTTGATTGATATTCATTTTATGAAGTCTTTCGTTAGTTTTTCTGACTGTCAATTTAAAAATCTTGTTCTAAAGTGTTTTTACACGATTTCAAAAAATTGAGGTTATTAAGTACATAGCTTATATATTTATATACAGTGAAACATTTACAAAACGGAAACCTCCTCAAAACGTACGGTTTCCCAAATCCCGATATATTTTTATAGAAATTAAACTCTTCAAGACGGAAAACTTCACAATACGGAAACGGAAAGCATACTTTTAATTTTACGTATTAATCTTGTCCCACAAGACGGAAAGAAAATTAAAAAATAAGATTGTACATTTCCACGATTTGCAAATTATAAATCCAGGAGGGATGATTTTTATTATAATAATATAGTACTGTAACTGTTATTTACGAGGTGCGACAATAAAGTAATGAGACTGATTTTTCTTTGCAAGATGTGGCAACCCTGCAGCTTGCGTAGGCACACCATCTTTGACCTCGGTTTATAAGCTACTTCTAGTCCAAGCGGCACATTGATGCAACTGCTCAGTCGTGAGTTGTGCTGTAATAAGTGAACACGTGTTTGTGTCTCGTCACAGAAATGAAACCGCAAAATATTGCGCAACGGTATGCCATTTCTTTTTGCGTTAAATCGGGTGAAAACGCGACGACAACTTACGGTAAGCTTCAGAAGGCTTTTGGAGAGGAGGTTATGTCAAGAGCTCAAGTTTTTCGGTGACATAAAATTTTTAGTGAAGGCAGAACGAATGTTGAAGATGAAGACAGCAGTGGACGACCATCAACCTCACGGACAGATGTCAACTTAACCAGGGTGCGTGAAATCGTACGATCTGATCGAAGATTATCCGTGAAAATGATCGCAGAAGAACTCAACATCGATCGAGAAACGGTTCGTCTAATATTAACTGAAGATCTTGGTGTGAGAAAGATTTGTGCAAAAATGGCCCCCAAAAATCTCACACAACAGCGAGAAACACGGAAAAATGTGGCAGCCGATCTGTTAGAGCAAACGGAAAACAATCCAGATTTGTTGAGCCGTGTTATCACTGGTGATGAAGGTTGGTTTTTTCAATACGATCCAGAGACAAAACGCCAAACTTCGCAATGGTGCTCAGACCAAAAAAAGCTCGCATGTCAAAGTCAAAAGTGAAATGCATGCTTGTGTGCTTCTTCGATTCCAAGGGAATTGTTCATAAAGAGTGGGTGCCTCCTGGACAAACAGTTAACCAATATTTCTACAAAGAAATTTTAGAAAGACTTCGTAAACGAGTTCTTCGTATCCGTGCCAACATTGCTGATAATTGGATTCTGCATCACGATTATGCGCCATCCCATACTGCTCTGTCAGTACAGCAATTTTTAACCTCAAAACAAATTTCAGTACTACTACAGCCACCTTATTCACCAGATATCGCTCCGTGCGACTTTTTTTCTATTTCCAAGAGTCAAAATGGCGGTCAAGGGACACCATTTTCAAACAACACAAGATGTCCAAAAAGCTGTGACGAGGGACACAAATACGTGCTCACTTATTTCAGCACAACTCACGACTGAGCAGTTGCATCAATGTGCCGCTTGGACTAGAAGTAGCTTATAAACCAAGGTCAAAGATGGTGTGCCTACGCAAGCTGAAGGGTTGCCACATCTTGCAAAGAAAAATCAGGCTCATTACTTTATTGTCGCACCTCGTATATCTAAAAATCAACTTTCAGGTGAGGCTAAATATGTAGACACAAGAAATAGTTATCGACTGGAAAGATAAAATTAAAGAAATAACATCAGGGTTCGAACCAAAAAATGTCGGTAATTGCGATGAAACCGATTTATTTTTCAAAAATGAAAAGTGTATTGGAGGCTAACAATCCAAAGAAAGACTGTTCTAGTGCGGATGGCACGTTGTTTAAACCATTCATTGGTGATAGGTAAATCTCGGAAGCCTCGCTATTCCAAAAATGGCGTTCAGTTACCACTGGATTGGCACGTTAATAAAGTTTTAGATGACGTCTAACATAATGAAAAAAATGGCTATATAATTTAAATTAAAAAAATGGTTAGTGAAAATAGAAATATTTTACTATTTTTAGACAATACGTCGTGTCACCCTCATGGAAATTATTCTAACATAAAACTTATTTCTTTCCTCCAAACACAAGTAGTTTAACTTAACTAATGGATTATTAAATCATAAAAATTCATTATCGAAAATATATTCTGCAGTCGCTAGTCGCCAATATGAATTCATCATGTTCATCTGTTCAAAAACTGACGCATAACTGTTCTGGATGCACTAAGGTGGCTCTCTTCATCATACAAACAAATTACAAATAACTGTGTTAAAAATGCGTTTAAAGAAGCTGGTTTTCTATACTGAAACCGATAATGATTATGTTCCCGATACATGTACATTGCGCAGTACAATCCGTGAAGTTGAATTTCTGCTGCATAGAAAGTGGTCAAACATCGGTTCATGCTGAAGACTACGTGAGTATTAATTGTGATTTGGTAACCGAAGAAGGATTTCATAAGAAAAATTATTTTCTCTGAAACTAACAAGATTAGCCAAAGTTCAGAAGAAGAACACGGAGAGGACACAGAAAACAAAATTAACAGTTTCGAAGAAGCATTGGTCGCACAACTGGAAGAATTCGCGATTCGAATAAACAGCGATGATTTGCGACAGAATATGTTAACCGCTAGAATATATTATTGAAAACGAAAGTTCCAAGAGTAAATTATTGAAACAGGAAACTGTACTTTAGTATTTTAGAAAATAATTTTATTTTATTTTTAGGCCAAATATATGTCTTCTAATTAAACGTAACTTAAATGAAAAATTACTAACTTGTAAAAATATAAAAACACCTTCTTTTAGTGACTGAACAATTTTTGAAAATTAGTGGTTAACGTTCTCTATATGCAGTATAATTTCCGGATTATTCCAAATGTTTATCTTTGTCTAATTTCATTTTATATTTGTATAATTCATAACACAGGACCTCACAATAAATTAGCTCGATTTTTAAAAACTCTGCAAGACGGAAACCTCTTCAAAACACGAAATTCTTACTCGGTCCTCGCTCTCTTTCTCTCCTCCTCTCTCTCTCTTCTCTCTCTCTCTTTCTTTCTCTCTCTCTCTCTCTGTGTGTGTGTGTGTATGTATATATATATATATATATATATATATATATATATATATATATATATATATATCAGCCGAATATATGTATGTGTATTTAAAAATACCATAAAATAGATTTTTTTAAACAAAAATTTATATTTACGAATAGTTATTTTTCAATATTTTTAGTTATTTGGCGTTGTTTGACTGATTAGTATTAAATTGTTTTACGGATATACGAATGTATTAACAAAGTATGGCAACCCTTAAATAACTTTTTAACAGTTAAATTTATAAGAATGAAGTTTAGCTAATGCTCCTACCTCGAAACTATTATGTTTTTATCGGTATGAGACCGCCACTAATGGCAGCTTAAAGTTTTTCAAAGAAAAAGTTAAGGTTGTATTACATCGTTTTAAAGTGTTGAAAAACAAATCTTTTGACAAAAAAGTAAGGCAATGACAACCACTAATAAAATGGTGTTTAAAAATGGCCCACAGTAGATTTCAAGTCACTTTGAGATAGGGAGGTTTACTAAATTTCATTTAATATGTTGTTATATATATATATACTATTATGACGAGGAAGAATTAAGTATAGAGAGGAAGAGGTTTTTGTTTGTTCGAGATAAACAAAAAAATATCGATGAATAGCAATCAAATTTTTAACCATGTTTCTTGGCATAACTGAGAAGGTTTTTACATATATTTCATCTTGAAAATATATATATATTTATAATATTTATATAAATATATATAGTATATTTGGAAGTGGAGATTTGCCGGTTGAAGCACAAACTTTAATGAATTGAATTAATGAACTGGGAACTTAGAGCTTATATCACTGTGTGAGCGCTCTCTCGTTTTTCTGTTTAGCCTTCTTAACTACCGTAAGGTATTGCTTCAGAGGATAATTGATTATGATATATATGAATGTAAAATGAAGTGTGTAGTCTTTTACACTCTCAGGTCGACCATTCCTGAGACGTGTGGTTAATTGAAACCCAACCACCAAAGAATACCTCTTTCTACGTTCTAGTATTTAGATCGTAGAACGTGGAGCTAGGATTGAACTGAATGATTCGAATCAATCGAACGAATAATATTTACAAAAATAATAGAATTAAATTTACGTTAAATAAATTAATAATAAATAAATTTAAAAAAATTCTGTTTAACAATAATGGGCTTCCTGTGGGGACTGCGTGTGAGGCTAGATTGGTGAGGTATGCGATCACCTCGTGGGAGGCTAGACCAATCATCACAAATCAACTGGTAACAAACGGGGTGCCCCTGGGGCGCTGCGTTGTTAAGTGCAATGGTGTGCTCTTATAATATGTATGTAAACAATCATCCGATTTTCAATATTCAAACGGGGTATTTGTTAGTAGGTTGAAGGCTAACTTTTGCATGCATCAGGTATATTCTCGATCTAACAGATCACAGTTTTTTGGAAATATATATAAAGATTGTCTGTTTGTTTCTTATCGCATCACGCGAAAACCAATCGACTGATTAGCTTCAAATTTTCAGGATACATTCTTGTTATCCCAGGGAAGGTTTTAAGCCATCTACCGAGGCCCTTGCTTTCTTGAAAGTTAAATTATTAAAAATATTCATTATTTCTTCGCTCACAAGAAGGGTGAAGTTGCGAATTAAAGATATTCATTAAGGAAAAAAAGATTTTAATCGTTTTACTTCATTATTATATTTCTGCCACCGTGGCAAAGAAAAAAGTTATCAATTTTTCGCCGTACTTTAGTTACTGTAGTTATTATAATTCTATTTTTTTGTAATTTAGTTTCTTTTTCAGGTTTCTATAATGTCGGAATACTATAACTATTATTTATCAATATTATTCTCACAACTATCGTACAGTACGATGGTCCAGAGGGTGGAACCCTCATGTTAGATTGGGGTGGCGACCGAAGCGAGTTCTACGAGTATTCAGAGCGCCGGTCCCCCTGGCAAATTAGGAATTGCGTTCGAAGCGATCTCTGCGGCCATGGGATAGACCCCGGGAGGTCCCCCGAGGAGTCCTCTGAGTTGGTTCCAGGATTCGCCTGGACCTGAGCCCTGGAGGGTCCAGGTTCAGGCTAGACGGACCGGCTAGTTACTTTAATATATTAACTTTTACGTACTGTTAAATTTTTCCCTTATTAGTTTTATGTACATTAAAATGTTTTATTAAACTTCGTTATATAATATATATTTTTTTTAAATATTATTATTACTTGAAAAAAAAAACAATTAAGGGCATATATAGAACGTATAAAAAATTAAGTATGAAAATAATTAACCAGTTTCACAAGTTATGCTTTATTTACCATATAAAAAAATAAATTAAAAAAATAATGGAATATTAAATAATAATTAAATGTAGACATATAAGTTTAGTTATTCTAACATCCTACCGTAATATGTAGTATAACATAAAACGCATTGTCCGTCCAACAACCATTGTGGTATATAAATTAATATTGATCCGTGTAATTCTGTACAAGGTTATATTTTAATGGGTGGTCGGTTGCATTTTATTGGTTAACATCCCATATTTTCAAATACATATTGGAAAAAGTTAATTTTTTTTTAATAATTAACTCCGTATATTAACTTGTCTATCTCATATTCGCTGGTTTTATCTCTTTATTGCGTAACAAATTAAAACTGATTAGGAAGTTAAATAATTAATATTTTGGTCTCGTATAAATGAGTTAATGAGCTAATAACGTTTACACGGTTTTATTCTTCTTTTATGGCACATTTTAATATTTGTTATCTATAGATATATGCAATAAAATTAGTGTCTAACTACTTTCTTTTATATATATATATATACACTCGTATATTTTGATCTAGATTTTTACTTTTTGGGATATATTGTTATGTATGTATTAAAAATTATATCAACGTATTAAAAATTTTAAAATGTGTATATATATATATATATATATATATATATATATATATATATATATATATATATATACATATGTATATAAAAGAGAATGTCCTGACTGATTCTCTGACTCATAATCAACGTACAACCAAAACTATAATAGGTAGAGACTTGAAATTCTCAGGGTACCTTCGTACTTTAAGTAGGTGTGCACTAAGAAAAGATTTTTCGAAATTTTGATTTTAAGGGGTTCAAATAAATGATTTTATGGGGCTCAAATGAATTTTCAGTATCGATTTATTTATGTCGAAAATATTTGTATTTTAAGATCAATCGATATTGAATGAATGGATTACGGTAGTAAAATTTATTAATAATTAAATTTTTTAATTTATTATTAATGTTGTTATTACAAATCTATGGACTGGCTATGCGATAGAGCCATTTTGACTTCAAAAAATGAAACGGCAACTAAAATAAATCAAATATTATTAGAATCATTTCAAGCAGAAAGGATGGAATATAGATCCGTTAATTCAGTATTGGAAGTCGATGAAGCAGTTAATTACCCGGTTGAATTTCTCAATTCTCTCAATCCACCTGGATTTCCACCACACGTGCTAACTTTGAAAGTCGTTGCTCCAATTATGTTATTGAGGAATCTTTGCCCACCTAAGTTATGCAATAGTACAAGATTGTGTATAATCGCCGTTCAAAAAAATTTTATTGAAGCTAAAATTATCACTGGGTGTGCCAAAGGAGAATCGGTGCGCATTCCTCGCATACCGATGATACCATCGGACTTTCCGTTTGAATTTAAGAGAATGCAGTTTCCTGTTAAAGTATGTTTTGCAATGACAATAAATAAATCGCAAGGCCAATCGTTGCAAGTTGCTGGGATTGATGTTATAGAAGACTGTTTTTCACATGTGCAATTTTATGTGGTATGCTCCAAAATCAGCAACCCTTCAGGTTTATTTATTTTGGCGCCACAAGGAAAAACATCTAACGTAGTTTACAAAGAAGTTCTAGAATAATATTATTTTATATTATACTTAAAATATTTATATTCATTTTGTGTTATTAACTATTTAATGGTTTTTTTTTAAAAATATTATTTATGTTGTTTGTTATTTAAATATTTATTAAAATAAATTCTGTAAATAACATGCGATTAAGAAGTTTTTTGTATTTATTAGTGGATTTTTAAAAGGACTGGACCTGTGAGGGCTCGGATGGAAAAAAGGATAGACTTTTTTTTTGGGGAGCCCGCAAGTAACTATGATGATTATGAGTGATAAGAACAGGAGTTCTATTATCTATTTCCGATATCACCTTTTAAACATAACTACATGAAAAGCAAAAGCATCACTCCAAAATATGCAATAAATATATTTAAATTTGAAGTATTGCGTAGGCGAGGCAGCGACGGGTAACCTCTAGTATGTATATATATATATATATATATATATATATATATATATAATTAATGATATTTTCCGTAATTTATTTAGCGGATTAATGAAAATTCGTGGCGGGAGATTGATGAATTTCATCATATTATTTTGTTAAAATTGTAAAACCTTTACTTTTATATATTTTTTTAAATTTGGTTAGATTTTTTTTTTGTTCTATTTGTATATCTTTTTAATGATAAATATAGAGATTGTATACGCCTACAGGAATTTTTTAAACTGATTCCTTTAAAAAAGTGTACTATTTAATGGCTTTATTTTATAATGGATTCGTGTTAAATAACTTATTTTATATACTCCATTATTTCATATGTTATAAAAATTAATTGTTTACAATTAATTTAGATTAAGTAAATTGATTAAACGGATAAACGTTTTTATGATAATTTATAATATTGTTTGTTAGTTAGAATGTTGTTTTTAATTATTACATGTGGAATTTGTTTATTATTTATGTGGTACTACACGTAGTACAATAATTTTCAGCTATTATTATTATTATTATTATTATTATATGAACAAATCATGCATATATTTTCTTAGTGTATAAAATGAATGTACCTTCGTTATCAGGTCCGTTGTTTCTTGATTACCTTAATATATATTTTATTATTACATAATGGATGAATTTTTAAGGCGTTTAAGAGCTGTTACATTTTTTTGCTTATAATAATGACTAACGATTTAAAAAAAATTTTAGTCTCGTTTTTATTTTTTCCTTCCTTTTTTTAATTAAAGTTATAGTGTATTATAATGATAATCATCATGAAAAAGCACTTTCCTTCTTTAATTTACACTCGTGCACCTGCGCGTACACACACACACACATACATACGATATAGCCTGAATCTTGTAATCGAAAACGACTAATTTTATTTTATTTCCAGTGGTGTTTAATTAGTTCTTAAGTTCATTACATTTTGAAGTCAGATGGTGTGCTGCTTCGCTATGCTGTTATTCGTGAACACATTAATATCATAATCAGTTGTATGAATATGTTTGTATATGTGTGTGTCTATGTGCATTTTTGATGCATATGTGTGTGTGTGTGTGTTTAAAACGACTGAGCCGCTTGTTGGTCGTACATATATATACTGTTTGACCTTGTCTATTACCTTATATGGCCAGTTAGGTTGTCTTAATCTACGAGCACTCTTTTAAGTTCCTTTCCCCTCCCCCCTACCTCTCTCTCCATAGTCTTTTTAACTCTTTATCTTTCTGTTCTTAGCCGATTCACACGCGCTGCTTTTCGATTTGTGTGTGTGTGTGTTTGTGTGTGCGCCCGCGTGTGTGTGTGTGTGATGGGACGGGGAAGATACTCTTTTACGAGGTTTTTTGTATTTTTTGATAAAATTACCCAAGTACGTTTTGTGATTTTTTTTTTAAAACTTTTCTTGTTAATTTTTTTCCAGTTTGAAAGTAATTTATTATGTTATAGACTATAAATAACACATAATTTATTTAAAAAAATTTCTTATTTACTTTTTAGTTACACTGTAGGATATATATATATATATATATCCTATATACAGCTAAATCTTTTTAATTCGAATGTCCAAAGATGTAATAAAATAAAATATTTCTTTCACTTACTGAAAATATTCTAAAATAATATATAGTTTTATTATTATTACCAACCGGAATTTAAATTCTTCATAAATAAATAATTTTTTTACCTGTACAACGTTACAAAAAATATAGACCCTCGATTTTAAGCAGACTATAAAAAAAGCATAACGATTATTCTAAGCGATTCTAACGATTATTCTAAATAAGTCAAAAGTCACTACCGAAAATGACATATTCATTCTCAAGACTAACAAGCTTTTCGTGCCAAAAAAAGCGAAGTGGTTCCCCACTTTGCCTTCTTCTTTGAGCCAAATGGTTGCGAATCACCATACCAAACCCCACCGAAACTGCAGGTTATATTCAGCCCTGCATGTGATACAACATCACTCTGTTCTTGACAGAGACTAATTAATTGTATGGGAAACATTATTACGCTTAGATATTGCTACCATGACTGATGTTTCTTGTATATCAATTGTTTTATTTGCGTTAAAGCCATAAGAAAGATTTATACTTTTTCTTTTCCTGTATTTGTGTAAGCTGTATCAATTTAACAAGGGAATACGACTTTTAATTATTGTATTTTATTCATATAAAATATTTCATTATTACATTTTTTAATTTAGACAGTCGGTTTTAAATATTATTTTAAATAATTAGTTCAAAAATGCAAAAACGATTACTTAATATAAAACAGATTTGAATGGTAAATTTTTTTACAAATTTAAAATTTCTCACAAATGGTTTGTACGATTTTTATAAAATGTTATAATATATTTGTTTTAGAGAATAAAGTTGGGTTCTTATTTTTAGTACTTCGTGATTATTTTCAGATCATCTTTAAAATCATTTTATTATCAGTTTCAAAACACTTTATCAGCTACTATTATAAAAAATATTAGTCGATAATAGATGAAATAGAAATAATGAAAAAAAATATTTGGTTGTTTTGGATAAAAGTTGTTTTTTAATGATCTAAAGTTCACAAGTCATTCCTCACATCGTGGTTAAAGAAAGGTGTTTTATGTTAAAAAATTGTAACTACTTAATTAAGATCGATGAAAAATTTCAGTTCTGAATTTGTGAAAAAGAAAATTATTTTAATAATTTTTATGCGTATCGATTTGTTTATTTATATATTCTATAAATTTTTACTTATAATTTTTTCGACTAAATATAAAATTATTAAAAAAAAAATTGTCTTCTCTTAAGTGATGAAGTTTTAAAATTGTTGAACGAGTCATTTTTAAATTTCGTAGAAGTTACTCTTAGAGAAGAATAGTTATTCTGAATTTTACTGCTTATTCTTCATTGGAATTAATATTTTATATAATTTTGTAGAATTACTTAAATTAATTGTTAAGTACTTTATTAATGGCACCCTCGTTAAAAATGTTAGAGAACCCGTTGAGTATGTTGTCGAATAATATATTCAGTCTATCACATGTTTGTTCGTTTGTTTTATAAAAAATTTCATATTAAATTAATATTTTGGGATGCTATAGTTTTAATATGTGTTATAGTTTTAATATGCTACGTGTAAAATTTGCATCTTTTATTTATTTATACGTGTGCCTTAATTTATTCCGTCAACTATTTTATATTGAATTTTGCGAATGGAATTTGTTTAAAAAAATCCGAAGACGTTATTTTATAACCTAATCCAAATAATTATTTAAAAGAGTTATAAAAATGTATCTTTCTATTAAAATTTTTTTTTTAATCGTTTAACCTCCGAGACCACCGTTAGGTATTGCTTCAGAGGATGAGATGAATGATTTGTAACGTGTGTGAAAATGCCACGCCTGACCGGGATTCGAACCCGGGACCACTGGATGATAGGCCGAGATGCTACTACTCGCGCCACGGAGGCCGGCTAACTAAAAACTTGTCTCATTATGTTTGTCCACGTTTATTCTGATAGCCGAATAAGAAAATGTTTGTTTAATTTATTATAGAGAGGATCAAATGCTACTTGCCAGTGTAAAAAGTTATATTATAATTTTTAAATAAATTGAACTAAAACCTTATCATTCTGCTTTTTTTTAACTTTACAGGAAAACGGTATAATAAAATTAAAGGGGTCGATCAAATATGTTTCTTACAGCCGAGTGCTCGGTACTTTCAAGTTGCCACCTCGTAATCGTTAATGTTTCCGCCGTTATTATCTATTATAATACAACAAATATACTGTATACCTAAGAAAGCTGTTTTAAAATAAAATATAGATGTGTTTTATATTATAAACTCACAAATAAAATTTAGATGTAACTCAATTTTTAGACGCTAATACGTTTTGCTTTTAACCAAAACTATTAGAATTCAATGAATTAGCAAAAAAAAAAAAAAGAAAAAAGTGGTAATAGATGTGCAGTAAAACTTACCAAAATCATCGAGGAAAGTAACAAATGAACATCACGTAAAAATTTCTATGACACGTTTTTACGTACAAATTGTATTTATTAAATCTAAAAAATCATTCTAATCTATTTTTTCTTCATTCTAACAGAATACGTCAAAATCTAATTGCGCATGCAAACTAATTAGCCTTAAAATAATCATTTATTTTTGTTTTTTAATAATCTTATACCTGCAATCATCAACACAATTTTGTAGTTTATTCAAGAGCTCCACAAATTCGTCACTTGCATTATTAGTCTTACTAAACTCGGTTAATTTTTTAAAACATTCTTTGGCGTTAATCATTGATACGACTGGGAGAGTTGTAGATTCATATTCGTTTTCAGTTTAAGCTTCGCTATCACCTGTATGACTATGAGTTTCCTCAGTAATAATGTCTTCATCAGTCGGAATTTCTGGAATATCTATGTCGTCATTGGCTGTTGCGTAGTTATCTATCGAATATTCTTGAAAGGCTGATTTTTTGTCGAGTTAAGAGTTTGAATCCGTTCTGAGAGTGGTATATCGTCTTCTTCATGTAAATCTTCCGTACCATATTTTTTTAGCAAGAAAGACTAAAATGAAAACGCATTCACTGACGCGACGACTGTATTACTGTACTATATTTGGCTACTGGGTATCCGATAATCACTTTAACGCAATACTGTTTGTTTAACTGATTTTCCGGTATAGTACTGTATTTTTAAACTGAAAATTATGACTACTGAATTAGACCAGTGGGGATAGGACATGTAAAATTTATCTCTAACCAGGCTCCTCTTCAGACTTTCACTTAAATCGTATAAAACGTGCTATAGAGTTCGATGTACCTGATTGGGTGATCTTGAAGTATAATTGTTTGGTCCCAATCATTCCTGGAATCTTTCAAACAGAAGAAACCCCAATAATTAAAATAACTACCAGACTTTTCAATACCGCAATGGAACTTGAATTGTACGTACTATGCAACGTCATGTTGCAAATCTTTTGTTCACCCTTCAGATCTTTCTTTTTCCTGTTTACCCTCCGGTAATTACCGTTCAAATAATACTTCAGAGGATGAATGAGGGTGATATGTATGAGTGTAAATGAAGTGTAGTCTTGTACAGTCTCAGTTCGACCATTCCTGAGGTGTGTGGTAAATTGAAACACAACCACCAAAGAACACCGGTATCTACGATCTAGTATTCAAATCCTTGTAAAAATAACTGACTATTAGGACTTTTGTAGGCTGGAACTCTCGACTTCCAAATCAGCTGATTTTGGAAGACGCGTTCACCACTAGACCAAACCGGTGGGTTCCCCCGTTCAAATCTGACATGAACAAGCCTCACATAAAATGTCACAATCTGTACGTATAAATCGTAAATGAAGAAATGAAATTTCACGGGCGTTGAGATTATTTGGTTGTCATTAACGTTTTTGAATTACAGTATTAAAATGGAAATGCTCGTAATAACCAAGTTTATTATGCGTCGGTACCACGCTAAAAGGAAGTTAATTTATTATGAATGACATAGAAAACCAAAGAAATCCCGGATTTTTCTTGTTACAACCAAGTTCTTGTCACAAGCGAACTCGTCATTCGTAGGTCCCACTGTATTATTGTTTTAAATAGAGAATAATTTTAAATATATAAACTTTTACTACATATTTATAATTATTTCTATTTTTCTGTAATTTAAAAATATATATTTTGCGTTTACGATTTTATATTGAGAAATTAATAATCAGTTAATTGCTTAGTGTTAGTTCACCCTTCACCTGTAGTGAAGTATCTCGGGTGGTGGGATACATAAAAACAACCCACCGGCTTGGTCTAGTGGTGAACGCGTCTTCCCAAATCAGCTGATTTGGAAGTCGAGAGTTCCAGCCTACAAAAGTCCTACTAAAGTCAGATATTTTTACACGGATTTGATACTAAATCGTGGATACCGGTATTCTTTGGTGGTTGGGTTTCAATCAACCACACATCTCAGGAATGGTCGAACTGATACTGTACAAGACTACACTTCATTTACTAATACATATCATTCTCTGAAGTATTATCTGAACGGTAATTACCTAAACAGGAAAAAAAGGGGAATATATAAAAACGGGTTTAAGTGACACGTAAAAAAACGGCAGCCGCCATCAGTCGGATTATGACCAATATCAGAAGTCCCCGCACATCGAAATGAATTCCCAGGTGGTGTTCTTGTAACTTTTGTACGGAGCACCAGTCTGGTCCGTCGCCCTGTACTTGTGCAGTTCTTAGCCGGTTGCATAGGACTGTCTCCTTTCGGGTACGCTGCGGGTAGTGAATCATCTGCCACAATAGTCACCTGTCTTGCATTCCTGGATTTCCCTCGTTCAGAAGAAGGAGGAGATGTACAGGGGTGCGAGTGACATGGATACGGAGGCATGGCTTATCCGCAGGTAATAATAGTTAAGGGATCGGTCGACGAAGGGCAGATGGATCTATAGACCGTTCCCGAATCCAGGGATGGACCGCAAACACGGGGAACTAGGGTATAAGTTAACCCGGATCCTTACATCATAGATGTTTTAAGGCATACTTGTGCTTGCGGACGTTGAGACCGCTGTTCGCTTGCGAACACCGTATGCTTAGTGTATGCCTGTATGCTCATTAAAAGTTCTGGTTTCAAATATGGGAGTTAAACAAATGGCTCCTAGTTAAATGAAAAAATAATTTAGCAGGCAGCTCAAGTATTGCTTTTATTTTTTATATACGTAAAAGTTTTTGTAAGACATATTTAATTAATTTATTTTATTTATTAAACTTCAAATTTATCTGCGAAGATATAATATGAGTATATAGTACAATTAAGATTGACTAAAATGTCAGCTTTTTTACTATTGTATATCGTAGGAGACGTCATTTTAATATTACATTTTTGTTTATTTGTTGAATTCTTTTAGGCTGAACCACAATATTCTGCTTGGTAGTAATTTGTAGATAGATAATTTATCAGGATACGTATTCTCCGATAATATTTTTTAACATCATGGCAGATTAAAAGAAGTATTGTTAAGATTTTTCTCTTATTATGTTCCTGTTATTTTTTTTCGTGTCATGGGTAACTGTTTGTGACGATTGATCGACTGTCTTTATTAAACAATAGAAGACTTGATTGTTTCGACATCTCATTTGTTGATATATTTGTTTCACAATACTTTTTTTTAATCTTAGAACTATACTTTGATTATCTTAAATATAATAGTAGAGGCTATCGTCTGTCATTTATCAACTTTTTTTTCTTTTACGTATCAATTGAGCATTCAAAGATTTAAATATTTTTATATTCCTTTTAAAAATTTATAGACCTAATGATTTTGCAACCTACACGTTTATGTATATATATATATATATATATATATATATATATATATATATATATATATATATATATATTAACAAGCATATATATATATATATATATGCTTGTTTGAAATTAAAATGACATATTTTCCGATTATAAAGGATATAATGGTTGATAATGGATGTATGCGGTTGTAAAAAAAAAAAAAAAATTGGAGTTGAAGTCATTGGTAAACTATAGCTATGGTTATGCAAATAAAAAGTGGGTTTGTGGTCATGTGTGTGTGTGTGTGTGTGTGTGTGTGTGCGCGCACGCGCGTTGGTATGTACACACCTACGCACAGACAAAATTTCTTTAAATGATTTATCAGCTTAATTCAATTATAATTATTTTGATTAATTTTTTTTTTGTTTGAAATGTATAAAAAATAAAGAAGATTTAGAAACAACTGTTTCAAAGAGAAAATTAAATTTCTTTACTCACACCATCCGAATGGACTCAGAACGATTAAAAAATAAAACATTTTGATAAATTTTGGTATTTCACAATTTTAGATGGCTGTATTACACAGATGAAAGGGCTGAAGAAGTATATCAGAAAAAGGCTGTTTTCAGAAATGAGAAGAAGTAGTAAAGAACTCATGGGTTCCTGTAGTAGAAGAGAAGTACTCTTAACCTCAGTGTGTCTAAATAAAGAAAAAAAGACCGTAAAGTGACGAAAGAAATATGGAAGAAAAGAAGGGGAAAATTGAAATGATAATATTCGCGCGGTACTTAAATATATATACCCGTGTACACATGAGGTCTGTTGAAAAAATAATCGACCGTAAATTACGCGCCAACAGCGATATTTAGTGACGTGCGGTTGGCAATATTGTGTTCCGTATTACTTCCTGTGTAACCATATGTTCTTGGATTGTTGATATCTCCTTTAGGTTTTTTATCATTGTTATTTGAGTGCAACGTGTTTAAGTATTAGTAGCGATTTTTGTAATGTGCGTTTTTCGGAAGCAACGATACAACGTAATATTTTGCGTAAAACTAGGGAAACCTTCACAGAAACTTTTCAAGTTTTGAAACAAGCTTAAGGAGATGATTCTCTTGGTCGTATGCAATGCTGCGAATCGTTTTCACGATTTAAAAGTGGTCGTCAGTCAATTGAAGATGACCCTTGACCGAGAAGGCCTTCGACTTCAACTGATGACACACACGTTCAGAAAATCAACGATCTGGTGCGTGCAAATCGCCAATTGACTGTCAGAGAACTTGTAGAAAGAGTTAGCATCTCGATTGGATCATGCCGTAACATTTTGACTGAAAAATTGAACATGCGTCGAGTTGCAGCAAAGTTTGTTCTTCGTTTGACGACCGAACAGCAGAAAGAACTCGAGTGGACAATTGCTGGCAACTCCTTGAACAAACCGATGACGATGAAACATTCATTCAAAGGATCGTAAAGGAAGACGAAAGGTGGGTTTACGGCTACGACATCCACACAAAAGTTCAATCATCAAAAAATCCCACATTACAAAAATCGCTACTAATACTTAAACACGTTGCACTCAAATAACAATAATACAAAAATAAACGAGATATCAACAATCCAAGAACATGTGGTTACAGAGGAGATTTTGCGGAACAAGCATTGCCAACCGCACGACACTAAATATCTCCGTTGACACGTAATTAAAAAAGTTCTGTTATTTTTTTAACAGACCTCTTATACACCGTGTCCCACAATGAGTTTACGTTTTTGGTTTATTTTCACTCGCCAATCCCCCCTCCAATTCTATTGAAACTTTATAGATCTTTTAACGGAGGTTTTAAAAAGTTTCTTTGAAAATTTCAACATTCTAGGATATATAGAAACAAAATGGCTGCTTTCAAATAAAAATTTCAATTTCAGATATACATATTTTTTATTCATTACAAAATAACTGGTAAAAATGATTAAAAATAGATGATAATTAGAAGCAGAATAATTTAAAAAAGTTAGATAATTAATCACGGTTATGACTAATTAACTTGTTTTATTAAATTTGAACAACTTTTTAATTAAAAGTTTTTAATCATTTTTACCAACTATTTTGTAATGGATAAATAATATGGTTTATCTGAAATTTATATATTTATTTGAAAGCCGTTATTTTGTTTCTGTAAATCCTGGAAGGTTGAAATTTTCACAGAATATTTATAGAATCTTCGTCAATAGGTCTGTAAATTTTCAATAGAATCGATGGGGGGATAGGTGAGTGATACAAAATCAAAAGCGTATACCTCTTCGTGGTACACTCTATATATATATATATATATATAAAATTTTAATTTCGTTTCGATTCTTAAAAAAAAAAAAATAATCATTACGGCATATTTCAGTTGAATGCTAGATTTTGCTTGTAGGGATCTTATCTTTCTTAGTCATTGGCTGTTATAACAAGCCACCACTACCATTAAACCGGGTGTTAACATTGCCGAATCGTGACGCATGCGCAATCTGTATTTACCATAGCCTTACGGCACCGGTCGACGTACATGTTGCACTCGCTCTGCGAGTGGGTGAAAGAGATATTACGTATATGAAATGCGACAATACGTTTCTGGGAAGCTCAGCTCTTCCCTTCCTTTCAGTGTTCAGTTTTGAAAAATTCACTGATGTGTATAACGTGCATGTTGCGGCATTTTTTTTTATAATACAATAATTTCATTATTTTCCATTGAACTAGATTTTTTTTTAGTTTTTAATACGTTATTTTCTAGTGATGTTTTAAAACCTGTTGGAGAATACAAAGGGATCATCCATTTAACCTGCGGGTTGAATTCAAAGAATTCTAGTTTCGTTATACATTTTCATATCGATTGGAAAATGTTAATTTGTGCTAGTAAATCAAACAAGCGGACAACGAATTAAGTTTCTTATTAATTTCCTTGTATTATAGTATTCATGAACGAAAAAAAAATGTTATATTACCGATCACTTAATGAAAAAAGATCAGTTTTATACCGTGCAACTTAAATCTTATTCTTTTTTCATCATTGTTACGAATAGTAAATTATTTTTTTTAGATCTATAGAACATAAAATTTCCAATAAAACGATCTGATCTCTGAATTGTTATCTGGTAGTCCATTTTCTACGTTTCATAATTTATTTTACTGTGTTAAAATCAATCGGTTTTCAGATTTCAATAGAAATATCTATTTTTACCAGCCCTGAATCCATTTTGACTAGTTTCGACGTGACGTCTGTACGTACGTGTATCGATCGCATAACTGAAAAACGATTATCCATAGGATGTTGAATTTTTTTATTTAGGACTGTTGTAACATCTAGTTGTGCACCTCCCCTTTTGATTGCAATCGATTGGACCAAAACTATCCAAAAAAGCCCAAAACCCAAAAAATTTCAATTTTGGAATTTTTCTTAACTGCAGTAATAAGCTCTCATTGAGAGGTTTTCAACAGTATAAGTGGTACTTACTTTCATTGGTTCTAGAGTTATAGCCAAATAAAATTTTAATTAATGAAATATTTGGATCTTACAAGGGGAAGACACATCGGTTCGAATCCGACTCCTTTTCCGACTTTTTTTAGATTTAAATATATTGATTTATTAATAATTATTAACCTCTGATTGTAAAAAAAAATGTTCAGAATTTATTAGTGAAATAAAATTTTATATACTTTAAAAAATGTATACATGTAATTTAATAGGCGGATAAGGAAGTCATGTGGTGTCCACATCAGATTTTTTAATCTCATAGTATTGCATACTTACGATGTGTAAAGTTTAATCATTTCAATTTCTAAATAACATAACAAATAAGATGATGAATCATAAATTCCTACAGTTTAATTCTTGTTTAAGTATTTCAGAAATCTATTAATTCAGATCGTAACATCTCCATTGAAATCGTCATCATTTTTCTTTTTTCTTCTTGCAGTTTTATCATTTGCAGTCCTTCTCCCACTTATTAGCTGTTTTTCTTTTTCTCTTTAACAGAGGTTTTTCATTCGCACCTCGGGACACTATACATTTTGGTTTTCCCGAATTTTTTTTTTGTTCATTCGAAGTTAATAGAATATGAGATTAAGAAAGACGGTCTATCTCTAAGATATACCGGTAAATAATCTCTTTTTTCTATTTTTTATAATGATTATTTACTAATGAAGTGTAGAAAAAATAGAAGCAACAATTTTAAGTAGACGCATACGGCTGTTTTCCTTGCTAGGAGGCGCTTCATTAACTATAAACATATAACAGCCAGAGTATCGTAGTTTACACGAGAACTTTTGTGCATTAAAAAAAAATATTATTTTCATAATTTTTTTTTTAATTAAAATTTTTTTATTTTTGTTAAAAAAAAAATAAATATTAATTTGTTACATTGTTATGAACATTATAATGTAAATAGTTTTCAGTTCTAAGGGATTGAATAGAAAGAAATTTGAGTGCGTTACATTTAATAAAAGGGAGGGTAGTTTCCTTTTTCATTAAAGTGGCTTCTTGTGAGGCCTTACGTTATTTTACTTCCTGTAAATTATCCTAGAATAATAGTAATGCGGCGCGTGCCGTAAGAGGAAACAACAAGGAGAACCGTACTGTAACTCCTAACAGTCGTTTTCTTTCAATTGCCTTGTTATATATACTGTCATTCTATACGTCGTTGAGATGATGACAATACCAAAAGATAGTATTATTTTATCGATTTTCATTTCATGTACTAAATATTGAGACCACCCAGGAGCCACACGATATAAGTTTCATTACTGGAAAATGTTATATCTTTTTTTCTTTTGCAATGAAAGTCATTTTTTTTATTGTTGCAAAACTGTTATTTTTATTAAAACAAAATCGTTTTGATGTGATATTTGGAACTCGAGATATCAGTTTACGTATAAAATGTTTTTCAATGCATGGACACCTCTGAAATAATTGTTTAAATTATTTGAAATTTGTTGAAGGTAAAAATGTTTAAGGTCAAAATGGGTATTTCCGTTGAAATCTGAAACCGAAATTTTTCGCGATCACAATACTTCTTTTACTTCGTACAAGGAAGTAAAAATTAAAATACCTTTTAATTTATATATATATTAACATTTTTCATCGAAGTTGAAGAATTCGGAAATTATTTACAAAGTTAGAAAGAGTATAAAAATCGTGTTTTTTTTTTTTTTAATGAAGTAAAACCGACTACAAAACCTACTAAAAATTAATAATCCTTCCAGTTATTTCTAAATTTCAACTTAGGAAAGTCGGTAACAAATTAAGGATTATTATGTTTTTAGTTGATAGTTTTATTTGATTTCGAGTTGTAAATGTTGAAATTTAAGGAGTATTGAAAAAGTATTAATTTTAATTTTTATTGCAGCTTATAAAGTCATTATGTATTTATTTAATTTTAAAATTTATTATTTTATTTTAAGAAAATAAAAACAAGTTAAAGAAGATGTTTAAGTAAACCATTTTTTTATATCTTTTATTATTGATATTTTATCTAAACTGCTAATAAAAAATTCAAACAAAAAGAAATTGTGTTGTAATTGTATTGTGTCGCCGGGCGTTTAATTATGCTAGTAAAGAGTTTTCTATGTGTACAACATTGAATAATATTTGTTGTAAGATTTACTTATCTTGTTTAATAGTTCAATATGTTTATTTTTGTCTTTATAAAATTACTTACTTAAGATAAAATGATTACCAGGTATATTTATAAAATGCAATTATACGTAAATAAAAATTATTTTCATTATAATTGTATCATTTACTTCACGTTTACATGTCTTATTACACGTCTAATAAATTTATTTTATTTTCGTAAGTCGTTAAAATAAACAAAATTATTATTATGTAAATATTTAATGACTAGTGTTATTCTATGTGTGTATTCTCTCTCTCTCTCTCTCTCTCTCTCTCTCTCTCTCTCTCTCTCTCTCTCTCTCTCTCTCTCACTCACTCTCTCACGCTCACTCACTCACTCACTCACACACACACACACTCTCTCTCTCTCTCTCTCTCTCTCTCTCTCTCTCACACACACACACACAACACATACTGAAAATGAAATGAAAATTTTCAATAAACTCGTAAGTTAAAAGTCACATATAATTTTCTGTACATATAAAATGACAAAAACAACTTAATAATAATGATACATAATAAAATTACAGATTAAATTTACATAGACAACATTATTAATTAAACTAAAATCTAATTTTATACTAAAATTTAAACTAAAATAAAGCAACTATTATGTTAGCGATTTTGTTTCACTTACGGATATACTTAATGTTGAAGATCAACTAGGAAATTCTTGATATAGGTACCTTTCATTACGAAAAAATGTTATGTTGGTAACATTTTTTTTTGTAGAAAAGGTCATTTTTTATTATTGTTGTAAAGCTGTTGTTTTTTTTTAAAATTGTTCTTATAGATCAAGATCTTAGTTTACCTGTAAAATTTTTTTTCAACACAGTATTCTAGGTAACATAAAACACATAATTAAACACAATGTTTCCTTAAACAAATAGATTTTCTTTCATCAAGTTCAATGGTTGCCAACCTGTGGTCTGCGACCGTTCCAGGGAAATAAAATAAATGAAAACTGAATGAAATTAAAGAATAAGAGAAGGAAAATTTAGAAATTAATACTGAATGAAGTTTTGACGATATCTTATATATTAATAGTAGTTGTTGAGAATAGATTGAAATATAATCTTTAAAACTTAAGTTTTTGAAATGAATTTCATGCATGGACATTTGTTTAGTGATATTCTTTCGTTGTGAGTCAAGAAAAGTTATTGATTTAACGAATTGTTGTATTAATATTTGTTACGTTATTTATATATCAACCTAGTAATTCACTGTACGTACTTTACATGTTCATATTGCACGCGTTCATGTTAGTCTGTCTCTAGCTATTTTTTTTTCTCCCCTCCCCCCCTGAATTGGATCCCTGTGGAATTGGATTCCACAGTGAAGCATAACACATCCGGGGGAGTGTCCTTTTATAAACCGACTGGATCTTAACTATTAATGCCTGTCTCTAACTCCCAGAGTAGGGTTACCAGGCCCGACTATGTCGTTCTTGTTCCCCACCCTAGGAGCCGGGACTCGGTCTTTATGCCTTTTTGCCTCAAACGAGAACACCCAAAAGAGCATTCTCGCCGGGGCTACGGTCTTTTCTACAAGAGGACAAGAGAGTGTCTAGCTAGTTATTAATCGTCAAACCCACCGGGTTGGTGTAGCGGGAAATTTTTCAACACTAATCAGCTGATTTCGAGTCAAGGTTCAAATCCTAGTAAAGGCAGTTTACTTTTATGTATTGTATTAGGTCTTGTAATCGAGACCTCTGACAAATTTCTTCAAACTTGGTGGGAAAAAAAAATAGCCCTCATCTTTCACCCCCATTTCAAATTTTCACATATCCAAACGACTCTATTAAGACTACAAGCTCACATCATTACAAGAAAACAGTTTAAATTTTTTTATATCACTTTAATTCAATATGAAAAAAATTGATCAATTTCAGTTGAAGATTTCTTCATTTGATCATCCTGTACAATTTTGAAATACAAAAATACTAAATATAAAAATTTCCCAGTGATTTTCATTTAACAGCTATAACAAATTATTGTCGATGGAACCTCTGTGAAGTAAAAAAAAAAAATAAGAAAGGAAGAGTAAAAATATTAAAGCGAAAAAAGATCCAGTTGAATTCTACTTCTGAAAAGGTGGAACCTGTTATCCACAAACCAAATCATAAACATTAATCAAATGAACTAATCTTCTAATCATTTGATTATATTGAGTGGATCCCTATTTTTCTGCTTCTTCTGTTAATGTTTATGATATTTTAACAAATCGAGATATGAAGATCTTAATAGGAACTCAATCAACCGCAAACTTTTATCTTGTGGTTCTATTTGCATCAAATTAAACTAAACTGTGTATAAAAAAAATTACGAAATAGATATTTTTATTATTGCAGACCATCAGTTTCTAAACTTAATAATGATTTTACTTAATTTTTGTAGTATTTGAATGAATTAAAAGGGAATCCAATTAACGCAAACCAGTTATCTGATATCAATATCAATTAAGAAGTTTCAAAAATTTGTTAGATAAATTTTACTATCTCCTCACTTTTGCAATTATCTTGTTACAGAAATAAAACTTTAAAATATTTTAAAATTTTAAAGTTAAAGTTAAGTGATGAATAAAATAAGTATAGCTATTTTTTAACATGAAAACCGAAATTGATAACAAGTCAAACATAAATAACGGGTTTTTTCACATCAAAATAGCCTAAACTAAATTTATAATAAAACTTTTTTTTTTAGTTATAGGTTATGATAGGTTTTTAAAGATATTTAATGTTTTCATTTCATTTTAATAATGTAAAAAATAAAAATGGAAATGCAAATTTAATAAAACAACTTGTTATCTTTGAATTTTTGTTTTGGGCAATGAATTATATTCTATCTAAATATCACCGAAATAATTGGAGTATAACTTCATTTGCATTATATCAATTTGTGTGTCTAATTATATGACACTTTTTAAGCCATCTAAACAAATACTTGAGGTACAAAATATAAAATTAATAAACTGAATGATATAGAAAATGTTAACAAAATTTTAATCATTTTATTGCATAACATCATTATCAATAAAAATATAATTTATTCATTTTCAAAGCGTTAACATAAATAAGAAAAGATATTGTGAAACGGGTAGAACCTCTTCTACTTAGGATTAGAGTCATTTGATTATCTGTTACCAATAAAAGATTATGAAAATTAGTCTACCATGGTTCTTGGAATTTTATTACTCTGTTTACTTATCTAATGATATCATCTACTTTAGCATTTTAATTAGTTAAATAAAGATGTGGACTTACCGGTCAACCACATCCAAATATTTTAAGTAATCATATATTACAATTAACTTTTAAATAAAATAAATATAATTACGAGATCTGATATTTTATTATCAGATTCATACATCTTGTCTTTATACAAATGTAATAAATTTATTTTATTTTTATAGGGTTGCATGAACAAGATGTGAAAAGCACTTAATCAAGAGATACCAGGTTTTTTTCAACTTCTGATTGACACAAATCAGTTGTCTCACTAACCAGTATATAAATGTCAATATGAGATCGTAAAAGTGTTATAGATTGATAGTATTTTATTGGTTTTTCTCTTTTTTAATTTATTTCTTTATTTGACATATTTGGTACATTTCAACTAATTAAGTTTGATACGATCATCAATGTAGGTAGACAACCAGTCGAAATCTATGATTGCGAGGAGGCGTTTAATGCATTGTTATCTGATTTAAGATAGTTATACAAACGGTTTGATTTAATTTTATTTTATATCATTAGAATGATAAGAAGAGGCCATCAAATGGAAAAAATAACTAGTTGTCCTCGAATTTTAAATCGGCCTAAATCGATTATGTTCTACCAGTAAAAACATGTATTGGTAGATCAATAGATGGTATATTCAGTAGATCATGAAACTATTATTGGTAGGCATATTTTATTAGTCTTTCTGTTTACCGTTCTATTATTAACTTATTTATGAAATTTATTTATACAACATTTGAATACTCATAACTGACTTACTTTTATTAAATTTGACATAAATAACTTATTGAGACATGTGATATCGATTAAATACTCGTAGCTGAAAAAAAATCATCTATGAAAACTGATATAATGAAACAAAAAAAAAAATAAATAAATAAAAATAACTCTATATCAGGGATGTTATCTATTTAATTATTAATTGTCTATTGATTTTTATTAGTAATTAGATTTTTCATTGATATTTTTGTGTTTGTGTAAGACAATTGCCAAAATTAAAAGTTGAAAATGAGGGAAGATCAAGGAAACTGTTGTTTCTATGAATTTTCTTATATTTTTCCGATGTAAAAATGAAATATAATTATTATATTTGTATATAAATTGATTTAATAAATAATTAAAAAACAGTTCTTGTAAATATTGTGATGAATATACTTCTCAAAATTAGATACTGCATTTACTACTTATATAATCCCAACTTTGTATGGTAACGTTCTGATAGTTAACATAAGTGACAGAATATTAAGGAATGTACAGGAACTGATAGAAAGAAGCCATCCAATTATATTTTAAGAAAATTTAATTGGTGTTTATACTTTACTAGTTGAAAGTTGAAGTTGAAAATTGAGATAGTCTCATTTATATAGTATATTACATTTATTTGTTCAGTTTCATTTTTTTCTGCTAATGATATAAAAACAAATTTAATTAAATCATTATTTTTGTATAAAAACTGATTATATGGAATTATAATATTAAATTAAAAAATAAAATTGTTAAATCAGTTCAGCGGCATTAATTTGATATTAAAATTATATTCTTGAGATTCTAGCTTTTTGTTGACCTGCTGTTTATATTTACATTTATTTTAAGGTTTTAAATAGTTTCTAAAATGATTGTGGGAATAAATAGATTTGAGAAATAAAACTTATTCAACTAATAATATTTTCAGGACATCTTTTTATTATTTTTATATATAATTGGTTAAATTAATCAGATTTCTTCATTTTAATCCATTAAAATACTACAAAAATGAAGTGAAATCATTAAGCTTATTTTGAAACTGATAACCCACGGTAATAAAATAGCTACTTAAAAATTTGTTGTATTCAGTTGAGTCTGATGATGTAATAATGCCACAAGGTACAAGTTCGTGGTTGATCAACTATCTATTCTGACTTTTATAACTAAATTTATTCAGTAAATGATGAACATAATACCAAAAGTAGTAGAAAAGTAGCGACTGATAAAATATGATCAAGTGATTAGGAATGTTGAGAAATTGGAAGTTTGATCAATCTTTATGGCTTGGTCCAGGTTAGTGACAGTTTTAATTTAATCAGATGTCAAGGTTGATAAATTCTTTCTTTGGGATTTTTTTCTCTAATGATGAAGTGAAATCACTATTTTATATTTTGGTGTTTCAGGGCTATAAAATAAAAATATTAATATTTTTTTTTGTTTCCTTTTTATGTTATCTAATGCTGTTGAATCCTTGTTATATGAGATTGTATCGCCCAATTTTTATCATATTATCTCACTTTGAGGTCTTATAAATTTTGAGTTTAAGAATTCACTTTTTGGAGATCTACAATATCTATATTTCACTTGTACATTCTGTACAACAGCCCTTCAACTACATTGTTGCAAGTGCTCTTTCTTTTTTTTTTTTAATTTCAACTTTTGGATTTAGATTTGGGGGAAGGTATTTAGGGAGGTATGTTTATAATACATACTAGTAATGTATTGGGTTCGGTATACTTTCTATAACAATTACATTTTATAGTCCATACTTTGTATTCCTGCTCCTAACATATAAATAACTTCGCTAATGTTCTTGAAACTTAATTACTAAGCAATTGTTATTTTTATTTGATCTGTTTTCATTTCTTAGAAAATTAAATTTGATCAATTTTTCTTGGTGTTGGAAATGATTTTACTTCAGACTAATATGTATTTGTTACTGATAATCATTAAAATTTTATGATTTTGCTCTAATTTGATCATATTTTGATATGCAATTCAATAGAATTATTGGTTTGTGTTGATAACTAAAATGACTGATAGACTACTGTAACACAGAAAATTGAATTCTGAATCATAAAAACGCTAGTTGCTTTTTATACACAAGTGTATTTTTAAAATTAATTAAAATTTCTTCATTTATTTTTGCTTTAATAAATTTTTATTTCTTTTTTTTTTCATTTTTGATTGTAAAAAGTGTTTTTTTTTAATCAATATTACTTATTTGATTAACTATGAAGAAATTTTTTATGCTTTGCAAAAAAGAAATATGTCATAAATAGATTAAACATCTTAGGCATTAAGAATATATGACTTCAAATAATAAAGTTTTTTTTTATATTCTTACTGAGGTCTAGAAGATTTCATTAATTGTTTGCCAAAATCTCAGTAGTTGTAGGTAACTGTGCATGAATCACAATTTACTCTTGACATAGATGTAATTATTCTCAGGTAGGAAATTTTAATGTCTGGCTTACCAGGGAAAATGAGGAATGAAGTGGTTTTTTATTGCCATCTTCTCTGATTTAAATATACTATTGCATATTGGCATGTCAGTCCACTGAAATACAGTTGATATAAAGTCAAAGTGTGTCATCTTTATTCTCTTTATTATAGAGGCTAATGGATGGTGAACATCATTACTTAGAGAGAGAGAGAGAGAGAGCAACATTGCTCAGTGTCTCTTGTACTGTTTAAATGTCAGGTATTTTAAATATTTTCTAGCCATAACAAAGCAGTAAATTAGTGTACCCCTTATGTTATTAAATAATACATTCATATATTGTATATTACACATTAACATCAACTTATATGTATTCAAAAGTAAATTAACTTTGTATTTATTACAGTAAGTAAATAGTTTTTATTTTTAGTAGCTTTTATTTAGAGTTTTTTAGCGTACCATAAAAATCATTAAGTTATTAATATTGTTACTTCTTCTTACATATAATTTATATTCTGTGAACAATAAATTTTAATAACATTTTTTAATGGCTAATTCATATAAAAAGGAGTGCTGAAGGAGACACGTATTGTGCAATAAAAAATTATCTAATGTATACGTAATAGGTGAACTAGAAACTTGTATTTATAAATTACTTTATTATTTAAAAAAATATTAATATTGATTTTTAATTTTTGTATTAAATCATTTAAGTTTATATATATAACGCCCCCAAGATGACCACCCACACTAAAAAGCTTAACACAGTCGCCTTAGAGTTTCATGGCAGCGCAGTCTGCCCTCCCTAGCTCGTCTGAACTCGGACATCCCATCGGGGTCTCCCGTGCCTCCTTGAAAACATACTAATCACCTCTTCCGGTGATCAGAATTTTTCTCCGCAGAAGAGCACCCTTCCAGTCCCTATTATACCCGATCAAGACACACATTTCGTTTGCTTTTCACAGTTACACGTCCCCCAATGCACACCTCGAGGGACAAGGTGTGTATTTTATATTTTATGTTTAATCACCTAAAGGTAATTAAACATAAAATATTAGATGAGATACTGAATTGTTCAGTACCCTAAATGATTTCTTGTAACATTTCTTATTAAATATTACTTTAACCATTGTCTTTGATTCTCTTTTCATATATTTCCATTATCTAAGTATTAATTCAATGTAATGTTCTGAGAGTTGTAAGTGAATGCAAATTACAATTTTACTTCCAATCTAAATTCACATTTATTACAGATTAAACAATTTTTGTTCAAGAAGTTGACTGCAGACAGAAAAATTATATTTTTTAATCTCTTTATAGAAGTAAGAATAAGTAAAATAAATGTTATTTTTTGAAGTGACCATAATAACACTTTGAAAATGGATGCCAAACTATGTACATTTCTACTGTATATTTGACATAATTAAGCCACACATAACAAAAAAAAAACTGGTATAACTAACATTTATAGGTGACCAGATGTGAGTTATTTCTAAAAATTAAATGACATCACTATATGCATGAAAACCAAACTTTCCATGATGGTGTACTAGATTACATAAGATGTGAAATGATTTTTCATTGGCTTTTTCACAGAAACAGATATACTTTTAGAAATGAGAATGCTCAACTTATTAAATATTTAAGCCCTGAAAATTGACATTTTCATTAAATTCATTCCACAGATTAGTTGTGGAAATAAAACTTCGGAAAAAAACAACTTCCTGTTAGACTTCGGTTCTTTACATTCTTCACAATCATAAGAAAAATTGGGAAGGGCATAAAAAAAAACAATGTACCATGTTTTGTCATAAAAAATGAATTACAGTATATGAATTCTGTTGTAAAATTGTCCGCAAATTTCTAAGTAACTTAGGTAATTTAGTAATTTTTAAGTTTTGTGGGCAGAAATGTGCAACAGAATATTACTTAGAAACAGAAGAATACCATTGTCATTTGTTATCTGGTGTCATTTTTATCCATAAAAAGGAGATACGCAAGACTTAAATAACAAGGTACCAATAACATTTACCTCTGCAATAAGCAAGATATTATGAAAATTATTTTTAAAAAAATTAACTTAGATTGGAAAAACCGTCAAATAACCAAGAGTGCAATAGATCACATCCAGGTTATTGAAAATGCAGTAGAATTTCAAATGCAGGTATACGTAACATTCATTGATTATTATAATATAAACTTTTTTCGTAAACCATCATTTCCTATACTGAACATTAAACTCCCAATACATGCCTTATAAATACCTCAATTTAATAAATAAAATATTTTCATCAAATTAGGTTAGAATAGCTATTGGTCAAGTTGAATAATATTTTTTTAAACAAAAAAAGGAATAAAACAGAGAGATCCATTATTACTGGCTTTGTCCAATGTAATTTTGGAGGAAGTATTTATAAAACTGAAATGGACAGAAAAAAATTTGGATTTAGTATTATTGGTAGAAGATTGACAAATCTTAGATTTACTGATGATCAGATATGATTTATTTCATCTCCTAAAATTTTGAAATGTTAGAAGAAATTTTAAATAAACTGGAAAAACAAGGCTGGGCAAATGGTATAATAAATTAATGAAAAAAAGACTGTTCTTCTAATAAATGGAGTTAACAAAGACTTAGAACTACTAGAAAAGAAATTACATCAGGCAAACAAAACAATGTATTTAGGCAACCAGTGAGCTCTGAGGACAGAACAGGAAAGTAGACCCAAAGAAGGGTAGCAGCTGTTTGGAAAAAATATTGAAATTCATTATGAAAAACAACCAGATGAACGGTATCCAAAAAAGTAAATTATTAAGACTATTTTAAACACCTTGTCTCACTTTTAGTTCATTAATTTGGATGTTGTCGAAGAAGTCCATACAAATTATGAGACTTACTCAATGATCAATGGAAAGAATCATGGTTTCCATTGTATTCAGTAAAAGGCAGAGTTAAATGTGAAAGGCAACATACTGGAGTGGCAGATGTCGCAAAGTAATCAAGAAATCATAGTGGAAATGGACTGGCCGCTTGGTAAGGTTGGATGGATAAAACAATTTACGTTTTGAAAATCCTTCAATTTGAAAAGGAAAGAGGTAAACAGAGGAAATGGTAGGAAGATTATTAGAAGGAGGTTGTAGGAATAAATTGGTGTAAGTTGAAATTGGAGAGAAAAGCATGGAATATTGGGAGAGAGGTCTATGTTCAGTAACAGGCCTAGTTTCAAAACTAATGACACTTTGTTATATGAAGAAATAATTTATCAGGTAATTCAAAGTTTTATTTTTGTATTTTTTTTATTTGTTAAGTATATTAAATTAAAATTATAACCTAAATACAAATTCAGGCTGAGGCAATTTTTTTATTGTTTGTATCACATTTGATGTTGTCCGTTAATAATTATTAAAAATTTGAACCCAGAACAACCATCCATTAAGATCAACCATAGATTCAAATGCTCAGTGTTCTTGTGTAAAACAATATATTGTACATAGACGGTTTTCTTTAAAGGTAATCTGATTTAAAGAGACATACATCTGTTCTTTATTCAGTCTTTGTCAGCATCTAGTTTTCTATCTTACTCCCACCTTTTAATTCAAGGTATTGTTTATGCACATGTGTTTTATGAACATGAGATTCTGTCTGTGTGTGTGTGTGTGTGTGTGTGTGTGTGTGTGTGTGTGTGTGTGTGTGTGTGTGTGTGTGTGTGTGCGTGTGTGTGTGTGTGTGTGTGTGTGTGTGTGTGTGTGTGTGTGTGTGTGTGTGTGTGTGTGTGTGTGTGTGTGTGTGTGTGTATGGCTGCATTTTCTTTGGTAGTTTTATTATATTTTATACATAGATGGTTTTTTTTGTGTACTTGTTTTAGAAAGGGTAAGTGACTGGTTTAAGAAAATTATGAGGGCTTAAAAACAATAGAACTGGTGTGTGTATAGGGTGACAATTGGTCCAGACCACCATGATGGTTCATTAGAAGGTATAAAACATACTGACGCTACTCGTTTGCCTTCATTAAAAGTTTTACTATTTGTAGGCTTCATTGGGGTTTTATACAGCTTCATTGCTGCAAATTACAATTCATGTTTAAAACAAGGGTTAATAGTGTTTGTTTATATACATCTTCATTGTAAGTATTGCAATGATTTTGTTTGATATAGTTAGTTTTACAATAATTATTATGTTTAAAATAGTTTATTTTCTTGAATATTATTATTATTAATAATGCACAACCAATTAATTCC
This sequence comes from Lycorma delicatula, assembly GCF_047948215.1. NCBI lineage: Eukaryota > Metazoa > Arthropoda > Insecta > Hemiptera > Fulgoridae > Lycorma > Lycorma delicatula. Next base: position 31,199,417 of record NC_134464.1, on the reverse strand, counting down.
TTCTTGGATTAAACAATATGTTTTAATTGCTTATGCATTTTTTTGGTGTAAATCAGACTTTATTATGTAACATTTTTACTGTAGAATAAAGTTGCAAAGATATTGCTGTCAAAATTATTTTTATAAAAATTATAAACACCTTCAATTAAACTTCTCTTGGGTGGTGTGCAGATATGAGGGTGTATGAATTCTACAAATTTACATGGAACAATAAATTATTATAGATAATTAATAAATTAGACAAATTTATGTAAAATACTTGGTTTTGTACATTTTTTACATTATTTTATATATATTTGTCATTAATAAGATAGTAAACTATATTCCTTGTAACCTGATGGTTCCACACCACTTAGTGCAGCTCAGGGAATAATATCCTGAAAATTTATTAATGTGAAAATTAGGTCAAATGGTTGTAGCCAAAGCATGTTCATTTCCTACTGATGGTTGAAATTAAAATGTTGGGTGCATTTTCATTTTATGGTATTTATTAGCAGCTAATGATTGCAGCAATTATTACCATTAAAAATTCGTAAAGGAAAAACAAGAAGTAATATCTGTAAGCATGATGTTTGGAAAATGCTTTGCATATATTTATTTTTTTAAATTTCCAAAAAAATAATGTATAGTATTTAGTTTTAAATAAAATTGATACATATGTCTTTTACTTTTACTTCATATTTACATCATATTATTTTTTAAAGTAAGACAAATTTAATTGGTTTTAAAAATAAATTAATTATTATGACTTGGTGATTACTGTTTTATATAATATATCTTTTGAAACTGTTTTCCTTTGTATTCCACATGCACTTTTTCTTGTTATGATCTACTCAAATGTAAAACCAAATCAAGCGTACCAACAGTAATGGAGGACTAAATTGTGAATCATGTTGTATTTTACCTTTCTCTCTTGTAAAGCTATTAATTGGTAAAAATCATGACTTATTTTTTAAATAACAGGAAATATGTGCACGTAAGACTCTTTCACAACTAAGACCCAGTCTTATCCTCAGTAACGGAATGTAAGTGGTGGTACTTTTGTTTGAAGCACTTTTATTAACTTGTTAGGAAGCCCATTTTATAATGTGGTCAAATAGTGTATTTGATGTGTGTTGTGTTTGTCTATATTGTGTTGTTTTTTTTAATCAAATTTATGTGTAAATTTTGTCTCCTGGTAACTGCAGGCTGATGCCCGACTACAGATTCCTTACTCTCTTATTTTTTTGATAACAAGAATTTTGTAACTTTTGACAAATGTTGTCAATCCTTCCAGAATTTGAACCCTGAACTTTCTGGATGAAAAGTACATATAATTCCATTCTGCCATGGAGATTGATGGAAATTGACAGGTTTGAGTATATAAGTTCATGACTTTTAAATGTAAATCATGCAGAATGAGATTGGACCATAAACTTGAAAAGACCTTATTGTATAATTTGTTATGGTAGGAACAGAATCATGATTTTTATTTTTATAGTTATATAAACATTATCTAATCATGCATAAATATAAAAGATGTCTTTATTTATTTACCTTTTTTATATTTTATTGCTACCGTTGACTATTATCGTTATTAGCCACTAAAAAATGTCAACACATTCAGTGAACTGCATCTGATATTATTAACAACTGATGATCTACGGGAACTGGTTCAGTCGATGTGGATTTGATAGTTTGTATTTTACCTTATTTCACTTATTTTTTGTATAAGCAATGATACCTTTCAATTTCCAGGATTTAATTTTTTTTATTTTCAGTTGAACCTCTCTTTTCATAATTAATATTTAACTAAAAATGGTTAAATATTAATTAAATCTGTTAAATCTTTTTTTTAACATTATTTAATTATGTAGCATAGTTTTAACCATTTTTAAATGTATTTGTGCTTTTTTTTTTACAGGAATGCGTCCACTATGGCTGACGGATATTCTGCCTCTGCGGCTGTTACAGTCTTCTTTATTCTAAGTTTGTTCTTCACACCTCTTGCAGCAAGTATGTAAATCAAATTTGTTTAATCATAAATATTTATATGTACGTGCATTACAGTTTAAGAATAACCAGATGTGTAAAAACAAAAATAAAATATAATTTATAATAATAATAATTTGTATTCATAACAAAAATAATAATAATAAAATATATTGTTGTAACCAATAAAAAGCAGTATTTTTTTTTCAAGTGTTGCTTTCAAATTAGTTGTTCCATTCCATTTGTTTATTACTGGTTACCAGACAAGGAAAAGTCCTCTGTTGGAATTGCAAAAATATTTTCCACATTTATATTTAATTGCATTTGTGGCAACTGTTATTTTTTTCTCCAAGCATGTATTTTAAGCAGTTAAATTATTAAAAACATTAGATTTGAAAAAATTCCAGCAATTTCATTTTTCACAAAAGTTGTTCAAAAATTTTACCAATCTAAATTTTTTCTTTCCCGTCTTGTGCTATAGCTGTAAACGGGAAAGTATTGTAATCGATCTAATTTGGGCATATGCAATTTTCACTGGATCTTGAAGTTTTGACACCTAAGGAATCCAGAAAATCAAGAAACTGGATGGAAATTTTCTGGGTGTTCATATGAGCATGTATGTGTGTTTAGTGTTGCACTCTAGATCAAAATCTCCAAAAGTACTGGACTGATTTTGACCAAACTTGATTACTCAGATTACTTCTACGTATATGAAGAAATAATGCCATTAAATTTTCAACTTAAAAGGTCAAGGGGGTGAGCTATAGAGCAAGGTTTTCTTTGGCACATTTGTTAACAATTAAGAAATAATAATAATTGCAAAAAAACATGTTTTTGTAAAATTGCACCCCTACCCCAAAAAATGCTCTAAACTAGTGGCTAAGCGGGAATACTGGTCAATAGTACTTCCTGTCACCATAAGGATTGGTAGTGTAGCAGTAATGCAACATTGACTGGCCAGGTTACATAGTATAAATTTTGTATTTATTTTATTTTTAAATTTAATTTTAAATTGTTTAATTATGACCTCATATTTATATATATGTAGTTATTTTATTTAATTGACTTCCTATGTTTTTGTATATATGATTGTAATTTTAATCTTTTAATTCTAAAAAGAATTTTTATGTTTGATATGTATTTTTATATAAATATATCTTATATACAAGTGATGATGCGAGATCCCACGAAAGTGCTTTTGGAATACAAAAAATACGGTTAGCATCATTTCATTTACTTTGTAATTCTGTACTTGGTTTCTGTAATTGGCTATCAAGTTTGGTTTTTGATTATAAAAATACAGTTTAGTGGTACAGAGTAATATGGGTCTTATAAGTATTGACTTTAGAAAAATCTTATATTAATTTATGTTATTATGTCCAGATATACAGTATATACATATTTGTAGAAAGTTTAACATTTATTTTTTTCTGTTTGGTTTTTTTTACTGTGCCATGAACACTCATTATTTGGAAATAATGAGTGTAGAAGGAAGATTAAAGAAAAACAAACCAACATACTTGGCGTTTATAGACCTAGAAAAGGCATTCGATAACATAGACTGGAATAAAATGTTCAGCATTTAAAAAAAATTAGGGTTCAAATACAGAGATAGAAGAACAATTGCTAACATGTACAGGAACCAAACAGCAACAGTAACAATTGAAGAACATAAGAAAGAAGCCGTAATAAGAAAGGGAGTCCGACAAGGATGTTCCCTATCTCTGTTACTTTTTAATCTTTACATGGAACTAGCAGTTAATGATGTTAAAGAACAATTTAGATTCGGAGTAACAGTACAAGGTGAAAAGATAAAGATGCTACGATTTGCTGATGATATAGTAATTCTAGCCGAGAGTAAAAAGGATTTAGAAGAAACAATGAACGGCATAGATGAAATCCTACGCAAGAACTATCGCATGAAAATAAACAAGAACAAAACAAAAGTAATGAAATGTAGTAGAAATAACAAAGATGGACCACTGAATGTGAAAATAGGAGGAGAAAAGATTATGGAGGTAGAAGAATTTTGTTATTTGGGAAGTAGAATTACTAAAGATGGACGAAGCAGGAGCGATATAAAATGCCGAATAGCACAAGCGAAACGAGCCTTCAGTAAGAAATATAATTTGTTTACATCAAAAATTAATTTAAATGTCAGGAAAAGATTTTTGAAAGTGTCTGTTTGGAGTGTCGCTTTATATGGAAGTGAAACTTGGACGATCGGAGTATCTGAGAAGAAAAGATTAGAAGCTTTTGAAATGTGGTGCTATAGGAGAATGTTAAAAATCAGATGGGTGGATGAAGTGACAAATGAAGAGGTATTGCGGCAAATAGATTAAGAAAGAAGCATTTGGAAAAATATAGTTAAAAGAAGAGACAGACTTATAGGCCACATACTAAGGCATCCTGGAATAGTCGCTTTAATATTGAAAGGACAGGTAGAAGGGAAACATTGTGTAGGCAGGCCACGTTTGGAATATGTAAAACAAATTGTTAGGGATGTAGGATGTAGAGGGTATACTGAAATGAAACGACTAGCACTAGATAGGGAATCTTGGAGAGCTGCATCAAACCAGTCAAATGACTGAAGACAAAAAAAAAGTACACTCATTCTACTGTATTTTTTATTTTCTTGTAATTATTATTAGCTTGCGCATTTTATTACTGTCAATTAGTTATGCTATTTAAGTTGGTTTCAAGAGGATTAACAAGTAATAAGAATGTGTAAACTAATAAGCAGATTAATTTAACAGTTAGGTTATAATTGTATGATTTTGTAAATCGCATTCTTTATTCAGTTTCAATGCATTAGATGATGATACTTTTAATAAAATATTCAGGAAAATGATGTGTCCACTAATCAAAGTGAAAAATAATTAAATATTTTTAGATCTAATGTAAGTTGTATTTTACATTTAAAAATACAACATTTAGAACAGTTTTTATGATTTTAGAAAGTCTAGAGATATGTAAATAAAAATGACTGAATTATTACTTATTTCTTGTTTAAATGCTTTAGAATGCTAATTATTTTTTAATTTGCAATACATAGCAATGGTTGTAGCTAATAAATTGTCAGATATTATTTCTAACTTAAATCAGAATTATCATTTAAGAAACTGTATGTTAATTTCTATATCTTATGTTCAGTATAAGATCTATCCAACTTCTTGTATTAGTGAGTGATGCAGCAGAGTTTGACATTATATACTGAACTTGCTTGCAGTGTTATTTTTTACTTATTGATTATAATAAAACATAATTATACATTAAGAACTTTTATTAATTAATTACTCATTATTATTAGATAATGACAAGATATTTGATTCATTCTATACTATATCTCATTATTTTGTTTAACAGGATAATTTAATACAGTGTAGTATACATATTTATTGCTATGAAGAGTCAGTTAATTATTTTTTTGTTTTCTTAGGTGTTGGACTGTGGTTTGTAAGATCTCCTGAACCGATAGTCGCTCCACCAGGTGATGAAGTAGTTTTCGAATGTTCATTAAATGTCCCGGCTGAATTAGTTCGTTGGCGTCATATGGGTGAACTTCTGTCAATGGATCAAAATACTGACAGTTCTGTTCGTATATCAAGTTCATCTCATTTAGTTGTTAAAGTAATTGATGAAAAACAAGCCGGTGATTATCAGGTATGATCATGTTGTTTCATCATTTTTTTAATGTTTGGATTATTCTGGTAAAAACATCTGTTTTTCATTATCTTCAACTTTCATTTGATGTAATCACAAATAGTTTAGGATTTTTTTTTACACTTTAATCAAAAGTGTAATAATAATAATAAATTAATGTCCTTTTTTATTTTCTATTATTCATGCAAAGTTTAATTTATTTTTAACGGTATGTATGTAGTACGTTAATGATGTAAGGTATTGTTATTAGCTAAAAAATTATACTTTCAGAATTTTATATTTCTTTGCATTGAATCCTTAAATCAGAAAATTCTAGTATCTTGATTGTAAAATTCTGTGTGAAATATGTAATTTTTTGTATGAATAATTCATGTAATGTGTAATGGACGTACTGGTATGTATGTGTGTTGCTATTATTTGGAATGGTGTCACTTACTGTGTCCTGAATAATATCGGAATTTACACCCAGCCTGCTTACATCTTGATGTTGTGTTGATGATAGATAGCCATCCTGATCCCGTAAAGGGAGATATCCACCTGTGATGATTCCAGTCACCACACCACCCCATCCATTCTAAGATCTGATGGGCTTTACCAGAGGTTGTCTTATTGACTTTCAGACACCGATTATATATTATAATCATCAGCTAGGCTACTGTTAGAATAATTCTACCAAGGCATTTGCATCATGATTTTTTGCTCAACTTTTGCCTTTGGTGTAGGTTTCTTTGGACCTCTTCACTCTTCTGTCATACTTTGTAGCCCTCACAACTTTTTAATAGAATACATGAAAGCATGATGATACACACACCTCACTTTATTACCGAAGAATACTAATTAATATTTATCAAGGAACTTTAAAAAAGCTATATACTTTTAAAATAAGCTATACTTTTTAAAAGCTAGATTGCATTACTAATTTGAGGCTGATAAAAAAGGCTTAATCTCATACCCCATAAAAATTGTTGATCGCAAGAGTGGCAATTTTAACCTACAACTACCCTAAGTCTGAAGTCTAACAATTACTTAATTAAATTATAAAGTTAATAATTACACAGAGAAACAAAACGAGATTACAAAACCTTCCACACATAATTTCATCACAGAGGAGAAAGAAAGTTAAATTGTACATCTAATCTAACTAGGACTTGATGCCAAAAACAACTATCTTGGCGAAGTAAGCACGACCTCTTGTTACCCAAGCTGCTACTGTACTATTAGAACATAAAATTGCCTCAATAACTCTCTGCAGGACTTTAGCTTCATACTTGGGACAAACATACAGGACATGGTTCGCATTGTCATAGACCCTGCAGACCAGGCACACGTCCAAACCAACCAAACCATACTTAGCCAACGTATCCCTAAAAGCAGCATATCCATATAAAAATTGTTTAATATGCCATTTGGGGGAAACCCATGTAATAACTCGCAAACCTTTAACATTTGGAAAATTGCCATGCATGGAACAGCCGTCAGAAGACTCATACCACCTAACCTGCCAAGACTGAAAAACCTTGTCCCTCAATTTCTCCAACATAATTTTTTTTTTAAATTTTTTCTTGGGCCGAGAGATAAATTGGCCTGTCTTTTTGGCATTATAGTGCATTTGATGTTCAGTGGCAAGGATTAGTGGCAGTCTGTCTATGATTTTATTATTTCTTGTTACATCCTACCTCCTTTATTTCATTCCTTCTTCCATGGGTAGGTAACACAGAAATTATGACGCCTGCACTATAGTTCCATCTATGTTACCATCTTCTAGATGGTGGCAAGGCAGTCATCTATTTATTGTAGTTCAATGAGGTGACAACTTTTTATTTGGATTATCAAGGTGTTGAATGAAAAGCTACTAAATGGATTAAATTAAGCATCTTACTCTGTTTAAAATTTAAATCTAACATCATAAAATTTGATGTGGTACTTTGTGTGTTAAATGGACTGATTCTGACAAAAAAAAGTTGATGAAGTTGCTACACTTTAAAGAGATCTGACTTTCTTGAAGTTATACTTTAAAACTGAAAATAATTCAGTTGAAAAAAAATACTCATGTCTGAAACAGAAGTTTTATATAATTTAAATATCTCAGTATGTTGGTGTGAAATTTTTTTACAATTTATCTGTTGTGTGGGGATTTGTCAGGTTGGGAAGAGTTTTCATCTGTTATCACTGGGTAGACTTATTTTAGTCCTCTCCCCGAAAAATTGGAGTGATGTAAATTTTCTAATATTTTATTGTTTCTATTCATCATTTTTAATCAGTTTTTATGATTTTTCTCCAAATGGTTTATTTATAATTTTTGAAACTATCTGCAGTCCTTGTCTCAGGAGTGGGGATGATATAACTTCAGCCTTAGAAATAATCTTTTGTCCAAATAGCCTAAAAGATTGTAAATTAAATAATATAAAAAAATTATTTAATATTTGTTATATCTTGTAACATATATGTTATATTTGATTTTTTTGTTTTGTAAAAATTGTAAAATTACATTTTACAATAGATGTATACAATACATTTTTGTAGGACAAGTTTGGAAGATTTTGTTAATCTTTTTAACTTTTACTGGTTAAATGATTTAATTTAGAACAATTTTTTATTGTATAAGCAGTAAATAAGTTATTCAGAATTAAAAAATATTCAAATATGTCACTGTAATATGGGGGAGTTAAATTTTAAGTTTTGAACATATGCTGGGAAATTTGTGCGGTAACATTATTATATTGATCTATTATTGCTGCATGTTATTAAATCATTTTCAAGATTTTTTCATTTTAATCCCTAATTTTAAATTTATATATTTTTTCTACATGAACTTTTTTTTTATGTCTGCTTTCAATTTTTCTTTACTGTATTCATTCATCCTTTGAAATTACACTACCTAAATAAAAAAAGCCCTTTAATTTGTGGTTTTTTTGTGTTTTCTGATCTGAATATTTTATTCACTAGCTTCTTTCTTTTTACTTCCTTAATACGAAATAAAGAAAGTATTGTGATCGCGAACAATTTTGGTTATCAGATTTCAACAGAAATATCCATTTTGACCATCCCTGAATCCATTTTGACTAGTTTCAACATGACATATGTTTGTATGTATGTACATATGTATCTCACATAACTCAAAAACGATTAGCTGTAGGATGTTGAAATTTTGAATTTAGGACTGTTGTAACATTTAGTTGTGCATCTTCCCTTTTGATGCAATTGACCTTGACCAAAAATGTCCAAAAAAGCCTGAAATCCAAAAAATTTGGATATTGACTTTTTCTTAACTGCAGTAATAAGCCCTCATTGAGAGCTTTTCGACGATATATCATTAGTGGTATTTATTTTCATTGGTTCCAGGGTTAAAGCCAAATAAAATTTTAATTAATGAAGTATTTGGTTTTTATAAGGGAAAGACACATTGGTTAGAATCAGACTTCATTTCCTTTTTTTTTACCTTTTTTTCAAATTTAAATATTGATTTATTAATAATTATTAACCTCTGATTGTAATAGAAATTTTACAATAAATAATAATTCAATAATAAAAATTAAAAAAAATTATGAAAAAAATATCAGAAGTTATTAATGAAATAAAATTTTATGTACTTTTCATTTTGAAAATATGTGTATAAGTAATTTAATAGGTGTACAAGGAAATCATGTGGTATCCACATCAGATTTTTTTAAATTTTAATAATTTTGATGAACTGTTATTTATTTTCAAATTATTGCAAAGTGATGAATCTGTATTGTTAAGCATTTTTTTCAAATAGTTTTTCGTTTTGGCTAAATTAACGACATAGTAATCAAATCATAATGATTTTTTTTTCTTGGTTTTCGTTGTTCATAAATTTTCCTTCAAATCCTATATCCTTGATTAATTCAAGGGAGTTACAGTTCCTGATCATCTCAGCTACTCGATTCTTTTCAGTTTATTATTATTGACCTATATAATTTTTTTAATCTGTTTAACAGTCCTGTTATCATAAAAATTTAATACAATTTACTCCATTACACATTACTGAATGCAATGTGTAAACATCTAAAAATATGATATAGGTAATTTTGTTTTACTTTTCATCCTGTAAAAAAAAGGAAAAAGATCAGTCTAAAACTAAAAGTTCTCTTTTTTTATGCCCATGTTCTTATTGAATAAAAACTAATAGTCATGTGCATTTCTACTTCATAGTCTATTTTAGTAATAATGGGACAACAATACTGTGGTAGTGCAAAGGATATTTCAATAAACTGATAAGTATATGACTTTTGATAAGTTAGGCAAATTGCTGTAGTGCTGGTTGACTGTTTGATAAGTTACTGGCTTAGGCATGCATGTTGTATGCCATCACAATTATATGCTGGTCTTAATTATGTGTTCTGAACACGTTATAGTTTTTTATAATTTTTATATATTTATTTATTTTGTTTTTCAGTGTGTAGCATGGTTTGGTGCATCTGCATTAGCATCAACGCCAGCAAAATTGACTTTAGCAGAATTAAGGCCTTTTCTTTATCAACCACCTAGACATTATAGTGTATCAGTTGGTAATATTGTTACTATAGACTGTCCAGTACCTGTTAGTAATCCTGCACCTGTTATCCAATATTTTCACGATGATGTTAGATTACCCAGTAAGTTTAATTATCATTATTTTTTATCATAACCTAAATTAAGTCTTGAATTTTATTTTAAGCTTTTTCTGCTCCATGATATGGAGAAAATAATTTATGTTTTAGATTATTTCTATTAAAAATTCCATCTTTTCACATTACCTGATTAATGTATATGAAAATGAAATTCCTCAAATATGAGAAAAATAATTGAGAAGCTTGCAGTAAGTAGTCTCAAATATACTGAGGGCTCTTTTCTTTCAATCATCTTATTTAAATCTGTTTACAGCATCTTATCTTTAAAATTCAATAAATTATTAGAATTTTTTTTTGAAGGCAGTGTGTTCATTTCAAAATTAGATTGTTTTATTTAAAATTTCATTTTTCATTTTATTTTATACTTAACTACAGAGTGTCCCATATAAAACGCAGCCCAACCTTGTATTGGTAGGTATTGAAATAATTAAAAGGCATGTGCAAATGCAAATGTAATTTTAATTATTACCATCCATTACCTTACATTTAGAGTAAATTTTGGAAGTGGCCGCCATCTTCTTGAATACAAGCTTCAATTTTTTTTACAGCGTTTCTTGCAGCTTTTTTCCAAGTTTGTGGCTGGATATGTAATACAGCTTGTTCAATATTGACTTTCAATTGTTCAAGTGTTCGTGGTTTGTTGCTGTAGGCTTTTTCTTTGAGGTAACCCCATAGAAAAAAATCCGCCGCAGTCAAATCTGGAGTTCTTGGTGGCCACAAGCCTCGACCGACAACACGATTACCAAAGAATTCCTCGGCGAAATCAGAGGTTGAACCTGCGTAGTGCGATGTCGCACCGTCATGTTGTAGCCAGCAGTGTCTGTCTTCCTCTTCCAAGAGTGCAATGAACTGAAATAAAATATCCTGATATCATTCTGCATTAATGTGTACTCGAAAAAAATAGGACCGATTATTTTCTGCCGCGATATCGTGCACCACACTCCCAACTTCTGCGGATGTAATTGTTTTTCATGATAAACGTGGGAATTTTCAGCACTCCAAATTCTACTGTTTTGGCTGTTTACGTAGCCATCCAAATGAAACTGTGCTTCATCTGTGAAAAATAATGAATCCATAACATTAATTCCCTCACGCAGAAATCGACGGAACCGTTGACAATATTGTAGCCGTTTTACTTTGTCGGGCTCAAGAAGTTGATGAACCATTTGAATGCAATAAGGTCGTAATTGTAATTGTTTGTTCGCCCGATGAACAGTTGATTTAGACAAATTAATTTCAGCAGACAAACGTCTGATCGATTTATTTGGCGAGGCGAGTAATCGGTCTTTGATTTCAGTGACTGTATCTGTATTCAACACTGACGCATATCTTTTGCGTTCATTGTTATTAATAGAACCGGTCTCTCTAAATTTTGCAACTAACCTTAATACTGATGTTTTGTTAGGAGCTGGTTTATCTGGGTACTTATGGCGAAACAAATCTTTCATCTAGTGAAAACACCATCTTGTCTCTAGCAATACACGGAACGTTATGATTGCATTGTTGTTACTATCGGTAGTGTTCTACTGCGTCGCCGCAATGTTCAGATGTTGGACGAGTCCATTTCAGTAACGAGTAGAGGAGTAAGCTTGACTTTTGAAATTTCATGGATGAGTGATTGATGGAGTGCGTTTTATATGGTACACTCTGTATAATTTATATTTAAGTATTGGGAAATACTAGTTGTAGTTTGCATTAACATTTGATTTTTTCACGAGTTAGTCAAGAATTTCAAATGAAACATTACAATGATAGTATTTTATTTAAATCTAACAAAATATGGATAAACATTTAGTAATTTTTTATTAATACAGTTGAGTATCAATGTGAACTTAAATAATCTAAACTGCCAAAAATCTAAGCAGTAAGTTTAATTTACCTAATGTATACAATTTATATAACGTATGAATCTTGTAAGCTTCTTGAACTTATTTACATTTCCATCAGAAGAATGAGAAAATTGAGATTATGACTTTTATTGTGTTTTAATGAATCAAAACCTATTGATTTACTATAAGTTTGTGATTAATTTACAAAATAAATAAAAAATTGTAATCTTTTGCTGAAGAAATGCAAACAAACAAATTGAAGATGATTAAATATAAATATTAAGGATGATATTTTTTTCATTTAGTTTCTGGGTTTGAAAGTTGTGTGATGAAAGTGGAAAAGAATGGTTAAAAAAATGATGTAGACTCTGGAAGGTTCCCACTTTTTAATTAAGAAGATGTAAAACATTCAAAAGAATTTGCTTGTTCTAATAAGAATGATTCCAAGAAAGATAAAACAATAGAGTATGTGATATCAAATGTTAAAACTTTTTCTGCATTAGAGATTTCATTATCTTTTTATTACTATCAATCTAAATTCCTTTACTTTGTGTAATTACCTTTACTTAAATAAAAAGAAAGAAAAATCTACAGCAACAAATTATTATTAAAAAATTAGTAATTATTTCAAATAACCTATCAGTTTTAATAATAGCTTGTTTGAATATGTGTTTATCCCTTTTAAAACATTTTTTATTAGTCTGTTGTAAAGCATATATAAACCTTCTTTTTAAAATTATCAAATTGTGCTTAAGTTGCAAGTTTTCTCTGCTTAACAGTGAAAATACACTGATAGAATTCATGTATTTATTGATGTTCCTGAATTAATTATAATCTCCTATTATTGTTTTTATTAATAAATTTCAAATTGACCTAGGTTATAATTATTTTGGATTATTGATATTTTACTATATAGTTCAATGTTGAAATTTCAAAAATTTATGTGAATAAAAAATTATGTTGAATTTAATGAATTTCCATAATGTACTGTATGCTTTATGTATTCATTTGGAATGTAATTTTATTTTAATTGTCAATCCATGATTTCAGCTACATCAGAAATAGTTTCGACTACTGGTTCATTAGTACTAGTTAATGTAACGTCAAAACATTCTGGTATTTATACGTGTTCTGCCACAAATTATATTACTGGACAGACTGTATTATCGCCTGTTAAAACAACAGTTATGGTTACAAATTCAAATACTCCATCACCACCAAGATTTTTATCTACACCACAATCACTGTACGTCATGCAGGCAGGTAATTAAAAAGAAAATACTTTAAACGTCTTATAAAAATACATTAGTTGAATGGGTGGTGGTTTTCACTGTAATTTTTTCCATTTGTTTTGTTTATTAAAAGGTGTTTTTCTTTTGATTTTATAATCCTTCTCATGGTTTTGAAAACTATTAATATTTGGCAGTGTTATTAGAAGTCTACTTTTGTGAATTCAAAATTGTAGTTCAATTTAAGTGTTATACTTATATTTTTCTTATGATTAAATGAAATAAAAAAATTTTAATCATTTACTGAGATTTAACTCTGGACAAATTGAATGAAAAACAGTTTAGTGACTATTTGTGAACTGTTCAAGATGAATCTAGCTCATGGTAATGTAATTGAGTTGGAACCTGATCTTAACTGAGCTACAATTTTTTCCTTTTTATTTCATAACGATATAAAATATCACTCATCCAGATACAAGAATAACAGGAAATATACTTTTATGTAATATTATTAATAAACATCTAAATAAATTGCAGTATTAAAACAAAAACAAAATTAAGCTTGATAAATTAATGTAAATGGAATAATCTTAATGTGTTAGAGATACTGTTCTGAAACCATTAGCTGGTAGGGAGTATATGATCTTTCATTTTTTGGTCAGATATTTAGATTATACTATATTAATAAGTAAATTTTGTTTTTATTTATACTTAATAGAAAGGTTTTTGGAATTGTACGGCTGTTGAAATTTAATTGCATATGGGATTCATATATATTTTAGATAAAATATATTTATTGTGAATCATTTAGGAAAGAATTAATTACATTTGCAATCCATTTATAATTAAATATTGAGCTAAATAGAGATAAATAATCTACAATTGTAAATTTACTAATAATTTTATCTAAATATGAATACTACCAAAGAATATTTATAAGATAAAAACTCGATCATAATATTTTATTCATTCATAGCCAAAACATTTCACTGGGAACATTAAGGAGAATTGAGAATAATGAAAGAGACAATGTATGTCATTTTAAGCTATAGGTTACTACATAAACTGAAATGGCAAAGCTACATGTGTATAAATATACACAGTTCAAAGTAAAGCAGTATAATATCTTACCCTTGTCTATCAAAGCCTTCTCCACTTAAGAGTTAACATGTAGAAAGATTTAGTTAAATAATTAGATAAATAACTTCATTAGTACTTATAAAGGTTACTGATAATTGTAACCTTTAAATGAAATTACATCAAATTATAGCCATCCTCAATTTTACTTTATTCTGATTTTTCTACTTCTATTTCTTTTATTGCATATTGTAAAGGGTGGAAAATCACAGTTTGTTAATGAGCTGTAGAACTATGCAGAACATGTAAAAACTTTAAAATTTTATTAAAAATTGGTTTACCATCATAAAGTAAGTAATTACTTGTAATTGTGAGTTTGTTGTAGTCTCCATTGCATTTTTTAAAGTAGCTCATTAATAGTCTATCTTATTCAAAATAGTTGACTTTTCTAGACCATTCTTGTTTTGAATAAAAAAAAAGGTAATTCTTCAGAATAACAAATGTTTTATTTAATTTATTTTGGAAAATAGAACCCATGGAGGAAGTGCATATCATTTGGACTCATATTGTTAGACCCTCTCAGAAGCAGGCAAGCATTGTATCCCTTGTTTTAGCCAAACCGGTGTGCAAAGATGTGGTGTTCAGGTATCCCACTTGTCCCTTACCTTTTCAAGAGCACTCACAACCACATGGTAACCCAGTCTATGTGTCATCTGTAATTTCTCTTTATTTGTGAAGTTATTTATCTAATTATTTGAATAAATCTATTTACAGTGTTAACTTTAGCTGGAGAAAGCTTTGATAGACAAGGGTAAGAAATTTACTTTGAACTATGTATTTATACATATGGAGCTTTGTCATTTCAGCTTATGTGACCTGTAGTTTAAAACGACATACATTATCTGTTTCATTATTCTCAATTTTCTTTAATGTTCCAAGTGGACTTTTTTGGTTATGAATGAATAAAATATTATGATGCAATTTTGTCTTACAAATATTTTCTGGTATTATTCATATTTATATGTAATTATTAGTAAATTTGCAGTTGTATATTATTTATCTCTATTTATCTCAATATTTAATGATAAATGGATTGTAAATATAATTAAATTATCATTAAAAAAAAGATTGTAACTCATTCTTAGAATTTTCTTAATATAAGGTATGAGATTGCAATATGGATCTATAGCTATTCAGTATTCTTGATATAAACTCTATATGAGTCATAGCTTATTCATCTTTTGATGCTAAAAAGAAAAAAAGATGATTCTATATAGCTGTTCTTCTAAATGACATAGCTTACTGTTGAATAACAAGAGTTGGTTCATGAGTTAGATATTTCTATTGAACTATATTCACAGAGGCTGTTCAGTAAAATGATCTGGAAAGCTTATGATTAATGCTGAATTGGCTAGTGTATTTGTACAGGTATAATTTCTAGTAATTTGAGATGGGATTAAAATTTTAGAAAGGAGTTGGTTTTAATAATTAAGAAACTAAACAAATGAGTATTTATTTGTGTATGTATAATATTAATATTTTAAAATATTATACATATTTTTTTATTAAAATTTAAAAAAAATGTTTTGTAGTGATATGTTGGAATTATATGAAAATATTAAAATGCACAAGTAAAAGAAATCACATGAATATTTTATTTAAAAAAATATGATTCATACAAAATTGGTAAATGGAATAATTTTGATAATATTATTTGTTTATATATTTGAATAATATTAATGATAAAGTTTAACTTATCCAATTATCTTTTAAAATACTCATAATAATCAGAAAATCCTAAATTTACTTTTTAAAATTTTGGTTTAAATAAATTTTAATCATTATTGTGTGTGTGTGTGTGCGTGCGTGTGTGTGTGTGGGGGGGGGTGTGCGTGCACGCGTGTGCATGCGTTTATTATTATTATTATTTTTTTTTTTTTATGTTAACTGATGATAACACTGCAATTATTTCTTAGATTTGTTAAAACACATTTCAGAAAAAGACACCGCAAAAGAAATAGACTGTTTTTAAAATCTTCCTGTAAGTACATTTACTCCTTTAATAATAACAATTTTAAAAATTTTCAAATTAAATTTTATGTGGATCTATGTATATATGTATATAATTTTTATGTACTATTTGTAAACAAAAATAAAAAACCTTTGAGAATGTCAATAAAGTCAATGGAAATTTAAAATATTAAGTTATTTTTTTTTACATTATACACTTAATGTGGAGCGTGATAAAATTACCTAAATTATGTGTGTTTAATTATAGGTTTCAATGTTAGCATGGAATGCAGTGGAGTTGGTACACCACCTCCTAAAATAACATGGAGAAAAGAAACAGGTACATTACCGAAGGAGAGAATAGAATTTACTAAGGCAGCTTTAAGATTAACTAATATACATCGCACCGATGATGGTGTTTATGTGTGTGAACTTAGTAGTGGGTCTGGTCCAACTGCTTCTCATCGAATCACTCTTCAAGTGCAAGGTATATTCTCACTTAAATTTATAATCATTGTAGTGATTATAATCAAGCTTGACTGGGCTTGAATCCTAGTAAGGCTTGGCTTAAAAAATTAGTTTTTTAAGATAAAAAAAGAGTAGGATACCTGTAATTGGGGCTGTTACCAGAGAGTTTTACATCTTAAGAAAAATCTTGTTCTTCAAGAAAACAACACCGTGAGTCTTTATATTTATACTTTGTTAATCTTTCTCTACTATGTGCATAATTTTATCTTTTATACCTATCCTTATCTTTCAGGTTGTATATGTTCCATATTCATTTTCCTTCTCATTTTCATTTTCCTTTTATTTTCTTTGTTAATCCATGCATTAAGATACCTGCTATCAGATTTTTCTTTGTTTTCTGTAGGTATATTGCATTGAATTTGATTTTTAGGCTATTTATTTTTAACTTTTGAAATTTCTTTTGAAGTTTGCACTTTTTACAGTTTCAATTATGTTAATTTTTGGTTTAAATATACAACAGTGAATCAAATTTAAACAGTAGTTTTGCTATTCTACACGGCAAGCAGTTATGAGCTGGATGGCACTCTGTCATCCAGCTTAAGATTAACCCCACCACTCTGGTGGGGTTAATCTCTCTCTGGTAGGGGGAACCAGCTTGGTTAGCTCCTCCACTCTGTTCTGTTGTCAGTACAGCCATGAGTGAGCAAGGGGTTCTGTCGCCTGTTGCACAACATATAATCATTAAATTTTTAACTAAAGGTGTTAAACCTGCAGAAAGTTTAATCTGTTTGAAGGTAAATTTTGGGGATGCTACACTATCTCAGAACCGAGGGTATACAGGCCAGATAATTTAAGGGTGGTTTAGAAAGTGTAGAAAATGAAAAGTCATGATAGACGCCTAAGGTCAAGTCTCATAGCTGACAATATCCTGATTTTAGAATCATAGGATCATCTTGTCTTTAGAAAAATTAGAGCTCAGTGGGTTCCGAGGTTGTTGACTGAAAATCAAAAACAGGTCAGGTTGGCAATCTCTGAGAGACTTCTGAATTGATTTCAACAAGAAGGGGATGATTTTTTGAGGTGCATCAACACATGTGATGAGACATGGGTCCATCATTACACTCCAGAGTTAAAAATGGTGATTAAGGAGAGGTGAAGGAAGGATGACTGCTGTCCAATGAAGGCCAAAACTTGTCTGTCAGCCGGAAAAGTTTTTGCATTAATTTTTTTTTATTCAAGGGGAGTTTTACTCATTGATTTTCTCCACAATCAATGAGCAGTGAATGCAGTTTACTATTGCCAGCTGCTACAGTCAACAAAAGCCGCCTACTGAAACAAAAGACGGGGTGTGCCCATCACATATGTCATCCTTCTCCATGACATCACCAGGTTGCACATTGCAATTTTGACAATGGATAAATTGAAAAAATGCACTGGGAAACCCTTGAACACCCTCCCTACAGTTCAGGTTTGTCCCCCTGTGACTATTTTTTGTTTGCACTCTTGAGGGAATCGCTTGGAGGGAAACGATTTGAAAACAATAAAGATGTTGAGGAGCGCATGCGCAGTTGGTTGATGATCCGTCCTCAAATATTTTATGAACAAGGAATATTTAAGCTTCCAAATCGTTGGCAAAAGTATGTAGATTGTGTAAGAAACTATAGAGAAATGATGAAGGTAAATTTATGTATGTTATTAATCAATAGATTTATAAAAAAAATTACCGTTTATATTTGATTCACCTTCGTACATGTAACCCAACCATTTACTTGCCATATACTATTTATATGTAAATGTGTTAAGATGCAGTAATGTCTGTTAATGTCTGCTTTTATCTGATATTTAAATTTATTTATAAATAAATACTTGTGACCAATAAAGACTTGTGTGTTTACCAATTAAACTGTTTATACTTAACACCTCATTCGAGATTTAAATAATTTTTTAATGTAAATATGCTGTAATTTAAATTTCTCAAGCATATCTACTTTTGATTGCTGTTTGTCTTTGCCTTGCTGTAAGACTGATATGTATTAGGATGTATTAAGACTCTTATGTATTAGGATGTAAGAGACATTAGTGGTACAGTTCAATGCAAGGTAGATTTCTGTATTACATGTTATATTATAATCGTATGCATTTTGCAAGTACATGCTGTACAAGAATTGGCTGGGTTTATCCTGTTTCAGTTTATATTCATATTAATTTCTTCATATCTACCTTTGTATGAATTCCAAAGTATGAACAAGGTTATTTATCTGTCAAAAAATGCATTTCCAGTTGATCACAATTAGTACAGATTTTACATGCTCTAGTATTGAATTTCCATGATTTCTTGACCTCAGTTGAACCAAACTTAAATTTTCACCACAGTTCATTATTCTATAATATGTTTGATGATCAATGTACTTATATATTTCAGTACTAATAGATTCATTTCAGTTCACACAATTTAATTATTCCTTTAATACTAAACTTTTTGCACATGCTTTAAAATTCGTCTTTCATTTAAAAAAAGTATGATAATTGTAGTTTTGCATAACCCTGTAATTGCAAGCATAAATAAATAATTATAATTTCTGTTTTTTTCAGAGGCTCCAGTTGTAAAAAAAGAACCTGGAAATTCTATTGTCAATGAAGGTGGTGACATGGAATTACAATGTGAAGCAGATGGTGCTCCAAAACCTACAATATCTTGGTTACTGAATGGTGAATCAGTTGACAAAGATCCACTTATTCACTCTCAAGGTATATAAAACTAGAGTATTATTCTTGAAATTTTATTAAATGTTTGTAAGAATAGGCAGTTATAATCTAAAAGCTAAGTAAGCATTTCTGGATCCGTCTTGATATGAACTTTTATAAATTCCTTTATTTTTGCTTTTGCCCTAACATTTTTTGCATTTCTTCATGAGATACTACATAATGAGATGGGGAGAATGGTTTTTTGTATTGTAATGCAAAAGTAAAATAAGATTTTTTTATTTCAAATGAAATTTATTAAACTAAATATGTGCCATTTTGATCTATCAAATTTTGTCATTTTTGAGGTTAAATCATAATGCTGTTGTGAACTTCTGTGTATTTTGGAGCAAAAATTAAGAGAAGTGATCTTCACAAGCCTCTTTTGAAGCAAACTGACTGTACCATTAAAAGAGTTATGTTGAGCTGAAGCAAATGGTAGTTTGACAGTACAAGTCCATGACTATATATGGACTCTTTGGTGGATTCACCAAAACTTCCCAAACAATCTCTCTCAATTTTTGATGGGTCACGAAAATGAGTGAAGTCTGATGTGATGAAAGATGATAGCTTTTTTATTGATCAATTGTTGTCACTTTATCTCAATTGCTTGGTGTTGATAAAACTTTCCAGTTGTTTGAAAGATTCAACAAAGATTGAGTGCAATCAATTCCTTTCCCAACCTTCCACATACAAAGCATCACTTGTCTTCGTGTCAGTCCTGGCTTTCCCACTTGGAAAAAACTCTGCTTTTTCCACTGATAAAATTAAAAATGCAGAGCTTCACATTGCCTTGTTGAAAAGATTATGATCTTTTCTATATAATTCTGTTGTATGTGATCCATTTTTCATCATTCACAATGAACTATATCAAAAGTGGTTCAATTTTGTTTTGCTTTAGCAATAATTTTCAGATGAAAATTTGATCCATTAAATTTTTCTTTATTAAATCATGTGACATGCAAACATCAAGTTGTTTTGTATCCAGTCTTCTTCTAACATAAAACTGGTTTGTGGACGATGTTTAGTTTACTAATATCATGGCTGCTAATGTGCTGGCTTAGCTCAGTTTTTTCCACAATTTCATCAACTTCTTCAATCATTGGCCAACCAACGCAAGATGTATCATTAACATCAGAATTTCCAGATTGAAAACACTTGAACCAGCTTTTATGGCACACGTCCATAACAGCATCATGTCTATAAAAATCAAATCTTTTTGTAGTTTGAGTCACATTCTTCCCTTTTTTGTAATAAAATTTCAAAATGTTTAAAATTTTTTTTCTATTTTTGCTAATTTTCTAGATGCAATAACTTTTAAACAGATGAATAAATATAATCGTAACCTTTCTAAAAATACTCAGTGATATGCTACCTTTCAAAAGCAGACAAGTGTTGCCAAATTTGATTAATATTACCAGAGCTAAAAAACGAGATAAAATCCTAAAGCCATCTGCTAAGAGAATATGAAGAAACTTTTCCCTGAACCCCAAAAAATATATACACAAACTTGTAAAATGAATACAAATGAAATTTGTCAAACTTAACATATCGTTGCGATGATTACAAATTTGTATGGGTGTTTATCATTCTTTGGTTGTGGAAAGATATATATATATATATATATAGTTATGAATGCTTTTATTGTATAAAATGTAGAACTTGAAAAGTTCCAGTTTTTATTGCAGTGCAGCTGGTTTATAGTCTTTTTTCTATAAGTTTTTAATTTTAATGAAAAAAATTGATATTTCTTG
This sequence comes from Lycorma delicatula, assembly GCF_047948215.1. Classification (NCBI taxonomy): domain Eukaryota; kingdom Metazoa; phylum Arthropoda; class Insecta; order Hemiptera; family Fulgoridae; genus Lycorma; species Lycorma delicatula. The sequence continues at coordinate 31,178,043 of NC_134464.1, read as the reverse complement.
ATCAAATGAGGACTTTTCTTATGTGTCATTAACTTATTGGTAATTTATAATATAAAAAAAAAAAATAATTTTACTGTTTATTATTATATATAAAGCAATGATTTATGTGTAAAAATTTAAGTTTTGCTATGTATCAGTTTTCATATTGTAAAGTAGTATATAAATAAAACATTTTAGGCATTCTGGTCTTCAGAGACAATATATAATTTTTTAGGCCTGATAAGTTAAATCTAAAGTTTCTTATTTGCCTTTATACATTGCTATGATATTTCCATAACATGTGAGTATTTTTTTTTTTTTTAAATAAAAGTGGTTAGTTTTTAAGGAGTAGTAAGAAAACCTGGGAAGTGCAGGAGAATTAGGATATGATTCTGATACCGAATATCCAAAGCTTAAAATACCATATATTTATATTAAAAAATGTGTTAAATTACATTTTTATATTTTATGACTGATATAAGTTTTTTTTTGTTTTCCATATAGATGGAAAATTAATCATCAAGCAAGTTCAGAAACGTCATGCAGGGATATATCAGTGTTTCGCTACCAATCCAGTGGGTGTTACGTTCGGTTCATCCATGCTTCAAGTATCTCCAAAGCAGGTCACTGCTCAAGGTAATAGTGGTGACCTTGCTGAAATTGAAGATCCTGAGTTGTTTGATGGTAATGCATATAACACTGTTTGGTAAACAAAAAATTAATTTGAAAAAATCTCAGTGAAACTAACACTCCTATGTAACGGTAATATTAAGATTTTTTTCCCCAGTTATATGGTGAGTACTTATCAGTAAAGCTCGGTGAATCGAACCAGTTTTGGAATTTCAGTGATATTTAAAGCAAAAGTATTCATTATCTTTTAAATGTTGTTCACATGAGATTAATGCATGTATAATAACTGCATGATATCAGCCAATTTGTTTTATTTGCTTTTATTTTATATCAGTCTTAAGTAATAAAAAAATTTCTTGTCGTGTTCAATCATCCCTTTTAATTTTACTGTTGATAGCGGTGAGCTCTATAAATTTCTTTTACAAATTACATAATAATAATGTTTTTTATATTATATTAATTTTATCGTAGAACTTTCTTTTGTAATTAAAAAATACACTCATGAATAAAAAATGATTCAATAATGAAAAATTCATTACTCATTTAAAAAATAAAAATTACTCTTAAAATTAATATAATTTGATTTGTGATGTATCTAATCATGTTCTACCTTGTAGTCTGCTCAAATCAAAACCTAGTTTGGTATCTGCTCATTTCATTACATTACATATTTATCTTTAAACATGGTATAGTGTTCCTCTTTAAAGTATGGTGAATTAACCCAATTTATGGCAGTTCTCATATTGGTTGATTGTCCTCTTTTCAACTTTTCCGCATTTTTTTCCTTTATCCCATTTTTTCCTGCATTTCTTAACCTTCCTTCTTCCTTGGATATGTATAATGAGTATTATGTCAACTCATACCTACTGATATTAACTCATATCAACTCATATTGCCCTGATTCCATATCAGCACTTTTAGAGGACTTTTAGAGGTGCTCTATTTTTTTGTTAAGGTGCTAATGATTTTTGCACCTTACCTCAAAACGTGCTATGTGTCTTTATAAAGTTGCTACGATTTTTTACAAAAAGTGGCAGGATAGCCACTTTATTGGAAGCAGTGGCATTCTATCACTGCCTGAAAACTCTGTTCCTATCCAGGGATTTTACAAGATAAACTAGCTACTGAAATATGTGTTGGATAAAAAGAGAACCTCCTTGTACAATGTACTTCATTTATCTATGTATTTATGATGAAAAAAAGTTTAACTTGCTCAAAATATAAGAAGTCTAAAGATTTTTGCTTAAACAAGGATTAATTTACAGTTTATTATTATTTTTTTAATTTTCTCCTACCCTTTTTATGTTATAATACCTTATTGATCACAGTATTGTGAAAATTATGAAAAAACATTTGGTATTAATCACCCAGTAATACTCTTGCAAATTTCAAAGAGTTATATTCATTAATAATATTATGTTAAGAACTGTTGTTATTAACATGTGCTGTTTGGTATACTGGTTTGCAGATGTATCACATAATGATTTTAAAACCATCTGTTATTTTGAAAATTCTTCCATCAGCCTTGTTTTTTTTCACATAAGTAATATTCAGGTGCAATTTTATTAATCATAGTAGCATTATTTTATGGAATATCATCGTAGAAACAAAAAAATAAATTTCTGGCAGTTTTCGGGACACAGTTGTACCACTCTGTCCGAAATTATCAACACTATGGCTCAACTGTGTACCGCTGCTAGTTAGCGACACACAAGTGTACCATACCACCCGATATTATCATCACTTTGGCTCACCAGTGTACTGCTCTGTGTATAGTTCTCATAGTACTGCGTTTCACCAGTGGGTAACACTGGTTGTCAGGAAAGGAAAAAAAGCAATAAAACTTGTTATGGAGCTAGTGGTTGATGAAAGCGTGATTCCTTGGAGAGGACGGCTTATTTCCATCAATGTATTCCTCTCAAATTGCATATATTTATGGATAAAATGCTATAAATTATGTTTATCATCAGGTTATACATACAACATTGTTTTTTATTGTGGTAAAGGCAGATTCAAGTAAAGATATTGGACATGCACACAAAATCATAATTAATTTAATGGAAGGTTTGATGGATTGCTGTATGGCGATAATTTCTATACTAGTTTACCACTTGTTAAAGAATTATTGGTAGATTTTATTAAAAAAAAAAAAGAGAGAAGTTGACTGCATTCGCGAATATGGAATAAAAGTATTAAAGTGGATGGATAAAAGACAAGTGCTTATGATGACATTTTATACAGAACATAAAGGGGGAATGATTGAACTTAGCAGAAAAAAAAGACTGTTACACGATCAGAAAACCTGACTGTATTCTGAGTTACAATAAAGCAAAAAAACTGTTGATCTTTCTAACCAATTATCAGCATATTGTTGTAGCCTCAAAAAACCATTAAGTGGTATAGGAAAGTGGCTTTCAAGCTTTTGTTTGGCACTTAGTTGTAAATGGCTGAATTTTACATAAGAATTAATTTGGTGGGAAATGCTTTTCACTTTTACAATTTAGACTGATTATAATTTGCAAACTGTCATCCGGTTCTGATGAAATAATAAATAAATTTCTGTATGACAGAAACTGAGAAATACGGAGAAAAAATTATCTGAGCAATTATGAGCAGTATAAAAAAAGTATAGAGTATGCTATAAAAATATGTGTGGAAAAAGGTAAGAAGTATGCAGATTCAAAAGGAAAAAGACCTATTGTGTTAAATGGTTCTAATCAGCCACATATATGTTGGTCGTGCTTCAATCTGGTTCACAAAAATATGTAGGCCTAGTTGGAGAACATTTTACTGTTTTGTGATTTTTTAAAGCCTAAGTAAGTAATTGTAGATTAAATCCAAGTTTTTAATGTATTTTACAATTTTTATGTTTACAACTTTTTTTAATATTTATTAATTTTACTTTCAATTCTCCATTGTTTAATCATTTTAAAAAATTTAAATTTTTTTAGTATCTGAAACAGACAGTGTGGATCATTTATTACCGTCTTTTTATTATTTTTTCATTTTATAATTAGGTTAAAAGTAAATAAAAGTAGTCTGAGCTATTTACAAGTTGTTAATATATGCTGTAACATAAAATCACCTTCTGAATGATACAAAAATCCAAAAAAAGTGCTGGTATGGTTTACAGATTTACAGATATTGACATTAGCCGAACATACTCAGCACATATCATTCTAAACTGATTACGACTAAAGCAGACTGTATTTGACTAGGTTTGTCATTCAGTACAACAGTGTACTGCGACATCCTACAAAAACCATAGGCAGCGTACCGTCTAATAGGAAACCTGATACTTTGGTACACCAGGGTACTGTATTGACAGTATGTTAATTTTATACTTTTTTTAGTTATTTAAATGATTATTAAAAAAAAGATTACAGTTCCACAAATAGCAAACACACAATAAAAAATGGTACTATAATTTTTTAAATAGTAAATTAAAATAAAATCAACTTAAAAATAAAACTTGTCAAGTTACAGAATATTTTAAAATACCAAACTGATTTGCCCTGTAGGGCAGAGAATTTTTTAATGTTACAACACTGTAAGTGATAGTTTGATGCATATAGGCACATTTACACTGCAAATACAGTTTTAAACTGAGAATGACTTCCTATGTTTATTTGATGAATATTTAATAAAATATGAAATAAAAGGCAAAATCACTGTCAGTATTACAAGTGCGTTGTATAACTTTGCTTAAATGACTATTCATTTTCTATACACTGAGAATTTTTGCACCCAGTAATTGTTAAACATTTATTTATACCTTTGTTGAAATCAAATATATTATCAATCTCATCATTTTAGTGTCTGATTTTCTTTTTATGAAAGTTAATGAGAACTTGATGATAATGAAAACTGAAAATTAGCTGATGACTTTCTGTCATGATGGAAAAATTATGTTACTTACAGAAAATGTATAGACCATTATAGAAATCAAATTTTAACATTGTTCTTAGAGTTTTGATGGAACTTGTAAAAATATTTTTGAAAGCATGAAGCGATCAAAAGCTTTTACAGTAATCTAGATTTACTGTAATACAAGTGCTTTTTTTTTCAACCTCCGATGTGCTATAAGAAAAAGACACATTAACATAAAATGATTCTATTACTAAAAGATGTGTAATATCTAACTTATTTTTCTACATAATCGCTAAAACGATTTAGGCGTTTGTTGTATCATGACACCAGCTTTCTGATACCCTCTTCAAAGAAGTTTGCTGTCAGTGAGCTAAGGTATCTCTTGACAGCCTCCTCATGTTTTTCATTGGTGGCAAAGTGCTGTCTGCCTAACCATCCCTTCAATTCTTGAAAGAAATGAAAATTGCTAGGTGCTAGGTCTGGATTGTTTGGTGAATGTTCGAAGACTTCCTACTTGAATTGTTTGAGAATGAATGACTTGCGCCACGTTGGCACAGTGCAGTTGTGCATTGTCATGGATCAAAACCTCGCTGGATGAGAGCATGCCTCTTCATTTGTTCTGGATCGCTCTGTGGAGCCAACATAAAGATCCACAATAAACTTCCTTTGTTATTGTTATCCTCTGCTACATAAAGTCCACCAACAAGACACCTTTATGGTCCCAAAAAACTGTAGCCATTGTTTTCCTGTTGCTTAGTGTCTGTTTGAACTTTTTTCGACTTGTTTGGAGAACGAGTGTGCATCCACTGCTTAGATTTTTGGATTGTCATACTGGATAAGTCTCATTGTCAGTAGTGGCACACTTTAAAAACTCTTCATTAAACATTAAATGATCATTAAACATTAAGGCTGATGCCATTTGTTGCGTTTTGTGATTGTCGCAACATTTTTGGGATCCAACATGCAAACAGTTTCTGGTATTGTTGGTCTTTAGTCATAATTGTGTCTGTACACAATTATGACTATTTCAAGGTCTTCTCTGTAGAAGACCTTGAAATTTCTGCAGAAAGTGAATTTTTTTAAACCTCGTTTGTTGCAGACAAAATCATCAACATGCGCAACCAGGTGTACAGTAGTGAGAGACTTGTGTCCTTGCCCACCTTTGTCATGGACGTCTGTTTGTCCTTCTTTAAATTTCCTATACCATTCATATACAGTAACATCACTCATAAAGTTTTCACCATAACTAGGCTCATTCTGCGATGGATTTCAGCATTACTACATCCTTCTGCTTGCAGAAAATGTATCACTTCGCAACTCACACTTGGTGGAAGCATTGATCGTAGTAGCTATGTTCAATTGACCATAGCTCCACTCAGACTGATGCAATGGAGCCAGCAATATCAGAGGTTGTGGTGAGGGGATGGTGCAATCGCACAACGTGCAGACCTGACTCCTGCTTATCTCTTGTTTACTTAGATGCACGATTGGAGTTTGAAAAAAAACAGCCCTCGTATATTAATCTTGCTAAAATACAAACATTTTTTTATTATTGAAGTTGGAATTTTTGAAGATTATAGTCATTTATAAATTTTTATACGCTTATATTTATTAACAGTTTTGTTATTTGTTTTAGCCTCTTCTAACAATTATTGTTTTATGTTTTCATGTTGCAAGTTTTATCTACTTATTTGTTTAGAATAATTTTTTACTGTTTTTGTTTACTCATCGAATAATTAATTCACTGTTATGAGTAAGGGACAAGTTATTAGTTATTATTAATTAATAAAGTTTAATTTCTGGCTTTGGCTCAGTGTATTTTACCACTTGCTATTTCATCTCATAACCTATTCATAAGCAGACTAATCATAAAAATTATGCTGACCACATTGCTTTAGATTAATGAATACTCACAATCTAGATCATATTTTTATCAATTTAATGGTTATTTTAATACAATCTCATGATGTTGATAATGTAAGATATCCACATGAGTAGTACTGTACTTAAGAGCTGAAATATTTTGGAATTCATGGATATTTAATTTAAAAAATATGAATGATTGTTATATACAGTATAATTATGTGAACATCAAAATATAATGATTTTTATTTATTTATATGGTAATGTATTTGATAATAAATATGATTTGGAAAAAAGATCTAGCTCTGTTGAAGCAATTTATTACCTACTTAATGTGCAAAACCTTGAAAGCAATTTAAGATTGTTAATCCAAAACTAAATCCTGAAATTTATTTATTTATAAGTATACAGTATACTACTTTAATATACTTTTTTAAAAATCTTAATTACCTTATTTTTGTTTTTAGATAATTCTGAAAGTGTTAGTCTAATTCCACCTGTTTCACCTGGAAATCATGGTCATGGTAAAAAAGAACATTCAAGAAATAAAACAAAGCCAAGAAGAAAAGATAAAAAACGTAAAGGAAATGGTAAGCTTTATTTTTTGAACTAATACTATCAAGCAATATGTACAAATTGATACTTGGTATAGTTTTTTATAACTCTTGGAAATCAGCTGATTATAAATTGTCAGTTTTATCTAGGGAAAAATATCAATAGTTGCTCTGTTGTCAGTAATTTTTTGTGATGATTTTTTTTAAATGAAAATATTTTTCTGTTTTAGCAGTAAAATTAAATATATAAATACATTTCTTATTGTAATTATAGAAAATAAATAATTTATTAATTGCAATATTATTCTTGATTTACAAAAAAAAAAACTAACAACAAATTGTCAGTTTTTTGCATAGTTTACACCCATACACAAACATAATTTAATTTAAAATATTTATAATTTTATTTAAATATAATATTTTTCCATTTATTTAATTCAATGATTCTAACTAAAGCACACGCACATACCTTATTTAATTGGCACAGATGTGGTGGTATAGCGGCGATGGTTGGCACTCACCAAGCTAATGTAACTTCGCTGGCCTTTGTGGTACAAGTGGTAGCAATTTGACCTTCCATCCGGAGGTCCTTAGTTCAAATCCTGATTAGGTATGGCATTTTCACATGCTACAAATCATTCATCTCATCATCCGGAGGTCCTTAGTTCAAATCCTGATTAGGTATGGCATTTTCACATGCTACAAATCATTCATCTCATCATGTAAAGCAATACCTAATGGTGGTCCTATAGGTTAAAAAAAAAACTAGTATAATTTCACAACTTACTTAGAACAAATTTTGCTTGTACATTCGACAGACTGGTGTAGCTGTGAGACTTAACGCACCAGGTATCGAATCGATCGGGCGATCGAGTTCAAGACCCAGCCAAACTGAGTTAATTTTTACGCTTTAAATATTATTCATTTATTTAATTTTACCTGCGATGTCACAACATAACAAACAGGCAACTAGAACAGAATTTTTTGGGGTGGGGGTGCGATTTTGCAAAAATTTGTTTGTTTGCAAATATTGTTATTTTTTAATTGTTAACAAATGTGCCTAAGAAGAATATGACCTTAATTAGGCAAAACTTAAGATACTGAGGGTAACCTTACTCTACAGCCTCACCCCGTTGATCTTTTTAGTTGAAAATTTAATGGCATCACTGCCACTTATATAGAAGTAATCTGACCAAGTTTGGTCAAAATTGGTCTGGCATTTCTGGTGATATAAGGTGATTTAGAACACTGAACACAGGTACATATGAACATTAACATCTGGAAAATTTCCATTCGGTTTTTTGGATTCTTTCGGTGCCAAAACATCATGATCCGGTGAAAACCACCTATGCTCAAATTGGACTGATTACAATACTTTCCTTTCTTGAGCTTTAGTGCTATCAAAACGGGAAAGTAAAAATTGTAATAATTATATCAGAAAAGTGTTATACAAAATTAACACTTTACTGGTATTATAGATTTATCTAGAATATCCTATTCTTGATTACACAATATGATGAGAAAACTAGAGTAGCAATCAAGGTCATAAGAATTTTAACATTTTCACATTTTTTATCCTAATAGTGGTAGATGTTGCAACTGTAGTTAGTAATGATAATGTTGCAGTTGCAACATTAGTTATAAGATATGATTTAATAACTTTTTTAAATCTTAAAACTCTTGTTTACCATCAGTGATTGTTTCTGTATGATACTACAGTTCTAATTATGTAGAATATTCGTATGAGAGTTATAAAAAAAATAAGTCCCTTTCATATATGTTTAAAAATTGATAAAAAAATGTATGTATTGTGGTTATGCATATGTATCTGTGTGATGGTTGTGTTGTGTATTTACATTGTTTCATTAGAATATATTTTAGTGTGTTTGAGATATAATTTTACATGGTTTTGTGTTTTATATTTTTTAGTGGTTATAATATTGTCTATGAAAGTGATTTAATTGATGGTAACCACAAAAGTTAGAGTAATGTTTTTTATGCATCATTTTATGATAAAATCCTTAAATTTTTCTGATGCAAGATTTTGGACTATTCATTTTACTTTTGTTTAAATAAAGCAAGGAATACAATTTTTGTAAACAGATTGTGCTACTTTTTTTACAGATTTTTTTAAATTAATCGTAAACTTTATAGGACGTACACATCATTTTCTCAAAATACTGAAGAAACTCTAAAGAATTTAAGAAATTTTGGGAAATATGTGAAATTTTGGAAATTTAAAATTGAATTTTTTGTGAATTAAAAAAAGAATCCTGCAGATTCTACAAAGTAACTTGTTGACAAATTTAGGTCATTGTCATAGAGAGGGTACTATTGTTGTATAGGGAAAACACCCCCATTCTCATCAATCATATTAATTACATGATCGTATTAGACCACAGTTCATTTAATATCTTATCACTTGATGTGTAAATTTACTAAACATCTCGGCAGTTAAATACCAGAGCTTATATATCAACAAATGAAATCAGATTTGTCATTCTTTAAGTTCATTATTTAAATGTTAGCAATAAAGCCCAAATATCTAATCTCTGTCTTGAAGTCTCTATTAAAGGAATTACAAACAAGTATTACATTAAAGCAGATGCTTATTTACTAGTTTGGTGGATGAGTGGAACAAATTAAAAAATAAATTTTTCTTGAGATTGTTGTTGCCCAAATAACAAAACTATGCAAAACTTATTCTTCAGCGAAGATATCAGTTTGCAGTGGTAATCCTCTCAGAAAAGGGAATTTTATTATTAAATTTAAAAATTGCCTTCATTATATCATTATTTGTACTATGAATGTTATTTATTAAAGTAGTAAATTGAACAGGACCAAGAGTCAAGTGCTGAGGAACTCCTGGAAAGAAAATGTATAAATTGCATAAGATACTGCTTTAAAATTTACATTTAAATATTGAACAATAATTTTTTCAGATATGCATATCTAAGAGGAATCTTAAAAAATGTCTGTAATTGAAGAAAACAAATAAATTTCTAATCAATAAGAAAAAGTTCTGTTATGAAAAATGTTATTCAGTTCAGACCACACATCACCCTTTATTCAGGCAAAGGATTAAATATAAATATTAAACTGTCTGCTCTCATGAACAGAATATTGCTTCAGGATAGTTTTTTCTTGTGTTTTCAGAAATATTTCTTAATGTGTAATTATGAAATTTAATTAACGTATGTTTTACATAGCAGTGATGATTCCACCAACGAGGCCAAATATTACCAGGTTATCAGATAAATCGGTGATGGTTAGATGGAATGTCCCTACTAATGATGGTCTACCGATACAGTTTTTTAAGGTACAATACCGTGAATTAGGAGGCCATAGTAGAGGATCCAGATGGATGACCAGTAATGAGGATATTCCACCACATATAAGAAGTTATGAAGTTGATGGGCTGGAAACTGATCGTACTTACAGGTAACTAATTTTTTTTTTGTAATTTTCTTTTACTTTCATCAAAGTTTTTTGAAAATTATCTTTTTAAAATTTTTCTGTTTAGATATTTATTTTAATTATAAATTTAATTAAAAAAGTAAGTAAGTAAGGTAAGGTCCTAGATTTGAATCCTGGTCAGGCATGGCATCTTTTCATATGCTACCAATTTTCTTTGTGTAATTGATGCTGCACTTTCCTAAATTATATGTATATATATATATATTATTATTATTATTATGCTTTTACGGCCAACATGGGACCACTTAAGTCAATTTTAGTTGGATCTTTTCTGAGAAAAGGGTGTTATTTTACTCTTTCGAGCTGCCCAGTATTTCTTCATCCGTTCAGATCTTGCTTTCTTTTCTTCATCCGTAAACACCCTCTTCGTTGTATTTTGTCGTTTGTCTGTCTTTTGTTTAAATCTAATGCTTTTATCTTTTAGCTTTGTAATTTTTCCAGTTTTATTCTGTAGGTCAGTCAGGGAAATTCCCAATTCTTTCATATCTTCTCTAATTTCTTTGATCCATCCTACTTCTAGCTTTTGGAACCAGAGCTTTTCAATGATATTTCTTGACAGTCTTGTTTGCGGTGTCCTTATGAGATGACCGAAGAAAGAGATTCTTTTTTTCCGCATAGTATCAGTAACAGGCTCTATTTCTCGATACACCACCTCATTTGGCACAATCCACCATTGGCCTTCTTTTTGGTGTTTTTTATTGATACACGTTCTGACAATTCTCCTCTCTATTTTCAGAATTTTTTCAATTCGGTTTTTCTGAGTGATTTTGAAAAGAGTCTCGCTTCCGTAGGTGACTTCTGGCTGTACTACAGTTTTATAATGTTTAAGTTTTGTTTTAGCAGAAAGGCATTTTTTGTTATATGTTGACCAAGTTAATTTTTGGGATTTAATCATTTTATTTGTCCTGTTTTGCCATGTCACTTTTTCATTTAAATTATAAGTTATTATTTCCCCTAGATATTTAAATTGTTTTACTATTTTAATTTTCTGATTGTTTACCGTAATGTGCTCTATTACCAGAGGATCTATGGCCATTAGTTCAGTTTTTTCGAAAGAGATATGAAGCCCTATCTTTTGTGCTAGGTTTTGAAGGCTCATGATTTGTGTTTTGGCTTCTTGAATATTATTTGCTAAAAGAGCGAGGTCATCTGCAAATCCTAGGCAATTTAGTGTGATGGAGTTTTTCTTAGTACCCATTTTTATATTTTTGGGATTTATTTCATACCATTTTCTCATGACAAATTCAAGGGCGCAGTTAAAAAGGAGTGGTGAGAGGCAGTCTCCTTGCCTCAATCCAGTTTTTATGTAGAAGGGTTGAGAGAGTTCACCTCTGAATTTCACTCTGGACTGGGTATTGGTTAAAGTTAATTTTATCATGTTTACGAGTTTAGGGTGAAGGCCCAGGTTTCTCAGAATATTCAGCATGGATGGTCGGTGTATACAATCATAGGCCCTTTTAAAGTCGACGAAGGTGATTATTAGTTGTTTTTTCCGTCTTTTATATAAATCCATCATAAGTTTTAGGGATATTATTTGCTCCGGGCAACCTCTCCATGGCCTAAATCCCCCTTGGTATTCCCCAAGTTCCAGTTCAAGTTGGTCTTTGCATCGGTTGTATATGATTCTCGACAGGATTTTGTATGTGCAATCCAGGAGAGATATGCCTCTGTAGTTTTCAGGATTAGTTTTATCCCCTTTTTTATGTAATGGATGGATGAGGGCTGTGGTCCAGTGTTCTGGAAGTTTTTCTTCGTTCCATATTTTCACGAGGCATAGATGTAGGGAAGTTTTGACTGAATAAACTGATGAGTGTTTCCAGAGTTCTGCGAAAAGCTGGTCTTCTCCGCTTGCTTTGTAGTTTTTATATATATATATATATATATATATATATATATATTTATAATATTTAACATCATGAATTTTTAAATGAAAAATTTTGTGTTTTTATAACAATCAGTCTTATGATTTTATCTCTGAGAAATATTGAATTATTATTTAGGGTCAAAATATATGAAAAAATGTGGATTTGTAGTTAAGGAATTAAAACTTGTAACATTCTATGATTTTTACAGAATTTAAAATTGAGTTAGCTTTACAAAAAAAAAAAACACAAATAAAAAATATATTTTATTCCTTAATAAGGACAACAGAACTACTTTCACTTAACACAGCATAGCATTCTAGCCTTCAAGGAAGGATCATATTATTCTTGTGTTGTCACTTTTAATAGATTACCAAACTATTTTAAAAAAATCTTATGATCAATTTTTAAAAAAAATAATGTTACATTTTCTTCTACATAAACTTTGTTAATGAATTTAAAAATAATATTGATTATATATATATATATGAATACCTGTATTTTTATTTAATATATACATATAATCTATACTCAAGGACTTTTAACATGTTGGATGCGGTATTTTTTTTAATGTGTGTAATTATTATCCATTACAAGTTCTCATTGTCTGGTATTTGCATTTTCATTGTTGCATTATAGGATTCCCATATCTTGTAAGTTTCCGTGCCTCCTAACACTACCTGTTAATCTTTGATAGAACTATTTGTGTTATATAACAGTATTATAAGCTATACAAATGTCTTCTTTATTTAGGCTTCAACTGTACCAATCTCATAAGACTGCTACTGCATTAAAGTGATCATAAATTTTACTTTTTTTTACCAACTATATAGGACCTACACTGCACAGAATGGAAATCGATGGGAGAAAGGATGCCTGACTATACATGGTTATAAAAGGCGTGTGTAATTAGTATCTCAGCCAACATGTTAATTGGTTACTTAACTGCTTTCCCAGGCTTCCCTTGGTTAATTTACCTTAAAAAATTTTTATTAAGTCTCTCAATAAACCACTTCTGTTCGGAGGCTTTATTTTCATTTTATGACCCTTCCAGTTTCTTCCGTAACAGGATCCTCTTGCCTCTTCCTGCAAGTTCCACTGTCTTCTCTTTTTTTCTTACAAAATTACCTCAGAAGCTTTCAAGTAACATATGAATTAATTCTATTCACATGATGAGTATTCTGTTTGTACCCACATCCTTCCTTATTTTTTGACATATTTAACAATTTTCTAAGCAAATAGTATACATATTCACATACTTGCATATGAATCAGGTATTTGCTTTATTATTTTATGAACATAATATTTACATGCTTTAATTTGGACTTCAGCCAATCTCTCTCTTTGTATCTATTTATTTTGTTGCTTTTCTGATAAACTTTTCTCATGGTTTTAATTAAACCTCCCTGGCTGCATTAGAATAATAAATTACATTATACAGCACATCTATCATTCTCGATGAATTCTATGTACCGATCAAAATTAAATATTTATTTATTTAAAATGATCTAATCCACTTATTCTCTTATAACCAGGTAAGAAAATCTTAAGTTTTTTCTAACAAACACTAATAAAAACTAGAAAGATTAGGAGTATAAGAGAAAACTAAATCTTTGTGTTTTTCATGTGTGAATATCTGCTGATTTGTTTTTAAAATATTCAAGAAAGTATTCTTTCATTTGACTTATTTTTAAGCTAATTTCTTTTTCTTTTTATTGTTTTAAATTTAAGATTCAGGATTGCTGCTGTTTATTCAAACAATGACAATAAATTAGGTCCAAATTCTGCAAGATTTCACTTACATAAAGGTCCTCCTCCATCAAATCGTGAACCATTAACGCCTCCATCTTTGACTGATACAATGGCTATTAGTCCAACTGCAATACAAATACAGTGGCAGGTATGTATATTAATTTATTAGAATTAATGTGTTTACATTTTAAATAATCTTCATGATAAGAGTTATGATAGTCTGTATGTTACCTTATTTTTTATATAATTATTTACCATTCCGTTTAAAAAAAATTCTATTGAATACAGAATTTTTAAAATAAATGTTACTCTTTGAATTTTTTGATTAGAAAAACTGTCAGTTTTAATTTATCATTTATGAGTTTAAAAAATCTGTTGTGTATGATTTTATTAAAAAAGTGGAAAACATTTTTTGATTATCCAAGAATGTCTTATACATCCTCCAAACTTTTCTATCTGGTATTTCTTTTTTTTCCCAGTAAGTTTTTTATTCTTGTTGTCATCTACCAGATGGTTGATTTTCTTACCTTGTGTGTTTTCATTTGTCTGTCATGTGATTAATTTATTTAGCACATGGCTTACATGTATAGTATTGCTTATGTAATTGTAAGCAAAGTCCAAATGTTTAAGAATTAGAATGCATTGGACACATTATACTTGAATACACCATAAAAACATACAAGGTACTGATTTAATTTATTGCAGAGTCAGCTGTGTTGCAAACTTACTTTACTTTTTCGTGTCCGAGCGATGAGACATTAAAACCTTTGCGACCAGTATTGTGCCACCGAAACACCAGAAGCATTTCCTTGCCACAGATCTTCTAGTGTGCATTTGGTTGGGCAGAGGGTGCATCTTAGGAGATGTTCAGAGTCCTGAATCTCACCGCACTTGCGCAGTTCAGGTCGTTAGGCTCTATTTGACGCCATCTAGCGCAGTTAACTCTGGTTGGTGCAACCCCAGTTCGAAGCCGGTTTAAAGTCACCCACGTTTACCAGTCCAGGTCATGTCCTGGAGGTGTTGGAGCCCTTTTTTGGAACCATGGAGGGGGCTCGATAGATGTAGATAGATGTGTTGCAAAAATCAATAGGAAATCAAAAGGAGAACTCCTCTATAGTATGGTGAATTGCTAAGTATCTGCATTGGAATCGTATTAGGGAGACAAATTATTATCTGTTTGTGAAGAGAGTCTGCATGTCTATCATGGTTTCTAATTGTAATGAATTGTTTTAAATTTCTGGAAAAAATTGAAACAGAATGGATTCTGGGAAATATACACCAAATATCTGGAGTATGTTAATGAGGTTCCTTCTCATTGTTTTCTCCATTCTGTCATTTTAAAGTAGTAGTATTCTTATTTTTAATTACTATTATTATTGATAGAATTGTATTGGTGTTTTAGATAAAAAAATGAATGGAAATTATAAATTGTTTTTTTTTCTCATATTCCGTGGAAATTGTATGTTGCCTATACGAGTGTGGAAGAGATATTAGCCTAATATAAGTAATCAATGACAGTTTTGATCACACCTGGTATTAATCTATTAAGAGCAGAGACACAATAGTATAGGTTGTTATCTTTCAATAACATTAAGCTCTATCAAATAGGCTAAAACATTTTTTTCTTTAACTTTTGCTTTGATACAATCAATCATAATTAAAAAAAAAAAAAAATTAATTAGATGTTAATTCATTTTTTTAAGTTTAGCTTTAAAAAACTGTATAAAAATTAATCTTTCTTTTAATAAAAATTTTTCACTTTATTTTTTATTGTGTTAAATTTGTATTATTGAAAATATGTATTCAACAGTTTTATATTACACATTTTGTAATAACATTTAGTAAAACAAGAACATGTAACTTGGTACTTGGTACTTGGTACTACCATTAAAAAACAAACTTTGAATTATTATTAGTAAATTTGTCGTCGGTTAGATGAAACACTGTTTGTATTTTTTCAAATTCTGAAAAATATTTAAAGCCAAATATTTAGAATTAAGCTGCTGACTTGTCACATAAATTCTAATTTTAATTTCAATATCACAAGTTTGTTTACAGATAATGCTAATGTTCTCCAGCATTATGCAATATATCTTCATAAATTAATTTTCTCTTCATCTTTATTAATACATTGTCCAGCATTTAATTTTTTTCATTGTTCCCTCTATTATTCTTGTTTATTTAAAGGACTTATACTCCAAAGTATTTGTATTAATTCTTTTCTTTTTTTGTGTTATAGTACTTGAATTCAGTTTTAGCTCCAGTTGATGGATTTTATGTTTATTATCGTGCAACAACTAGTGCTGGTGATTATATAAAGGCAACTGTTGAAGGTGAAACCACTCGTTTGTTTAATATTACCCATCTTCAACCAGATACTGCTTATGATATTAAATTACAAGCATTTACTGTTGGTGCTGCATCTGATTTTAGTGGAATACTTACTCGTAAAACATTAAGTAAGTCTTTTGTTTGTTGTTTTGTATATTTAAATTAATAATATTATTGTTTTGTGTTCGTCATTTTATAAAGGTAAATTTTAGTGCTTTATTTTGTATTTGCTAATAATAATTAAATTAGTAAATTATTTTTGTATTATAAATTATAATTTGTGATTCACACTTTAAATTTTATATGATATTTGACTAAGATTCATAGTTAATGAAGAACTAAAGGAACTAAATTGATCATTAGAATAAGAAGAATAAACCAATTTTAACTTAACTGGTATTATAGCTTGCATATTTTTTTTATAATGTAAAAATTGCAGGTATTATTAATTAATAGGGTTTAATTAATCAAGATTTGTGTAAACAGATCCAGTCATTTCAGTTTCCATAAAAATAATGAACTTTTACTTTGGTTGAATTTGTTTTTCTTATTTTTAGGTAACTAATTTCAAATTAAAAATCTTTTATGACTCTTATTGTTTATTTGTACAGTGTGTTTGGAAAGTCACTGTGCAGGTTGCTTTATAATTATGTGATGCATTTTGTTCTTTCGACATTAGTTGGTTGCCCGGTGAGTTTGTTTGGCGTTGCTCGGTAATAAATCAAGGCGATCAGTTGTTGAGTTGTAACTGAATGTGCTTTGTTTGGTTTCATTTTGTTTTGTTTATCACAATCAATAATTACAAGAAACATATTGGTTCTTTTTGTAGAGGAACGCATTTTTCTGATTGAACATATCTTTCATGAAGGTGACAAGTATACTGATTTAGTGCACAAGAAAGTTTCTAAATATTCCTACTTCTCAACACAATGCAGTTCTAACTCTTACCAAAAGATTTTGGGCAACTGGCTTTGTTAAAAATATTGATTGAAGGAGAAGACAACCTAAACTAAATTAACAGAAGAAGCTGCTTGATATTTCAGATACTATGGCCAAAAGTCTATCAAAGTTAATGCGTAAGTTAGCACAGCAGCAGCAAGATATCGGACTTGTTATCACATGTAAAGCTGTAAGAAAAGAAATGAAATTTTTATCCTACAAATTAATGTGTAAAAGACTAAATTATTGTCATTGATTTAAACATTTTATTGACCAAGATTCTGTAGGTATCCTTGACATTACGCCTTTTACAGATAAAGTATTGTTTCATGTGAAAGGGTATATTAATTCACAAAATACCCAAATGTGGTTGATAACTGTCTATATACAGCCATGAAATAATAATTATAGCTCATAACAAATAAGAGAATAAAACTAAAAAACTCATTTGAATTGAAGCACTTACACCATGAAAAAAAAAAATGAATAAATAGTAGAGAGAAACTATTATGCTAATATGCAGAATAACTTAATGAATGATTGTGAGCAACACAGGAACTTAGGAGGACTACACTCATTCCAAATTGAGTAACAAATGTTCATGCATATGAACTAGGATGATTATGGTCAACCACTTCTCCTGATGAAAACAATACAGATGAAAATCATACTTTTTAGCCTCAACATATTATAATCAGCTGTTTTAGCTGGTATCTGGCTTTGTTTGTCCTAGAGTAAAAACGGGTGTAACTTTTCACTATGTGGCAAAGAACACGTGACATTTTCTTATAGAAGAACTTCATAGAACCCCTATCTTTATCTCAAAACTTTAATAACCAGTATGACTTTTACATAAATTAAAGTATTCCTAAAAATTCATTTTTAAGTCACTTTTATTTTCTGTCTATTGACTAGTTGCAGTTCTTCAAGAATTTTAAGTAAAGTGTAATAAAAAAGAAAACACTGATCGTGTGCTTTACTTTATATATTGACCATATCTACTAAAAAATTATAAGTTTGTTTTTGTAGTCGTATAAAATTCATTTAGAACTTTAAAGATGTAAGCATGAGAAAGGTAGTCTTTTTTATTTTAATTTTTTAAAAAAATTAATGTGATTTTAGTTAATTAAAAATGGTTAAATTCTCTTCCCGTGCACTTTACCACAATATATCAAACCATAATGTACAAGTATCTGAGTATCATAAAACATAACTAAAGATGTTTGTTTTCTTTAAATTTCTAATACATTAAAAATTAATTTTTTCTTTAGGTTTTAGGTTTTAACGTGAATCTACAGTATTAAGGTTAGCTGTTGTAAGGCTGGTCTATTGAAATAAACTATTAATTTGACTTTTTTAATTAATTGGTTAAGAATCAACTAAAAATAAAACATTCTACATTTAAATTATATCTATAAAATATTAATTATATTTTATAAATTATAGAATTTAAACCTTTTTTCTACATTAGTATTCTTTTTAAATATATTTGAATTATTTGTGTTTGTAGAGGAGCCAAATGCTACTGTAGCTCCAGAGCAGGAAAATAATGTTAACGACAATTTGGGAACAACAAACTCAGATAGTGGCAGTGGCCAATTGTATGTAGTATTAGGTGCTGCATTAGCTGGATTAGCACTTTTATTCACTTTAATACTACTTATTTGTCTATGCAATAAGAATCGTTCTAATGGAAATAATGATGCAGGTATTATTGTTATTTTGTACTATATTTTTTTATAAATGTTATTTTATATTAAAAAAAAATGTATTGTTCATCATATTTAATATAGAGTAACAGCAATTAATGTTTTTCTGTAAAATTTTATGGAAGTTAAAATTTATGGTTACATAGGTGATAAGTTATGAGTAATCAAATTATTTACTATTTTTACTTCCTTGTACAAAGTAAAGGAAGTATTGTGATCATGAAAAATTTCGGTTTTCAGATTTCAATGAAAATATCGATTTTGACCCTCCCTGAATCCATTTTGACTAGTTTTGGTAAGATATCTGTACGTATGTATGTAACTTGCATAACTCAAAAACGATTAAGCTGTAGAATGTTGAAATTTTGGATTTAGGACTATTGTAACATCTAGTTGTGCACCTCTCCTTTTGATTCCAATTGACTGAACCAAAAGTGTCCAGAAAGCCCAAAATCCAAAAAATTTGGATTTTGAATTTTTTCTTAAATGCAGTAATAAGCCCTCATTGAGAGCTTTTCAATGATATTTCATAAGTGGTACTTATTTCCACTGGTTCCAGATTTATAGTCAAATAAAATTTTAATTAATGAAATATTTGGACCTTACAAGGGAAAGACACATCGGTTCAAATCAGACTTCATTCCTTTTTGTTTAATTTTTTTTTTTAAATTTAAATATATTGATTTATTAACCTCTGATTGTGAAAAAAGTTTTACAATAAATCCAGTAGTAACAATAAAAAAAAAATATGAAAAAAGATTTTATGTACTATTATTTTTTAAAAATGTCTATATATAATTTAATAGGCGTACAAGAATGTCATGTGGAAGTCAGTTTGGACCATTAGAGAAAAAGAAATGCTACGTATTGCCAAATAATTAAAAAATCATCTAAAAGGATAAAAACCCTAAAAAAGTGCTTGTTAATATAGAATAATTTCTGTTAAAGGAAATTTTGTCTATGAATAACAATTTTGTTGATAATAAGCTTTAACAACGATAATAAAACTTTTCACAGCAGCAAATGTGTTCAAGCTAGAAATCATTCATACAATCCCAGTCCATCGTTGAAAATTTAAAATAATTGATGAATTTATTTACTTTCATTATTATTTATTAATAACACTGTCATTTTTGAACCTAAAAAATGTTAAATTTGAGAGAATGATGATTGTAACAAACACATTAAGGTTTACTTTCTGGTGTCTATTGGCCAGGTAGCTCATAAAGTTGTTTACTTATTGGAAGAAATCGTCTTAATTGGAAAACGATTTCATTTGTCTGATGTAATTGGTACAGTATAACTCCACTAACTCCCCTTAAATCTATCATGTTATTGCATATACCTTACTAGTAAAAAAAAATCTAAAAAAAATAATTATTAGTTGAAAAAAGAAAAAAATGCCAGTGATACATGCTCAATGAAAAAGGGGAAAATACTTTTTTGTGGCATGTTAACTAAAAAGTAACGTAGATAATATGTATTTTCTTTCTTACTGTTTGACTTGCAGATGTTATTTAGTATCCAGTAAGAATTGATATCCAAATATCAAGCTCAAACTTATTCTGTTTACAATTTCCTTTAGTCAGGTAATTGTGATTGTGAAAAATTTGTTTATTCTTGTTGCCGTAGACTAAATTGTTGTCAAAAGTTTAGTTTTATATAAATAAGACATTGATAAGTTAACAGTAAGTATAAATTACTTACTATAAAATATTGAAAAAAAATTTCAAAATTACTCTAATGTACCTGGAGTAGATTGTTCATGTAGTTTGTGTGATGAAAAAAGTAAATCCAGGTATATACCTATTCCCAAGTTATAACTATTTGGTTCATACTGATAACTTCCAGCTTCTCAAATATTTCTGGAGAATTATGAAGGATGAAAATAAACAAAAATTTTAAAACTTATATGAAGAGGTATTTCCATCTAATTACTATAATTTGCTCTTAGATAATAATTCAAAGAATTTTATACATTGTATTATTACTACTGTTATTTTATGTGTAAACATATTCACTGCTCCTTTTTTATTTTGAAGTTGTAGTATTTCTTGTGATATGTATTTGTTAAATTTTTAAACAAATGCATAAATAATATTTTAATTGAGACTCAATTAAAACTTTGTAAATATATAATTCTAAAAACTTATTTAAACAATGGAATTTTTATTATTTCAAAGTAAGCAACTTTGTACTTTTTTAATGAAAAAGCATTGCTGTTTCGATTTTTCTGGTTATGTTGATAATAAGATGTAGTTGAGATAAATATAAGTTTTGTTATGTTTTTCCTTTTACTTCATAAAAATGATTGAAATCCCAGAAATCCTGTGCCAGTATGAAAAAATACTGTTTTCTGCTTTGAGGGTTAAATATCAGGTGTCCAAAACCCTTTTAAAATGACAAAAATTTTTTTTTTTTAGAAAAACTTGTGGCCCCGTAATTAGTAAATTGAGTATGCTTTATCGATTGGTGATAATATCAACTTCCAGTTTCCACCAGAAGTGTGTTATCCAGACCAGGTTCATTTTTTTTTTAGGTAGAACATGTATATTCTGACCATGGATTTGGATTCTATGTTGGAAAATATATAAGTTTTGTTTGAAACATTTTTTATCAAAATGAAATTTTTTACTTCTAAATGACCTTTGAAGTAGACCTCGTGTCAAATCACTATGAAAGTTCTTTCAACTTTGAAAAATGAATTTTTTGATAACGGCAATGATGACTAACCTTAAACCAGATACGTTTTTTCGAACAGTGATATTTTCTGCAAGCGGGTTTTCCAGACTGGAGGTAGATTCTATGGTAAAAATTAAAAAATACAATTGCATTTGAATAAATTATTTTGTCTATTTTATTGCTGTTTTTCATTTTCAAGTTGATAAAACATGATTTCAACATGATTTTCTGAGTGTATCTGTTAAGTTTTAGAAGATTATTTTTCAGGGTTGTTTTTTCACTGAAAACAGTTGCCATATTTGTATTCTAAGGTCAAAAATATGTAGAAAACCGTACATCAGAAATTTTTTCGAGACATTATGAGGTTTTGCAAATTTATTGAAATAAATAGGTTTCGTTGACATGTTAACATGTTCAAACATCTTAAACATGTTCCATTAATATGTTCATACATCTCAACTTCTGGTGACTTCCTACTTTTTCCACTCATCAATATTGTCGTTCTTTATGCAGCCACTTGTGGTTTTATTTTTTACTCTAGCGTTTGGAAGTCATAAATTGGATGATCAAATACTCAACAACTGTTCTTCATGCAAATAGTTATAATAAATAGTTATAATAAAATATAACAGTTATAATAAAAACAAAACCAAAAGTTCAAGGAGATGTATTATAAGTATTTTATGCAAACAATATATTACTTAGATGCCTAAGCTATAGATTTTTTTAAACAGTATCATTCTTGTAATAGTATACTATACAAATTATATCATATGCAGCATATCATAAAAAAAATTTTTGCCTGTTCCAATTATTAATTAAACTTAATTTACAAAATGTATCTTGCATAGATATATTAAACATTAAGCCAAGCAACATTGATAATACTAAAAAGAAAACTATAAAATTAAAAAAAAAATCATGAAAAACATTTTCAGTTACCAATTGATTTTGTTTTGTTTTATAACCTTTAATATTATTGTCTAACATAATATCTTATAGAATTTACTGATAGTATAATGTGCTTACATATTTTAGCTTAAGGGGTGGATAACTAATTTTAATTGTGGTATAATTTAAATATCTAAATTATATACATAGTTCTTACTATCCACGTAGTATTATTTGTTTTTACACATGTATTTAATAAACTCTTAACCTATAATTGTCTTATTGTTAGAACTATTTATCTGTGTGCATTAACAATGTGAAATAACTTTGGTACATTAATAAATCATAAAAATCACTTAAATTCAAAGTTATACAGTATTTACATTATCACCATATCATTAAACGTAAATTCATTGTAAGATGTTACTTCACTAAATTAAATTAATACAGAATTTTTGAGAATAAAATTCTGAGAAGAATATTTAATCGACAAACATACTGGGCAGTGAAGGAAGTACCATGACTTTGAGGTGAATAGATGATATTTGAGCCCAGATATAATTAAAAGTTAAAGATTACGCTGAGTGGGACATGCCGTGTGAATGGGGAACAAAAGAGTAACTGCTAGAAATTTATTTGGAAGATCCAATGGCTCAAGATCTTTGGATAGATTTAGATGATTAATATTAGGTTGGATCTGAGGGAAGTTGAGCATGATTGGGTCAGGTTGGGTAAAGGTAGGGAAAATTAGTGAATCTTTGTTAGTGCGGCTATGATTTTTTGAATTCCTGAGGCCAAGAAGTAAGTTAATATGTATTTAATTAAACAGCATTAAGTTGAGGAAAGTATCTCTGCACCTGTTACACAGAATATAGTTAATAAAATTATAATTAATCTTAATATATAGATTAATATAATTAACTCATTTTAATTTTTATAACTCTTTTCTGTCATTGTATTCTTGAAAACTTTCTTCAGATATTCTAGTGGAATATTTCAAGTGTAGTAGATAACTGAACATGAAGTACCACTGTAAAAAGGATATGAAATTTTACTTTATAAACTTTTTTTACACCTCAAAAGTAAAAGTTAATTGGGGTTAAATTCAAAAAACGAGATGTCCAGATGCCTGTATGAATGGTTCTATTTCTAAATACTAAGTAAGTAGATTCATTAATTGAATGACTCTATCGTCTTTGTTGAGCTATTTATTGTAAATTTCAAATTTTGTAAGTTCACCTATGTAGTACAGGTTATAATAACAATTAGTAATTATTTTTTTCTTTGAAGAATATGAAGCTAATCATTTTTCTAGATATTGTCATCTATACCACAATCTTTTTAACTCCATTAATAATTTGTTGTCCATTTAACATTAATAGATAAATGAAATCATGTCTCATCCACAAAAAATACACAGTTCATGATAAATTATTATTTTCTGGTTAAAAAGTTTGGAAAAGGTTATAATAACTACATGTTTCTCTTAATCGCTTATTGCCAATTACTGAACTCTGGTCAATTTGTAAGTAAAAAGATTGAATATTTTGCTGGACTATTTTGTGTTCATTTAACACTTAATTTGTTTCTGCTCGGTCTGTTTTCTCATAAATTTGGAGAGAGTTTAAAATTTCGAACTTAATTTAGACGTAGAAACTAATGTAAACTCACATTTCATTGTCCTAGTTACCTTTTAAATACCTGTGTTAATGGTGTTATTAAATTATTACTTAAATTAATTGTAATATTACCAGTTTAATTATTTTATATGTAAGCTATGTATGGTAGAAATAAAAAATTTTCTTCAGGTCATCAGATAGGACTTTCTGATAATTATTTCATATATTGTAATGTAAAAATAATGAGAATGTAATGAGAAATGATTACTACTGCCTTTCATTCAGTTGTTTGTGGAAGCAGCATTGTCAAACAATAACCCATTTATTTATATAGAAATGGAAAAAATATGCAAATAATATAAAATTTTGTTTACAGTCTCAATATATTTATTTTTTTCAGATGGTGTAGAAGATTGTGATAAACAAGGTGGCCGTGGAAGAGAACCAGGACTTACAATACAGCAGTTAGAACCAGTCGTTAATATGAACGGTTTTACACACAACGGCAAAATGAATGGGTACGTCCCTCATCCCATCAACATCACCAGCAATCCCCTGGCTGAATCTCAGCAGGATAAGGTATTCCCCCCACCACACACAAAAAACTCATTCATTCATAAATCATCGCTTTTTTCACACCATTCACTATGATATCAGTTTATTCTCTATTCTAATTTGTTAACCTGATTATTTTAGACAATTGTTTTGTCTTATAACTTATTATTCTATGTTCTATATATTATGTAACCATATAAGCTTCGGTACTCTTTAGTGATATTTTTGTTTTAGTTATTTTTTAATCCACTGACTACAAAGATAGATAGGTGAAACTTTTTCTGTCTTGCCCATTTATTACGATTTAGTAACATAAAAAATTATTCTTCTACTTGATTTTTTTAAACCATATAACTACTTTTTGTTTTAAAATTATTAAAAGAAAATAATTTATAAAAAAAAAAGTGTTCATAGTTTAGAAAAGGTTTAATTTATTATGATTGTTACAAGAAAATTATATTATAGTATATGTAATAACATCCTAAATTACATATCAAAATTGGTGACCTTTTATTTTCTTTATTGACTCTGAAAAATCCATTGCGGTTAGCTTTTATGATTGTTCATTATCAAAGAATAGCATAGCCATCTGGTATGTGTGCAATAAATATACTCGCTAAACATTTATTGTACGAACATGATTAGTCATTGGAAAACCAGTAAACTATATTGTTTACTGGTTTTCCAATAATCAAAATTTCAGAATTTGGAGTTTTTGAGAACTCATCTGCCTTCTATGAGAAACCATTTCATTTTGAGAGAAAATTGAGGCTTTTTGGTGTGTCATCTTCTGCCTTCTATGAGAAACCATTTCATTTTGAGAGAAAATTGAGGCTTTTTGGTGTGTCATCTTTTGTAAGAGAATTATTAGTCTTACTTTCTTTTTCCGGAGAAAGAAAGTATGACTAACATCTGAGTGTTATCAAAAGTTTATTATGAACTTTGTAGCATTACTATATTACAGTTGAATACAGTAAAATGGAGGAAGAAATATCCTGTATAGCAAACTTAAAATACAAGTTTTATGTAACTGTTTTAAAAGACTGACAATTTTCTAACAGTTAGTAAGGAGTTACCCACAATTTCCAGACTTGATTTTTCTTTTTTCTAACTTATTTGTGGAGAGTTTTAAATGAAAGTTTTCATTCAGAAAACTTTTATACTTTTGATAAATTGAAATACTTTTGATAAATATTCAGAACTACAATGTCACAATTTTGGAAACAATAACTTACTAGATAAAGTTTCAGTCATTTTGAAAAAAGTGCATTCAAGGATACATTGTCATAAATAGTGGGCACCTTAATTGTTTATTCTAAAAATTGTTTCTAGAATGTATTTAAAGAAAAGCATTAGTTTATAGAATTATAGGTTCTGTTAATAATTAGTTCTTTGATAATATAAGTGTGCGGGCTACATGAAATAGTGTGACTGATGTCATTGTTAGAATCCTGTTAGATAAGTTCCCAACTAGATTTAATAAGTTCATATATTGACCACATCCATTCACTTCATAAGCATTCTCTCATGGGATTTACAGACATGTATGCTTTTCAGCTTACTTGTTATGTTATGTAATAGTATGCATTATTGTATGTACTATTTTATTAAAGCTTCATATTTTTTGATATTTAAAATGTAAGAAACATTTGATCATTACTACTGTTAATTGAATCTTTATACAGGGCAATTCTAAATGATGGTCTCAATTTAGTAATTCTACATTTCCTGAACTATACATTATATCTTACTGATCTACGTAGTAGTTGAGAGAGTAGGTCTGTAAGTTTTGAATAACATTGCTAAGCGCATGTAGCGCCATTACATTCAGTTTTGAGTAAAATGACTATAGTGCAATACAAGGTTTTTTGCGTTCTCCAGTACTATAAATTTCAGTCACCAACTGTAATGCAGCTTGCATTACATCTCCGATTTAAAATTGACCTTCAACAAGGAAGAGCTTATGTCACTGGTTTCACCAGTTTGAACAAATAGGATATTTCTCTAAGTGTAAGAGCATGGGTCGATTGCATGTGGTAGAGAATTCAAGATAGTTTTATACAAAGCTCAAGAAGTCAACCCATAGAACAAGCAGAAAACTTGGAATACCTAAACCATGTCTGGTATGTTTAGAGGCATTCTTTACATTTCAAGCCATACTGCCTACATCTTTTATAGGCTCTTCACAGAGGTGACAAATCAAAGCGGGTTGAATTTTATGATCAAATGCTTAAAAACATGGAGGATGACACTTTTCTTCCACATTTAATTTTTATCGATAGACATTCCATCTCAATGGAACATTCCATCTCAATAGACACTGTTTGCATATGGGGTATACAAGATCCCCATGACACACCGCAACATAAGAGAGACTCCCTCAACGTTATTGTGTTTTGTGCTCTACCGCAAATAAAGGATTATGGAGTATTCTTTTACCACAAGAAAAAGTCACACCAGTTTGTGAACGATGCAATTTACGTACCAGTTGTATCAAAAAATCTGGCCGACCTGTGATCACAACTCTGGTGAACTCAGTAACACAAGATATGCTTCCACATATGTAGGAAGAGTTCAGCTACCACTTAGATGTAATATCATGCTGCCGGAGGGGGCCACATTGAAAATTTATGAATTGCATCTGTAACCATTATTGTGAGTATTATCAGATGTAATTTACTTCACATTTGTCATTAATTAATGACAAAATTAAAAATACAGAGTTATGATGTTGAGTCTATCATTTTGAATTACTCTGTATTTTTCATGGGTAGTATGATTGATCTTGCAATAAATAGAGGAGAAATTAATCCAGATAACTGAAATATATATAAGAAAATGAAAGATTATTAAAACATTTTCATTTTAAGTTAACGTAAAATAATTTGCAATGTAAAAAAAGTTTTAGGTTTTAAATATTTCACTTAAAATTTCCTCTAACTCATTAAATTTTTCTTCTTTGATTTTTTATTGTTCATTGACACATACTTAAAATTTGCCTGAGATTTGTATAAGTTTGATCCATGCACTCATTATCATGAGTGTATCAATTTAATGAAAACATGGAAGTTGCTGTTGCTGAGTTAGAAGGTTCTGAGGTAGATGGTGAAATGGATGTTTCCATTTAAAATATTCAAGGAATTGTGTTTGGTTGTTGACAAACAAACAGGTCAAAAAAGCTAATTTTTTTCAATTATAATTTTATTTTTATCCATTTTTTCAGCTTTTAATTATTCTTTTAAACAATTGTATTTTTTTGCAGAATGTGATGGAAATGTCATATATGACAAATCAAAATAATAATCGCTCATCTGAGGGTGCAAGTGATGAAGAAATTGTTGGTGATACTTGTGAAAAACCAACATGGAGAACTAGAGAAGGAAGAGTTGGTGAAAATTATGTCTAACTTTTTTTTCTTTTAATTTCTGTGTTAATTGTAAAAGTAATCTATTTATTATATATTATACCGTCCTCAAACATCTGTGATCCGACCATGGTGAGTACCATTTTAAGTTAACAAAAAAAAGACTTCACCTCATCGTTGTCATTTTAAGTTTTTTTTTTTTTTTGTTATGTGTATAGTATAAATATAATTAGGTAATTATTTTAAAATAAATAATTTTTTTTAGTACTGTTACGAACTGTATTTATAAATTATAATAAATATGCTATGTAGTTGTATAATTTTATTACATCTTGTAATTAAGTATTTTTAAATATTAACTAATCCTGCCATAAAATTTTAGATTAAGAAATAAATTTCAAAATGTTTTTAATTGTTGTTCATTTTTATAGTAGATTGTTTAAAAATGTAGTTTTACTAGATTCTATTTGTCTCATCTAAAAGTTCTTAAAAGTAGTTCTTCAGTTGTATTAAAATTTTTGTTTCATTTGTTAATATTGAACTAGTGAATTTTAAATTAATATATGATGAACAATTCTAAATGACATAGTAGGTAACAAGAGACTGATTTAATATATTTTGTATGTATATTTTTTTATAGGAGGTTTTTAAATTAGAAAATTAGAAAGTAATAATATTTTACATAAGTTGCCAACGTTACTCAAATATTAACAAACTGGTTTTTTTCTTTGGCTGTTCAGAACAATAAATTAATCTGATAAAACATAGCATGTTCTCAATTTGAATTTCTGATCTGTATATCTCATTAAAAAAAATCCAGTTACTAATCTTTTGTTATAGAAACGGTATTTTAGTTTCTTGAGATACGAAAGATGAAAAACAAGATGTGACTTGCACATGGTAAATATATTTCTTTTGTTAATGCTACATTCATTAAAGAAAATATTTTTTTGTACTCTTCTTTTTTTTTTTTAAATTTGGTAAATTTCCCAATTTACCAGTTTTTAAAAATGTTTTTTCAGCCCCACCTATAACATCAATCTTTTTATCTAATTGGTAGCTGTTGTGAAGGACTAAGTTTAGTAACTGTGTGCTACCAAAGTGTAATTGTGTTACTGCAGTTGCCCTTATTCTTAAAAGGTTCTGATTGTACACAGAGTAATAGCATTATAATCTGAAACAACAGTACTATCAGATTTCATTGGTTCTCAATATTGTTTTTTTTTTTTTTTATTGCTTTTAAAACAATGTTTAAGTAATCATATAAACATGACTACTTATAACACTGACTTTAATAGGATTTGTGACTTTAGTGTATATGTTTTAATATACATAAAGAACCTTCTACAAGAGGTGATTTTATGTAAAGTCAAATTGCTGATCATATGATTTATTTTTTTAAGAATCGTACACATAGCCATAATAATTTATTAATTTTTGGGATTGAACTTTTCAATTCTGGTCAGTGCATTTCAACTGTTCTGTTTTCATACGCATCAATAAAAGCATTAGAAGTTTGTGATTTTTTTTCACAAAAAGGATAGAGTGATTTTTTTATTTATATTCCAAAAGTATGAAGATGTTTTCTTTATTAATTTGTTCCTTATTGGATAACACTGCAGGTTATGATTAAATTTGGATGTGAATCATGGTAAAGCTCTGATGTTTTTGTTAACTGTTCTTAAAGTCTATGACTCATTCGATTTCCTTAATTCTAAATTAAACTTGATGGTGGGTTTTTCAGAATTCTATGGTCCTTGTAGAAACTTGTTTTCTCTGTTTAGAAATGAAAATAAAGTTAAAAAAAATAGAATATTCTGAATTTTAATATCATGCATTTGATTGTTTTGTAATAATAATAAATGCTATCACATTATTACTTGTTTACTAATATCAGTGCTGATACTGTTTCCAAGTTTCTTTTATATCATTAGGTAATCTTAATTTCAAACTATTATGATACCGAGTCTATCCAATAAAAAAAATACAGATACTGTAACATAAGTATATTAGAATATAGTGCCAAAACTGCTACTAATATTTTTATTAATAGCTTTTTTATAGGAATTTTTTTTAGTACAAACCTCCTCAGCTGTATCATATTATTATTAAACTTTCTGATGGGACTTTAATGTTATTTTGAATACCATAATGAATAATTTTTGACAATAGTTATAAGGTTAATTAAGTGCCAGGACAGTAATTTTAAAGTCATACCTTGCCATAGTATTAATATCAAATTGATTTAGAAAAAAAATTATTTATATTTTCTATTTTATATATATATATGCGCTTATATAATTTGTTTAAAAAATAGTGGTTTTTTAAACAGTTTTAATTATGATATATATTACTTATGTTCTGCTATATTGAAGTATTTTATGTTAAATTTAATGACTGTTTTCTCTTAATGTATTATACATAAAATGATCCCTAACTGTTTTTGGATTGATTATTTATCACAAACAAAACTGCAATTAGTGTGTTATTTGTTTAATAAGCAAACTGCGTTAGGATTTATACTATTTTAAAACACACAATTTCAGTTTTACACTGTCATATAATTAAGGAAAAGTAATAAATCTATGCATATAGATTTGGTCTCGATGTTTATTTTAATGAGTTACAGAAGTTGCACAATATTTTATAAACAGATTTTTTATACTTGAAAATTTCTCCTATTTCAGTTTTTTAAGTTTAGGAATGAAGATATTAGGATAGATGGTCTATCAATTGCTAGACTTTTTGTTAAAGATGAACTTTATATTATAGTTGTCTCTTGACATGTATGTACAGTTTTGATTTATGTAACTTCAGTTATGAGAAGCATGTGCAGCTACATTTTTTCAAAATTTGAATTGATCAGATCAGCTATCTGACAATTTGATCTTTGTGCAGTTTTTAACCTCCACAAATTTCTCTTATTACCAAATTAACTAAACCTGGATATTTTAATATGTGACTAGCTTTGTTCCTTTCCAAGACAAATTTTTCTATTTATTTAATACCTTTTAATCATGTGATTAATTTTCTCAATATCCTTGTAAAACACTATATTCAAAAATTTTATTCTTTTTGTTTGTAGATTTCATATTGTCCATATTTCATTACCATAGAAAGTGTTGTATGGTGAGAAAGTGTTAATATAGTACTATTAATAAACAAAAATATTTTAAAGAATTTCTGTCTGTATTTGATATTAGAAGACTTAATTGTTGAAAAAAGATTTCCTGATTTTTTCTGTCAGCTTTTTGTATTATTTCTAATTCATTCATCAAAACTCTGAGTTTAGTTTTTAATTTTAGTGTCTAAATAATAAAAATCTGCTACTTCTGGTATATTATGTTCTCGTTGTAATATTTATTCCTCATCCTCATTTCAGTTAGATTTCATTAACCTTGTTTTTTTTTCTTTGTATCAACTTTATTTTCTCTTCTTGGGTAGCTACACTGCACCAAAATTTCCTTAAATTCCTGTATTACTTCTATATACGAATTAAAAACACCAAGCACAAACCACAATCTTGTCATCCTTCGCTTTTGATTACAGTTTACTTTCTTTAATATTCTTTAATGCGCACTTGATTTTTATTAAGATTGTAAATAACTCTTCTTTCTTAATATTGGCTAAGAGCCAACATTTGTGTTTTCGAGATGTTTCTAGTATTAAAGTAATTTTAAAAAATAGTCATAAATTTCAGATTATATGTTTAAGATGTCTATAAAAACATTATGCAGTTACACTAGGTTCTGTTTCATTACATTCTTTTTATTTATTTACATTTTCATTTTTTTGTTATTTAGTAGGTAGCCTCAGAATAATGCTTCTTCCTCTCAATTGTTTTTAAGGGCACTCCATATTTTTTTACTTTTAGTACACATTTATCTATATCTTTCTCTACGATTATCATTTCCTGCATCTTCTGATGCACACACTATTCTCTCATTCTCTAGATTTGTCCAAAACATATAAAATTTCTGCTTTTAATTGCTCATTTGTTTTATTCCGTTATCCAAGTTTCAGATCCAATAAGCAGTACAAATAAATAGGTTAGTACTTCTTCTTATTTCTGCTTTGTATTTCTTCTTATCCAGGAGTTAGACAGTTTAATGCTCAACCAAACTAGTAACATTTTAACATTAATGACTGACTATATGCAATCTAATTGTCATGCTGTGTTTGTGCTGTAATTAATAATTCAATCCGATCTGTTGATTCAAAGAAGTTCCAAATTACAGTCACTGCCTGATCTCAGGAGTGCAGCTGTTTGTCATAAATCAAGAAAGATGTATTAGATAACTGGATAATTTGAAAATATCATTCGATTCAAGAGTGAATCAATCTCATGGTTCATTTTCCTATCCACTATTATATTGGCTCCTAAATAAATAATTTTTTGCAATTCTTTAAAAGTGACATTTCTTGTAATTTAAATATTTTTTTGAGTTTTTTACCTTCTGATTATTATCATCTCTTGTTTCTTTATAACAATTTTTAAATAGTATATTTTAATAATTTAATTGGTTTATAAAGCTCCCAATATCATGATTCATTACAAAACTCCAATTTATTTACCCCTTGATGTATTAGGAAAAGTAACTTGGTATATAACTTGAAAGGGTATAAAGATATTTGTGTGGAAGATAAAATATCCAATTTCAAGTTTTCTTTCATTATATTTGGCGACTAAAAAAAAGTGTAAAAATGCCTATACTCACTCTTCGAATACTACCTAACAGTATGCCTCGATTACTACATTAAAGTGTATTTATTTAACGAATGCTGCTATTTTCTTGAAATAATGCTATTTATATTATTCATTTGTATATTTGTTTTGAGTACATAGTTTATGTTATAAAAGAAAGACTTAAATTAAAAGTCATGTAGTTTTATTATTTATATAAACTCATGGTTGTGTTAATATAATTTTATTATTTTGTGTGCTAATATACTTTATGTATGTATATATCTTTTTTTGCTACATTAATAAATAATATATGTATTATCTAAAGTATTTGGTTTGTTATTTGAAAGTATCTAATATAATAATAAGTTTGTAAGTGTACTTTTTTTAAGAATAAACAATTCTATATTTTGAAAGTGTTTTTTAGCTTGATTTGACTTAACAATATTTATATGATTTCTGATACTTATTAATATATGTATATTTAATTCAGTTATGCTAAAAGTTAAATAAAGCTATTTGTTTATTTGTGAAAGACTGTTAAAATATTACAAGTTCCTTTTTCTTGATCGTATAAAAACTGAATAAAATGTTATAATAAATATAAATATTTACCTAGTCTTAATCAAAACGAATAAATAATATCTTTATTACCAGTACAGTATATATATATATTTTTAACTTTATTCCGTCGAAGATAATTTTTTTTTTTATGGAACAGTATTGAATGAATTAAATATCCAGTGTATTTTTTAATATTGATAAAATACCTTTTTTTAAGGACTCTGGTTTCATAATGAATTTTAACAGGTTTTATACTTCAACGTATTTGTTAAATGTTTTGAAATTTTTATTTATATCACATTACTTTAAGTACAGATTGTTACTTAAAAATCAAATTAAGTCTGACTTTTTTACCTACATTTACATTCAGATAGTATTAATTTTTTGAGGAAGTCTCTAATGTAGACTGTCAAATCATTTGATCTGAAAATTTTTTATGTTGTAGAAAATAATTGTAGACTTTTTTATGTTTATATTCTCCAACTATCAAATTTTTGTTATTCTTTCTATTATAGATTAATAATTGTTATTTATTATTACAATGTTGCATAAAAATAAAAAAACAGCTACAAATGTTTAAGAAAATATCAGTTTGAGTAAGATTAAAATTTTAATGTTGTGTGTGTTTTTAAATATTTGAAGATGTAAATAATAATTTGTCTAAAAATAAATGAGATTTGAGTTATATTATTTAGTTAAAATTATAACAGTGGTTTTGTAAATTAAACATTTTTTGTTTTGTACAATGAAAAAAAAAATATTCAAAAAATTATCATTAAGAAAAAAAATCACATCAGTACTTTTACTTATGCACTCAGTAAACTCTCTTAATAATTACATAATTTATATTTTATTCATTTTTGTATGAATTTAAATACTCAATGTGAAAATACTTTTTATACTCGTTATTTATCTTTTAAAATTTGTATGAAAACAAATACAGTGATTTTATCGTGTTTGATATGTTTTGAATTAATATATTTTACCTAATTAGAACTTAAATAATCATTTCCATTATTAAGGAAAAAAGTGAATAATAAAGTAATGTATTTTTTTTATAAGATTGAGAAGTTATTGTTATTAAAAATTGATATCAATAATTTGTAATCAATTTTTAGCAGCCTCTTTTCCTAAATTTTTTATATAATCTGTACCAAATTTATTTATTTATTAAATCAGGTCAGTCATAAATACATAAAATGTATAATTCCTACATATTTATCCTGCGGAGATGTATGTTGCTAATCTGTTTATTGATGATTTGCTTTAAGACCTTTGAGATAATCATTCATTTTTACTTTAAAGAATTTCATAAAATTGAAATAAGAAGAGTTACTCTAGAATTGATAAAAAGCCTATTTGAAAAATAGATGATGTGCAATAAAAATAAAAAATACTCGAAGTGAGTCTGCTGCAGTGAACATTGGAGTACCACAGAGTACTGTGTTAGGACCAATGTTATTTATTATGTATATAAATGAAATTTTTAGTATAAACTCAGATGATAATTACATAATTTATTAACTGTGCAGAAAGGAAATCTCATATCTTATTCTTACCGTAATATTTTCCATAGGTTTTGGTTAAAAAAAAAAAAACATTTTTGTAATTCGAGCACCATGTGACTAACCAAGGATTAAGTACAGGAAAAAGTTCTGATTATAATAGTACTTAATGCAGTTTTATTATTCTCTTTTTGAGGCTAAATCTCAATAGTACCTAAAATATATATTAAATATGTTTCCATTGATAAGTTCAAAATCAAGATAAATTTTTGTAATGGTAAATACAATAATTTGTTTTTAAAATATTTTAATAATATAAAATTACACAAATAACTTATTTCGCTACCTGATGTTTAGTATAATTAAGTATTAATAATAAAGTGTAGCTTTATGGATTGATTTTAATACTTTAGTAAATCCATACGTTTACAAAAACTATTTGTTTGTAGTTTTGGTTTTTAAAATTATTCATATCTACCATAAAATGTGGCATATTAGTAAATCCAGTATATAAATTGTTTGAACATTTTTAATGCAAATCAATTAAATTTTTTATACCTCTTTTTGTATTGATGTCAAAGAAATAAGTTTTTTTTAATTTTGTTTTGAATAACAGATTTAAAAAATATATATTTATGGTTATTTTGTGGTAGGTTATACTTGCATTAAATTATAAGCAAGCTGATAGATATACTGTATTATAGAACAAAATTTATTTCTATTTTTTTTTTTTTATACAAAATATTAATTTTCTTATAGTAAAAAAAAAAAAAAAAAAAAAAAAAAAAACTTTGAAAACCCAGCTACAGTCTACACGAATAGTCTATTTTATAAATTTTATTCTAATTTTGTTAATTTTGTTTTTATTAATATAATTAATCAATAATAATCTGTTAAATTGTATGTGTTTATTGTGATGTAAAGTTAATCAAAATTTGTTAGGCAGTTAAATAATCCACTCTCATTAAACACAGGAAAAATTATAACAAATATTTTAATAATATAAAGCCAGTATACAAAGCCAGATTGAAATAAAAAGTATATTTTTTTCTTAAAAGATTGTGCCATTACT
Source organism: Lycorma delicatula (assembly GCF_047948215.1). Lineage (NCBI taxonomy): Eukaryota > Metazoa > Arthropoda > Insecta > Hemiptera > Fulgoridae > Lycorma > Lycorma delicatula. The sequence goes on along the minus strand of NC_134464.1, from coordinate 31,142,141 downwards.
CTTGAACTCAGATCATGTGTAACGACTTTTTTAATCTAAAAAACATACCCAAAACAAAAAAACCCTGAATTCGTGAATGAAAAAAATGATTGTGAAAAATAATGATGTTATTTTTAAAGTATATGTCAGGATTTGCTCTCAAAACTATGAAGATTCAGTGGCCACAGCTAAATAAATTTACATTTGAATGTGTTATAGAAAATAGATCTGATAACAGCTATGTTATTAATTCAATCTTTCATTTTATTGTAAGCACTTTACTACACAAATTTCAGTCCATCTAATGTACAAAAGGTTTTAATAACTGTGAACTGGTATGGAGGTTTACGAAATGATGTTTTTTATATTAAGGAATCTAATTCTGCACAGAAAATAATAAAGTGATGAATACTTAATAAAATAAAGCCTTTTGAATATAATTTGTTACCAATTCATCTTTTTTTTTTTTTTACTTGTTACTTTGTAATTGTTGTGTTTGTTTATTGTAGACTTACTTATTGACTATAAAATTATATTCCAACTCCATGTGTAAAAATAATTTCGTTATTCTAATCTCACCAAGTATAATAAATGAGTTAACACCATTTTTAAATCATTCTTTCTTATATTGATTTACTCAAGTTTTATTTATAAATTAAAATTCTAAAGCATTTATTTATGTATGAACTAAACCATTAAATTTAACAAAAAATTATCATATTTGTATTAAAAATAACTAATGTGTGTTACTGTGTCACTGTATCACTGTAGGTGTTGGCTGGTAAACCTTTGCCCTTTTTTTTTTTTTTTTTTTTTTTATTATTTATTTATAGAAGGAAAAATGCTTATAGCTAATCAATTTTTTATTATATCGTTTTTATAGTGATAAATGCTATAATATATTACAGAAAAAAAAACATATGTAAGGAAAACTAAAAACAACAAAATAAAGAGTCCTTAATTTATTTTATTTTTAAATTTAAAAAAATACTCATTTATTTTCATAGCTTACATTATTATATTATCTTCTTTTTACTTAACCCTGGAAAGCTAATGTATTTGAAAATTTTTGTTAAAGCTAACTTACTGTAAAATCTACAAGGGGATTTAAAACAATTATGACATCCGATAAGTTTTTTAAAATAATTTATTTTAATGAACATGACTTGTTAGAATACACCTTGCCAAACATTTTGGTTACAAAAAAATGTTTTAAAGTTCATCAATGTAGTGCAGGTTGCATTTTCTCTGATGTTCCCCGCAGATCAGCTTCCTGTTTTACTGTGTTGTGAACGTAAATGACATATGAGTTCACCAGCATCATGTTTAGCATTCTGTAGAACACACCCAGTGGCCATTGTTTTGACATTTGGCTGTGTGTGATCTGATGATACATTTCGTCCAAGGTGTGTACTGCATGTGCAGTTCCAGTGTAAGTTTCGATGATATGCAGTTTCTTTGAGACATGATAAATCACAAGCTTTTCATGGCAAGTTGATAACAAAACGATGTTTCACTTTATAAGAAATCGTGATTTCCATTCCATCAAAACAAAACATTCTTATCTCAATGTTCCTTCCTCTGGGATTCATAATTTCTAGGAGAATTTCCTATTTGTCCTTTCTAAATGTTCTGACAATTGTCAGTTTGTATGTGGTTCCATCAGTGATGTTTTCAGGGATACCGAGGTAAAGCAGTTATCAAGTTATATTTTTGTTGGAACTGTAACAAGTTACAGACAACTTCTTAACAAAAAACTCTGCTTGAGGCAATCCTTCTGTGTCTAATGTTCTGCCTGAAATAACTATACTGACAACAATTGACAACTGAGACCACCATAAATCAACACAAAAGGCCAACTGGTGAATGGAACTGAGTGGGTGAGTCCATTACCTCCTAGCTAAGGGTATGCAGTGAAATATGATCATCTTGGATTGTAGGTTTTACGATACGTTAGCTTTCTAGGGTTAAAAACAGCATCACATTATGATATTTTTAAAATATGTGTATACTATACGTCTGTATTTTATATACCTGAATATAATTTATAGTAGTTTTATATAGCCAATTTTTCAATTTAGAATTATATATATGTTTAATTAAGCTTACTAATTATTCTTTCAATGTGAATAGTATTTTTTATTTTTAATATTTTTAAGAATAAAATATAATCAAATATTAATAATTTTATAGTAACCATTTTTTGTAATGGTTGTAGATTAAACATAAGTTTATAATTATTTATATTAATGTTTCAGTCTGGTTGTTTATATTAGTTTTGAAATACTGTAACAGAGTAGATGTGTAGATTAAAAAAAAAACAACAAAAAACACAAGTGTAGTTAATAATTGATCTTTGCATTTTAATTATATAAATTATTTTACAGTTTATCTAAATTTTGCAGAATTTTGTGTTCTTTTTTTTAAAACAAAATTTTTGTTTTTGAAGAATATATGTATATAAATTATCAGATCCCAAAGGAAAATTTGACCTACGTATTCAATTTTGCTACGTTCAATTATTATTAAATACATTATTATTATTTGAGTCAGCCGAAGATGTCATATTACCCTCTTTGAATCTTTGAACTGAAATTGCTAATATTGGTAGATTTATTAAGATAACTTTGTTACCATAGAAGAAAAATTGAAAAAAAACATGTAGTTTGCTTACAAAAATATTGATATTTAATAACCAGACATAAAAATGTTAAATTAAAAAACAAAAACATTTATTACATTAATTAAATCGCCACAATATTTTCTATGTATTAAGTAATGCTTCCGTGTACATTGTCAATGACTGTATGCAGTAATCTCATTTAAGTGACTAAGATCTCATGTGTAATAGTTGTCTTTGATTCTAGCAATGTTGATACTTATTTTTGAACATTATAATCTTGAAAAAGCTCCTCTAGTAAATAAATAAATGTTACATATTTTGTTAGAATTGTAATAAAATTTGTCATGTATAACTTGTAGTATCACGAATTGGAACCATAACTCCTCCTGGTTTTACTCTCCTAAAAACTCTTAATTCAGCTGGCTAAAAGTTATTGAGCATTTCTATGCAGACAAAATAGTCACTGTTGCATTGATTTCCTTCAAAGTGGAATGGACCAGTGATACCAAATACGGAAACTTTGTACGGTTATTATGTAGGGGAATTTTTAGGATCCTTTGGGTTATTCAGTAGCCCAAAAACAAAAATGTTGGTTAACTAATGTTACCTGATAAATGAAAGTGAGCCTTTGCAACATTTTCTAAAACTTCAGAATTTTCATGCAAAAATTGCGATACATTGCAAAAATCTAGTCTCAAAGAAAAATCATCTGGTTAAGGTTCTGCACATTTTGTATGTTGTTTGCTATATTAATTAACTATACTGTTAACATGTAACATACTGAAATGGTAATTTATTTATGTAAAGCTGCATATAGGATTCTTCCAGAATCTTTTTTCCTTCTTTAAGGTAAATAAAAATATGCAATTGTTGATTATTATGCAACTGCAGTTCTTTTTTATTGAGTGACTCTAAAATAATAATAATTTTTATACAGTTACGGTGTCTGATATATGTATTAATTAATTTTTTTTTTACTTCAGCAACTGATAATCTTAATTAATTATAAACATTCTGATTTGAACGTTTTGGTTTTTTAAATTGAGTAACAACCATTACAGAAATGTTATACATTGTTATATTCTGTAAATAAGATTGAATGTTATGTAATATTTCATAGACTGTAGAGATTTATAGTAGAAATGTATGAAAAATGTAGAAATTAAAATAATATTTTTGTGATATTTTTTATGAATGTCTAACACCACAAATTATTTTCATTACATAGAAAATATTGCTAAAAAATGATTGATAAATTTTTATGAAAATTTGTTTCAGTGACAAATATTTACCATCTTGTTAATTTACATGATCCTTGAAATAGAACAAAATGTAAAAGTAAACAAAAGTAAGATTTTGAAGTTTAGAGACAGAATAAATTGTCTCACCTTATCTTAATTCTGTTTATGAAGGCAGCACTCTTGTTATACAATTAAAATATTAGCTCTTTCCATCCTTAGCCTTTTTTAATATACAACTTAACTGTAAAACAACCAACTATTTAACTGTTGAATATAATTCCCTAAGATTGTGTGCCAAGAATAAGTTTTCATTTTGTGGAAGTTACCATTTCTTTCCTTAATATTATTGTTTTGGTTTTATATTTCCTTTTGAAATTTAAAAATCTATTGGAAAACAGTATTACTACATTTAAACTTTATTTCTTCTTCAAGATTTATTGTATTTAGTTATAACCTTTTATATTCAGTTACATTTTCTTTGGTTATTAAGAACTGTTTCTTAAATCTTAATTTTACTATAAATAAGCATAGCCAGTTTCAAGTATAGTCTACACTTTGAAAGATAATATATTATAATTTTTTACTATTAAAAATAATACAGTTATTGAAAGAGATTGTGCTAATGATTATTTTAAATCTTGTGCATGTAATGATTTTGTGTGTGTGTGTGTGTGTGTGTGTGTGTGTGTGTGTGTGTGTGTGTGTGTGTGTGTGTGTGTGTGCGTGTGTGTGCATCGGCAACATACATGTTTAGATTTAAAAGTATGTAAAAACATTTTCATTTCACTTTAACAACCAACTGTGACAAATTTTCATTAACTTGGCAGCACGTTTATTTTTCCCATAAGTAATGTATATTATATATATATAAGTAATATAACCTCAATCTCCAGATTACATTTTATTTATTAAATATCACTACAAAAAAAGAAGATTATGTTCAGTATTGAAAATATGGCATGTTCATATGAACATTTCAAATTAAAAAATATTATTTCAAATACTCTTCATAACAAGTTTTTTTCTTCCAAGTAACTTGCTACAATTTTTTTAAATCATTAATTTATATATTTTTACTGATCTCTGCATCTCTGAAATATCAAATGTTTGTTTTCTCCAACCAGTTTTCCAGCTACTGCTGGGTCTGATTGTATATGTATATATTTAATATATGTATATATTTAATTTGTATATTTTGTAATAATATAATGAATAGTGATTTAAAAAAAAATTATAAATATTATATCAATTAATGTGCAATCTGTTTAAGTTTTGATAAATGAATGAATGTATGAAATCTTTATTGTCATTGTAGATTGGTTTAATGCTGTGGTGCTCTCTATTTTGTAGCTGAAAAGAAATTTATCTTCAAGATTTCTTTAAATATTGTATTTTTATTATAATTATTTATTTATCTGTCTGTGAGATATTTCTTTTAAGTAATAGATTTAGATTGAAATTCCTTGCCATTTAGCGATGTAGAAATAGTATATTATGTAAGTACTTCGTCTATATCTTCTGTAATATTAAAACAATTTTGATAATCTGTGTTATTCATTTATTTTTAGTTATTTAAATTTTTGTTTTTTCTGTTATACTTAAAGTAGCAATTTAACCCTTGAGAGTGGAATGATGACTTATTTTCATGGTATATGTAGAATTTTAAAAATGAGGTCAATGTTCTATTTCGGGGTCTGGCCAAGTCAGTTCTTTGGGTCTCGGAGTTAGTGTTGGATTCTTGCCATGTCAGATGTCAAGGTCTGACCATTTCATAGGTCAAGGTTTGACTGTGTCAGATCATGGGTGGAAGCCATAAGAGTTCTCATGGTCAGCCACTGAAAAGTCTTGGGGTCTAGCACGGTCAAGTCTTGGGATCTACTATGGTGTTGTCTCAGGATCTAGCTTTGTCAGATGCGAGGGTCTGGCCATGTTAGATGTCAGGGTTTGATTATTGCAGATATCAGTATGGTATATGAAAGTGTTCTTCGTTCTTGGGGTCTGACCATGTCAGGACCCAGGGTTTAGCGATGAGAGATCTAGTGGTCAGGTATGGTTAAGTCTTAGGGTTTCCATGGTCAGATGTCAGGGTCTGGCTGTCAGATGTAGGAGTCTTGTCCCCTACAGATTGTGAGATTTCAAGGTCTGGACCATGTCAGATATCAGGATCTGACCCATTTTATAGGTTGATATCTATATCCATATATTGATATCCATATATATATCCATAGGTTGATATCTATATTTATAGGTTGATATCAGGTTGAAACCTGACGGCCATGTCAGGTTTCGTGATCTTTGTTTTTACCGCTACACCGAGGCATAATTGAGCTTTTACTTAGGAGGAGGGAATCTTACATGACATCCAGCAGTCCATACTCATGGTCGTGCAGAGATCCTTAAATGCAAATCCCCTTCCCTCGTTTACACCCTCCTGGAACTACCTTTAGGCATTACTTCAGGGGGGTACAAGCATCCTGTCACTGGTTCACCCATCAGTTCATTCTTAACTTCCTAAATTAACAATCAAGTATCCATACAGTCCATAAAGCAACACACATACATAAAAGAATACACTCTTTCTATTTTTCCTCACAAATAGCACTTCTTCAGTCATTCACCTTCTCAAGCACACTTTTACCTCCATCCCCAGTCAGTGAGAACTATATACAGGTATTTTTTCTCGAAGTCCTGCATGCTTTATATTCATAGATGACCCACCAGGGGTCTGCCATACACTTACTATCACCTTCGGGGATGAGCCACCTATCACTGAATCACCAAGCTGACTCCTCGGACCGGGGATTACAAGCGCACGGTGGATTTTACTAAAAGATATCTAGGATCAAAACGTACACAGAATATAATTACAGATACGGTAACGAACGGTTTACGATATTTCTGATCAACAATTTCGACAAATGTCGAAATTTTGACTCCATTCAAGAGTGATTTTATTTTACGGTTTACCTGCTCAGAATGTCGTTTAAAAACTTAAAGAAACTAGTTTTTTCTTATTTAATAATAAATAATATTTTCGCATATTTTATAGCCCGAGAATCAACGACAGTAATATGCACAATTTATGCCTAACAACTACGGAAAACGTTCTTGTTTCCCTTCATCTGGAAATAAAAAATTTCATTCATTTGTTTATACGTTCAACTAACTTTACTCGTATCTTATAAGGAGATTTAACTATAAAAATACCTTATAAATCGGTTAAATTGAAAAAGATGTAACTTGTATCTTAAGTAATTGTTTGTTTCCATCAAATAATATTTGCGTTTTTATCAATTTTTTTCTTAAATTGTACGTATTAATTTTTCTCTAATATAATATATAAATATATATATCAAAAATTATCTGTAAGAGTATAAAGGGATCGATCAACATATCAGCGTAGAAAGAGGAAATAAAATGTGTAACCTTTTTACACGACAAGGTTTTTTTTGAAAATGAAACGCAGGATATTAAACAGATGATTTCAAAATTAGAAAACATCGAGCGAAAAATGAATCTTCGTAAAAAAAAAATAATTAAAAGCTATTGAATATATCCATAAAAGAGAAAAGAATTGAACGATACTTTAATAAAATTGTAAAAAAAATTAAAATCGTGAAATAAAATAATAAAATTAGAATAGCAATAGTTAAGGAAATATACGGCTAAAGTGTGTCCCAAAAAGAATCATCCGATTTAAATCGTATGTATTTTGAAAAATATGGAATATAAAAACTTAAAATTAATTTTGTATTAAAGGTTTATTCGTAAAGTTTCTTTACATACCAAGTCATAGCTGCTCAAAACGCATCCCTTGGGACGACGGTGTACGGTATCTTTATTTTTTGTTTGAAGCACTTACCATGAGCTACCCCGGTAGCTCACCGCCTCTAGAGTTCCTAGGCCAAAGCCTTTACCTGCAGTCCTCAGACTCAGACTTATCGTGTTGTGGCACTTACCACGCTAACATGTTCCCCCTTCCGTTATAACTAATCCGAATCGACCTCTAGTAGAGGGAAAAGTCGGTTTTCAAGCGTATTGAGACACGTTGTTCCCACAAAAGTGTTCTCTAAGAAAAAAAAATTGACCGTTCACCTTTTCCCCCGAAACCGCACAAAAAATATAACTTTGGAAGAGTCTCTCTAATGCTGTCCAAATTCACGCGGCATCTCTCCGTACCCCGTCATTCTAATATCGATCGTAGCGGTTCACCTTCCCGCTTAAATGAAAAGTAGCATCGTCATTAAACACTAAGCGCGTTACAAAATAGTCATCTTCTTCCTCCGCCTTATTAAGTACGAATTCACAAAATTCCACTCGTCGGTGTTTTTGGTGTCACCTTCATAAAGAGATTGCGCTAACCGAATCCTGTACGGTTTCATAAGCAAACGACACACAAAACAAACCGGATAGACGTTCTGAGAACGTTTACTTTTCTACCGGCACGGCGAGTTTATTTTCGGGGGCTGCTTGAGAAAGTCAGACGGATTCGTTCCATATCTTGGTCTGACACACGGGGTAGTCCGCTTGATTTCCCTTACGTAGACAACCCGTGTCTTTAAATCGTCTATACGAGCCTAATTCTCTTAGCGGAAGGACGTTCAGCGCCGTACTCGCTATGGAAATCACACCGAACAGTAAATACGAACTCACGCTGTGTGAGAACAAGCGTGATTTCTGTCGTGAAGTCGCCATTTTTTCTAACGTTGAAGCGAACGAAGTTCTGGAGCTACCCAGCGGTAACCTCGTGAAATTCGAGAGTTTCCGCTTTCTAACGGTACTTTGCTCGATCAAAACGGACTAAAAGCTAAATAGTTATGAAATTTCAAAATCGGATGATCTTTTAGAAACACGCATATTATTTAACAGAAACTGTACTTACGTAAGAAGATATTAGAGTTATAGAAGCATCTTATGTAAAGTTATGTTTGGAGTATGCGTAAGTACGGATGAAACACCGAGACTAAGAAAAAAAAAGAGGCTTAGGAGATTTCAAATGTGAAATTGAAGAAAAAGACAAATTAACAACGAATCTGAAATCTTTAGATCTGATGTCTGATGAAATAAGATAACAAAATGCGTCTCAAACTTGACTTCCGTAACAGAAAGATAATGAATGTCTCAGCTTTTCGTTTGGAAAGTACTGAATTCAAATTCCGGTCAGGATCGATTTTTTTTTTCGTATAAAATTCCAATCGTTTATTTTCACGCTTATATAGCTAATTACCTCCTCTATGAATCATGAGACCTTGCCGTTGGTGAGGGGGCTTGAGTGCTCAGGGATACAGAGTAGCTGGATCGAAGGTGCAACCATATCGGAGAGGTATCTGTTGAGAGCCAGACTAAGGAATGATTCCTGAAAGAGGGCAGCAGCTCTTTCAGTAGTTGTTAGGGGCGTGAGTCAGGACGACTTAAACGGCCGTATCAACATCACTCAGTCCTCTGAGTACTGCGCAGCTGAAAGCAATGGAAAACTACAGCTGTTTTTTTTTCCAAGAAAATGTGGCTCTGCATTTTCAAAAGCAATAATGGAGGCGCCTTCCTTGGTAAAATATTCCGGAGGTAAAATAGTCCCCCGTTCGGATCTCCGGGTGGGGACTACTAAGGAAGGGGTCACCAGAAAAGTAAAAAATAACATTCTACGAGTCGGAGCGTGGAATGTTAGAAGCTTAAAAAAGGTTGGTAGGCTAGAGAATTTAAAAAGGGAAATGGATAGGGTAAACGTGGATATAGTAGGAATTAGTGAGGTTCGGTGGGAAGAGGAAGGCGACTTTTGGTCGGGTGACTTTAGAGTAATTAACTCAGCGTCAAATAATGGGCAGGCAGGAGTAGGTTTCGTGATGAACAAGAAAATAGGGAGGAGAGTGGAGTATTTCAAGACGCATAGCGATAGAGTCATTGTAATAAGGATAAATTCAAAACCTAAACCGACAACCATTGTTAACGTCTATATGCCTACAAGCGCCCATGATGATGATGAGGTAGAATGTGTATACGAAGAGATTGATGAAGCAATTAAACACGTAAAAGGAGATGAAAATTTAATAATAGTTGGAGATTGGAATGCAAGCATTGGAAAAGGCAAGGAAGGAAATATAGTGGGTGAATACGGGCTGGGCAAAAGGAATGAAAGAGGGGACCGACTTATAGAGTTTTGCACGAAGTATAATTTAGTAATTGCCAACACCCAATTTAAAAATCATAATAGAAGAATATACCCTTGGAAAAAGCCAGGCGATACTGCAAGGTATCAGATAGATTATATCATGGTTAAGCAAAGATTTAGAAATCAACTCGTGGACTGCAAAACTTACCCTGGAGCAGACATTGATAGCGACCATAATTTGGTGATAATGAAATGTAGATTGGGGTTTAAAAACCTGAAGAAAAGGTGTCAGATGAATCGGTGGAATTTAGAGAAGCTTGAGGAAGAGGAGGTAAAGAAGATTTTTGAGGAGGACATCGCTAGAGGTCTGAGTAAAAAAGATAAGATAGAAAATGTAGAAGAAGAATGGGAGAATGTTAAAAAGGAAATTCTTAAATCAGCAGAAGCGAACTTAGGCGGAATAAAGAGAACTGGTAGAAAACCTTGGGTTTCAGACGATATATTGCAGCTGATGGATGAACGTAGAAAATATAAGAATGCTAGTGATGAAGAAAGTAAAAGGAACTATCGGCAATTAAGAAATGCTATAAACAGGAAGTGCAAACTGGCGAAAGAAGAGTGGATTAAAGAAAAGTGTTCAGAAGTGGAAAGAGAAATGAACATTGGTAAAATAGACGGAGCATACAGGAAAGTTAAGGAAACTTTTGGGGTACATAAATTAAAATCTAATAATGTGTTAAACAAAGATGGTACACCTATATATAATACGAAAGGTAAAGTCGATAGATGGGTGGAATATATTGAAGAGTTATACGGAGGAAATGAATTAGAAAATGGTTTTATAGAGGAAGAAGAGGAAGTTGAGGAGGATGAAATGGGAGAAACAATACTGAGATCTGAATTTAAGAGAGCATTAAAAGATTTAAATGGCAGAAAGGCTCCTGGAATAGACGGAATACCTGTAGAATTACTGCGCAGTGCAGGGGAGGAGGCGATTGATAGATTATACAAACTGGTGTGTAATATTTATGAAAAAGGGGAATTTCCGTCAGACTTCAAAAAAAGTGTTATAGTAATGATACCAAAGAAATCAGGGGCAGATAAATGTGAAGAATACAGAACAATTAGTTTAACTAGTCATGCATCAAAAATCTTAACTAGAATTCTATACAGAAGAATTGAGAGGAGAGTGGAGGAAGTGTTAGGAGAAGACCAATTTGGTTTCAGGAAAAGTATAGGGACAAGGGAAGCAATTTTAGGCCTCAGATTAATAGTAGAAGGAAGATTAAAGAAAAACAAACCAACATACTTGGCGTTTATAGACCTAGAAAAGGCATTCGATAACGTAGACTGGAATAAAATGTTCAGCATTTTAAAAAAATTAGGGTTCAAATACAGAGATAGAAGAACAATTGCTAACATGTACAGGAACCAAACAGCAACAGTAGCAATTGAAGAACATAAGAAAGAAGCCATAATAAGAAAGGGAGTCCGACAACGATGTTCTCTATCTCCGTTACTTTTTAATCTTTACATGGAACTAGCAGTTAATGATGTTAAAGAACAATTTAGATTCGGAGTAACAGTACAAGGTGAAAAGATAAAGATGCTACGATTTGCTGATGATATAGTAATTCTAGCCGAGAATAAAAAGGATTTAGAAGAAACAATGAACGGCATAGATGAAGTCCTACGCAAGAACTATCGCATGAAAATAAACAAGAACAAAACAAAAGTAATGAAATGTAGTAGAAATAACAAAGATTGACCACTGAATGTGAAAATAGGAGGAGAAAAGATTATGGAGGTAGAAGAATTTTGTTATTTGGGAAGTAGAATTACTAAAGATGGACGAAGCAGGAGCGATATAAAATGCCGAATAGCACAAGCTAAACGAGCCTTCAGTAAGAAATATAATTTGTTTACATCAAAAATTAATTTAAATGTCAGGAAAAGATTTTTGAAAGTGTATGTTTGGAGTGTCGCTTTATATGGAAGTGAAACTTGGACAATCGGAGTATCTGAGAAGAAAAGGTTAGAAGCTTTTGAAATGTGGTGCTATAGGAGAATGTTAAAAATCAGATGGGTGGATAAAGTGACAAATGAGGAGGTATTGCGGCAAATAGATGAAGAAAGAAGCATTTGGAAAAAATATAGTTAAAAGAAGAGACAGACCTATAGGCCACATACTAAGGCATCCTGGAATAGTCGCTTTAATTTTGGAAGGACAGGTAGAAGGGAAAAATTGTGTAGGCAGGCCACGTTTGGAATATGTAAAACAAATTGTTAGTGATGTAGGATGTAGAGGGTATACTGAAATGAAACGACTAGCACTAGATAGGGAATCTTGGAGAGCTGCATCAAACCAGTCAAATGACTGAAGACAAAAAAAAAAAAAAAAAACTGCATCGATGATCGGTAGATTAAATAAAATTCAAAAAAATAGACAGCTAAAAGGCATTGAGCGCATATTACACAGCGATGAAAAAAACGAATTAAAAAATCATTGAAAACGGAATATTATTTTTTTCTGTAAAAGAGAATATTTTAATTAAATTAACGGGGAAAAAGATTTAACTAGATCTTATTAAGAACAACAGCAGAAAAATAATTAACTCCTTTCTTGTACTCCAAAGAACAAGTAAACAGTTCTATAGCCCGATTCGATAAAATACAGGTAATTTTGTTTTTTTTTTTCTTTAGAATAAGTGACTACCGAATAGTGTAATGTTAAATAAAAATACAAGGATAAATTAGAATTGATCGTACAACGGTAAAGATGTTTGTTACTTACGAGCGCAAAAGAAAGAGCACACGGGATACATTTGTTTCTTGAAAGCCTTTCATTTTGATGAAAAAGGAATGAAATAAATTTTAATCGATACATTTAGGTGATTTATCTTACTCGTCAGATTATTTTTTTTATAGAAAATTCTGCGAAGAGGGTTAAAATTAACGATAACATTTTGAGGCAGATTATTAATAGGCGGTTAAGAAAAGCAAAAGAACTAAGGGGGTTTCCTACGTTCTATAATTTGGAGTAGGGACTACATTTCTATGGATGTTATAACAGAGAAATAAAGAATATCTGATGTCAGTAATGTGTGACCGTAATCGGTTTTAAGTAATTCCTTTATTATCGTAATAGCTATGACGACTTAACAATAAGTCATAAATCTTCGGTAGAGGGACGGCTGAGAAGGTTAATCTTAACACAAATTTTGAGTTAGGAGTTTACCTCCTTTATAACTAATTACCTAAAAGGAGGAGAAAATACACCTCGTATTGTTTGCTTTCATAACACTATATTTACATTAAATATATTTCCTAGATAGGCTTGACGTTAAGATTAATTATAATTTTTACGTTCGAAGAACCAGACATGGACACTAACATCACAACGCAGTGATGTTTACTAACCCACCGAATCGGTCTAGTGGTGAACGCGTCTTCCTAAATCAGCCGATTTGGAAGTCGAGAGTTCCAGCGTTCAAGTCCTAGTAAAATCAGTTACTTTTATACGGATTTGAATACTAGATCGTGGATACCGGTGTTCTTTGGCGGTTGAATTTCAATTAACCACGCATCTCAGGAACGGTCGAATTGAGACTGTACAAATACCTCATTTACAGATACATATCTCTCTGAAGTAATACCTGGACGGTAATTCCCGGAGGCTAAACAGGAAAAAGAAAGAAAAAGATGGGTTACCCGAAAATGTTCGGTATTTATAACGAATCCTACGATTAGCCGTAGGATGTTGAAATTTTAGATTAAGGCTGTTGTAACATTAATTGTGGACACACTTTTCGATTGCGATCGAAATTAAAATAATATTTTAATTTATGAAATGTTTGGATCTTAAAGGGAAGGCTCATCGATTCCAATCACACTTCATAACGTTTTTTTATTTTAATTTTTTATTTATTTTTTTAACTTTCATTTTTTTTAGTTTAAATATATTGCTTTAATATATTAACCCATTATTTAAAAAAAAAAAAATTACAATAATAAATACAATAAATTACAATTCAATAATATATATATATATACGAAAAAAAATCAGAAGTTATTAGTGAAATAAAATTTTATGGAATTTTAAAAACGTGTATATCTAATAGATTTGGTGAAGTGTCTGATTATTTAATATTAATTGAAAATTATAATTTATAATCGTATTATTTTTGGATTTTCTACTTTAATTTCTGTTTAATTTTATCTACATTAAAGTTAATTACAGACTGACTGAAAAATAGACCCTCATAAGAACAACAACATATACACTGAGACATGCATGCCCGATCTTTAATAAGGTGCAAAAAATTTGTATCTTAGTTCATTACTCTTCTTATATTGTCGCACAATATTCTTGCCAAGTCGGAGCTGATCGTCATTTCGTTTATTTGTTTTTTGTTGGCGATCGTTTAATCGCTCTTTGATTTCATATAATTCGTTATATTTTACTTAAAAATTTACGGGCGATGTACTATATATAGATATTTTGAAATAAAATTAATAGAAAAATGAAGAACGGCAAAGTTAAGATCGTCCAAGGTGAAACGATAATCGACAGAAAAATATAATTGTCGGCCATAATGATGTACTGCAACGAAAACTAACAGAAAATTTTGAAGAAATGAAGCTTCAGTACATCGGTAACAAACACGCGGATGAAAAATCGCTCGATCAGGAGAGAGAGTTAATAGATACTAGGTCGATAAGGGGAAAAGCACAGATCAGGAATATTCTAACATCAGGGTATGGAGTAGGGAAAATTAGTAATCTCAGTTAATTTTTAAAATTTCAAAATACGATTTTGAGTTCTAAAAATTCAAAAAATTAACGATATATGGGATGTATCTTATTTAGAAAAAGAGAGTAGAATAATCGACTGTATGAATAATATGTAACTGATATTTTATTCGACTGGAATAGTATCAACAAAAATTAGAATAAGGAAAAACAAGTTTTTTTTGTCTTCAGTCATTTGACTGGTTTGATGCAGCTCTCCAAGATTCCCTATCTAGTCTAGTGCTAACAAAAAGTAATGGAAATATTTGAAATAATATCGATCGAGAAATAAATTGTGAAGATTTTATTATTTAATCTAGCGATACAAATAAGAACTGTAAATATGTTTCTTTAGATGTTAATGAAAATTTAATTAAACGGATATAACAGAGATGCAGTATTTTTTGTCAAGTGTGCCGCAAAAGGAAAAAATAAAAATTATTAGATTTTGTGGTCAAGGACACACGTCGCAGACAGCAGTTTTGTCGATTTCGCAATACCGGCTAGAATTTGTCAACAAATGTGAACTTACCAACGAATTACACACGCAAGATTATTGTTAATAATAATAATGGGTGGGGAAGACGATGTTACCAATCTATCGAGCATTTGTGTTCGTGAGGCGAGTACGTAAACGTCGGTTGTGCAGTGTAAATGTTTTGTTATCGATAAATCATTGCGCTAAGCTCTTTACAAGATTTACGTTATATAAATATTTTATTTAATTCTTACTTACGGTTCGCGGCTGTTTCTGGATTGCCGGAATATAATAAAAAAAGGTCAAATTAGATTTTATTATTTTTGTATTTGCGAATGTAATGTGTATTCGATGCAGAGTGTAATATTTTCTGTTTAGTCTTCTGTTCTTGTAGCGTAAATGTTATTTACCGTATTGTTTTCCTTTATTATAGTTGACGCGTAAACTCTTCTTGCGATTCTGGTATATAATTATAAATTTAACAAACTTTAAATAGCGTTTATGCGATTTATTATGTTTTTCTTTTATCTTACGTAACCGCTACCCGATTAGACCATCAGGAAACGATAACGAAAAGACTTTAAGGAATAGGAACGTATCTCATCGACCCCAATAATAGTAAAATTTTATATAGAAATAACCCACTACTTTACGCAAGAAAGAGTTGCAGGAATCCAGATTTTTAGACGTTAGCGAATTAAATTTTTATAAGGCTCGTATTTATGTATTGTATTGTAATCAGCAGCTCCCGGGTATTTTTGGGTGAAGGAGGAGTTAGTATTTAGCATGCAAGCGTATTCCTGGAATAGTAGTAATTCTAACAGATATTACGTTAAAGTCTAGGTTTTTTATTTTTATATAATTCTTGCACTAACTACATAGCAGTGACTGAGATGCGCAGAGCAGCATGGCGCATCACGTGTCCCCTCTGCACCAATAGCAACAGAGTAGGGAAGCGCAGCTGGCCTGGCAGCACACACACACACACTTAACGAGAAAGATGGCGTCATCGAAGTAGCTATACGTCATTTATTATAAACATTTTAATGGCTATTAAAAATTAATATTAAAATTAAAAACCGTAAAATTCTACAATAAATCACAGAATCGTCCTAAAATTGATCAAATCACTTGAAAATGTTCACAGAAATATACTCTATGTCCTAATACTAATCGAGTAAATATTTAATTAATAAATATTTAATAAAAACAGAAAACTGAGGGACGCGAAAACACGTGGTTTTAATACGGCCCTCTTACCTAAAATATATCCTTCTTTACACGTGAAAAAGATATTGTTTTAAACGGTTAATTACTTAAGAGTTAAAAACTACATGAAGTTAATAAACGAACCCGTAATTTAAATGTAAATCGGAAAAACAAATAAAATAAATTCGCGTGATGTACACATTATTAAATATATAATCAACTTTTTAATTTAACCCTTAACTGGGCCCGCAAAGGGTAATCTTACCCACGAGTGCGTGGGGTCGCTTTCTTTCATTAATTAAAATTTTATTGGGGGCTATAACTCTGGAACCGATGAAAACAAGCACCGCTTACGATATATCGTAGAAAACCTCTCGATCAGAGCTTGTTACTGCAGTTAAGAAAAAGTCCAAAATCCAATTTTTTTAAATATTCGCTTTTTTTTGGACGCTTTTGGTTCATCCGATTGTAATCAAAAGGGGAGGTGCACAACTAGATGTTTTACAACAGTTTTAAATCCAAAATTCCAACATTCTACGGCTAATCGTTTTTGAGCTACGCGAGGTAATTACGTACGCACATACATATGTACAGACGTCACGTAAATACAAGTGAAAATGAATATTTCCGTTGAAATCTGAAAACCGAAATTATTCGCGATTACAATACTTCCTTTTACGTAAAAATAAAAGTTGTAAATTATAAGTAAAAAATAACTAAAACACTTAAAGGAATATATCTTATCGATCCTAATAACGGTAAAATTATATAAATAAATAACCCACAGTATGCGATAAAAATCGCGGGCATCCAAAATTATATAATGAACTAAGTTTTGATTAGTCTCGACGCACAGAATTTTATATAAGTTTAAAAACATTAGATTTAGATAAAATTAATCTGTCACCTGTTAAAAAGAAAAAAAAAAATTATTACTAGTGAAATATCTATTAGAATTTTGTTATCGCTTGTAATTTTAGTAATCGTTAATTGTGTAATGTAATGTAGAATATTTAAATAAAGATCACTCGCTACCAGAAGAACGTTTATTATTATTAAAAAAAAAAAATGTATTTTCAACGGAAAATGTTAACACACTTAAAAAGCGCGTAACATTTTTTTATAATAAATAATAGAATCCGTATTTATAATTTTTCCGATTTTTCTTTCAGCGGTAAATCTATTGGTTCTCTGATGTGTGTAATTTTCACGCGAATAAATAACAACAGACTTCGATTTTTCAAAAGGGGTGAAGGAAGGTAAAAAAAAAAAATTGCCCCTGCCTCCGGTTAATTTACTAAAAAAACATAAATAAAAATAATAAATTTAACGAGATACGATGTACTGCCACCTCCAAGATTAAAAGAACCGAGCCAGGTTGAAACATAAAGTTCGATTGTTTTATAAATATTTCCGTTTGATATGCAGATTTCTTTAATTTCTAAGGCGCTATAAACATTTTATAAAAACTCGGAATTCGCAAGCAAAGAAATCTACTTTTTTGCACCGCTCAAATTTATTCGTTATTACGGGCAATTTTTCTTGAAATAGATAAAAACAATTACGCCTTCCAAAAATTTACTAAGCATTTTTCAAAAAATAACATTTCAGTGGATATAAAATTTATTTTATTAAGCAAAAATAACAAAAAAACTTAAAATATGAATCCGATTTACCTATCTTAAAATAATAATCGCAATCTTGACGGGTAATTTACAAATAATATCTAATTTTTCATCTAAACTATTACTTACAACCAGCTCGAACAATATTTATCGTTAAAATTACGGCTTGTAAACATTACAATTACTTTCTATTTTAACTTTAACTTCATTGTAATTACGGCAGCTATCCTATTAAGTTTGTCCGTAATTCAAACGGACAAAAAAAATTTTTTTTTTTCCGAATTTAGAAATAATTGTAAATAAAATTACTCTTTACTCGCAGACGATAATAAACCGATGAAAACGTTACTAATATGACACGATGGTGGATAAATTGAGAAAATGAAGACGGAAATGATCATAATTTTATAAGGAATACGTTACCGTTTGTAATTTCAAAGAAAAATCTGTTGTTTAATTGAAATCCATCCAAATCGTTTTCGGTAAACCGACCGGGTGTTGCGTGCTGTACGGATTTTGATGTCGGTTTTGCTTGCATTGTTTTATAAAGGTGTGATATTTGTTTGATACGTTTAGGACCGTCGCCTATCAGTTTTACGTACCTGTAGTTTACAGAAATAAAAACTCCACTAACTCAAAGATGGAAATCTTCTTTTAATTTACGGTTATTATCAAAACGATATCCACCTTTCCTTTTCCTGATTGGAATGAGTTAATCGATCTACGGATGTATTTTGGATTTATTCTACCAAATGTTTTTTAAATCCCGTTAAAAAACGTAATAAATCTTTTAAAATGTTTAAACTTTCTACATCCGTTTATTAAATATAACGGAATAATTAACGAAACGTTAATTGTGTTTTAAGCACGATCTGAAGCAGAGTTCCAAAAATTTTGAGAAACTACGTTAACCGAATATATTATCGTAAAATAGGTAAAAAATAAGAAATTATGTATTACTCGTATCTTAAAAGTTATTATGCGTATAATTTCTTAAAAATGTCGTTGCCTTTCTAGTATTATTATGGGGCTTAAAAATTCCACAGTAGAAATAAATGTACATTTTTAACGTGGATAACCTATATATATATGTCTGATACGAGATAGTAATAGCGTATATAAGTAATTTAAGTGTTTACTGTGGCGATTTTGAAACCGGGATAAAGTTGTACATATTCATTATGCAGCATTTGTATGCTTTTTATATTTATCAAATGTAAAAAAAATATTTTGTTCTTGTGAAATAGTTTTCTCATTTTCAAGGTTTATTTATTAAATCGCTCGCTAATTTACGTAACTTATATTGGATTTTACTATAAGTTTCATTAATTTTTTATACTGTATTCACTTCTCTGTACAGCGTTTAAAAACAGCTGTCAAAAATGGGAAAATAGAATACGGGTAGAGTTGAAATTTAATAAAAATAAAATGTTGATACCAATATTTTTAATAATATTCATTTTTTTTCTCTTTCCGTAGGGGGAGGAAAAAGCTCTGCCAGCCGCCGTCAGCCCAGCACTGACGGCAGTGCGGGGTTCTCCCCCGCTAAAAAAACCTGCCCCCCTATCCTGCAGGGCCCGGATCTAAGCCATATGATATGTACAGTCCCTGCATGATCACACAGGCACTCTACTATCCGAATCCGTATGACCGGAAGGCGTCCCCAGGAGGTGATCGAGGAGCGACGACTCCCGAAAACATCTATGTCCAGACAGGAGCCGGGTAAATTCGTAGCCTGTGTTCCCGTGCTTTCGCTCCACCCAGTTCCTGACGTCGCTTAATAATATTCTCAGTATGTACTGTTTTGATACGGCGTAAACAGTTTAACAAATATGTTACGTTAGAATTATAAGTAAATATGAAAAATTAAGTAATTTCAGCGATTAACATTTCTAGACCGATAACGGAAAAGTCTATTTCGTCGAAATAAAGTTCAAACATAATTTAGGCAGACCAACAGGTCCATTCGCCAACCGCGCGAGAAACCGAAAAAAGGATATTTTTATCCCTTTATAGGGGATTGAATAATACCGGAAAATATGTTCGCTGGGAAACATTTCTGCCCTTTGAATAAAATTTTGAGATACAGGACCCTTAAGGTCCATATCTCCTTGCCTGCTACACCTATCGTGACAAATTAATCGCCGTCACGTACAAAAAATCATCGTGCCGATTTCATCCAAATCGGTCCATCCGATCGAGAGATACTCGGTTTCTGGAATTCTTCATCGCTGAAATCGTGTCGTTTGGTTAGAAACAGACATGAACGGTAGCGGTTCGTAGCTAAATTTAACGAGGTTGATTTTCTTAGCCTTTTCAAGGCCGCGGTTAAAGTTTTCTGTAAAATAAAAGAACCGAAAACAAGAATGAATCGATAGCAGAAAGCAGGATAATAATCTAATTCTACACTTTATTAGATTCAAGAATACGGCCCACCGTTTCTAAGCATATTACGCTAAAAAGGCCTATTCGGTTTAATCGAATAAATAATAAAATGTCAACAGATAATATTTTTTTAGTAATATTAGGCGATAAAATCTCCGCTTAAAAACACTATACTCCAACGGCGGTTAATTTCAATTTCTATGTACGCAGAAACAAATACGTTATTAGTTTTTACTAATTACCTTCTCTTTAGCCCTTCTGATTTGGCGATCAAAGAGCCCTTGCTTTCCGCAGTCTTCTGATCGCTACTGAAAAGACAAATAAACACTTTCGCATTCCTTTTGCAGATGATCGAATTAGAGAAGCGAACGAAAAAGGAAGTTTCCGTAAACACGTGGCGTAAAAAAAACTATCTTCCGCCGGCACGCCAGGGTGGGCTCTGGGGGAGCGACAGTGCTTTCTCTTCCTGGCAGTTTCCTATGTGCGCATGCGCACAACAGCTAAACACCACGCCGCTGGAACTGTGAAGCGCACAATTCCGTACAAAGATTTTCGTATCTTTTTCATAAACTGGGGGATGGCTACTGACATTAAGCTTAAGGATTATTATATATTGTACAAGTATAAAGAAAGAATTTAAGAAAAAAAGGACTCGTTATATTAAATTCTATCGATAATATTAAGCGAAAACAGGTGGTGCTGGAGTCCACAGTGCCTGTACACGAGCCGCCGCTGGTCATAAAACACAAAGATTTTCAAAAATCCAGACACGCAAAATTTGAGCCGTATTATTATTAAGTTTTTATATTTAAAAAAAAAAGCCATAAGGAAATTATATTCATTATTTATGAATATTTTCTTAAAAAATAAATCGCAATAGACGTAAGATTTAAATCGTAATGCGTTTCTGAAATACGATAATCAGGACAAGGATTTTTTTATCTTGAAATATCAATCCCCGGGCGTTTAACTTTAATATGACGAGATAGATTACTAGTCGTCGCACCGACATAAGGTATTGATATACGGCAAAGATTACACAAAGCTTTTCCAGGGCTTGCTTCCGAAATTCAAGTCCAGATGCGACTTCTTTTTCTGCAGCTATAACGTTTATACCTTTAAAAACAAATTATTCTTTTATAAAAATACTTATATTATATCTACTTATGTACGATTTAAAAAATAGAATACCGATAAATCATTTAGAAAAAATCGGCTTCTGAATATATAAACTGAAAAAAAAAAGAATAGTTTAGTTTCAGTACGTAGATGACAAAACCGTTTAAACTAACTTTTGTTTCCATGTTAAACTACAAAGCCTTTTTTTCTTAATATTAGTATTTCATTAAAAATAATACTTCATTTTTCGGATCAAGTTACGAGAATATATCCGATAAATAGATACATAAACACATAAAAACAAGTTGTAATATTAAACGTATTTCCATCTGTCCTTAAATAAGAAAAATAAATTTGTTGAAATTTTTTCTCTCAGGATGAAAGCTTTTTAATACACAAACAAAAAAAAAAATCTTAATCTTTTACTAAATATATTGTAATGTAAATCGAAACTAATAATTTTTATTTTCCATAGCTGTACGTAGAACAATCCAAAAATTCAGTTTAAATATCTCTTTTAACCGTTATCATTTATTTATTTAACTTATAGCCTTTTTAAATCGAATAAATAGCAAGCTCGTTTTCATTTTTACAAGGGTTGTTATTTAATTGATACGACGTAAAGTAGCAGCAAACGAAAAATCTGTCGAATAGAATGAAGTTAACATTAAGACTATTCTAATGAGATATTTATTAAGGGGCTGATTGAGGTCGCTGAAGGAAAAATATTTAACGATTATAATCGACTACGTATAATATAATCTTTTCTTTTTCTTCTTTACAATCTTTTATAAACTTTGCTGATGATATAATTAACGGTAACTCCGGTAAAGATTCCTTGGTACTAATTATAATATCGTTACGTGTAACAAATTTCAAACTTAATTGACCCACCGGGTTGGTCTAGTGGTGAACGCGTCTTCCCAAATCAGCTGATTTGGAAGTCCAGAGTTCCAGCGTTCAAGTCCTAGTAAAGCCAGCTATTTTTACACGGATTTGAATACTAGATCGTGGATACCGGTGTTCTTTGGCGGTTGGATTTTCAATTAAACACACATCTCAGAGTGGTCGAACTGAGACTGTACAATACACACACTTCATTTACACTCGTCATACATATCATCCTCTGAAGAATTATCTAAGCGATAGTTACCGGAGGCTAAACAGGAAAAAGAAAACTTTTATTCAAACTTAATTAAACGGTCAGTAAGCGAAGTGATATTCGGGGCGATAGAATGATAAAGATGTATACTCGTGGAAAAATTTGCTAAATTTGTATATCTTAACTGCAACAACATATGTGTTAATAAACCGGGAATCTTTGGCAGAAATTAAAATTTGAACCGAACAATCTCGAGCGATTTTCCTAAGGATGAAAACACTTATGCGGTCATTATCTCAAACCGTTACCGTCGAATGCGAACGGTTCGTCTTCTTGGTTTTCAGTGCTGTTATGTCACAGAGACATGGACGGTCAAAACGCTTAAATATTGAACAATTTTAAATGTAGGTCGGCAAACGATTATGATATGATAATTGCAAAATTTTACATCTCATATTACACGACAAAATCTTTGATAAATATGGTCTTGATGAGTTTTTACGACTTAAAAATTCGAGAAAATTTTCGTCTTGTTGAGAGGTTTTATTCTAGAGGCGGTATCGATGACAGCCATTGTATGATTTTTAATTATCATAAGAAAAAAGTAATTTAAAAGAAATAATGTGTATAAATGCACTCCATTTAGAATTACGTTTAAAACGATATGTTTAATGATGGATAAACGTAATAAAATATTTTTTTATAGTAAGAAATGTTTTAATAAATAAAAAAATTGTTCAATAGACAATTATAAATATGATAAATAATAATAATGTATCGGTCAAACGCTGATATAGGACTACTTTGCAAAGAGTAATTTTAGAAATAATTATTTTTTCGTTTAATTTTTTTTTTAGTGTCTGTACGCATCAAGTAAAAGATTTCTCAATCGGTGACTAATTCGGTGATTGTGTGAGATGTGAAGGGAAGGAAAAACCCAGGTGGCTTCCTTTGCTCTGATTGGCTACCGTAGGGCAGTACTATATCACGTGATGGTTCTATTCAAATACAACCGTAACGGTCAATATTGCTATACAAGACAATGTTAGTAATCCTATTTCTTATATACACATTCGGTATAATTAAATTGATTTAAGATTAGTTGATTATTTTATATCGAGTACATTTTATAAAAATAATAATTAATCTCCTTTAATCTAATAAATATTTAAAAAATAGAATATTTGAGTAGACACTAATTTAGTAAATACAATGACATGTCGATAAAAATATGTAAATCGGATGACGTGTTACGTGTTGATTAGGTTAGGCTAATTGTATTGCGTAATATACCATGACTTCCCGACAAGTACAATGTTGCCGGATTTCATTTTTCAATTTAATGAAAAATTATTCAGTATAAAATTTAGTTCACAGACTGTTTCATTCACCATCATTTCTTTTTTTACATGATACGTTGTCTAATATTAAATTATTTTTTCTTATTTTAATTGTGATTGCGATACGTTTCGGTTTCCAGATTTAAATGAAAATATACATTTTGACCATCCCTGAATCCATTTTGACTAGTTTCGGCGTGACGTAAAAATATAAAATATTTTGATCTTTAAAGGGAAGACACCTCGGTTTGAATCGGACTTCATCTCCTTTTATTATTTTTTTCAACTATTTTTTTAAAATTTAAATATACTGATTTAATCATTATTAACCAGTGATTCTAAAAAAAATTACAATACATAATAATTCAATGATAATAAAAAAAAATGAAAAAATTATTAGCGAAATAAAATTCTACATACTTTTTAAAATGTATAAATTTAATTTAATAGGTATTACATACGTGTATATGTAATAGATGTTCGTGAAACATCTGATTATTTAATATTAATTGAAAATTATAATTTAAAATCGTATTATTTTTGGATTTTCTAGTTTACTTACGTAACAAATATCTGTAAATAAGGAATATTTGAGTAGACACTAATTTAGTTAATACAATGATAGGTAGTTAAGTTATCGTTTGTGAACCAACGGAATAAAGACGGTTTTCGAGTGTTACATCGCACTCATTAATCTCAAAGGGGAGGGTTAATAAAATCTTTTGTGTGTATGTATTATGTGGGTTTACGTGAAATTTTATTTAAGGTAGCTTGAAGTGCATTTAAATCATACTGAAGTACGTTCCTCTTTAAGTTAGTTTAAGTAAGTTTAATCTTTACACGAAAGGATTTTTAGTTAAAAAGATTGTTTAATTTACTCTTATTTTATTTGAATAATACAAACAAAGAATAAAACCACTGCAAATTATCGTTTCAAAAATTGTATTAATATTAAAAAAGTAAATAAAACTAATTATTTAATCAGTAATAAGTAATAAAAAGATTTACATTGGATGCGTTACAAGTGAATTAGGTTAGGTTAAACTATTGGCTCGAGGCTTTAATTATTTTTTATAAACATTACCCCAGACACAGATGAAATTACTCAAATAATGGGGTTCTATGTTATCTAATAGTAACCCTAAAAAAGTAAATAAAATTTACGCGTCATAATGTTTCAAACAAATACATAAAATTAAACGAAGTAATAATAATACTTATAATAATAATAATATTTTAATTATTTATATAATTTAAAAATATATATATTTACCCGTCGATTTCCGTGGTGGAGTGGTAGCGTCTCGGTTTTTTATCCGGAGGTCCCGAGTTCGAAATCCCGTCAGGCATGGCATTTTTTATACGCTACTAAATTCCATTTCCATATACCCATACATAAGCTTCTCTATAAAACGTCGTAGTAAATTAATTCATGAAATAAAAAAATAAGTAATTTAAATAAATAAAAATAAAAAAAGAAAGAAATTTGATCTGTAATAGTAATGCATAAATCTTAAAAAAATCCGTTTTATAATGTTATTTTATAAAAAGGTAGTCAGTCGGTAAATATATCTGGAGTAACCGACCCAGAGTTAAACATATGATGTAAAAACAGATGTATGTAGACAGCTACGGGCTTGAACGAATGTACGCGGCAATTAACGAACGTCAGATTGAAGGACAACCTTTCTAGACGCTTGTTGGTGCGTTAAAACATGTACATTTTTATTAAATCTTGCGTTCGTTTGAAACATCATAAATTGGTTTTATTATATTTATTATAATGTGAAATATTATTCAGGAATATGTTTAACAGTGGTGTTACTATTAATTTGTAATTAAAACTAAACTTGTATGTAAGGTAAGTACAAAATTAATCGGGTTTTGATAAAAGTTCAATGCAGCAAATTACCTAGTTTATATATTTGTGTGTCTGTCTGTGTTTTTTATATATAAATAACCTTTATTTATCCACATGTTGATTACAATTAGTAATACTAGATGAAATGTTTCTTACAACTAAATATTAGTACATAAAATAACTTTTTCTATACTATCATCCACATTTTATCTTAGTTATATTTGTAAAATATTTTAGTGTAACTGCTCATTTTAAAAAAAATCTTGTACTAAGCTTTTAATATTTTCTTAACTTACACCTTAAGTATAAATATAGTCTATGTAACGTACATTTCCTATTATAATGTAATTCTTAAATATATTCTAATGTATAATTTGCTCTTTTCTCCTAAAGTGTACATTACAATATGTTCAACGAGTAAATAATAAGCAACCCTCCATGACCCAATGATACGTATGACATGTAAATGAGGTGACTTAGGCTGACAATTCCGGAGACCTGTGGTTAATTGAATTTCAACCGTCAAGTATTCTGGCATTTACTGTCTAGTACTCAATTTCATATAAAAGTAGCTAACTTTTACTAGGCTTTGAATCTCATAACCTTTGACTTTGAGAATCAGCTAGTAAACAACTGATTTGTGGTGAGTTAATCAGCTCTGTGGGCTATCCAATATGAGTTTTTATACGGTAATTTAAAAAAGAAGTTTACACAAATTATATACTTGTAAGTACACAGTATTCAAAATAATTTGTTTACAAATTCTCATAACAGATTTTTAATCATCTGTAAAATATTCTAATGTGCATGTACTTTGGATCTAACTTTCTTTCATTCTACCAAATCGTTTAAATGGAGAAAATTATCATATTTTTTTGGAAACTCCAATTAAGAGGAAATATGTGGTTTCACCACGATGGAGCCCCAGCACATTTCAGTCAGTCGGTTTCAGATTTCAATAATACTTGTTATGTATATGTATATATATATATATATATAAACATATATATAAATATAAATTCAGTAGTTTTAGTACATATTTATGTACTAAAACTACTGAAGATCGTGACGGGTAACACAAGTAAACCAAACAACGCGAACGAAGATGCGATTGGGATGTTTTATATATATATATATATGTGTGTGTGTGTTTTTCTGTGTGCGTGTGTTATGTTACAATTTGTTCCTGATGCGTTGACACTGTTATATGTTTTATAAGTCCGATTCTTTGAGAGAATAAACAACACGTATAAAATTCACTGTAGCGAATATTTGTCAGATAAATGTATTTCTCTTATTTCATATATATATATATATATATATATATATATATTACATACACACAAACACACACTCATACTCACAGTGCAAATAAATAATCCTTGTTCCATGAAATTAAAAGGAAATTTTAAACAATAATGCTCTTTAAACATTAAATAACCAATTTTTTTATTTGGGCTGAACATAAACCACAAGATAAAATTAATCTTGTTTTAATGAATGAGTATAAAAATTGTAATAAATTTACAAATTAATACCATTAAATGATTAAAAAAAAAAAAAATTAATTTATGATTAATGTAAAAATATTATTAATTTTTAACTACATAGAATCTGATGTTGACAACACATGATTTTTTGTACGCCTATTAAATTACACTTACACTTTTTTTAAATGTAAATACGTAAAATTTTATCTCATTAATAATTGTAGATATTTTTTCTTTTTTTTTGTTTGTTATTGAATTATTATTCATCGTATTTTTTTTATAATGGTTAATAAAAAACCATAATGGTTAATAATTAGTTTTTATAGGTTATAATAGTTTTTTATAATGGTTAATAATGGTTAATGAAAGGTTAATAATTATTAATAAATCAATATATTTAAATTAAAAAATAGTTAAAAAAAAGTAGATGAAAAAGGGGATTTGAACGGATATGCTTTCCCCTTTCAAATATTTCATTAATTAAAATTTTATTTTGCTATAACTGGAACAAATGAAAAAAAATACCATTTACGATATATCGTTGAAATCCTTTCAATGTGGGCTTATTACTGCAGTTAGAAACAAGATTTTGGTCTTTTTTTGGACACTTTTGGTTCAGTGGATTGCAATCAAAAGGGGAGGTGCACAACGTGATGTTACAACAGTCCTAAACACAAAATTTTAACGTCCTACGGCTAATAGTTTTTGACTTATGCCAAATACTTAAGTACATACGTACGTACAGACGTCACGCCGAAAGTAGTCAAATTGGATTCAGGGATGGTCAAAATGGATATTTCAGTTTAAATCTGAATATCGAAATTTTTCGCGATCACAATAATTTCTTACTTCGTACAAGGAAGTAAAAATGAACTAAAATTGGTTATTTGTTATATACAAAGAGTTTTACAAAAAAAAAAAAAAAAAAAAAAAAAAAAAACGGAATGTGTTCTAAAATTTAAAATAACAAAAAATCATATAAATATGAATCTTGTAGTGCTGCGTTTTCGAGTAATAATTTATGAATTATTTCAGCCTGATTTTTTTTCTGAGGATAAAATAAAATCTATATTGAAAACTTTGTAATTTAAATGGAGATATTTGATTGTTTCTTTGATATTTAACTGGAAAAATTGAATAAAAAATGTCTAGAAGAGAATGGAATGCTTAATCATTTTTTTAAATATTAAAAAATTTACAAACACTACTTTTAATCTAGAAGATTCTTAGTTCGAATCGCGGTTAGGTTTTCATATATTTTAACATGCTAAAACAATTTTTCTTATCCGGTATAAAAAAAATAATTATTAAAAATAAAAAAAAATAGATTGTAATAAAATCTTTACGGGAAGGAAACGAAGCTATATAAATATATTACTAGGATGAACAATTAACAGATTATGACGCAAGTGTTATCGGACGTAAAAAAATATAACGAGACTGTCAGGAACCGCTTTGCTGGCCGTTCCCGTGCTACTAGAGAGCCTCCTAAAATTTTTAAATTTACCATCTGTTAAAAACAATAATTACAATTACTGTTTTTAAGATGCTTTTTTTCTAAACGGCAATTGCAATTATTATTTTTAAACATGGCGTATCTTAGGTTAAGCTGAGAGCGGGTGATACTCGGTCCGGTCACAGTCTTTCAATAGATTTCAATGCCTCGGCACAAAATGAAGAAAAGCCAAAAACTGTGACGCTACATTAAAGACTTCACAATTTATCATTAAAGCTAAATCATCTAGATGAAAACCCTTTTTTTATTTATTTTATCGCTACGTTGCTTAGATAGGGAGATATGCAGCGTTAAAGACAAAAGTGGCCTTTTACCTTTAAAATGGAACATTTCCGTTTAGCAAAATCGGAAAAAAGAAATTAAATGTAAAATTTTAAGATTTAAACGATTTTATTGCAGTTCACTTCTTTCTTTTTCCTGTTTAGCCTCCCGTACCTTTCAGATAATACTTCAGAGGATGAATGAGGATGATATGTATGAGTGTGTACATGAAGTGTATGTAGTCTTTTACAGTCTCAGTTCGACCGTTCCTGAGATGTGTTAATTGAAACCCGACCACCAAAAAACACCGGTATCTACGATCCGGTATCCAAATCCGTGTAAAAATAACAACATACTTTAGTGGGATTTGAACGCTAGAACTCTCGATTTCCAAATCAGCTGATTTGGGAAGACGCGTTCACCGCTAGACCAACCCGGTGGGTTATTGCAGTCGCTGATAAACTTTATTTCCCCTATGGGCTCGATCAAACACGGAAAAATACTTTAAAATTTTTTAAAATGTTTTTTCTCACCGATCTTTTTTTTAATTTGATGATTTTTTAAATCTGAAGTATACGGTCAAGAAGTAGATTATTCAAGCTTTAATTTTTTATTTATTCGCCTTTTTAGACCTGTCGGTTGCAAAATTAAAGTAGTTAGATCAGAATCATTTTTTATCGTGACACATAGGTGTCCTTTTAATTTTTACTCCTTGTACGAAGTAAAGGAAGTATAACGATCAGAACAAATTTCGGTTTTCATATTTCAACGGAAATATTCATTTTGACTAGTTTCGGCGTGACGTCTGTATCTCGGATAACTCAAAAACGATTAGCTGTAGGATGTTGAAGTTTTGGATTTAGGACTGTTGTAACGTCTAATTGTCTACCTCCTCTTTTGATTGCAATCGACTGGACCAAAAGCGTTCAAAAAAACGCAAGATCAATAAAATTTGGATTTTGGACTTTTTCTTAACTGCAGTAAAAAGCCCTCATCGATAGCTTTTCAATGATATATGATAAGTGGTACTTATTTTCATCGGTTCCAGAGTTATAGAAAAATTAAATTTTAATTAATGAAATAATTAAATTCGGTACGAATCCGACTTCGTCTCCTTTTTTTATCATTTTTTTAAAATTGATTTGTTAATAATTATTAACATCTGATTGTAAAAAAAAATTACGATAAATAAAAATTAAGTAATAACAAAAAAAAAAAAATGAAAACCTTTCAAAAGTTATTAATGAAATAAATTTTTACGTACTTTTCATTTAAAAAACTGTGTATATGTAATTTAACAGACGAACAAGGAAGTCATGTAGTGTCCGCATCAGATTTTTTATGATTAATTCACCATATAAGATAGAAACTTCTGCGTGGGAATATAAAACGGAAATTTTGTAGACTATCTGGCCGGGATTCAAACCCGGGACCTCCGAATAAATGGCTGAGACGCACTATTACTCCGACATGTGACCGGAGGAGTGGTATAATTAAAATTTTATATAGTTCCGCACTTCTGTATTCCCTCTAATATCCCTCAATTTAATATATGAAACCGATTTTAATACTTTTAATATCTTTTTTTTTTGTCTTTAGTCTGGTTCGATGCAGCTCTCCAAGATTCTCTATTTATTGCCAGTCGTTTCAATTTCTTTTACATATTCCAAACGTCGCCTGCCTGCACAATTTTTCCCATCTACCTTTCCCTCCAATTTTAAAACGACTATTCCAGCAAGCCTTAATGTGGCCTATAAGTCTATTTCTTCTTTTAACTATATTTTCCAAGTATTCTCCTAACACTTCTTCCATTCTCTTCTGAATTCTTCTGTACAGAATTCTAGTTAAGATTTTTGATGCGCGGCTAGTTAAGCTAATTGTTCTGTATTCTTCACATTTATCTGCTCCTCCTTTCTTTGGTATCGTGACTACAACACTCTTTTTGAAGTCTGACGTAACTTACCCTTTTTCCTAAATATTACCCACCGGTTTAATATTAACCTATTAAAATGTGCTATTTGAGGAATGTTCAAATTGTACAATTTTAACATAGGTGTGGAACAGAAAAGTCTATTGAAAAAAAAATTGTTTAAAATTTTAATAACAAATCATTTTTATTTCTCTTTTTTTATCCGGTATTGATTTACATTTTATTTAAAACCCTCCAACTAGTAAAAAGATAGACATCGACGACAAAATGTTGTCAATTATATTTTTTCATCGTCAAATGAAAACGCGTAATGAAAATCAATAGATTTCATTTTATATTTAATTATTTTACGTCATTAACATTACATAATTACAATAGCAATGTTATATCTTTGCAGATTAGTTTGAAACTTTATAATTTACTTCAAAATGTAGGTACATTATTTCGCATTTCCTAGTTTAATTTTTAAATGTCCGTATAGTTATATTGTTTGGTGTAAAAATAGTATCGTTATTTAGGATGATAATTAAACCCACCGGATCGGTCTAGTGGTTAACGCGTCTTCCTAAATCAGCTGATTTGGAAGTCGAGAGTTACAGCGTTCAAATCCTAGTAAATCCAGTTATTCTTACACGGATTTGAATACTAGATCGTAAATACCGGTGTTCTTTGGTGGTCGGGTTTCAATTAACCGCACATCTCAGGAACGGTCGAACTGAGAATGTACAAGGACTATACTTCATTTACACTCATACATATCATCCTCTGAAGAATTATCTAAACGGTAGTTACCGGAGGCTAAACAGGAAAAAGAAAAAAAAAAGGATGATAATTAAGTATAAAAACGGTTCATGTTTTAAATCGAGGGATACTAGGAGATAGAAACAAGTGGAGAGCTATGTATAATTAACAATTTTGTTAAATATCTTCATTCCTAAAGTCTTCAGTTAAAATTTGGACCAGGTCTACAGATTTGTCTCCTTTAGGTTATTTTTGGGGTTAATGCAAATATAATGTATGCGTCACCGTGAAAGACCGATATCTGGCAAATTGTGGACGTTCTCCGGGAAATGTCAACACACCAATATATCGTTGAAAAATCGGAAATATTTATTTATTTCGACCTAAGCCGGTATACGTCAACAAAAACAGATAAGCTCCGGTGGGATCAAAACGATACTAAAAATTAAAAAAAAAAAAAAATCTGTAGGTAAATAAATAGATTACGAGAAACCCTCATAAAAAATCTGAAGTGAACACATGACTTTCTTGTACGCCTATTCAATTACTTATACACATTTTTAAATTAATACGTAAAATTTTATTTCCTTAGTAACTTCTGATTTTTTCCCATATTTTTTTTATTGTTATTATTTATCGTAATAAGTTTTTACAATCAGATTAATAATTATTAATAAATTAATATATTTAAATAAAAAAAAAAAAGTTAAAAAGGTGATGAAGTTGGATTCGAACCGATGCGCCTTCCCTTTGTAAGATCCAAATGTTTCATTAATTAAAATTTTATTCGGCTCTAATTCCGGAACCGATAAAAATAAGTACCGCTTATAATATAACGTTGAAATCTCTTAATGAGGACATATTACTGCGGTCCAAATCCAAATTCTTTGATTTTGGTTTTTGTGGACGCTTTTGGTCCAGTCGATTGAAATCAAAAGGGGAGGTGCACAACTAGATGCTACAACAGTCCTAAATCCAAAATTTCAATATCTTACGGTTAATCGGTTTTGAGTTATAC
Organism: Lycorma delicatula; assembly: GCF_047948215.1. Lineage (NCBI taxonomy): Eukaryota > Metazoa > Arthropoda > Insecta > Hemiptera > Fulgoridae > Lycorma > Lycorma delicatula. The sequence goes on along the minus strand of NC_134464.1, from coordinate 31,109,326 downwards.
GTACGTACAGACGTCACGCCGAAACTAGTCCAAATAGATTCAAGGATGATAAAAATGGATATTTCCGTTGATATCTGAAAACCGACATTTTTCGCCATACTTACTTTACTTCGTACGAGGAAGTATTAAATTTAAGCCAAACATAATCTACGTTTGCTCAGCCCACCGGGCGGGTTTAGCGGTTAATTCGCATTTTTTAAACCTAAATTTTTTTTATTAGTGCTTGTCACGACGTGTAATAATTGTGCATTTTTATTAATTAATTATTTTATTGTTGTTATTAAGATAAAAGTTAGCGCTATATTTTCCGCTAAGATCACTATATTACTATTTTGAGTACCGTTTACCTTTCTTTAATATATGTCGACGCGTTTTGGAATAACTTCATTATCAAAACTTACTGCACTAATAGTTTTAAAATTCTGTTAATCGTTATATAGCGTATAGTCAACGTCCCTCCCTTTATTTGACGTCATCTGGCCTTCTTGTTTATTTGTTATTAACGGTTTTAATTATATTTATCTATTTCCTCTTTTCAATAAATTAAGGTTGTTAAAAAGGACATCCGTCTTTTCGTTTAGTTGTTACTTTTAATTTAAAGATTTCTAAATTCTCTTAAACGATCGATTGGTTTAACGCTTTTGAGAATTAGTTTTATCGATTCTTCTATGTCCTTTTTCTACTAAACGCGTTGTATAATTAGAATCGGTTTTTGATTTTTAAAATATCTCACGTGTTCGTCATGTCTTAATTTCAATCTTTTTCCTGTTTGTCCAGTATATGTCGCATCGCATTTGCATTTTATTATGTATATACCATTACTGTTATATATATATATCTTTTTCTTCCGTGTTACTATTAAAAATCTTTTTCAGTATATTATTTGTATTTATAGCCGTTTTTATAACTAGTATAATACGATATAAGATCTAAAAATATAAAACAAATATTAATAATCTAGAATTTGAAATTTATAGAAACGAAACTTATACAGATAACATCGTAGCTTACGATTCGAATCGCCCGATGGAGAATAAATTAGCGGCTTTTAGATTCACGATAGATGGACTACGTAAATTACCGTTAAAGAAATCGGCATATAAAAAGTCGTGTGAGACTGTATCGGGACGCACAGCCGTCTATAACGTTAACGTGAAACGTTATAGACCTTGAATGAAGTTCCTTCGAGCTAGAGTTAAATGGGAGAGCCGCAGTCATATTTTTTTTAACAAAACTGAAAGTCTCCGACGGAGAATTTTAGTTCCTTCATTTGGCCGACTTTACAGATAAATTGGTCGGTCTGTTCATCGGCAAGTAACTTTTAGTGTATCGGATCGAAATAAAAACAAAACGTTGATCGCGTACTAAATTTAATTTTAACGTAAAACAGACAATAAATGGTACACGATATTTATTTCGACTAATATTCGACGTCAATTTTGTTCAACATCGGTCTGTGATATGAGAAATAAGAGACATAAGGCATAATAAGCGATGGTACAGGTTCTCGCGCCGTCGGCGTAATTCGCCGAGCGCGCCGTGCAGTTTTGCGACGCTTCCGAAACAGTCTCGCTCGCTCGGGATCGAACATCTGGGTACCTGTACGTGGCCCATAACCTCCCCTTTTCCAACGATATGCGTAATTTATATTTCCGGCTGAGTTTTGCGCGGGCTGAGGCTGACATATTGAACCATATTGAACATACTTTGTTAGAGTTTAATTTAATTTTTTACGCGTAAATATTGTTTAAAATACACTTATTATTACTTAAATCGATGTATCTCCACCGATTGTATACGCAAATACACGAAACACCTCGCGATTACGTCTAAGTCGTGACCTACACTGAATGAAAATGAGCAAAAGCGCCGGTTTTACCGGATCTGCGCTGTGCTCCCTCCCCGCCAATCCGCTAGCCAGTGATACAAACTCAAAGCTGTATCGGCGAGCTGACCGTGTAAGTTATAAAATGACACCGCTTGAGACTAATAGTTAGGGAGTTACTAAGGCAGGACGATATAGTCCTTTTCGTTACGCTACAAATTTCTGTTCTGGTACCCGTATGTTTCGGTGTGATTTTAAAGACGTTTCACGTCAAAAAGAGTTAAACAATATTTTTTCATATAGCAGAAAAATAACGGGTATCAAAAAGAAATGATCAGAAAAACAAATTAAAATAGAAATAAAAGAAATGAAATTAAAAGAACAAGCGATAAATAAACCTGTAAATGGAGTAAATTAAATTTTATCGAGTAAGAAATTTGTCCATTTAAACAATTCTTTAGTAAGTATATACCGTATTTATTCGAGTACCCCCCGCACTTTTTTTCTTGGAATCTGAGAGAAAAAATAAGGGTGCGTGGCTTACATAGCCTATAGCCAGGATAATTATGTAAAGTAAACGTTTTCTTACAAGTACCTAAATTAAATCGCATAAATATTGTTACATTAGCCTTTCGTTTATCAATACCGGATGCCGCTTATACAGAATACATCCTTAATTATTAACATCCTGTTCATATTATCGATAGGAACGAAGTTACGGTATTTTTATAAAACCGATTCATTCTGTATAGGCTGCATCCGGTTCTAATGACGCTACAGTTACAGTATCGGTTACCCATCGTCGTCTTGTCTATTCGCCATAGTCGTACTGTTTGTATATGTGGACGGTTATGTGCGTTTTATCTGTTTAGTTTATGTTGTAAAGTTTAATACGGTGATTTATTTTAATTACGGCATTTAAATGAGTACAAAAGGACAGCGTCTACCATCTTTTACGGTAAATGAAAAACTGCGCGTTGTAGAAGAGGTTGAAAAAATTGGAAATCGGGCGGTAGGAAGAAAATTTGACGTAGATGAAAACTGCATTCGAGACTTGCGTACGAAGAAACGACTTCTGGTGAAAGGCGCCGGTAATAAAAGGGCTTTTCGTGGTTTAAAACCAAAATACACAGACGTAGAAAAAAATTGTAGGGCTTTATGGAAAAAAGGAAATGCGGTTATGCTGTCACGACAGAATTGTGTCGATCGTATGCTCGTGAAATCGCTAAATCGTTTAATAAAGTTGATTTTAAAGCGAGCCGTGGATGGATAACACGTTTTTTTTTCACGAAATGATATCTCAATAAGACGAAAGACGACCGTTTCTCAACGATTTCCAGACGCTTATGAACAACAAATATTACGTTTTCACAAATACATGATAAATCTTAGAAAAGATTTAGCGTAAGAAAATTTCTTTCTTACGCCTACAGAAGGAATCAGAAGCCCAGATTTTAACCGGATTTGTGTTTGGATAACGTATTTCCACGGAATTAGTAAAAAATGCGGAATGTAATGAACTTGATGGTAGTAAAGACGATTTACCTTTGGCAGAGCGGCATCGAGACTACCGGTAACTCTTCTACAACCATTGACAGTGACGGTGATTAATTAAAAATAAAACCCCATATTAAAAAGCGAATTGAATTATCTTTTTCATCGTGGTACTTTCTTTTCGTTTTACTGGCCTACTGATTCTGAACTAAACTAGTACTTACGGTAATTAATTATGAATGTAATATTAATATTGTAATTTAAATGAACGAATTAAACGCTTTACTTTCTGAATATTTTCGTATTTTTTTGTCATATCTATTGCACTTTAAAATACCGGTATGTACTCGATTTTTTTTTAGATTTTCGGTCCGGAAAATCGTGGCGCGGGACTTATTATGTGGCGAGGGGTACTCGAATAAATACGGTATATATTTTTATATTATAATAAAATTAAAAGATAAATACTGTGAATAATAACAAATAAACAGGAAGAGGAAGGTCCGATAAGGTATGACATCAAATAATGGGAGGGGCATTGACTTAACTTTATACAAGGAAACTGGGAGAGGGGTGAGGGAAAACGGTGAAAGGAAAAAGTTGGAAAGGGAAAAGGGGAAGGAGAATAAGTGAAAGGTAAAATTTGTGAAGTTCAGTTTTTTAATTTTTTTTTATCAAATTTTCAATTGCGTTCATTTAAACTCTCTCTCTCTATCAATATCTCTCTCTCTCTCTCTCTCTCTCTCTCTCTCTCTCTATATATATATATATATATATATATATATATATATATATATATATATATATAAAAGCATTGCCGCTTCTGCTAGTATCAAATAAGTATGAACAGTGGTCACGTACAAGTAATTTGTTATATAGTTTTTTTATATGCTATTGACCTTGAAAACATTACATATAATAGCGTCTGTATTTTTGTTTTGACTACACTGTCAGTTTTAACTGAAATTTCTTTTTTGTTTAGCAAGCGGCAGTGTAATTATAAAGAGTTTTACTTTACAGTACGTATTATCTTATATACATAACTCTTGTACGAACAAATACAAAAAAAAGTTTCAATAAGAAATCCTTTTTTCAGGCTTACTAGGAATTATAGAATGAGAAATGAAATATTTTCCTGTCTTCACAAAAGACGAATATATATTTTATATATCGATATACCGATTCAAAATGTTTATTACGATCGCCAAATGGATTGTCTAATTATTAAACATCATTACATTCGTAGAAAATATTACTCTTAATAAGTAATATTAGTATAGCGATATTTTTCGTACAGTCATTAGAAGAAATAGAAATGATATGTAAAACAAATTAATAAACGAGTTTTGCGCAAAATCCTTTAAATAAAAGAATCACATTAAATCACTCTACAACCCTTCAAATCGTTTATTTAGACTAAATAATTTTCCGTTCACATAAGTTATAAAAAAAAACATTTCTCAGGATTACCAGAGGAATTTCCTCTACAAAATACATGAATCTATCTATCTATCTATGGATAGGAGGTAATATCTATGGACAGCAGTAGCCCCACTACTTCCTATCTTATCAAATCTATTTAGATTATAAGTAACTCAACTCGTTCGTATAAGACAGAACAGTGGAAATATTGCTGAAGTATGAGTACGATTTCCATTTGTCAACTCAAAAAATATAATCAAAATAACAAATTCATTTCTTTATGATAAATTAAACTATCCTTTTTAAATGAATACGATTCATCGTAGAATTGAAGAATTCTGCGATAAAAATTAATTTCAATTTGCTCCTGCGAACGAAGGAGACACTTTCTCCTTCGTTCTCGCTCCTGTCCACCGTTTTGTTATTCTTATATCAAAAATTTATCTCAGGTTCGGATAGGCGAATCGCATTAATATTTGTTAAGCATCTTTGTAATGGAGGTTTTACAATATTTCGAAGCGCCCCTATGAAGAGGCCGCAGCATACCATTTGGGAATCACTGGTCGATAAGGTTTCGGTTATTATCAGTAATACGAAATTGGGAAATTATCTTCTATTAGTTTTCCTTATCGAGAAACAATTATTTCCATTTAGAAAGATTTTCTAGCAGTTTTAGCAGTTTTTTGCTCTTACATTCGATGCGTATAAAAGAAACTTCTACTAAAATAACAGTTTGTTCAAAATATTATCGTGCTTTATTTTTTCAACCGTGTTTAAATTTCCGTCTGTATTTTGTCCGAACTTGATTCAAAACAGTTCGGTCAGTTCTGTATTATTTTAAAAATAGTTTTAAAAAAAATATTTTTTAATAAATCGGACAAAAATGTCAAATCTTGGCCTCACGTAATTATTTCTATCTGTAGCGATATCATTTCTGCTTCTATTTTTATCTTATTTTTATTTAGTCTGAAACAAATAAATTAGGCGATTGAATCAATTTTATTAGAATTCCTTTTTTTCATTATAAGAAGACCATATCGCTGAATCGTAAAATTAGACTGCATGATATAAGATCGGTTACAGTTTATTTTAAATTTTATAGATTAATTTAAATGTGTTAAAGTAGCTTTTTTTGTTTTAAATGGAAGAGTAGCCTCGGATAAAATATCAGAACGTTTTACTCTTAGAAAAAAAACATTAATATAGCATTGAGGTATATAATTTAAACAGGAGGTATTTTCTTTACCGGTTTCCACATTGTGGAGGTAATGAAAAAAATGCGTAGTTAGTTTTCAAGGGCAAAAAGTGTGTTATATAAGATATACGTGCAATGAACGCAGAGGAGAAAAAGGATACATCGGTTAGACATGTAGAGGGAAGAGGGAAGAATTGCTGCGTGTTGAAGGTTTAACTTCTAACCGTTTTACAGTTTCAATTCTGCTACGATATAGAATAGGACTTTTTATTACTCAGTTTTAAAAGTTTAACACACACACACACTCTTTAGGAAAAATTAACTATAATAATTTGTATATTTTGTGAATGCATTTTTAAATATTAAGAATTCAAGATTAAGTTGTACGGAAGATAGTGATTAAATTTTTTAACCTAGAAAAACAAAACCAAGTTTGTTTTTATTAAGATTTATTGAACGGCAATTTAATGAGTGAAATTCAAAAATTTATTAAACCTCATGATTAATAAATCAAAAAATTTACAGATTCTTACTTTTACTGTGCTAGTAAATAATTGTTATAATTATGCCCAAGCTAAATTCAACGATATTTTTAATTAGCTGACAACTAATACATTATTACTTATCGATCTTGTTTTTGTTTGATATTAAACATTTTTAGCTGACTTAAAATAATCTTAATTCGAGGAATAATTTGTTGTAAACACATCATAATTAAAAATGTATATAAATTTTTCAATCTCTTAATAAGATTTAGAAACAATTTTATTCTGTTTATTTATTAATTATCATAAATATTTTTTGAACAAACAGTGGCAAAACGTTTGTGTTTCAAGCTATATAATTTTTTTTTATTATTATTAAATTTCTTATATGTAAAATTATTAATAATTTTTTTAAAAGTATTTATGATGCCATCTACCGATCTCAATTTCACTTTCGTCGTTAACGTTTTGGTGTATGTACGTGGGTTTATAATGATGAACTTTTTTTATAGAATATTCTAGAAAAATAACTGTTGAACACAATTTAGGACGTTATTTAAAGTAAGTAATAACTTTATTACTCTTATTTATATATATATATATATATATATATATATATATATATATATATGAAACATAGATTTGGTAATTTTTTTTTAAGCTAAAAATACTTAATTAAAGAGGAGTTATTAAATTTTAGTTAAACGAGTTGAAAATGTAATCGGATAATTTTATAAAGCTTATTATCAGGATTCTTAAACTGTTATATTTTGTAAGAGTTATTGATATGTAGGATGACTTTTATATTTTATTAAGGTCTATTCTAACATTTAATTTTATTTAATAATAATTTTCAGACATACATTTTATTTAGTAAAAAAATAATGCATTTTACATTAGCTTGATTAACCAATATGGCGGCGTTATTTTTATAAAATTAGATTTTATATAGGAACTGCAATGCATTTTAGATCCATGAGAATATAGTGGATGCATTAATTTCATATAACTCCCTTTAAATAATTTAAGTGAAGCTGTTAAAATTAAGTTATACAGTTTTTAATGTATTAAATATATTCATATCTGTCCTATTTTATTGTTGTGCAAAAAATATTGCTCCTATTTTATGTTTTGTATTCCAAAAATACGGAAGTAAAATATGGAAGTGAAACTTGGACAATCGGAGTATCTGAGAAGAAAAGGTTAGAAGCTTTTGAAATGTGGTGCTATAGGAGAATGTTAAAAATCAGATGGGTGGATAAAGTGACAAATGAGGAGGTATTGCGGCAAATAGATGAAGAAAGAAGCATTTGGAAAAATATAGTTAAAAGAAGAGACAGACTTATAGGCCACATACTAAGGCATCCTGGAATAGTCACTTTAATTTTGGAAGGACAGGTAGAAGGGAAAAATTGTGTAGGCAGGCCACGTTTGGAATATGTAAAACAAATTGTTAGGGATGTAGGATGTAGAGGGTATACTGAAATGAAACGACTAGCACTAGATAGGGAATCTTGGAGAGCTGCATCAAACCAGTCAAATGACTGAAGACAAAAAAAAAAAATTCCAAAAATACCAGAAATATAGCATATTCCACAAATACAAAGATAAGATCACCATCGGTGTAGTTTTCTCAAAGTGTAATGTAATGAGATAAACAGATTAAAGGTATCACTTGTATGATTGAATGTCACACATATTTCAGTGGATTCCAGTATTTCGATGTTAAACAGTATAATAATCAGTGAGGAAAGCAAAGGTAAATCCTTCCTAAATTTCTATACTGTGTCTTGTACAGAAAACTCATTACTTCTTTGAGACTGGTTGTGTCAGTTACCTCATATCAGGTACTAGTAACTGTTTAGTTATGGTGCACATTTAGCTATTTCATGGTAACTTAAACTGAAAGAAACCTGATGTATAATTAAAATTCTCATTTTCACCAACATGTAAAATTTTACTTAGATTTTGTAACTGGTCTATAATTGTCATAAGTTAATAATTGAATACAAAAATATTTATTGTATCACTTCTAATGTATTCATTAGTTTTATTTAAAATTACAGGTTTTGGACGCTAAGAGCACTAATGTTGATATGAAATTGAGAGACAACAGAGATGGTACATATACATGCAGTTACACACCAAAATCTGGAGGAAGACATGCTGTACAGGTAATACAGTTATGATTTTTTTTTTGTTTAGATATCGACTAAGACATTCCAAAAAAAATAGTATCATAGTATACAGTTACCCAATCAAAAAGAACTGCAATTTACATTACTACATTTTTTAAGATTATTGAAGTGGAACTTTGCTATATTCTTGCCTAGGACAGTCAGTGATGATAAGTTTTTAAAAAAAATTTTGTTATAGAATTTGATTCGGTGTGTCGTTACAGCAGATTGAACAGGAACTGGTTTATTAAACACGGCTTCAGTCATTTTCGTTTAAATTAGTTCACATACTTTTATTTTGAAAATGTTGCTCCTTCAGATGTTATAGGTGTTGCAAAATGATTATAACAGGATTCAATTCCATGATTTGGTTTCAGGTTTGCATTAAAGAATTCATAGTATATTTTAATAAATAATTTCTGAGCACTTACCCTACTGCTATACTAGTATTTTTTTATGTTTTATTGGTGAATATGAAATTGTTTTCATATTATAAATTAAAGTGAATTAGTGCAATTCAATGAAATTAAAATATTTTAATTGATCGTGACAGAAATCATATTTGGTGTGTATAGTTTTTAACTGATAAATGTTAACTTTTATTATTTAAAAAATGTATTGCCATTATTTGAGTAAGTGGTGCCCACCAAAGTTCTTGCAATAATAATAATAATAATTTATTTATTTGTTTGTTTGTTTGTATTTTTTGTGTAATAGGACAGCTAACTATAGTCTTTGTGTGTTACACAATAGTACATTAAAAAAAAAAAAAAATCAATATACATTAAATATAAATTAAAAATTTCAATATAAATTAAAAATACAAAATTTAATCATTAGTTCATAATAATTATTAGTCATTGGTTCATAATCATAGCTCATATAATTATTAGTTCATAAAAATAAGAGTAATACTGGTGTTTTAATTATGTTACACAATTATATTATTATCTTTGTCTTATTAGTGTCTTTGCATAAATACAAGATTACAGATAAACATGTACACATAATTAAAAATACACATAATTCAGGAAACAAAATTAAATAATATAGTTTAATAACAATAATAACATTAGTTATAAATTCAAAAATTTACATCTTAACTCCTTCATCCAATTACATTTAATTAGAATTTCAGTTACTTATACAGCACTGTCAATATATACATATATATACATACATATACATACACATATACATAGATACATATATACATAGATACATATATACACACATACCCACACACACACACACACACACACACACACAAAATTACAGCTTTATTAACCAGGGAAAGTAGATAACTGCATCCCTTACTTATTAAGAATAGTAATAGTATAGTAGCTATTTTATGGCTCATACCAGGATCCAGGATGTCTTGTAAATTAGAATTGAAGTACTAACCAAGGCAGGTAATAGAAATAAGCAATTGATGGTGTTAAAATAGCTTGTACAGTTTAGCCTTGATCTTTCAAATATCACATGAAAAGGGAAGCAATCAATAACTCAGTTGTAACTCTTAACCCAGAAATAACTTACAGAAAATTATATTAAAAGATTTTAGATAAGGTAATAAATTACCTCCCTTTACAACTAATGGTTGTATAAATCCTGGACTGTCTCAAGGAGTAGCATCCTGAAAATTGAAGGATGTGAAATAAGAATAAAATTTCAATAGCTGAAGCCTCATTTAATAATCTAGTTCCCATAGTTAAACAGACTTAAACAATGTTGAGTACAGTTTCACTGCATGTTACTGGAATCTATAATTGACAAAAAACTGCTGAAATAATTAAACTGAGGATATATAAATGTAATAAAATTTAATTATTATAATCAGTGAGTTAAACTATGAGAAAGTCATAATTATTCCAAGTTAATCTAAATTTTTTTTCAAGAAGTGAAAAACACCTGAAGGTAGTATGATCTCTGATAATTTTTATTATCAGAATTTGCAGTTACAGAAAAAATACTATTTTACTGTAGGAGGTACATTTAGGTTCTAGTCTAAAATAAAAATGAAATAAAATAAATATCAAATGAAATAAAATAAATAAAATAGTTAATTTTTTATGTATAATACATTATTAAGTTCTTCTGTTACATGTGTCTGGTGGATTCTGGTGCAATTGGAAAAGTAGAAGATCGTAAAGTGACATGTACTATAACCAATCCATCTCGGTCTCTCACAGAAAACCATATTACTTCACTTGCTGATGGAACATACCGAATCGGTTGTTATACACCATTTGAAGAAGGTATTGGTTCTACTATATTAAGTGAATTTTTTAACAGTTATAAAAATTAGTTAATGTTCAAGGTTTTCTAAAAGGGTGAAGTTAACTGAATAATATAACCAGTCTATTGTTAGGTTTGTCTACATTTAAATAATAGAATGAAATAGATAAAAAAGAGTAAATTAATGAAATTAGGTATTTAAAAAAAACTTGAGAACCGTTTCCATTAATTGGCAGTATTTTCTGTAAATGTAAGTGTTAGATTACCTTTTCGTTGGATTTCTTAGAATATATTAGTACAAGTTCAGGAATGCATTTGTTAGCATGAATTATTGTTTACTGTTTTTACTTTACTTTTGATTTCATTATCTCTTCTTTTTTTTTAAATCAAAATTTCAAATTTATTTCAATCGCCTTTCTCTTTTTGGTTTTAATTTTTATTGTTTACATAATGCATTTAGAGTAATATTCACAATATTATTTATTTAATTAACTGCATATTCTGATTTACATAATAAACATTTCTGATTGAAGCATAGGTGTGTAAAAAGGTATGCTTACATTATTTATATAATTTTAAAAATGCTGCCTGTTAATAGAAAAGATTCAAAGTTGTCATTACAACTTTTCAAAACCACCATTAAATGAGTAAAAAATTGTTTCTGAAATTTCTACTGTCATCATAAGGGTTCAAGAGAAACCATAAAAATATGTAACTTTGTATACATGACAATTTTTATTTGCAAAGATTTATTTGTGTGATTGTTGAATAAGTTCCTTTCTGAAGTGTTTTTATTGCTAATTTTTATAAAATCATATTTATTCTGTCATTCATTGTAGAGGAACATAATTGTGTTTTTAAAGAGAAAAGAAAACATCCATTAATTTTGTGTTTTAGTAACACTTTTCTTTACATGGAGAGAAAAGTCAAATTTTCTGTTGTTTTAAGTTTGTTATTTTTGAATATTTTACTTATGTTAGATAAGGCGTGCAAGGTGATTTTTATTTGCTGTGGTCATACAATTTACACATGCACAGGGACATGAGGAAGTGATCTGTGTATTTGTTACAATAATTTGATAAATTCATTTTGTTATGTGTGCTAAATCAATTTATTATATTTGTCAACTTCTTGATGTCCTTGGAAGGTCAGAAGAGTTTCTGAAAGTGTTATGATGAAAGTGTCCATTCAGTGTAAATTTGTCTTGGTTTGCCATTAAAATTGTTTTGTTTGGAACTACCATATTTAAAGTTATCAACTGTTTAAAATTTATCTCCTTCAAGAAAAACAATGAAAAATTTGTTGTTCTTTCAACGGATTATCTAATAAAAATAAATCTGTGGTGACTGAGCTCTTTTATAATCTAAATTCGTATGAAAAATTATGTTAGAATCTCCTTTTTTTTAGTTACTCTCACTTACCCTCCTTTGTTACTCTTTTTACTCAACTCATGTCAAAAATTTTAGATTTCCTAACTCTTCATATTTAAGTAATAACATTGGGGAATAAAAAGTAATTTTTTTTTTGTCCCTAGGAAGAAAAATATGTATTTCTAATACATAGAGAGAAATTCCGACTACATACAAATTTACATTACAATTTTGCACTACAAATTTGCATTAATTTTACCGGTCAATTAATAAAGTAATTGTAATTAAAACCTATAAAAAATGTGTTTTTTTCTACTGAATCTTAAAACATTAGATATCTCAAAAACTATAGGAGACAGTGCTGGGACCTGTTTTCTTCAATTTTTCAGGTCAGTAAACATAAGAAACCATCAAGTTTACCCTTTATATACGCCTTAAAAATTTCAGTATGACCTCATTTCACTGAGGCAACTGAAATCTGGCTAAACTTTATCACTAGCCGTAAATCAATAACAAAGCACATTTTCGGACAGATATTTATACAAACTTTTTCTGTATTTCAAGTTGTAGAATCAGTTCGCAAATTAGTTTCCTTTCCTTCTGAATCAGTCTTTCTTCTTCTTCTGAATCAGTATTGCAGGAAAGTTAAACAAAATCTCTTTCAACAGAGTCTAAATTCCTGTCCAAAAGGAAACTGTATGCTGAGTTATTGAATTAATTTCTTTTTTAGTAATTGTTGGAAATAGTTTATATAAATATGACGTCTTCTGCAGCATTGATTTGTATTTTACTTTTTTAATATTTGTGGATGTTAGTCCAAGAGTTTTCCCTGGTTTAATGTAGCCAGCAAGCTGACTACATTCTTTCCCAGGACTTTAAATTTATGCAACTCTTTGTAGACAAGAAGATTTAGGTCAAAATAATTTTGTGCATGTTTCCATGTTATGAAAATAACGTAGAAAATATTCTTTAATGTAATCAAGTGAATTATATTTCTCGTTAAGATATTTAAATAAATAATAATTCTGTTATTATTTATTTTGAGATGTTCCCTGTTTTTTACTAATAAAAAACTGAGGAAGATGATTTGGCTTACTGCACGAGTCATCACAGTATATGAGCATAGCTTATGTACACAGCTACATGAATTTATCATAGTCCATTTTTTTGTTTAATCAGTTACTTATGCAACCATTTCATGAACATACAAATCAAAACATTCTCCACTCGTTTAAAATTAATTTGTAACTTTATCTATTTACCTTAATACTTAATAATGAAAAGTTAGTCTATAATATTCTGTTCAAATTTAACAATTTTTTTCTTTCAGCTAATAAACTAATTTTATCATTTTAATTGCTGTCTATTGATTTTTTCTAGTTTAAGTTGAAATCCATTTCATCCATGTCCCCCTCCTCTTCTTCCAAAACATGAAATTTAAATCTAAATACATATGGAATTTAAATTTAACTTTTTATTATTTGATCTTTTAAAGTGTATGAGTAAAGTGTAGTGTAATTGGTGGAGGAAACTTTTAAAGAAAATTTATAAGTGTTTACTTGTTAAAATAAATCATTCTGATCTTACTTTTACTTTGAATAAACAAATTATTTAATAAATAAGAAAATAATTTAATTTCAAATGTTAATTGTTTTCAGTTTATCACTGGTAGAAGGATTTAATTTTACCTCCACGTACAATCACAGAAAAGTTAGTTACTGATGCCAGTGAGTTAAAATGCACAGATATTCTTGCCATTTCTCTCATTGTAGGTAAAGTAAAACTTACAGCATCTTCTGAATTCAGCAGAATCATGTCTACGATGGCCTATTTTCTCTATTTCTCAATAAAAATTTGATGTTAATTTGCCCTGCAATAATAAAACCTGGCCGTTGGCATAGCTGTACTATTTAGACTACCATTTTACCTTTTCTTCCAGCCCAGCATAACAAAGTAAAAAGAAATGTGAAATTCCATGACCATGTAAAGAAAACAATAACTTATATAAACTGCACTTATTAAAATTAACATTTTATAAAAACTTAGTGAAGTATTTGAAATATTAAATTACCTACGTAATTTGTTTTTTATTACATTATCACAAATAAATATTACAGTAATATTGATTATTAACTACCATTTCAGAAACTATATATATTGAAAATCTTAATGATAAGATTTTTTTGTGGCGTTAAACAAACATTATTTTATTAATTCTGTTGATATCTATGTTACCTTTTTATTAACAACTTTATAATGATAAATTTTACAAAGAATATTTTTAATGTCTGTTTATGATAACAGAATTAATTTCTGCTCACTTTGTTTGTAATCAATCATATTATTAAAATTAATATTTAGCAATTTCATATTCAATGTAGTATAGCCACATTTTGAGTGTTAGTAGCAGACAGTTTTTATCAATTTAGTTTCAAAAACCATTGCTCACTTCAAGTAGTAGATAAAAAAGAAATTATATCTACGTGTTAAGTTTGGTGTTGAATGTGCAGTACTATCTTGACAATAAGTCAAAATTTTAAATGATGAAAATTTCTTAGCTGGTTCTTGATTTGATATGATTTTGGCTCCATTTAGATTTTTTTCAGTTAAAAAATTGTTATAATGATGTTATTTTCAGAGAACTCCTTGAATGTCTGATTGAGATTTGGAATAAACATGCAAGTCTGTATTTGAAGTGCCAATGAAATACCAACTCAGTATAGCGATTATTGACTAGATATTTTCAATTGTTTGTTAGTTTATCCAGTTCATTTAAAGATATCAATACGCAAACATTCAACTATTTTTATTTTCTGTGAATGTGTGATATCAGTAGCTTTCTTTCCTTCGTACTTGCTCTTTTCAACGTAAAAAGAGCCTTTAAAACAAATTTATAAATATATATAAATTTGAAAAAGACTATATATATATATATATATATATATACTTTTTTTTTCTACTTGAAAATTTGACTTTTAGAAGCTATACCAAATTTAAAACAACTATCAACACCTTACATCCCTTAATTTGGTGTTGACTTAAAAATAGAAAATTTGAATAGGGACTTAAAAAACTTACTTTCAAATAATCAATGGATGAAGCCATTACTTGATGAAAATCCATTTTAACAAAAGAAAATCAACAAATATATTATTTGATTTTTACAAAATTATTTTAAAAAAGAATGACAACAGCTACCTTGGTATACCTTCCCAGAATTACAAACAGAATAATAAAACTAAAAGTACATACAACGGAAAAGGTAAATTAAAAAACCAAACGAGATAAAATGCAGAAAGATAAAGAGCAACAATAGGGAGTGTGAACATATATCAGTGATATATAAATTTAACAGTAATACTATTGATAAATTCAGAAAAACGGGGTGGTACTTACAAAAAGATAAAAACCCATCTCACATCCATAAGTTCTACAACAGTGAAGTATTCAAGTCTTAATTGGTCATCTAAAAATAAATTAAAATTTTAAGTTTTAATTTCTAGTGACTACAAGGTTCAGTTCAACCTTTCTTCTCAACAAAAAGTACTTTGAAATTACCTTTAAAAATATGATTCTTATCAATTAAGTGACAGAATAATTAGAAACCCTTTTATTGTTGGAAAAACAAGATTTGAGGTACCACTTTTCAAAAGATCTACCAGAGTATCCAATATAAACTTTATCACAAGAACCATATTCAAGTTTGTAAATTCCTGTTTTTTTAGGCTTATCAGTTTTACTTTTGTTATTCTTAATAGATTTACATAGAGAATTATCAGATTTGAAAATTATATTAAATCTCTCCCTGCTTCTAAAAGATTTTCAAATTTTTCCTGTGGGATTATCTATATAAGTGACTGTGAAATTTCTTCTGCTGGAATGAATTACTTGATGAAGGAATATTTTACTAATTGCAGTTTTGTATAATTTATTCCGAAGCAGCTGATTAGTTATATTCATTTTGTAACCATTATTCATTACTATTTGCCTTTTAATATTAAATACATTCTCAAAATTATCATCTGACGTCAGAACATTTAACAGTCTTTGAACTATTAAAATCTAATTTATATGTAAATGGATGCAGTAATGAACTATGAATGATAGCATTAGTGTGTGTGAGGATTTGTGATATTTGCTAAAATCCAATTTGTAACTGATTTTAGTAAATGAGGTTTGATAAAAAATATGCGAAATTTTAATTTTTGTCAAAAAATCTTTATTTATTCATCAATATTGATTTTTATCACCTTCGAAGTACTTCTTTTTGAGATGTAATACATTTGTGCCAGTGTTTTTTCCAATCTTCGAAGCACCTCTGGAATGAATTTTGGTATGGCGTTTAGCTCCTTCAGTGATTCTGTCTTTATCTCTTCAATGTTGGAAAAATGTTGCCTTTCATGGTTCTTTTCAGCTCGAGAAATAGGAAGAAGTCAGAGGGTGCCATGTCCAGTGAATATGGAGTCTGAGGCATCATAACAGTGTTGTTTTTGGCCAAAAGTTCATGAACTAGCAGTGAAGTGTGAGCAGGTGCATTATTGGGGTGCAATTGCCATGAATTATTATTTCACCACAGATCAGAGCATTTTCTTCACATTTCTTCATGCAAATGGAGTAGAACTTCCAGGTAGTAATCTTTATTGACTCTCTGATAGTGATTCGGTGATAGCCCATAATCATTTTCTTCACTTTTTTGATGTTATGGGATGTCCAGGGTGCTCATCATCTTCAACATCTTGACGGCCTGCTTGGACACATTTGTATCACTTGTAAATGTAAAAATGTTACAAGTAAAAATTTTTACTCATAGAAGAATTGCCAAAAGCAACATTCAACACTTCAAATGGGGTACTGCACTAAACATTTATTAATATAAAAGTGATGTCTTATCACTTTTATATTAATAAATGTTTTCAGTTAATGAGTTAAGAGATTTATCTGATTAAATTATGCATTGATAATTAGGGGTTTACTGCTTTTTTCATGATCATGAAATATCTATACAATTTTAGGTTATTAAAGTTTTGTACTCTGTATGTTATTTTATATTTTTATATTTGTGTAGAAATATATTAATTAAATAATAAATAAAGTTATAAAACAGAACTTTTTATTTTGAATAATATATTCAGTGTCATAAAACAGTGAACGGCTAGATATTTATATTTTTTATTCTTAGTACATATGGGTATCAGCCTTCATTGTTTGGCCTGTCTACTACAACCATCATCTACTGTACAAAGACTATTCAGTATTAGTGGAGTATCTTGAGAGAGAAGAGTTATGTATGTGTTAATGGCCAGTTCCTAACCCTTTCAGAAACACTACTGATATGGTTATTTATCTTTCTAAAACTAAGTGCATGCTTACATTTTATTTAAAAAATTGTATTACCTTGTAATAAACAGCAACATAAAAAATATGTACACACAATATAGTGATCACTTTTTATTGTCCTAAAATATAATGAAAATGCAATTAGTCTATAATGAGGTTGTACCGTAATAAGAAATCTAAAAAATCAAAAGAATTACTCACTTTATAAAGGTATGTATGTAATAAGTCTTGACTCCTTGACATTACTTCATGTATAGTCTTTTGTAAGCAAAGTAACATATACATAGAGCTAACAAGTAAAAGCCAGTTTTTTGCCATGAAAGAATATTCTTTTATGTCTAAACACTTTTCTATCATGTCGTAATAATATGGCTAAAATAATCTGCTAAAGAAAACTTATGGACCATGTCTTCTTGTTGAGTGAGTTTTTAATATTTATACAATTGTTATACTGCTCTTTTTATATTTTCACTTGATCAATGGGGTATCTTTTATAGTCATTTTGTTGTTGTGAATGAATCACAAAAACACAATCATTCAGAAATTCTACTGACAAGAAAATGTATTTGCCTTATTAAATCTAACATTCTTTTGGTTTTCGATATCTAGAGAAAGTCATTGAAAAATTTATTACATAGAAGACATCAGATCAGTTAGTTACAATGAGAGTAAAGTTTCAGTCTACAAACTGTAACTTGTAGGTACAGTAAGTCTAAATTTTGTGAGCACAGTTTTCACTTAAATTGGAAGGAATATTTTAGATGTAGGTGAGGGGCCTGTACTGTATACTTAAGTGCATGCACTTGTTTGAATGAATGTGTGCATGTATCTTTCTGTAGATAGCAGAAGCCTGTCTCCTGATATGGTAGCTTTTTATATTTATATACATTTGTGTAGAAACACATTAATTATAATAATAAATAAAGTTATAAAACAGAACTATTTTATTCTGAATACCGAATATGTTCAATGTCATATGGTGATATGAAGATTTTTATTTTTCTGGAATAGTTTTTAAATTTATATCAGTTTATTTTTTATTTAATTATTTCTTTGAAATTTTTCTAGTTATTCATTTTTATTTTATTTAGTGTATTTATTTTTATTTATTTATACTAAATATAAAAAAGTAATACGCATTTCATAAAAAAAAAATTAATAAATAAATAAAATCAGTTAATAACAAGTATAGATGTAAAAAGTTTAAAAGTTTGTATAAATAATTTATTATACAGCTAATCAATATATCCATTTCATTGATTACTCAGTTTCACTCTCAAGTAATGCAGATTCTTTATCGCTATCTTCACTATTATTTAACTTTATTATTCTTTCAGATTATTGTCGATAAGCCTGTCTGCCTCATAATACTCATTTTCCATCTTTAAAACATGTTCACAGCATAACAGCATACTGAATATTCCTTTTTATAACAATTGTTTTTATCCATCAATAATTTCCTTAATATGTGAAATGACATTCCACAAAGATTACTCATGGGAAAATGAATTTCTGAACATAAAATTCCAGGTTTTTCATTAGGCATGTTTTTAAATACATTCATAATGATGCATCTGCTTTGGCTTCTATGTCTCATCGCTTTGCCTAACAAGCATTCTGATTTACGCTGAGGCCTTTTGATTTAGTGATTAAAGAATGCTTTTTGGTGTAGTATTAAAAAATACTATAGTATTTTAAAGTTCAGTGCTATAAATACAATGTTGTCAAGTAATAAAAAGTGATTGAAGACTGAACAATGTCTTACACTGCATAATGATCCATTCTGCTCTCCGTTCTATATACACTTGCTCATCAACAACACATACATAGAGGCAAGCAAAATCAATTACTGTCAATCAACTAACTACACTTATAAAATTTAGACGTACTGTACTTTATGTACTAAGTGAGGTTTTGCATTAATAGAATTCTTTGTATATACTATTTAAAACTGTATGCATGTGTGTATATACACACACATGCTTGCACATGCAAACACATGTGTGTACACACATGTATGTATGTGTATGTATACATGTATATGCAGAAATTTGTCAGTGTACCTGTGACACCTATCATTTGGTGAGGCTAATGGTAAAGAATAATCCTTACCCACTGTTTCAGTAGAACTACAGTTATAAGAGTAATCATAGGTCTGTAATATGATAAGAAATTATGAATTGTTTTTGTTTTATTCAGCTTTCATTTATTCATTACTTATTAAAAATAAATAAATACTTTAATCACACTAGTACTTAGTAAATATACAAATACTTGTTATTATCTGTAAATAATAATATATTGTACAGACCACATCAGGAATATGTACTTTTGCAACACCTTTAATAATAAAAGCAATTTTTTCAGGTTTTCCCTGAGTGAACTAAGGGAACAAATCCTTGTCTTTGCTTAGACCAGCATCTCAACATACAAAATTAATAATTATTTTTTGATGAATTTATATAAAAACCATTCATATAACTTACTTGTTGAATTACATAATAGAAGTCATCTAAATTTTGCTTTTAAAACTGACATTGTTTTTAACCAGGCAACTGTGTTAAATGGTAAGTCTTTTACATAAATTACTACCGATATCCTAAAACTGACCTGTGCCGCATGATTGTTTTATAACATCGACAAATAAATAAATTTTATGTTGTTAAAATGTAAAACAGTTTTTTTAAATCAATATACAATATTGAACAAGTCCAGCTGCTGTGTTCCTGTCTCTCTTCACATTACTTTATGCCACATATCAATACTTTTAGCAATGCAAATGATAAAATTTGCTAATAATGAAACTGTTGAACGCTCTCTTTGAAACAGTATTAGCTGTTGGATATTAAAACAAACTTTCTAAATCTATAAAGTAGTACTAAATATTAATCTTTCAAACATTTTTCTAGCCCAGATTTCAATTTAAAACAAAAAAGAAGCTTTGAATGTTATTACAACATTTATTCACAACATAGTTTGAAAATGCAACTGTTATGAAAAACATCATTCACAAGAAATATAACAAAACACAAAAGTATCAGTGGATGTGTGGTTATTTAAACAATTTTTAAGATGGATGGAGTATTGGATTGCATTCCGATCCTTTTTAGATTGTGAATTTGATGATATGTTACTGGGGTTATTACTTGGGAAAGCAACATTTTTTTGCATCATTTTCTTGACAGGATTCCCCTTCAATCCGTCCTCTGAACACCTTTTGGTGCTACTGCCTTTTTGTCTAGCAGGAGTGCACCTGTGGTGCAGGTCGCCTAGTTATGGAGGGTGTAATGCATTCTCTTTAGGGAGAGAATCACATATTTTGGCTGTAAGTGGTGCCCGCCTTTTTATTTCATAACATGAAGGAAGGAAAAGGAATCTTGGTTATGGAGTTTGTTCTTTGGCAAGAAATGCAAAGATAGAAATTTGCATGTTGATAAAAATAAGAAAAGAAATCCAGAATAATGATACTAAATAATTGTTAAAAAAAAAAAATATATATATATATATATAAAACAAATCATGACCTAACTACTCTGAAAAACAGGAATGTGAATTTTTTCCTAAGTTATTCAACCAATTTTTGTTTAATTTCATGCTAAAATACAAGGTTTACAAAAAAGAAGCATATCAGAGTTTTAAAGCTGTTTAATATCTCTTAAATTTTACTTATAGTAATGAATTATAAATAAATTGAAACAGTAACCCTTATAGTGTAACCCTACCAGTATTAAATCTGAGCAGCTTTTTAAGAACAGCCCATGGGATATTGCACAAAAAAATTTAATTTTTGAGAAGTCCTTTTCACATATTAAAAGTTCATGGAGATTTAATGACCCAGATGCAGACATTGTGTGGGTTAACTTTTCCACTATGAAATTTTGACTCATTACTAAACGCTATACAATCAAGAAAGTTATAATCTTCAGC
Organism: Lycorma delicatula; assembly: GCF_047948215.1. Lineage (NCBI taxonomy): Eukaryota > Metazoa > Arthropoda > Insecta > Hemiptera > Fulgoridae > Lycorma > Lycorma delicatula. The sequence goes on along the minus strand of NC_134464.1, from coordinate 31,087,856 downwards.
CTTCAAAGCTTGAAACAGTATGGACACTGTGTTTCCTTAAAATTCCACAATTTCATCATCTGTATTGCTACTTCGCAGCCGACCTTCCTAATAAATGTTTTACGACTATCTAGGAAAGACTGACATGTTCAAACATTTTCTTCAGACACTCTCTGTCAACTTGTACTCCTCCATTTACACAGCTTTCGGTTGTTTCAAACTGATTATCCCATCGATAAATTGGAAGATGCTGGTTTCCCATCATCGAAGACTACTATTAAACTTTCTATGGATTGTACATTGAACTGTAACAAAAATTCACTTTTAGCAAACTGGAAAGCAGAGAAAGGTTTCTTTTCAGGTGTCGCCATCTTTGCTAGTAAAGCTGATGAGAAAGGTAGGGAATCAGACTATGGTCATGCAAGCAATTAAAACTGTTCTTTTTGTTCATTGATTCTAGCCTTAACTCAACACTAAACATCTCATTTAAGAGATATTATAACAAATTAATTTATTGTATTATATATACCCAATATTCTTTTTTGTACACCTGGTGCCATTAGATTGTGTGTTATATTACAACTACTAGGAAATGACAGTGAAAAATTTTTATTGAAAACGTTTCCATTTGGACTTAGATTTACAAAAAAAAAGTTTATATGGGATCACCAGAGGAACTTTTTAACATTAAATTGACTGAATTGGTTCATTTGGTGATGAGTAAATTTTAAACATAAATTAAAAAAACAATTACAATTGTAATAATAAATCATACTGTTTACTGAAAACAAGTAATTGCTTTAAAGGAATTTATTGCATAACTGATGTAGAAATTATTGCAAATTATTGTTTGTGTAATAAATAGCTTTTAAATAGAGTTTGTACAGTTCTACTTGGCAAAAACTTTTACTTATTTAATAAGCATTATATTTTTGTACAGATAAAAGGCACTAAAGTAGTGTAATTTAGAAACACGACTAATTTAAATCTTTATTGGAGTTAAGTTATAAATGAAGTAAGTCATGAATTTACTTGCTTAATCTATAACATTCTAATAATAACAAATTAGAATTATGCTTTTATAAATGAACAAATGGTGAAATAATTAGTTCCACTTAAATTTTTATTAATAAAAAAATAATTATGTTACGTGACAGAATGTAATATTAATTATGTGGCTTTTATTTGATATATTAATAATAATCAAAGCAAAATAATAATTTGGGTAATGAATAGTGTATTTTGTTAGTTGTTATGTTATTGGTTAATTTTTATTAACTTAACTGTAAACAGCTCAACTATCATAACATGATTTATTTAAGAAGTTTTTTTTATATTCTAGGTAAGGCACAAATGTATTTTTACAGACAACAAAAAATTGAAAGCAGTTACTTAATGACCTATTTTATTTATGCAAGTTTATTTTTGCTGCATCAGGGTAAAAATGCACAAGTCTAAAAACAGATATCTTTGGTTTTATCTAAAATTTCTCACTGTTAAGTCACAAATTTCATATACAGAAATAGTTTTAGCTGTCATTTAACTCAAATTAATTTTAAGGGTTAAAATAAAATATAAATATTTTACATACTTGCATATATTTCTTTGATGTCTGATTGAAAAGTAATAATAAATGTATTATACTTCTGACAAAAATCATAAGTCTACTTACTACTAGTGCTAGAATCACGGGATAAATACATTAAGAACACATATGTTTACTTGATGCATGAAATTTTCAGTGGTTACTTTTGAACTTCACAGTAGCTTTTATTTCAGTTACAAATTATTATATAAACTAAATAGTTTACCCCAAGAAAGAGCAAAAAAAAAAGAAAAAATGCAGTATGCAAAAATAAAAAATGGACTAATGGTTGCTATAAATTTAAAGATTGATAAAATTAAGATTTTTATGCCAACCAAAATTATACTTTATAACTATAATGAAAACTAGCGAGGTTTTTTTACCCTGAATTTTATTGATTTTTTAGAATTCTTTCTAGTTATTTTGGTTCTACAAAAATACCTTTAAATTTAATTATATTTTTAATGTTCAACAATTTACCAATGTTAAGTCCCTTTTTTTCTCAAAAAGTGGCTATTCAATTAATAATTATCAAATTTTTAAATAATACAACTTCATTAATTTCATAAAGTAATACTTAACAAGTGCTATAAAACAAGTTTTTTTTCATATTAAGTTTTATTACCACAGTAATTAAAATAATCAATTCAATGATTTTTACTGAAATTAGATATACCACAGAATATTGAGAATAAGTATTCCACAGTTTTTGAGAATAATTAATCATTCTCAATAATAAAAATATTTATATCTGAATAAAAAAGATAATCTTACTTTAAGAATGAATTTGTAATACCTTATGTTACAGTAATGTGCACATAACTTCTGTATAAGTCCACAATTATTAACAAACTATATCAGTTCAACCGTCATTTGTTGTAGAGTCATTATTACTGGTAATATACTGACAGTATTACTAACTGAACAATAATAAACTTGTATTAAGTCTATATTATTCAGAATGACATATTTATCCAGCCAGAAGGAGCCCAAGAATTATAATATAAATTTAAAATAATTCCTTAACATAAATGAGTGACATTGTAGATTTGCTACAGCTTTTGTCATTGTAAAAACAGCATTGCTTTTTACACAACTATAGCAAAAAAGATGATAGGAGGAAAAAAATGGCTGAAAACATTTTATTGTTTTTTTTTTAGTTTAGTTTAATTAAACTGTTTAGTTTGATGTCATGTTAGAAAAAGTTAAAATTTTTAATTTGACAGTGCTTAAGCACCTTACTTTGGTTAAATACTGTAGTTTATGCTAAATTTTCTCAATATAGATAATGGTGCATACACCCTTTATTATAATTTTAAAGTTAATTTACAAAAGAGAATCTTTCCAATATAGTGTTCAGTGCTATTCACCTCAACTATGACTAAAAAAGAAAAACTGTATGCAGGGTTCTAATAGACAACCAAGGCCAGTAAGCCATTCTTAGGCTTACGTTTCTTAGTTATATAAGACATTTGATTTTTCAAGTGCATGATGGATTGTAAAACATTATATACATAGTAAACCAAATACATGTAGTTAACCAAATACAAAACATCTTTAATTTTCAAATTCCTCTATATTGGTAACATTAAGTAAATAAGCTAAATAAAGTTGTTATTTCTTACCAAATTTATTTAACATTACCAGTTCAATAATTTGAAAATAGAAAAATATTCACTCCACTTAGAATGGATATCTGCAAAATTATAGGTGATAATGTGTGACATAAGTGCTATGAGTTGTACATGCAATGTAAGTGGATAGGGAGAAGGGGTCATAAGTGAAGGCTCTGCAGTTCAGTTTACATGAATTCAATTACATTGAATTAAATATATAGCAGTCTAAAATATTCACAGTACTTAGCTACTTAAGGCGATGTGAACAATTCATTATTAAATGTTTTCAATAGAGCCCAATATTCTTTTGACAGTTTTTCTTAACAACCCCATGCTTTTCATTGTGTTTTCGCTACCCCTTGCTTTTCTTAAACCTTCATGCAAAGTACATTAAAACTACACATCGGCACCCATAGCTCATTAATTATACTACAAACTGTAAGTTTAAAAAATAGGACATAATTGTAGTTTTTTTTTTATTTTTCTCATGGATTATATTCCCTCACAACAGATTATTTGAGCAATTATGATTTGGCACCTGCTCTCTGTACATTAGTTATATATATTCAAATTCTGTTAGTTTTTATAAGCCTTTTTTAATTAGATTTGAAGGTAGGTTTAATATAATCAACAATTGTCATAAATAGTCTATTCATTAATGCTACTATTGTAGCTCATCCGCTTATTAATATTTAATTATAATATATATATATATTTTTAAATTATGATAATTAGTAATGAAAATTATTTGAAACCATAACTAAACAGTTATGATTGCAAGGATAGCTGAAAATTTTTTTGAAGTAATTATTAGAAACATTTTATTTATAAAATATGACTCAATTTGTCATTTCAAAAGTTTACTTTAACATAAATAAACTTTGCACACAGTTAATAATTGTAAATACTAACTATAGAAATAGCTTCTAGCTATGTTAGCCTTATCTAACTCTTTAGAGTCTAAAAGAGTAATTTATCCTACACATCAACAAACAGATGTTTAGTTTCATGATCTCTGTCTCTCTCTCTCTCTCTCTCTCGCTCTCTCTCTCTCTTACAATAAAGAGAAACATTCTTTTACAGGTTATGTAATTGTTATTAATAATTTATTTTGCTTAAAGGGTAATAAAGATATGAATGTTAGAATTGGGGGCTGGAATCCAGTGATTAATTGTTAATCAGGCCTGGGATAAGCTGAAATAGTACTGTCTCATCACTCCCATCTGGATTGAATCTTTCTTATCCATGGCAAAAAGTGTGGGAAAATCATCCCAAAAATTCTTAACATAGGAAAAAACTTAATTAAGCATCTGTCAAGAATGTACAAAACAACATTGTAGTAAATTTTGTGAAAGTTGAAAGTATGAAGAGATGAGCTAGGTTTAGTGAAAGACTACTGAGGACAAGTAAGCATAAGCCTCATAATTCTTCATTATAATATAATTCAATAGAAATAAGAGAAGGTGCATCGATGTAAAAAATATTATTCATGATTATTTTAGGTATGAAAACCAAATTGCTTTGTAGAACAACAGAAAAAGCTTTGAAAAGACACATTTAATGAAGAAAATAGTGAGTTAGAATCAATTGCTAAAAGAAAAAAGCTGAATAAATTCTTAACTTATTTGTTTGGTTGGGAGACCAAATACAGCAATATAAGTGCTGTAAAATAAAATTACTCTTATCATGAGAGCAGATTATAATAATCTACTCTTATGTTACAGAGTAGAAAAACTCGTGAAATATTTATGGTAGATCTATTAACTCTGTTTAAGCATCAAAAAGTAGGTTTCATTAAATTCATCTTTAAGAGTTCAATATTGGATGACTTATAAATATTTACTTACAAATATTTCCACCAAAATGTGGTTTATTTTATAATTGAAATATAGTTGTTATTATCATAATAATTATATCAGTTTCATTATTAAGAAGATAAAAACCTTACAGTAAAGTTTATTAAAAATGTGAATAGCTGGGCAAAAAACCAATGCAGAAGAAAATCTACAGAAAAAAGTAACTTTCATCATGAATTTAAGCAAAAAGTATAAGTATAGCAAATAAAAAAAATATTTACCTAATTGAAATTCCAGACTAAGAAGATTTTATTTTAAATCACACTGAGAATTTGATTAAAGGGAAATGACATGTACTTATTTATTTCATAGTACAGTTAAACAGAGTTAACTCTGTTAAATATATTTTCATTGCTTTATGCAAACTAGTTTTGGTCGATGCTTTGCAATTTTGCTTAAATCTCTTTATATGTGATATGGGCTTTTGGTATTTCATAATAAGTATTGTTCTTTACAATCTACAATATATAGAAAGAATGCTATTCTCAAGCTTTATAAAACCAATAAATTTCAGTTTATGATCTTATCTTTTGATACTTTCCCGTTGCTGATAACTGGTATTCTCAAATAACTTTTGTGTTAACTATCAAATATTATTACATTACTTAGTAAAGAAATTATTATATATACTAAAAATTATTACATAACAAACTACTCGTATTTCTCAAAGTTTCATGAATTTGCACTGATAACATGTATGGTTCAAAAACCAAACTTTATTATTTCTGAGAAACTGTCTTTCTTCAGGTCTGTACATCATTAATCATCAATACGTAGTGTAATTATTTTTCAAGAATCTATTGTATTTTAGCTAGTTATTTTGATTTTTTTTTAGAAAAAGTACAAATTAATAAATATTAACACTTATTTGTACTATAGTTTTTTCAGTTTGTTCTTGGTTAGCACTTACTACCACTAATGCTCTTGATGAGTGTGGTGTTTATAATGATTGCCCTAAAATAAATTGTGCTAAACACATATACTGTTCAAAGAAGCGTGAACTAGTTTGTGGAATTTCTCATCGTGGACAAGAAAAAACATTTAGAAATTGTTGTAAACTGAGAAAAGTTAACTGCATATTAAAGACAGGTAATGTTGTAGTATTGTATGGCATAATATAAACTTCTTAATTTTTTTAAACTTCTTACTACACATTTAATGGGTGCGTCCCATGTGAAATAATTGTGATATGCATTTTGTAGGGATGAGAATCTTATACCTACAAAATGCGAGATAAGATATAAGAGATAATATTATCTGATAGTATTCACAGAAGTGGAAAGTATACTGTTCCTTAGTCCACATAGTAAATTTTCAGAATTGTAGCATTGTTGGGAGGAACACTCTCCAACAATTTTGCATATTTGTTTAGAAGTCTTCCTGAAATGGTGATTTCATTATTCCAAATCAATTTACCCTTTACAGTTTAACATTTCTCCTATGGATTAATTCCTAACAAAAACATAATAAATTTATGAATCAGAAACTTTGGTCAGCATGCATCTGCACTGAAGATAAAATCTCTGGAAGATCATCTTCCACGGTATGCCCTTGTTTCTCATCTTCTAAGTCGATGGCATTCTTTCCTTTTTGTAGATATTTCAGCAGTCATCAGTACACTGGTGGGAGTTCTTTAGCACGGTGTCTTTTGGGGAGTGTTCTGTTGCAGGCCTCTCTTAAACAGTTCATCAGGCGTATGGCGTTCTCCTCAGCTCCGTGGATCTCCCTGATTGTATTGAGATCTAGTCCCTGCACGAATGCCGCCTGATCAAATACAATTCAATCAAATACGTACTGTCCATAGATAGTATGTTTAGCTATGCGTAAAATTTAAGTGTGGATTATGCATTCGTCTTTTCATGGATATTAAACACTAAAAATAATATGGTTTACAAAACATTTTGACAAAAAATACAATAAATAAAGTGAAATACTTGTAATATGGATAGAATAAAATATGTAATTACGGGTTTCCTTAACAGTGTTACTGGATGCCCCATCAAGAAAGAAACCAATAATGAATCGCTATTCAAAGAAAGAAATTCCATTATTCCGAAAATGAGTAATTTAATACGAAAATAGCGATTGATGCGCAGCAGCGCATCGTGAAGTGAGATCACTTCACGAGAGATAAAATCTTTACTTTTTTCTAAATTGTAGTTTTATTCATTTTTTCTATAAAACCATTGATGACATATCTATGGGTCATAAGTTTTCATTTTAAGAAAAATTGGTGTTATTGGTCAAGTGGTTGAGGCTGGATGACTTTGTCAAGGTCTTTTCCAATTATTTTAAATATATAGATCATTTAAAAATAAAATGAGTATACATATACTCTCTATTTTTTTTTTTTTTGTCTTCAGTCATTTGACTGGTTTGATGCAGCTCTCCAAGATTCCCTATCTAGTGCTAGTCGTTTCATTTCAGTATACCCTCTACATCCTACATCCCCAACAATTTGTTTTACATACTCCAAACGTGGCCTGCCTACACAATTTTTCCCTTCTACCTGTCCTTCCAATATTAAAGAGACTATTCCAGGATGCCTTAGTATGTGGCCTATAAGTCTGTTTCTTCTTTTAACTATATTTTTCCAAATGCTACTTTCTTCATCTATTTGCCGCAATACCTCTTCATTTGTCACTTTATCCACCCATCTGATTTTTAACATTCTCCTATAGCACCACATTTCAAAAGCTTCTAATCTTTTCTTCTCAGATACTCCGATCGTCCAAGTTTCACTTCCATATAAAGCGACACTCCAAACATACACTTTCAAAAATCTTTTCCTGACATTTAAATTCATTTTTGATGTAAACAAATTATATTTCTTACTGAAGGCTCGTTTAGCTTGTGCTATTCGGCATTTTATATCGCTCCTGCTTCGTCCATCTTTAGTAATTTTACTTCCCAAATAACAAAATTCTTCTACCTCCATAATCTTTTCTCCTCCTATTTTCACATTCAGTGGTCCATCTTTGTTATTTCTACTACATTTCATTACTTTTGTTTTGTTCTTGTTTATTTTCATGCGATAGTTTTTGCGTAGGACTTCATCTATGCCGTTCATTGTTTCTTCTAAATCCTTTTTACTCTCGGCTAGAATTACTATATCATCAGCAAATCGTAGCATCTTTATCTTTTCACCTTGTACTGTTACTCCGAATCTAAATTGTTCTTTAACATCATTAACTGCTAGTTCCATGTAAAGATTAAAAAGTAACGGAGATAGGGAACATCCTTGTCGGACTCCCTTTCTTATTAGGGCTTCTTTCTTATGTTCTTCAATTGTTATTGTTGCTGTTTGGTTCCTGTACATGTTAGCAATTGTTCTTCTATCTCTGTATTTGAACCCTAATTTTTTTAAAATGCTGAACATTTTATTCCAGTCTACGTTATCGAAAGCCTTTTCTAGGTCTATAAACGCCAAGTATGTCGGTTTGTTTTTCTTTAATCTTCCTTCTACTATTAATCTGAGGCCTAAAATTGCTTCCCTTGTCCCTATACTTTTCCTGAAACCAAATTGGTCTTCTCCTAACACTTCTTCCACTCTCCTCTCAATTCTTCTGTATAAAATTCTAGTTAAGATTTTTGATGCATGACTAGTTAAACTAATTGTTCTGTATTCTTCACATTTATCTGCCCCTGCTTTCTTTGGTATCATAACTATAACACTTTTTTTGAAGTCTGATGGAAATTCCCCATTTTCATAAATATTACACACCAGTTTGTATAATCTATCAATCGCTTCCTCACCTGCACTGCGCAGTAATTCTACAGGTATTCCGTCTATTCCAGGAGCCTTTCTGCCATTTAAATCTTTTAATGCTCTCTTAAATTCAGATCTCAGTATTGTTTCTCCCATTTCATCCTCCTCAACTTCCTCTTCTTCCTCTATAACACCATTTTCTAATTCATTTCCTCCGTATAACTCTTCAATATATTCCACCCATCTATCGACTTTACCTTTTGTATTATATATTGGTGTACCATCTTTGTTTAACACATTATTAGATTTTAATTTATGTACCCCAAAGTTTTCCTTAACTTTCCTGTATGCTCCGTCTATTTTACCAATGTTCATTTCTCTTTCCACTTCTGAACACTTTTCTTTAATCCACTCTTCTTTCACCAGTTTGCACTTCCTGTTTATAGCATTTCTTAATTGCCGATAGTTCCTTTTACTTTCTTCATCACTAGCATTCTTATATTTTCTACGTTCATCCATCAGCTGCAATATATCGTCTGAAACCCAAGGTTTTCTACCGGTTCTCTTTATTCCGCCTAAGTTTGCTTCTGCTGATTTAAGAATTTCCTTTTTAACATTCTCCCATTCTTCTTCTACATTTTCTACCTTATCTTTTTTACTCAGACCTCTTGCGATGTCCTCCTCAAAAATCTTCTTTACCTCCTCTTCCTCAAGCTTCTCTAAATTCCACCGATTCATCTGACACCTTTTCTTCAGGTTTTTAAACCCCAATCTACATTTCATTATCACCAAATTATGGTCGCTATCAATGTCTGCTCCAGGGTAAGTTTTGCAGTCCACGAGTTGATTTCTAAATCTTTGCTTAACCATGATATAATCTATCTGATACCTTGCAGTATCGTCTGGCTTTTTCCAAGTGTATATTCTTCTATTATGATTTTTAAATTGGGTGTTGGCAATTACTAAATTATACTTCGTGCAAAACTCTATAAGTCGGTCCCCTCTTTCATTCCTTTTGCCCAGCCCGTATTCACCCACTATATTTCCTTCCTTGCCTTTTCCAATGCTTGCATTCCAATCTCCAACTATTATTAAATTTTCATCTCCTTTTACGTGTTTAATTGCTTCATCAATCTCTTCGTATACACACTCTACCTCATCATCATCATGGGCGCTTGTAGGCATATAAACGTTAACAATCGTTGTCGGTTTAGGTTTTGATTTTATCCTTATTACAATGATTCTATCGCTATGCGTTTTGAAATACTCCACTCTCCTCCCTATCTTCTTGTTCATCACGAAACCTACTCCTGCCTGCCCATTATTTGACGCTGAGTTAATTACTCTAAAATCACCTGACCAAAAGTCGCCTTCCTCTTCCCACCGAACCTCACTAATTCCTACTATATCCACATTCACCCTATCCATTTCCCTTTTTAAATTTTCTAGCCTACCAACCTTTTTTAAGCTTCTAACATTCCACGCTCCGACTCGTAGAATGTTATTTTTTAATTTTCTGGTGACCCCTTCCTTAGTAGTCCCCACCCGGAGATCCGAACGGGGGACTATTTTACCTCCGGAATATTTTACCAAGGAAGGCGCCTCCATTATTGTTATGTGAAAATGCAGAGCCACATTTTCTTGGAAAAAAAAAAGCAGCTGTAGTTTTCCATTGCTTTCAGCTGCGCAGTACTCAGAGGACTGAGTGATGTTGATACGGCCGTTTAAGTCGTCCTGACTCACGCCCCTAACAACTACTGAAAGAGCTGCTGCCCTCTTTCAGGAATCATTCCTTAGTCTGGCTCTCAACAGATACCTCTCCGATATGGTTGCACCTTCGGTCCAGCTACTCTGTATCCCTGAGCACTCAAGCCCCCTCACCAACGGCAAGGTCTCATGATTCATAGAGGAGGATACTCTCTATATGTATAAAAATTTCCTTACAATAAAATGTTTTTATATATATAAGAAATTGTTTCTTCATAAGTGGTTTTGTTGATGTTTTTTGTTAATTGTGTTCATCTTTGTTAGGAAAACCATATAGTTAAATAGAATACATGATTGTTGTCCCCCTTGTTCAATATGTTGATTTTGTTAACCTTAGAATGTTTGTAAATATATTTTTAGGAAGTTTACCAAATGTTGTAACATTGAATCAACAAATTTTATGTAAATTCACAATACCTCCTTTTTTATGGCCATTTGTACTAGTTTTTCAAGTGTTAGGCTAGCGGGTTTTTCTGCTAAAATTCTTCTGTTAAAATTGGTAACATGATATGGCAGCCATCTTGTTTTTTATTATTGTGAATCACTTGATAACTAAATCAAATTTTCAGCAATTTTAATCAGAAACCACGATAATAATACTTCTTCAGTTTATACTCCTTCACATAATATAACAAAATAGTATATGCATTCTTTATACATTCACGTCAATATATATATTGTGTATTGATGTAAATGTATTATCTTTCCTTTGTCTAACAAGAAGAAAAAGAAATTTGATTATAAATCAAGAAAATGACATCTGCTGAATACATATAAATGACGTTTTTTTTCAGCTTCTTTAGATAATGACGTACTTGTAGAACAATGGAAAAAGGAAGATGGAAGGGAAAAAATACATATGTATTTGTACATATACACAAATGACAACATTTATTATAACACAAAAATGTAGAAAATAAATCTAGATATAATTAATTATAAAAATACTTGTCATTTTTTAATGGTATCAATTTTTTAAATAATTATTTCAGGTTGGAGAAAAATGTATGATGGACAATGTGGAAAATGTGCATAAGAGTGTTCATGGTTCAAAACAGTAACAACTTATAAAAGGGTATTTTTCTCAGCTGAAATACAAAATACAAAGAAAAAATATTTTTTATATATAAATAAAGACAACTGTAACTTTTACGAAAAAAAATTATTATCACATGATCCTTCATGTAATATATATTTTTACATATAACATTTGGCAACACTTAATTTATATCTGTTGATGCACAGAGACATATTATAACAACCTAAACACACACACACACACATATATATATATTATATATATATATATTAAATTAAATAATTTACTTCAATTTTATTCAAATTTATGTTTCGTGTATTTATTGGTGGTCTAAGGAAAAGATTCAGCCACAAAATATCAAACAAATCATTTGATTTATAAAAAAAATTAGAGTTCTAAATGATATTTTTAATTCAAAAAGTAAAAAAAAAAATTAAACAAAATAAAATAAAAATGACCGAAGATTAGTGAAGGTTATTAGATTAGTGATTAGATTCACTAATCTTTGCTAGTAAAAGAAAAGAATCTTTTACTAAGTGTAAAGAAGAGAGTGTTTTTTGCACATTGTTAAAGAGGAAAGTGTTAACTGTTGAGAATATTACTGATGGAAATGTAAAAGTAAAATATAATATTAGACAATAAATGTTAAACATTTTCTGGCTACTTAAAGTTGCAGAAATAGTTAGGCTGACGCTCAAATGAATTATGTAAGTCTGTTAATACAATGCTGTAATAATACTAGATAATGATAATCCAATTCCTTATAGAAAAAGCATATTTGAAAAGGTATAAACAACCTGAAAAATATTTAATAATAATTACTTTTATTATTTTTTATAAATTATGAGGGTCATTTTATACATAATGAATTAACCTTCTCAATGACCACTCCTAACTATCCAGAAGAAATGCTATTCCAGTGAGATTACCACTTCATCTCTCAGATATGCCAACTTTCTACAGAAAGTTCTTCTGAGATAAAAATCATTGTCCACGTTTAAGTTTTAAAGTTGAGGAACTAGTTTGGTGCACTATGTCTGAGCAGTTTAGCCTATAAAATAATTCTTCCCACCTATACTTACTTGGCAACTTTACAACCTATCTGAAGTGAGCGGAATCTTTCCCAAGATGGGCAACTCAATTTTGCATTGTAACGCAAAATTGAGTGGCTCATCTCTGAGCAAGACAGGTTGGTTTTGTGCATTTTTACACAATTTTTTCAAATATCCAATAATACACTACTCTCACATTTGTTTTACTCGGGTCAAATTTTTCAAGAAAGTCCAACATTCCATACTTAAGTCTTTAACTGCCACTGGCAACACTTTTCACAGGGCTAACATCAAGTGTGCGCAGTATTGCCACATTGTGTGTTAAAAAAAAATTTCCCTATACAAGTAGTATCGATTGTTATGATGATTAACAGCCATTAATAAATACCAACAGCATGCAATGAAATTATAACCAGAGTTGTTTAACTTTCAAAAGTGACCTGAAGAAACTGACTTCATTAAAAAGGGCCTAGGCTATCAGCGTCTTATCCTTATTTCAAACTTTCCAATTTCTACTATGCTGTTATTCCCTGAGTCATTCCAGGTATACCAGAACCATCAGATTATAAGCAATGTAGTTTACTATCTTACCCAATAATAATTATTTAAATTACCATTTTTTACTTCCTGCACCAGTAATCAAGGTATGCACATGAACTATTAATTCCCACTAAGGTGTCAAGTAAAACAGTTAAGAATATTACAGTACAGAGAAAAAATTTAAGTGTAATTATTGTTGTTTTTTGTGAGTTCAGAGAATTTTTAATAAAGTTAAGGTATTTTCGCTTCTGATGTTTAAGCTTCTTATTTCTAAACTCTCCTTAGATTTGTAAAAAATGTTATTTAAAGAAATAAAAATACAATAATAAATTCAAATTTTATTTAGCACAGGAACAGGAATTAAAAATAAATATATATTTTAGACTGTTAAAAAAAATTATATTTATATGGTCAATCCATTAATTAATTCAATAAGTAAACTTTTTTTTAATATCCTTAATTTATTTGAATTTGGGTAGATACTTATGGAATGCCGGATGGAGGGACAGCGCATTCCCCATCAGCAAGTTTCCAGAAAACTGAAAATTAAAAGCATGAGAAATAAGTAGCGATACATAAAATATGGAAAACTTACAAAATTCCAAAAACAGTTCAACAAATATCAGATTCTTTTACTTTTTTATTATTATTATTTAGAGGAATATAAGACATAAAAAAAGAAAATATGATTCCAGTAGTAAAAATATTTTTAAAAAATACTTACGTTTCCCAGATTTGCATTTTTCCTGATGCATAAAACATGTATTTGGAAATGTTTTTACATCGCCATTCACACCGATTGAACATACCGGTGCATAAACATTAATACATTCTTTAACACAATCCACTTCAAAATTTTCATTAATTATTGATGAAATAACCAGTACATGACAAATTGCTGAAAAAACAAATTAATGTTTTAGTTTGTAAATTATATATGAAAATTACTATAAAAATGACTAGATGTTATGTAACTTTATAAAAATATTGTTGTTTTATTGTTAACTTTATTGTTGTTATTTATTTCAATCAATTGAAAGTAATGAATTCATTATAATTTGTATCAATTATCTGATACATCATCTTTGTCATTCAGACAATATTAAAAAATATATATTTTTTTCATGTTTACTTGTATAACATAGCTCTAATTAAATTTATTTTTTTTAACTTTTAGAACTTTAGTGCCTGTTAGTACCTGATGTTCTCTCACTTCTCCCACTAGTTTTACAGAAAATTAATTGCTATAAGAAATACAAATTGAATTAATAAAAAAATAATAAAAATTTCTTTATAAAAAATTATAAAACACAACAGAAGGAAATTAGATGTCAGCTGGTATTTTTTATTTTTATTTCATTTACTTGTAGCGTTTTTATCTCAACACATGCAACAAGTGCACAGGTACACATAACAAAATTGTTTCAGAATTAATTTGGAAATATTTTATTTTATTTTATAAGGAAACAGGTTGTTTCATTGTTGTTTCAAAACTGTATAACTTCTTTGTTAGTAATGTTTGATCATGGCACAAAGTCAAGTTTTGTACCCTTTTTTTACTAGAACTTTAAACAGAAATTTCCATTAAATAGTAAACAATATTGTAGTAAATAGAATTACTTAGTTCATTTTCCTTAAGACAATGCTTTGTAAAAAAAAAAAAATTCTTAATTCTTTTTTGAGTTTGTATATTTTTTTACAATGTTAGTTTAAAATTTTAATTTACTAGAAATTTATATAAAAAAGCTGTATTTTTCTTAAAAGTGGCTTGAAAATTTTGGAGACTATTTGTGAAAAAGAGAACTGAAACTTTCTCTCTAGAAAGTCCCCTGAATTTTCTAAAAACTATCATTTGCCGTTTGTTAAAGAATACTAAAATATACAGAAAACTGCAAATGCAAAATTTAGTTAAAATCAAAAAGATTTTTTCTGAAATGTTTCAATTCTGGTAATTAATCAGGATTTCAGGAGCCTGAAATCCTGATTAGTTTCTGGTTTCCTGAAAGACAGTTTAACACCATTCAATTTAAATGTAATGTTTGACACTATAAAAAATACAAAAATTCAAAAAACTTAATTGTACAAAACACTTTTGTGCTTTCTAGAAATATAAGAAATTTTCTAGAAATATTTTATATAATGGGAGAGTAAAAATGTATATAAAACACCATTTATATTAGTAACAAATAAAATAAATTATATGGTAACTAATAATTATATGAATCCATATAATATAATAAATTATATGGATTCAAATCTTATTCACAACAGTTAAACATTTTTTAACTGATGACTTACAACCTGGATATAATTAGTAATCAGTATTCCTGAAGTTCACTGATTACAAATTTAAGAATGGTTGCATGTAATGTTAATTATATTACCCTTTAGTGCGTTTGGCCATGAAATTGGGTAATCCTACCATGAAAGTAAACTGCCTCACAAATTTATAAAAGGTATAACTTTAACTTAAATAACTAAAAAGTAATAAAAAATTGTTATAATCTTACTCACTAATATGAATTGACAACACTTTAAATAATTCCATGCTGTGATTAAGCCAACTGACTCAACTGTTTCAATTCATTACCTAAAAAAATAAATATATTTTGTAAAAACAACAGCTATTTATAGTATCAGTAAGTAATTTGTTTCACTAAGAGAATTATTTGAATGACAGCTAAATTATGTTTAGATTATAAAAAGAAACAAAAAAAGAGGCTTAACAATTTTTTATACAGACCTGATTATTTATTTAATATAAATAAATTATAAACATGTGTTTTTATAAGTACAATACTAAAAAACTGTTTTCTGTTACTTTAACAATAGAATAACTGTGTACAAAATCAAGGTGATTAAGTAGTATTATTTAGTAATATAAAATAGTACAAACGGGTTGAAATTAAATTTTAATAGTGATTTCAGAAATGGAAAACGATTGAATTAAAATAGTATGAAAATTGACAGTTTAAATAATGAAACATAATATGCTTGTATTCTGATTGTTAATTCTTCAGAATTATGAACTGTTAAAAAACTGTAACTTTATTAATACTAATCTTAAGTTATTGAAATAACTTAGCTTAACTGAATAACATAATCTCTGAAGCAGTATCTTTATTTTCTAAATTCAGAAAATCCAGAATCAAATAAGTTTAAAAATTAAAAAATAAGTTAGTGTTAAAATTTTAACACTTAAAATATAGTTATTATTAATGTTCATGTTATTTATAGTTTAACTTAAATAACTTTTTAATCTTTTTTTTTTATACTACTTTTATTAATTCAAATGTCAAATAAGATGGACTGTTCTCCCAGGAACAGTGGAACAATTTCCAGAGCTCCCTCATTATTTAAGTGGCCTCTTTTTTGTAACAGAGCCATTTTTTTTCTTTTCATTTTTTTAGATATCTTGATTAGTTTGATGCTATTCTCTACATATTTCTGTTTTGTGGTAATCTTTTAACTTCAACATATTTCCTACATTCTCAATTATCTATTTTATATCTCTTTTTAATTAAGTACACTAAGTGAGCTCAAGGTTTGTCCCATCCTTCGTCTTTCTTTTCTTCATCTAATACACCCGTAATATGTATTGAATTTTCTTATAAACTATCATAATGAGTATTTTCTAAATATGGAATGTTAAATGGATGATGTGATAGTTTTTGAAGTAATATTCTCCTGCTTTCTCAAGTATCAATTAATTATTAATTTTTTAAAACCAAGGATATTACTTTCCATCTCATAACATTTTGCACTGTAATGTATAAAGATTATTTAGTCCTACATCTTTCAGATCTTAATTACTAACAATAACTTGGTATATCAATTTGCAGTAATTATTACTGCTTTATTATTAATGTTCATGCAAATTTGAGCATTTCATTTCTTTATTCTTATGTTTTAAAATTCTTCAACTTCAAGCATATATATATATATGTCCTTGTTATTAAATTGCGGTCAAAATCAGTCACTATTCCTGGATATATTTTAAATTCCTAATTTAATTCTGAAACCTTGCATACTCATTATTACAGCCTATCATATCATCCAGTATCTCATGGTCTTTTCATTCAGAAAATGAAAAGAAAATTCTTGTGGTAATACACAAATCATATTAGTATTATATTAATGTATCCAATGTGATGTATCAGAAAGTTCCTTATTGAAACCGAAATTATTAGAATAATAATGAGGTATTTGAATTAAAAATATGAGTTCAATTGAAAAGCATTGGTTTTGAAACTGTGTGGTACTACATAATTTCTAATTATAGAAATTTTTTTCAAGATCTTTTGTGAGTTTGTATGCAACTACTTGTTGATGGCTCTTATTTTGAAGTGGTCAGTAAACTCTTTTATGTGCAACCAAATTACATATATTTGACCAGTGCTGCATTTATTCTTTTTATAATATAATAAAGTAAAAAATAATGACAATATATTATAATAATAATGTAAATATAATACAGTTCTGTTAAATGCAGTTTGTTAAAAATTATATGATGGTTAAAAATAATAAGGATTCTGCTAACATTCATGAAGAATTACATGGAACATTTTTCAGTTCTCCACTGTTCAGTCATTAACATTTATATAAGCTAAATTAACTTTTAAAATAGTGGTGACACTGGAAATCCAATACGATCAGATAGGCCTACGTCTAATTTCACTTTAAAAAACAAAACTTATGTAAATATTATAAAAAAGTCTTCAAATATCAACCAGAAGCATAAACTGGTTTCACCTACAAGAGGTTTACTAAAGATTCTAAAGTAATTGAAGTTTATTGATCAAGATTACTTTAATGCACATGTGAAAATTATTTTGATAGGCTGCGGAATTTTATGACAAATTCATTGTTTGTTGTAAAATAGATACTTATATTTCCATGTCTCAGTTGTATGTTCTGATGAATCATGCTGGAAATTGAATGGTCTTGAATTGTCATAATTATGATAATTTACTAATCATCATAATTATGTTTATTGGGCTCTGATGAAAATCATAACTGTTTATAACAAACATACTTTATTTGTTTGTTAAATTTGTGAATAAAGTTAATCTCCTGGAGTTTATGTTTTGTCTGAGATCAAAAAAAAGATTAAATTTGAGATCTTATTTCTTCATCAAAATCGTAACAGATGTTCCCAAATTATTGAACGACTCTGTGTTTGACATGAACCAAACCTATTTTGGCAGCAAGATTGATCACCTCTTCAATGTGCTCTTAATGTTAAGACTACATCAATAAAATTTTTATACCTCAATATCATGGAACAAGTGAATGCCACTATGTTCATGTGATTTTCTTTTACTCTGGGAAACTGTGAAGAACATTTTGTTAATTTTAATTCAAACTACCTGCATTACCTCAAGCTGATGATAAAAAACTTAATTGATTTTATAAATTGAAACAAAACTTTACTGGAAAAATATGTTATTCAGTGTTAAAATATTACCATGATTGCACAAGAATAGAAGGATGACACTTTGACATTTCCTCTAATGCATTTTAATCATCTAGTAGTTAAAAACTTATGTTTTTACTTTTTTTATTATTTTTTATTTATAGCTGCATCAATAATTAAAGCTATTAGCAACTTATCAGTTAGTTTAACTATACCAGTAAATGTGTAGTCTTGAACAAACTCAGGCCAACCATTCCTGAGACATGTTGACTAAATTGAAATACAACCACCAAGAACACCAATATCCATCTATTATTCAAATCCATACAAAAGCAACTACCTGTTAGGATTTTAACTAGAGAACTCTCAACTTTGAAATCAGATATATTGTGAGTTAACCACTACACCAAAATAGTGTGTTAAAACTGCTTTTTGTTTAAATGTTTTTTATTAATTGTACTAATAACTGAAGAAACTGGCTTTTCCAAATGACAGAAAAAATAGTTTTTTTTTAAATCTACTTACAGAATAACATTTGAAATGAAATTCCTGATTTTGGCATATTCAATAAAAGGAAAATTATCAATTTCTTTTCTAGTTATTATTAATTCTCTTCGTGTGATCACATAATCTTTTTCTACATGTTTTATATGTATATAAAACATATATATAATGCTATATATATATGTATGTATGTGTGTGTGTGTGTTTGTGTGTATGTATGCATATGTATGTTTATTTGGTTGATATAATTAACCATCTGGTATGTTATATGTTTTCTTTCTATGAAGTGATTTATACAGACTGTTTTTGCTATATGTAGTATTTGTGTAATGTTCTTTTATCGAATGGCAAATGTCTGTCTGGTCCGCTAAATACATTTCATTTATTTTTCAGAAAAACATTGACAATTTTGTATGATGATAATAATATTTCACTTTTTTTAACTTTTCTTAATGAGAGTTCTAATTTTTTAAATATAACTACCTACTTTTACAATTTCTAAATTATTCTCTAAATTTGTTATTTTATGATTGTAATGAAATATTTTGCTATATTAAATCGTTTCTGTTTTTAATATTTAAAACTGGTATTTATTGTTACAATTGCAGTGTTATGAAATATACCTAAGAAAGTTTACTGAAAAGTAAGGCCATTACAACAAAAATTTCATTTTAATGTGGTTTCAGATCATTGTTGTAGCATTAGAACATTTTTATATGAGAAGCATATTTCATCATTTAGAATGATATTCTAATTTAATCTATAATTTAAGTGAAACCACATTATTTTAAAAGCTTTTCCCCAGAAAAAAGTAATAAACAAATGTAAATTGCTTGTACTTTGTTTAAGACTCAATTGTTGAACAATGGTGATTGTGCTGACATGACTAAAGGCTGAAAAAAGGATGATCCATCATCAAGGGTCTAACAACTGCCCAGTGTTAAAGATTACTTTAAAATTCTTTGTAAAAATATTAAAATTTATGAGCTCTCCCATTTTAGATTTGAAAAGTGTCTATTTTACAATATGGGCTACTTTGAGGGTCATTATAAAAAACATATAAGGAATCAGTCTTCAAACTTTTTCCTATTAGATAATAGAATAGTCCAATTAGATAAATTTAAGCATACAAAGTATTAAATCTGAGAATCTTGTCATTTTAAAAAATTAATGTTCAAAATCAATAATTTGAGTAAAAGAAATATTTTGTAAATGTATTCCACACATTTGTGTGGGAGATAGCTGAACGTTGGCATTGAAATATGTAAAAAATAACAATGTTTTATTTGAATATCTTATAAAATAGAGCAATTAAACTTTCCCATGATAGTGGTTTTGATGTAAAAAAAAAAAGACAGACCGAAAAATTATAGAGACTTGTAAAATTTTACCTATTTTTAAAGGGTCACATGTTTAAATTAAAAAATATATATGTACAAAGGTTTTCTTAAATATTGAGTAGCAATCATTCATTGAACTGGAATACACTGCCACAATCAATCACTTATCATTAAATTTATTAAAATTGATGTAGACTATATAAATAGTCTACATCAATTATTTAATGTTATGTTTATTTTTATAAAAAAATAAACATAACATTAAATAAGTTATTTTCTTAAGACAGTCCATCTTATCTAAAGTTAATTCATTATGAATGCATAACCAGACAGTTTAAAATAAAATATTAATTACAGTTATAGTGTTACAATTAGGTTTAAATTTAAAATAGTATGAAGTTTTTTTTAAGTTGTGAAATTTAATAGATTTATTAAAGTAAATTCAAATTTCAGTATTCCTTAAAGTTTCTTCTGGCTTGTCAATATTGTTCTGTTATATTATAAAAAAAGGATTTTGTAATTCAGATTAAAATTAACTACTTTAATATTAACCATGCATGTGTTTAACACATTTCCAAGTGACAGAAATAGTTTTTTAAAAATCTACTTACACAATAACATTTGAAATGAAATTCCTGATTTTGGCATGTTCAATAAACGGAAAATAATCAATTTCTTTTCTAGTTATTGTTAAGAGTCTCTTCATTTGATCACATAATCTCTTTTTCTAAACGTTTTATATATGTGTATGTATAATGTGAGTGTTTATTCAGATGATATAAGTCACCAGTAATCACATGTATAAGTAGATGTGTAAATGTTCAAGATGTAACGTATTAAACATTATCAATTGCTTCAAAATTTAAAAAATAATTTTTATTTGCTGACATACTTTACATGCACATTTAAATGCACTCAAGTGTGTGTGTGTGTGTGTGTGTGAGAGAGAGTGTGCACATGTGCATCTCATTTGTGTTGATATTCATCAAAATGAAACTTAAGAGGCAGCTTATATAGATAAATAAATATGTATACGTTTATTCATATAACCAGTATACCAGTTAGAGAATAATTCTTTAAATAGTTGCTAAATTCCTGAGACATGTAGTTAATTGAATCCCAACTTTGAATATTATTGTAGTCATTGACTGAGAATTAGTAGCAGTTCTTTTTTGGGCAGGGGAGAATTTCTTAAATAGAATTTTAATCAAACTAAACAATGTTCAGTGAAAGTGTACTAGTACAATTCGTGCAATACATATAATCCCAAAAAGTGAATTATTTTTAAATAACAGAAGCAATTTTGATTAACAGTTAGTAAAAATTTAATTGCAACAAATAGAAATAACATTTCTGCAGTGTTATATACCTATAAATGTATAAAAGTTGTTATATTTTCTCATTTATTTATATTTATGAAATACTGGAAATTTTGTAAGAGTATGATCTATTTTCTCATATCTTCTAATCATAAATTACTTCCTTCTGTATAAGGAGAGTGCACTAAAACATTTACTAAACACTACGAGCAATAAAAATACCAGTAAGTCATTTTGTTATAGGAATGAAAAGGTTAACATTAAGTTTAAAAACCATTTAATAAATATTATATGATTATTGTAATTGAATTTCAATAATATAAATATTACAAATAAGTTTATAAAATATCACTTTATTGTTTATTTATTATGATAAGGTGTTTGACGTTTTTTTCATAATTATCAGCATATTCCATTTTTGATTTTAACATAACCTGAAAAAATCACACAAATTAAATATTAATTAATAATGTGGCAGTCCATAAATATTCTGAATGTTTATATTAAAAGATTTATAGGTAAACAAAAATAATTATATATTGATTTATTTATGTAATAAATATTAATATAAATTTTATAATATATGTTTCAATAAAATATATACATATATATGTATTTTATTAATTTTCAACGTAAAGTTTTCATACATATTAATTCTGTATTCATTATTATATACTAATTAGAAAATTGATATAGCATTCAATGATTATTTTGAAACTGTTTTTTACAGTAAAATTATAAAAGATGAATTCGTTTAAAAACCATATTAAAATAATTTCCAACAGAAAAATAATTCTTTCTTACATAATTACTAAAAAATATATTATCTTTGGATATCCACTTTGTTTTAGTTAATATTCTTTCAGTTTGTGGAGCAGTTTTTATACAAAGAAATATAAAAGCAAAATATCTGATTTGGGC
The DNA here is from genome assembly GCF_047948215.1 of Lycorma delicatula. Lineage (NCBI taxonomy): Eukaryota > Metazoa > Arthropoda > Insecta > Hemiptera > Fulgoridae > Lycorma > Lycorma delicatula. The sequence continues at coordinate 31,065,213 of NC_134464.1, read as the reverse complement.
ACCAGATGACTTTCTTGTATGCCTATTAAATTATGTATAATTATAGATAAAACTTTATTTCATTAATAACTTTTGATATTTGTTCATATTTTTTAAGTAAATATACTTCAAAAAAAAAAAAGTTAAAAAAAAGAAATGGAGATGAAGTCTGATTCAAGTCGATATGTCTTCCCTTGTAAGATCTAAATATTTCAATAATAAAAATTTTTATGTAGCTACAATTCTGGAACCAATGAAAATAAATACCACTGATGATATATTGTTGAAAAGCTCTCAATGACGGCTTATTACTGCGGTTAAGAAAAAGCCCAAAAAATAATTTTGTTTTGAGTTTGGGCTTTTCGGATACTTTTGGTTCAGTCGTTTGCAATTAAAAGAGGAGGTGCACAATCAGATGTTACAACAGTCCTAAATCCAAAATTTCAACATCAATACTTACAATACAACACAATACTTACTTTTTTTACTTCATGCAAGAAAGTAAAAAGATGATTTTATAAAAGTCATTAAGAAAAAGTTTGGCCTTTTGTCAACTTTATATCCAGAAAATTTGAAAAGTATACATTTATAAGGATTATTAATTATAAGGATTTGTTAATTATATAGACAAAAAATTAGAATGACTTGAGTGAATTTTATTTCACCCAGAATAAATATAAAGCAATTTTGAAAATTTTTACTCAAAAATGTCATCAGTGAACAATATTTTATCATTTTTTTCTGTCAAATATCTTCAAAAATTGCTTGTATCACTATCAAAAAGTTGGTTCTAAATTTTGACTTACATATCAGGCTTACATTTTTGTTATGCAATGTGCGTGTAAAATAATAAGAATGCTATATTCAAAGGAAAAAAATTCAAAGAAATTATGTAATACATATATATTTCTAATAATATAAATAATAAAATGTTGTGTACTTATAAGAAAACTGTTAAAAAATTGTTTTCTTACGTAAATTAACAAGGTTTATGCTCAAGAGACATCATTCCCGTTTGAATCTAGTAACCCAAATACATACATATTTTTTGAATCCAATCTTATTAATTATCTCCATTGTTGTGTACAAAAGATTTTTTCAAACTAAATTAGCTTAATATGTATGAATAAACAGAATTCAATTATTAGTTTTTTAATTACACTAATAACAGTAATTACTTTTTTTGTTAAAATAAAAAATTTCTACTGATATAAAATTACAGTTTAGAAATTACAAAATAAACTCTGTGGTAACATTTAACAAACTCACTTTCGTTATTTACACAGTTAAAAACTCCCAGTTCACAGCTGTTACCGAATGTTTTCCCACATCCTCTTGAATTTATTGCACAAAGTGGTCTGTACATTAAAGGACAATAAGTCTGGCATTTTTTTGATTCAGCAGGACTCAAAAAAGAGAATGTTGTGACCAACAATACTGTGAACAAAGTAAGATTACTGTAAACACTTTAATGAATGCAACTTAATAAATTTAATTAAATCTTTTAGTTTTATAATTTTATTGTTTACTTTGTAAAATAAATAACACCACCTAATCCTTTTCTTTTTCTTATTGTTGACATAAAATGTTTTTAAAAAACAGGGTTTTCCATTAGATTTCAGAAAATTAAAATTTAATTTTAATTTAAAACAAACAAATTTAACAAGACTTTTTTTCATCTACCTCTTATTTAATACTCTGCTGAATAAAAATTTAATTAAACGATTTTTTAAAACACCCAAGCTGTTTTTTGTGAAGGAATCACAAATCAGTCACATTCTAGATGTGATGGGAGTGTTTGGCAATAAGTTTGATATCTGGGGAATCATCAGTGTAAGATGAATACAAGTTTAGCAGTATGAAATAGCTAAACTAAAATGATGGAAGATGCATGTTGGATGTAGATTTGAAACTAATTTGTGAACTGAAAGGCAAACTTGCAACAGCAGTCCAATCGTTCAAGTACACACAATTCTGATCATATATCCTGCTGCAAGTAGTAAAATGCAGATATTTCTTTCTTAATGCATATGATTATAAAGTATTTAATAATCCATGAAAATACTTTTAATTGATAGATTTAAACTGAAAAATATAAATAAATACAATAACATAAATAAACACCAAAAATCTTCGTCATTTATTTATAAATACGATTTAATACCATTTTTATTCATGAATACCATTATGTCAGTAACTGTGATAAGTAGAAACTGTGTGTACTTGATTGATAGAACTGCCAATTCAGTTGCTCCTATTTAATTCATGAAAATAATTTCATATCTATTTCCATCATTTCTTTACATCTCTATATTTTGATTTCTAATTGGGATAGTATTTCGTTGGAGATTCCAAAGTTATCAAATTTACTACAGAAGGACTTATTAGAAATTAATTTTCATAATAATTATAATTTTTAAGTTGGTCTCTTCATCTTCCAGTTTTTATTTTCCCGACTAATGTAGCTAGTTTAGTTATACTAAAGGGAAATTGATTTCAAAAAATAATTTTTTTTAAATTGTGCCTCAAGGGAATATTTTAGAAAAAAAATGTTTTATGAAAAAAAAAGATCCTAACTTTATGTATTAGAATTGCAAAGAAGTTTTTTTTAACATTATCCCTAAGCTAAAAATAACCTTTTTATAAATGAATTTTTATTTACATATGTATATATATATATATATATATATATATATGTAAATAAGCCTGTTTAAAACTTAATAATTGCAAACTACCAATTTTCTTCAAACTTGATAGGAAGATGACATTCTCATTTCAGAGGGATTTATTTATTATGTTAAAATTTTTTAGAAAAGGAGATCATTTTCGGCTGTTTTTTATTTATTTTTTTTTATAGTTTTGAAAAAAAAAATTTAATTCATTACTACCACTTTGGGGCTACTTTTTTTAATTATATGTAAAATTTCTGTTAAATTCAGAAAATATGTAATTTTCTTTTCATTAAACTTGTTTATGATGAATAAGTTGCAGTGTTATTCAGTCCATGCTTGGATGTAGTTTTTTTTTATGGTGATTGAAAAATAATTAACTGATGCATATTTTAAATTTCATATTTATTTGTATAAATGTTTAGTACTGCAAATAAAACATTTGAATCAATATGACATGAATTATAAGTCATTCCAAACAGTCATTCTCTGAAAAATTATCCAAAATTCCTTCTCAAACAAAGTCCTCCAAAGAGAATGGCATTTGAAAGTGCAAAGCAATGAATCAGAAAATTCCTGAGTGTAATTATTACATTTTTTTTTTTTAAATTAACGTTTTATATAGATATGATTCAAGGAATAGTATTAATAAATAGTGTTCATATAAATGTGTACCATAATCTTAATTAATATTGCTTTTAATCAAACAACTAAATACATACATAGTGACAATAAGTTGTTTAATACATGAGCTACGATAAAGAAATGGAATACAAATTTAATTACCTGTTAAAGTGAAAATTTTGCTGTTCATCTTCTTATGATTTCATATAAAAACTGAATAGTGTATGAAGCAGGATTTCCCTTATATTCCATAGCAGGTAATTAATTATATAATAGCAATAGTAATATTATGTAGGTAGGGGTTCCCCCCACCAAAACATAAAAATTCAGTTTTTCAAGATAAAAATTTAATTTCTTGGAATTTTGTATAACAGTGTTTAATGGTAGTTTTATGTTTTTATTTATTTATAGATGAACTCACGTATGTATTTATTAATATATGTTTATTATTTATTTAATAATGTTTTCATTTTAATATAAACATTGAGAATAAATAAAATCCTAATTTCATTTATTTATGCTTATCTTCAACTTTAATACAACAAAATAAATTAAAAATAATGGAATAATTAACAGTGGTTAATTTTTTCTAAATTAACAGAAGGGTTAATCTGTATCATCATGATATGGTGTTCTGCTTGTTGGCAGGACACCATATGGCAGTGGTGCCAGGGGGCACCACTGCCATCTGTTTTTGTACCATGCTTTTCTTTTATATCGTCAAAACTTCATTACCTTTTATGTCACTCATTAACTGACATTTCCTTCTTCTTCTTCTTCTTTCACCTTCAAGAACTCTACTTATTATTCCCTTTCCCCTAATTATATGTCAGATTTGTGGCTGTCAGAGGCAGGAAAGGAAAGGTCCTTTCCCGCCTCTGACAGCCACAAATATTGTTCTATCTTCAATTATTATTCTTAATACTTCTACATTACTTCCTCTGTCCATCCATTTTATCTTTTCCATCCTCCACCAGACCCACATCTCAAAAGCCCTGATCTTACCTTTTTCCTCTTTACCCAGAACTCATGTTTCACTACCATAGAAAAATTATCTCAAACATAGTATTTTACCAATTTCAGGTTTAGATCCAGGTTACTCAAAGTAGGTTTTTTTTTCTGCAAAAGGCCTCTTTTGCAATTGCAATTCTCACCTTAATCTCTTCTTTATTCCTACAGTCTTCAGTTAGTATTGTCCCTAGACATCAGTATCTTTTTGCTTGTTCAATTTTTCCTCCTCCTGTTACTTCTTCCCTTTCATTCACCTTCATAACTTTTATTTTCTTCACATTTATTTTCATCCTATATTCCTTCATATCTACTTCTGATGCTTTTATCATAGCTTGTAAAGTCTAAGTGTCATTAGCTAAAATCTTCAAATTTGACAATAGATATTTTTTCCACTTATTATTCTCACACTTTTTTGGCCATCCAATATTTCTTTCAGCATTTCTTTGACATTATGGGTGAACAATTTTGCTGATAAACACCGCCTTGCCTCACTCATCTGCCTAATTCTAACCAATTTGTGAGATTCTCATTTATTTTATTTATTTATATTTATATAGTATGTACAATAAATAAATAATTTATAATATATTCAATGATTCTCCAGTACTGATACAGCGGTTAGCTTATGTAGTCAGGCAACTGGGGACAAAAGATTCTATTGCATTAACTGAATAACTATGGATTTAGTGGTGAAGTAGCTTTCATTCATTGTCAACATCATTCACGTAATAATACTATATAAAATCTCAAGAGGAAAAACCTAAACATTAGAGATTTGTACTGGAATCATTATATATTGAATGTTATGAAATATTTAAATTGTCTAAAACAATGTAAAAGATGCAAGTGTCAGTTACACAGCCAGAAATAATGTGATAAAAGTAACAGACTTGTAGACAGTAATCAACCAGTCATATGACAAATAATTTAGAATTGCAACTACAGAATAATACTTATCAAATGAATCGGTGCTTGTATAAAAATAATAAGATATTTTAAATAAAAAATTACTGTAAATCAATAAAAATTATTTTGATTTTATTTAATATGCAGCTACACAGTAACACATTAGAGATATTGTGTCAACAGCACTTTGCAGAGATGCCAAAGCACCTTTACATAGTTAGATGTACAAATACAAAAAATATTAGGAAAATAATAAAAGAAATAAAAAATCTGATTGGACACCACATGACTTCCTTGTACATTTATTAAATTAAATACACACATTTTTTGCTGCACTTCATTTAAACTTATTTCATTTGAATGTGAAATACGATCCTCTAATTCTTTAATAAAGTGGACTGTTCACAATTGCATTGTGGTGAACACCACTTGCATCAAATTTTTTTGTGGTGATTGTATCAGCATTTTATATTATTTTATATAAATTAATTGAGTTTCATATTGCTCAAGTAGTTATTTGGTATAAGTGAGAACATGTTGGATCCGCAACCATGGACACATCAGTTCGAATCCGACTTCTTATACATTTATTTTTTTTTTTAATTTAAATATATTGATTTATTACTACTTATTAACCTCTGTAAAAATTTTTGAATTAAAATTAAGCGTACATAAAATTTTATTACACTAATAACTTCTGATTTTTTTAAATATTTTTTTTTTTATTGTTATTGAATAATTATTTATTTAAACAATTTTTTACAATCGGAGGTTAATAATTAATTATTAATAAATCTTCCCCTTTTAAGATCCAAATATTTCATTAGACTATAACTCTGGAACAAATGAAAATAAGTACCAAATATGATATATCGTTGAAAATTTCTCAATGAGAACTTAATACTGCTGTTAAGAAAAAGTCCAAAATCCAGATGAGTTTGGATTTTTTTTTGGACACTTTGGTTCAATTAATTGTCAAAATGGGAGGTGTACAATTAGATGTTACAACAGTCCTAATTCCAAAATTTCAACATTCTTCAGTTAATTGTTTTTGAGTTATGCGAGACATATACATACGTACAGACGTCATGCCGAAACTAGTGAAAATACATTCAAGGATGTTCAAAATTGATATTTCTGTTGATATCTGAACACCAAAATTTTTTACTACTTCCTTTACTTACAAGGAAGTAAAAATACAAGGAAAAATAATGATTTCACACAATACATCACTTAAGTATTCATCTATGTGAAATATAGTCTTAATTCAAGTTCATTGGTCTTATAACCTTTTCAAACATGTTTTTTTTATAATTTCATGATACCAGACTTTTAATTTAAAGAGCCTGTTTATTAAAATAATATGTAACAGTATATTTATGATCCCTTCTGCCAATTTCTTGGCACCAAATTTAAAAATGCATACCTATCTCTACAAAATAATGTTTTGATAAGAAGCCTATTGCAGAAAATAGTTACAACTCAGTAAAGAAAACAACATTACAACATAGAAAATTAATTTTGGATAGAATGTAAATAAATAATTAATACCAAACTGGATGTTCAGTAGATGTTTAGTAATAGAGTATTTATTTTTCACTATTGAAGAGTTATTAAAGAGATACTCTAGTCCACTTTTGAAACTAGCTGTGAACAACATTTTACTGCCTTTTGGTTAGGATTGTTATAGCTTAAAATTTTCACATTTTCAGTGTTCTTTAAAATTATGTAAATCACAAACCCTTTCCATTCAAAATGTTTTAATTGCCCTCTACACTGAGGGTTTGAGATGTGAGGTCTAATAGCAAAATATAGATAGATTTCAATGTACAACAGCATTTTTATATATATATATATATAATTAATAGGGAGTGATAGAATATTATAAAAACTTTATATGACACACTAGAAAAATGTCTAAAACGCAAATAATTTATAATATATATATGCAAAAAGTTAATAAAAACAAACATATGTCCAAAAATGCTTTGATATATAGTAGTTGAAAGATTTTGCAAGGATTTTAATTCTCCTGGTGAAATGAGAAGACTGAAATTTTTAAGACATCATAGATACACGGGGTAAACTTGATGGTTTCTTTTGTTTTTTGCATTGAAATATCCAATAAAACTAGTTTCAGAACTGCATCTCTCAGAGTTTTCATGATATCCAGCATAAACCAGAAAAATTTGATGACAAAAACACATTTTTTTTTGGTTTGAAATACAGTAACTTTGTTAAATGACTAATAAATGCATCGATTTTATTATAAATACTTATAGAGAATGTAATTCTGAGAAAATTGATATAATAAAGTTTATAAAAAACAAAAAAAAAATTAACTTTAATTATTAAAAACAAAACAGAACAAAACGTAACAGAAAAATGTTATGAAATTGTAAAAATTAAAATTACCTGTTATTAGTATAATAAATTTAGACTTTAAAACAATTTAAAAAAATACTTTTAATCAATTTAAAAAAAAAAGGTGCTGTGGTTTTTGCCGATTTAATTTACTATAAATATTTGACATGGATGTTCTTTTCACCTTGTTTCCTTACATATTTTTCTGTCACCAACCTAATGATGTCTTTGTGTTCCTTGATGAAAGCAGTAGCATTAATAATGCAAACGATCAGTATATCACTTGTGTATACGTTTTGCTTATATACCTTGCATTTTATCCATCCACAAAAACAGTAACTAAAGGAATAAGATCTGGTAATCTAGGTGGCCAATTTACTGGCCCTCTCCATCCAGTCAATTTACCAGTAAAGTTTTCATCTAAGAACTGTCTAACTTCATTCATGAAATGTGTTTGTGCAAGCTATGTAAGAAAGTCATTGTTTAAAAATTCTAGATAATTTCTCCCCATGACACATTGTTCTAGTAAGAAAGGGCCTATTAATTAACTGGTGGTCGATCATGCCACATGCTGAAAATTTGATTCAACTACCGCTTGATAGTTTTCTTTAGACCACCGATGTGAACTCAGTGTGTTTATGCCATTATGGGTAAAAGAAACATTGTCGGAGTATAATATGAATGGAATTGAATGGTATTATTGTTTACCCATTGACAAAACTGCAGTTGTCTGGCATGCTCACCAAGCTGAAGGTGTTGATCTTTCTGAACATGATAAGGACGTAGTTCATGAGCATGTAACGTCCTCCATACTGTACTTTGTGGAATGCTCAGTTGTGTAGAAATTCTTCAACTGTTCGTTGTAGAACTAGGTTGTACTACCCAAAGAATGTTTTCCGTTTTATGACCATGTATCGGTTGATGTTAAGATGAAACTGAGGTGCTGGGAAGTATACAATTCTCTCGAAAATTATTAAAAATTCTACAAAATATTTTACAGTTTGGAACTACTCATCCAGGATAACTACATTGGTATTCTTCTACTGCAGCTGGAGCTGTCCCTCACAAAAATATTATCAGCATATTTTGTGTGTGTGAAGAGACACAGCATTTTTCAAATGAAAGAATTCAAAATGGAATTTCACTTTTTTAAATTCAGATTCAATTGGAGAAATGTTGCTAAAGTTTAGAGTACAACAAACACAAAAAATGCATAACTTTATTCTCAAATACATTTAAACACAATCAAAATTATGTCGCAAACAACTAAATTCCGTAACTTTTATTATAAACAAGTAACCATAAATTTATAACAACGATGAGTAGTACTCATATTAAGCTCGAAGCTTATACATAGTGTTGCCAAACTAACTTTTCAAAGGTCTAAATTTATTGTAGTAATTACAATTGTTTTATAATTTTACAAATTCATAACGTTTTTCTGTTGAATTTTTTTCTGTTTGGTTTTAATATAAAAGTTGATTTTTCATTTATATATTTTATTAAATCAATTTTCTCCAAATTAAATTGTCTACAAGTTTTGAAAATAAAAATTACTCATTTAAGTTATTGTACTTAAAAAAGAAGTGTTTTTTATTTTTTGTTTTAAGTTGGGTACCATGAAAACTCCAGAAAATACAGTTCTGCGATCTGATTATTCAATTTTTCAGGTCAAAAAACAACAAAAATCATCAAGGTAATCCATTATAGACGACCTTAAAAATTGAGTTAATTAACCCTTCAGTGCATAGCAGGTCTCAGAAGACCCAAATTGAGTTCTGTGTACTATAACGGTGTGAATTTACTTCACCGTAGCTCTATGATATTCCTTTAAATACTCAAAACATTAACTATCAGTTTACGAATCATTTACTCAGTATCTGTCAGTAGTTGCTAGTCTATATGGCTTTTATATTATGAAGGCATAGTAACAGCTGATCGTGTGAAATACCATTAGTTTGGTATTCAAGGTAATCTCCTCGCATTTATCCGGGGGTTTCCTCAGTGGTCGGTCCTTTCAAGTCGAGTTGGAACGACGGTATCTGAAAGTTTCACATTGGTAAACGGAGTACCTCAGGAAGTGTTACTTTGTATGCCGTAGCCAAAAATAATATAACAAATTGTGTGCGAAAACCCGTTCGTTATATGTTCTTTATTTGTTGATTTTTCTATTTAATTAACTTGTAGAACGTTAGCTACAGGTGAGACCCTGCTTCAAAACACAATAACTAGCTTAGAACCATGGTGTAAATCTACTGGATTCACTTTTCCCCGGAAAAGTGCATTTTCTTTTCTCGGCTGAAGGAACCCTCAACTGTATTTACATGATGAACTAGTTGAGGCATGCATGCGGGTTAGATTTCTAGGAATGTGGTTAGACCAACGACTAACATGAGTAACACATTTGAAGGGCTGAAGGTAAAATGTCAAAAACGTAAGACTTGGTGAGGGTTTTATTTAATACTCGTTGGGGAGCCGATCGAATGTGCATGTTGCGCTTCTACCGAGCTCTGGTCCGTTCCCGGTTAGACTACGGCTGCGTAGCTTATTTGTCAGCACGGGTCACCGTTCAAAGGATGCTCGATGCAGTCTATCATTCATTCATCCGTCTTGCCTCGGGTGCGTATCGTTCAAGCCCCATGGTAGGTCTGCTGGTGGACAGTGGTGAGCCATCTCTTTTTAAAACGCGGAAGCCAATATTCTCCTGTGCGGCTCGGATTAAAGCGTAACGAACTCATCCAACCTTCGATTCAGGATTTTGCAACCAAAATGATAATCGATACGAGAAACAGCCAAGATCTACTGCTCCTCTAGGCATCAGAGCTCAGCGCTTTTTCTCAGCTTTAAATATACAATTATCTCCAGTCCTCACTGTTACTTCGTGTTATTACCTTCCTTGGCGGCCTTCTATCGTTAATTACTGCTTTGATCTTTGTCAGTGTAGTAAATAGAACACAAATCCGGTTATCTTGCAAAACGAGTTTTATAGTATTATAAATAGCATCAATCCTGATGTTACAGTTTATACAGCCGGCTCTAGAAACGTTAATTCTGTTGGTTGTGGCTTTGTGTTTGGCAACAGAACATATATGTTTGGCCTTCCCAGCATCACCAGTATTTTTGTTGCAGAATTGTATGCCATTAAAAGCGTTACAATTGGTTAGCCCAGAATTTCAGCATGTTCTTGTTTGCTCAGATTCCATGAGTGCCTTATAGGCAATTAGTGCGTATACTCCAAACACCCTGTTATATGTGAGATTCAGTGTGTTATTTCGCAAATGATTAGACGTAATACAACAGTGAGCTTCAGCTGGATCCCCAGCTATATAGGGATTTCAGGCAATGAGGGCGCAAATAGTGCGGCAAAAGAGTCTTGTTTTCAGCCTACTTATAACAATTGCGTTGCTTCCAACGATCTTGACTGTTTCTTGAAGAGGGTAGATCAAGGATAATTGATAACGTGAATGAGGTGCTACTATTAATAATAAACTTCATCCAATAAAACACATTGTGTCACTGTGGAATTCCGCGTACAGAAATAACCGTTGCGAGTAGGTTATTCTGTGCTGTTCACGAATAGGTCACACTAGACTCACTCATGGACAGCTGATGATAGAAACAGATGCACGCCTTTGCACTCTGCGAGTCCCAACTTGCAGTGCACCGCATCCTTGTAGACTGCAGCCTATCTGTTATGTGGCATTGTGTCGAAAATTTAAACTAGGCTAACATGAAAAAAATTCTAGTGGCCAATAAAGTGTTACCTATGTTTTACGGTTTCTTAAAGACGTCTGTTTATATTCAACAATTTGACTTGCTGTAACGAGTTTCAGCAATTCATGCCAGTTGCTGTAAAGAAAATTGTTATTTTATTAATCTAATATAGATATATACTATGATATATCTTTGTTTATTACAAAATATAACCTGCCCAGACGATGATAACGCAAAAACGTATATCGCCCAGAAAAACAAAAAAAAAAATTGATAAGTCTATTGCAGAAAATAACTATAATTGAGTAAAGAAATAAAAACTTAAAATGTAGAAAATTAATTTTAAATTATAATGTAAATAAATAATTATTACCGAACAGAACAAAGTCTACATTCGATTAAGATGTTTAGTAGAAAAATTATTTTTCACTTTTTTTATTATTAAAGAAGTACTTATAGTAAGCCACTTTTGAAACTAGCCTTGAAAAACATTTTGCTACCTTTTTGGTTAGGATTGTTTGTTAAAGCTTAAAATTTTTACACTTTCAATATCTTTTAAAATAATGTATGTCACAAACCCTTCCAGCTTGGGATGTGAGTGTCTAATACAAAAAAATAAAAAATAGATAAATTTCAGGTAGACCATTTGTTAAATTTTATTTTTCTGTGTTAATCTGTTAAAATTATTCAAGGGGTGATATTCTTTATTAACACACACTATATGTATATAGTGAAGAGAATTATGTCCGTCTAGAAAAATATCAGAAACAGAAATAATTTAAAAAGAGTGATACAGGAAGAAAGGAAAATAAGTTCGGAAAACATTTTAAAGCTATCAATAAGGAAAAAGTTAATTCAAACATACTCGTATGTTCGAAAATGCTTTTCTCTAGTTAGTGAAAAATTTAATTTGAATTTTAATTCACCTGGTGAAATGAGAGCATACTGAAATATTTAAGATTTTATATAAGGGGTAAACTTAATGGTTTCTTACGCCTTTTCTCCTGAAAAATTCAATAAAACCGGTCCCAGAACTTTACTTCTCATAGTATTCATGATAACCAAAGTAAAACAGAAAAATTCAATTACGAAGAACACTTTTTTTAGGTTTGAACTAAAATAACTCTGTTAGAAGACTAATAAATTCATAAATGTTGTTATTGAAACTTGTAGAGAATTTAATTATGAGAAAATTGATCAATAAAACAGATAAAACACAAGAAAAATCAACTTTAATTATTAAAAATAATACAGAACAAAAAACTAACAGAAAATGTTATGAATTTGTATAAATTAAAATCAACAGTTTTTAGTACAATAAATTTAGAACATTGAAAAGTTGGTTTGGTAACTACTTCCTTAAATGGACAAAGAACACTTTCTGACTTAAAAGTAAAATGCGGTCAGAGATTGTAAATAAAATAATAAACATCTCTGAAACTAAACCTACCAAGGACAGTAATAAAAAAATCATTTCATGTTTTTAATGATAAAAAAGAAATAACTTTTTAGTGACATCATAAATTGGCTTTGAAAGAATAAAGTAAATGAAATAAAAACTGCCAAAGCATATTTGTAGTACTTGAAGACAATCGACATGAACGATTAAAACTTGAAAAAACTAGTTTTCTTAAATTCAAGCCAGCTCTATGAAAGGGTAAATTGAAATAAGAACTACACTGACTTGCAGAAAAGTATTTATTAATAATTATTCTAATGATACTGAAGGTATCATTAAATCTAACTGGCATAACTGAAATAGTTAAAAGAATTTGATTAGTTAGTGATCTTCAGTAACAAAATAAATTTCTAAACAATTATTTATCATTTTAGTAACCCAAAGCTAAATAATATTACAATCAAATAAATTAGTTTATATGTGTTGCAGTAAATAGCCATAAAAATATAAACAATAAAAATGTTAAAATAAATTTTATTAGTTAAAGTGTCACCTACTGAAGTTACAATAAATATATTACATCTAAACCTTTAATTGTAGTTTATAATAATCAAATAAAAAATCCTCAACATCTAGACATGAATATAGAGAGGCTCTTTTAAAGTAAACACCACAAAAATAAACTAATGTTTAGAAACCATAATAAACAGTTTCAAAAATTGAATTATTTTATTTATTTTGCCTTTACACAACACAAAATATACCAATATGGTGTTCCATTTTAGTTCTGGTCCAAAACTGAATAATAAAAAAAAATCATAGAGATGAATGCAACAAAAAAAGAAAGGTAGAATACATTATTGTTTACAAAGTGGTTTAATGTGAGAATAATAACAATTATGAGTTTAGCCTAAGATTTTGAGTAATCTTGCAATCCTCTTCATATAAATTTGCAAAGCGAGATGGCAGAGAATTTGTATTTCATTGCAGTGTGTTTAGTGACAAAGTTGTAAAATAGAAAATGAAAAAAATATTCCTTAATTCTAATTATTGTGTCAGAATTATAAATTGACATTCGGTGAATACCTTAAATAAATAAAGGTTTCATTAAATGAATTAATTAGATTCAAATGTTGTAATTTTCGCAGAGTACAGGTTAAAAGATAACCACGGACTTGAATACTAGATCGTGGATCTAGACCAAACCCACCGGTTTGGTCTAGTGGTGAACGCGTCTTCCAAAATCAGCTGATTTGGAAGTCGAGAGTTCCAGCGTTCAAGTCCTAATAGTCAGTTATTTTTACAAGGATTTGAATACTAGATCGTAGATACCGGTGTTCTTTGGTGGTTTCAATTAACCACACATCTCAGGTATGGTCGAACTGAGAATGTACAAGACTACACTTCATTCACACTCATACATATCATCCTCATTCATCCTCTGAAGTATTATCTAAACGGTAGTTACCAGAGGCTAAACAGGAAAAAAAAGAGGTTAAAAGATAACGGTTATTTAGATGAAGGATATAATTTAACTCATTATTATATACCAGGACTATTGTAACAAGTTTCAGGAGAAAATACAAATTTTGCACAATAAATCTTTTTTTAAGTTGTTAAAATTATTATAAGTGATAACATAAAATATTATAATACATTATTTAAAAGCATTCTTACCTACTGTTTTTTTACATTTAATTAGTATTATAACAGCAACAAAAATATTTTTGAAAGATAAGTAGTTTTTAATCATTTTTTAAATATATATGTCAATACCAAATTATATAAATATATATCTTTATTTTACTACATATTTATAGGTTATAACTGAAAGTAATTTATTTTAAAGTTGTTACCTACTATAAAGGTGATGTGAAATGTGATAGAAGGACAATTAAAAAATAAACTGTTTATTATTTTTTTTATTTAGTTAGTAAACTTACAAAGGATAGATGAAGTAATTCAGACATCAGAAACAGACTGGCTTTAATAATAAAAAATAAAGATTAGTCTTATTCATTAAACATGGATCTAAGAATTTGAAAGAAATTCTTGAAAGTATTTGTATGATAAGTTTCACTGGCACTTTAAGATAGTGAAATATGCACCAGGAAAAACTGAAGATAAATAATGTAGTAGGCCTCTGAATTGTTTTATAAAGAATGCTGAATGAACGTTTAGGGGTCATGTAATTAAAGATATAATTCCAAAAGTTGGGTAGTGTGGACAATAAATCTTTTTTTCGTTGATGGATATCATTACTTTGTTTCAATGCATTAAATTCTTCTCTTTATGATGATTATTATTAGAAATATTTAATCAGAAAAAGCTGGGACTATTTATATCAAGTTTTGTTTTTGGCTTTGATGGTGGCTATTAGTTGTTGGGAAAACAAGTTTGGAAATTTTGAATTCTGTTTCTAAAAACGGAACATTTTTCTTAAAAGCATCAGAGAATACATTTTGAAAATTTTCTATACCAAGGCGCACAAACAAATATCATATAAGGGTAGAAAATCTGCCTTTTAAAAATTAAATGAAAGTACTACAACACGCTGTCTGAACATTCCTGACCAATATAATAAATGGAGGATGGAAGTCATCTGGTTTAACTAGACCATTTGTTAGCCTAGAATCAATATCACCATTCATCAACATGAAATCCAATTACATCCCACAGAATTGTAATACTGAGTCATGGGGGAAAATTGCAAGCTCATGTAATCAACAAAATTAATTCATTTGCGTTACACTTAATGTAGAAGTGAATTTTTGGCAAAAGACCTTTTAAAAACCATAATACTCCTGGTGCATTAAAATCTCCTCCAATGATCAAAATCTCGACTTCATAGGACAAATGTGATGTCAATCAAAATAATGTTAAGTTGGTGGGATACAGAAAAGGCAGGAAGTAATGACTTCTTTTGAATATTTCCACCAAAAACACAATATTTCCAACCAGAAGACTTCAGGAGCAATCTCCAGATCTGACCTTCTGATGGCTGCGTAAGCATTCTTTACCGCCACCAAAGAACCACCTTCATGCTTGACAGATGCACATACTTCCTATGCAATCTGTAAGCAATAAAGGAATTAGGAAAAATTTCCAAACTAGATGCCGACTCACAAGCCACATCTTGGTGATCACAATATCATAATCAGCAGACATAACTGAAAAATGTCTTCACTCTTTGTCTGCAGACTGCAAACAATTTTCTAAAATATTGAGAGGTCTTTAATTTCATTCTGTGCTGTTTGAGACCCTTCCTAGGAAAAGGTTTTCATCAACAATTTCAGGCATGTCTTGGTTATGTTTTAAAGCTCCAATAAATAGCACAATTAGAACAACCATAGGCCGTGTATCAGGAACATCTATTTTATTATAATTGGAAGCTACAACTTCAACATGGAAGGAATAATAGGAAGAAAATCTTGTATTTAATGTTGTGACTTTAGAAAAGCTTAAAGCTAAGGGTTCAAAGACAGACTCAATATCTTTTGCTCACACAGATGTGACAAATCTTATCACAAACAAAGCCTTCTTTCTGTAAAATGTTACAAGATTAATATTGACAATAGATTTAGCAATTTTAATGTCTTCTTTCCTAGACTCTTTGCCATGGTGATCCCCAAGTCCATAATTCTTAGCTTTCGATGTCTTATTATTAACCTTGAACGCTCTTGTACTTATTTTTCCTGTTTACTATAAGAGCCCACGAGAAAATTACTGAGTTAAATTTTTAGGGACTTTTCTGTTTTCCTCCTCATAATGGTTATTTTTACTTACATATTATGTGTTACATTTTCTTCCAAATCAGTATGTATTTGGAAAAATTATAAATATAATCTAACCAAACTAAACCTACACTCGCTTCACTCACTAGTCAAGGTTAGTGAGCAAAGCAAGGATGGGTTAAGTTTAGTTAGACTATATTTATAATTTATCTGCAAATATCCACTGATTTGGAAGAAATATGTAAAATATAATGCATAACATACAAAAAACCATTGTGAGGGAAAGACAGAAAAGAGTCAATTTTTATTCCGGTTTGGTCCTTAAAATTAGTCAGAAGATGGTGAAGGAACGTTGTCATTACCATTAACAACATTTGTGTCAGTAATTGAAATCATATGGATCATACCAAGGTCAGGTTAACACAGTATAATGTGCACTTGTCAGAAAAAATAGTGGAAAAAGGTATACCCTTTGAGCAGTACTTTGTATACAATCACCATCAATAAACTGATATTCCAGGAGAAATCAGAAAAAGCCTCTTTACGTCGATGATCTGGCAATCGCATATGCCAATAACAAACAAAACAGTTATGTTGAAGTATAAATTGCAGTGACTGATAAATGTCCTTAATGAAGTTTCAAAGAATAACAGATTCAAAATTTTCACCAGGCATAATGTGATGTGTACACTTATGTATGTCATCATCGTATTGTTTTGACCATCAATAACCATCTTTTTCAGTGGAAAGATATATGCTTTTTAGGTATATTATAAGTTAAACCCCTTACTTGGGAACTATACAGATAAGAGTTGAGTGTTTGATTAAATAAAGCCTTAAACATTATTAAATGTTTATTGAGCATCAATTGGGGCTCAGAAAAAGAGTCATTACTCCAATTATTTAAAACACTGGTTCAATTGAAGCTCGTTTATGGGTGTATTGCATATTCATCTGCTAGAAAGTTCTATCATATGTCACATCTAAGAAATTTAGATGTCATACTTAACAACAGAATCAGATATGCTACAGGTGCTTTCCATGCAGTCTGGTGTCTAATTTAATGTCTGAAGCCAGTATAATGTCATTAAATTACAGAAGAGAGATCTTACATTAAAATATGCACCAAATTGATTGGCCTTTCCTACCCATATAAACTATAAAACTTTTAATAATAATCCTTTGGCTGTTTTATATGAACTACAACATACCTATTCCAGACCAGCCGGAATATGATATCATGAAATAGCAACAAAACATGAAAAAGTTAAAAATTAAGAAAAGTTCTGCTGCTGATTTAGAAAGTGGCAAAGAAGGAAAAATAGCTGCAAAGCCTTCACTTCTCAAAATTTAATCTTTTATGTTAGCTTGAGACATCACTGAAATTACCAAAGGACCAGTAAAGGAGACTGCTACAAGACTTTATTGAAATCTTCAACGAATTACAATTATCACATCTACTCAAAATCAAGATTCAGCAGTGATAACTGGTTTTAAAATGAAATTGGACATTCAGATTGATAGAGTAAGTAAAAATTTTAACTCTTCTAATGTAAAATTTATGGTTTCTTTCTGTTTATATATCTAAACAATGTTTAAATATTGTTTGCTTTTCCTCATTTCGATGTATTTTTTGGTTACAATAGCGTCTTCTGTGGTTTTACCGAAAATAAAATACGGAGAAGGTTTTTTGTAAAGAAAAGAGGCATCGGAATTGTAACTTGCATGAGTGGCTGTTAAAGGTGTTGGGGATCCTCTCATATTTAATCAATTCTTGTACTGAAGCAATTTTTATTGTAATATATTTACTAAAATTACAAAACTTATTTCTCAAGAAAAGACTTACTAAAATACTAAGGTTTAGCTTGAAATCCATGTAAAGCATATTTATTTATTATAGTCATAAACCTTTTAATACCTTGTAGTCTGCTGTAGAGAAAGGTCATTCATTTACTCTTTTGGAAAAACTAAGATCAATATTTTCATAAAAAATAATAACATTGCTCGAATTTTTGTTGTAATAATTTAAATGAAAAAAATTATTTCATGATATAAAAATTTCATTCTGCATATCTGTGCATATTGTTGTAATATTTCTATAATAATTCTAATAAAGTTTTAAAAAAGGTAGGCTATTATAAAATTCAAGTGAAAAAAGATTTTGAAATAAATACTATTCATAATTTGGTCGTAGTATGAGATTACACTAGGTAAATCGAGGTCAGACATCGTGAGCTACATTTCTTTATTCTTATATTACCCCAGAACTGAATAATGAATTATGCTAAATTGTTAATGAAATAGATTGGGAAATAAGAAAGTGCTCAAAATCATTTACAAAAAGTTATGTTAAAAGTCTACTATTAAATGATAATTTTAATTGTTTATAATCAGTAAAGACTGAGGAAATAGTATTTAAATAAAATAATAATAAAATTGAAAAAAATATTAATTAGTTAACAACAAATAAATTAAAAATAATAACTATTAATTAATAAACAAAAAATATTTACAAAATTATATTAAAAATGTTAACTTTTTTTTTAACAGTTTATAGAATGAAATAAGAATACAAACAACTATTTTAGACAATGATTTAGATAATCCAAATTGGAAGGAAAGTGTTAGCTTGAAAATATATGAATCAGTGAAAACTAAAACCCAAATTATTCTCACAATGCAAGTTGCTTGAACAGAGTTGAATAAGATAAATTCAACTCATGTAAAGTGGTGATAGAGTAATCTGTAATCCTCTGCCATGAAAGAATTGAAGGGAAAGGTTCTTGTTATGAAACACTTCCAGAATAAGATTTTTAATTAATTTAAATTACTAAAAGGAAAATTTATTCCACTCAATGAATGATGATGATTAACTTTAAGGATTGTGTTTAAGTCCACACCAATGTGTTATAAAGAGTACTTTAAAAACAAGTTACGGCCTGAATTAGGTTATGCCTCGTGTTAATACCTTATTTGTGTTTCTTTTTTACGTTGTTTTTAATACAAAATCAATCTATCTGGTTATGAGTGCTCCTATAAAATATTTGGTAATTAAAAATTAGGTAAAATTTTGCAAATATTTTTATTAGACTAATAAAAAAAAAAAAAACATTATACAGAATTCTGATTCTGAAGCTTCCTATGCAGATTTGTATCTCATAAATTATTTGTATAAATGAGATCTTTTTTCCACAAAGTTATAATAATATGATAGAATTTATAAAACTAAACGGAGAAAAGAATTGTAAAAAAATCTACATTTCATAATATGAAGTATTATGAGACAAATCAGATAATATGCGATGTGAATTGAGCATGATAATGATCTGATTTAGATATTTTTTACATTTTATTATAATATGTAATTTGCATGAAAAAAACAACATATTTTGCTATGGAATATGATGAAAAAATATATGTAACAAATCTTTTCAGTAAATCAGTTTTTTAAATTAAAGATTTTTCATTATATATAAAAATCCAGATTCGCTGCTATGTGAAAACATTTTCATGAATATCTATTATTTGGAAAATCATATTTTTAAACATACATTTTTGCACAATACATATATGATCTTTGAGGTTAATAATAAAAATTGTAAAATTTAATAAAATCCCATTAGTCAATACAATTGTGAGAAATTATCGATAATAAATCTGACATAGTATTATGAGGGCCGTTCAGAATGTTCTAGGCCTGCCAAAAAAACAAACAAGATTTTTTTAATTTTTCAAGTATTCACCTTGCAATACGATCGATTCATTTATATCAACTACTTTTCACCTTTGTCACTTTTCACCTAAATACACTCAATGTAATGTGATTTGTCCAGCTTTGGAAAATAATTGATTGTCTCTACTTAGGCTTTATCATTTGAATTTTTTTCTGGGCGTAAAGCGACGTATTGTTTAATAGTAAACAATTTAAGCTAACAACACCAAAACCAGACCTAAATATTAAATAACAATGTTATAAAACAAGTAAAATCAATAATTAACACACACAATATCATAACGAAAAATATTTCTTATATAAGAAAGAAACATTTGGAAAATATAGCTAAAAGAAGGGCTACATCTTAAGGCATTCTGAAATAGTTGCCTTGATATTGAAGGGACAGGTAGATGGGAAAAATTGTGCAGACAGGCAACATTTGGAATATGTAAAACAAACTGTTAGGGATGTAGGATATAGGTGGTATATCAAAATGAGACGACTAGCACTAAATAGGAAATCTTGGAGAGCTGCATCAAACCAGTCAAATGACTGAAGTAATAACTACAGTACATACTACAGTAATAATCAAATATTTGAATACAGAGCACAGCCTTAAGATTTAACAAGACATTTAATAACATCGTCATACTGTTCCCTAAAATATTTCGGATGTAGCCCCTAATTTAAATTTCCGATTTAATGCCTTGTAACAGCATAGTCTACAAGTATGTGATGGTGAACCGTAAATTGGTAGTCGCAGCGAACACAATTGGGTGCATTGGTATGAGTCACAAGGTGTCCACATGTGAGTGTAGTGTGTCCTATTCTCATATGGCAAATAAAACCTCTTCTCAACGGTTATTCCTGGATGAAGAGCAGTATTCTTAATTTGACGAAGTGTATTGTTGATGGTAGCATTCCATTCACTCTGCATTCATCACAAACCACCCTCTTCAGAAAACAGAACATAGTCTGAAACAACGCGATTAGTGAGAGGCTGGAAAAAAGCCTCCTTTGCCGCACTATGACCGCACTCATTGCCTGAAATTTCAATATGGCTAGGGATCCAGCAGAAGTTCACAACATGTTCCACTGAGTCATTTCAGTAGTAATAGACTGTATCTCATAGACAATAGGATGTCTGAATTTCGTGTCACTAAATCTGAACAAGAACGTGTCGAAATGTTAGGCTAATTACATTTAAGCCCTTATTAATAGCACACAGTTTCGCAAGAAAAATTGATCTTCCCAGCTTCGTCAGTATTTAAAAAAAAAAAAACTACTACCATTGCCATTACAATGGTTATTGTAATTATTACATTTTATTTAAATATATAGAATTTTAAATAGTAAATTTTTTTGTTTTATCTAAAATTTTATATAGAATCAGTAAAATATTTGATGATTAAAACTTATAAATGATTCAATATGAACATTATTGTAATCATTGAGCATTGATAGTAGTTTTTTTTTTGGGAGGGATAGAATTTCTTAAATAAAATTTTAAAACTTTCCATCAACTGCAGTGTAATATTATAACAAAATAAAGTATTTTAAAATAAAATATGCATTCAATTTTGATTAAAATTGTGTATAATTAGTTTATAATGATTAAAAATAAAATTAATGTAGAATTATACACAAATAAAAGAATAAAAGTAAGTACATTTTTTTTATTTTATTTATGAAAAACTACAAATTTTGTTAAGAGGTTGATCAATTTTCTCATTTCTCCTAATTGTAAACTAAAAATCTTTAACTGTAATTAATTGATAAGGTTAAGTTGGTCTTCCTTCTGTCTAAGGAGAGCACATTAAAATTGTTCTGAATCCCTGTAGCCAGTAGAAATAGAGAGTTTTTAAAGTTATTATGTTATAGGAACAGAAAGGTTAAATTTTAAGTTTAAAAATCATTTAATATACATTACATGCCTGTAACTGAATTTCAATAATATAAATGCTAAAAGTAAATTTATAAAATACCATTTTATTGTTTATTCATTGTAATAAGGTGTTTGACCTTTCCTTCATAATTAATTAACATGCTCCATTTCTGAATTTTCTATACCCTGAAAAAAATCACACAAATTAATAATGAAGCAGACCATAAACATTTTGAATAAATGTTATTGATGAAAGTAATTTTATTGATGCAAGTGATTTTCAATGTAAAGTTTTTGTACATATAAATTCAGTATTCATTTTATGCAATTAAGAAAACTGATATAGCATTCAATGATTGTTTGAAAATTATTTTTGTACAGTAAAATTATTAAAGAAGTCAGATAAATTCATTTAAAAATCACTGTAAAATGATTAACAAAAGAAAAGTTCCTCCTTAAATGGCTGCCTAAATCATAAATTTAGATTTTAGTCTGTTTATTTTATCATCAATTCGTTAAATTAACTATTTGTGAAGCAGTGTTTATAGGTATAAAATATAGAAAAAACAAATTTATAAAAGTTATTAACAGAGTTTAGCCTTTTGTCTGTTTTCTACCCAAAAATATTTGAAAAAGTATATACTTTTATTTTAGGAGTTTGTTAATTAAAAGGCAAAAAATAAGAATGATTGAGTGAATGTTATTTCATCCGGAAAAAAAAGAAGCAATTTTTACAAATTTTTATAAAAGAACAATGTTTCATACGTGTAATTTTTTTCTGTCAAATATATTGACAAAATTCTTCTATCGCTATCAAAAGGTAATTTCAGAATTTGACTTACATACCAGTTATATTTTTGTTTTTACTGTGTGCATGTGTTTATGTGAGATGTATAAGTAATGCAAAATACTGTGATCAATAGAATGTTCAGAAAAATTATGTAACACAATATCAATATTTACATATCTCTGTATGAATAACAACTGGTTATATAACCAGAATGTTATGTACTATCAGAGAGATTCTTCTGTTAAAAAATTGTTTTTTTTAAGTAACAAAAATAAACAACATAAATGCTCAAGACATATTGTTCCTTTTGATACTAATAACCCAGATATACTCATATCTTTTGGTTTCAATGTTATTAATTATGCCAATTGTTGTAAATAAAAGATCTTTTAACAAAATCAGTTAACTTCATTAACTTTACTGGTGGTTTTAAATATTAATAAAAAAAAAACCTTGACATATTTATTTTTTCATTTAAAATGTAAAAATAATACTTACTCAAATAATTTTAATACTTTTTAAATAATTATGATTCTTTTATCCTAATTTTATTTAATTAGCATTTCATATAATTGATTTGCCACTATTTTCATATATTTGTATTATTATAGTTTCATTTAAAATGAAACTATAATAAATAATACAGGGAGTTGAGGGGGGGGGTCCATGATACACGGATGATATGATACACCAAAGCTTTTTTTACATATACATTACACATACATTTACCTTACATTTGAGGATTCAGGTGAGTCATAATAACATTATTTTGTGGGGTGACAATTTCTTGGACCAAACTTTTCCACCTCGCCTGATTTACAGTTTTTGTCCTGTCTTTCAGATTTCTTGCAGTTGTTTTTCATATGCAACGTTGTTTGCGGGATATTTTTACATACAAACTATGAATAAAAACTACCGAAATAAGCAAAAATAATGAACAAAATCATTGCGTTATAATTTGCAGTACGGTAATTTTACACGAAAATCTGTGTGAAATGCCATCCCGGTCAGGCATGGCATTTTCACACACGCTATAAATCATTCACCTCATCCTCTGAAGGTGAGGTGATCTAACACTGGTCCGGAAGGTTAATAAAAAAAAAAAATCTTACACGAATTGTTTGTAAAGATAACCTAACAATACCTGCACAGTTAGTATCACACAGTTAGTATCACACAGTTAGTAAGAAGTAACATGTATCTACTATTATTTTGAATAAAAACTTAAAAAAACTACTCAAAAATATAAAAGCACACGTTATTTTAACGAGTTTCAAATAATTATGCAAAAAAACTATTACAGTCAACGACGTATGAAGTAACCAGAAAAACTTTCGTTTTTGCCTGCAAACTATCACGTGTTTTCAATGTTCTACAATAGAACTACAACAACAAACTACAGCAAAGATAAAACTGAAATTTGCAACCATATTGTAGAGGTATCTGTTGAGAGCCAGAGCAGCAACTCTTTCAGTAATTGTTAAGAGCGTAGGTCAGGAGGACTTGAATGGCCATATCAACATCACTCAATCTTCTGAGTATTGTGCAGCTGAAAACAATGGAAAACTACAGCTGTTTTTCTCCAAGAAACTGTAACTCTATGTAGTAACAAAGATGTCTTTCTTGGTAAAATATTTCGGAAGTAAACTAGTCCCCTGTTCAGAGCTTTGGGTGGGACTACTAAGGAAGGGGTCACCAGAAAATTAAAAAATAACATTCTACGAGTAGAGCATGGCATGTTAAAGTCTAAAAATGATTGGGTAGGTTAGAAAATTTAATGAGGGAAATGGGTAGATTAAATGTAGATGTAGTAGGAATTAGCGAGGTGCAGTGGGAAAAGGAAAATGAATTTTGTTCAGGTGATTTTAGAATAATTAACACAGCTTCAAATAAAGGGCAGGCAAGAGTGGGTTTCGTAGTGAACAAGAAGATAGGGAAAAGAATAGAGTATTTCAAAATGCATAGCGACAGAATCATTGTAATAAGGATAAAATCAAAACCTAAGTCGACAAAGATTGTTAATGTCTATAAGCCTACAAGTGCCCATGATGATGATGAGGTAGAGCGTGTATACAAAGAAATTGACACATAAAAGGGGATAAAATTTAATAATAGTTGGAGATTGGAATGCAAGCACTGGAAAAGGCAAGGAAGGAAATATTGTAGGTGAATATGGGCTGGCAAAGGGAATGAAAGAGGGGACCGACTTACAGAGTTTTGCACGAAGTATAATTTAGTAATTGCCAACACCCAGTTTAAAAATCATAATAGAAGAATATACACATGGAAAAAGCCACATGACACTGCAAGGTATCGTATAGATTATGGTTAAGCAAAGATTTAGAAATCAACTCATCGACTGAAAAACTTACCCTGTAGCAGACATTGATAGCGTCCATAATTTAGTGATAATGAAATGTAGATTGGGGTTTAAAAACGTGAAGAAAAGCTTTCAGATGAATCAGTGGAGTTTAGAGAACCTTGCGGAAGAGGAGGTAAAGAAGATTTTTGAGGAAGACATATAAAGAAGTATAAGTAAAAGAGGTAAGATAGAAAATATAGAAGAAGAATGAGAAAATGTTAAAAAGGAAATTCTTAAATCAGCAGAAGCAAACTTACGCACAACGAAGAGAACTGGTAGAAAACCTTGGATATCAAAATACATGTAGCAGCTAATGGATGAGCGTACAAAATATAAGAATGCTAGTGATGAAGAAAGTAAAAGGAACTATTGACAATTAAGAAATTCTGTAAACAGGAAGTGTAAACTAATTAAAGAAGAGTGGATTAAAGAAAAGTGTTCAGAAGTGGAAAGAGAAATGATCATTGGTAAAATAGACGGAGCATACAGGAAAGGTAGGGAAAAGTTTGCGGTACACAAATTAAAATCTAATAATGTATTAAACAAAGATGGTACACCAATTTATAATACGGAAAGAAAGGTTGATAGGTGGGTGGAATATATTTAAGAGTTATATGGAGGAAATGAATTAGAAAATGGTGTTATAGAGGAAGTCAAAGAGGATGAAAGGGAAGAAACAATACTGAGATCTTAATTTAAGAGAGCATTAAAAGATTTGAATGGAAGAAAGGCTCCTGGAATAGACGGAATACCTGCAGAATTACTGCACAGTGCAGGTAAGGAAGCAGCTGTTAGATTATAAAAACTGGTGGTAATATTTATAAAAAAGGGGAAGTTCTGTCAGAGTACAAAAAGAGTGTTATAGTCATGATACTAAAGAAAGCAGGAACAGATAAATGTGAAGAATACAGTACAATTAACTTAACTAGTCATGCATAAAAAATCTTAACTAGAATTCTGTACAGAAGTATTTGAGATCAGAGTGGAATAAGTGTTAGAACAAGACCAATTTGGTTTCAGGAAAAGTATAGGGACAAGGGAAGCAATTTTAATGCTCAGATTAATAGTAGACGGAAGTTTAAAGAAAAACAAACCAACATACTTGGCATTTATAGACCTAGAAAAGGCATTCGATAACGTAGACTGGAATAAAATGTTCAGAATTTTAAAAAAATTAGGGTTCAAATACAGAAATAGGAGATCAATTGCTAACATTTACAGGAATCAAACAGCAACAGTAATAACTGAAGAACATAAGAAAGAAGCCGTAATAAAAAATGGAGTCTGACAAGAATGTTCCCTATCCCCGTTACTTTTTAATTTTTACATGGAACTAGCAGTTAATGAAGAAGAATTAATTAGAAGTAGAATTAGTAAAGATGGGCGAAGCAGGAGCAATATAAAATGCCAAATAGCACAGGTGAAACAAGCCTTCATTCAGAAATATAATTTGTTTATCAAAAATTAATTTAAATGTCAGGAAAGATTTTTGAAAGTATATGTTTGAAGCGTAGCTTTATATGGAAATGAAACTTGGACGATCGGAGTACCTGAGAAGAAAAGAATAGAAGCTTTTGAATGTGGTGCTATAGAAGAATGTTAAAAATCAGATGGGTGGATAAAGTTACACATGGAAAGGTGTTACGGCAGATGATGAAAAAAGAAGCATTTGGAAAAATATATTAAGAGAAGAGACAGATTTATAGGCCACTTATTAAGGCATCCTACAATAGTCATTTTAATATTGGAGGGATAGGTAGAAGGAAAAAATTGAGGAGGCACACAATGCTTGGAATATGTAAAAGAAATTGTTAGGGATGTAGGATGTAGGGGGTATACGGAAATTAAACAACTGGCACTAGATAGGGAATCTTGGAGAGCTGCATGAAGGCAGTCACTGGACACTTTTTTGTCTTCAGTCAAAAAAGCGTCTTCATTAAAATAGAAAATGCTACATTTAAAATTAAAGTTAAGAAATTACAAAATGAACTCCACGGTAACATTTCACAAACTTACTTCCACTAGTTTTACAGTTAAAAACTGCCAAACAACAATTATTATTGAATGTTCTCAGTTTTCCTGATGAGTTTATTGCACAAAGTGGATTGTATTTGAAAGTACAAGCACCTGGGCATCTTTTTGATTCAGCAGGATTCAAAAAAGCCAGGATATGACCAATAATACTAAAAACAAGGAGAGATTATTTTAATAATTTTTATGAATTTAACTTAATAAATATAATCAAATCTTTTATAATTTTATAAATAAAACTTAATATTATTTTAGTTTAGGCAATCAATGGTTTTTACTGTTTCAGTCATTTATTAAGCATCATATAACTTAACAGTGACTTTGCTGTATTACTGTATTTCATAAAAAAAAAATCTTAAAAAAATTTTATTATACTGTTATAATCAGCATTCTTTTCTGCATAAAATGTAAAAAATAAAACTCTTCCTTATTGTTTTCATTTTTCTGTTTATTGATATAAAAATATTTTTAAAAAACACGGTTTTCCAGAAGTATTCCAGAAGTATTTCAGAAAAGTAAAATTCAGAAAAGTAAAATTCAAACAATTGTAAAAAAATACTGCAGGTAAAAAATGTAATATTTTAACATGTGGTTCACCTATCTCTTACTTATTTCTTTACAAAGTACGAATTCAATTAAATGATTTTTAAAACATTGAAAATATTTTTTTTTTACCAAGAAATCACATTCCAGATGCGACAGTTATTTAACATTAAGTTTGATATTTTGGGAATCATCACTATAACAGAATTTGAGACCAGCAAATTGAAACTACTAAAATAAGATGATGGATGAAGATTTGAAACTTTTTGTGAATTAAAAGGCGACCTAGGAATGGCAGTTCAATCATTCCAGTAAACACAATTACAACTGACCACATATATCCAGCTGTAAGGAGTAAAATAAAAATTTTTTTTCTTACTGCGTAAGCTTATAAGGTATTTGTAATGTATGAAAAGCGTTTAATAGATCTAAATTGAAGATTATCAACAAATATAATAAAGTAAATAAACTGATAAATACATATCATTTGTTCATAAATATGATTTAAAACCATATTTATTCAAATACCATTATATCGCTAACTTGAACGATAGAACTGCCAATTCATGCGCGCCTTTTTAATTCATAAATATTTTCAAATTTACCTCCATCTTTATTTCAATTACTTTATTTTGATTTCAAATGGTTATAGTGAAATCTGTTTTCATTAGTGATTCAAAGGATATCAAATTTATCACAAAATGCTATTAGAAGAATAATATTTTAATTTTTAAGTTGGTTTTCATCTTCAAGCTTTTATTTTTCTGGCCAATAAATCTAGATAGCTGTAATACTAAAGGGACAGTATAGAAATAGATTCCACAAAATTTTCAAAAAATCAATCTTTTTTTAATTGTGCCTCAAGGAGACATTTTAGAAAAAAATACTTCACGGATACAAACTTTTTATATTAGAACTGAAAAAAATTTTTTTTAATGTTATCCTTAAGCCTAACCATTTTATCCTAATAACCAAAATGGTTATAAGGATAAATGGTTATCCTAATAACCATTTTTCAAGTGTTGGTTTACATATGTATGTTTGAATCTAAATAACTAGACTTCGTAACCCAATATTCTTCAAACTTGGCAGGAAGATGCTGTTCTCAGGGGTATTGATTAAATTTTTGCAAAAAACTAAAAAAAGGGAACTGTTTTGGCCAAAATAAATTTAACAATTTTACTAGAGCATTATATCAAAAAATCTTTCTTAGTTGAAGCACTTTTATGAGATTTTTTTTAATATTCACTCCAACCCCAGAAAATTAATTGAACTTTTTTTTTAGCTATTTTTTGCTAAAAGGAAATTTTTACATGAATATTTTCTTCATCAATGAGCGTTAAATGACGATAATAACCTTCTCCCATTCCATTCCTATAATCTGTGGCAAGAACAATTTTTTTGAATTTTTTTAAAGTTTAAAAGCTCAATGAATAACATTGTTTAATGAAATATTAATAATTTCAACTATCTCAAAATGTTTAGTATATTTCTAAAAAAAATTGGCAAAAATGTACACCCCTTTTCCCCAAAAAATTACATTGAAATTTAACATTATGGCCGTATCTTTATATTTTTTTCCTTATTTTTGAGCAATTTCCATTTTTGAATTTAATTTTGCTACTTTGGAGTAATTTTGTTTAATTATATGTAAAATTTGCTTTAATTCAGAAATTCATGTCATTTTCTTTTCATTAAGTCTGTCTATGACAGACATAAGTAAAAGGAGGAAGTAATTTGATTTCTTCGCAGAGTTGAATATAACAATGGTGTAGTAATAGTCAAAGAATATTTAATGGTTATCTATACTTATAAAAAATTAAAACAGGGCATATTAAGCAATTACTATCATAATATTACCAATTTGTTTAAAAAGAAAGCTGATTAATATATCATATTTATTTAGCTTCAGTAATCATTTTTGTTTATAATTTTTATACAAATTTAGTAAAACCATTAAAGTAAGTTTTATTTACAAAACTTTCATTTCTGAAGTAAAATGTTTTCCATTATTTTCACTACATGAAACTAATAGATACAAATTTGTAGTAAGATTACTTTTTTCTTATTCATATGAAATATATATTTTATAAATATATTTTTTTAATGATAAGATATTTTTACCTTCTTTTATCAATCCTAGGATTGGTTTGTAGCTGATCTCCATACATCATGATTATACCCATAATCTGATAGATGCACCTCATATGTTAGGTAGATGTGCCTACTATTGTGTCAATTACCCCATCATGTCTTAACAAATGGCCAAAATACTTCAAAATATTTAAAAGACAAGGATTCACCACATCAACCCACCTTAACACTTCCTTATTTGAAACTTACCAGTCGCACTTTCATGAAACTGCAGTAGCAGTTAGAAAAAAATATTTTAAAAACTTTAGCCCTTCCTTTCCTCTTCAACCCCTATTTACCACATCTCAGTCCCTTACAAAAAGGTCTTTAGCAGCCTTTTTCTAAGATCTTTTAAATTTTAAATTTTACTTTTTTAAAATCCATTCTTAGCCAGGCATATGTAACTTCCTTTTATGATCATAATTCTGCTGCCCAAATATGACATGAAGCAGTCTCAGATTTTGTAACTGCTCTATCAAGTATGCCATACCCTTTTGCTTGTTTTCAACTTGCTAAGAATTTTAATTGAATTTCATGTATTTTATCTTAATTTATTGTAGTTTATTCCTTTTATTTTAATGGTCATGACCTTGTATTGTTTCCATTAACTCTGCCATATTTGCAAAATTTTACTTGTGTTCTTTTACACATGTTTTATTTACAGAATTTTTAAAAAATTGTATAAATAATTCACCTGAAGTATGATATTTTATTGACTACGGCTTTTAGGCTGCAGTTGTTTTGACTATAGGTTATAGTATTTCTGAACCTAAAAATAATAAAGCTAATTTTGCTATATATTAAATATAAATTTTCTAATTTGGGATCTCTAATTTACAGAGAATTTTTAAATTTTACAATAGTACCAGAAGTCTAAAATATGGAAAAAAAAATTAATTTGTTGGTAATTTGTACAACAATACTTACTGGCAGTTCTGTGTTTTTATTTATTTATGTATGTATGTGTGAATCTTCTGCATATACTGATAATGAACTGAGTAACAATGAAGGTGGTAGTGAAGTATCTTTCATACGTTGTCCACATCATTCACTTACTAAAACTAGAACTGTACAGGAAGCATAAGCTGGCGAATTGTTTAAAATAACATTTTAAAACAATGATGCAATTGTCAATTATACAGCCAGAAATAATGTTATAAAATTATGGTATGAAAAACAATACCATGAACCAGTTAAAATTATTGTACTAGTTTTTATGAATGTTATTTAATAATTTAATTAAATCATTTACAGTGACAATGTTTTCTACTTTTGTCATTTACTAAGCATCATACAACTTGGTAGGTGACTGCCATATTACTATATTACCATAAAAAAAAATTATAAACAAATTTGATTATACTGTTTTCTAAATTTGTATCACACTATTTTATGAGTAAAATGTATAAAACACTTAAGCCTTATCATTTTCATTTTTATTTTTACCGAGGTAAAAATACTTTTAATAAACATAACTTTCCAAAAGATTTTTTCAAAAACTTTTCAAATAGTTATTGGTCATATATTTATAAAATTTAAAACTGCACATATTAAAGTTACTTTTGATGTAATTTTCTTACCTGACCAGTTAAAAAGAATAAATTTAAATTAAAATTAACTATAAATGCAATTAGAGTAATAGAAAATCTTTCATTAAAGTTATTTAATAATGCCTTTACATATGAGATCATAATTATGATCTCATGTGTAAAGCGCAAAGTGAAGATTATTTTACATAGTTAAAGTAATTTCACGCCAACATCAGTTTCATTTCTATTCCTAATGTTGATCATTAGGAATAGACATTACAGAAGCAATCTCATGGCCCAACGAGATGAGGATGATGATGATGATGATTTGTATGGCATATAAATCAATTTAGTCTTGTACAGATTATGGCAACCGTTCCTGAGATGTTTGGTTAATCCAACCCCTGCCCTTAAAGTACATCAGTACCTACTATCTAGGTTCAAATTCATTTACCATTTCAAGAATTTTAACCTCAAAAGCACAAATATACAAATGATTCTTTACCTCGTTTTTTGGACAACCCAACATATTTATATATTAAAATTAATCCAAAAAAAAATAACAATTTTCTTATAGAAGTAGATATACAATTATTAAAAATAGATGAATTAGTAAATGATGTCAAGCATCTATTTATATTGCAATAGTATTGTAAAATTCATAAAATGATAAAATTCATCAACAACAATACAAATAGATAATACTTAATTATTTACTTCTTAGCAGAAATGCAAAGGCATTATTATTAAAAATTTTATTAACCTTATTAAAAAATGTTCCAAAGATGACAGCTGTTGAAAGTGTAAACATTTAATCATATAATTCTTGTGTATAAATAATATTAAATTTTTCTAGTAATATTCTATTTAGATATAATGATTCATATAATATAATGATGTGATACTAATTATGATACATTACCTTTAATATAACAACTGAATACATACGCAGTGACAGCAGACAGATTTCATTACCTGTTAAACTGGAAAACTTTGCTGTCCATCTTTTGATTTGTATAAAACTCAGACTGGCATATAATGTAGGATTTTCCTTATATACTAGAGTAGGTTATCATATATAGGTAATATTATATAGGTGGGGATCCCTAATGTTTTGAACAGGTTGTACATGGAAAAAGGAAAATAACAATGTAATCTAATCAGCTTTGATTTATTTCATTCTTAATTCTATTCATTAAGTCAATAACATTTAAATATAAATTGACATGTATTTATTTATTTTCACTGTGATAATTACAGTTTTATGGTTTATGCCAGATTACAGTTACCCTTCCCCCTTTTTTATATAACCACTATTTTGCCATTGGATATGTAACTGTTGGGACATATTTGAAAAATAAGATTTTAATACTGGAATTACGAACCTAAAATACAGTAATTAAATATGAATAAACTCATGTTTTTTTACTAGAAATTGTATATTTAGGAAAAGATTAATTATTATATTAGAGCAAGTTGAATTCTGTCATGGAAAGTTTGCGTTTATGTACCTTCTTAACTGGTTTAACTATTTACTTAAAAAAGGGAAATCATTTCAAAGACAGAAAAATTTCCACGATGTCATTTATAAAACAATCCTACATTAGCATTTCCAAAAACTGGAATTAATCCAAAATTGTTTTACCACCCGAATTTAAATTCAAACACTTGTACATACATTGGATGAAAGCTACATTTGCAACCTCACACCAGTATGGCTTATGTGACTGTTTACTTTCCTTTGAGTTGCTTCAAACACTGAATTGTTAAACTAGTTAATGTCACACCCTTAATAGTGTAACACTTAGTTAATGAGTTAATCTTCGGATCTTCGTTGACATCTGATCTTCGAAGAGGTTTTTTTCCACAACCTATCATTAGCATTCATACCACCGATAATCACACCTTGGTCACTCACAAAAATCCCTAGATAAGTTTTCAGTCTCATGAATCCCAAATTCCACTTTCTCCTTCCTGGGCTATGCACCAAAAATCATTCAGTAGTCCATCTCCAAATGTCTCTGTATAAGGCCAGCTAAGCCCCTTGCATGACTTTCAACAAGTAAAAGAACTTTATGGGGCTTAGTAACCTTAGGCCACCTTTTTCTTGACTTAAGAAAAAAACGATGGTATCAAGCCATCACCATCAAGTATTTACTCTCAGAATTCAGAAATTAGTAATGAAAAAAAGTTAAAGTATTGCTTGCTGTGTCTGTGGGAGGTGACAGTAAGAACTTTACTCAATTTGACAACACAAGATTCTCAAGTTAGTTGCAGAGATTTCTATTGTTGCAGAGAAACGTCTGCACAAGCTCTTGAGAAACCCAATCTCCTCCCTGAGCTTTACCACACCAAGGTCGACATAGGCTAGCAGTCGTATGACTAACTTACTACTATTAAATATCCACAACACCCGCTTTTGCTAAAAGTAATAATGACTGATTGATGCAGAACATCATTATAAATTTACAGAGTTAACTGAGTAGCTGTTAGATTATAAAAATACCAACAATAATTTTGAAGTTTGAATCTTAAATAATGATCAAATTAGAGGTGAAACAGTATAGTACTGCATTTCCATAAAAGGAAATTTCAAGATTGTATGATTTAGATGTAATTTTAAATAAAGTTGTAAAATACTGATCATAATGTAGAAAATTGGTGTACTTTCTGAAAAAGACCTAAGAGTATTAACTAGTTAGTTAAGTAAATTAGTAACTAACGTAAGGAAGACAAATATGAGTAAATTCATCTAAATTCACCAAAAGGGTAAGTATGTTGTATTTTCAATAAAAATAAAAATACAGGAAATCACACTGAATGTTTACCTATACAGATTTGTTTTTATTACTTTTTTAATAAATTTCAGTGTTTGGTGGAAATATCTTGCTGTCACTTACTGTCCCAAGGTTTGGCAGGAAGAAATGCAGATGTCACTAGTAATGTGAATTCCAGACTGAATTCTACATCTGTTTACTTCATTCTACATACTTCAATTATTCTTAATTATAATTATAATTCTTGATTATATTGTCTTATCCACGATTGCAGAAAACCAACTACTTGCTAAGGATGTTTACAAACTTACTGTAGAGAAGGTTATTAAGAAAAAAGAAGTTAATTTCTTCTCTCTTCTAGTGCACAATAAATAGCTAACACTGCTCTTAAAATATAAGGTAAAAACATGTTTAACAAATATAGAATTAACCTACATTAATATTACAGGAGATTGAACACTTAATTTTACAACGTAACCTTTAGTGTGTGAACAATACCAATGACAATATCAATAGTAAACATCAAAAGTCATAATATACTGCTTCTATATGACCCGCCAATAAACATTAAACTCAATAAGATCTGGGTAGGGGTCAAGTTGAGTTGATATTTAAAAAAATAACTACTAGGTACTAGTTATGGGATATAACTTTAGTTCTATATTATAATATCTTATATTTATTTATAATAATACATCTTATAATAATTTTATCTTGTATAATAAAGATAAATTATGAGAAATAACTCATTCCTTTTGTTTGTGGAAAATTAGATGCTGCTTAAAATTATTTATAAATTACAATACTTTTTTTTTTTACACAAAAAGTGGTAAAAGTATTTCTGACTACTAGAGAGGAAGCTAATCATATCTTGCACCTGTATGTATCCTAAACATTTTTCCTGGGCACAAAAGTATTGTTATCAATGCCCAGATACAATATTTGTTTACTTTGTAAGTAAATATTAAAAATTAAATTAACAATAAAATTACCTCCACACTATTCTACTCAGTACTCCAATATTTGAAGATAAACAGATGGCCCTGAGAAATCGTAAAAGATTAGATAACATGTCTCATTGTTCAAGTAAATATTAAAAATTAAATTAACAATAAAATTACCTCCACACTATTCTACTCAGTACTCAAATATTTGAAGATAAACAGATGGCCCTGAGAAATCGTAAAAGATTAGATAACATGTCTCATTGTTCAATATACTTCGCATGACAGCCTGTAATTTAAACTTGCAACGCAATGCCACATAAATACAATCATCAAGGATGTGATGAATTTCAACAAGCATAAAAAGGTGCATCTGAGCCTAATATGCTATATTTGCAAATGGTAAATAATAACCTCTAAACAGTAATTTCTGCACGAGAGCTCCACGGTAACAGAGTTTCTTAACTGAATAAAGTTTATTTATTATTGGAATGGTAGTATTCTATTTACTTTGTCACTTGTCATGAATCGCCCTCTTGTTGATAACGAAGATGAATAACCCTCTCATTAATAACCAGATTGTTAACGCAATTTGTGAAAAAAGGCTTGAAAAAAGCTTCTTTTGCTGCACTCAAGAGTGCTCATTGCCTGAAATTCCAATATGGCCTGGGATCCAACAGAAGCTCACAGTTGTCTCTTGTTGAGTCATTTGAGAAATAATTCCTTGAATCTCACTTATACCAGAGTATCTGGAGTACATGTCACTCACATGTGCTGTTGAATCACATAATTCTTTTACATCATAACACTGATTCACAGATATTAATTAAGAACACAATTAGTCATATTTCAAGTATATTCTTTATTAATGATTACATGTTTTATGTGTAATAATTGTAGATGTTACTGTTCATGTCAGTGTAGTTCCTTATCTAAAGAATAACTGAATACAATAATACATATTAAACAAAGCTAAAGATAAACAGCTGGGTAACCATGCCAGCAACATAACAAACTTGTTTATATCTATAGAAAAGAAGAGTAAGCATCTTAATATTGAAAATAAAGAGGAAAGGATAACATTCAGGACTGACCATACTGCCCCAAACAAACTTACAATGATTTTTTTCTTAATTGTACTACTATCAAAATTTACAAGTAATAACAATTGAAATAATAAATTTGTACATATATCTATCAATATAATAAAAATTTACCAAGTGCATACTACCACAATATCATAATGGAAATCAATTCCTAAATTCATGTTTAGACCAAATTGCAATCGCTCACAAATATACAAATAGTATGTAAAAGTTATGTAATTATATAATAAATCATAAGTTCAAAACATATAAATTGCAATTACATTCAATTATTTAATTATACAATGAATCATAAAGTTATATATTGGCCTTGGGTTCAAAGGAAACATAAGTAAACATTCCATAAAAGAGTATTTTAACGATAGTGATTCTGTAATTGTGTTATTTATTTAAATCAAAAGTGTAGGATGGAAGTAGAAACTTGCTTCTGTCTGTACAACGGTGTCTTGTTGAAGACAAGATTGTCTGTCCTATTAAGCAATAATTGAACCTTTAAAATGGGAATGGAAGTGATGTACAATTTAATTAAAGCCTCAAACTCTGCCTGCCATAACAAATTATTAGTTTATTAAGACTATTGCATAAGTAGAAAATGTCGATGAAGGAATTACTAGAGAAAGGTGGTAGCTGACCAGTCTGTAAATTTATCCTAAGTGAAATAACAGAAATAAAGATAATGCACTGTAAAAGACATTGAGCCTCTATCAATTCCTCTACTGATAATATGTCTCCTGTAACCGAAATGCAATTTCAAGATTGCATTTTATACTATTTTTAACATCATCCTTTTACGATAAAACACATTCTTATTCAGTATCAATAAATTACAAGTGACAAGTTACAAAATTGTAATTACAAAATTACAATTTCTATCTATTTATTTGTCATGAATAAATATATTTAAATAATTAAATGGAATCAATTCGTAAATAAAAATAAAAACTGAAATTAGAAAATAGATCATTTGTCAATTGTAAGAATTAAATTCAACTGTACTATACAGATAAACCGATAGTTGCATCAAGCCTTGGTGTCAGATCTTTAATTATACATTTTATTAATGCATTCATGACCTGCCAGTGAAATAAACGCTGTTCTTAGTCCATCGTCAAATTCATTCAGTTTCATGATGTGATGTTACATCATATTTATGGCATTTTTTGGTATTGCAGCAATGTATGGATTAAGGCTTGACTTGAATCATTATCTGAAGCTGGTTTAATACAACGTAATGAATTAATTATCTTGAATATTATTATCAGTTACTCCATTTAATAACCTTCTGTTAATGTCTAGATTATATAACTGAAGTTCAAATGTATTAATACCATTAATAATTGTAAAAGTAACTGTATTTAAATAAAAATATCATTACTGTTATTGTTATGAATAGCATGGTAATAGAAGTAGTATTTTTTTAGTACAAACACATGGTATCATCTCTTGATATTTTTCCTGTTATATTTAAATATGAGTAAATTCAAATTACTACCCTGTATTTTAAAATTGTTTTTATACATTTCCTAAGTAAAAATCTGTTTTGTAATGATGCTGCATATGCTTAATAAGTTAAATTTTATCACCGAGATCTTTTAATTTAAGCTCAGATACTGCAGGTAGTTTCAAATTTGATACATCAGCAGTTTACCTATATTAAGTTGAATATATAGTTAAGGTACATATTTAACATTACATAACATTAAATTATTTTTAAAATGATTTAATTTTA
Source organism: Lycorma delicatula (assembly GCF_047948215.1). NCBI lineage: Eukaryota > Metazoa > Arthropoda > Insecta > Hemiptera > Fulgoridae > Lycorma > Lycorma delicatula. Next base: position 31,027,269 of record NC_134464.1, on the reverse strand, counting down.
TCTTTTTTATGTAATTTATAGGTTGTATTTTGTTTACCCTTTTTTGTAAATTGACTATTTTATTACTGATATTTAATTTCATATCTTGGTAATTGTTATAGTGACTCAAAACCTTAAGTTAGTAATATAAATCAAAACAATAGTAATTAAATATAAAATTAATTAAAATAATTTACTTAAATGATGTAAAGATACCATTGTTACAAACCAATTGCCATGCATAGATGGCAATGTTATCAGTTGCTCTTACTGTATTATTGAAGTTTTAAATGATATGACTTTAAGTACAATTTGAAATTAAAGAGTATCACAATAAATCTTCCCATATCGGTTGGCTGGAGGACCAGAAATGAAAGATGTTGAATCACATAACCCAACTTTTTTACATCATAACACTGATTCACGAATATTAATTAAGAACACAATTAGTCATATTTTGAGTATATTCTTAATTAACGATGACATGTTTTATGTGTAATATTTGTAGATGTTACTGTTCATGTCAGTGTAGTTCCTTACCTGAAGAATAACTGAATATAATAATACATATTAAATATAGCTAATGGGCAGGTCAGTAAATGCACTGATCAATGCAAAAGTAAAATCAGTTACATGATCCTTTGGTTCATGTCAAGCAATAGCTACACCAAATGGCAAAGCCTTCAGTATAGCTTTCAGCCATCCTCTTAAATATACAGAACAATTAGTGCATACTATATAAGGAGCCCATGTTGTATCCTGATCAATTTTACACTGAAAATACAAATGATATGCTTTTTTAATTAAAGGTGTAATGTTTTTTCAATTTAATTTTACAGTAAACTCACAACATACATAAAAAAAAGGTATCCACATCATTTACTGAATTTTGAGTCATTATGTCACTGAACCGTTAACAAATTTAAGACAGCAATAAGACTGAACAAAATTAATTCATTCCTAAATCCAATGCTTAATACAAACAACACAACAGTGCTTTCAGCTACATATTTTGACCATCACAGATGTGATTAATCTCGTCTATGACGGCTCACTTTTCAGTATTAGATATGATGTGTTTATTATGTGATTTTAATTCTTTGTCTAGTATTGTTTATTTATGGCTTAAAAATTATGTTAACAAAGTTAAACAATAAAAAATGAGCTAACAAAATACAATATAGGAGCTTTAAATGCTAACTACATGTTGAAAAATGAAAAAAAATCTTTTAATTAAAATTTAAATTTTTTTCAAAAATTGTAGGCGATATAAAAATTCTGAGTTCATATCAGTTTTCAATATCAAAAAACAGATTAAAATCATGTATCACATGTTACGAAACAAAAATTGTGTTTATCAGTGTAATTGGATGATAGTAATTTGTTTTTTTTTTTTTTACAGTAGAAAAGATTGTTGTTCTATACTCTTCTCATATTTTATATACTAATAGGAATAGGTGAGTCAAAAAAAGAAATACAGTATGTTGCTATATATTTCATTTCTTAATAAAATAATGATTAATATAAAATTTTTGAGAAAATAAATTTCTTTGCTAACATTACAAATAATTGAAATATCTGCCAATTGTATATATCATTGTTAAAAGTACTGTCCAATATACCCAAAAAAATAATAAAAAAGTTCACTAAGAAAGTAGGATAAAAAGGTTGATAGGTTAGAAAATTTAAAGAGGGAAATAGGTAGGTTGAATGTAGTTGGAGTGCAGATTAGCGAGGTTCGATGGGAAGAGGAAAACACCTTTTGGTAGGTGATTTTGGAGTAATTAATTCAGCCTCAAATAAAGGGCAGGCAAAATTAGGCTTCATAATGAACAAGAAGATAGGGACGAGAGTACAGCATTTCAGAAAGCTTAGCGATAGAATCATTGTAGTCAGGATAAAATCAAAACCTAACCCAACAGCGATTGTTAACATCTGTGTGTATACAAGTTAGTGCCCATTATGATGATGATGATGATGATGAAGTTCAGTGTGTATATGAATGATAGAGGGGAACAACTTATTGAGATTTACAGGAAGTATAATTTAGTAATTGCCAATACCCAGTTTAAAAATCATAACAGAATACATACGTGGGAAAATCCTGGTAATACTGCAAGTTATCAGATAGATTATAACATGGTTAAACAAAGATTTAGAAATCAACTTGACGATTGCAAAGCATATCCAGCAGACATTGATAGCGACCATAATTTAGTGATTATGGGTCGCTTTCTTCTGGGTTTAAAAACCAGAAGAAAGGTGTCAGATGAATCGGTGGAATTTAGAGATTTTTGAGGAAGAGCAGTCGTGCCTTTGGAAAAGGCACGACTTAACTCATGAAAATGAATTAAATAAAAAAATAAAAATAAATTAATTTAAAATGCACTATAATAGAAATTAGGCTTATTTTGTAGGAATTTTCATTTAAAATCAAGGGGTCAGTGCCTGCTCTGTCAATCTCTTCAACCACTCAACTGTTGAACTATAAGAATGCATAGTATAAGCCGTAAAAGTAAATATATTACATTAATTTATTATAAAAAAAAAGTTTTATATCTATTTGTATCACATTTTCACAATTTTTCAACTTTTTACAAATCATGAAATTCACAATTGCAAAAAAGCCCGACATAATGAAAAAAAAAAGAAGGTTATTATCGGATTCACCGCTAGACAATACATAAGAATCAATTATCAAAAACTAAAAAACACAACTCATCGCTGGCTTGTGTAATAAGAATATAAAAATAATAATAATTACAATTAAAATTACGACATTTATTTTGCAGACATTTACTTTTATCTTAAATTTTATTTTTCTTATTTTCCTTTGGTGTTCAGTGAAGTCTTCTCTTTTTATTATCCAGAAGTAGTAGGAGTAGTAACTCTTCATAATTCACCCCATCTGCGTTGATAACCTTATTCTATCTGCAATATATCTTGCTGGAAACTTTCTTCTTGTGCATCGCTGATGTCACCCAAGTTTAAATGGAAAAAATCCAAACGAGAATAAAAAAATCAATTTTCAATGATATTCTGCAGCCTAAATTTTTGTGGTTGACTAGGAGTTCATTTATAGGCTGCCCATGGTTTTCAGCTGTTTTGTTTCCAAGAAAACCAGTAATGACATCTTTGAATAACTTCCATGCTGCTAGTTTGTGATTCAGTTTACTGTCAAATATATTTACAAAAATTAATTTTCCTATTTGTGATCCAATGAATATTCCATCTTTTAATTTGGGTTCACTTAATTGTGAAAAAACCTCAGCTAAATATTTAAAGCAGCCTCTACCTTTATCTAATGCTTTTACAACATTCTTCATTAGGCCTAGTATTACATATAGAGGTGGTAAAATAATATGATCTGCTTCAATAACGGGAATATAGACAACATTTTCGTTTTCTGAGGTAAACTGATTTCTTTTTGGCCAATTTTTAACTGCATAGTCTTTATCTGTAGCCTGACTATCCTAAAAATACAAGAAACACATATATTTTGTAAAGCCACTCTGGAGACTGAGAAGAAACCCATCACTTTTAGATCAGCAGTGACTTGCCATTAGTGTTCATCATGCTTAATAGCATGATGTAAAATTTTTGACATATTTTCATTTGTTTCTTTCATTCCTACAACATGTTTACTGGTGTAAAAGAAAACTTATTTGAGTTATTTGGGTTATTTAACTTATTTAAACTTATAACACCACCTTTAAGCTTCTTTTTGATGAGTCTATAAATAAACGCCAATCATGAATAACATATACAATGCACAGTTCAGATGTTAGCCCTCTAACATCATGGCAGGAACAAACTAAACCATCTCTTCTAAAGTATTTCAGTAAATTTTTGTTTTGATTTCTATATACTGAACTTTCTATAATTTCTATATACTGAAATTTTAGTATCCTTGTTTAATAGATTCCACTCTTTAAGACATGAACCTAGGAGTTCTGCATGTTGTTTTGAGAAATACAAGTCTTGAATTAGGTCGCTCAGATCTGCTTATGAGATGAGGTGAGGTTCAGTATTTGATTGTTCTGGAATGTATAATATCTATTGAAGTTGAGGATTCATCAGTTGAGAAATTTCTTTCCAAGAAGTTAGAGCAATCGGAATCTGTAAATCAACACCATGAAGAACCAGTCTCATAGCTAAACTAACATTAGGGTATGCAATACAGCTTTTATTATTTGAATTGAAACAAGTAACATTTTTTGAGCAAAAATAGCAGTCATTGTATGGTTAATAGGCTAGCACCAACTCATAGGTTCACCAAAGGGAAATGCTCTTTTTTTCCTTTTAACCACTGGGTTAATTTAATGTAGCATTTCATGCATCCTACATGTTAAGCCCAGGATTTAACTTGTCTCCCAAGGACAGTCGAAATAATGTTTATAAGCAGTTTTCAGCATTCGATCTGGTTTTCGTTGACATATTGTGGTGAATTCTCTACAAACATAACAAAAAATATTTGGAGAATTTTTCCAAGTCTGATTTTTTTTTTTAATGCTTTTATTTACAGTCGACTGTAATAATATATACGTTATTATATGTAATAATATAATAGTATAATATTTACGTAGACTGGAATAAAATGTTCAGCATTTAAAAAAATTTAGGGTTCAAATACAGAGATAGAAGAACAATTGCTAACATGTACAGGAACCAAACAGCAACAGTAATAATCGAAGAACATAAGAAAGAAGCCGTAATAAGAAAGGGAGTCTGACATGGATGTTCCCTATCCCCGTTACTTTTTAATCTTTACATGGAACTAGCGGTTAATGATGTTAAAGAACAATTTAGTTTCGGAGTAACAGTACAAGGTGAAAAGATAAAGATGCTACGATTTTCTGATGATATAATAATTCTAGCCGAGAGTAAAAAGGATTTAGAAGAAACAATGAATGGCATAGATGAAGTCCTACGCAAGAACTATCGCATGAAAATAAACAAGAACAAAACAAAAGTAATGAAATGTAGTAGAAATAACAAAGATGGACCACTGAATGTGAAAATAGGAGGAGAAAAGATTATGGAGGTAGAAGAATTTTGTTATTTGGGAAGTAGAATTACTAAAGATGGACGAAGCAGGAGCGATATAAAATGCTGAATAGCACAAGCTAAATGAGCCTTCAGTAAGAAATATAATTTGTTTACATCAAAAATTAATTTAAATGTCAGGAAAAGATTTTTGAAAGTGTATGTTTGGAGTGTCGCTTTATATGGAAGTGAAACTTGGACAATCGGAGTATCTGAGAAGAAAAGATTAGAAGCTTTTCTTCTAGAAAATGTGATAGAAATGATAGAAATGTGGTGCTATAGGAGAATGTTAAAAATCAGATGGGTGGATAAAGTGACAAATGAAGAGGTATTGCGGCAAATAGATGAAGAAAGAAACATTTGGAAAAATATAGTTAAAAGAAGAGACAGACTTATAGGCCACATACTAAGGCATATTGGAATAGTCGCTTTGATATTGGAAGGACAGGAAGAAGGAAAAAATTGTGTAGGCAGGCCATGTTTGGAATATGTAAAACAAATTGTTAGGGATGTAGGATGTAGAGGGTATACTGAAATGAAACGACTAGCACTAGATAGGGAATCTTGGAGAGCTGCATCAAACCAGTCAAATGACTGAAGACAAAAAAAAAGTACACTCATTCTACTGTATTTTTTATTTTCTTGTAATTATTATTAGCTTGCGCATTTTATTACTGTCAATTAGTTATGCTATTTAACTTGGTTTCAAGAGGATTAACAAGTAATAAGAATGTGTAAACTAATAAGCAGATTAATTTAACAGTTAGGTTATAATTGTATGATTTTGTAAATCGCATTCTTTATTCAGTTTCAATGCATTAGATGATGATACTTTTAATAAAATATTCAGGAAAATGATGTCTCCACTAATCAAAGTGAAAAATAATTAAATATTTTTAGATCTAATGTAAGTTGTATTTTACATTTAAAAATACAACATTTAGAACAGTTTTTATGATTTTAGAAAGTCTAGAGATATGTAAATAAAAATGACTGAATTATTACTTATTTCTTGTTTAAATGCTTTAGAATGCTAATTATTTTTTAATTTGCAATACATAGCAATGGTTGTAGCTAATAAATTGTCAGATATTATTTCTAACTTAAATCAGAATTATCATTTAAGAAACTGTATGTTAATTTCTATATCTTATGTTCAGTATAAGATCTATCCAACTTCTTGTATTAGTGAGTGATGCAGCAGAGTTTGACATTATATACTGAACTTGCTTGCAGTGTTATTTTTTACTTATTGATTATAATAAAACATAATTATACATTAAGAACTTTTATTAATTAATTATTCATTATTATTAGATAATGACAAGATATTTGATTCATTCTATACTATATCTCATTATTTTGTTTAACAGGATAATTTAATACAGTGTAGTATACATATTTATTGCTATGAAGAGTCAGTTAATTATTTTTTTGTTTTCTTAGGTGTTGGACTGTGGTTTGTAAGATCTCCTGAACCGATAGTCGCTCCACCAGGTGATGAAGTAGTTTTCGAATGTTCATTAAATGTCCCGGCTGAATTAGTTCGTTGGCGTCATATGGGTGAACTTCTGTCAATGGATCAAAATACTGACAGTTCTGTTCGTATATCAAGTTCATCTCATTTAGTTGTTAAAGTAATTGATGAAAAACAAGCCGGTGATTATCAGGTATGATCATGTTGTTTCATCATTTTTTTAATGTTTGGATTATTCTGGTAAAAACATCTGTTTTTCATTATCTTCAACTTTCATTTGATGTAATCACAAATAGTTTAGGATTTTTTTTTACACTTTAATCAAAAGTGTAAAAATAATAATAAATTAATGTCCTTTTTTATTTTCTATTATTCATGCAAAGTTTAATTTATTTTTAACGGTATGTATGTAGTACGTTAATGATGTAAGGTATTGTTATTAGCTAAAAAATTATACTTTCAGAATTTTATATTTCTTTGCATTGAATCCTTAAATCAGAAAATTCTAGTATCTTGATTGTAAAATTCTGTGTGAAATATGTAATTTTTTGTATGAATAATTCATGTAATGTGTAATGGATGTACTGGTATGTATGTGTGTTGCTATTATTTGGAATGGTGTCACTTACTGTGTCCTGAATAATATCGGAATTTACACCCAGCCTGCTTACATCTTGATGTTGTGTTGATGATAGATAGCCCATCCTGATCCCGTAAAGGGAGATATCCACCTGTGATGATTCCAGTCACCACACCACCCCCTCCATTCTAAGATCTGATGGGCTTTACCAGAGGTTGTCTTATTGACTTTCAGACACCGATTATATATTATAATCATCAGCTAGGCTACTGTTAGAATAATTCTACCAAGGCATTTGCATCATGATTTTTTGCTCAACTTTTGCCTTTGGTGTAGGTTCATAAACCTACACAGAATAAGACTTTTATAAGTCTTGTACTACCTCTGTCTTGATGAAATATGCAAAGATATATAAATAGTCATTCAAATACTTGCATTAAAAATAAAAGATAAAATAAAAAACCTAATGGATAATGTATCAATCATTTCACTGAGAAATGGATCAGTTGTAGAGGTCCACATTTCTGGGCACCAAGAACATTTGTTGTAACACCTTTAGATTTTTGCATCTAGGGATAGAGGAGAAATATCATATATAAAACAAAAATACATACTCATGAGGAATTAATTGTTTGCATTATGGATGCTGCTGAGAAACTTAAGGATAGCCCTGAAGTACTATAAAGAGCTACAAAAGCAGTACAGAAGGGAGGTTTTAAAACTGGTGGGCTTGGTTTTGAATATTTGTTATAAACTGGTAGGTACGATTTACTGTATAAATTGAGTTGTAATTTTTCTAAACTTTCTTTATTTCATTCGACTTATCTTGCACCATTATGTTCAGAATTACATTCTCTACAAGTTATATTTAAAGGTTTTACATGTTTATTACCCACTTAACAGTTATTGTAGATCAAACATAATAACGGGTTCTTTACTCTAAATTATTGATTTTCATCGCAGATTTCTTAAAACCTATTGCAGATACTGTTTTGGTAGCTATTCAATTTTTAAGGTAAAAAACCCAGAGAAATCACTAATTATACCCCTTCATTATTGTCCTATAAATTTTCAGTACGACCTCTTTCACCGGGATTGCCGAAACCCGAGCGAAATCTTTCATTAACCGTTACTTACAAACGAAGCATTTTAGCCTTGTTTAATCAAATATTTTATTTTTTTTAATTTCACAAGCAGAATAGGTTATGAAAATCACGGAAAAAACTTTGATATACACAATCTATATAATGTGATCTCAATTTTTAATTTTTTTTCTGTAGTCTCCATGAATCACGGAGGGTATTACTTCCGAAATAATGAGTAATACAAATCACACTAAAACAATTTGAAAGTTGTAACTCGCAACTACGAAATCAGCTGATATGCAAAGACACGTGTACACCACTACCAACCCGGTTGGTATAATCTCGATTTAAAGAAAAAAATATATAACAAAAATAGATGTATTTAAAGTTCTATTACTTTTTAAATTAACTTTTTAAACATAAATTTTATACGCAATAACGATTCTACTAAAATAATGAAATAAATATCTTAGATAGACAAGATTGGTATAGTTTAAAACGTGAAAACTACCGTCAACAATATATTGTTATGATCAACCTTTTTTTCTATTAGAGCTAAACAACATATTAATAGTATACAGTAAGGCTGTTAAACACAGTTTTAAAAATAAACATAATTACATCCCGGATAATTCTATTTATATATTAGATTTTCCAACGATTTTTATAAAACCAGCAATCTCAAAAATAATTATATATATTTTTACAACAATAAATTAATAAAGGGACATATAAAATTTGAAGATGATCTATTTAAATTAATAATTATCAAGTTGCCTATCTTGACTGCAAAGACGCCTTGTGTTGTTAATAATATTTTGTTATTTTTTGTTTACGTTTTTAATTTCAAAAAATCTATCTCCTGATGATTGTGAAATGACCCAAAACGCTAGGGATATAATATAAACTGTTGGTAAGGTTAATTTTTATAACAAATTATTGAATCTAACTTGCTACTTTATAAATAAATGTTTTTTCTGATCAAATAAAATTTGATAAACGAAATAGATGTGTTTAAAGTTCATATTAATTATTTAATCAAACACCTGAAATGAAGTTAAGGTAAATAAATTAATAATGAAATAATAATACAAAATAGTAACAGTAATGAAATCGCTTCTGAAAATCATTTTGAGCATATACTAATATCTGTACATGTTGAAGTGGACGCAGATAAATCATATAATTGTATTTTTTTTAATTCATCAACAGAACAATATTGTTTCTGTAAAACTAAATCTTTTAATTGTAAAATAAGCTGATGGGTAACTGATTATACAGTTTCCTTTTTCATAAAGTATGCCTCAATAATGATGTGAAAGCACTTTTTTTTATCCTAAAAGGTTATGTTTTTAAAAAGCCCACAAATTGGACTTTACACATTATACGAGAAAATATTTAGGCATAAAAGTAATTAATAATGATTACAAGCTTAGTGTTTTATAAACATTCCTCAGAGAAAAACTGTTCACTCCATTTTGGTAAACAAAATCAGTTTTATCATCCCACAAGAATTTATCAAATAAAAAAACCAGAAGGTTTTGCTTTGTGAACAAAATTACTATCAATATAATGGGAATTCAGGCCACACAATCTGCAATGTTATGTTTAACCAAGAAGAACAATGTGATGACAGTTTTATCCATATTTTAAGTTTGTTACAATCCATCCAGTGAAATTTTTTTAAAGCTGCAATTGTGAAAGTTTCAATCCATTTTTATTAATTATCTTTAGAAATAGATACAGTTGTGTCATCTGTGAAAAGAGTTGTAATGAATGGCTCAAGATTTTGCGGCAGATCATTAATTAACGATAAAGAAAGCAAAAAAGTTTCCCTGAGGTGCTCCACACTCTACATCTTCAAGCGAGGACCTAAATTTACATTGGCAAATGATAAAATTTCTACTACTTGTATACAATTTGTGAGGTACAACTTGAAAAGCAAGTTTCTTTTCAGATACTGATACCACAGCTACTATGTTGTTTTATCGGTATAAATAAATGTTTTCCAATATTTCAGAAAACTGAAAATGAAATTATTTTATCTTAAAGAATTTAAAATATTTTCCAAAAACTGGGAAATGGCTATGTCTTGTAAGATATGTTTGCTAATGGAAATATAAAAATTAAATTACCTTATAAATATAATGGTGCACTTGCTGTTATGCTGTCCTTGTCAGTACACTGCACAATAATATTTATCAAGAATAAACATAGCAATATAAGTATACACTTTCTTTTAGTTATCACGCATTTGAGTATGATATTTTAAGTACGTAATAATACATATCTTACTCTGATCAAGTAGCATTTGGATAGGTAATGCAGAACATACTTAAAGAACTGATTCAGTGTATGAAAAACAGAATAAAAGTTCATTTATTACCATCAAAAGTTCTATGTATCTATCTATGTTATCTGTCTCATTTTTTATTATTTCTCAGTATGTTTTGAGGTATCTTGATAATATTTGATATAATTACATTTTCTGATAAACTAGTAATTGTGTGACAAATAAAGCTTCATTTTGTAATAAATTTAACAATAAATTAAGCTCTAAAAAGAGAGAATAACTACAGTGAAGATTAAATTAAATTGTAAAATGGAATTATTGTTTGCAATAGTATTGTAATTTACATATAAAGTTATGGTAACAATATTTTAAAAGTTACAACCACCACATCACCATTTTTTTTGTGTTTTTGTTTTCTTTTTATTCACAAAAGTTATTTGAAGGTAAAATGAAAAATAATATATTTGTAAACTTAAGAATTTAATACACTAAGAACAAAGTAATGTAACATAATAACAGAATGATCTCAGAGAAAAATGTTAGATTTGAAGGTGTAATAAATCATGAAAGTGTATTTTATATTTATATTTTCCCTTTAAAATTAAGCAGATTGTTTCTCTCTTTGATAGATACATTGAAACCCACCAGGATATGCCATTTCTCTTGGATATCTGAATCTAAAAGACTTGAAGTTAACTTGGAACTTTAGATGTTATCCAAATTAATCGCTTCATTACTAATATTGTATTGATCTTAAAGACAACTAATTTTTGATATAATGTAATTTAATTACATTTATAAACTATGATATAGCTGCTGGACACTTAATTGTGCGTTGATGTTACCATTTTTCTACATTAATTTTTTAATGGTTTTTACTTATTGTGTTGCACATTTTATATATTATAATAATTAAATTAAAAACTCATTGATTTACCGTTTCCTCTCCAATCCAATTTAATGAAAATGAAGATTTTATTTCTGATTAAATTGTGGGATAAAACTCCGCCATATCAGTACTCCTTCTGAGATTGCTGAAAAAGAAAATTTACCATAAAATTAAATATTATTAAATTATTAAATTAATGCAAATAAATAACAAACAAATCTACAAGTAGTATTAGTATAATTATTTGTTTAATGATATACAGTTCACATAATTCAATCCACAAATAAATTATAAAATTATCTTTATGCTTTATGTTATGAAGAAATTCGGTGAATTAAATTATAACAAATGTAAATTAATTCATCAAGATATTCAAGTCTAGTATGTTGTACTTTTTAATATAATAATTTGCCTGGGAAATTGGGAAATAAGTTTCATAAGAAAACAAATATCACTCTGTTAAGGGGACATTAAGAAAGTAGCTATTGCCTCAGTCTAAGAGATAAATCCAGAATTTTATCAAAGACAAAGCTCAAAGATGTAATTGATAATCATGGAATCTATTTGAGTAAAAGGGATTCCAATCGACTTAAGAAGTCTAATTCACAATAATAATAATAATAATAATTAATATTTATTATTTATATGTCTCTGAAGGTGTCACAACTCAACAGATAACCTGACATGACACATATCTCAAAGAAACGCTGATCCAGTCTTAATAAAAACTCAACATCATGAGTTAGGCTTGCTGAGGAAAATGGATATTTTAATTGTTTTTCTGATGCCTTTGCCTCAAAATTATTGCATACCAGCACGAAGCTAACTAAACTATGGCTGATATTCAGCCCTGAAATTGGTCCTTTTACTCTATTCACATTGAATGGTTTCATAATAATAATCGTTTCATAATAAATGTAAAGAAATCAACTTCATATGGTATCACTTGTATCTTGCATGATTTGTATAACACAGAAATCACAGATCAGGAATTTATTATGTAATCACTTGTTCAACCACTTCTTCATTCAGTTTAGTGCTGGTAAAGGAGCAATTGATGAAAGACATGATGATGTCGCTGTTTCAAACTTGTATTTCTGTGTTTTGTAATTCATTTTTTATGAGCAAGCATACGGTGAAACTAAAATCTGTAGAGATGATAATCTCATGTTTATACTAATATTATGGGCGACATAATCATGATATCAGAGAGAAGTGAGCCATACAGATGATATTATTGAATTGAAAAATGATTGTCACAACATTTTGGGAACAAAAGAATCTACTAGCAGAATTGATGGAGCTTGGGATTGCAGCCATATCAGAGCCTCATTATGAATTGAAGGCTGTTATTTTTCTGAATGAAAATGCATAACCTTATGCTATAAGCCACTCAAAGGCTTTAGTTGTCTGTTCAAGTTGGAGATTTTTATTGTTACTCCTATTGTTTGGATACTGTTTGAATACCTTCTCTTTATTAAGATAATGATTTGTCTGTTAATCAGTATAATGAAACTAACTGTTAATCGGTATAACGAACTCAGAAATGGATGGGTGGTGGATTTTTAAAATCATTTCTACAAAAGTTGGTGTTGTGGTGCAACAAGTGCCCGAGAGTGGAAGTCGAGTAGAAGAAACTCTATTGCATATATATTTATAAGATATAGCGATCCAAATAACAAAATATTTAGACACTGTTTTTTTTTTCTTATCAGAATTCATGTACTTGCCATATTTGTCTATACACTGTGACGAATGGACGTTTCACAGCAGCTTTCGATTTTTACTAAAGTAAAACTTACCAGTTTTTATCCATTTGTCCTAAAATTGCATAAGAAGATATGAACAATTTTTTGTAATTAAGAATTACATTAAACCTGATTGAAGTTTAAATATTTAATGTAAAACATGCACACAGCTGTTACGGTATTTTTTTTATTTCTACTTACTTAGGAAGAACTTGCAGTTTGAAAAAAGTCAATAAAATAATTATAGACATTTATATATGTCATTTGCCATAAACAAAGTATTGAATGTGACAAGATATGAGATAAAAGTCCCACAAAACGACATTTTAATTGTCAAGAAAAAAGCATTTCACGCCGGGCTTAATAAGCAAAGCAAGGGCTGAAACCCATTGTCTTCTACCCAGAGTAGGCCAAGCCCAACCAAATCACAGGAAATCTTTCACCTGTACAAGCGACACCTTCACTCTGCAACACTGGGACTGGTCGCGTGTGTAAATCAATATTCTTAATGAAAGTGAAAGCAATTCTCTCTTGCGTCTGTTGTGCTTTATATCCATCACCGCATTGTGATTATGATAGATTATGTAACAATTATTTAACAATAAGTTTTCCTAAACTGAGTGATGGTAAGTTCAAGGAGAGTATATTTATCGGTCCACAAATCAAAACAATGCTTAAGGATATAACATTTGAGGATAAACTTAGCGAATGTGAATTAGCTGCATGGAAGTAATTCAAAGATGTTGTTGGTGATTTGTTAGGCAACAGAAAATATGAAAACTATGTTTTTTGTTAACAAGCTGTTAAAAAACTACAAACATTTAGCATGTAGGATGTCATTAAAAATTCATTTCCTACACTCCCACTTAAGACTTTATCCTGAAAACTTGGGCTCTGTCACTGATGAGCAGGGAGAGCATTTCTGTCAGGATATTCTGACATGAAGCATCAGTACCAAGGAAGATGGGATGCTAGAATGATTGACGACTATTGTTGGTTTTTATTTAGAGAAACTGATCAAACATCGCACGAGTGAAAAAATTTGTCAACATATTTTAAAAATTCAATTCCAATGATTTAAATGTTTAAAAACTGTATTGAATATATTTCAATACATTTGTATTTGAATAAACAAATATTTAGGCGATTTAAATAAATTATAAATGAATACACATAAAATAACTTTTTTGGAATATTGTTATCCTACTGATTATGCATTTATTGATAAATAAAACGTATGTATCTAAAAATGCAATGTATTACACAAAATTTTATAAGTTTTGAATTCAGCACCCAAAATTTGTTAAAATCACCATGTACAATTCTAGATATACATATTTTTTTCATGTTTTACTGCGTTTTAAAAATTCTATTAGACATTTACGGTACTTACTTTTTATTCAATCCAGATTTGAAACTACGGTTGATAGTCACTTTAACTAAAATTTTCTTTTATCTTCCATAACCATTTTCCGCTTTCAATATTATATTTGAGAATCAGTAACCATTTTTTTTGTCACAGCTTCCATGAATTTAAAAGTAGTCCCAGTACAGCACCTACAACTCAAAATCACTTGGCAAAAAGATTAGTAATGCACTTAATATGAACTGTTAATTTTTTTTTTTTTTTTTTTTTTTTTTTGTTTTGCGTAGGAGGAGGAAAAGCTCTACCAGCCACCGTCTGCGCCCGCAACAGACGGTAGTGTCGGGCTCTCACCGACTAAAAACCTCCCCCTTAGGGAGGAGGACCCTATTAGGGATTGGGATCGTGGACGCGACTTAACTAACTAATAATAAAATAATATCTACGTTGTACCTGAAAAAAAATACACAGCATATACAAAATTTAAATCTATTTTCATAAAACTTAATTTACACTGCTTATCTAAATAATTTTAATGTAAAATTTACGTTGAACCTGAAACAGAAACATACACAAAAATAGACATAAAAATTTCCTACAGGAAAGTTCCTATCAGGGGACCCTACTGGGACTAGGCATTGGGATCGCGGACGCGACTTAACTAATAATAAAATAATATCTACATTGTACCTGAAAAAACATACACAGCATATACAAAATTTATATCTATTTTCATAAAACTTAATTTACACTGCTTATCTAAGTAATTTTAATGTAAAATTTATGTTGAACCTGAAATAGAAACATGCACAAAAATAGACATAAAAAATTCCCTAAAGGAAAGTTCCTATCAGGGGACCCTACTGGGACTAGGCACCTACCGCGATTTTATAAGAATATTATACTATCAACTTAAAAACTACACAACTTATTTTTAACATGAAAATTTATAATATTAAACAATAATAACAAAAGTAAGTACCTTTAGTAGAAAATTATCCTACAATAAAAGGGAGTACCACAATGTAAGGAGGGCCACTTACATGGCAGCTCTCCCTTAGAATATTAAATGAACCGTTGAGTTACCTGAAACAAAAGAAAATAAGACAAATTCAATTAGCGGTTGTGAAATTAAATAGTTTTGTTTTAGTTATTTAATTCATTTCATGTATGATAGCACTTAACTTTTTCTAACAAAAATATTTATTAGGAATGATTAGGTGGTCCATTTTTACTTCTTAAATATTTAACCTGAGGTACAAGTATTTATATAGACATTTTTTACAGAAATAGAATCACTAGCTAGGTAGGTACACAAGAAAAGCTATACCTTCTTCCAGACTAGATAGATACAAAGAACACTGAATTTTTTACGGACCCCGCATCGGGTATATATCCATTGAGAAATCATTGAAAAACACCCTTTTAATAGATCAAGGTAGAAGAAAATAAAGGAAAAAAGTTGAAGTTACAAGGTGAGAAAGGAAGATTGCTAAACAAGGCAACTCGCTCAAAAAAATTCTAAGCCCCTTTTAAGGCAGCAAGGATTCCTCTCGTACAAGATCAGAGCGCTTTACCAAGAATAAATGCAAAAACATTATTCTGAATTAAGGTTCACTGATGTAGATGGTAACAAATCTATATCGCATCCAGGAATGTGTGTTATATGAACCTACTTGGCCGAGCTAAAATTTTCAGCTAAGAATAATGTTGAATGGTAACAAAAATCGATACAGGATATCTGTATACCACCTGATCCTTTTACTAATTTTTATATTATTTTTTTAAAATCATATTTAATATTTTTATAGAATGAAATGCATCATTTATTTTCTTATTATTTTTTACAATTTTATATAGGTTTCCACTTGCTTTGATTGCTCTGGTATTTAAAATTCATGAAATATTTATGTGCCATCTACTTTATAAGTATATTCAACAAATTTTGACAAAGAGGTGCAAGCATGGTTTCATTAAATTTTCAAGCCCCCGTCAGGCAAGAGATTCATTGTCAAAGCAATTAAAACAATAAAGGACTAAACAGAATTTCCATTATCAAAAACAAAAAAACTTGTGAAATCACTTCTAAATTTTTACACAGTATATTTTCTATTAAAATAATACGTTAAATGAAGATATTGCTTTGTTTCATCTATCAAAACCCATTCTCTATCTGTAAACATATATAAAATTCATTTTTATTATAATTAAGGAGGTATCTAAGTGAAAAGATGACTGTCATGACAATAATTTGATTCTTATTTCATTTATTTTACACATGAAATCAAACAAAATCAGTTGCTTTTCATGGCTATTCTTTACATTATAAAAGAATAATTGAGTTAAATTATAAGTACATGTTGGATTTCAATTTTATTAACAATGATGAAAAAAAATCAAATGATGTACAGTTGTTAACTGATAAATACTCAAAATATTCTTGAAATATGGTAAGCCAAGAAATGTACATAATAAGTTATTAAGTTTAATTGCTGTAACAAAATTCATTTTGTATATATATATATATATATATATATATATATATATATATATATATATATATATATATATATATATACATATATACATATATATATATATATAAAATTTAACATTATATGAAATTTAAATCACCTAAACACAGTAATTAGATTATTTATACTTATGTTCCAATAACCGGTTTGTGCAGTATCTTACACCTTCACTTGCTATTATATTCTATCTTATTCTTTTTAATTTATTTGTATTATTTTTGTGTAAATTATAAATATTTTATTTAATTAAATAATTATAAATTATAAATTTTCACGGTACATTTATGTTCATTTTTTTGTCTTAGGTCATTTGACTGGTTTTTGATGCAGCTCTTTAAGATTCCCTATTTAGTGCTAGTCGTTTCATTTTGGTATACATTGTACCTGTACAATAGGGTATGTTGTATACCCTAATTATGTTCGTAATATCATTTAAAATTTCACAAAAGATAACAAAATTTATCATAAAAAATAGATATCATTAAAACAAATAAGTTTTAATGTAATAAAAATAGAATTTAATACATACTGGAGATGCAAGGTACTGCAAAAAAACAGTTGGTGGAAATTAATATGGCAAGTGTAACTTATCTAATTACTTTGTTTTGGTGGTTTATATTTCAAATAAAATATTTATCAGAGACAAATTAGGCATTGACCAGATACTGGCATTTCTTGATATGTAACACTATTAAGTTTCTTTTCTTTATTATACTGTTTTTTCCTTTATTGCATTATGTTGTAATTTGCCACACAAAATTTCTGTGTTTCGCATGACATTTAATGATAGATCTACCTAAAATTTTTTAAAAATTTAGAAATAAAAGTACCTGCAGTATCAAAAGAGAAAGTTACCTATCAGTGATATAAACTGGAGTCTAAACTAATGGCCTGACCCGCTCTTTTTCTGTTTAGCCTCGGGAACCACCATAAGGTATTACTTAAGAAGATGATATGTATGAATGCAAATTAAGTGTAGTTTTGTTCAGTCTCACATCGACTATTCCTGAAATGTGTGGTTAATTGAAACCCTACCGTGAAAGAACACTAATATCCACAATCTAATATTCAAATCCATTTAAAAGTCTTTACTAGGATTTGAACCTTAGAACTCTCGACTTTGAAATCATTTGACTTGCAATGACGAGTTACCACTAGACTAGCCACAGTGGGCTAATGCCCTGACCTTGGCCCCTGGTACAAGGCAAGTGATAATGGCCGGTTGAATTCACAGAGTGAGTATCTCCAATACTTGGTTGCTCTAACTGAAGCTAAACATTACATAAACGGATGGAGTCTTAATAAATACTAGTATTATCATGAAATTATATGGTGTAGTAAAGAATTAGTAGTACCTTAATATTTTACCATTTGGCAACACAGCTATACATTTATCGCCAAGGCTAATCCAAAGATCAAATCCAATCGAGCAGCTGAAAGAATCGGTTGATCTGGTAGTCTGAAGAAATAGGATGCAGCATGAAGTGAAGAGTTGATGAGATGTGGAATGTAATCTGGTAATCTGTATTATTTCTAGTCTCATTTTTATTTATAGTTTGTAAATTTTTGTAGTGAGGAAGATAACGTTAATTTCTCACTTTGATATTGATCGCACTTTAATTTCACACTTTATTTTCACCAATCACTTTATTTACCCCACAATTTCAAAATATGTGAAAATAAAATAATTACACACTAAAAACCAGAATCAGTACACGCCTTTTTAATATGCAAGGCAAATATATTACATAAAAAAATTATTAAATTTTGAAGTAATTTGGATTACTGTTATGGTAGATGGATTTTTTCAAATAATCATTCTACTTAGGTTTTTACCACAAAAAATTGGTAAATTTTGCAACTAAGTTAATTGTTTTAATAAAAAAAAGTAAATAAAGTGAAATAATTTATTATGGCACCTCTAAAATCAGCTGACTCTGGTTTGAAAAAATTAAACTAACATGCAAGCATGCATCTTCTCTGAAGCTGGTTGGCTGAATGCAGATTGGGGAATGCAAAGGGTATTCAAAATTTAAAATATTTCAAATAAAATAAAAAATAAAAAATTCTTAAAACTGTAATTAGATATAAATATGCTCTAACCTTCAATTTGATTAACACCTACCAAAAAAATTTAAGAAAAAGCTTATGTAATATAATATATATCAAATAAAAAAAAAATTAAAAATAAACATTATATCCTACATGAACCAGATTTAAAAGCATTTAATTAAGAAATTGCCTCTATATATTTACTTATTTTTTTAATTTCTTGAACTTATTTAAATGATTAATTTTGTCAATGAAATGAACAAAATTTAAATAATTTACAAAAAAGGTAATTTTAAAAACCCACTCATTAATATTTCAAATAAATTTTTATAAAGCAATTTAAACTAAAAAAAAAATTTTTATGCGATTAAATTTAAAATTAAAATAAAAATTTAAATTATTAAACTGAATTTTTTATGAATTTAAATTGAGTTAAGGAGGACTTCAGCCACTGGTAGTGAAGCGATGAGCTGAAAACACAAAGAAACATAATAAACATAGAATAACTAAATATTATGAATTATATGAATAACTATTTCTAACATTAACATATTTATATATCACCCCCCAATATATTGACACATTTATATACACAGCACCCCCCAACCGAACCCGATGAACGATATCGGGATGATGAAGTACGGTCGCGACGCGGTTGACGCGGCACGAATGCTTTATGTACCCGGCACTTGCGAAAACTATTCATTGCATACAACATAGATATTTACAATGTCAATATGTAATCAAGAATTATAATTAAAAATCATATTAGGTAACTGATAAGCTAAGACGAGAATAATTCACCCGGAACTGTGCAAGAGCACATTGAATCTCCTAACCGTTAAGGAAAACGTTGAAATAATATACCCTGAACTGTCACAGCATATAAGATTTGCTTCGTGTGAAGCAACAATCTAAAATAATACACCCTGAACTGTTTCAGAGCATATCAGACTTGCTAAGTTGATCAAAAATTTATAACAATACACCCTGAACTGTTTCAGAGCATATGTCTTGCTAAGTTGATCAAAAATTTATAACAATACACCCTGAAGTGTTTCAGAGCATATGACTTGCTAAGTTGATAAACAATTTATAACAATACACCCTGAAGTGTTTCAGAGCATATCAGACTTGCTTTGATCAAAAATGTATAACCATACACCCTGAAGTGTTTCAGAGCATATCAGACTTGCTAAGTTGATCAAAAATTTATAACAATACACCCTGAACTGTTTCAGAGCATATCAGACTTGCTAAGTTGATCATAAATTTAAAACAATACACCCTGAACTGTTTCAGAGCATATCAGACTTGCTAAGTTGATCATAAATTTAAAACAATACACCCTGAACTGTTTCAGAGCATATCAGACTTGCTAAGTTGATAAAAAATTTATAACAATACACCCTGAAGTGTTTCAGAGCATATCAGACTTGCTAAGTTGATCAAAAATTTATAACAATACACCCTGAAGTGTTTCAGAGCATATCAGACTTGCTAAGTTGATCAAAAATTTATAACAATACACCCTGAACTGTTTCAGAGCATATGACTTGCTAAGTTGATCAAAAATTTAAAACCATACACCCTGAACTGTTTCAGAGCATATCAGACTTGCTAAGTTGATCAAAAATTTAACACAATACACCCTGAACTCTTTCAGAGCATATCAGACTTGCTAAGTTGATAAACAATTTATAACAATACACCCTGAAGTGTTTCAGAGCATACCAGACTTGCTAAGTTGATCAAAAATTTAAAACCATACACCCTGAACTGTTTCAGAGCATATCAGACTTGCTAAGTTGATCAAAAATTTATAACAATACACCCTGAAGTGTTTCAGAGCATATCAGACTTGTTAAGTTGATCAAAAATTTAAAACCATACACCCTGAACTGTTTCAGAGCATATCAGACTTGCTAAGTTGATCAAAAATTTATAACAATACACCCTGAAGTGTTTCAGAGCATATCAGACTTGCTAAGTTGATCAAAAATTTATAACAATACACCCTGAAGTGTTTCAGAGCATATCAGACTTGTTAAGTTGATCAAAAATTTATAACAATACACCCTGAAGTGTTTCAGAGCATATCAGACTTGTTAAGTTGATCAAAAATTTATAACAATACACCCTGAAGTGTTTCAGAGCATATCAGACTTGCTAAGTTGATAAAAAATTTAAAACAATACACCCTGAACTGTTTCAGAGCATATCAGACTTGCTAAGTTGATAAACAATTTATAACAATACACCCTGAAGTGTTTCAGAGCATACCAGACTTGTTAAGTTGATCAAAAATTTAACACAATACACCCTGAACTCTTTCAGAGCATATCAGACTTGCTAAGTTGATAAACAATTTATAACAATACACCCTGAAGTGTTTCAGAGCATACCAGACTTGCTAAGTTGATCAAAAATGTAAAACCATACACCCTGAACTGTTTCAGAGCATATCACACTTGCTAAGTTGATCAAAAATTTATAACAATACACCCTGAAGTGTTTCAGAGCATATCAGACTTGTTAAGTTGATCAAAAATTTATAACAATACACCCTGAAGTGTTTCAGAGCATATCAGACTTGCTAAGTTGATCATAAATTTAAAACAATACACCCTGAACTGTTTCAGAGCATATCAGACTTGCTAAGTTGATCAAAAATTTATAACAATACACCCTGAAGTGTTTCAGAGCATATCAGACTTGCTAAGTTGATCAAAAATTTATAACAATACACCCTGAACTGTTTCAGAGCATATCAGACTTGCTAAGTGGATCAAAAATTTATAACAATACACCCTGAAGTGTTTCAGAGCATATCAACTTAGCAACAATACACCCTGAAGTGTTTCAGAGCATATCAGACTTGCTAAGTTGATCAAAAATTTATAACAATACACCCTGAAGTGTTTCAGAGCATATCAGACTTGCTAAGTTGATCAAAAATTTATAACAATACACCCTGAAGTGTTTCAGAGCATATCATTTCATTTCTAAAAATGAAACCCAATTAGAAGACTGAACTAGGGAAATATTAACCAGAAGATTTTTGTTTCATAATTTCAACAGAAAAATGTTATCGATTTGAAGAAATATAACTTAAGGGATTTTTCTTTTATTTTCAATATTAAAAATAGAAGATTTTTCGAAGAAATCAATTACTCATAGAGTCTTTAATCATAATGAATTTACTTGTATTTTTCATATTTCTTTTTTTCCCTTTTGTACCTGTGCAGGTGTATGCATTACTATCCAGACCTCTTGATTATCCCATTTAAGATTCTCTAAGAATGCATTTTCACAGCATAATATTGCCAATCCTGGTTGGAATTAAAAGTCTATAATTTATATTATTGAAAAAAAGGTAAAGTTGCTAATGAATAGCAAATGGATCAAGTTACGATTAATGACAATGCAAGTGAAAAGGGGGTAATAATGCAAATACTAAATGTAATATTGAAGTTACCTGTATCTGTAGGATTATAGAAAAAATTAAATTTTATTATTCAGTAATCAATAAGGAGGTCTTTTTTCATCAACAATATGAAATATAATTACAAAGAAATTCTATATGTGAACAGTGGGAGGTGCAGAATGATTTAATAGCAGGTGACAGGTACCAATTAAATTACAAATTCTAATCCCGTATAAGATAGAGAATGTGCTCGATTTCAGTTTTACATGGTTTTGGAAAATTGTTTATAAAAAATATACATTTATAGAAATAAACTAATAATTTCAGTGGATAACCACCAGGCAAGATATAGCATTTATTCTAGAAGACTAAAACCAGGGGGTTTATATATATATAATTTGCTCATATAAAAGGTTTAATATAGTGTATTTTTAGGTTGTAAAAATGTCAACGGTAATAGTGATAGGCCTTTTAAATAGAACTAAAATGATTCCTGATGGATATACTGTAATAGTTCCTTGATGGTTCTCTGTAGAAGTCCAGTATACTTTCAAATACTGTTTGATGGTGTCAAAAATAGTTTTATTTAACATTAGATGGTTAGGGTGAAAAGTTTTTTTTAAATGAATGCCAAAAAATCTGATTTGTATTCTTAAATTTGTTTATATGTAGATAATCAAAGGGTCATTTTAGAATTAATTTTTTTGTTAAATATGGTTATTTATTTAAGAAATTACTTAGGATAATTATAAAATAAAAGTGAATCCACAAAGAAAATAAGATGCAAGGATGTTTTACATAAACAGATCAAATACGATTGAACAAAGCCAATACTATGAATTAGCAAATCACAAATTTCTCCTTATTTAAAAAGCCTGTTAAGTGGTTTATTAAACCACCTTCTTCATTAAAATCAATTATAATTTAACCTCTTTGAAGACCCAGTTATAATTTAATAATTGATAATCAATTTATATTACATTTAAATTTAGATATTCAACTCAAATACAGCAGAATGAATGATATACATAAAATACCCATCAACTAAACTTAAATTAATTAGTGTAATTAATGTTAGTCAATGTTAGTAAAACTATTTTTTATGATAAAACAGTTATATTTCTAAGCTACATAAAAAGAACATGCAATTACAAGCTACATGAAATTACTAGCTACGCAACAAGTACATGCAATTACAAGCTACCTAATTATTTTATGTATATTATTAAAATTACTGTTTGAGCCAATAAAACCGTGTAAACATAATTTGTATACGAAATATACATAGTAAAAACATTTATCTCTCTCCAAAGAGGTTAAATTTAAATATTTAATTAAAAGGTTAGGAAACTAATATTTTTGAAAAATTGTATTATTTGCATTACATTACAAAATAGAGAATTCACATAAAGAACAAAATTACAGTGTACTACTTGTTATTATGAAAATAAATGGAACCTTTACAGTATATGATCATTTGACTATTTTCTTAAAAGTATGAATATAAACTGGGATTGTATTTTTCTTCCTGTATGAAGTTTTACAAATGGCTATACATAAATTCAGTAAAATAATTGTAACTGAAAGAAAAAGCAGAGTAAAAAATTGTAAATGATTTCAATGAAGAAATTATTTTGAATAATTCGCTAACTTTTTTATATGAATGTGGTGACAAAAGAGATATATGACATCAGTACCTTAACTGCTAAAGTATCTAACCTAAAAAAGTTAAGAATTACATAAAAAATATATTAAAGCGTAGAATAAAATTCACTTAGAAGAAAAATGAGTAATTAAAAAATTATGCCCTTATTTTTTCTTTCTACCTAGTCATCTGTATAATCAGAATAAATAAAAAATTTGCACCTGCTTGAAAATAATTAAAAAATAAGATTAAACTTTTTTGATTGTATTACAGTATTCAGAAATTTGAGTGCCGGTTGGCAATTCACTACAAATGGTAATGCATCAAATGAAAATGGATTAGAACAAGTATTATTTGGATTTGAATATTCTGTTTTTATTTATTAGTGAGCTGAAAAAAATTAAAATAAATTTAGCTAAAACAGGTTTGGTTGATTACACAATAAAACAGCTTTACAAAAGATTTCTTTTTCAGGTTACAATCGAGAGACCCAGAAATGAATGCAGTTAACTACAACTGACGTCCAGGAAAAATGTAGAAATATGGGAAACAAAAATAAATTTTAAATTATCTTTAATTAAGATAAAAGATAATTTCTTATTATTATAAACTCTTGAGAAATAAATGAAGAATACCTATGTAATAATGGAAAATATATGTACAAGTGATAATTGGGGCTTTTATTTCTAGAATTTTCTAGAGAATTACAGAAAAAAGAAATTGAACATCGTAGATGTGAAAATGTGTGGATCTCCAAAAAGATTTAGTTCAATGATTTTGTATGAAAGAAGATTCTGATTGTTCTAGCAGGGAGACAACACAATTATTATGATCTGAAAAACTAAAAAGGAATAAGTGTATTTTAAATATGATATAAAACTGCACATCGTTATTTTCCTAATTCAAAATACAAACTGTTCTTTTAATACAGTTTCTAAAAAATATTTCCTGTTTCAGCAATAATAATTAAAGTATTTGATACATGAAACTATAAAATTTGATAGTTCCTACAAGATATTCATTGTACTAAGGTATTTGTACTTATTTTCAGTAGACATTAAAGGTAGCCAAGCGCAAGAAAAAACTTGTTCATTCAGTACATATAGATTACACTTAACTATTTATACAAGTAATCTATCCAGATGTAATATAAAAATTAGGTAATTCCTATAAAATTATTAAAAATAATAATACATTTTATAGCATTTTCTTGAATAAAATTCATTTTAGTTCCTACATAAAATTCATCGGTAATTAATTTTATAAAAATTTTGCCCCTTTTTTTTTTTTGAATAAACCAAATTTAGTAAAATGGAAGATTATTATTTATCTAGAATAGATTTTAAATTAAAAAACAAAATTTCATAAAAAAAGAAAATCTTTTTTCGTAAAAAAGATCATCATATAAACTGTAGTAACGTGCTTTAAAAAATCTAGGTTAAAATTTAATTTTCATTAAACTGTAATTAAGAAAAAAAATGTTTAATTTAAAACCGATATATTAAAAAAAAATAAAACTATGTTGTATGCAATAAAATAAATGTCCCTCACTTTAAAATAATGTCCTAAATTATGTGGTTATCCAGTCTAGAAGATTGTTCAAGTTACCACAGATGTACACAGTCCAATGAATTCGACGATACTGTCTTACTTAGTATGAGGTTACAAGATATTGAAAAACAAGATAATTACCGTACTGCGTTTCTGATTGGTCAATCATATCGGAGAGTTTCGTTACAGACCCGAGCGACTCCCTCGTGACATATCCTATCCGTCCAACGTTAAAATTTTGACAAACAACTTTGTTTGTTATAAGAATAGAAAAACAAGTTAATTACCTTTCTGTGTTTCTGATTGGTCAATTGTATTACACTTTCTCGCATTCTTTCTCTCTCTCTCTGCTTGCGGATGTGTGTGTGTGAGTGAGTGTGTGTGTGTGTGTGTGTGTGTGCGTGTGTGTGAGATAATGTATATGTATAGTTAATTCAATGTCTCTCTATCGGAAATGTCTCTCTATCACACTTTTTCGCATTCTCTCTCTCTCTCTCTCTCTGCTTGCGGATGTGTGTGTGTGTGTGTGTGTGTGTGTGTGCGCGTGTGTGTGAGATAATGTATATGTACAGTAAATTGTCAATTGTCAATGTCTCTCTATCCGTAATGTCTATCTATCACACTTTCTCGCATTCTCTCTCTCTCTCTGCTTGCGGATGTGTGTGTGTGTGTGTGTGTGTGTGTGCGTGTGTGTGAGATAATGTATATGTACAGTAAATTGTCAATTGTCAATGCCTCTCTATCACACTTTCTCGCACTCTCTCTCTCTCTCTCTCTGCTTGCGGATGTGTGTGTGTGTGTGTGTGTGTGTGTGTGTGCGTGTGTGTGTGTGTGTGTGATAAATTGTATATGAACATTAAATTGTCAATGTCTCTCTATCGGTAATGTCACTCTATCACACTTTCTCGCATTCTCTCTCACTCTCTCTGCTTGCGGATGTGTGTGTGTGTGTGTGTGTGTGTGTGTGTGTGTGATAATGTATATGTACAGTAAATTGTCAATTGTCAATGTCTCTCTATCACACTTTCTCGCATTCTCTCTCTCTCTCTCTGCTTGCGATTGTGTGTGTGTGTGTGTGTGTGTGTGTGTGTGTGTGTGTGTGTGCGCGTGTGTGTGAGATAATGTATATGTACAGTAAATTGTCAATTGTCAATGTCTCTCTATCCGTAATGTCTATCTATCACACTTTCTCGCATTCTCTCTCTCTCTCTGCTTGCGGATGTGTGTGTGTGTGTGTGTGTGTGTGTGTGTGTGCGTGTGTGTGAGATAATGTATATGTACAGTAAATTGTCAATTGTCAATGTCTCTCTATCACACTTTCTCGCACTCTCTCTCTCTCTCTCTCTGCTTGCGGATGTGTGTGTGTGTGTGTGTGTGTGTGTGTGTGTGCGTGTGTGTGTGATAAATTGTATATGTACATTAAATTGTCAATGTCTCTCTATCGGTAATGTCACTCTATCACACTTTCTCGCATTCTCTCTCACTCTCTCTGCTTGCGGATGTGTGTGTGTGTGTGTGTGTGTGTGTGTGTGTGATAATGTATATGTACAGTAAATTGTCAATTGTCAATGTCTCTCTATCACACTTTCTCGCATTCTCTCTCTCTCTCTCTCTCTGCTTGCGATTGTGTGTGTGTGTGTGTGTGTGTGTGTGTGTGTGTGTGTGAGATAATGTATATGTACAGTAAATTGTCAATTGTCAATGTCTCTCTATCGGAAATGTCTCTCTATCACACTTTCTCGCATTCTCTCACACTCTCTCTCTGCTTGCGGATATGTGTGTGTGTGTGTGCGTGTGTGTGAGATGATGTATATGTACAGTAAATTGTCAATTGTCAATGCCTCTCTATCACACTTTCTCGCATTCACTCTCTCTCTCTCTCTGCTTGTGTATGTGTGTGTGTGTGTGTGCGTGTGTGTGTGAGATAATGTATATGTACAGTTATTTGTCAATTGTCAATGTCTCTCTATCGGAAATGTCTCTCTATCACACTTTCTCGCATTCTCTCTCACTGTCTCTCTCTGCTTGCGGATGTGTGTGTGTGTGTGTGTGTGTGTGCGTGTGTGTGAGATAATGTATATGTACAGTAAATTGTCAATTGTCAATGTCTCTCTATCGGTAATGTCTCTCTATCACACTTTCTCGATTCTCTCTCTCTCTCTCTCTCTCTGCTTGCGGATGTGTGTGTGTGTGTGTGTGTGTGTGTGCGTGCGTGTGTGTGATATAATGTATATACATTAAATTGTCAATTGTCAATGTCTCTCTATCACACTTTCTCGCATTCTCTCTCTTTCTGTCTGCTTGTGGATGTGTGTGTGTTTGTGTGTGTGCGTGTGTGTGAGATAATGTATATGTACAGTAAATTGTCAATTGTCAATGTCTCTCTATCGGTAATGTCACTCTATCTCACTTTCTCGCATTCTCTCTCACTCTCTCTCTGCTTGCGGATGTGTGTGTGTGTGTGTGTGTGTGTGATAATGTACAGTAAATTGTCAATTGTCAATGTCTCTCTATCGGTAATTTCTCTCTATCACACTTTCTCGCATTCTCTCTCTCTCTCTGCTTGCGGATGTGTGTGTGT